>NW_024063052.1:0-1476524 GCF_006381635.1 Hibiscus syriacus | reverse complement strand
GAATCCATTGAAATAACAGAATCTGCAAACTTAGCTAAGAACCAAGATGCAAGTCGTACTCTTGCTAGGAAAAATAGATTAAGATGGTCAAACTTCCCTCTATCAAAAACAATATTATTTCTTACTTTCCAAACAGTCCAAATAACAACTGCAGGAAAACTTCCAAATAGCAGACCTAGGATTTAGATCTTCCCAAGCTTGAAGAAACTTCTGCGCATTTGTATGAAAACCACAAAGACTCCAATACTGCACAAATTTGTTCCAAAGAGACCACACAACTGAACACGAGAAAAATAAATGAGAAGAAGATTCAACCTCCAAAATTACATAGAGGACAAGAAGATCTGTTATACCGTAACCCCTCTCTTAACCAGTTCAGACCTCACTGGCAGTTTTGGAGAAACCTGCCACATGAATACCTCGACTCTTGGTGGCACCAGACCTTTCACACAAATTTCTTCCAACCATAATCATCCTTCTGAGCCAAAGAACAAGTCTTCACACATGAATTAGTAGAATAGACACCAGTTCCGTTTCCTTTCCAAATCAGAACCATCGATTGCCTCTTTAGACAGACAAAAATTAGAAATGATAGCCATCAGGTTAGCCCACTGTTCAAATTCCCAATCGCTAAACTTCTCCTCAACTGAATATTCCAAATCCATCCCAAAGAACTGAACTCGCCAAATTCAATCAGTTTCCAAACTGGTTTGTAGAGATTGCGAACAGCCTCGGAAAAGAAACCTTAAGAGGGCAGTCCATTGCCCATTTGTCCTGCCCTGAATAAATTGATCATTCCCAACTTCTAGTCTGAACATGCTGCGGAATAGCAACCAAAAGAGTCTTCTTTAAAATAAGAATTCACCACCGAGCTCCAAATCCAAGAAGCTTGAGCTGGGATTTTGCTATTGAACAATAAGGAAAAAGGATCATTTGTATTTGAACAGATCATTCTCCTCCAAACAGCATCCTTGTCATTAGCAATCTCCAAGACCATTTCCCCAATAGTGCTCTGTTCATATTGCTAATATTTAACACTCCTAAACCACCAGCCTTTGGCTTGCACACGTTAGCCAACTAACCCAATGAATCTTATTTTTTCTCCGCTCCACCTCCCCATAAGAACTTAGACATGATTGAGTTGAGTTTAGAAGTTACGGATGATGGAATTTTGAATATAGACAAGTAGTACGTAGGAAGAGAACAGAGAACCGATTAATCAAAACTAATCTCCCTGCCAAGGAAAGGGTGGCAGCTTTCCACCTGCTAGTTTGTTGTTAAATTTTGAAACAACCGGATCCCAAAGAGAGGTTGAATTCGTGTTGCACCAAGCTGCAGACCTAGATAATCAGAAGGAAATTTCCCCACTGCACAGCCAATAGAGACGCCCACTCCTCCACCTCCTCTGTAGCCGTATTAACACCAAATAACTTGCTTTTCTTAAGATTCAACTGCAGACCAGACATAACTTCAAACACTCTTAAGACCCTTTTAACATTTGAAATCTCCATTTTCGAAGCCCCACAGAAAATAATGGTCGTCTGCAAATTGCAGATGAGATAAGTTGAAAGCAGTCTCATTCCTCCCAATATGCAGACCAGAAAACAATCCATCAGAGACAGCCTTTAAGAGCAAGACATTTAGGAGTTCCCCAACTAAGTTAAAAAGCAAGGGCGAAAGAGAACAGCCCTGGCGGAGACCCCTTGCCATAGGAAATCATGAGAAGGTACCCCCATTTATCAAAACTGAAATAGAAGCAGTAGTAACACATTGTTTTATCCACTTCTCCATTTAGAACCGAAACCCATTTTCTCCATAACCTTAAAAAGAATAGACCAATCCACAGTGTCGTATGCCCTTCTAAAATCCACTTTAAACACATCCTTTGAGTCCCTTTTTCCTCCAAAAATCATCCCCTCATTGCTATAAGAGAACAATCCAGAATTTGACGACCTGGAATGAAAGCAACTGCATAGGGCTTATTACATCAGAAATGCAATTCCTTAATCTCCTCGAAAGACATTTTGAGAGGATCTTGTACAAACCTCCTACAAGGCTTATAGGTCTATAGTCATCTAATCCACCATATGGCCACCTTGGGGATAAGAGTAATGAAAGTATGATTTACTCCATGTGCCCAATCTTTCCTAAATAAAAGTTATGAAAGAATTTCAGAATATCAACCTTAAGAACAACCCAAAATTTCTTGAAGAAGCCCATATTAAAACCATCCGGGCCGGGAGCTTTGTTGCTATCACATGATTGTAGAGTCTCCCATATTTCTTCCTCCGTGAATTCTTTTCCAGAAATTACTTTGCTCACGGAAATTTTTGAAAATTCATCTTCATATCTTCTACTTCCAAGTAGAACTAGAGTTGTAAATTCCAAAAAAATGATCTTTGACAAGCTTTGATGACAGATGGATCTTGAGTTATCTCCATTGACATTCAAGCATTCATGGAATTCCTCTTTTCTATTCACGCACAAGTATGAAAAAATCTTGTATTGCGGTCCCCTTCTTCACCCATCTAGCTCTCGATTTTTGAAACCATATTTGTTCTTCAATCTTATACAACCTCCATAATTCTGATCTCATATTGTTCAAATCTGATCCTCTGTCCCAAACATATGTACCTTGCCTCTGCTTGCAGTTCACCTCTTCCAAGTGAATCCTCTTTTCTAAATCTGTAACTCTACAGAAGGAAATGGTCTCTCTTCCCCGCCCATTGTTTGATCGACAGTTTAGTAGATTCAGGATAGATAAAATTCCTGCTTTCCTCTGATCAGACTTGCATTCTTTAACAGTTAGATCAACTAAATTCTGGAAACCGTCCTCTTCCATCAAATAATTAAAGAGTTTGAAAGGTTTCTTCCCCCAACTGACCCCCTCATTCTCCAAAAAACAGCATTATGATCTGACACTGACCTTGGCACAAGTATTGTGTAACATCAGGAAATGCTTCTAGAAATGAACATCAACGAGGAACCTGTCCAGTCTAACATAGGTGGGTAAATCCGGTTACACCAAGTGAATCTGCCCCCATGTAAAGGTAAATCATTAATCCTGTATGTTGCAGAAATTGGCTGAAAATTCTTATTGAACTTCTGTTTGGAGCTCTCCCACCTTCTCTTCTTCAGAAAGATGCACATTAAAATCACCTCCCACACATAAAGGGATAGTCACAAATAAAAACAGCTAACTCTTCAAAGAAGCTTGCTTTCCCTTCTTCAATACTAGGCCCATAAACATTAATAAACACACCTAAACTGTGAAGTTCGAAACTTTCCAAAAACTGCAATAACCTCTGTTTATAATAAGGTTGTCAACTTCAAAAGAGCACTCATCCCAGCAACTCAATAGCCCTCCAGAAGAACCCACTGCTGGAGATTCTGCAACACCTTGAAGAGAATTCAAACCACTTTCTCCTAAGAAATTGTCTCTGAACCTTCTCCACTTTGTTTCTTGCATAGAAGAAGAATAGGACATCTCTTTACTAGATTTTGAACAGCTCTGTGTTTTTCCTTCCTTCCCAAACCCCTTCCACGTAATAATGGCTAATTGAAATTTCATCATGATTCAAATAAGTATTAAAACCCATAAACACCGAAAATCATCCAGCCTCAAATCCTCCAACTTTATGATTTCTCCAAAAAAGCTGATTTCCCACCCTTGAAAGACACACCCAATCCATTACTGATTTCCAAGTAGCTATAGCTTCCCAAAAGAACAACAAAATCTGAAGAAGAAACTGTTTCAATGCTAACTTGATCCAATGCCAATCTGGTCCAACAATCTTTTGGCTCTTCTATTAAAGGACAGAGTTGAAGGAATAACTATCTCCTTCTAAGTGCCACCCTTCCCACATACTATCCAAACTGTTGTCAACAACCTGTCTCTCCAAAGTACCCCATACAGCTTCCAAATTAGGTTCTGCTACTGCACTGACCGGCAGAACTGAATTAGGATCCAAAATCTTCCCATTTAGCCTCTCTAGAGATTCCTCTTCTCGAGGAACAACTATTTCATCTTTCTCTAACCAATGTTTCTCTCCCTGGATCTCTTGTAGACCCTTTTGAAGCTAATACTTCTCTTATCCAACGGTTCACTCTTTGTAGTCAATGGAGTTGGATCGATCAAGCGTTCTTCCCCTGGAAATCTTACTTCCAACATAAAATGTAGTCAATCGGCTTTTCCTCTAAATTTGATTCTAATCCTCTAGAACACTTTTCAAACCAGAAAGTGGCAGACCTCCAACCAGATCCAGCTTAACACCAGGCCCAGTTGGAATAATTTTAGAGGTGGAGAACCAAGTTGCCCATTATCTGATGATTGGGCTATAGACCCATCAGCCGAAAAATTTGAAAATCTACATCCCAAACCCGCGTATTCCCAAAATTGTTAGTCCAAGATCCTGACACGCTGTCAACACAATTAATGCCTTTCCCAACTTTGTTAAACGTTGGGAGTTGAATTTCCTCACCAACTCCAACCAAACCCGTGTTAGCTCCTTGGTCAACCAAATATCTACCTTTTGTCTGCTTTTCTTCTGAACGTTCAGCACTTTCCATGCTATCTGACAGACTACTGTCAACCTTGTCTCCAGAAAATTCCTCACCAAGTTGTCTATTGTCGGAACCTCCCACCGGCGACTTGTTGAAGGAAACGGAGATACTCAAGCACCGAACCCAGCTTAATCTTAACTTTGAACGATCTTTCATAGGAACCAATAGTTATCTCCTCAGGGACGTCATAAGGGCTGGCCACCCTAACCAAAATCTTCACCATCGATAGGTCTGCTCTGATAACTGTATCTTCATGAATTTCTTCCACCAATCCCCACTTTCCTGCTACCCGTTCCAAAAAGGAATTTTGCCAACATAACAATGGAACCCCAAACAGATGTACGAGGCAAAAAGCCATTGGAATACCATCATCGTTCAATAAAAGTGCAACCTATCAAACCAGAAAAATAAACTCCTCCTTTTTCTCTAGCCATGCATCCATCAATTCTTCAGTCGACTTAAATGTAATAACACACGAATTCCAGACATAACCCATCTGGAGATCTGGATATCAAAACCTTCATTAACTAAGGCCTTCTGGACTAATTCGAACTCAAAAGAATGTTTGATGATCCCCGTTAATGATCTCTTCACCCAACTGGAGCTCTCAGACGGAATATCATTTCCCAACTATTTTTTATACCTTTCCTCCTGTTGAAACCATCGACCGATCCCTATGGTCCGATGCATTGTTCTTCAATCTATCAGACAATAAGGCCTCCTTGTAAGATCTTGTATCCCTTACACTCTGTTAATAACCCCTTTCCTTTGAACCTTGAAAGATCTTCTGTGTTCGACCTTGAAGGCATCACAAAGAAGTGTTCTTCCCGACTGACCTCACCCTAGCATCCTTGTATCTTGCAGTACCCACTGAAATCCTCCAACCATCAATCATCGAACCATTCAGTTTGGCTATCGCCCTTCTTAGACTTCCTCATTGCCAAACTGCACAAAAGCAAAAGTGAAGATTTGTATTTCGGATTCCTGTTTCTCTGGGAATGAACACTCTGACTACGGACCGTGAGATGAAAAAACTCCCTTAACTCTCGTCGAGACACTCTTTTACTGAGATGATCACGAACGCCGTCCAAACATTCTCTGAAGAAACTCCCCTCTCAATTTTACTCTCTCAACGTCACTATCTCTCCATCAGAAAAAACTCCCCTCTAATTGTGAGGCTGATGGGTGAATATATATTGTTCCTCTTAGATTAACTTCAAATTAAATAAGGAACATATCTCGAGTTTTTTATCTAACAACTTGCAATCTTTCCCCTTTTATTTTTGTTGCTAATATACATATATATTCAAAGACTATCTGCCTGCTGGAAGTTTTAATCAACCAAATCCTGAATTTTTATTAATTTGGTAACAGAGGAAGCCGGATGGACTCCTGATCATGGGACATGCACGATATAGATCCTTAATTGTGTCCGCAGACAACATCACAAATCAGAAACATTTAACTGGTTTCATACTCTCACTCCTGAAGGCAACTTTCTAAACTTATAATTGTTCCTCATCTGCATATATCTTCATTATATATTGCTCTTGTCATTGTGATTTATTGATGCTTAATTTCCTGTCAGAGGCGTTGGGTATAACTCGAATAATCATTATCCTGTTTCCTTATGTTGCAAATGAATGTGATTAAGAGGCTTGTGAAAATGCATGCATGTGCCCTTCTAGAAATCAAACACCTTCCTTTTACTTTAGGAACCCAATGGGTGTCTAAATTACAGGGAAGCCATTTTCTGTTAATTCTTAAGGATTCTTACCATAACCTAATTACTGGATAACTATAAATGTTAAAAATAAGTCAGTGCCCTTTTGCATTTACTCATGTTAATTTGATTCTCCCGAGTGTTGGTTGAAATCAGATGACTATAAGCATCCTCTGCCATAATTTTCATTGAATTCTAAGCAAATTGATTTTGTTCAAGCAGTAGATGCATGACCATGTTGATGCTTGGCCATTCAAGGAGCCAGTTGATTCTCGTGATGTACCTGATTATTATGACATCATCAAAGATCCCGGGGTAAGGTTCATAAAACAACCATGATAGGATGTAGCTGTCAAGTTGGTTTAGGTTGAGCGAGTTCTGTATCATTTTTCTCTTGGCAACTACAAGTGGCTGCGGCAAGGCCAAATCTCACTTGGAAATGGAAAACATAGTGTCGCATGATATATAGTTCTAGTTTTGGGTTTGAGATTTTTTTTTTTTTTAAGTTTTCATGGTTTATTTGGAAACCAGAATATTCAATAAAGTTCCATGAAGGTTTGTCTAATAACCTGACTGAAATTTCTAGCTTCTATTACGAGTATTTACAGCTCAGCTAGTTGTGTAAATTCTTGTATTCATCAATAAACTACCAGTCAATCTTAGTACAGCATCAGGTTTTATAGAATACCATCAAGTTATATCTCATGATTGGTTATGCTCTTGTTTATAAAGATGCTCCGAATGGAAACATTTACATACAGCAGTAATGGTTATGCTTGACTGTATATGCGTGTAATGCAGATCTGAAGACTATGTCAAAAAGAGTTGAATCGGAGCAATATTATGTTACGCTCGAGATGTTTGTAGCTGATGTCAAGAGGATGTTTGCTAATGCAGCACCTATAATTCTCCTGATACTATATACTATAATGTGCAATAAGGCATGAACTCTTCTTTCTTTCGCTTTCATCGTGATTATAAATGTTCAACAAGCATGATATGATTGCCGTATGTTCATCGGTTCTCTTTTCTCTGTGTCGTCCATTGTGATTAACTTTAGTAGAGTTGAGTGCAGGTTGGAAACACATTTCCAGAGTAAAGTTCAGTCAGGTCTCCAATCTAACACAAATTCAGTGAGAACTGGAAGGCATACACATGCTTCGGGCATACACATGCTTCGGCCCTATGATCCCGGGAGATAAGATTTCAGAGATTCCAGCTGTACCGTTTCAGCAATATATGTAACATTAGTGTTTATATGCTTGTCTATAATGTGTGGGGGAAATTCCGACCTTATGAATGATTTAATTGACAACAAATAGAATGGACTGGATGTTAACCAAATCCCATGGTAATTTGAATCCCTTAATTTATAATTTGGTATGTTATATTAGCTTGGTTTTAGTCAGTTACGAAAACAATGACTCCTATCCTACACCCAGATTGTGCTCATAACCGTGTTCATTCCGAATGTTGTTCAAAGGAAATTAAACTAATGAATCGAATGTTACCTTTTATTCAACAAGCCAAAGTCTGCGTTTACAACATTTGTATTTGCAGTCTTATCACCTTTAATACTGGAATGGGTAACCTTAACAACATATTTAGGTCCTCGTACATCAGATACGAATTTCACACGTTACTTTTTAGCAAATAAGTTTATTCAAGAAACAGAGTGGTCTTATATGATACGGATATATGATTGTCGCTCACTGAAGATGTTAATAAAAGCAAAATTGCAGTGAGTCAATACCGTCAATAGATTTAGCCATAGTTGAGCGTATCAGAAAGACCAATAAAAAGAACACCAGAAAACAAGACGGGTGCTAATATTCAACTTAGCTTGTGGTTTCTATCAGCAGCATGACCCAGCTCCCAACCATGCATGGGTCCGAGTGCATGGACACCAGGATCAATCTGATCTTGAATACCATCCGAGCTGGGTCTAAGTTGTGATGTAGACGTTTCATTGACATTCTTCACTCCTTTAGTATTTGAAGTCATATCAGGGGGAACAAGGGTGCTGCCCACAAAACCGTTGTCCACCCAGTGATGATGCATGGGTGCAACAATGCTAGGAACTGGGTGAAAAAACTGGTTAGCGTTTGACCGTAATGGTAGAGGAGCAACCGTAGATGCCTCCAATGGGCCTCTAAGAAAAGGCATGCCTACACTAAGCAATTGGGTCTAGACAGAAGAGCAGGGTTAATCCCTGTCACCCGCTTAACTGTTTCTTCAGCCATTTTCACCTGATAATTTCAAATTGAATTATCAATCTGGTGATCCAGAACTAAAGTTGCACCAATCATAATTAATAGTAATATATAACAAGTAAATAGTTAAAAGAGGTCACTTCTGCGGCAGTGTTTCCAGAACAAATGTGTCCGACTATGTTTCTCATTTGTCAACAGTCTAACACTGGAAATTGCATCTAATGTCCAACAAGTTAATTTCCATGCATCAATTAACACAATAATCATGTCTATGACTATCCATTGTGTAAACTTAGAGAGACATACAAGTAGTGAGTAAAAGTTTTAAGTATAAGAACAGTTGAATATTCCATAGAAGTGACAGCGCATAAGTACTAAGCATGTCCAGCAGATCCCTGAGATGAGCACATATAAATTGCCAAAAGAAACGACGAGATAATCTATTAATATAGTATGGTGTTTACAATTAAAGCCCCAACTCTTAAGTGAAGGAAAATGAACCACCCAAGGCTTTTCAAAATTTTACACAAGACCACAAATGTCATGATGTTAGCACAATAATTCTCCGGGGATATATTGGAAGTCAGTTTTCAATTTTCAAGAGGAACCAATGTCAACTAACAGGAGGATATTATATCATGATAAGAGAATACAAAATTAGGAACAGTGATGTTTACCTTTGCTCTTAAAGTCTCAATGTCAGCCTTCATAATTCTATTGTCAACAGCAGCTGCATCATAATTGTGATTCATGTCAGTTAGACTTTTAAGTAATGTGGAATGTTCGACTCTTAGTTGACCAACCTAGAAAAACCAGTTAGAGGATCAACTAAGACACAAAAATAGAATGAATGAGACCAGCAAGGGAAGGGGGAACAATGTGGAAAAACCTGTCCTTCAAGTTCATTCATTTGTACTTGCTTTCTTCTTCTAGATCTTCTAGCTGATTCTCGATTGACCGCATTCTGATCCATCATTAATTCACTAATTACTAGAGGGTAATTTGTGATTTCAGTAGAACATTAAAATTTTAGTTTGGTATGAATTTATTAGTTTACATATGGTAATGACAGATTACAAATTCTTAGAACTAGTGCTTGTGAACAATATATTGATTTTCTAAAATAGAATAGAAAACACAAGGAAAAAGATGCATATTCCTTCCAAGAGCTGGAATTGAGTTTGACAAGATAATAATATTTAGTTTAATTAAATCTATAGAATCATAAGGCTCAAGTTCTATTTGCGAATATATATTTGACTCTGTTCAAGACAAGAAATTAGTTCTTATAGCTATTACTTAACAGAGGAAATATGTTAAGCAAAATAGAAAAAAACAACAGAACACATAGCATTTCAAACCCTCAAACCAATCACTAATAAAAGCTAACACTAAAAACATGGTTACCTCCTTTTACGTTTTGCATCAGCAGCATCCATGTTGTCTGTTGTTTCAGCATCTCCTTCGAGTTCATCACTATCTGAGTCTTCTATTGATGATCCACTTGTGGCTTGCCTCACTTGCATTCCTGATTTTTTGTGTGTAGTTGACTCCACCAGAACTCCACAAGGAGTGACATCAGCTTCACCCTGTCCTTCTGCCTTTGAGGAACCTAGGATTGTGGAAGATAATTATCATTTGAAAAGAATACCAAATTAATGCATGAAGAGCTCTAACGAAGAGCCATGAAGTTCCCTAGCATATTGTTTACAGTTTAAATCTTAGAAAATTTATACCTAACTACTAAAAATTATCAAACCTGAAGTTGAAGGAAAACATAGCAGTATAAACAGGGTATAGTGTTATATGTCTTGTTGACTGCCTTGTGAAATTTATAGCTAACTACTAAAAATTATCAAATCTAGCAAAGCAATTTAATTCCACTTTCATCTATGCTCCATTTTTTTCTTGTTTTCCTTCCTTTCTCTTTAGCACTACATAAACGGGAATAAGAATCACATGGCACTCCATGAAAATATGCAATATTGAAATAATTAAGCATAATCATGCATGACATATGCAGGAAGACTCCAGCAATACGAAATAGTTGGAAGGAAAACATAGCAGTATAAACTGGGTAGTGTTACTTGTCTTGTTTGGCTGCCTAGAGAAATTGTTAGGTTATACGATAAGGCTTACCTTGTATATATGTTAGTAGTTTAATATGATACTAACTCTTTGAAAGTTATGTAGATAAAGATAACTATAGGGTAGTTTAGTTCTAACAAACGACTTACTCCTATAAAATGTATAAAGTAGACTATACTTACTGCACAAATTTAATACGATTGAGAATTTTTCCTTCTCTTGAAAAAATCTTCATTATCAACATGGTATCAGTTTAGGTGAGCGATCCTTTTACCCTAGCCGACCATGACTTCTTCTTCCTCGGAGGCTATCTCTGAGGCTATTGTTCATCTGTCCCATTCAACCCTAACCGATGCGTCCTCTGCATGTGCAACCTGTCATCGTTTGAATGGTGACAATTATATCTCTTGGTCCCAATCTGCCCGACTTTATATCATTGACCGACGCAAACAACACTACCTATTGGAGACCACGCCAATTCCTGCTGCTACAGACCTTGAGTATTCAAACTGGCTCAATGAGAATACCATAATTATGTCATGGCTCATTAACTCCATGATTTTTGTAGGAGAGAACTTTCTGCTATACGAAACAGCTGCTGAAATTTGGAGTGCTGCAAAGGCTACGTATATGAATCTGGAAATTCTGTTGCACTGTTTGGGACTGAATGTCAACTCGCTAATTTCAATCAGGACAACATGACTGTTACTCAGTATTTTACTCTGTTGTCGCGGTTGTGGCAGTAACTTGATTTGTTTGAATCTCATGAATAGCGATGTGTAGATGATGCTCGATTGTTCAAGAAAATTGTTGAACAGCGTCGGATCTTTCAATTTTTGTTTGGTTTACATCGGGATCTTGATGAGATTTGAGGAAGAGTATTGGGGTTTAAACCTCTTCCTTCAATCAGGGAGGTTTTTTTCTGAAATTCGACGAGAAGAAAGTCTACGCACTATCATGCTTCCTGATTTGATGCCAGCTGAAGGACTGCGCTACTCACTCACTCCCAACATACTTCTCGGCCGAAGAAGGGGAGACCTTGGTGTAACTACAGTAAAAAGGTTGGTCGTGAGGAATTTTTGTTGAAAACTACACGGCAAGCCTACATATGGGAAATCTTCAGAACAGCTTCAGCAACGTGATGCTAAAGGGAATTGTGTTGTGACTACTGCTTTGCAGGGCGGTTCGTTTAGTAAGAAACAAATAGAAGAGTTACCGCAGTTCTTTGGTCAGTTGCATACTTTTTTCCAGTCCGCACCTGCATCTTCCCCTCCTGCAGGTAGAGTTTCCTTTGCTACTTTGGTTAACAAATCCAACACTCCTACATGGATCGTGGATTCTAGTACAAGTGATCATATGACATGTGATCTTCGGCTCTTTCACACATTTTCATGCAGACTCGTCTATCTCTCATATTCGAACAGCAGATGGTTCTCTTTCTACTGTTGTCGATCATGGGTCCAGTCGGACAAATCCGAACATTCTTTTATCGCGTGTTCTCTATGTTCCCAATCTCGCTTGAAATCTTATTTCCATCAGCGAGTTGTTTGCTGATTTATGGTGTACTACCAAATTTGACTCTGATTTTTGTGAATTTTATGATTCGAGCTCGGGGAAGGTGATTGGCAGTGCTAGGCTTTGTGGGGGTCTTTACTTGCTTCCGGCGAACTTGTCCTTCCAGCCTCATGCTTCCTCAAGTTTTATGGCACAATCCTCTTTGTTAGAACCTTCAAACGATGTTATGTTGTTACACTTTCGTTTAGGACATCCTAATTTTTTATCTTGCAAATTGTTTCCATATTTATATATCAATAAAGTCCTAAAACCTTTCTTTGTGATTTGTTATCTTGCTAAACAAACAAAGAATGTTTATTTACCTTTTCCATACAAACCATCCAAACCGTTTGTCATGATCCATAGTGACATTTGGGGTCCATCCAGGATAGCAACTTTAAATGAGTACCGGTGGTTCATTTCCTTTGTTGATAATCACACTCGTACTACTTGGACCTTTCTCATTAAAACTAAGTCTGAAGCTGGTGAGATTTAAACGGTTCCATAAGATGGTTGAAACCCAATTCCAGAGTTATATCCAGGTTTTTCACTATGACAATGGTAGTGAGTATTTTTCCAATATCTTGGGTTCTTTCTGTCAGGAAAAACGGATTATTCATCTCACTTCGTGTGTCAATTCTCCTCAACAAAATGGAATAGCTGAGTGAAAAAACATGCATCTTCTTGAGGTTACTCGGCCTCTTTTATTTTCCACAAATTTTTCTCGTTATTTTTGGGGGAAGTTCTTTTAACTGCCACATTTGATTAACCGTCTGTCCAGTAAACCATTACAATTTAATTGTCCAAGAAAGGTTTTTCTTTAGTTTTTCCCAATTCTAAACCTATGACTTCCTCTTTACCCATTTGAGTCTTTAGATGTAATGTGTTTGTCCATAACAATGTTCCTTCCCGGTCCAAGTTAGATCCTCGAGCGTTTTTGGTGTGTGTGTTTTTTGGTTATTCTTCAACTTAAAAGGGCTTTAGGTATTATTGTCCTAGTACTAAGAAGTTCTTCGTTATAATGGATGTCACTTTCTTTGAAAAAAACCCTTTTTTCCTTAAAACTGCTATTCAGGGGGAGCCATATAATGAACTCCAATTTTTTGACTCACAACCGTTGTTACTTGATCAGCAACCATCTTACTTTGACCGAACAACAACACCTAGCCATAACCAGCCAACAAAACTGAACCAGCCAGACTAATCAATAATACCGAACCCACCAGAACCGAAAAACTTACCGAACTAGCCAACCGAAACACATCTACCTCAACAATGATCAACATATTGCTTCGCCTCAAATACCTCAATCCGAAAATACCAAATTGCTTATCTACAAGAGAAGACAAAAACCAATTTCCAAACCTATTCCCGAGCCTCCTATACAACATGAACACTGCCGAGAAACGAAACCAAGCATAAATCCCTCGGGAAGTGAAAGAGGTAATCAGATTTCTTCCAATGAATTAAATGCTTTAATTGATAATAGTGATTTGTCGATTGCTCAAAGGAAGGGTGTAAGGAGATGCACAAATTATCCAATTAATAGATTTGTTGCATATGGAAAGCTAATGCCTTGTTTTAAGAATTTTACAGCCAGTGTAGACATTACTGTTCCAGATTCGGTGGAAGAAGCATTGGAGAATACTAAGTGGAAAAAAGCAATAGAAGAGGAATTTATGGCACTAAAAAACAACCCTTGGGTTATAGTTGGTCGTCCGAAAGACAAAAAACCAGTTGATTGTAAATGGGTATTTACAATAAAATACAAGGCGAATGGTAGTATTAAGAGATACAAGGCGAGACTAGTGGCTAAAGGATTTACTCAGTCCTATGGAGTTGATTATCAAGAAACATTTACTCCTATGGCAAAACTAAACACTGGGAGAGTGTTATTGTCGTTGGCAATCAATGAGAACAGGTGCTTCATCAGTTGGACATCAAAAGTGCCTTCCTAAACGGGAACCTAGAGGAGGAAATATATATGCGAATTCCAATGCCACCGGGTGTGAAGAGTGGTACAAGAAAAGCATGCATATTTACTAAAATCCTTGTATGTACTTGAGCAGCCTCCAAGAGCCTAGTTCGACATATCACAAAGGTGATTATTCAGGATGGTTACAAGCAATTCAATCAGATCATATACTTTGTTTGCCAAAACAGCTTCAAACAAGAAGGCAATTTTGATTGTCTATGTGGATGATATTATTCTAACAGGTGATGATTCTATGGAGATAGAAAGATTGAAGAAGCTAATGGCGAGCGAATTTGAGACTAAGGCTTGGGTACTTTGCGGCATTTCTGAGGTTGCAAGGTCGAAAGAAGGAATAATGATCAATCAAAGGAAGTACATTCTTGATCTACTATCAGAAACAGGAATGAAGGGATGCAAGCCAATAGAAACTCCCATGGAAGTGGAACCTTAAGCTAAGAAGGGAAGAATTGGGAAGTCTCGTAAACAAAGAACAAAATCAAAGGCAAGTAAGTAAACTAATTTATTTATCACTTACTAGACCTGATATAGCTTTTCTTGTCAGTATGGTAAGTTAATATGAATGACTCGAAGGAATAACATTTAGAGGTTGTGAACCAAATTCTAAGATACTTCAAAAATGACGTCGGGACATTGGTTAATTTTCAAGAAAAGTGAGGATAGAACCGTGAGAATTTTCTCGGATTCAAGTTGGGCAAAAGAATCAACTGATAGGAGATCCACAACCGGTTATTGTTCATTTGTTTGGGGAAATCTGGTTACTTGGAGAAGTAAAAAACAGGTTGTGGTTTCTCAAGTAGTGCGAAAATAGAGTTTAGAGCAATGGCACTTGGAATTTGTGAAGGAATTTGGTTACAAGGATTGTTAATTGAGGTGGGGTTATGACAATAAATATTTTGAACTTCAGAGTGATAGTAAATCTGCAATAAGTATTGCAAAGAACCCAGTTCATCGTGACCGAACAAATCATATAGAGATTAATAGACAATTTATCTCAGAAAAGTTGAATGGGGGATCAGTAAGGCTCAACTATGTTCCTACTAGAAATCTGTTGGCGGATATTCTCACCAAGGCACTTCCAAGAATTACCTTTGATGAGATCACACCCAAGCTGAATCTTTTCAATATTTACTCACCAGCTTGAAGGGGAGTGTAGGTTATATGATAAGGCTTAATGTAGGTTATGTAAAGTTGTAGGAATTATAGAAATGAGCTGTTCAATTCCTTAAATTAAGAGATTATGTAATTATGCTTTGTTTTTCAATCCCTTGTTTCAAGGGATTGTATCTCCTAGGATTAGTATATTTCCTAACTTAGAGTTTCCTAGTTTAGAGGCATTATTTGTATATAAATATGTAATATACTCGACTGAATGAAATAAGAGAAAACATAACAGACTATTATGTTTTCTACAGTCTGTTTTCTACATGGTATCAGGTTAGAACGATCAATCCGATTTCCGCTTCTCTTTAAATCAGTTCCTGTTCAACTCTTTTTTTTTCATAGCTAATCTGGATCCCTCATCATCTGAAATCACTTCCCAGATCAGCCCATATCAATCTGATTTTCAGATTTCAGATTCCTCTCTTTCACCGATAACCTCCTACAAACTAAATGGAAACAACTACCTACCATGGTCCCAGTCCGTAAGGCTATATATCACAGGAAGAAGGAAAATCGCCTATCTTTCTGACCCAATGCCGATTCCAGAAGAGACAGACCCAAAGTACAGCACATGGCAGAGTGAAAATACCATGATAATGTCATGGTTAATAAATTCCATGATTCCTGAAGTAGGGGAGAATTTCATGCTATACCAAACTGCTGTAGAAATTTGGAATGTAGCGCGAGATTCTTATTCCAGTGCTGACAATACATCGGAGCTCTTTGGGATTGAGAATCACATTAAAGATCTCAGACAAGGAGACCTTACTGTCGCACAGTACTTCAGAATTCTCAACAAGTATTGGCAGCAAATCGACTTATATGAAAAGAAATGGAAGTGCCAGGAAGACAACAACTTCTACAACAGGCAGACAAATCAGAGGAGAGTTTTTCAGTTTCTATCTGGACTGAATGGAGAGTTCGATGGAGCAAGAGGAAGGATTCTTGCCACCAAACCCCTTCCTTTGGTCTGAGAAGTTTTTTCAGAGATTCGGGGGAGGAAAGCTGACGATCTCTGATGGTGCCACCAGTTCAGCGAACAGATGCTTCTGCACTTGTCACTAATTCCACCTCTAGGAACCAACAGAGGAAAAATCGCCCCTGGTGTGAACATTGTAAGAAACCAGGCCATATGATAGATCAATGTTGGAAGTTGCACGGAAAACCAGCCGATCGGCAGCTCACACGGTCCAGGTTTCAAAAAGAGGCCCATATTGCCTCTTAAGATGATTCCTCCAGGAGTTTTAGCAAGAAACAGATAGAGGAGCTGCAACAGATTTTGAGCAGTATGACAGCCAAACCTACCAATGTGGCTTAAACTGCTACTGAAGGTAATCATTCATATACTTCCTCGGTACAATGGATAATAGACTCGGGTGCATCAGATCATATGACAGGAAACGTTGATCTCTTGGAGGAATATAGTGAAAGCAGCTTACCAGCCTATATAAAAATAGCAGATGGCTTTCTCACTACAGTCAAAGGGAGTGGTTCTGTTACATTAACAAAAATCTACTACTTCATAATGTCCTCTATGTTCCTAAACTTGCATGCAATCTGTTGTCAGTCAGCAAATTAATTCAAGATTATGGTTGTAATGTTGTGTTTGGTACTGGTGGTTGTATTTTTCAGGCACAGGACTCGAAGAGGGTGATTGGCAGTGCTAGGCTGGGCAAAGGATTGTACACCGTTGGAGGTCAAGCATCTCAAAATCATGCCTTATCCAATGCTCTTAGAAAACCAGTTTTATCTTCTGATCTCAATACCAATAAAATTATGTTATGGCACTCTAGATTAGGTCATCCTAGTTTTTTCTATCTTTCCAAAATGTTACCAAACTTATTTATAAATAAAGATCATTCTTTGTTTTCCTGTGAAATTTGTCAAATAACCAAACACACCAGAAAACCATATATTGCAGCCAAATTTGAACCAACAACACCTTTTTCCATCATCCATAGTGACATTTGGGGCCCTTCTCCTGTCAAAAGTATTTCTGGGTATAAGTAGTTTGTATCTTTTATAGATGATTACTCTAGGACAACATGGGTATTCTTAATGAGAGAAAAGTATGAGGTTGAGTCTCTCTTTAAAAGTTTTTATCAAAAAGTTGAAACCCAATTTGACACAAAAATCAAAATTCTAAGGAGTGACAATGGGAGTGAGTATTTGAATAAAACCCTTGGGTATTTTTTTAAGGAAAAAGGCATTGTTCAACTTACTTCTTGTGTCAACACACCTCAACAAAACGGGGTAGCAGAAAGGAAAAATAGACATCTTCTAGAGGTTACTCGGTCTCTTATGTTTGCTTCTAATGCTCCTAAGTATCTTTGGGGGGAAGCTCTTCTTACAGCCACTTACCTCATCAATAGAATGCCAAGTAAGACTTTAGATTTCAAAATTCATACTAAGGTTCTGTTTCAGCTTTATCCCCATTTTAAACATTTAAACTCAAGTCTTTCTCCACGGGTGTTTGGGTGTACAGCCTTTGTTCATATCCACAACAAAGGGAAATTAGATCCTAGGTCCATAAAGTGTGTTTTCTTGGGCTATTCTTCGAGTCAGAAGGGTTACAAGTGTTACTCACCTTCCACAAAAAATACCTATGTCTCCTTTGATGTTACATTTTTTTGAAAACCAACCTTATTTTTCAGGAACAGAAATTCAGGGGGAGAGTTACAAGGAATTTCAGCCTGTCCAAACCGATATTCCTTTACAGTCTATCCTTTCTTTACCTATTACTGTCTCTCCAAAGCCGGCTAGCACTGTCTCAATTCCTAGTGAGGATGATGGGAATAACCTAAATAACTCTGATGAATTACCTTCCTCCTTATCTCAACACTCTAGTCCGTGCAAAACACCTTCCACCACTACCAAAAATGCCCCTAACAATGACTCTGAAACCATAACTCCCCAACCGAAACAACTCGGTGTTTACTCAAGAAGAAGGAAAGATGTTGTTGAAGAAATTAGTCACCCTAGCATTTGCCAAGAACCAGATTCGGATCCTGTTGCAGCTGGAACAGAAGGTAATGATGGTTCCCAAGATGCTACTACTGTTGATCTTGATGATTTTCCTATTGCTATTAGGAAGGGGGTAAGAAAATGCACTGCTCATCCCATAAATAAGTATGTTGCATATGAGAAATTATAGTCTAATTTCAGGGCCTTCACTGCCAGCATTAACAGTGTGAAAATCCCAAGAAATGTGACAGAAGCATTTCAATCTCCTGAGTGGAAAAATGTGTGGAAGAGGAGATAAAAGCGTTGCAAAAGAATAAGACATGGAGTTTGACAGATTTGCTAGAAGGGAAGAGAGTTGTTGGATGCAGGTGGATATTCACAGTCAAATATTATTCGGATGGAGTGTGGAAAGATACAAGGCAAGGCTGGTTGTTAAAGGTTTTTCTCAGTCTTATGGCATCGACTACCAGGAGACTTTTGCACCGGTTGCAAAATTGAATACCATCAGAATATTGTTATCAGTAGCTGTTAACATGGATTGGAAATTACATCAGCTGGACATAAAGAATGCTTTTCTGAATGGGAACCTTGAAGAAGAGGTATACATGGAGGTCCCCCCCAGATTAGAAGGAAAGGTCACTAAGAAAACTGTGTGCAAGCTCAATAAATCCTTATATGGCTTAAAACGGTCTCCCAGGGCTTGGTTTGATCGATTTGCTAAGGCATGACACAAAATGGTTTCAAACAAAGCCAAGCGGATCACACATTATTCAGAAAAATTGCACCGAGTGGTAAGATAACCCTCCTAATTGTCTATGTAGATGATATGATTATAACTGGCAGTGATATAGAAGAAATAGAAAAGCTAAAGATAAACCTTGCAAAAGAGTTTGAAACCAAGGATTTAGGGAGTATGAGGTATTTCCTGGGTATGGAAGTTGCAAAGTCCGAGGAAGGGCTGGTCATAAACCAGCGCAAGTATGTTTTAGATCTTCTTGCAGAAACTGGGATGCTCGACTGCAAACCAGTTGAAACTCCAATGGAGTCAGGCTTGAAATTTTGCAAGGAAATGACTGGAAATCCAGTAAACAAGGAGACCTACCAAAGGTTAGTTGGGAAGTTGATCTACCTTTCACTGACTAGGCCTGATATTGCATACTCAGTGAGTATTGTCAGCCAACATATGAGTGATCATCGAGAAGAACATTTGGAAGCTGTTAACAGAATCCTAAGGTTCTTGAAGTTTACCCCAGGAGCTGGACTTATATTTAGAAAAAATCAAGACAGAACAGTGAAGGTTTATACGGATGCAAGCTGGGGAGGTGAATTAACTGATAGAAGGTCAGTTAGTGGCTATTGTACCTACGTTTGGGGTAACTTGGTGACTTGGAGAAGTAAGAAACAAGCCGTTGTCTCTCAAAGTAGTGCTGAGTCAGAGTTTAGAGCAATGGCTCTCGGAATATGTGAAGGAATGTGGATTAAAAGACTGCTCACAGAACTGGACTTAGATAACAAGAATTTTGAGATTTTTAGTGACAGTCAATCAACTATGAGTATAGCAAAAAACCCAGTGCAGCATGATAGAACAAAACACATTGAGATAGACAGACATTTTATTTACGAGAAGGTTAACAATGGAGTTGCAAAACTACAATACATTCCGACGAAGAAACAGTTGGCAGATATCTTCACCAAAGCCCTTCCACGAGTGACTTTTGATGAGTTGTCATTCAAACTGGGTATACAACATATATACACCAGTTTGAGGGGGAGTGTAGGTTATGTAAAGTTGTAGGAATTATAGAAATGAGCTGTTCAATTCCTTAAATTAAGAGATTATGTAATTATGCTTTGTTTTTCAATCCCTTGTTTCAAGGGATTGCATCTCCTATGATTAGTATATTTCCTAACTTAGAGTTTCCTAGTTTAGAGGCATTAATTGTATATAAATATGTAATATACTCTACTGAATGAAATAAGAGAAAACATAACAGACTATTATGTTTTCTACAGTCTGTTTTCTACACTTACCTTGTATATATGATACGATAAGGATAATTACATGGTAGTTTAATTCTAACAAAAGACTTACTCCTAGACAATGCATACAGCAGACTGTACTCACTCCAGAAATTTAATACGATTGAAAATTTCTCCTTCTCTTTTAAGAATCTTCATTATCAACAGAAATTTATATCTGACTACTAAAAAATATAAAATCTAGTAAAGCAATTTGATTCCATTTTTATCTATCCTCCCTCTTTTTTCCTTTTTCCCCCTTCCTTCCACGTTCAGCTCTAGCATAAATGGGATATAGAATAACATGGCACACCGTGAAAACACGCAAACGCAATATTGAAATCATTAGGCATAAGCATGCATGATATCTGCAGGAAGACTCCAGCTATAAGAAATAGTTGGAAGGAAAACATAGCAATATAAAAGGGGCGGTGTTACGTGTCCTGTTCGACCGCCTAGAGAAATTTATAGCTAACTATAAAAAATTATCAAATCTAGTAAAGCAATTTAATTCCATTTTAATCTATGTTCACTCTTTTTTCTTGTTCTCCTTCCTTGCACTTTCAGCTCTACCATAAATGGGAGATAGACTCACATGGCACCCCATGAAAATATGCAATATTGAAATCAACAGGCATAACCATGCATGAAAACTGCAGGAAGACTCCGGCAATACCTAACTAATTATGTTTCCTACGGTTCACCAAGCAGCCAAAAAACCATTGTTGGAGTTAACTAGAACGACACAAACTAAAGAAATATTCATGTCATTCATTATTCACTAGGTGCCTAGATGGCCCTAAAACTAGACATGATGAACAGCATTCAACCCAACATCGTAGAGGCTTGTCCCAGTAAATAAAGAGGCCAACGTTAATGGTTGCAACCACCCATTATAACAAAACAAAACCACTCCAAAACACCCAAAAATGAAACTCATGATTTTCAAATCAAATAAGTGCATGCAAAACAAAATCTTACCTTGAACTTTTGATCCCGATTGAAACGCGTGATTTTCTGCTTGGGCAGACGAATCTTCTGCCTGCACAGCTAACGCCTGAATATGTGTTTGAAGAGGAAAAAATTATAAGTATTAATGATAGTATAGAATAATAAATCCATGTTGAAAACGGGGATTCTAGAGAAGAGAGAAATACACGAGAGAGAGCAACCGCGGCGCATTCTAGTTCGAGCTTGCTCTTCAGGATCGAACGGAACTCATCGGAATCAATCGAGACTGTCGGTGTTGGATCAGACGGCGGAGGATTATGATTCTGGTTGTAAGGATTTTTTAGCTCCACCACGTCATCACCTTCTTCAGCTTTCGAAACGGACGGCTGAGGTGCCGCCGAGGACGTACCGATCACATTCTCGCCCGCACCAGAAAATTCTTCCAGAAACCTTTCCAACGCCCACTCGGAGTGGCTTCGACTCATGCCAACCGCAGCGTTCGAAACCAGAGCCGCCCACGACCAGTCGGAGAAATCGTCAACTGAGAACACAGTATTCATCGTTTTAATTTTCTCTTTCTCCCCAATCTGCGATTCGTCCTTTTTCACCGTTGCTTCATGTTTTATCATTTATGCGGGAACAATCATAAAAAAATCTACTGCTTTGTTTGTTTACAAAACAATCCAATAATATACCTTCACGTGGATTATTTCCACATCTTTCATACACGTGTACTAGGTAGTGACTGATTTTTTGTGAAGCTAGGTTATGCAAACTTGTTCCAACTAAGAGACGGTGAGTGAGCTTATTAACGCTAAATAAGATCCTTATGTTAATTTATGGGGGAAAATATTTAAAAAAAATCATTTAAAAATATAATATTCTTTTAATAAAATTATGTTACTGGTACTATTTTAAAAATATATTTCGTTAGGGCGTATTTTTACTGATGTTATATTTTTTCGAACGATATCATTTATGTTTGCATCATATGCTTTTAATAAAATTACATGTAGTTGGAAATTAAGTGCTTGATTTCTTGATTAAATTATATTTTAGACGTGAAGCATGTGTTTTTATGTCACATTATGACTTTAAGTAACTCTCTAAAGCTTTAGCACATGATTAGGAATTAAACTAAGATCTTTAAGATGATTTTTGGTGTTTTTCAAACTTAAATAAGATTTTTTTGGGTTCGAGTATCGAAACTGGATGAATTGTGACAAAATTTGAGGATTTTCAACTGAGCATTGATACTATTGGGGAGAGTATTGATACTTAGGATACTAGTATCGATATTGGGCCACATTTTAAGTAACATAATCCATTTTTGGTACCGATACTCATAGGGGTTGATACTTGACCCTAGGGTATCGATTCTAAAAGTAGAGTATTGATACTTTCCACTTTGGACGGTTAGATTTGATCTTTTTAAGGCCTGTAAGAGCTAAGGATGATCTGTAATAGTGCAACTTAGTCCGTGAGGGACACAAAGGATGAATAGGGCCTACAAACACTCGTAGGAGTGAGTTTCAATCGAAGTAATCATACTAAGCGTAATACGTCAAAGTATCTTCAGTCAAGCACATATCGAATAATTAAGAATGAGGATCGTTGCATGGGATATACTAACAAACAATATGATAAGTAAGTCAGATTATGAAATAGTGAAATCGTATACTACAAGAATGTCAGGAAAATGTGGATGTGTGGTTGTCATTCTAATTCAAGGGTGAATTGAAGAAAATCGTAGTAAGAGCAATTAGAGTGTTGCTACCAGGAATGAATCTGAGTCAGATATCGGGCTAGCTAGTTACAAGTAGTGAACAACAAGCACATTAATCATTGAAAAATCATGAATCGTGTGAACTCTTTACAAATAGAAATGACTAAAATACCCTTAAGTGCTAATGACCATAATCGATAAGCTTATTAAACTATCAGAAATAACAAAATAATAAAACTTGCATAACATTCTAGATGAGGGAACGACCGAGATAACAACTAGAGAGAGGATGACCTATGTCATAACCATTTTTTTAAAAAACATTTAAGTTTAAAAAATAATTATGACTTTATTTGAAATTTTGGCGATTTTGAATTAATTTGAATTATCTTTGAATATGAGTCGCCATCGACCTTTTAGTTAGGTAGGTCGAATACCTAAAAACGTCTTTTAAAACAATTTTAAGAAAAAATAGCTTTTTAAGACAAAAATTGGTTTGCGTTATTCGAAAATTCATTTTTAAGGGTTCGAAAGTCAATTACGTGTGGGGAAGGATAAGCATCCCCACAACACCCAAAAATTGGTACTTAGTCACTTATATATTGTTGCGACAATGGAAATTATAAATCGAATATAAAGTTAAAATATGATCCATTCATTAAAGTTTAATTAAAATGCTTCAAATTAATTATTAGGGAACATTCCTTAGTTTGAGAAGAAATCACGGGATTTGCACATCCTCCAATGGGAATGTTATCCTATTTATTTTTCCTTTATACGAGAAATGTCCCCTCTCCAACATTATAAAAAAACAAATCGAATATAAATCAACTATCGATAATTGCATAAAATAAATTACTATTTTAAAAACACTCATTGCATCATTTGAATTAAAACAAATTATTTTACATTTTAAAAAAATAAGCTCGATTTATTTCAAGTTCACATTTCGTTCGAATGTCGTATCGGATCGCACTATTTCGATCAAGCAATGCTTTCCACGCCCATTCTACAAACAAGTGTTCTTGAAAATATTAGAGTAAAAAAAGCGTTAAAAATGAATAAAACAAACATTTTGAACAATCGTTCGAAACCAATTTCCAAGAGCAAAGAATATAGACATACATAAATAATACAAATAAATATATAACATACATACATACATGGTAAAATGTAAGGAAACAAAATCTAATTATGCAAAAATTAAATTATGGAAGTAAAATAAATAGATAATAAAACACAATAGTTAAGCAAATAAAATTAAGTACTAAAAAATAAAAAGACAAAAATAAACGATGAGAACATTAAAGCAAGTAAAATATAAAGACTGAAATTAAATAAAGAAAATAAAAAGGTATAAATTAAAAAGTGCATAAAGTTAAATAACATAAATAAAGTGCAATAAAAATAAAATTTTATTATTTATCCTGGACTAGAAATAATGCGAGTCATACACTGGGGCGGTTCATCGCAAGGACGTACATGGTTTGAACATAAAATAAAACAAATAAATAAATAAAAGGTTAGCATTTAGTAATTAGCGGTTAGAAAAGTGAGCTTTTAGCAGAGTCCAGACCATAATAATGTCGGTCATACCCTGGATCGGGTCACCACAAGGTCGAATCGAATAATTCAAACAAATTAATAAAAATAAAATAAAACAAATAAAATAAAAAAGTTAGTGGTTAGCAGAGTCTGAACCATAATAATGTGGATCATACCCCAGATCGGGTCACCACAAGGTTGAATCAAATATTAGAAACAATAAATAAGTAAAAGTGCAATAAAATAAAAGTTAGTGATTAATGTGCAATAAAATAAAAGTTAGTAGTTAATATGCAATAAAAATATATACAAATGCATATATGATTTTAGGGCTCAAGTTGTAGGGTGGCCGCCAGTCCGGTCATTCCGAAAGAAAATGTTGTCCACCCAAACGAGTGCCGAGGAAAGCAGCAAGAAGGCCGCCTCCGTGAAGGTGAGCCTCGATGGCGCACCGTACCTCCGGAAAGTGGACTTGAGGATGTACAAAAGTTACCAGCAACTGTCCGATGCCCTAGCCTAAATGTTCAGTTCTTTCACTATTTTTTCACTATTGGTACATATATGAAACCAATATCTAATCAAGCTTAACCTGATTTTATAATAATTAATTGATTCTGGTTTGTGTAAATATGAAGGGAAATGTGGATCCCAAGGAATGTTGAAGGATTTCATGAATGAGAGTAAGTTTATGGATCTATTTAATGGCTCTGAATATGTCCTAATTTATGAAAATAAAGATGGCGACTGGATGCATGTTGGTGATGTCCCCTGGTAGTACGTCCCTATTCATGAAAAAACTTTAATTCAAGCTATATATATATATATATTTTTCACACAACATTTTCCTCCATTAAATCAGGATGTTTATCGAATCGTGTAAAAGGTTACACATAATGAAAGGAACAGAGGCGATCGGACTCGGTTAGTGTTATCTTCTTTTCTTTTCGTTTGTACTAATTATTTAATCAGATGAAAGTTTTAGTTTAACGTAAATGAATATATTATAATTTCAGCGTCGAGAGCCCTGGAGAAATGCAAGAACAAAAGCTGAAGACCGTGATGGCAGTTGGAAATATTAGTATTATTAATGGAGTGATTTTATTTTGAAGTTTAGTATTTATTATGGTCAAAAAACAATAATGGAGTGTTAGTGTAAGTCGTGGATCAGGAAAACCCTTGTTTAATGTTTAGTAGCTCTACTGTTTAATAATGACTTGCTACAAAGATATAATAAAACACTCTACTATGTATTTGTGTTGTTGTAATAAAATTGTTTTTTCGCTCTTTATTTTCTTAATAATGTTTATTGAGAATAATGAAAAATTGAGGGGATAAAAGGAAAGGTTCAAAATAGGGTTTAATTTGGTAACTGGTAATGGAAAGGGAACAAGAGCATGTGGGGATTTATGTTGTGCATGTAAGCTAATTTAGGCACAGCACAGTGAAACGAGAGAGAAAAAGAAGGATGTGTGCTTATGGTATGAAGTTCTGCGGAAAAGGAGATTGTGTTTACATTTTTTTCTTCTTCATAATATTAGTAGATTCGTTCAAATCTCTAAGAATATTATCTTTAGTAACTTAGATGGTGAAAAATAAATGACAGATGTTATAACTCACACCCCAAGGCAATAAGGGTGTTCAGATTCAATCCGATCAAAAAAATCGATAACCGAAAAAAGCGGAAACCGATTTAGTGTGTTTGATTTTTTTTTAAAAACCGATCGGTTCGTTTTAAAAATCTGGAACCGATCCAAACCGAACTGAACCGATGAAATGAAATATTCAATTTACAAGTTTGAAATAAACCCAACCTATAACTCAATTGTAGAGCGTTTGACTGCAGATCGAGAGGTCACTGGTTCGAGCCTGGTTAGGCTCTAGCTTTTAATTTTTTTCCCTTTTGCTTTCTTGATAATACAAACTCTCAATGGGAATTAACAAGGGTATGTTTAGTCCCTTTTGCTTTCTTGATAATACAAACTCTCAATGGGAATTAACAAGGGTATGTTTAGTCGAAAGCAAGCTGAGCCATTGGGAAAGAACTCATTTACCAGGAACTCTATTGCTCCATTGTATAACGATTACAAGCTGAACTACCCGATAGTAGATGTGCTGTTTTGCGGCATATTTGTCTTGAGAATATGCTATAAACACATAGATCCCAACAGTCACAATCATTTATATCCAAGATAACAGGTACACACCAACATTGGTGCTATGATTCGCGATACCCAACTGATACACGATACCATACTGGAAGAAGAAGAAACGAAGGTCCAAAATGATCTCTAGTAGCTTTCCCCAAAGGCCTGTTGTTCTCAAATGGTCTTGTTCCTCATACCACCATATCTCCCAGCTCTTATTGGCTTCTGCAAGTGCGCCACCTTTACACCATATCCAATTCATAAAATCATCAAAATCATACACCGTCTTCAGCCAGTCAAACCCAGATGGGTTGAACACAAAAGGGGACATTATCCATGACACCACAAGGAACCAACTTGAAATGGTCATAGCTATGTAAACAAATGAATCCTTAGCGAGGGGGCTATACGAAGCATACAAAACTAAGATAACACCAAGTTCAATTGCCTTCACAAAATGGCTTCGGGCATAAAGTCGATAATTTTCTGCAAAAGACTTATGCTCAGGCATTGATAATACATATGCTATTTTTTTTATGAAAAAAATTCAATAATTATTTTGAAAGATTAGAATCCAAAAACCGCATAAATCCAAATCGAATCAAACCGTACTTAATTGGATCAGATCGGATTTTTTTAGAAACATCCAAACCGATCCAAACCGCAAACATTTATACTTTCGGATCGGATGAATTTTTAGCCAAAACCCGATTCAAACCGACCGCGAACACCCCTGCAAGGCAATAACAAGATAAAAATTTTGAATAAAGAAGAAAAAATTCTTCTTTATAAAAAGATGTGATATTTATAAAAAGATGTAAGCTTATTTATAGGCCAGGAAAGATTACAAATGATAAAATTTAATTTAATTTGAAAAACTAAATAGATAAGTAATAAAAAAGATAAAATAAAATGTTGAATCAAAATATTATCCGATTAAAAGAGATAAAATAGAGTCTAAATGTTTTAAAAAAAGTTACAGTTGATTTTAACCAAGTATCTCGATTGATAAGAAATTCTTTGGATCAATCATGCATATTTTGATATGTTCTCACAAAATTGGATTTTTTTGAGAACATACTCATTATTTTTTTAAAAAAAATATTAAATTTATTTTACTGTTAATAGAAATGAAAAAAATGAAAAAGTTTATATACTCATTTTCTAAAAAAAAATTTGGACCTATTTTTTAATTTTTAAATCCAATACCGAAACTAAGTAATAACGTAGAGGATAAATGAGATAAAACGAAAATTAAACCACGATATAAATATAATGTCTGTCATCTTTAATCCACAAAAATTAAACCACGATACATGCATAAATGTTAACCACCCAAAGTAACAAGGGTTGACATCTCAAGGATCAGGGTAATAACATTGACATCCCCTTCCCCAATTTGTTTCTACACTAAAAGAGAATACAAACCAATTGCCCTTTACTCGAACATTTCATCAGGTTTAATTAACTTGAGAGAAGTCAATGGACTTGATTACCAAGTCAGCATTTTTCTTTGATTTCATTATAAACTCTGCATTGGGTCTATCATTGTAATTTACCTGCATAATAAATAATAGGTTGAGAATCAGAAACAAAAACAAAATAAAAATCATCTCATATACTACTTTTTGGCTCCCTCAACATAAAAATTACCCGCCATTGAGCAACATCAGGGGGCTTTCCTGTAAAACAGGGAAACAAAAGCAAAACTCATAATCTTTAATTCTTCTTATATATCAGAGGTGCCTGCTTAAAACTTGATATCAAGGACCTTTTACCTGTTGAGATATGCCTTTCAAGGACTCGTTGCATTGCCGTGCCAAGGTCGACATCAATGAACCTTGAACAGAAAAGCAGTGCAGAGATCATATTTTAGGTATAGACTCAAGGGAATCACACTGTCAGAAAATTTAACATGCATTTGAAAATCAAATTGGAGGCTGTTAACGGTAAAAACGAGTAGGCAGGTGGAGCATGATGCTTACCACTTCTCATCAAATATAGACGATATCTCCTTCCAAACCCCTTCTTCGGACAATAGATAATTTCCTTCTACTATGGCCACTTTATGTCTGCAGGGGGAAAATAGAATTTGTTTTGATTGTTCATATCATCAACTAAAGCCCAACCAATCGACTACTACATGCCTGCTACTACATTTGAAAATTAACTCTGTTCCTACATGATGAAAATCAAAGTGAGCAAAACAGCTGAATACAAATAGCAACATTCATAAAGAATTGAAATCTCATGGAACTTGGCCTGAAATAGTCATTTTATTTGCATTATATTTCCAAATTTTCTCCAATCTACAGTTAATCTTTTTATCCAAAAAGGTAACAGGTCTAATTAGCCCTTTAGATTTCATATTCATCCATTTATACAATTTAGTATCCCAAAAATTCTCACCAAAAGATAAATTAACATAAAAAAATACATGTCCTTTTATACACTTCTCCAAACAAAAAATAAAAAATATAAGGTAGGAAATAACATTTGTAGAAGTTGATGGAAAGCAGACTATATTATATAAAAGTTTGCAGACAGCTACATTCAACTCTAAAAATCGTTATTTTGCTCTGTATTACATGATTTAGCATTAAGGGATTGCTGATTTTGAATAAATGATGTGAACTTACTGAAGGCTCACAAAGATGTCATCTTCAACAGGGTCTCCAACACCATGGTTAAATGATGGTGCATAAACAGAACCCTGAGACATGTTCTAATTAGAATAAAATTGCAGTTGTGGCACTAAAAGAAAATATACATGTATCTCTAATTTTTTATATCTCCAAGCATTCATCCACATGGATTGGAGAGACCAAGAGAGGGAAAGAAAAAGTACACATATGCCTTTATTTCAAGCCAAACCAAATGTTTGTTTTAGTTAAAACACCAATAGCTACCAACCTGATCCCTTAGATTCTTGAGGCAATTTAGCAGTAACATGGGGTCAAAAGTCCAAGGAGCTGATTCACCAAATGAAAGGATCATCAATTTACTTTCTAATGGAGTTAAGATGAATATCTAACACAGAAGCTCACCTCCCCTTCTTGCATGTGCTTCTTTTGGATTCTAAAATGAAGTTACGATAGTTAGAATCACAAACTACAAGAAAGCTTCAACTATTACAATTTAAAGTTACAGATGGAGGAAGCTTAACCTCCATTGCATCTAGTTGCGAACGATATAGATGGAACCCATCCATTGGAATAACTATAGCAACATCTGGAGGCTTAACTTGAGGATCAGAAGCACAAGCCCTATGGAACCATAACTTGTTTATGCGCTGTGTAACTTCAAAAGCTAGAGTACTTTTCCCAGAACCAGGAGGGCCAGCCAAACCTACAATATGCCTGCATGACCTCCAAGTATTCGATTTTATAAGAAGTGTTTCAGGAAAAGATGCAGAGAAGTGGGACAAGGCAAAACGAAACAACACTCATCACAGGAATGTGAATCCAACAGTTAGTTAAACACTTATAAATTAGGGTCCTGAACTACTCTTGGCAATTCTTTGTCCAGCAAGGTGGGAGTACCATTTGAAAGGGCCAGAAATACAGGAAAAGAGTGCAGATACAGCCCCCAAAAGAACTTCATTTTACAAGCGAAAGAAGTTCAATCTGAACTTCTTTGAGAAACTACCTCTCTGCAATTTAGGGGTGCTTATCGAGCGAGTCAATCGAGAGTTAGGCAGTGCTCGACTTGATCTCGTTAAAAAAATTTGTTGCTCGACTCGTTGCTCGTTAAAATTTTTCTCGACTCGTGCTCATTAAAAAACATGTTGCTCAACTCAACTCGTTAAGCTTGTTGCTCATTAAACTCACTAGAAATTTTACCTTATTTTTAAACTATATGTAAAATCTACTAATACTATACAGAGCTTAATATAAACATAAATTAACAAATTTAACCAAAAAATTTATCAAAAGAGCGTATGAAGCAATTTTAAAGCCTAAACTCCAAAGTAACAATTGTTACAATTCACAAATACACCAAACTAACATATTAAAACTAAGGTAACAATCCACAAATACATTAAACTAACATATTAAAAACATTCTTGAAAAAAAAAGTTCAACGATACATGATCAATTCCAAAAATAAGGAAATCAGCATCTCTTCGCTCCATTCATTGTTGCTTGCAATCACCAAACTACTAAAAAAATATTAAAAAAATTAATGAGTTGTTCACGAACTTATCGAGTCGAGTTGGACTTTCATTCATGGGAAAACCAGAAATTCTATTGTTTTTGAAGGGGGGAAGCTTGATCTGACAGAGTTGTTCTTCTTAACAAGAGTTAGGCTTGCTTCTTGGTTCCTAGCTAAGCATAAGGATATTTCTATCCCCAAGGACTCGTTGATTTCTGATCCTTCCTTAGGGGATTCTTATTCGACCTATAATTTCGTAAAGTCTTCTATAATCCCTTGGTCACCTCCCCCATGGGTTTCATTAAATTGAATGTGGATGCAGCCATTAGCAGTGATTGGAAGAAATCAGGTCTTGGAGGTCTTTTGAGGGATCATTCTGGTGTAATCCTAGGTTCTTTTCAGGAGCCTGCTGCTTCAGGACCTCTGACTTTGAAGGAACTTAAAGCTATTCAAAGGGGCATTTCTTTCTTTGCCTCTTTTCAAGGGAGGTTCAAAGATAGGCTGATTGTTGAGAGTGATAGCAGGGTTGCAGTAGACTGGATCAATGATGTTGATTCATGTCCAGTTGTATATGGTTTTATTGTTACAGACATAGTTGATAGTCTTAGAATTTGGGGGGGGGGGTTGTTAGATGGTTGCAAGGACAGCTAACATTGATGCTGATGCTTTAGCAAGGCTGGTTTAGGATGATTTTTATGTTGTTGGTATTTTCAGATTGGTTTTTAGTTCCTGTTAGGTTGGGGTTTGCTTATTGTTGTAAGGGTTATTTGGATTTATTTTCCATGGTTGTAATTATTATTTTCTATAATGAAATATAAGGCACTCTTTTCCTCCTTCAGCTGATTAAGGAACTTCTATACAAGCTCCATTAATCATGAAGGAGGTTTTTAATGAGGCCTTCAAATCTTATCAAAAAAAATTGTTAAGGTCTCAAGTTGTGCTCGAGTTCTAGTTGAGTCTACCCAAGTCGAGTTTTGACCAAGTTGAGTTCAAGCAACTCACGAGCTGCTCAACTCATTAAGCATCCCTACTCTCCATGTCTTTTTCTGAATGGTAGCATATGCAATTTTTGTCAAGAAAATAAAGAAAAGAATAGGAGTCCAAATTCTAATTGGCATTATTCTTTGCTTCATTTGGACCAGAAGAATTAAGAATTTTTAAATGCATATTATATTAGTAACGCAAGATCTATCTACTTGAAAACAGGCCAAATCAACAAACAACAATGACCAGTCATTTAGGATAAGCATAAATATTCCTAGATTCAATAAAGTAGAACTTACTTTGTATTAGGATTCGATGCTACTGCTGATGTAGGAAGAATACGCTCAGCCAAATTATCAAAAACCTCATGCATAGAACTTCAAACAAAATAAGCAAAACTATCATAAATACGGAGAACAGTAAAGAATAAAAGGAACGAGAAAACAAGTAAAACTGTTCAAATACCAGTTAGCATACATGACCATCTTTTGCTCTACAACCAATAAGCAGAGGACATGTAAATTCAGTAACATATTAACAAAAACACTTTCACTGGTACCATGTACAACACTTGCATGGAAAATATGGGTATGGATATCTGACCCTCCAGAAAATGGAAAAATTAGAAAAATAGTTGCCACATACTTGCATCTAACACTCATCTATGAGGTAAAAGAATTGTTGCTATTCCTTGAGGTCCTAGGTTCGAGCACCAGGAATGTTGGGGGTTGAGAGTTATCTTTGAACAAATACTAGCTTGTACTTACCCCATATTAATAAAAAATAATAATAATAACACTCACCTATGAGGTATAAGTAACAATTCTTCACACCTAACCACATTAGGATGAGATAAAAAAAACTAATTAATTTCTAATTCATATTTCAGATACCCCATGTACAGCAAGTTAAACTCACAGAACAAGCCAAGATTCTTATTAGAGTAATTCTATCAAAACTGACATTGAAATTTAAATATGCATAAAATTAATATAACTTTCCGCTAGAGCAGCTATCGAGAAATTAATTCGGCAAATGTATGTGCTTCTGCTAAAGCGTCACAAAATCACAAAATAAAGTGCACTAGACTGTGGGTTAAGGTAGCTCAATGTGATATAATCAAATACTGAAGAAATGCATTTTAATCTCAAACAAAAACAGATATTAACAGTGCAGCGGCATGCAAATAACTTCATTGTCTCGCAAGGACTGATGCATAAAGAAATGGAATGAGAACACTAGGCTTTGATTCCAGCATGTTCAGATCATCTTTCAAACTTCTAAGATAAAATACCTGCCCTCGAGAACCGGAATTTCTCTCTTTTGACTACATTTAACCTGTAAAAGAAAACATTAAATTCAAACTGCAACCAGAAGAAAATAGGAAGAACGGAATTAAAAAGAAAAAAGAGGCTTGCAGTATGAATTTAACCTTCACTAAGTTCTGCTTGTTACCGAGACAACATAGCCGACCAGATAAACGTTGTTCAGTTCTTGAATTCAAAGAAATGGACCCCGGGTGTTTGATCCCACGAAGGAAGCTTAACGCTCTTGAACAACAGAGACTCTGCAAAATAATAAACATACTCATTTAAAGACGGCGAATACTTAATGGCAGTAAAAAAAGAGGACAAAATGATCAGTGCAATTTCTAATTGTAAATGGGTTGTGGAAACTGATCACTTATTAGATAGTAAAATTACAAAATAAAGAGAAAAGGAGAGGGAAACCTGTTGAGGGACAGAAATAGTGAATTGAATTGGTGGAAATTGAGGAAATCTCCATAATCGAACCCCCAAAAGAAAAGATGGTGAGAGATGTTAGGGTTTAGAATTCAAATGCTTAGACTAAAAGAGATCTATGGACAACGAATCCGAATTCAACTGCAAAATAAAACTTCGCAGTCAGTCAAGAAGATCAAAACACGTGCTATTTCGGAGTTATTTGAAGTTGCAGCTGTTTGCCTGTTTTGTCTTGTTCCCTTCGGTCGTTACTCGTTAGATTAAGGCGTTTATCTTGGGTAAAGAACTAAGGTAGAATTGGACTCTTTTTTTTTTTGGGTAAACTGCATATTTAGTACTCCAACTATCTCATTTGTTCTGTCTTGATCATCTAATTATTTTGTTCAAAATCATATTTAACGTTACGTTTTGATTTTATTTTAGTCATTCACCGTTAAAAAATTAACAAAACTACTAACATTGTATTCATTATGGTGACACGTTAACATTACTGTTAAAATTTTAACGATGGGTAAACAAAATAAAACTAAAACTAAATATTAAGTATGACTTAAAAAATAGCTAAATGATCAAGATGTTAAAAAATATTAATTGGGATACTAAACATATAATTTATTCTTAATGGCAATAATACACTTTTTTTTATTGAAAATGGTGTTCAAATAATATTATTAAGGGTTAAATACTTCAAATACTACCGACCTTTAAGCGTAAACTTGACCAGAGATATGAGAAAACCTTATCGACCACCTACGTTTGAGAAGATCTTGAATGTGATTGTCACACCCCAATTTAGGAGTTATGTTTCTTCTATATTAAATATGATACTAAATAAGTTATAAACTATTTTGTATTGAGAATTTTATATAGTATATTTTTTTATCAAATAAATATTTTAAAAAGTCTACTTTTTAATTATTAAATATTTATAAGTACATAAATTAAGAAAGTGAAATGTTCTATCATATGGATAAATATGTATATTTTATTTTCAAAATTTAGTGTATTTCATATTCGAACACAATTAAATTATTGGTAGATAATTCTAGAATTTCTGTATTTCTATTATTACTACTGATTTGATATTTTTTTACTTTAATAAAAATAATACATTTTGAAGTGATGGAGGGGTGATTGATTGAAAGAAAGAACTGAAAGTAAATGATTATTTTATTATTATTTTATTCAAAACATATAGAAACAAAAATTTATAAAATATTTTGGGGGGTTTCTTAATAATATTTCTTTGTTTAACGTGATTGGCCATGGTTTCTGGATTTACTTTCTCAGCTCTTCTGGAAACCTGCTCTTCATCACTTTGATCACAGATAGCAGTTTCAGTTTTCTTTTCCTCTGCTCTTATCAATCAGAAAAAAAGTCATAACCCTACTCATCAATATTTCCAAACATCGGAATAGGAAACCAGATCCAAAATTAGCTCGGTCTTGGCTTCATCGAATGTTTACGTAGATAAATCGGAGCCTTTTTCTTCAAGGAAACCGAATGATTTTCGATAGATCTACGACCATCTAGAACCATTATCAATAATTGGAGGTTGGATCCGTGTAGAGGAGCACAAGGTTGTTTCGATGGTGTATTTTGTTTTCGAACAATGATCGTAGACAACGACCCGACGTGTTAGTCACCGGGTTCGACTACCGGCCGGTAAAACTTCTTTGGTCATCTTTAGAGCTTTGGTGGGTATGACTACAGGAAATGAAAAACAATGAAAGGAAAGTTGAAGTGAAGAAATAGCAAATCACGTGGGCGTTGGGGTACAGTTGATAAAGTGTAAAAGGGGTAAATTACAAGCTGAGTTATCCAAGTTCGGTAAAAATTTAACCTTGTCTTTTAGCTTCAGTATTATTATGATTATAGCATAATGGTTTAAATAAGATCAATTTAATCCATAATATTAGTAATTAAATATTATCGGCTCTTCAAGTTTTAAGTTGTGTAAATTGGGTTTTCAAATTATTATTTAAATTCTAATAAGCTAATTTCATGGCGAGAGAAATTATTTGGATACTAGTTAGTAATTTTGATGGCCTGGATCGTGAGGAAAATATTAGAAGTTGATTTCAAGATCGAAGACGTTCGAATGGAATTTATATGGTCGATCTATGACACGAAAATCGAGATAATACATTACTATCTTTTTATCTTTTATGGAAATTGTTGATAATGGATAAATGCATGAATGTATATGATTGGTCTATTATGCCTGTTTGATTATGAATGGATTCGAACCGAATACGATTTAAGTGATAAATTAGTTAAGACTATTGAATTATAAGTTTTGTGATTGAGGGATAAAGGAATCAGTGCTTAATATGTAAATTATAATTTATCTCATTAAAGATACTTGGATGGTAAATTAAAAGAATCAAAATTAGTAAGAGAGTTTTTCTGACGTTGCTTTCAGAGTATGATACATGTAATTAGGGGCATGTAAGTTGTATTTTGTTTTATATACAAGTCTAAAAATCTGTTTTATTTATGAATATTAGTAAATATTACTTTTGTATTTATAAATAATTTTATGAATTACATGTTTTAATAAAAATTTTAAATTTTTCGTTATTTTTACGGTGGGTCATTTCGGTGATCTTAATGTGACACTCCAAATCGAATTAGATTACCCGCATTGATATGAGGGATTACAGTGATGCACCATTGTTAACAGACCATTACCAGTTCTTTGTTCATGCAATAGGCAAATAGCTTGCTGACAATACGATTCAACCACTACCATGAGAAAACCACGGTCCCATGCACAAAAAATCCCCACAAAGATTCCCCATAATTCCGCTTCAACTACCGAACAAACCCCCCCTAAACTTGCCCATTGAACTATAAAAAATTGTAAATTTTAATTATTTCATAAGAGAACAATTGTATTTATAAATATATTAAAGAAATATCTCAAATAACAAATAATAATTTCTAATTTGTTTAGGGATTAGATTATTCATCGAACACTTGCCCATTGAGCGATCTACGAATCATGATAAAATGTAATTTTATTGAAAGATAAATTTGATGAACTATACGCTTACGTGGAATATGATTCTCCACAGAAGCCAAGCTTTCACTCAACTGCCCAACGTTTTGTAAACCCTTAAATAAGCCCTTAACGAGAGTGTAAAACGGAACTCTTTAAGTCTTTAGGAGCGCTTACCTGGCTTTTAATGCTCCCAATTAACAACTCATTGCATCCCGTTGCATGCACATTTCGTAAACTCGGGCATTGAAGTAGCAATTTCTCTACGAAACACAGTTTATAAAACAAAAAACATAAGAAAATATGAACATGATTAACTGATAACTGATGACAATGTTCGAGCTACAAAGTAGGATACCTGGATGCAAGTTTTTACAAGAGTTGAGATTAAGGTCATTGAGCTCTGGACAACTTAAACATAAAGCCTGCATATTAGATTCACACATGAGAGAACCACGAGAAGAAATTAAGAAAATACTTACAAAATGTTCAAGATTATGGGCTAAAAGATCTCACGTCTAAGCCAGAACAACCTCACAAGCCGAGTTTTTTCAATCGGCTGTGTTTGATGATAAGTTTCTGGTACATAAGGTGCAGTTTGCTGTACAATACGTTCGGAGGTTCGTAGTTGCCAGGTGAATTCTGGGAGTCGAGATCACATATGGTCATCCCACAATCCATGAGTTCAAGAAGAGGTAGTTGAGCAGCGGTGAACTGCATTCCACCTGAGAAATGTAGATAACATGTGGAAGTATTAATGAATAGATTTACCAAAAGTTGGACAAAGAGCAAGGAGTCTTGGACGTTAAGATTACTTGAAGTGATTTTCGGACAAAGAGCAAGGAGGAGTCTTGACAATGTGTTGGGGAACACATTGCATATCATTCCGATGCCACTGTCGGTAATACTTGATCTGAACCAACCAGCAAGCATCATAATGTATGGTGCTGAAGATTGATTGGTATTAGCAATCATTTTGGATGAATAAATCAAAGCTTACAGCAAAACATACCCACTCAGATCAAGTAATTCGAATTTTGAATAGCTTGAAGCAATAGCAGCAACAGATGCATCCGTGATTTCTGATCCAAGAACAAGAGAAAGCATCCGCAAGCCCCTGGATAATGGACAATCGTTATCAAACCGTTAATTACTTATCCTCCATATGCACAAGTCCATGAAACAAAACAGGGAAATGCTAGTACTCGATATAGCGCGGGGCTTTGAAAAGATCCATAAAGGCGGTATGAGATGATTTCGTATGGAAAATAGAAAGGATTATGGAAAATAGAAAGGATTTAAGAAAACAGAGAAGAATAAGATGAAAGGAAGAACTTCATAATATTTTCATTCATAATTTCATTTGTTTTTTACAACCAGTATATAGTTGAATTTGTTAAGAATTTAGTGTCGGTTGTACTGTCTTTGCATAACAACTAGATTCCTTTAACTGTTTTCATCTTTTAAATTCCATGACAGGTTGTTGGGCTCATGTTCTCCACTTTGGCATCGTTATTCTCTGGTCCACACCCGTCTGATCCATGCAGCCCATTCTTCTCTTCAGGTATGTTTCCTGCTTGGTCCATCAAATTAAATCCCTTTTTCCCCAAATCCTTCACATCCCTCTCCATTTCTGCCTCATGAGTCATGACAATACCCCCAGCTGCAGTTGATGCTTGTCTCAAAGGATCGAAGTCAGGAAATTAAGATCGAAGAATCGTGAAATCTTCTCAGGTACCCCTAAATTCAACCACTGTATGAGCAGTTGAGTCACTGCCTTGTTGTTTCTTTTGATAACGCGTTTATCTAAAACAATCGCAGGATAAACCCACAGCTGGCCATCAGTAGTAAGTTCAGGTGGGTCTGTGGAAGCGACATCTTTGTTTCCAATTTTTTTCTTCAAAAGGCTAACGTGAAATATTGGATGTAGCCGAGAATGATTCGGTAATTCCAGTTGATAAGCGACTGACCCAATTCTCTTTGTGATTTTGTAGGGACCATAATAACGAGCAGATAACTTTAGATTCTTGCGCAAGGCTAAGGAAGTTTGTCTATAAGGTTAAAGTTTAAGGTAAACTTCATCTCCTTCTTTAAATTCTCGATCACTGCGCTTTTTATATGCATAATGCTTCATTCGATTTTGTGCCTTAGTAAGTTGATCGAGTAGTATATTGTTTACATTATCCCTTTCTTGTATAAATTGTTGCACATCCGCCACTCTTGATTCAGTCACCCAGGTCATTGTAGGTGGTGTATAACCATATAGGGCAGTAAAGGGAGTAGTACCCAAAGTTGTATGAAAACTAGTGTTGTACCACCATTCTGCATGAGAAATCCACTTAGCCCAAGAATTTGGCTTTAAAAAATAAAGGCCTCTTAGGTACTGCTCCAGGCATTGATTAAGTCTCTCTGTCTGACCATCCGTTTGAGGATGATAAGCAGTTGTAAATAGAGATGTAGTCCCTAATAACTTTAATAGCTCCTTCCAAAATATGCTAGTGAAAATTTTGTCTTGATCAGAAAGAACAACTTTAGTTTGACCATGAAGTTGGTAGACCTGATCTAGGTAAACTTTAGCAACTTCAGTGGCTGTGAAGGAATGAACCAGGGGTAAAAATGCCCATATTTGGTGAATTTATCAATGATCGCCAAAATAGAATTGTATTTATTATAAGTAGGCAAGCCTTCAATAAAATCCATGGTGATAAACTCCCAAGCTTGCTGTGGAATATGTAAAGGCTGTAGTAGCCCTGACTGTAGGACATGTTCAGTTTTGATTCTTTGACAGACATCACATTGTTGAACATATTGTTTAACCAATATTTTCATCCCTTTTAATAAAAATATAGCTTCATTCGATGGTAAGTAGCTTGTATCCCAGAGTGTCCCCCTTGTGGTGAATCATGAAGTGTAGCAAGGAGCTGATTCCTTAAGCCACTTGTCTCACCAATATATACTCTGTCTTTGTAACTTAAGACACCTTTAGTGTAAGATCAAAGTGGCATATCTTGATTACCAAGTAGCAGCTTAGGAATTAAATCCTTTGCAAAAGAATCCCCTTCATAATTGTTTTCAACTTTATGTACCCAAGCAAGAATTATTACTGTTGTAGATAACTGATTTAATTCAGAAGTTTCCTCAAACCTCTTTGATAAAGCATCAACAGCTTTATTGTTTTTCCCTTTCCAAAATTGTATGGAGTAGTCCAATCCCAACAGTTTAGTAAGACCCTTCTTTTGAATAGTAATAGTGAGCTTTTGCTCTAGCAAATGCTTCAAAGACTCATTATCTGTTTTGATTGTAAATGGGCTCCCTTCTAGATAGTGTCTCCATTTAGAGATAGCCATGAGGATCGCTAAATATTATTTCTCATAGATAGACAAGTCAACCTGCTTTGGTCCCAAAGCTTTACTAAGGTAAGCAATTGGCCTACCCTCCTGAGATAGGACTGCCCTTATACCTTTGAAACTAGCATCAGTTTCCAAGCAAAACCTTTTGTTGAAATCAGGTAGGGCCAATACTGGAGCACAACACATAGTCTTTTTAAGGATGAGAAATGCCTCCTTAGCTTCTTCAGTCCACACAAACTGGTCATTCTTTAGCATTGTAGTAAGAGGTTTACTAATTTCTCCATAAGCTTTAATAAACTTTCGATAATAGCCTATGAGGCCCAAAAAACTACGCAAAGACTTCAAATTCTTTGGAATAGGCCACTCCTGGATAGCTTGAATCTTGGAAGGATCTGTAGCTACTCCATATTGAGAAATAGTATGGCCAAGATACTCCACTTCTGTTTTCCCGAAAAAACATTTACTTCTCTTAGCAAAAAATTGATTTGTCCTTAGAATCTGCAAAACAATTCTTAATTGCTGCACATGACTAAGCAAATCAGAACTATAAATTAAAATGTCATAAAAAAAACTAGAACAAATTTTCTAAGGTAGGCACCAAATAGATCATTCATAAGAGCTTGGAAGGTAGCTGGTGCATTAGTTAGCCCAAAGGGCATAACCTTAACCTCAAAATGACCATGATGTGTCCTAAAGGTTGTTTTAGGAATATCTTCAGGTGTATTTTTGATCTTCCAGTAACCAGATCTTAAATCCAACTTAGAAAAATATTTAGCTCCAACTAATTCATCCAAGAGATCATCCACAACAGGAATAGGAAACTTGTTCTTCGCAGTTAGTGCATTTAACTGTCTATAATCAATGCACATTCTCCAGCTACCATCTTTCTTTTTTACTAACAAACATGGTGAGGTAAAAGGACTTTTACTAGTTTGAATGATTGATGCAACTAACATGTCAGCTACTTGTTTTTCAACCTCAGTTTTTTTATGGTAAGGCATTCTGTAAGGTCTTACATTAATTGTTTCAGTTCCTATTTTTAAGGTAATAGAATGGTCATTCTTCCTTCTTGGAGGCATTCCAATAGGTTCTTCAAACACATCTTTAAAGTCAGCTAATATTGCTTGAATTTCAGGAGGTATATCAGTGTTGCTAACCTCTACATTTAACATATAAATTTCCCCCACCAAATCATGATTGTTTTTCATCAGCTTTTGCATTCTGGTGCCTGAAATTATCTTCATTGCAGTAGTGTTCACTCCTCCCTTTAACACAGTATCTTGATCACTCATTTTAAAACTAAGAGTCATATCATTAAAGTCCATCAATATTGGGATGTATTTCTTCATCCAATCAACTCCAATCACCATATCGCTACCTCCAAGAGGTAAAACTCTGAAATAATGGATAAAAGTGAAGTTTTGCATTTCCCAACTTAGCTGGTCACTTTTTGTTGTGCTGTGAAGTTTATCACCATTAGCAATTGTAATTACCAATGGATTAGTTTCTTCCACTTCCAATCCTTCCTTAGCCCACCTGTTAGTGTCAAAGCTATGAGTACTGCCACTGTCAATCAAAATACTGAGTGGTTTCCCTTTAATGAATCCTTGGATCCTTAATGTGCTACTGCCAGAATTGCCAGTTATTGCATTCATAGAAATCTTAGGATCATTTTCCTCCGTTGGCAGTTTATTAGAAATATTTTGCATTGTCTGTAATTCTTCTGATTCTTCTTGTTCATCCACCTCTTCCATTGAATTTAATTGTTTCAGTTTGCATTGATGGCCTGGAGTGAATTTATCACCACATTTATAACACAAATTATTTGCTCATCTATACTCCAACAATTGTTGTTTGTTTTGAGCCAAACCTTGGTTTGCTTTTAAAGGTGAACTCAGGGAGGAATTAGATGTTTTGTAACCAGTGTTATACTCTTGCATTACTGGCCTAGAAACACTTTTTAATTTCTTGTTTTCCACTTCCAAGGGCAGCTTCAGCCACAGTTTTAGGCTCCAAAACCTTTACTTTATGTTTCAGTGCCTCCTTAAGGCCACTCAAAAAACTTGAAACAAAATAGTCCTCTCCTAATTCAGGATTAATCTGAAGAATGAAGGGTTGAAGTTCTTCAAACTGAGCTTCATACTCTTTTACAGAAGATAGTTGAGTTAATTTATTAAACTCATCTATCACATCAATATATCATTTAGCAGAAAATCTATGACATATATCAGAAATAAATTCATGCCAAGTAACTAGCAAGGAATATTTTGTTGAAAGGAATATTTTTCAGGATCATCAATAACTGTAACTAGCAAGGGCAACTTACTTGTTGCTTTAATCTGAGTTGTTGGTAATGGTTGTTGTTCTGCATGAGAAGAATGGTCAGACTCAGTTTCAGTTTTCTGCATCAATCCCAAAAGTTGTTGTAGCAAGTTTTTAGTTTCAGTAGTTGTTGTCTCCAAAGCCTGCATCCTCTGCTCCAACGCACTTTGTTGATGAAGCCACCGTTGGAATTGCTTTTACATCAGAAGACTCTGCTAGATTAGCAGGAATGACCGACGGCTGATCAGTGTGAGGTATTTGTTGATTTTTCCTTGTTTTACCCAATTTGAATTTTTTTTTGATACTTTTGGATCAAAATAACCTTGCTCTAAATACCAATTGAGATGATTTCGTATGGAAAATAGAAAGGATTTAAGAAAACAGAGAAGAATAAGATGAAAGGAAGAACTTCATAATATTTTCATTCATAATTTCATTTGTTTTTTACAACCAGTATATAGTTGAATTTGTTAAGAATTTAGTTTCAACTGTACTGTCCTTGCATAACAACTAGATTCCTTTAATTGTTTTCATCTTTTAAATTCCATGGCAGGCTATTGGGCTCATGTTCTCCACTTTGGGCTCGTTCTTCTCTGGTCCACACCCGTCTGATCCATGCAACCCGTTCTTCTCTTCAGGTATGTTTCCTGCTTGATCCATCAAATTAAATCCCTTTTTCCCAAAATCCCTAATTCTCTCGTTTTCCCCAAATCCTTCTCATCCCTCTCCATTTCTGCCTCATGAGTCAAGACACGGTACTTGATTAAAATGAACATGTAGATCAAAAGATTCAAGAAAACCATAAGTTTGCAGCTGTAAGAGAGCATGTGAAAGTCGAACTGATGCAATGTGTATATTTTGCAACCTTGGACAACTTCCCATAGCATCAACCAGGTTAATGAGATCGGTTGTATCATGTTCTTGGCGAGAAAATTCTAAGGATATCTCCTTCAAGTTGGGACAATTCAGAACCTACAAAAGGAAGCAAATGAAAACACAAATTCGCTTAAATGCCCCAGAAATATTAAATTAAAGCACAAAATGGACTTGATGAAAAATGTTACCGTCTTAGAAAGAGAATAAAGATGAGAAAGCCAAAGCGTAGAAAGACTTGTGAAGACAGCACAAAGCTCCCTAAATTGGAACACCCTTCCATCTTAAGGCTCACTAGACAACGTTTATCGGCAACAAAACAAAATTAAAGAGTAAATCAGAATAAGTTGATCTGGCAATATTTTTCAAATTGTGCCTACTCACCATGCAACCATAAGCAGGATCAATAAGCATTAATCAGCAAATAGTTTGAAATCCAAGATAGATGCAAAACGACTGGATGGTTTTCTAGTCTGTGGGGTGAAAAAACTCAAATCAACTTAAAAAAGTGATTTTTAAATTGATTTTTTTAATTTCAAGTTATTTGAATCAATTTATTTAAGTTATTTGATTACTTGAATTTATTGTTTAGATTTCAAATATAAGTTAAATGTGAATTTATAAAATTCGAATAACCGAAAAATCAAAATCAAAATAAAATTTTGATCTTCAACGAAATACTTTAATTATTTTGTGATTTTTTATTATTGATTTTTTTGTTTTTTGAATTTCTCATTAATTTTAAGTTTATTCTTTTCCCAAATTTGAATTAAATGCTTGTCAACCATTTTAGAATATTATATAATTTTAACTCTTCCTTTCGACTACGTTTTTACAAATTTATCTCTTAACTTTGTGTTTTATTCAATTTGATCCTTTAACTATAACTTTTAACAAATTCTTTATTTCCCTCGCTTACTTGATTCCTTAATACTCTCATCAATACATTATAGACAATTATATTTAAATTTAAACATAAAATCGAACAAATATATTCAATTCAACTCAATAGAAATTTTATAAATTTAATTTGAAAAAAAAAATATCCATACATTCAAATAACTTAAATATTTTACGCTCAAATCAACTTGACAGAATACTCACCTCTACAAATTTCATCATGAAGATGAATTTTAGCCTAGAACACGTTATACATGACAACCTAAAATATTAGGAGACAGTAAAAAGTAAATCCACATATGAAGTACAAAAGTGATTCATCTGAAACATGGGTACATAACTTTACTACCTTTTTTTCCGTTTAGGTTATAACATCTCGAATTAAGAATACCTCTCATGACACTCTTAATATATGACTAAGAAAATGAGCTATCGAAAATATTAATATTTTTTTAATATTTCCGGTAAAACGCTACCTAAAACATTATTTTTTCTACCGAAAATGTTAATATTAGGTGTTGCCTAAAATGTTTAAGATTTTCGGTAAAGCGTTACCTAAAACATTATTTTTTTTTCTATCGAAAATGTTAATATTGGGTTCTACCGGAAATTAATTAGCGAAATTAATTTTTTCGATAAAAAAATAATATTTTAAGTAGCGCTTTACCAGAAATATTAAAAAATATTAACATTTCGATAAAGCGTTCACCTATAATTATCTGTACATTGTTACCCTGGTTTTATCTTCTTAGTGTTAGCCGCTAAAACTGTCCAATAATTTTAATGGTCAGAAGACTGATACATTTCAACCAATTGGCAGGTCTAAAACAATGACTCCGTCGGAAAAATCAAGGGTGGTCAATCAAACAATAATCAAGAATAATGTTAGAAATGACACCCAGTAATCCTATTGACGGCTGCATCCGAGGAAGAAATCTCCATGGACTCCAACTTAGGGTAAGCAAACGCAATGCAGGCCAGCATTGTTGCATCCACATCAATGCAAAAACCACCAAGAAAACAAATTTATAAAAATGTAAACTGATAATATTTTAAAATTTTGAGAGAGCATAAACTTATAAAATTCAAAGAACTAAAAATATATTATCAATAGTTTATAAAATTCAAAGAACTAAAAATATATTATCAATAGAAAATATAAAAAATATTTTAAATATATGATAATTTAAAAAATTTAGAAATTAATCCCCCACCACTAGACTCATCATGGGGTATGGTACTGGTATAGCTCTCCAACTGAATAAAAATGACAAATTTTTGGCTTTTTTTATAACTAATCCAAAAGAACACGGTTAAAACAGTGCTCGGATTGAACACGATTTTTTCTGCTCTCATGGCTTTTCCTAAATCTTTAATTTCGTCCTTATTTCACTGATGATTTTCCTGTGTATATAATTAGATCAACACACATTTCAAGATTTTGATTTTATCTCCATATCAAACATCTGATCCAGTCCATAAAACACTAGATCTGTATAGAATAGTTCGTATTTTTATGATTTTAACATTGATTTCGATAGCTATCAACTAATCCAGTCCATAAAACCTTAGATCTTTCAAGATTAGTTTAGATCGAACCTTTCCACCTTAAGAGAAAGGCTAGTAAAACCGATCCAATGAATCTAAGCTGAGCCTTAGGTGGGACCAAAAGCCTCAGCTCCTCCGCTGCCCTCCACAGTCTCTTTGTGGTTTCTCTCTACCATTTACACACATTACCGGAGATTTAAATAGCATTCGCGGCCGCGTCGCGTTTATCGCGATTATGAACATAACGGATGCAATCGCGGTCATTGCGGGTGTCGCGGTCGTGAATTTTTTTAAATTTCACACAACTTATCCAAAAACATAATAACTATAATTATAATTATAAAGTTTCATTTTTAATAATTTTTAGAATGTTTTCTAAGTGAAAATGACATATATATTATATAGTTTAATCAAACAGAAAACTTTAAAATCCCAGTGATAAGATAAGATTACTAAATCAAATAGAATTAAAATAAAAATATAAAATTTAAATTGTAGAAATTTATATTACTAAAATTAAGACTAAATTAAATAAAATCTAAAGTTTACATTCTAAACTAAATATTCAATTTTAAATTTTAAAGATGGGACTAAATTATAGATTTTAAAAGATTGGAGAGAGTGATGGCAAATAAACATACCATTTAATTTTAGAATTAATTTAAAAAATAAAAAAATGGAAATATGAGGGTAAGAGTGGGACGGACAAAAAAACCTTTAAGATATAAGAGTTGAGGAAAATTCCAGAACCTTTCTTCTTTTATTTTCTAAACTCTCATCTCTCTAAACTCCCTCAAATTCCATCCCAATTCTCTCAACTTTTGACTATCAAATCTTTAAGGCTCTTAATTTTTTACCTTCAATGGAAGCTCGTTCTGTTACTCCTCTTCTTCATCGGCGACAAAACATAACAGACGCAAGATTTGCTTCAAAATAACTTTGTCTTGTCGGTTTTTCCCTTTCTGTTTTAATCTTTATCTCTTTGGTGAGTCTTGATTTTGAACTCTTGATAATCGATATGCTCTCTCTCTTGATTTTTTGGGTGTAAATTTAGGTTTTCTTACTATTTTGGGAGTAACGGTGGAATAGCGTTAATAGCGTACTGTTATCGACGCTATCCACCGTTACCTGCTAGATTGCGGACGCAATAGACCGTTGTCGACGTGAATCCTATACCCACCGTGAAATTCGTTAATATCGGTTTCGGACGGCGGCGCTACCGTGAAATAGCGACCGCTATAGCGTTTGTGGTCCGCTATTTGAATCCCTGCACACTACCAGCTGCCAATAGCCCCACCGGTAGCAACCTCCGCTGAATTTCCCATATACACACTATCGGTAACCCACCAGAGACTATTTCACTATTTGGATCCGGATCCCTACAGGGGAAGGAATTATCGTAACCATCTAAATCCTGTTCCGACGAGTCACAGCGGATATCGATGTCGTCAAAATCAAGAGCATGTCGAAGATGGGAATACAACTGACGTGCAGAGTGAGGATGATGAGGACGGGCTGCAGATAAGAAAGTCTCAGTTGTGATGGTAGCGACAGCTGAGGTTGAGGTTGGTGTGGAAGTTGAAGTAATGGTACTACCGAGGCTTACTTGGAAAACATGGCCTTTCTTGGCAACCCACATCTCCTACAGTTGTAACTATCACAACGCTCGGTGGGTTTTAAGTCAAACGCGACAGAAGCGGCAGTTGCCGATGAAGAAGAAATGTGAGGCTGGGGGCAGTGCATGGTCATCGGGAAATGGACGTAGGGGAAAAGAGTGGGAACGAAGATGTGAAAATGATTGGAACAAAGAGAAAAGAAAAGGAGCGGAGGGTGTGAGTGTTTTAACCAAAAATATCACATTCCTTAAAAAATTCACCCTATCAGACACTTATTTCTAATTATTTCCCGATCTAACACCCTTTTTTAGGAGAGAGAAAGAGCTGTTGTGCACGGAATGTGCCTTTGGTGGGGGAGACAAGGTGCGTCGCATAAACGTGCCTCCCACCTAAGGCGTATCCTAGGAAACATGCCTCCCTTGAATGGCGCATCCTGCGACATGTGCCTCCTTTAATCAGTAGGTTTAAGGTTTAATTTAAGACAATTTTAAGGTTTTGATTAGTGGTTTAGATCATTTTCTTAGTGGTTTAGGTTATATTTGCATGATTTATGGTTTTTAAAGAAATTTAAAATTGGTTGCATGCTAGAATGTTTGTGTTTTTAGTTGTATGTTAGATTGTAAGAAATAAACGTTAAACATTTAATTGGAAAAAATACATAGATATAAGAAATAAAAAATTGAAATCACATTAATTGAAACTATAAGGAAATGAAATAACAGAAGTTGAAACATAAGATGATATGATTACATGAGTGGTGGTCAACGATTACATGATGATAAAAGAGATGGACAATTTTTCCTATTCTGGTCGGGGTTTCTGCAATGGCCACATCTTAAGTTTTGTCTTGATGTCTCTCGAATATTCATATCACAATAAATTTGAGTGTATTTTGGACGACCTAGCTCTCTTAATAAGTCAGATTCGGTATAATTGGTAGCCAAGTCCGAATCTCATTTGGGTCTTTGTCAGTACCTATGGGGGGAAACTCATATTCATATACCTTGAATACTTCAAAAAGTTGGTTTATAGGATCCACATAACGTTTATAGTTTTGACGAGAAAATGAGCAATCTGCTATGACATGGGAGCATGGATACTTCAAAGCTTGGAAAACCGACAATCACATCATCTTTCCCGTAGATTAAATCTGAAAGAGTTAAATTCAATATCTTGCAGGGGTCGTGGCATTTCTGTGACCTGAAATAATTCTTGGGTGCGAGAAAAACTTATTACATATATGATGTTTGATATTGCAACCTTTTGCTATAGATCTGCTACTAATCGTGGGTAATAAACATGATCATTTTGTATTAAAGTAAGAGATTGTCCCCTAAGCTTAGAAAAAAGTTAACCCAAGCGGAAATACGTCGCTTTAGCCAAAGCTGTCACTGGTAAATGATGGACCCCTTTAAGGTTGAATTGATTGCCTTAGCCAAGTTGGTTGTCATATGTCCATATCGATATCTACCGTCGAGTCACAAAAAACCTCTTAATGAGCCATAAACAGATGGTGTTGAAATTGGATTATTCGTTGAACCTGAGTCATCACAATTCAACATGGACTCTAATGATGATGATGATGAAGTTCCTACAAATACGATACAATATGAACCTCCGGCACACATGTATGAAGTTGACTATGATGCGATGTACGAGTGAGAATTTCCTGATATGCCTCATCTTGGAGACTATGAGTGGCATTTATCATTTAATGATGGTGATTTATATCGTGGAATGAAGTTCACATATAAAGAAGAAGAAATGGTGGCAATTAAGAATTAAAATATTCATAATTCAGTTCACTCCAGAATCGACTGATCTACCACTGAAAAGTATACATGTTATTGTGTCCAACCCGATAACGGATGTAGCTGGATGGTTCGTGTTTCAAAGAGAAAAAAGACCGGCATATGGGAACTAACAAAATACAACGGCCCTCATACATATTGTGCACATGGGATCAACCAGGACCATCGAAACTTGGATTCCAACGTCATTTACCAAGCTATCATGCCCTTGGTCAAAGCAAGCTCTCACGTACCTATTGCAGTGTTGATTTCTGCAATACAATCTCAATATGGGCATATTATCTCCTACAAAAAAATGTGTAAGGCAAAACAAAATGTCGTTATAAAACTACACGGCGAATGAGATTCATCTTACAACGAACTACCCAATTGGTTTAACCTGGTTCAACGACTTAATCTTGGGATAGTAGTTGAGTTTGAAACTTGCCATGCCTACTACAATGATCGAGTTCTTTGAGATCGTTGCCAATTTTACCGTGTTTTTTGGACTTACCCATAATGTATTAATGCAGACAAAAATTGTAAACCTGTTGCCCAAATTGATGGTACATTATTGTATAGGAAATACAAGCAAGTTTTATTATTGGCAGTTGTGCAAGATAGTAATCACAACATTCTTCTCGTTGCCTTTGCCCTTGTTGAAGAAGAAGATGCGGAGTCTTGAGCTTTTTTCCTAAGAAATCTACGGCTACATGTCATCACTCGGGATCATATTTATATCATTTCAGATCGAGGAGCTGAGATCAAAGCAGCAATAGACTCTTTGGGTCCAATGTGGAAACCCCCAAACGTCCAACATCATCTCTGTATCTGACATATTGCTGCAAACTATCATGACAGATATAAGAAGAACGATGAATGACAATTAATTATACGCATGGGTATGTTACATTTTTCCCAATTTTATTTTTCACTCATTTTTATTTTTTTTATATTAACTACTTCATTTTGCTTAGGTTACAAACTCTCACCTCAAGTATTTGAGGATATGCTTCAAGAATTGCGAGGAAAAAATGAACATGGATACAATTACATCAATGAAATCATCAAAGAAAAGTGGACAAATGCATATGATTGTGGATATCAATAGGGACATATGACAACCAACTTAGCTGAGGCAATCAATTCAACCTTAAAGGGGCCTTGTCATTTACCAGTGACTACTTTGGATAAAACACCGTATTTCTATTTGGGTCAACTTTTTTCCAAAATCGGGGGACAAGTTATTACTTGGATACAAAATTTTCATGTTTATCACCCACAATTAGTAGCAGATCTGCAGCAAAATGTTGCAGCATCAAACATCATGTTCGTAATAAGTTTTTCTCGCACCCAAGAATTATTTTAGGTCACAGAAATGCTACGACCCCTGAAAGGAATTGAATCTAACTCTTTCAGAGTTAATCTACGGAAAAGATGTTGTGATTGTAGGTTTTTCCAAGCTTTGAAGTATCTATGCTCCCATGTCATGGCAGCTTGCTCATTTTCTCGTCAAGACTATAAGTGTTATGTGAATCTCGTAAACCAACTTTCTGAAGTATTCAAGGTATATGAATATGAGCTTCCCCCATAGGTAATGAAAAATACCCAAATGAGATTCAGACTTGGTTTACAATTATACTGAATCCGAACTTATTAAGGGAGTCAAGTCGTCAAAAATCCACCAGAATTCATTGTGATATGGATATTCGAGAGACGTCAAGACAAAACTTAAGAAAATGACCACTGCTCATATAATCGTATCATCTTATGTTTAAACTTATGTTATTCCATTTTCTTTTAGTTTCGATTAATGTGATTTCAGCTTTTTTATTTCTTATATATATGTATTTTTCCAATTAAATGTTTAACGTTTATTTCTTATAATCTAACATACAAATAAAAACATAAATATCCTAACATACAACCAATTTTAATTTCTTTGAAAGCCCTAAACCATACAAATATAACCTAAACCACTAAGAAAATAACCTAAACCACTAGTCAAACCCTAAAATTATCTTAAACTAAAACCTTAAACCTAAAACCACCGATCAAAGGAGGCGCGTGCCATAAGACGTGCCATTCAAAGGAGACGTGTTTCCTAGGACACGCCTTAGGTGGGAGGCGCATTTCATACAACGTGCCTTCCCCCCACCAAAGGCGTATTTCGTGCACAACGCCTCCTTCTCTTTCTTGAAAAAGGGTGTTATATCGAGAAATAGTTAAAATAGGTGTCTGATAGGGTGATTTTTTTAAGGAATGTATTTTTTTGATCAAAATACCGAGTTTTAGTGGGTAGGGATCATATGGATAAAAAAATAAAGGGAGGGTTTGGTCGTAAAATGTGCGAGAAATGACAAAATTTTGCCCCTTATTTCGAAACCTTAAATACGAGCGTTCTTATGATATTTATTTAGAGAAAATAAACTCAGTGACCGAAAATTCCTTATAATATACGATTTTGACCAACCTTTTTTCGATTTGCCAAAATGACCAACAAAATCGCAATGCGATCTCTAAATCGCAACGCGATCTCTAGTATTGCAAATACGCAATTTTGACTATCGCATTGCTATTTTCCAAATTTGCTTAAAATCGCAATGCGAATATGTAAATCAAAACGCGATAATACATAATCGCAACGCGGTTCTGACTATCGCAACGCGATTCTGACTGTCGCAACGCTGTATTTCAAATTCGCAACAAGTTTTAGTTTCGCAACACAAATGTTTTGGGTATATAACTACACAGCAACAATAACTCATAACCTAAATCCCTAAATCCCTAAATCGTAACTCATTCCATCTCCATCTATCACTCTCTCCGGCGACATCCGTTCCTATATACAACGACATCCTTCCCCATCCGACAATAGGTTTTAGTTTCGCAGCTCGTTTGTTTAGTAAATTAATTTACAATAATGAAATCATCTAATGTTGATCATGTTTGGATAGATTTGTGTTTTGGAGGGTCATGGGAGAATGTTCATGGTGTTTTACAATATATGTCTTTACCCATGAATCTTCAACTAAAACTGTCATTAAAAAAGTTAACTTATGAAACTCTAATGTTATGTGTTGCAAATAAATTGAATTTAGAGCCCTTAAGTGGATTTAGGCTATCTTATCAGAGAAAATATAAAGTTTATTTGTTAACCGACAATGAAGATGTTGAATGATTCATTGCTTACATTAGTGTTTCGCAAGATGATGTTACATTGTATGTTGTTGAACCTAGAAGTAGTGAAGTTGGGTCAGTAGCGGGTAGTAATCAACTAAGTTTTTTAACCCCAGTTTATGGTGCTCAAAATTTAATAGTTCCACCACAATTTCATCACCAATCAAATTTTGTTTCACCACATTTCCAATACCAAACACAATCTCAAAACCCACAACCTTTCCCTAATCCAAATCCCAATCAACTTTCAGCACCAAATTCCAGTTTTCGTATTGACCAGTTAGACGATGATGAGCCAACAGAAAAAATTGTGAGTACTAGTCAGTAATCGAAATTTGATCTTGGTCAATACCCAGGACTTTGATCTTGGTCAATACTCGGATTTTGATGATGTTTCAGAAGAAGAAACAGACCTTGTGTGTAATGATTTTGATATTGGTCAATACCCAAATTTTGATGATGAAACAGCCGCTGCTGAGGAAGATGTTGTTGATGATAATGAGGAGGAAGTTACGACTGTGAATGAACATGTTGAACATTCATTCTGTAATTCATATAACCCTGAAGAAGAAAAAGCAGAAATCCCTAAAGAAAAGTCCCCGAAGAAAATGCCACGGGAGTATAACTGGAATATGCCAGAATTACTTCAGATACCGAAAGAAGAGTTGGTAAAGATAGCAGTTGATTGTTACACAAAAATTATTCGTATCAAGAAAGATGATTGTTTTGATACAAATGAAGACTTGAAGATAGCTTTGTATATGAAATGTGTGGAAGATGGCTATCAACTAAAAGTTAACAAATCAAGCAAAGATCGTTTCGAAACAAGGTGTATGATTGACAAAAACTATACGTGGCGTATGATTGCAAAGAGGATAAAAGATTGTGAAATGTTTCAAGTTAGGACTTTTATTGATAAATATACATGTTCAAGAACCCAAGTTTTTCCTCACCATAGACAGGCAAACAAAAAGGTGTTGGGTGGTTTTCTGGCTGAGTTAATGTTTTTGAATGGCAGGGTATATCGGGGACATGAAATTATGACTGACATGAATGCTCGGTTCAAGATTAGTATCTCATATTCTCAAGCTTGGAGAGCCAAATGTTATACATTGGAATTGTTGAGGGGTAACCAGAAGCATCGTTTGCCCAACTGTCGGCTTTTTGTCACAATTTAAAGCTGAAAAATCCTGGGTCGGTAACTCATATCAAAACAGATAGAGATGGACGCTTTGAGTTGTTGTTTATCGCCATTGGTGCTGCGGTTAGTAAATCAATATAATTTTGTTGACTCATTTTTGTTAGTTACATGCATTTCACATTTAAATGATTATATTTCTTGTGTATATTATTTTGTAGATTCGTTCGTTTATTACTTGCATGTGCCCAGTTATTATAGTTGACGGAGCACATTTGAAAGGTCGATACCTTGGAGTAAACTTATTAGCAGTAGCCATGGATGCTAATAATGAGATATTGCCAATAGCTTACGGGGTTGGCAAATCTGAAACCTCTGATTCATGGACATGGTTTATGGGGCATCATAGGGATTGCATAGGTCCTATTAGCAATCTGACAATCATATCTGATAGGGCAAACTCAATTGACAACGCTGTTAGAAGGTGTTTTCCAGATGTTTTTCATGGACTTTGTGGTGTTCATTTGTATAGAAATCTAAAATCAAGGCCTGCTAGTATAAAAAATCACAAATGTACATACTGGAAGGCTGTAAAAGCTTATCGGGAAGTGGATTTTAATAAGTATATAAATTGTTTAAGACGAGTTTTGCCTCAGTGTGCTCAAACACTAGAAGATGTCAGGTTTGAAAAATGGTCAAAAGTACATCAACTTGGAGTAAGATATGCTTTTATGACGTCTAATAGTGCAGAATCAATCAACACTCTAAGTCGTCATTCCCGCAAATTACCCATTACTATGTTAATGGAGTTTTTTTCGAGCCTCTTTTCAATAGTGGTACTACAAGAAAAGAAACCATGCAGGTATTATTTCTTTAAATTCGTAACTTATCATATATTTTACTAAGTATTATTTATTTAAATTTACAGGAACATTGGAATATCGTGTTACACCATGGACTGAAAAAAAGATAACGAAACGTGTTGTGAAGTCAACGTCATGGAGAGTTGAACCATGTTCAAACACTTTGTTTGAAGTACTGGATAATAACTTAAATGGGATTGTCGATCTAAATGCAAAGACATGTAGTTGTATGAAATGGAAAACATCTGGTTATCAGTGTGGCCATGTTATAAAAGTTGCTCTTCATGTAAAACAAGATGATTCAAGCGCATACGCTATGGATTGCTACACTACAGAAGTATATCAACAAACTTATGCCAAGATTATTTACCCTATTCCACATCCTTCTGAGTGGGACATACCAGATGACTTACAAACAGTTTTGCCACCAACCATGGACAGAAGGCTACATGGCCGACCAAAAAGTCACGATCGTATACCGTTTAAGGGTGAAGAGAAGAAGAGATCGACATGTAGTCGGTGAAAGGAAAGTGGTCATACAAGGTTGACATATGGATCACCAATGCCATCACAATCATCTTTTCCTCTACCAAAATATGGATCCTCATCAAAATCCAAAGCTCATATGGTGTCAAGAAAAAGGTAATCAAAATCGCAATCAAAATCAAAATCCCAATCACAACTGGCTTCACCTTTTGGGACTATTAACTTAGGTGATTTTTAAATGTAAACGTTGTATTATATGTATTTTATGTGTAAACTTTTAACATTTTCAGTTAGGCATGTATTAGTAACTTGAGTTTAAACATTGCTATTATCTGTTCAGTTGTTATCACTTATTACACATTCATTTGAATATCGCAACGCGAATTTGACTATTATGTGTATTTTATGTGTAAACTTTTAACATTTTCAGTTAGGCATGTATTAATAACTTGAGTTTGAACATTGCTATGATTTGTTCAGTTGTTATCACTTATTACACATTCATTTGAATATTGCAACGCGAATTTTACTATCGCAACGCGAATATGACTATCGTAACGAAAAAATCGCAATGCGAATTTGACTATCGCAACGCGAATTTGATTATCGCAACGGGAATTTGACTATCGCAACGAGAAAATCGCAAAGCTTATTAGACTATCGCAACGCGAATTGACTTTCGCGTTGCGATTTTGGCTTTTGCATTGCGATTTTGAGTTTACCATTGCGAAAGTGTACATTCAACAGGTATTTTGCCTTCAATATGATGCAGATTGAAATCAACAAATCAACTTTTACATTTCAATCGATTAAACAAATCAACTCTTACAAATCAATTAAACAAATCAACTTTTACAAATCAATTAAACAAGCAAAAAATGCTAATAATTCTTATTTTCCTCATCAATTAAACAAATCAAACTTTTAAGAATCAATTAAACATTCAAAAAAAAGTGTACCCCAGACAGTTGTTTATGGACCCATACATAAATTTCACGCAGCTCACTTCAGGATTAACCTGCAGAAACCAAACATTTGCTCAAACAACACTTTCTACACATCTAAAACCAACAAACAACAAATTATTATTGAATTCTAGGTACTTAACAACACTTGCATTTGACTTACAAATTGTTTATGGACACTTTCATAACGCGGATGCAGGTAGGCAGCGTCTCACATATATCGCTCTAGCCATAAAATGCCGAAACCACAAGCCTACTGCACCTCTATCTCTATCGGTGGGAGGTAGAAACTGTGTACTTCCTGTCGTCAAACGCTCCAAGCACATGCATACGAGAGGACCACAATCCCCTCTGGCTTCCTACGTTTGTTGTGGCGCTGTCTCGTCTCTTATAACTGTAACATTGAACTTCTTTGGCTTCTTGTTTCCAGAATAAGTCCAATAATTAATCGCATCCAAGAATTTAGCCAAATGAGAGCTCCATCCCTTAATAATATCTCTTAAATCAGACAATGATATGTAATTTATCATGCTGCCATATACTATTATCTTCAGGGATGGGAGCTGAAGCTCGACAAGAAGCCAATGAGTACGTTCCGAAACAGGGATAAACATCTGCAATCATAAGTAATAATTCAATTGCGCACTTATTTATGAACACCTTTAAAATATTTAAAAAATAAATACTAACCTTATCGACCTCCCACCATGCAGGATAAAGTTTAGCTTGTCCATTAGTCAACACATATGATTCATGTCGTTGATTCTTCAAGTGAACTACGTGAAAAGACGTCGGCATAATTGTATATAGCGTATTTTTTTTATTTTTCCTCATTTTCCTTATCATTAGAAGACGTGACACCCATGCATCAATATGCTGTTTTACAAAATAAGACATATATTAGTGAATTACATAAATTTAAAAAAAATTAATCAAAATGAAATATAAGAAAAATATAAGACTTACCCCCATCGAAATAGCCTTTGTCTTCAACCCCTAATAACACACCCCACCAAGACCGATCAATCAACAAATGCATATCATCGTTGAGTTTGTATATGTCAGCGTAACACCCCTGGCTCCGCTCATATAGATAAAAATCAACTGCGGTCTTAGCCCAAAGGGTATTATCCAGAATTGTTTCCGGTAGTTTTTTCCTCTCCACTTCATCTGTCGGAATGGTATTGGTCGGTAACTCATACGAAAGCCAACAGTCATCCATCATGTCCGGCACGTGAGAGGGTTTCTCAATAATTCGACATATTATGCCGTGTGAATCGAGCTCTTGAATGGTGGGAGGGACATCTTCAACGATGACAGGGGCCTCTTGAACGATGAGAGGGGACTCTTGAGGGATGATAGGGGCCTCTTGAACGATGACAGGTGAGTCGGGCTTCTTCTTACGGAGTCTTCGCACTATTGGGGTGAACAGAGACGTAATGGCACGTACACGCCGTCTGATGCGTGAACCCCTCGTGCAAGAAAACCCCGATGTAAAGCATCCACCTTATCAGGCCGCTAAAAATAAATTAATACATAAATCAGTAAATAAACATACATGATATTAAACAGTGAAAACAAAGACAAATATGTTTCAAACTTGCACGGTATTCACCCAAGTCATTATTCTATCATAGTTCACAAAATGCATCAGATAACATTCTAAAAGTAAGCACTTATATAAACATTTAAAAGGACAACATATAGGTTTAGTGCATATTCAAGGACAACATAAAGAGTAGTAGTTTATTCTTGGAACTTAAATTTGCAACACTGTGAAGTTAGTATTTGTCTTTGTCTTTTGGTTGAAGTAATGCAATCCATTCAAGTTTTAATTTGCAGAAGAATAATAGTTTCTGAAACTTAAAATCGCAACACGAAACTTAAAATCGCAACGCGAAAATGACTATCACAACGCGGAAATGACCATCGCAACGCGAATTTGACTATCGCAATGCGATAGTCATTTCCGCGTTGCGATAGTCATTTACGCGTTGCGATTTTAGTTTCGTGTTACGACTATTCTTCTTCTGTAAACTGAAACTTGAATGGATTGCATTACTTCAACCAAAAGACAAAACAAAGACAAATACTAACTTCACAGGGTTATTTCAGAACTGTTTAGCAGTATTGGCAGCAACCGAATGAATTTATTAAGAAATCTAAGTGAAATGGTTAATCTAAGTGAAATTACGAGTAAATCAAGTTAAATATGAAAAATCTTAAACTTACCTCGTTGCGTAGAGTATGAACCTCATTATGCAACGATGCTACCATCTCACGTAGAGCCGCTACCTCACCACGTAAAGTAGATACCTCATCACGCCATGCACCATTATCATCGCGTAAAGTACCGACCTCCTCATGCAAGGCATTGACCTCATCACGTAACTCCCCTAACTCATCCCATAGAGGTGGAGAACAGGGAGATAAATGTCGTGGCATCTTTTCCGGTCGCCTATCATGAGGTGATGGTGGAGAAGAGGCTCGATGATGTGACGGAATAGGTGATGGCTCTCGTTGTAGAGGTGTATAGTGTGGTCGATCAAGTGATAGCTATGGGTGAGGTAATGGCTCTCAAAGTGGAGGCTGCTCACCATCCGTGCCATAAAAAAAAGCTTACTAGCTTACCACCAATCAGTGGCAAGCTCAGCCTCCGTGGGTGTCAGCCTCTGTAATAGAGTGTTGGCCTCCTAACAATATAAAAGCTCAAACAAAGTTAAACGTGTACTAGTAATAACTTGTTTATATGGTAGTATTTGTGTTAACTTACATCATTTATTATCGTATACCGTAGTAACTCTTCCCAAATCAACAACTGTCGTTTCCTCTTCCAGGAAATTGCTCTAGGAATATCATTTGAAGTTTTTAATGCATATGTCTGCATGTCGGGAAAAGCCTCAAATATCCAAATCTACAAACAATATAATACCCAAACATTAGTAATTGTTAAATAATTAATTATAATTTTGGAAACATTATATAGAAATTCTTACCTTAAAGGCCCAAATAAAGCCTGACAAAGTGTATTTGGAACCATCGCCACGCAAACTTTTGCGGTCATCAAAGGCAGACGACAACTTATTCCAGGTAGCTTTCCATAGATACGAACCCCACGGAAACAGGTTCCATGCATTTAGGTCCTCTACCAATAATATTAGGTCCTTAGGAATAGGTTGTCTGGCCTCTATGCCTAAAAATCCGGCATGCAAAAGTACTAAAAGGCATACTCGGACAACATCGACGTCTTCCATCCGAGTAAAACCATATTTCTTATTCAATAATCTTGTCAAGTCGTCGACGTGTAAATTCGGCTTCTCCATTGACAGCTCAGGAAAAACCCGGGATAACCATGATGGGCGGGTAATATGACTAGTGTATCGACCTACATCATCGTGTCCGAAGCGTAGACCAGTGATTAAGTAAAACTCCTCCCGCCCAAAACACGTATACGCCGGTGGAAAATGAAACCATATCTCTTCATTACCACGTTTTATACTCTCGGGTAGATCGCTAGTCATGGTCTGAAGCCACAAATGGGTCAACATAGCATCTCCACCCGGATGTTGTACTATCAGTCATGGCTCGAAGCAAGTATCCTCAAACAATTTTCTTTTTACAGGTGAAAGCTTCGACGCAATTGTAGTGACTAGGCTTATTTTATTCCTTAAGGTCAATTGAGCCGAAAAAAGTTCTACAAAAACAATAAACATACCAAGTTAGATATACCAAAAACTACACTGTGAAGATATACCAAAAACAATAATAAACATAAAGAGTAGTAGTAGTTTATTCTTCAAACTTAAATTTGCAACACTGTGAATTTTGTATTTGTCTTTGTTTTTTGGTTAAAGTAATGCAATTCATTCAAGTTTCAATTTGCAGAAGAAGAATAGTTTCTGAAACTTAAAATCGCAACACGAAAATGAAAATCGCAACATGAAAATGACTATCGCAACGCGAATTTGACTATCGTAATGCGAAACTAAAATTGCGTTGCGGTTTTCATTTCGCGTTGCGATCCTCGGTTTCAAATAGTCATTGTCTAAAATTGAAACTTGAATGAATTGCATTACTTCAACCAAAAGACAAAACAAAGACAAATACTAACTTTACAGGGTTAAAGACTAAACAATTTAGCAGTATTGGCAGCAATCGAATGAATTTAATAAGCAATCTAAGTGAAATGGTTAATCTATTATTGAAATTACCAGTAAACTTATCATCAATTTCAATATGAAAAACCTAATAATAATGCAAAAAATTCAAAATAAAAATAATTAAAAAAAACTAACCCTCGGTGGTTGATTTGGTTGATTTTCCATTTCTGATCGTGAATGATTGTGAGGGTGGCTCTGAGAGATGGAGATAGACGGATTTCATCAGAGATGGGGACGGATTTCGTCGGAGATGGGGACGGATGTTGTCGTAGAGAGTGAGAGATGGAGATGGGATTGAGTTGTGATTTAGGGTTTTAGGTTAAGAGTTGCGATTACGGGATATATTAATATTCGTGTTTGGAATTTGAAAATAAAATACTCGTTACGATACTAATGGCGCTTTGAAAATCGCATTGCGATTTTGTATTATCGCAATGCGATAGTCAGAATCGCATTGCGATAGTCAGAATCGCGTTGCGATAGTCAGAATCGCGTTGCGAAAATCGCAACGCCAATTTGGAAAATCGCAATACGATAGTCAAAATCGCATTGCGAATCTGGAAACTGATTTGCGATACTGGAGATCGCGTTGCGATTTAGAGATCGCATTGCGATTTTGTTGGTCATTTTGGCAAATCGAAAAAAAAAGTTGGTCAAAATCGTATATTATAAGGAATTTTCGATCACTGAGGTTATTTTCTCATTTATTTATTGTTTTACCCTCTTCACATAGGGGTGATAATCTATTTTTAAAAAAAACACATTTTAAATTTATATTATCAATTATCTTATTTTAATTATTATATTTTAGTTATCGTTGTCTTATTGAAATGTCAATTATCGTATTTTATAAGATAGAAGTTGTTAATTTTATTAAAAATAAAAAATATACAAATTATAATAAAATTTTATAATCACAGCTGTAAGATAAAATAACATTTTCTTATATTCATTAACACAAGAAACTAGTCACTTAATATCACAGAAAATGTTAAAAATAACCAAATAAACTAAAAAAAATGTAGATATATATACAGATCTAATCACATCTATAAACAAACCACAAAAGAAGATTAAGCTATTGAAAGATCACCGACAAACTATAAATTAGAATTGAACGACGTGAGAAAACTATTCACGAATACAAATCGTATCCAAATTCAATCTGAGGGTCCAAAACAGGGAATATGTCATTATAAAAAATAAGTGTCATCTTGATGAATCATGTCGATGCCGAATCCAGTCATGAGAAAAAGGATAAACGAAAATAACGGTCAAACGATTGAAAACGTGCTGAAAGGTAGAAGAAACGTACTATAAAGGCATAGGAAAATATGCCATAAATACATAGTTACTAATTTTTTTTTAAAAAAAAGTTACAACATAGTAAAAAAACAATGAATACTGACAGTTGGAGACTAGTACTAAGGTTGGTGTCGTCGTCGATAATAAAGATTGAAGAAGAAAAAAGATTAACGACGACAAATAAAATAAGAGAGCAACCCTTTTTATGGGTAAAGAACGCAAATGGTCACCCGACTATGGGATATTGCTTTATTAAGTCTCTCGACTATTAAAAGTTACAAAATGATCGTTCAACTATAAAGTGTTGCTTTGTTAAGTCCCTCTATTATTAAAAGTTAAAAAATGGTCACCCGACTATTTATTATGTTCCATACTTGTTATTTTTCATTAAAAAATTAGCGGTTGTTTAAGTTGGAGTTAACATGATGACTGAGATATGATAGTCGTTTGAGATTTTGAGATCAAATTTTATCATATCGCAATCAACAGGTTAACGTTCAACTCATAATATTGTTCATTTTTAATGAAAAAGAACAAATTTGGAACATAATGAATAGTCAGATGATCATTTTATATCTTTTAATAGTCGAATGACTCAACAAAGGAACACTCTATAGTCGAGGGACTTAATAAAACAATATCCTATAATCGGGAGACTATTTGCGTTCTTTACCCTTTTTTATTATAAATTTATAATATTAAAATTTAAAAAGCTGTTAACTTTTTATAAAAATCTATTTTATTCTTCAACATTTTATTTTTTTATCAAATAATTACTTTTAAAATGAAAATCGTTAATTGATTGATGATAACCTTTATTATTAACGTGACAATATACCTCATAATTTATGACTATGTATCATCATTTGATTAGTTTACGAATTAATATGAATTTAGATCAAGTGGAATAAAGACCATGTTTAACTACTAGGCCACTTAAAACTTGCTAAATCGAGTGTAATAAAGTTCACAGCGAGGGAACAAATTTCAAATGAAGTGAAGAGGTTGCTCAAATTGTACAAAGATGTAAGCGTCCTAGCAATTCTCAGCGCTTACGATATCGTGGAAACGGGTCTAAACATGCTGCAAGATACAAGAGCTGTGCTGGCGACTGTGATCTCCTTTTCGGGTCCTAGGGCAGGCAACGTGAGGTTCAAGGAACGGATCGAATTGCTGGTAGTTAAATTGTTGAGGGTTTTGAATGTGCATGATATAGTCCTTAAATCCCCAGGGCTGTTCTTCACCGAAAACGTGCCACCATTGTTTAGATCCATGTAGTTTTTACTCTTACTGGACATGGTGTATGGGAAGTTGGAACATGATGCATGACATGACATGACATGGTATGGTCGTACGTCTGACTCAGATGTGGAGGAGAAACTGTCTTGGAACGATTATTTGTACCAACCAGATACTTTGCATCATACTGGAGGTTAACAATCAGCATCAACCTGTCATTGTCATGAATATCTCTGCAATCAGTACCAAGTGTATTATTTAAATGCATAATGAAGAATTTCTTTTAATGGCGATCCTATGTCATGGCTCTCATAGTAGAACTCTCTGCTTCCCATTTTGAAGAAGCAAAGTTACACTACAAATTCACAGCAAAATCATTGCTATACAAGAGTCACATTGAAAACAACATGAAGGGTTGGCTTAAGGAGTGAAAACCCAGAGAGGGAATAAGACAAGACTACGCTTACAGTAAGAACAGAACGGTAACTTGATTTTTATGTTTGCCAAATAATTTACACACAGGCAATATTCTGCATCACTGCCAAAAGTTGTCACTAAGATGCAAATAAATCAATTTCTTATATGAATCCCAACGGGTAGTGTCAACAACATATCCAACAAAGACCTCAGCAATCATCTACAATTATCATTAATATACTCGGTGCTTTCCATATTTTCCTCTGGTAGAGAGGGGATAACAAGAACTCAAAGTAAACAATCATTATGCACGTCATAAGCACAGCAGATCAATTGTTTGCACCTTAAAAGGAACGCCCCAACATGCAACCTATTCAATTGCCCTTGCTAAACCCCTGCTGCAGCTTTTGCCTCGAGACCCGTCTTTCCCTGTGTAACATTAAAAGGAAAAATGATAAAAGGAATAACATTACTGATTTGCATGAATGAAAATTGATTCTTAGTAAATAATCAAAATGTATCAAGGGATAGTTTAACTTGGTTAATATCTAAACTCTAAACTCAAGGCAACATAGAAAAGACAGCGGTGTGGAAATCAACCAATTATAGGGATAGTTTAACTTGGTTAATATCTAAACTCTAAACTCAAGGCAACATAGAAAAGACAGCGGTGTGGAAATCAACCAATTATAGGGATAATTTAACTTGATTAATATCTGCAAGGAGAATTGTTGAAATTAACTTCCTGTATGGTAAAAGCATTGCAAGTACTCAGTAATCATGTTAGATTCCAGTGATTTTCGGTTATAACTGGTAAGATTAGAAATAATTAAACATATTAGTATCAACGCAGAAGGCTGAAAACTATAATAAACCTCAGACTCAGGGCCCTGTCGTATTTTCCTAGTAGGAGTCCTCATCGTGACAAACTCCTCAGCTGATGTCGGATGAATACCCACTGTGGCATCAAAGTCTGCTTTAGTCAAGCCAGCTTTGATAGCAACCGCAAATCCCTGGAAAACAAAGCACACATCAGAAAAAGAGACTGCAGAACTTTAGATGGAAAGCACCAATTTAGCTAAAGGCTTGAACCTGTGTAATTTCAGCTGAATCTTCTCCACACATGTGCAAACCAAGAACCTTGTTTGTCTTCACACAGACTATAAGTTTCATGAAAACTCGATCAGGAAGACCTGAGAGTGTGGCCTTCAATGGCCTGAAGTTTGCGGTGTAGACATCAATATTACCATATTCTTTATAGCCTGTAAAATCCTAAAATATTTGAGCAAAATAAATCACTTTTACTTGTTACAAATATGCCAAACAGTTTCCTCACCTGTTCTTCGGTAAGACCAACTTGTCCAATAGGTGGCTGGGAAAAGACGGCAGAGGGTACAGCGCTACTCCAAGATGTGTGGGAATAAAAGTCAAAAAGCAATTGAGTACAAAATAAAATCTACATCTTGACACTCAAGACCACCGAAATTCATAAAAAAAAGGAAGCATAAACTTATAACATGTCCACTCTAAGATCATAAAATCAAAATGCGTTCTTTTATTTGAGAATAAAGCGCTGTATTACATGCTGTTCATATTCCAGGGATCTATGATTCATTAGTATCGGTAAATTGATAATGAGCAAAATTGGGATCTGGGCCTCCTCCAGTATTGCTCTGCTCAGGTATTTCCAAGGCACCATTAGATGAATCCCACATGGCATGGTATCATAGATTATACTGTATATTATTTCCTTTCTTACTTTTATTATGACCTCTTTAGAAGATTTCTCTAACTAAACATATATTTGATCTTTTCAAGCAACCCAATTCACCCCCAATCATCACCAAATTACGAAATAAATCCAAAGAAAAGGTTTCAATTACTGCAAACATAAAATCCAATAAATCCTGAAAACAAAACTACAAAACAGTAGAGAACATGTTGTCATAATTGGGTACCAGTGAAAAAGAAACACAAAGAAATAGTAAGGGGAAAAGAAACCTGGAATATGCGTGTGTGACCAACAAGACAGGTAAGGAAGACAATGTCCTTGGATGGAAGTTTGATGAAGAGAAGAAAATGAGAAAAAATATATAAAAATAGGATATTAGATCCTATACCATCGAAATTGTAATATGCCACATGGTATTCATCTAACGATGCAATGGAAATAGCTAGACTGTATCTGGAACTAAATTGGTTACAATAGGAAGGTGGTGAAAACTGCCTCAACTGTAGTTACTAGAGGCTAATAAAGAGCCACAGGCCCTTTCCAAATGTACCGAATCCTTTAAACTTGCTCAATCAATCAACCTCCAGTGTAGAGATTACCTGTAATCAGGTTTGGTTGGTTCATTCTGAAAAATCGTTTTTGCTAATGCTCCTCCTTCCATCAAAGCAACAGGTGTCAAATTAATTCTGTCTGTGACATCCCCAACAGCCCAAATGGAAGGTACTGTAGTACGTGAGTATTCATCAACCTAGAGAAAAAAATGAAGCAAGAAAATAGACAAAATAACCGAAATGGTACCAAATACAAAAATAGAGAGAATAGAACAAGACAAACTTTCAAGGTAGGAAGAGCAATTACCTCTATTGCTCCATTCCTGTTCATTTTGACCCCCACGGACTCCAATCCCAAGTTCTGCAATGCAGTACAAGTTAATGTACAATCAATACAAATTCGATCAAATCCATCTTGATTTACATTAAAAAAGAAGTTGCAATTAATAGGAGAGAATCAACATTCTCTACATGCATAACTTCTTAGGTCTCTAAAGTCGCAACGAGAAGATAATGATGAAAAGCAAGAAATCTGACCAAATTTGAAGATGAGGGTTTATAAGATGCAGCTCATAAATTTTCTCCTTTCTCTTTTCTTTTATGTTCTATTTCTCTGGTGAAAGGTTATGTTCGTAAAACTTATGTTATAATTTGGTACCTTTTTGTTAACAATTTGGCTACAAAGGTCATTTACTAGAGATAATCAAGTCACAAAAGTTACTCCAAACCTTAGTGTTAGGCCTTCGACCAGTTGCAAACATTATATGTGAAAAGCCTTCAATTGTTCCTTTCTTGGTCTTCAGTGACAGTGAACTATCAGCTGACTTAACAATTGCCTGAGGAGACTCCTCTATATGAAATTTAATTCCTCGAAGAGACATTTGTTCTCCAACAAATCCCTGATCTGTTCAACAAATGCACTTTTATCACTAAATAATGTAATTTCTAAAACTAGTATAATGCAAATTACCATAACATGTGAAGAAGCTATCATTTTGCACAACTCTTCACCTCTTCATCAAAACCTCGCAAAACTTTTTTTGACGTATAAATACATGGACCTCACTTTGCAGACCATTGAAAATGCCAGCGAATTCTAAAGCTATATATCCCCCACCAACTATAGCAATTTTCTGTGGTTTTGAGGGCAAATCAAGGGCAGCATCAGAATCTATTACGTACTCACTTCCTGGAATATCAGGAATAAATGGACGCCCTCCAACTGAAATCAGTATATGTCTAGCAGTGTAAAGTTTTCCATCTACATCAACAGTATGAGGATCCAGAATCTGCAACACATGTCATCAAAATGAATTCACAATCGAGAACACTAGAAAACACAAATGATTTTAAACATACCATAAAGAGACAATGTGAGTTCTGAACAGATCAACCTACCTTTCCACGACCTTCAATCAACGTGACACCAGCATTGCCAAGAATGTTCTTGTAAATACCAGTAAGTCGCTGTAACTCGGCATTTTTATTAGCCATCAAAGTGCTCCAATCATGATTTGGTTCTGTGTCATATTTCCATCCAAAACCATTACTCTCATCAAATTCATGAGAATATTTTGATGCGTAAACCATTAGTTTCTTTGGCACACATCCTCTAAGAACGCATCTGCAATTGATATAATGGTGAAAATATATTTAATTAGGCTTTTTTTCAATACATTTTAGGCTTTAGAATGGCAAAAGCTTTGTTCATGCAAGTGAAGTTTAATAAATAACTTTAGCGTTGTCCATGAAATTGTCAAATTCAAGTAAAAGTTTCAGAACCCAAAAGGCAAAATTGCAAAAAGCACATGCAAATCCAGTTCATATAATTCAATGTGCGATTAACTCCAAGATTTTCTTCACACACAAATAAATAATTCAAAGATAGTACATAGTTGAATAAAAAAATTTATCTTTACACATGGAGACTTACGTTCCGCCAACGCCGCCGGTGGTCTCGGAAGAAATAGTAGAAAATGGAAGCAGACAGCAACAGAAGCACCAGAATTGGCAGCGAAACGGGAAGCACGAACACCACCACTTCCGCGCCGATAGTGAGAGGTCATCGTAGTGCCGCACGGCTCGGACCCATTCTCGGATTCTGCACGAACAACAAAACCGAGCCGCCGCCGCTGCTGCTGAAGCTGAAAACGATGGTGGTGGCGCGGAAAAGAAAAAGGATGTTGGGTATGGGACGAAAACGGGAAGATTTCTGCAAAGGGTGAGGAAAGTCGGGGAAGAAGTTTGGGAGCTGTAAAAGAAGTGGCCATATTGCTTGGGTGAAATCAGTAATCTCTCTTGGTGGAGAGTAAATATTGGTAATTGTTCGAACGTGGATATCTCGGGGGCGACAATAGTGGGAGGGTGGGAGGGTGGGGTCCGCCCCCTATCAAAAATCTCTAATGGTGGAGATTTTTGCGATGGACGCAGCTGTCGGCCTTTGGGCTCTTTCAACTCTCCCATTGGTGGTCTGCCTTCTTTCGTTCCTTTGCTAATAATAATGGTAAACTATGTATTAGACATTCATCTATTTTGCAGTTTCTTTTTGATCACTTATTTTTTTAGAAAAAGAGTAAGTTACACGTTTATTTATTAAACTTTACTCTGTTTTTTATTTCACTTATCATACTTTTAATTTTCTAAATTTGTTCATTAAACTTTAGACATTGAAATTTTTTATTATTTCGTCGTTAATTTTTTTAAAAGCGTGAATTAAATATATTTTTTTAATTAATAAAAAATAAAATAATTAAAAACTCAGATTCTGACCACCATATTGATGGTCGTTCTAACTACCGTCAGTCAATGTCATCTTAGGTAAATGAAAGTTTAACCTAAAAACCTCAAATTTCATAGATCTAGCGTTGATATAAAAAACCTCAACGAAAATTCAAAAAATGGTCAGTACAAATCGTAAGAAAGAGACATGGAAACTGAAGTGGTTCTCGAAAGAGAGTTTATCCGAGTTTGTGGCATTAGTGAAGGCAATCCATCCAGGGATCACTTTATGTCCTTTGCATGTAAGATTCGAATCATAAGAGGTTTTAGTTTTCTGGTTTTGCATCTCTTGTTCCATATTCATTTCATTTTCTCTTGTGGTTTTCTTTTTCCTACTTTTAAAAGCATGGGATTTTGTTTGCTTGGTTATGGTGTGTGCAGAGTTCGTAAGTGTGTCGGTATTCTTTGATTTGTATTCTTTTAGAAGGTTAAATTTTCACATGTACAGATAGCAAGTATACAGAATAGCAAGCAAGTCAGATGTAGGATATGTTAAGACTTCAGTGATCGTAAAAATTTCTGCAGGTTTTCATAAAAAAAATAGATCTATCGTTGATATTATGTTAGAATTGACCGTCCAGCTCAGTTGGTAGAGCACAAGGCTCTTAACATTGTAGTCGTGGAATCGAGTCTCACGGAAAGCAATTCATAATTCGTAAATCTCCCACGGAAGCTGCTCTCAACCTGACGCTTACCTCTCCTTACCTCATTACGTATGAGAATAAGGTCAGCTAATTTTTGTTTGTTGATATTATGTTAATAAAAAAATAACGTTGATATCACTCATCTGCACATTATTTCTATTTGCCCCTTTCTTTTTTGTTTATATAATCTAATATTTGGCTCTCAAACGAGGATTGGAGGCTTGAGGTTCTGTTTATTCTCAAGGAGGATTCGAGTATTTAGGTTGATCAGTTGGTTTGAGATCAATGGCGAGGGTTATCGGTATCCCCAGTGGAAAGGGTTATTCATCGTGGATGCAAAGTTAAGAAAAAGGAGAAGAAGAAGAACAACTCTCAAGATCTGACCCGATCTCCGAATTTGAGGTAAAAAAGCCCTTCAAGCAACTTGTACTTTAGTATCACCCAAACATTTGCAGAGGAAGCAATTGCATAACTTAGTTTTAAACAATCAATGAAGCTTATAATATATATGGTTGTCCTTTGTTCCCATATGTAATGGGTTAAGGGGAGGTAAGATAGTAAGCTGCCCCAAACATTAGGTTGAGAGCAATTTCCGTAGGAGACCTCCAAATTATGAAATGCCTTCCATGGGACTCGATCCCACGACCTCAAGGTTAAGAACCTTGTACTCTACCAACTGAGCTGGATGGTCATTTAATGAAGCTTATAATATAGTTATGAGTAAATTGAGAGGAGAAACAATGGTGACAAAAATCTTAGAGGGAGAAATATAAGGCGATGAGGGGAAGGTAGGAACCAGATTTGATTTGTTGAAAGAATGAATGGGATGGGAAGGAGTCGGGGATTTGAAATTTGGGGTTTGATAAAATTCAAGAATTTTGTTTTTTTTTATTTTAAATTAATTATATATGGCATGTTTTATTATTAAAATAAGTCATGTCATAACTTTGTTAATGGAAAAAGGTCGAGTGATAAAAAAAATCAATGTCTAATATTTAAAGATCAGTGAGTAAATTGAAAAAAAATTAAAAGTATGTTAAGTGAAATAGGAAAAAAGAGTAAAGTTCAATAAAAAAGCGAGTAATTTATCCTTAAAAATCATATTTGATATTATATTTTTGGTCATATGTAATTAAAAAGTTAATGGTGAGTTTCCATGTCAGTATAAGATAATGCTATGTAATCACTAAAAGGAATAAAAAGATTATCATATTAATAATTTTTTTATTGTGAGTGATCAAAATAAAATCAAAACGCAACGTTAAATATAATTAAAAAATTGAGTGACCAAAATAAAACTACAAGAATAAGTGAATGACTAAATGTGCAATTTACCTTAATAATAATAATTTCTTAATCGTGGCTTTTTTATATACGGCTGGCTGGCTGTCCCTTGTTCCCATATGTAATGGGATAAGGGGAGGTAAGATAATAGGTTGTCCCCAACATCAGATTGAGAGCAGCTTCCGTAGAAGACCTCCGAATAAAATTATTTCGCTAACGAATAAAAAAATGCCTTTTACTAGTCAACAGAAAACAAAGGTCCAATAGAATATATACCACAAGTTAAATTTGCTTTTTATTGTTGAGTGGAGCGAATTAATCTCCGGGCGCATGTCGGTCGTATGGCGGCTCTGAAGGTTGATGCAAGGCTGAAATCACTGCTGATGCCGGTTTATCAGAAGCTTCTCATAAAACAGATCATTTCTGGTGTCTTATGATCAAGAAACTTCGAACATGATCAACCTTTATGATTCAATTTCTAGCCGCCTCTCGATGATGAAAAGAAAAACAAATAATGTTTTATTTCATCTTCTGCCACTGATTTGTGTTTCTAATCAAAAGTTCAAAATAACTGAACTCTTTACGTTAAGATTCGATCTTTCACTTTCTACGAAGGAGGTCGCAATTTGCAAACTGGTCAAAAGAGAGAATATTATGAAGCAATGGTTCAATGCGGTTGATTTAAAGGCTTAATGTTAAGATTATTTGCTTGAAGAAAATAGGTCTAATTCTATATTCAGTCCCTTTCCTCTCCATATGTTTGAAATTCAGCCCTTTTACTTTTAATCTTAGGAATTAAAGTAATGGGACTAAATTTCAAATATGAAAATATTTGCCAAATATACCAATACCATTCTCTCCTGTATCTCCCGTATTCATTTTAACAAAATCAAGTAATCAATGAAGAAACCATATAGAATCGAGATTATAGATTATTACACATAGGGCGATGCAGGCGGAGTTCTACAACATTATCCTAAATCCAACATGATAATGTCAATGGAACAACGTACAACTGAATGAAATGAGTCATTTCGGCTTAGAGCGACAAATCAGAATCTTCATCCTCGTCGAGGGAAGAAGTGTAAACAAAATAAAGTGCCGAAAACACCAAACAGAATCCACCCGAGAAGGTTGTTGCTCAAACCGAATGGAAGTCCGGTCCCTTAGGTCGACAGTTTCTCGTCCACCAAAGCCAATGCCAGGGGACTCGACACGGCTGCTGCTGCTGCCGCCAGCAACGATGCACTCATGCCCATGGTCGTCGACACATTCCCCTCCACCGAACCCTTCTTCTCCATGGAACACATCACCTTTCCCTTCCTTGCAATTGTGGGCAACCCTGGATGCAAAATTTTGCAGTTGAGATCATAACTGAAAATGCAAATTATGTTTTTATATGTATATGTATATATATACATACCAGTGGCAAGTGGGGCGGCAAGCCTTGTTGATGTTTTGAGGGCAGGGGCGATTGATGAGGTGAGGGTGGTAGCAGATATGGTTGCCATATTCCTACAATTGGGTGAAAGACTGCAGATTTTGCTACACTTGGGGCACTTCTATTTCATTGACACAGACGGTTCACAGATTAATACCGTGACTGATTAGTAGCCCTTCCTTTGATATCCCCTATCCACATAGATCCAATCAGTTTCTTCCAAGTGTCACACCATCCTCCTACAGACAAAGATCGGTCCAAAGGGATTTTTTTAATCAAAACTGTCATAATGGAACAATGGTAACATTAACTTATACAATCTTAAAATTACAGTAATAATTATGGCATCTTTATATATGAAACTATTGTTTGATATGTTAATTGGTTTTAATTCTGCAAGCGATATTAATCTATGACAATATTATCTTTACATATTCGTACAATATGACGGCCTCGTTAAGATTTAAAATTATTCATTTGTGTTGTACTTCTGCCGCAAATTACATCTCCACTCTCATTCTTTCGCTCAAAAATCTCGAAGCTTCTGGAATTTTCCTTAAGATTTCACATACTTTACACCAACGTAATCTCCTTTAGTGCCTACAATCTCTCGGGCTCGGATACGATTATTTTAATTCTATTATCAACTAAATTTATTATTTGACAGTTTGAATATATATATCAACTTATCGATAGCTATTAATCCTATGATTAATATTAATCTCAGTGACAGATTCACAATTACAGATGTCTATCTTAAAATTTAAATTTTCTTTGATTAATTGTATATTCTACTTATTAGGGTTCAAATCCTAGTACTCTCATTTTCGGCCACCCGTAATACCCGGTACTAAAATTTTGACCCGTTCCTCGACATGTTAACTCCGGGTACCAGTATTTTTAGTTCACGCGTGCTCGATTTATATATATATTTTTAAAATTATATTATTTTAAGAAAAATAAAATAAAAAACTAAAATTTAAATGTCTTATAAAATTAAAAACTAAAATTACATAATTAAAAATTAAAATTTATTAAAATAAAATTAAAGAAATATAATTAAACTTAAAACATTTTAAAGTTAAAAGAAATAATTTAGATTGTTAAGGTGAAATAATTTTAGAATTTTGAATAAAAAATTAATATAAAATAAAAATAAAAATAAAAATATAAGAAAACGGGTATCCGGTTAATCATTACCCACAAAAATTAATAGGTCAGGTACTTAGCCCAAAAATCCGAATATTTTCACTAATAATACCCGATAATTTTAGACTGGATCGACATGTCAACAAATCGGGCAATTCGATCGGATATTTTTTAACACCCCTACTACTTACTAATGGTGCTAATCTTGAAACGTTATTTGTTCCCACCCCATTCAAAGAAAACTTTGTTATTAACATATACGTATCTACCATGAAAAATATTTTTGAATTCATTTGAACCACCCTACTGCCTGATGTCATGGACATATGTACTCGCACAAGTTTTGGGCATATATACTTGCACAAGTAAAACTAAGAAAGGAGAGCTCCAACCTCGCATTCATTTTTCATAGTCTTCTCTAATCTTTTTCTCTTTTTTCTTAGATCAAACATCGACTACGACTCCATCTAAATCAAAATGAATGAACCGTCAAAAATCACCATAATCCCAATTGTTCCATCAACAATTTGTTGTTGAAGAGTATAATTATATGAAAAGAGAAAAATGTAGCAATGTGAACCAAAAAGAAGAGAAGAAACATAATTTTTCGATCTGTTAATAAAATAATGAATTCCTCTAAAAGATGCATCACAAGATACAAGAACAAGTGCCGCCACACAACCGGTATCCTATAGCTGAAAATGGTGAATCAACATATCAAGTAGTCCAATAGTACAAGTTACATAGTTCTTCCTACATTTCAAGAATCTATGCTTCAATACAAGTGGAAATTGTGATCAGTTACAAATGAATACTTGCAAGACAGCCAGAATCCCTGCAGAAACTTGTTTGCTTCGGTTATTGCCCATAAATTAACTTGATCCCAAAGAAGATTATAGCCGGAACATACGGGGAAACATGAACTGAAAAATTATACGAAAGATTGTTAAAGAATCAGATTGATACTAGAAGTTCCTGAGAGACCGTAGTTTTGGTATGAATCGAAGAATTCCGCTTGTAAGTGGCGAGCTTCAATTACTCACGGATATTGCACTGTTGTAAGTAAGGGTGGTCATACAGCAAATGTTTGCTCCAATAGCCTTTGTATTTAGCTATTCCAATTTCCAACCAGGGTTTCATGAATCCATCATAGTGTATAACTGCTGCATTCTCGATATCACCCTGAGCAATACCCGAATTATAACCTAGCCCAAGTGTATGCCATCTTTTTTCTAAAGCAACAGTCTGGTTGTAGAAGGTAATCCAACCTATAGGCAAGCCTCCAGCCTTCCACAATCGACTCTTAAGTCCCTGTCACAAGACAAGATACGAACAAGCCTGAGAAATGTGCAGCATGGAATAGGTTGTATGCCTACTATGATAACCATAGTTAATCCTTTAAACATGCAAAAGAATTCACAATGAAATTGGTGATAGCTTTTGAATTAGAATTTTTACAGATTCCTTGCACTAGAGCAAGGCAACATCAAAATGGAAAACATGCAATCAGGTCAATTAAAAAATTTACTGTGGACATCTTTGGAGACAAATTTATTTCCAGAACTTTGAATTTACAAAAAAGGAGAAAAAAAGGATAAAGGAACCGTTAGATCATTTAACATACATCATGCAAATCACTTCAAATAGAAATTACTAACTATTATGAATATACCTAACTGCTGATATGGATTTTAGGGTTGAAGAAGTTCTGGTAGAGATTTTTGATTGCATATATCATTCGATGATCACACTAATACAAAGCTGCTGATGTATATTTTAATCAAATTCATGATTTTATCAACAGACCAAAAATGCAAACACAAACGTGCTGCTTTTGAGTGAAAGAGGAACCCCCCCCTGCGGTTAATAATGGATAAGGGGTAAGAAAGATTATCCTATATTGAAATTTTAGACGGATCAAAGGAAATTTCAAGCGCTCTCAGTTGACAAACATAACCTAAAGCACCCGATAATGTTTACCATATTTTCGAGGAACAAATGTGCAGCTTCAGAGAACTATAGAATCAATATAAAATTCACAAGCATATAATATTAGCATGAAGAACACAAATACAAATAGAAATACAACAGAAGTATAAGCCCATACCAGTTGCAAGTAATCTCGGTAGAGCATGGTTAATTTTTTTCTTCTCCATGCATGAAGATCAAGCAAATTCATACCAAATGCCCATGAGCAAACATTGCCATTAAACTTCGCCGAAAATGGGTCTGAAAAGTTCACAAACATGTGCATTGCACCAAATGAGGCTTCACTTTCTACACAAGTCTCCACTGCTGCATTTACTTTCCCTTTCATGTCAACATTCCAAATTTCAGTTAAATCTCTTTGCACAACTACATCATGATCAAAGAGTACAATCTTATTCAGTGCTGGAAAGATATCAGGCAGATAGAACCGTAGGTTAAAAGCAGACGAATATCTTGGATCATAGGACTTTTGTTCCTTCAATGTTGAATTATACTTGGAGTACAACCAATCAAAATTTTCTATGCTCTGAACATGAATTGTAGCTTTGCCAGGAGGATTTAACAAAAACCACATCGAAATTGCTGGGTGGTTGAGAGAATCGGTCACCACATGAAAAACAATTTTCCCAGGCTCCTGCATAACCGAAATAAGTTATCAGGGACACCACATCCACTGAGGTAAAATTAGTGGCTGAATCCTGAGGTGATTGCAAATAACTCATCAAAATGAATGGGAGAAACAACAGAAGAGTATTATCTTTTTGAAGGGGAAATTTATCTAAGGCAGGATAGGGATAAACTTATATGGTAAAGATGCTAAGGTAAATGAACACCATTGCAACTTCGGAAAGCTTAGGTCACAAAAATCCAAGCCATTATTATTCATTATAATAACTGTATCAATTAGTATCAAGCATTGCAAACTACAGAATCAATGCAAGAATTAACACAATTTTTATGTGAATGTAATAACAAACACTTTCGATGAGCAAAACCATGTTAACATTATAACATAAGAGAGATTCAAAGTTAATGAAAATAATAACACAACAATAAAGAAGGTAAGTGGACAAAGGCAGTTTACCTTCGCAGATGAAATTGTGGAATTAACAACAACTGAACAAGCCAGAACATTGTCTGAGAATACTGCATAGTGATAAAGGTCTGGATCATTCAAGTTTTGTTGGTTAGAGAATTGCCTTTCCTCAGGTTGAAGCAAAAAATATTCAGCTGTGAGCCGCATGGAGAGACAGTGAAGGCCTTTAGGCTTAGTCCTTCCGGCAAGTTGAAGAAGGTATGACTCTTGATTCTTCAGTACTTGAACCTGTTCTTCAGCATTATAAGCCATGGCCTGAAGTTTTGTAGTCATTGCAGAGCAGTCAGGGTATACCTGACTTGCTTTGGCCAAAGTAATCTCCATTGATCTCATTTTCTGAGAAGCACTGAAAATTTAGCTGTTTTTCAGTTATACAATTTAAGCAATTCAACCCAAATCAAAGCTAATACTAGTCAAAAATTCAAGTAGATTATTGAGTACAAAAAGCTTTGGTAAAATATTATTAAAAGAATTGTCTGTTTCCTTACCTCCTTGGCAAATCTGAATCCCTGCTGGCTTCACTAACTACTCGTTCCAACTCTCTGATTCGAGCTCGCAACGCTTTCATCAAGCGAGAGGTACTACCTGGTGGTGCAAAATTTAAGTATGCTTTTGCTGCAATAAGATGATCTCTCATCTGCTTTACCTTTTCATCCACAACCCTGAATGGTTGGGACTGCAAATGCTGATCATCTCTACCTATTTCTTGATTGAACTGCTCCTGCAACAAATGAGTTAGTGTCAACCATATGCTACGAAAAGCAATAAACTAACTTGACTCCTATTGCTCTGACCATTCTGGAAAACAGCTAAGCCGTACTCCATAACTGCAACCATCTATAATCTAAACTTACATTCAAATATTCAACATCTCATGAAACATCAGATTCATACACACCTTTTCACTTGAGTTCATCTGTATTATAGTCTGCTGAATTTGATGATCCTCTTTTCCTTTCTCATTAGTTTCTGATTTAGAAAGTATAGCAACTCAGAGTCAAATTCAACTTGGTAAACTATAATTCTAGGATAAAAGACACTACATGCACCCAAGTAATGCTAACCATTTGCTTCTAATAATTCATAACCATCTTGTGCATTCCCAAATTGATCTGAATCACCATATTCATAAGAACTGTGTCTAAGTACAGAAATAAAATCCTTGTCTTTGAAAACATCTAGTTCTGGACCTTTTAATCCTTCAGCAGCTTCCTATGTAAGAAAGCAACAAACATCGATAAACTGCCAGAATTGATTAGTGCTAAAATGTTTAAGCAAAATAAATGAAATCCAGAATATTAAAGCTACCTGTTCAATGGAATTGAGTCTTAAAACATCTGTCATATGCTTCTGAATCAAACAAAGCAAAACCCATTAGAAATTTAGCCTCAAAAAACAAAAAAACAACACATTCAAGGAAGAGAGATTCATACAATACTAGGCGAATCCTCCATGAACTCCTTCTGGCCTGCCGTTACAGAATCACAAAAGATCAGTCAACATCAGAAATTTTCAAAAATAAAAGAAGAAATCAAATCACGAAAGGACAAAACTATATATATAAGAGCAATAGTTTCTTTTTCAATGAAGTACTTCGATCAGTGAATACATCTTAGGCTAAAAATTATACAATTCTTTCTTTAACATAAAATACGAAAAGTGCTAAGTAATACTCATTGGCTTTGTTGTCTGATCAACAACTATATTAACGGTAAAATTGTTCGAATTCTCATTACAAACAATTTAGCTTGACGGATTTGAAAAACTTTACCAATGGAAGTAAAGACTTTGAATCTCCAAGAGACGAACACGATTGGAGCGCATACAGAGAAAAAGAGCAATGAGAGGATCAGAAGCCTCTGCCATCCACGATGTTTCTTCATCAAATACGAGATTTGCTTATTGAGGTTCCTTGTGATCACTTAATCGTTCTCCAGAAAAACAGAATACATAGATTCAAATAGGCAACGATTCGATGCTTTGGTAACAAGAAAGAGGAGTTAAAGAAGAAACAAAAGTAGGGTTTTGGGGAGTTCCCCGCTCTTTCAAAGGGATAACATTAGTTTTCGAGCTTCTTCCACAGTTTTTTGGGTGTCGGCCGTTAATTAAGGTGAAAAAGAAATAGTCTAATCCTTCGATCTCATGATTGATGTTGAGGATGATATTTTTACTAGCTATTTGACTCGTGTCGGCGGGAAAATCTCTCACTGTCCGAGTCCAACACTCGTGCTTAGCTGCTTAACAATTAACCTTTAGATGAGGAAGCTCAATTTAATGTTCGTAAAAGAAAAATCAAAAGATTCACAAATAAAAATAATATTGTCATCGATTAATGTTAATTCTTTGGTGTTATCAAAATCTTAATTTAATTTTACCTGTTTAACATTTAGGTTATATATACAAAAAAAATATTAACTTTTTGTGTCAAAATGTTCAATATACATGATTTATGCAATTAATAATATCTTAAAAGTATCCGGAAAATTACAATATTGTAATGATTTAAGTATCTTCGATAATATTTATCTATTATCTTCTGATAAAATGTTTTTACCTTACAATAAGGTTCTTCAATGTAGAGTTTCTCATGAAATTGTCATCAATCATCATTTGAATGCTTAAAATTATTTAATTTTATTTGAAATTTGATAAAAAAAATACATTAATAGTAAAAGATTTGTTTATTATTGTATTTTAAATAGAAAGATAAATCCATCATCTATTACATTACATTTTTTATTTTTTATATTTTGCTTTCGATTGTTATCTAATTTAGATATGTTACTTTTTATCGGATATATTGTGTCTTGACTGTTGATGTTTACAATCAGAGACTTAGAAATTCTTATATATATATATGATTTTTTGTAAAGATTGTGGGGTTGTGATGACAAGATTGATGAGAAATCGAAATTTAGGTGGCGTTTGGTTCGCTGGAATGTTTCTGAGGGAATTGGAATCTGTGAAGGAATTGAAATCTGTCAGGAATTGGAATGTGAATCTGAAACATGTTTGGTTGGCTAGAAATTGAATTGGAATTCAATTCTATATTATGTTTGGTTCGCAAACATGTCAGATGAATTTGATTTCAGTAATGTAAAATGACAGAATTATCTTTCTTGTTTTTTTGCTTTATTTTAGTTTGTTTTATAACTGACATGTAGCAATATATTATAAAAAATTTAAAAAATATTAACTTTTCATTTTATTGATTGATTATTCATTTCAATAAATTATAAAAATCGTGCTAATAAACATCATAAGTTAAAATTATTGTAATTAGGGATGGCCATGGGTCGGGTTGGGTCAGGTTTTTGGTCCACCCGACCGAGAACAAGGGAACCTCCACCCGAGACCCGACCCTACCAAAATAAAGTTTCACCAACCCGACCCGAATATATGAATTAGAAACCCGACCCGACATGAAATAATAAAAAAGTATTTTTATTCAATAAAAATAGTGACTTATAAAACCCTAAAACTGACCCGAACCATAAACCCTAAACCAACTCAAATATCACACTTAAAAAAACCCGACCCAAATACCAAAAATTGATGAGGTAGTATGATCAAATTTCACATTCCCTCCTCCAAAGGATTTCAATTCCATCATGTTATCGATGAAATTTACTTTTCTTCATTTGATGGAATTGGATTCCAATTCTCCATTTGAAACTTGAACCAAATATGGGAAAGTGGTGAAATTGGATTCCAATTCCCCCTAATTCCAAGGGATTCCAGCGAACCAAATGTCACCTTAAGGTTTGGGGTGGTCTGTAGTGTCAGATCCAGAAATATATTTTAAGTGGGTATATATGTTAATAATATTTTTTTTAAATAGATGATACAAATAAAATTTTAGGATGACATCGTCCGAAAAATAATAATTAATTTAAAAAAAATAATTTCAAGTGTGTATAAAAAAATTTAAAATAAACATCATTAAAATGAGTAATTAATCGAAGTGATCAAAGTGTGGCTCCGCCATATGTGGTTTGTAAGGGTTTCGAGATTGGAATAATGGAAGCGAGATCGGTAATGGTTTGAAGTGATTGGTGAGGGTTTGGGAGTGAGATGACGTGAGGTGGTCTATGAGGTTTTGGGATGATCAGTAGGGTTTAGGTGGTTAGTTGGAATTAGGGTTTGGCTTTTAGGGTTAAAACTTGACTTTAGATTAGGATTTAGTTATTTTAATTTTATTTTTTAAAATTTTAAATCCTACATAATATTGTCGTTAATTTTATTCGCTAATTGACATGTTTCACATTTTGGTAATTTTGATTTTTAAAATAAAAAAAATTAAAATTTTATTATATTTATAAAAAAACCTAATTTTTTCATTACAATAAAAAATCTAAATCCCTAAAAATCCTAAATCCCTTACCCCTAACTTATCGCCATCGACCTTTTCGCCCACAACCACCACTGTCAACATAGTCCCTTCTGTCTTCCTAATCATATGTTGTCATACTTACCCCCGATTGACCGTCGGGATTGCGTGTGGACGCGATTTTCAACCTAAGGTCTACGGGGTAAAAAACGTCGATTGGCTATAATTTCATGGGTTATCGATTAAATTTTTAAAATTACCGACACATGTCACTTAACGAATAAAATTAATGGTATATATGGACCAGATACCTAAAGTGATAATGTTTACAACGTTAGACACCTAAATCATTCAAAAAATAATTTAAATACTTATTCGTGAAAGTTTTTATAGTTTATGCATCTATTTTATTATTAAGTCTTCCATTAAATACCGAAAGAGAGCTACAGTTACATGTTCAAATGGGTATCGACACACTATTATGTTCTCTCGTTTTTGCATGACTCTTATGGGAACCAAAATTATAATAATGAAAAGATGCTTTAATTAATTTAGGAAGTCATAGTCATCCTCACGGGAGCACTATGTTGGTCAACTCTCACATCAATAAGAATTTCTGGTATGTATATTGTCATGCTTAATTTGTGGTCGGATGATAAACTTTGTAAATTTATTGTGAATATGATTTTTTAAAAAATCGTTTATTTGATTCGAGGTTTGATATGTATTTAACTGCGATGGTTCAAGTATGATTTTACTAAAAATAAATTAGATTGAATCAATTAATATGATTAGTTTATATGCATTGAATTTGACCCGAATCGAAAATAACTCGATCTAAAAATAATCTAAAACTGAAAGTAATTCGAATTGAAAATAATTCAATATTTAATTTGTTCAAATTCGATCCGAACTGAACATTGACATGGTTTTAACCCAACAAATGAGTAAAAGTAAATTAATAATTAATTTTTTATTATATATTTTTAATGTAATAAATAGTAAAATATTATACTTTCTATTCTCTTTATTATTACACTAATAGTTAATAACCACATTTGGTAATAGCTTAATATTATTTTATTACTAGTTAACCATCATTTTTGTATTTTTTCTTCTAATTTTATTGGACTCATACACAACTTAATTCAAATAGACCTGAAGATCCAAATATTGATATGAACTAAAAATTAATTGATTTGATATTGATTCGATTAAAAAGTCAATCGATTCAATATTGACTCGATTTGAAAAGATATTGATCTACTATTGCTTCAAACTAAAAATTAATCAATTTGATATTGATATGACCTAAAGATTAATTTATTTGATATTGATCTGACTCGATATCTAATTTAATCTGATTTACCATAAACCCAAATTAAATCTGAATTAAATCTAATATGACTTGAATCAAATTAAATATAATTCAGACTAGAAATAATCTGATTCAAAACGACTCAATTCAAACTATACGGTTGTCACCTTTAATGGTCCACATGGTTAATAGAGAGGGTAGTTCTTCCTTTGGTGATTACTTAAATTGTATTTGGTTGAAGAAAATGATATCAAATATGTTGCATATATATAATAGTTGCTAGGTAGCAAAGTCTGACAACGGTTAACACAACCATTTAAGACATCGTAAATGTCTTGTCATTTTTTTGGGTGGGTGATGATACATGCTCATCATGTGGTACGCCACTTTAAAAATGTTGTATAAGAAGTCCACCGTTAATTTTATACAGTGATAAATTTATAAATATTTTTTTAGAATAAAAATATGAGTTAGTAACATAAAATTTGTAAATGGATGAACACAAATAAAATTAATAAAATTTTAAGATAGATACTATTAATAAAATAAAAAATTAATAAAAAAATTTAAATTTCAAGATGTATACGTATCACGAACTATATGTGTATCTGCCACCATCTTTGCATGTTAGTGTTATCGGAAGGAAAGTGAGGAGCATGCTACCCATCATCAACTATCATTTGCTGTTATAGCTGCTGTTGCCTTTTTTTTTTCTCGTAAAAGAAATGTAATGTTTTTCTTTTCCACTATTAGTTGGGTAGTTTTACTGTACGATACTCTAATATAAAGTTAAGAAAATGTATTATCATAAATGTTAATATTTTTTAAAGATTTTTTATAGAGCGCTATCTAAAATATTATTTTTATACTAAAAATATTAATTTCGCTACCTAAAATAAATATTTCTGTAAAAAAATAATATTTTAAGTAACACCCAATATTAATATTTTCGATAAAAAAATAACATTTTAGATTGTACTTTACTAAAAATATTAAAACAATATTAATATTTTTGATAATACTTTTATTTAACCTTATATTATGATGTCTTTCCTTAGACAAATGATGATTAAATAATCTGTTTAGTACTAAAACAAGCATTTTTTACTAACAACATTTCTGGAATTTCGTTTTTCCCCAGGTAGCTTTGCCTCGTACCGTTCCCATTATGTGCCAAGTTGACTGCCCACGCCCATCGGGAAGTTCTACAAGTTTTACAATGTTACAACCTTAATATATAATTAAAAAATTGTTATTAATTTATTATTATTTAAATAATAAAATTGATAAAAATTACCTAAAATACTATTATTTATACCTAAAAATTAATGTTTTTTAATATTTTCGATAAAGTACCCAACAATAACAAAACTGATAGAAAAAATAATAAAATCGGTAGAAATAACAAAATCAATAGCACATTTTTTTAACTGTATATTAAGACTGCCGCACGTGATCATTTCCCACACACATGCCATTGCACGCCTACCCACCATCCTTTTTTTCCTTCCTTGTTTCTTACTAATTGACAATAATAATCATTTTGGCATAGGTTTCATTTTCTTCAATGCTTTATGTCTCATTTTCCTTTAAAGATTCAGTTAGAGGGAAAACAAACACTTCTAACTTCATACAACTTCTAACTTCATACAATCTATGGATAACTCCTCAATATTTTAGTTACTCCAATACATAATGTCTTATAAAATATATTACATTGAAAGTTTTATAACTTACAATGACTATTGTTGATTGGTAATCTCACTCATAGATTCATAATAGGTCAAGAAAAATATTTACCAAGAATTTTTTAAATATTAACCTCCTTACTAATCAACTTTGAAAGAGTTTGTTCGATTGATTTTAAGTAAAAGCAACATCGTAAACATCACTTGGTGAATTTTATAAAATGTAATTACTCGTAGTGATCTTCAAGCATCTCATTAGTCATGGTCATATGCAATCTGCATATAACATTTTATATATTAGATTGAGAAAAAACAGCAATGCTTCAAATCTCTAATCATCTATTTATATTTATATCAAGCAAAAAAACCATTTCCGTTTTCTTTTAATTGTATATCTTCATCGTAGGGATTTTGTCACACATTTGACAACAAAGTATCCAAACTCATAAGTTTTTTAACATAATGTGATAGCATATACTATTTCCTTACTTTATGACTTTAATATCAATATATCAGAAATATCAGTGACTTTGATGTAATTTACCCAAGTGTAAATTTACATACAAGAAAAAACTAGATTCATCTTTCTGTCGACGACGTCTTCCTAAAGTCTTATATTTTCTCTTTCTATTTGTTTTGTTGTTAGATTCAGATCATCGTTTGGCTTGTTCTCACCGTCCCTTCTCCTCTTTCCTCCACTTCAAAAATCACGCATTCCCTCTTTCTCTTCCCGTTTATCTCTCTCCCCTTCTTTCTCAGATCAGAAAACATTCCCCATCTTGCTTATTCATCCATATCTCTCGCCGTTCCCGTTTACCATCGACCTCTCTGTTTCTAATCCCCTTTTCTCATCAGTGTTTCCGTCATGGGTTTTAATGCCGGTTTTTATGAAGATATGCACGTAAAGTTCCCTTTGCCTTTTGCTTCTCGTTGACGTGCAGTGATACGAAGAGGGGTTTTATTGAGATTGAAAGTGAGAGAAGGAGAAGCCGAAGGGAAAAGGAAAGCAAAAGGAAGATGGCGATTCGGGTCGTGAAAGTGAGGAGAGAAGCGATTGCGGCATGCATGACTTGTCCTCTTTGCAATAAGCTTCTCAGAGACGCCACCACCATATCTGAATGCCTTCATACGTGTGAGTCTCAACCTCCCCTTTTGATATTTCTCTTTCCTTTCCTCGTTTCCCTTTCAAGTTTCGTTCATTTTTGCGTCATTTTTCTTAATTTTTCAAAAATTTCACTTTTGCCCCTCTTGATCTGGCTTGCTCTTCTTTTCCCCGTTTTCGTATCTGTTCCCCCCCCCCCAAATGCGTACGGATAAATTATAAAAACCAGAGGGGAACAGTCATATTGCTTTTGTTTATTTATAATGCCTACTTTTGGAAATACTGTTGATTTGATTATGAGCTTGTTTGTTTATAATCTGCTGCTCCTAATTTTTGTTTTCCACGGCTTCTTACTGTCATATACTTCACATTTAGAGTCTTCTCCAAAGATTAGAACTTTCCTTCTTTACTTTTCAAGTGCATAACAGGGTTCAAACTTTAAAATGATTTTTCAATTTTGAAATATAATGGAACCAAACTCTTTTCCTAGCTATGTAAGAGTTTAAATTGCTTCACTTCCTAAGCTTGTTTTCAGTTAAAATCTTTTCTACAATTGGTGCATGTGATATTTATTTCAGTGCCTTGTGACTCTGTTGAATTAATAAAATAGAAATTTACGATAGATTTCTCTTTTCGTTTTATATAGTTTGCAGAAAGTGCATCTATGGTAAGATAGAAGATGAAGAACTAGAGTGTTGTCCGATATGCAACATCGATTTGGGTTGCGTTCCTCTAGAGAAATTAAGGTATCGTTCGTTTACATATTGTTCTGTGTTTTTTACTTTCTTCATGACACACAATTAGCCATTCTAGTTTTAGTCTTGTCGACGCTCCAAAAGATATCTACTTGAGCACTTGTTTCAAGTGGTCACCGGCAATGTTCACTGATTTCTTCTGTATTCGTTAGGATCATCAATATTCATGAATTAAGAATCATATTTAAAGGCATGGAATGAAAAGCCTGAAGTGGAAAATGTAGAAATTGCAATGAATCTCATTAGAGTTCATTGTTTACAAGTTTTCAAAGAAGATAGAAAAATATGAATATCTTTACTAGCAGCCAATATTTCTTGGACTCTCATCCATCTCCCGATGTTTATTTGTTTCCCCTTATCTAAGTGATATGAATATATGTAACTTAGCCAATTTCAAGTGAAATATTTAAACACAAATTATCTCTGTTATGCAAACCTAAGAACTCATTGCTTTAATGGAATTGTGCGAGTTCAGGTGCAAAACCATGGGAAAATATGTTGAATTGGAAAAAATTGCACATATCTTTTGGTTTTCCTGAATAATCATTTTGTATCTTTCTTTGTTGAGTATCGACACATGCTTTATGTTGGTCAATCAAAATCCGGGATAAATAAATGTTTATTGGAATTGGAAACAGTTGCACACATATTTTAGTTTTCCTGAATAATCATTTTGCATCTTTCTTTGTTGAATATCCACACATGCTTTATGTTCAAACAAAATTTGGGATAAATAAATGTGTATTGAGATTCATCTGTGCTTCTGGAAATCAGACCAGACCATAATTTGCAAGATGTGAGGTCCAAAATCTTTCCTCTTAAAAGAAGAAAAGTGAAGGCACCTGAAGTTCTATCCCCTGTTACAATGCCTACTAGAAGAAAAGAGAGATCACTCTCTTCTTTGGTGGTTAATGCCCCCAAAGTATCAACAGAAACTACCATGACTGGAAGGAGGACAAAATCTGTTGCCAGAAAGGCCAGTGCTTTGCGAGGTTCCAGTTTTTCGGTGGATAGGCTTCTTAAAAGAGAGGAAGACTCTCTGGAGGATCACCAGGAGAGTTCAAGCTCACCTGAAACACTAAATAAATTCACGCAAAATAAAAGACAGGTAAATTGAGCGAAAGTATATTTATAATTTAATTGGTTTCTTCTCTCACAGTACCAAATATTGTTTAATAATGCTCCTTTTCCAAACACCCATTTACTTGAACATAATTTATGTATTGATTCAACTAACGATATCTGCTGTTTTTATAAAACTGAAAAACAGTGTACTTCTTCTGCTGAACCTACCCAACACATAAATAAAGATGCCGAGAATGGTGATGAATCGTGGGATGGGAAATTGGATCTCTGGAAACCTTTGAATTGTTTGGTGGAGGTTGCAAATAGGACCAAGGCCTTCAAGTCTAATTCACAAGGTTCTGATTCTAAATTAGAACCTAACCATGTTGCTATCGCTGAAGCTCAAATAGGCAAAAGAAAAAATAAGGAAGATAAATGCAAATCAAAAGTGGAGGATGAAAAGAATATTGCTGGTCCTGTAGTGCCAGAATCTGTAACTCCTAAAAGGTTACGAAGGATCCGTCGGAAGAGGGCTTCTGGATTTGGGGATTATGGAATTTCTCTGCAAGCTGTGCTAAATGCAGCTGGTCCAAAGCATGAAAGAAGAATTGGTCCTGTTTGGCTCTCTTTAGTGGCTTCCGAAGACCAGTAAGAATTTATTTTAGCCTTCAAACTCAAATTGATGGAAAACAGAGTTATCTTAAGATTTTTTTCTCTTGGTCATAAACTTATTAAAATTTCAATGCTTTCAGGGAAGGAGGTGTATCCCTACCTCAGTTTCCTGCAAATTACCTAAGGATAAAGTAAGTTCTTTTAGCAAATTCCTTCTGGAGTCCTGCAATATCATGCTCTATATGTTCTTCCGTTTGTCTGAATATTGTTAATTTGATCTGTTGCTTGTTAGCACTGTGATTCTTACCAGTCAATTATCAACATTTTTGGTACCATAATATCATAGTATTTGGCTTGGCATATGGAAAAGGGAACATACATGTGGGTTGTTACCAACTCTAGACTGGTAAAGGGATTTGATAAATATCATATGCTGGAGTCTATAAGGTAATAGGTAACTTGGAGTTGTTACCTAAGGACAAAGCTACTGAACTCATGGACAATTATAGGCTTTGCTGGTTGACTTACAATTATTCGTGTGTTCTTTAGTTTACAGCTTGGATTTATCTAAAGGACCTGATATGTTGACTGTGACCAAATATTTATAGCAACTGATGCTCATAAACATTGGTCATGATGTAAAAAGGATAGCCATTCGTTTTAACTAGAGTATAGCTAGAGATAAAGCACTGGCGAGATCAACAACCATTATTAGAAGTCAAGTGTAACCTGCTTAGACAGCATTTTGTTAGCCATCTTCTGTAATGTTAATATTAATCAACATGTTCAAGAAAGAATTTGGGCGGGGTGTGGATGTTATAAAATGATCAGGTATGAGCTTAAGAAAAAAATGCAAAATGTTTATAAAAGCACGGTTAGACAAGTAATAGTTGGATTTTTTTTTTTAGATTGTTATATATGAATAAGGTCCCTCCAGTCACTTCCTATCGTTAATCCAGCTTCTATCCACCGATTACAACACAACCCCCTCTTTTTTTTAAGATATCTTTAAAGGTTGTGTTTCTTTGACTTGGTGAAATCGTTTTTTGACAATAGTTATTTACTCTCATTATCTACTTTAACGGCAAATCATCTGGGCATGCCTTCCAGACATTTTCCCCTAGATCTTAGCTTTAATTATCAGGTACATAATGGTGAAGTTAGCGTCGTGCAGATCATGTAATTAAAAGGTGCACTTTGATCCTGATATTTATTTACTTTTAAGTTCCTTATACTGTAAGGAGTGAGGACTTATCATTGACGGACTTCACATTAGATTCCATATTGGAATCCTAAACCAATAATGACAAAACTGCAAGCTGAGTACATCTTTTACATCATGCTTGAGTACTACTCGATATAAATTTGAGAACTGGAAGAAAAGAGTGACATGATGAACAGTTATGTCCCAAATGACCTGTGAATTGTAATTTGTAAGGTGAATAAAAAAGGTAATACTGATACATATGCAATTTTGTTTCTTTTGCCAATTTACTTTGTTATTTTTACCATTTTTATTTAAGTACCGTGGACTGTGGTCTTCTGTCACCAGCTATAGCTAAATCCCAAATATCCATTTGTTTCAACTAAAGGTGCTTACTCCTGCCTGTTTTTGTTCTCTTTTTTGTTCAATCTATGGCACAGAAAATTCACATTTTACATCAACTAAATAGATTAATGACCATATGTCACTTAATTTTTAACTGACTTATAGTTATCTATCGGTGTCTCTTTAGATATGGGTCAATCCAGGGATGAAGCCAGAAATCTTATATTGGGGGACCAGGATTGAATTATACAATTTTGAGGGGCAAAAATGAAATTTTACCATTTATTATTAGCTTACAACTTTCTAAATTTTGAAGGGACTAAAATACAATTTTAACATTTTAGGGGTAACCGTTTTGGTTAAACTGTTATTTTCATTAAAGTTTTGGTACAAAAACTGAGAAGTTCAACTTTTTTGACTTTTGAAATGATAGAATGGTTCATATTTGTTCCTTTGTGGCAGGGATGGAAATATGCCTGTGTCTTTTATTCAAAAATACCTCACGAAGAAATTGGACCTCACCAATGAAGCTGAGGTGAGTTGATCTCTTTTTGAACGTTCTCTGATGATACACTAAGCAGAAATTTGGTCAAAATGATTTCTACCTTTCTCTTTGGTTTTTTAATGCCTACATATTTCAAAGAGGCTCTTTGCACAATGTGATGGGCTGCTTTGTTTTTAGGCGTGTTGTACAAGTTGGTACCTGACAACTTTTCTCAACTTGGTACCTGAAATTGTCAAATTTTCTCAAATTGGTATCTGTTTTGACTTGGCATCTCAACACCCAATCAAGCTGCTGACATGGCGTTGACAGGTCAAAATGATGATGTCATTAAGCACCACGAGTTACAACTTGATTGGTTGTTGAAATATCACATCAACACCATGTAGCATTTTGACAAAATATTCCAAGTTTAAGTACCAATATGAGAATTCTTTTCAAGTTCTGGTACCAACTTGAGACCAAAAGAAAAAGTTCATTTCCCAATTTGTATAATAAGCCTTATTTTTATGCTTGGAAATATGGTTAGAAAACAATAGTCGATAGGTATTCTTCAGTTTTCTAAGAACATATTAATGGGATACCCCCAATTATGAATGGCAAACACCTCTACCCACATAAACAAATTTCTTCATTATTTTAACCTCAAGAATTACTTTGGTCGTTTGTTGTTTGAGGTTATAGTGGTTTATGAGAAACTACAATAATTTGAAGTTTAGAACTGCGAGTCTCAAGTCTCCAACCAAACGTGAGAAGAAAGTAGCATACTTGTTTTGGCAGGTTGAGATTAAATGCATGGGACAACCTGTACTTCCCACACTGCAGTTGTATAATTTAGTCGACCTGTGGCAACAAACAGCATCGACATCACAGCGGGTTGCAGCATCCGTTGGGTCCAGTGCAAAGGATTTTGTGATGGTATTGGCATATGCTCGGAAAGTCCCAGCTCAATGATAATTCATTCTTTCGCCCACCACATCAATCTTAAAGCATATATTATCCTTATTAAAACCTTAACCGGCAATAGAGTAGGACATTTTGATACATGACATGTAATTCTATGGAAGTCGTACGTTGAGTGAGTTGTTTTTTAGTATTCCATGAAAGGTATACGGTGAGTGAGTTGTTCTTTATACAGTTGTTTATTTTTCACTCTGCTTACAAGCATAGAGCTCTGTTTGCGGGCAAGCAATGGAGTAAACTACCCTAACCGTATTGACATGATTTTCTAGGCCATAGATTTCTATTTTTACGTCTACAGCTTCAATTGGCGTCATTAACCCAATAGGCTACATAAATATCCAAAACAAAACTGCACTCTATCAACCAATATAGCAAATATTCATCAGAAAAACCAGCTTATACATGGTAAAATTCCAAAACCGAGCGATTACCACTCCCACTCTAACCCAAGCGGTTTTGACAAACGTTGCACCTGGTGAATGGAAATGCTCTACTTCTTCAATCTCTTTCGGTTTTACTCCAGTAAGCTTTTCTTATTTTCCTATCAATATAATGTTGTTGCTCCATTATTCGTTTGTTTAGCGACATAAGTCAGCTCTACTTTTTAAGTACATGTCCCCACTAGTAGATTAGCAAAAAGAAAATACATTCTCCCAATGCACTGCTTTTTGGTAAAAGAAAATCAACGAAGATGCTGGGAGAAGATTCGGATTCACAGAGCTAGATATTGTAGAAGAACAACCTGGTGCTAGAGCTGTGTTTGGTGATGAAAGAAGAGGCAGGGGCAGTGAACTCTTTGGATGAGAGAGCAGGTTTAATTTGGAGTCGGGAGGTGTCGAAGAAGATGAGGCAGTAGAAAGTAAGTGCGAGAGATTTGGGGATGTTAGGAGTTTAAGAAATGCAACGACATGAGTGGTGGATGGAATATAGATGAGTTTGTTTTAGATGGGTACAATATTTAAAATATTAAGGATTGTTGTATTAAAATGTAAATGTAAGTATTGAAAATTAACTGAAATGTAACTTTCCATCTAAAAATTAACCGTTAGTAATAACTTTCAGTAACTCAAATGAACATCTAATAATTTTTCATAGTCAAGAGAGCTAAAAAAAAAATACTCCAATAGCCTTTTAGTAATTTTTCATAATCAAGAGAACTAAAAATCACCTTATAGTGAAAGGACTATCCAGGAATTTACCCTTTTTTGATATTACATTGGATTAGTACAACATAAGCATGCTTTCACATGTTATATATGATTAATCAAAGGAAAAAAATATTAATTTAAATGTAATTAGCATACGGTAAAATAATTTTTCATTACCAATCTTCAATGGCTCAAGCCTTGACATCATCCTAGTTTCAAGGCACATTTTCAGCACGTAGAGATCAGTACGTGCCAATGCACGTCTGCTAAGAACAATACATATATCCTATGATCAAAACGAACATTTTGAGCTCAATCTAAATTCAGCTTCCCTCCCACTCAAGCATTCATGTCGCATTAACCTAAAACAGAAGTAACAAAATTACCTTTATACCATTCGTATGATTAACTCCGTTCCCCAGATTTGTTTAAGTATTGTACTACAAAAACATATAGCAGTCAAATTCCAAACCCACGGGGAACCAGTATCAAGAGTACTTAAGTTTAATTGGAGCCATAGTAAAATGTTTATCATCTTCATCCGTGCTTGCGTTTGGCTTCAATAGCATCCCTGTAAACAGAAACAACTATATAGATATAAAGAGCCGAATAAAATTAAAGGTACAAATATAAATAAAAACAATAACAAGAAATTGAAGTTTATGATCAAAGGAACTAGGGTACATTATGCATTTAGCAATTAAACTATCAGTTTTGATCCGTTTTAATACATGAACTTTCAATTTTTTTCAACACCATACCTAAAATTTAATTTTTGTTTTAATTTAGTTGTCTTATTCAAAATTTAACATCAATTTTTTTTTAAAAGTTTAGGTACTAAAACGGATTAAAACTGATTGAGAAATAAAGAATTTGAGATCAAAGAAAAGAGGGAGATTGAAGAACAGAAAAAGATTGAAGAAGAAGGTATGTTTTCATTCATAAAATGCATAATCTATGTATTACAACCGTTGGCCTATATATATTCTTATGTAAAGGACTAACTAAACCTATTATTTTCATACAGCTGTCCATTTTGTCTGTTTCTAAAATAAACTTCTCAACTAGATACGTAGGACCCACTGGTAATAATAACTATTTCCCCAGCCTGTTGCGCCAGCCCGCATATCATTGTTAGATATCAATGCGTTGCCATTTCCATCTCCAGGTATAATTAGGGTCGGCATGAGATCCGAACCCGATGCGTTCTAATTGTTGCGGAAGACGGTTATTGAATAGAGTAAAATCGTAATTAATAATTTGAGAAAATAAAAATGAAGATAAAAGAAACACAAAATTTACGTAAAAAACCCCTAAATAATATAGGGTAAAAATCACGGGCAACGGTAGAAGAATTTCACTATGAGAAAAATATAAATTACAACCTCTCTCGATTTACCAAGGAGAAAACAATGATAATTCTCTCTTGATAAAAAGGAGAAAACAATTCTCAAGAAACTCTCTAAATTCTCTCTAGTATTGGAAGAAAGCTAGAATGCTTTGGGATGGTTTTGAAACTAAATGAGCTAGAGTATTTATAATTGAAGCTTTAAGGACTAATTTGTAAATACCCTAAATTATAATGACTAATTGCATAGTTTTACCATCCAAAATTTTCAACAATTTGGTGGCCAAATTTGACCAATTTTGCCGCCCCATTAATGCCACCAAATTGCCACCCATAATATTAACTAATTATGCAATTTGGTGTGCCAATTTTCAACAATCTCCCACTTGAAGATTTGATTGGAACAATCATATCTTCACACCATTCTTTCTACCTTGTACATTTCATGTTGCTTACGTCTCTGACAGGCCACAGGAGGATCGACACCAGGTAAATTTATCAGCGTTGATCGCCTTCGTCATAAAATCTGCTATGTTGTATTTGGTATGGATCTTTTGCATATCTACTGTCCCTTCTTCCACATTTTCACGAATGAAATGGTACTGAACTCATATGTGCTTTGTCCTTAAATGAAATGCTGGATTCCTTGCTAGATGCAAGGCGCTTTGACTGTCACAAAACAGAGAGACATACTCTTGATTGTGCCCAAGCTCCTCCAATAACATATTCAACCATATTGCTTCTTTACTGACTTGTGTAGCTGCTACATATTCTGCTTCTGTTGTGGATGTAGCCACAACTGACTGCAATTTTGAAACCCAACTTACAGCTCCACCATCAACTTTAAACACATATCCTGTAGTAGATTTGCTTTTATCCAAGTCCCCTGCATAGTCAGAATCTACATACCCATTGATTAGTAAGTTTCATCCTCCGTAATATAATGCAACATTTGAGGTCCCTTTGATGTATCTCAGGATCCTCTTTACTATATTCCAATGCTCTTTTCCTGGATTCGCCATGTACCGACTAACCACTCCCACTGCTTGTGCAATGTCTGGTCTTGTGCATATCATAGCGAACATTAAACTTCCCACTGCCGATGCATACGGTACTCGAGACATCTCCATCCTCTCTTCTTCACTGCTAGGACTCATACTGGAGGATAATTTGAAGTTAATAGGAAGATGGATAGAAATTGGCTTACAATCTTGCATGCTGAATCGTGACAAGATTTTCTTCAAGTAATTCTTTTGTGAAAGCCAAATCTTCCTATTACTTCTGTCTTGGTGAATTTGCATCTCTAGAATCTTGTTTGCTGATCCCAAGTCCTTCATTTCAAATTCCCTAGCCAATTGTGCCTTAAATTCTTCAATATGATCTTTTTTGGGTCCTGCAACCAATATATCATCCACATACAACAGCAAAATAACAAAATCGTTATCACCAGACCTCTTGAAATAAGCACAAGGGTCTGCATTAAGTCTGTTGTATCCAAGGCACATAATGAAAGAATCAAATCTCTTATACCAACACCTCGGCGCCTGCTTTAGACCGTACAGAGATTTGTTCAACCTGCAAACCAAGTTCTTCTTTTCTTTTTCTTCAAAACCTTCAGGCTGGAGCATATAAATTTCTTCTTCAAGATTTCCATGAAGAAAAGCTGTTTTAACATCTAGCCGCTCTAGATGTAAGTCCAATGTAGAACACATTGCCAAAACTACTCGAACTGTTGTTAGTCGAACCACAGGAGAAAATATTTCATTGAAATCAATACATTCTTTTTGAGCATATCCTTTGACCACCAGTCTTGCACGATACCTCTCAACTTGATCGTCACCATTTTCGCTTGATTTTGAAGACCTATTTGTTACCAATTGGCTTCCTTCCTTGTGGTAGTGGCACAAGGTCTCATGTATTATTTTTATGAAGGGCTTCAATTTCTTCTTGCATCGCCATCATCCACAGTGAAGCATCTGAGTTGTTTATTGCCTCCTGGTATGTTGATGGCTCACCGTCCTCTGTTAAAAGGTAATATGCAATATTACCTTCTATAACATAATCTGAGTGCCAATTGGGACATCTTCTCACATGATCTGATTGACGAGTTGTTGGAGCTTCAGAATTCTCTAGTTCTTGTTCATCATGTGCTAGTTCTGCTTTAGAAAAATCTCCTTGTTCAAACTCTTTTTCCACATGTATCTGAGTAGTCTCTGACTTTTCAGCGCTATCATCTTCTTCTTTTCTTTGTAGATTATCTTCTACAAAGATAACATCTCTACTGATGATCACTTTGCGGGCAGTGGGATCCCACAAGCGATACCCCTTTACTCCATCAACATACCCCAAGAATTTGCATTTCCTGGATTTTGGATCCAACTTTGAAATTTCTTAGGAGTTGTACATCACGTACACTATACTTCCAAATACATGGAGGTTTGAATAATCAGCTGGTTTTCCAGTCCACATCTCCATTGGTGTCTTCAACTCTATTGCAGTTAATGGAGCTCGATTTACCAAATAACAGGCGATATTGACTGCTTCTGTCCACAATGATTTTTCTAGGTTTGCATCCTCAACATTGCTCTTGTTCTTTCTAACAAGGTTCTGTTCATCTGCTCTGCCACTCCATTTTGTTGAGGAGTGTTCGCCACTGTGAACTGTCTTTTGATGCATTCTTTCCTGCAAAAGTCATCAAATTCTTCGCTTGTGTATTCTCCTCCATTATTTGTTCTGAAACACTTGATCTTATTTCTAGAATCAAGTTCCACCCACGCTTTGAAGTTTTTGAAAGTTGAAAACACGTCTGACTTCTTCTTAATAGGGTGCACCCAACATCTCCTGGAGTATTCATCAATAAATGAGACAAAGTATTTTGCTCCACCTAGGGATGTTACTTGTAACACCCCCAACCCGTACCCGACCCGGATACGAGTCCGACGTGTCACATTGACTTTTCAAATCTTGACTCTTAAGAAAAATCCCGGGAAATTTAAAACTTTATTTAAAACAAAATACAAACTTGATCAGAGTGCTCGTACTTAATGACTTATTACATGCCAACACTTTTTACATAACCAAATACATACTTTGTCAAATACTTCTGATCTGATCTTTTAGTAGTGATACTGTCTTTGCCACTTCTATTCTTTCACTTCTCGTTCTTGGTACCTACGTGTAAATCACTTACACGCTAAGTCATAGACTTAGTGAGGCATATAAAACATATAATATAACCATATATCATTTCATATAAATAAAAGACATACATATGCAAACACTATCAATAATCCTTTCCACTTACCATATACTCATCATATAACACATATATCACTATACCCAGAAACACACATAACATCCTATAATTCATGTATATTGAATCATGACATATCAATATGCATGAATCTATTGTATGATAACAATATACAATCAGGTCATGCACACATGCAACTTACCTTCTTTTATCACTTTCACTTTCATTTGTCTTTCAATTTCATTGCCCATGTATATTATTGAGAATAGAGGTATGTGAGTACATTGAGGTTGTGCACTAATGCTGTCACCACAGCTCGTATAAATTCCCTCATGGGGCACCGAACATTCGTTCAGTATTCGTCCCGAAGGACCTGTCTAGAGGTTACAAAGAACCCCGGTAACTATCCAGAGGTCATAAAGATCCTCGGCAACTATCCATATGTTCCTTTCAACATAGGTAAACCCTCGACTCTTGGCATGCCAACTATACCTATAGCTCTCGTATCATATACTATGGGCATTTATTTATACATTTCGTATCACTTGTTCTTTCTCTTCTGTCACATACCACATGTATGTGTAACCATATATCTCATATCATATCACATGTATTTATATATACATGTATTCACGTAAATCATTTCATGTAGTTCATATCACATATATCACATGTGCATATAAGCTTATAGCTTCTTTCACATATACACGTAGTCACATAGCTTTCTTTCATGTAACCATGCATGTCATGTCAAATAACATATATCATATGTTGCATTTTCACTTAAGCATATAAATCATATAACATAGCATCAATCTATTTCTATGTATTAATGCATACATGGTAATCACATAACAATTTAGAAATTTCTTCTTACCATAATAACTACATCACTGGCTCATCGCAAGCCAATGTTAATTCAATCAAATAAGTACAAAATAAATTGCACTCACCTTAGCTTTGCTTTGATTCGATTCTAATTCCTCAATTGTCCTGAAACGGATCACGTTCTATCTCTACATAACAATACACATATTCATATTAATATTCGAATTGATATATTCTAAACTGTCACTTCTTAGGCTAAGAGAAAAGCCAATTTCCTCTTTTAATGAAGGTATGCATCGATGCACTACTTGTGCATCGATGCATAAAATGCATTCGATGTTTCATTAATAACGGGATGCATCGATGCACTACTTATGCATCGATGCACGAATTACATTCGATGTTGTATTATCACTGGGATGCATCGATGCATGACTTATGCATCGATGCACTAATTGCATTCGATGTTTGTATTTTAAAAGAGTGCATCGATGCACTACCTATGCATCGATACATCTTCAAACAAAATTCTGGGTTTTAACCTTGATGCATCGATGCACAATGAATATGCATCGATGCACTCTGCCCAGAATCCTCTTTTTGAACCCGAAAATCATTCATTTTGGATTAAATCCTTCATGATTCATCCCCTTTTTCATTCTTAACTATAGTACACATACTTAAAACAATCTATACTCATTTATTTCACCTTAAACCTCAAAATCCTATCTTCCATATGTAATTCAATAATTACATCAATTTTGCAACATGTTTCAAATCCAATTATAGCACTTCATATCTCTTACTTAGATTGATGACAAGTCAAATCCAACTTTCAATTCTTATTATAAACTCTATTTCAAGATTTCATTCAAGAACCACTAATCTTTAATCTTCTCTATCCCCTTTATCTTTTGATTTTAGGACAACCTAAGCTTTCCATAATCTTAAGTATTACCTAAGGATCAAAACCCACTCTTAAAATCAACAAATCATCAGCTAACAAGGAATCTTACCTTTGCCTTGGAGCTTTCACGGGAGGAAAAAGAAAATGAAGAAGAAAAGAGAGAAGAGATTTCTGGAAAATCTCTCATCCTTATCCATATATATATATATCATTATTTAATACATCTCTTGGTCAAATGACCCTTTTGCCCTTTAATACCATTTATAATTACTAATATCTTTTATGATTTATTTCCAGATAAATCATTGAACTAATCCATTCTTCTACTTTAATCACCAAATTCTGAAACTTTATAATTTAGTCACTAACCCCTAGTTTGGGATGTTACAATTCTCCCCTCCTCAAGAAAATTCGTCCTCGAATTTTCATTTTATAACAATATGAAGCAATCCTTATAGCATAACTAAACCATATATTTTCTCATGTTCTCATACGCTATTTAATCCACTCAAGTAACCACAAATCTTATTTACCTGAACATTATACCTTAATGGGTTTATATCAATAAAACTATTACAATTAACTCATAACTAAAATTAGTACTTCTCTCATCAATTTACTGTTCAAATGTAATTATGCTAGTCTAAATCAACCAATATCATAACGTATTTACTATACAACCGAAAGATACCTGCTAATAATTCTGGGTCCTCACAGTCTTCATTAGCATTAAGATTATATATTCTAGCAGTGGAGCGCATCTCCTGTTGAGTAGAAGATTCTGTTTGATTTCTTTCTCTACCTCTACCCCTACCTCTTTGAGACATCAAAACAGATCATTCTGATTGTGCAAGCTCTCTGTCCTTCAATGGACAATCTCTCATGAAATGTCCTATTTCCCCACATCGGAAACAAGCTCCAGATTTAATTCTACATATCCCACCATGATATCTTCCATAATTCTAACAATGTCTCAATTGTGCTCTTCTATCACCAGACTCTACAAATTGAGTCTGTCTATCTCTCATCTCACTTGATCCTCTAGCAGAGGATGTCATCGACTCTGACCGTGCTTGCGATCGAAAATCAAAATCTCTACTTCTTTTGGGTGATACTAAACTCGATGAAGGCCCCGTTCTTTTAAAAAATTGAACTCTTTGATCCCCATAACGTTCATTCTGAGCCCTTTCAAGAGCTTTTGCACGATTCACTACCTCTTGAAACGAGGACAGATTTAACACAATCAACATCTCATTTAATCTCGGGCGTAAGCCCTCCACAAACCATTCGCATGCATCTTTTTCTGTTGGAACTAACTCAGCCGCAAAACGACTCAACTTATTGAATTCACACTCATATTCATATATAGTGTGATCCAATTGCTTCAGATTCAAGAATTCTTGTTTCATTTGCTTGATGAACTGGTCTCCTATATACTTGTGTTTGAACTCTTCTAAAAACAAGAACCAGGTCACTTGGTCACTTGTCATTCTTAGAGTAACGTTCGTCCACCATATTCTCGCTTGTCCACGAAGCAAGGAGACTACTCCGTCTAACTTTTCCATATCAGAACAATGAAGTCCATCTAGCATAATCTTTACGTCATTGAGCCAAAAGTCCGCTTCAACAGGACTCTCCTCAACTTCACCTTTGAATTCAGGAGCTCCTAATCCTTTTAAATCTTTTGCTATATTCCTTCTCGGAGTGGAAGGAGCAGGAGATTGGAAACGCATCAACACCACATCTAACGTTCTAAAGAAAACGTCTTGGTCATGCACAGTCACTCCAGAAAGTGTCTGTCCTTCACCTTGCCTGGCCAGGGCAGGTGAATTACTACCTTCAGCTAATCTATCATTTCCCGCTATGTATCCGGAGTTGTCTTATCCAGACATCTAATAAAATACAATCATATCATTCTATTAGCAAAACAGTATACTTACTTTCTATCAGATCAGAAGTTTTCACTATTTCGTTGGCATGTATACTTTTTAAAATACTTTTGACTTCGTTTTTAGCCTAGAATCGGCTAAACCGTAGCTCTGATACCATTAAATGTAACACCCCCAACCCGTACCCGACCCGGATACGAGTCTGACGTGTCACATTGACTTTTCAAATCTTGACTCTTAAGAAAAATCCCGGGAAATTTAAAACTTTATTTAAAAAAAAATACAAACTTGATCAGAGTGCTCGTACTTAATGACTTATTACATGCCAACACTTTATACATAACCAAATACATACTTTTTCAAATACTTCTGATCTGATCTTTTAGTAGTGATACTGTCTTTGCCACTTCTATTCTTTCACTTCTCGTTCTTGGTACCTACGTGTAAATCACTTACACGCTAAGTCATAGACTTAGTGAGGCATATAAAACATATAATATAACCATATATCATTTCATATAAATAAAAGACATACATATGCAAACACTATCAATAATCCTTTCCACTTACCATATACTCATCATATAACACATATATCACTATACCCAGAAACACACATAACATCCTATAATTCATGTATATGCATTCATATCATTGAATCATGACATATCAATATGCATGAATCTATTGTATGATAACAATATACAATCAGGTCAAGCACACATGCAACTTACCTTCTTTTATCACTTTCACTTTCATTTGTCTTTCAATTTCATTGCCCATGTATATTATTGAGAATAGAGGTATGTGATTACATTGAGGTTGTGCACTAATGCTGTCACCACAGCTCGTATAAATTCCCTCATGGGGCACCGAACATTCGTTCAGTATTCGTCCCGAAGGACCTGTCCAGAGGTTACAAAGAACCCCGGTAACTATCCAGAGGTCATAAAGATCCTCGGCAACTATCCATATGTTCCTTTCAACATAGGTAAACCCTCGACTCTTGGCATGCCAACTATACCTATAGCTCTCGTATCATATACTATGGGCATTTATTTATACATTTCGTATCACTTGTTCTTTCTCTTCTGTCACATACCACATGTATGTGTAACCATATCTCATATCATATCACATGTATTATATACATGTATTCACGTAAATCATTTCATGTAGTTCATATCACATATATCACATGTGCATATAAGCTTATAGCTTCTTTCACATATACATGTAGTCACATAGCTTTCTTTCATGTAACCATGCATGTCATGTCAAATAACATATATCATATGTTGCATTTTCACTTAAGCATATAAATCATATAACATAGCATCCATCTATTTCTATGTATTAATGCATACATGGTAATCACATAACAATTTAGAAATTTCTTCTTACCATAATAACTACATCACTGGCTCATCGCAAGCCAATGTTAATTCAATCAAATAAGTACAAAATAAATTGCACTCACCTTAGCTTTGCTTTGATTCGATTCTAATTCCTCAATTGTCCTGAAACGGATCACGTTCTATCTCTATATAATAATACACAGATTCATATCAATATTCCAATTGATATATTCTAAACTGTCACTTCTTAGGCTAAGAGAAAAGCCAATTTTCTCTTTTAATGAAGGTATGCATCGATGCACTACTTGTGCATCGATGCATAAAATGCATTCGATGTTTCATTAATAACGGGATGCATCGATGCACTACTTATGCATCGATGCACGAATTACATTCGATGTTGTATTATCACTGGGATGCATCGATGCATGACTTATGCATCGATGCACTAATTGCATTTGATGTTTGTATTTTAAAAGAGTGCATCGATGCACTACCTATGCATCGATACACCTTCAAACAAAATTCTGGGTTTTAACCTTGATGCATCGATGCACAATGAATATGCATCGATGCACTCTGCCCAGAATCCTCTTTTTGAACCCAAAAATCATTCATTTTGGATTAAATCCTTCATGATTCATCCCCTTTTTCATTCTTAACTCTAGTACACATACTTAAAACAATCTATACTCATTTATTTCACCTTAAACCTCAAAATCCTATCTTCCATATGTAATTCAATAATTACATCAATTTTGCAACATGTTTCAAATCCAATTATAGCACTTCATATCTCTTACTTAGATTGATGAAAAGTCAAATCCAACTTTCAATTCTTATTATAAACTCTATTTCAAGATTTCATTCAAGAACCACTAATCTTTAATATTCTCTATCTCCTTTATCTTTTGATTTTAGGACAACCTAAGCTTTCCATAATCTTAAGTATTACCTAAGGATCAAAACCCACTCTTAAAATCAACAAATCATAAGCTAACAAGGAATCTTACCTTTGCCTTGGAGCTTTCACGGGAGGAAAAAGAAAATGAAGAAGAAAAGAGAGAAGAGATTTCTGGAAAATCTCTCATCCTTATCCATATATATATATATCATTATTTAATACATCTCTTGGTCAAATGACCCTTTTTCCCTTTAATACCTTTTATAATTACTAATATCTTTTATGATTTATTTCCAGATAAATCATTGAACTAATCCATTCTTCTACTTTAATCACCAAATTCTGAAACTTTATAATTTAGTCACTAACCCCTAGTTTGGGATGTTACATTACTGGTGCTTGCCATACGTCAGAGTGAACCAATTCTAGAACACATTTGCATCTAGAATTTAATGTGTTGAATTTCAACCGGTGTTGCTTACTTGTTATGCAATGCTCACACAAAGTAAGTGATACCTTTGTTAAGCCTGGAAGTAGCTTTTGCTCCACAAGGACTTTCATTCCTTGTTCTGACTCCAAGTTTCTTATGCCATAGCATTGCAGAATCTGAACTACATGCGGCAACAGAGGCTTTTGCTTCTAGCAATGTCTCTCCCTTCAGTATGTACAAGTTTGCAGCTATCTTTTCACCTTTCAGCACCACAAGCGCTCCACGGAACACCTTCATGATTCCTTTCCGTGTTTCAATCTTGCTAGCATTATTATCCAACAATCCATAGGATAATAAAATTTTCTTCAGACCTTTCACGTGCCGCACATCTCGAACAACTTTAATTGTTCCATCATACATCTTCAATTTGATGGTTCCCACGCCAACAATCTCTAAGGCATGATCATTGCAACTATACACAGATCCTCCTTAGACAGGTTCATAATGATGAAACCATTCTCTTCTTGAGGTCATGTGATATGTTGTTCTCGAATCAATGAGCCATATATCTGTAAATCGTTTTCTTTCTTCCACGGTGGTTGACGCTTCACAGCATAGAGCATCTCCATCATCTGAAGTGTTTGCGGTATTGCCTTGTGGATTGGAGTTTTTATTTAGACTCCAACAATCCTTCTTCAAGTGACCCTTCTTTCCACAGTTGTAACACTTTAAATTCTTCTTGCTTCTCGACTTCGATCTACCATGTTTGTGACTGCTGCTTTGGCCACGTTCGGTTGATCTCCCTCTCATCGTTGTCATCGTTGTCAACGCTTCTGCTTGTTGCGGATTTACTTGTCTGTCTTCCTTGTCCTTGCGCCAATTTTCTTCTTGTAGAACAACAGCTGCAACGTCATCGAAGACTAGATTGGTGACATTACTGTTTGTCAAGTTGATGATGAGTTGATCATACGAATCCGGTAGACTTTGAAGTAGAAGTTCAGCACGTTCTTGTTCTCTTATTTTACAGCTTAAGGATGTAAGCTGAGAAAATAAAGTGTTCAGTGTATTTAAGTGCTCCGTCACTGAAGTAGATTCTGGCATACGGAGAGTGTACAATTTTCTCTTAAGGAAAATTTTATTGTGCATCGATGTGGCCTCGTACAGTTTGGTGAGATGATCCCATATCTCCTTAGCTGTCTTCTTCTCCTCGATACTTGACAATACTTCATCTGCTAATGCTCGATGAAAGTTTACCATAGCATTTTCGTCCATTTCGATCCATTTGTTGTCGTCTGTGAAATCTACTGGCCTTTCGCTGATAGCTTCTAGACAACAGTCTTTCCTCAGGATGACTTTCATCTTCAATTTCCACAATGAGAAATTTCTCCCATTGAACTTTTCAATATCAAATTTCGATGCCATTGCTTCGTTTACGGATAGCTCCCACTATTTCACTATCGTGAATAATTCTCTAGAACTTTCAAAGAATGGGTAATAACTTCTTACTTTCTTATGTTGGAGGATCCACTTTTTGGTGGCAACCACAAAGACAATAAGCAGATATTATACACTCTAATCTGGCTCGGATACCAATTATTGCGGAAGACGGCTATCGGATAGAGTAAAATCGCAACTAATAATTTGAGAAAATAAAAATGAAGATAAAAGAAACACAAAATTTACGTGGAAAACCCCTAAATAATATATGGTAAAAACCACGGGCAACGGTAGAAGAATTTCACTATGAGAAAAATAGGAATTACAACCTCTCTCGATCTACCAAGGAGAAAACAATGATAATTCTCTCTTGATAAAAAAGAGAAAACAACTCTCAAGAAACTCTCTAAATTCTCTCTAGTATTGGAAGAAAGCTAGAATGCTTTGGGATGATTTTGAAGCTAAATGAGCTAGAGTATTTATAGTTGAAGCTTTAAGGACTAATTTATAAATACCCTAAATTACAATGACTAATTGCATAGTTTTACTATCCAAAATTTTTAACAAATTGGTGGCCAAATTTGACCAATTTTGCCGCCCCCTTAATGCTACCAAATTGACACCCATAATGTTGACTAATGATGCAATATGGGTGTGCCAATTTTCGACACTAATTCGACCCGATCGAGTAGAGTTATTTTAAAAAAATTGGGTTTGAGTTGGATCAGATTTTTTAAATATGATGTTTGGATCGGGTTGAGTTCGAGTTTAGGATGAAAAATACCCGAACCAACCCGAAAAGAATTTATAATTTTACCTTATATATTTAGGAATAATTTATAATAATACCCCTTTATATATTATTTTTTTCCAATTAAGTCATTGTTTTTATTAAATAAAAATAATTTTTTTACTATTTCGAGTCGGGTCGAGTCGAATTTTTAAGTTATATATCGAGTCGGGGTCGGGTGAAATCTTATTCTGATCGGATCGGGTGTGGACCAAAAACCCGACCCGACCCATGCCCATCCCTAGGTATAATGCTCAATTTTTCCCAATTCTCGATTTTCTCCAATTTCAGTTTACAACCAAACCCTTGACTTACTTCGATTCTCTCTTCGTTCTCAGCACCGACCATGACGATTACTCCCCTTTAGACGATCCTTGTCCCCAAGGATTAAAGTCTTGTGATAGCAGCACTGTAAAATCCTTCCAAGTTGCACAAGAAGTCCCTTTCTCGATATATATCTGAAGCGATGAATGTCCAGATCAATCTTATAAAAATTGTGCTGAGGGCGTGAGAGAACCGGCTTTTCGTTATAAGAATTTACGAGTTTCTTCTCGGTAGAACTCAAATTGAGATCATCAGGAGCTGGCCATGATCTTTATGCTTTTTCTGAAGGGAACAATAGTGTCTATTGCGAAACCTTTAACTTTTTCCATCTCATCATTGACCAATTTCTTGATGCTCTCCTGATATTGAGGAGAGATGAGTCCTTCAAAATCCTCGGAAACTTTGAAATAAAGAACAAGACTCATTCCTTCATCATCACCAGCGCCGAGGAACATTGCAGCAGGATAAGTAGGCAATGAATATTAATAATTAGAAGGGGAGGGATTTTCCCATTTGCTTTCACATTAGGAAGCTCACTATGTTGGGCAATATGATTTATCTTTCTCGGGCAGATAAATAAGTCGATGCCTATTCGAGTATACGGGGAGTAATGCGGTGCCGGACACTTCCGTTTATCTTTAAAATAGGTCTCGCCTCGAAGTTTAAAAGTTGAGGGCGAAATCCCGGACCAACATCCTCGACTTACCTTGTCATCCTTGCCACATGGAATTATATATTCTGCTCTGGGACGATATAAAAATCGTTTTAATGTACATTCTTCGAGTTTGTCTTCAGCATGACATGATCTCTTCTTAAAAAAAGCCTTAAACTGCTGATTTCTTTCTTTGGGATTTTGGAGCCGAACCCGATGTTAAAATATTCTCGTTGAAACTCACAGAAGGAATCATTCTTGATAATGCTGATCTTAAGTTTTTCTCTTCGGAATTACGCCTATCCTCTTTCTGACCTTTAAAGCTTCCATAACGATGGTCTAATGGTTTCTTCTTCCTATTACAAATTTCATCTGCGTTTCCTTCACACTGAAGCAGCTGACCACTTGACATATTCCCAATCGCATTACCCAACGGAAAACCATCTGCTATGGGTGTCACCTTGCCATCAGTTAAGCTATAAGGTTTAGTCTGAGTAGTCTCGGGAATAATATCATCTTCATGGCTAGCCTTCTTGCCTAACGGAGCAAAACCCAAACTGTAAATTCTCATTCTTCCAAAATTATAGGCAGCAATATACTTATATCCACCTGAATTAATTACCACGATATGTTCATCACCAGCAGACACACAAATAACAAGAAAACCCTTTCTTTTTAATGTTCGGATTATGTATGGAATTTAGTTTGTTGTTCCGAATGACCTTTATCACTACTTAGTTTCTTCCTAGTCCCATTGATTTTCAAGCTGCACAATGCATGAAAACAATCTATGCCAAAACAGAGACTACACAGTGCATTAATGGAGTCATAAAATAATATTAGGAGACCACTTAAATTGCTCCATATACCCAACTTCAATAGAGAAAGCATAAGGTGCAACCTTTGATTCACACTCCAATTCCAAGCCAAATAAATTATATTTTTTCCCATCAACAAAAGTCTAAACAAATAGAGATCAAGGATTGAGATACGTTCACTGATATTCATAAGAGAAAATAACCTCAGTGACCAAAAATCTCATATAATATACGATTTTAACCAACTTTTTCCGGATTTGCCAAAATGACCAACAAAATCGCAATGCGATCGCTAATTCGCAACGCGATCTCCATTATCGCAAATTCGCGTTGCATTTCGCGTTGCGATAGTTGAAAATCGCGTTGCGATGGTATACAGTGTCGTTGCGATTTTCCCAATTCGCAATGCGAATAAGTAAATCGCAACGCGAATTGGGAAAATCGCAATGCGATACTGACTATCGCAATGAGATACTTACTATCGCAATGCGATAATACAAAATCGCAACGAGATACTGACTTTCGCAACGCGATTCTGACTTTCGCAACGCGATAATACATAATCGCAATGCGATTTTCAAAGCGCCATTAGTATCCTGGCCAAGTATTTTATTTTTAAATTCCAAACACGAATATTAATATATTAGAACACTGAACCGTCCACAGTATATCCCGTAATCGCAACTCATAACCTAAAACCTAAAATCACAACTCAGTCCCATCTCCATCTCTCACTCTCTCACCCATCTCCGACGAAATCCGTCCCCATCTCCGACGAAATCCGTCTATCTCCATCTCTCAGAGCCACCCTCAGAATCAGAAATGGAAAATCAACCAACGAGGGTTAGTTTTTTTAATTATTTTCTTTTTGAAATTTTTGCATTATTATTAGGTTTTTCATATTGAAATTGATGATAAGTTTACTGGTAATTTCAATAATAGATTAACCATTTCACTTAGATTGCTTATTAAATCAACCGAGAATCGCAACGCGAAACTAAAATCGCGTTTACGCGATTTTAGTTTCGCGTTGCGATTCTCTTGTTGCGATAGTCAAATTCGCGTTGCGATAGTCATTTTCGTGTTGCGATTTTCATTTTCAGAAACTATTCTTCTTCTGCAAATTGAAACTTGAATGAATTGCATTACTTCAACCAAAAAACAAAGACAAATACGAAATTCACAGTGTTGCAAATTTAAGTTTGAAGAATAAACTACTACTCTTTATGTTTATTATTGTTTTTGGTATATCTTCACAGTGTAGTTTTTGGTATATCTAACTTAGTATGTTTATTGTTTTTGTAGAACTTTTATTCGGCTCAATTGACCTTAAGAAATAAAGTCAGCCTGGCCAAAACAATTGCGTCGAAGCTTTCACCTGCACAAAGAAAAATGTTTGAGGATACATACTTCGGGCCATGGCTGAAAGTACAACATCCCGGTGGAGATGCGATGTTGACACACCTGTTTCTTCAAACCATGACTAGCGATCTACCAGAGACTATACAACGTCGTGATGAAGAGATATGGTTTGATTTTTCACCGGCGTATACGTGTTTTGGGCGGGAGGAGTTTTGCTTAATCACCGGTCTACGCTTCGGACATGATGATGTAGGTCGGTACACTAGACACATTACCCGCCCATCATGGCTATCCCGGGTTTTTCTTGAGCTGGAGAGGCCGAATCTACATGTAGAAGACCTGACAAGATTGTTGAATAAGAAAGATGGTTTTACTCGGATGGATGACGTCGACGTTGTCCGAGTATGCCTTCTAATTCTTTTGCTTGCCGGCTTTTTAGGCAGAGAGGCCAGACAACCTATTCCAAATGATCTAATCAAATTGGTAGAAGACCTAAATACGTGGAACCTGTTTCCGTGGGGCTCGTATTTATGGAAAGCTACATGGAATAAGTTATCGTCTGCCTTGGATGATCGAAAAAGTTTGCATGGCGATGGTTCCAAATACACTTTGACAGGCTTTATTTGGGCCTTTAAGGTAAGAATTTTTATATAATGTTTCCAAAATTATAAGTAATTATTTAACAATTACTAATGTTTGTTATTATATTGTTTGTAGATTTGGATATTTGAGGCCTTTCCCACCATGAAGACATATGCAATAAAAACTTCAAATGATATTCCCAGGGCTATTTCCTGGAAGAGGAAACGTACCTTGCAATGGGAAGATTTACTACAGTATACGACAATAAATAATGTAAGTTAACATAAATACTACCATATGTTTATAAACAAGTTATTACTAGTACACGTTTAACTTTGTTTGAGCTTTTATATTGTTAGGAGGCCAACACTCCTCTACAGAGGCTGACACCCACGGAAGCTGAGCTTGCCACTGATTGGTGGCAAGCTAGTAAGCATTTTTTTGATGGAACGATTGATGAGAAGCCTCCACTTCGGGAGCCATCACCTCGCCCAGAGCTATCACCTCACCCAGAGCCATCATCTGATCGACCCGACTATACACCTCCACAACGACAACCATCACCTATTCTGTCACATCATCGAGCCTCTTCTCCACCATCACCGCAATATAGGCAACCGGCAAAGATGCCACGACGTTTATCTCCCTGTTCTCCACCTCCATCTCAACGGGATGAGTTAGGGGAGTTACGTGATGAGGTCAATGCCTTGCGTGAGGAGGTCGGTACTTTACGCAAAGACGATGGTGCATGGCGTGTTGAGGTGTCTACATTACGCGGTGATGTAGCCGCTCTACGTGAGATGGTAGCATCATTGTAGAATGAGGTTCATACTCTACGCAACGAGGTAAGTTTAAGATTTTTCATACTCGTGATTTCATTCGGTTGCTGCCAATACTGCTAAACTGTTTTTGTTAGTATTTGTTTTTGGTTTTGTTTTTGTCTTTTGGTTGAAGTAATGCAATCCATTCAAGTTTCAATTTGCAGAAGAAGAATAGTTTACTTTCGCAACATGAAAATGACTATCGCAATGCGAAATGAAAATCGCAAAGACAAAATCGCAATGCGAAATGAAAATCGCAACGACAAAATCTCAATGCGAAATGAAAGTCGCAATGCGATTTGTGTTTTGCGTTGCGATTTTGTCGTTGCGATTTGATTTCGCATTACGATTTTGTCGTTGCGATTTTCATTTCGCATTGCGATTTTGTCGTTGCGATTTGCATTTCGCATTGCGATAGCCATTTCCGCGTTGAGATAGTCATTTTCGCGTTGCGATTTTAAGTTTCGTGTTGCGAAAGTAAACTATTCTTCTTCTGGAATGTTTATATATGTTGTCCTTTTAAATGTTTATATAAGTGCTTACTTTTGGAATGTTATCTGAGCATTTTGTGAACTATGATAGAATAATGACTTGGGTGAATACAATGCTAGTTTGAAACATATTTGTCTTTGTTTAATATCATGTCTGTTTATTTACTGATTTATGTATTAATTTTTTTAGCAGCCCGATAAGGTGGATGCTTTATGTCGGGTTTTCCTTGCACGACGGAGTTCACGCATCAGACGGCGTGGACGTGCTATTACGTCTCCGTTCACCCCAATGGTACGAAGACTTCGTAAGAAGAAGCCCGAATCACCTGTCATCCCTCAAGAGTCCCCTCCAATCGTTCAAGAGGCCCCTATCCTCCCTCAAGAGTCCCCCCCACCGTTCAAGAGGCCACTGTCATCGTTGAAGAGGTCCCTCCCACCATTCCAGAGCCCGATTCACATGGGGTAATATATCAAAGTATTGAGAAACCCCCACCGGTTCCGGACATGATGGATGAGAGTTGGCTCTCGTATGAGTTACCGGCTAGTACCCTTCCGGTATCTGAAGTGGAGAGGAGACAACAACCTGAAACAATTGTGGATAATACCCTTTGGGCTAAGACCGCAGTTGATTTTTATCTACATGAGCGGAGCCAAGGGTGTTACACTGACATAAGCAAACTCAACGATGAAATGTTTTTGTTGCTTGATCGGTCTTGGTGGGGTGTGCTATTAGGGGTTGAAGACAGTGGCTATTTCGATGGGGAGGTAAGTCTTATATTTGACTTATATATGATTTTGATTAATTTTTTTAAAAATTAATGTAATTCATTAATATATGTCTTTTTTTTTGTAAAACAGCATATCGATGCGTGGGTGTCACGTCTTCTAATAATAAGGAAGCTTAGGAAAAATAAAAAAAATTCGCGATATACAATAATGCCGGCGGCTTTTCACGCAGTTCACTTGAAGAATCAACGAGATGAATCATTTTCGTTGGGCAACGGACAAGCTAAACTTTATCCTGCATGGTGGGAGGTTGATAAGGTTAGTGTTTATTTTTTAAATTTTTTAAAGGTGTTCATAAATAAGTGCGCAAATAAATGAATTATTACTTATGATTGCAGGTGTTTATCCCTGTTTTGGAACGTCGTCATTGGCTTCTCGTCCAACTTCAGCTCTTATCCCTGAAGATAATAGTATATGACAGCATGATAAATTACATATCACTGTCTGATTTGAGAGATATTATCAAGGGATGGAGCTCTCATTTGGCTAAATTCTTGGATGGGATTAATTATTGGACTCATTAAGGACACAAGAAGCCAAAGAAGTTCAATGTCACAGTTGTTAGAGACGAGACCGTGCCACAACAATCGCCGGGAGGCAGAGGGGATTGTGGTCCTCTCGTATGCATGTGCTTGGCGCGTTTGACGACGGGAAGCATAGAACGAGTCCAATAATTTATCGCATCCAAGAATTTATCTATATCGGTGGGAGGTAGATACTTTATACTTCCTGTGATCAAACAGTCCAACGCCAAGCATACGAGAGGACCACAATCCCCTCTGGGTCCTTTCGTTTGTTGTGGTGCGGTCTCGTCTCTGCTAACTGTAATATTGAGCTTCTTTGGCTTCTTGTTTCCAGAACGAGTCCAATAATTTATCGCATCTAAGAATTTATCCAAATAAGAGCTCCATCCCTTAATAATATCTCTTAAATCAGCCAATGATATGTAATTTATCATGCTGTCATATACTATTGCCTTAAGGGATGGGATCTGAAGCTCGATGAGAAGCCAATGGTTACGTTCCAAAACAGGGATAAACACCTGCAATCATAAGTAATAATTTATTCATTTGCGCACTTATTTATGAATACCTTTAAACTCAATCTAAAATAAACACTAACCTTATCGACCTCCCACCATGCAAGATAAAGTTTAGCTTGTCCATTGCCCAACGCAAATGATTCATCTCGTTGATTCTTCAAGTGAACGGCGTTAAAAGACGTCGGCATAATTGTATATCGTGTATTTCTTTTATTTTCCTTAAGTTTCCTAATTATTAGAAGATTTGACACCCACGCATCGATATGTTGTTTTACAAAAAAAGACATATATTAGTAACTTACATAAATTTAAAAAAAATAATCAAATTAAAATATAAGAAAAATATAAGACTTACCCCTCCATCGAAATAGCCATTGTCTTCGACCCCTAATAATACGCCCCACCAAGACCGATCAAGCAACAAATAGATATCATCGTTGAGCTTGCATATGTCAGTGAAACACCCCTGGCTTCGCTCATGTAGATAAAAATCAACTACGGTATTAGCCCAAAGGGTGTTATCCAGAATTGTGTCCGGTAGTTGTTTCCTCTCCACTTCAGATACCGGTATGGTACTGGCCGGTAACTCATACGAGAGCTAACTTGAATCCATCATATCCGGCACGTCAGAGGGTTTCTCAAGAATCCTACATATAATACCATGTGAATCGGGCTCTTGAATGGTGGGAGGGATCTCTTCAACGATGACAGTGGCCTCTTGAACGGTGGGAGGGGACTCTCGAGGAATGATAGGGGCCTCTTCAACGATAGGAGTGGACTCTTGAGGGATGACAGGCGAGTCGGGCTTCTTCTTGTGGTGTCTTCGCACTATTGGGGTATACGGAGACTTAATAGCACGTGCACGCCGTCTGATGCGTAAACTCTGTCGTGCAAGAAAAACCCGACGTAAAGCATCCACCTTATCGGTCCGCTAAATAATTAAATACAAATATCAGTAAATAAACATACATGATATTTAAACAGTGAAAACAAAGACAAATATATTTCAAACTTTCAACCAAAAGATAAAACAAAGACAAATACTAACTTCACAGTGTTAAAGAATACACAGTTTAGCAGAATTGGCAGCAACCGAATAAATTTACTTCAACCAAAAGACAAAACAAAAAGACAAATACTAACTTCACAGTGTTAATAAACAGTTTAGCAGTATTGGCAGCAACCGAATAAATTTACTAAGCAATCTAAGTGAAATGGTTAATTTAAGTGAAATTACGAGTAAATTTATCATCAAGTTAAATATGGAAAATCATAAACTTACCTCGTTGTGTAGAGTATGAACCTCATTCTGTAACGATACTACCATCTCACGTAGAGCGGCAACCTCACCACGTAAAGTAGACACCTCCACACGCCATGCACCATCGTTATCGCGTAGAGTACCGATCTCCTCACGCAAGGCATTGACCTCATCACGTAACTCCCTTGACTCATCCCGTGGAGGTGGAGAACAGAGAGACAGAAGTCGTGGCATCTTTGCCGGTCGCCTATCATAAGGTGATGGTGGAGAAGAGGCTCGATGATGTGATGGGATAGGTGATGGCTCTCGTTGTAGAGGTGTATAGTCGGGTTGATCAGGTGATGGCTCTGGGTGAGGTGATGGCTCTCGAAGTGGAGGAAGTGAAGGCTGCTCATCATTCGTGCCATCAAGAAAACGCTGACTAGCTTGCCACCAATCAGTGGCAAGCTCAGCCTCCATGGGTGTCAGTCTCATTAATGGAATGTTGGCCTCCTAAAAATATAAAAACTCAAACAAAGTTAAACGTCTACTATTAATAACTTGTTTATATATGATAGTATTTGTGTTAACTTACATTATTTATTGTCGCATATGGTATTAAGTCTTCCCAATCCAACAGACGTTTCCTCTTCCAGGAAATAGCCCTGGGAATATCATTTGAAGTTTTTATTGCATATGTCTTCATGGCGGGAAAGGCCTCGAATATCCAAATCTACAAACAATATAATAACAAACATTAGTAATTGTTAAATAATTAATTATAATTTTGAAAACATTATATAGAAATTCTTACCTTAAAGGCCCAAACAAAGCCTGGCAAAGTGTATTTCAACCCATCGCCCCGCAAACTTTTGCGGTCATCAAAGGCAGACGACAACTTAGTCCAGGTAGCTTTCCATATATACGAACCCCACGGAAACAGATTCCATGCATTTAGGTCCTCTACCAATAATATTAGCTCATGAGGAATAGGCTGTCTGACCTCTCTGCCTAAAAAGCTGGCATACAAAAGTAGTAGAAGGCATACTCAGACAACATCGACGTCATTCATCCGAGTAAAATCATCTTTCTTATTAAACAATTTCTTCATGTCGTCGGCGTGTAAGTTCGGCTTCTCTATTGACTCATCAGGAAAAACCCTGGATAACCATGATGGGCGGGTGATATGACGAGTGTACCGGCCTACATCATCGTGTCCGAATCGTAGACCAGTGATTAAGCAGAACTCCTTCCGCCCAAAACAAGTATACGCCGGTGGAAAATGAAACCATATCTCTTCCTCACTACGTTGTATACTGTCGGGTAGATCGCTAGTCATGGTCTGAAGCCACAAATGGGTCAAATTAGCATCTCCACCCGGATGCTGTACTCTCAGCCATGGCCCGAAGCAGGTTTCCTCAAACAATTTTCTTTGTGCCGGTGAAAGCTTCAAAGCAATTGTAGTGGCTAGGCTAACTTTATTCCTTAATGTCAATGAAGCCGAAAAAAATTTCTACAAAAACAATAAACATACCAAGTTAGATATACCAAAAACTACACTGTCAAGATATACCAAAAACAATAAACATAAATAGTAGTTTATTCTTGAAACTAAAATTTGCAACACTGTTTTGTCTTTTGGTTGAAATGAAAATCGCAACGAGATAATGAGAACCGCAACGCGGAAATGACTATCGCAATGAGAGAATCGCAACACGAAATGACTATCGCAACGAGAGAATCGCAACGCGAAATGAAAATCGCAACGTGAAATGAAAATCGCAATGCGATTTTTATTTCGCGTTGCGATTCTCTCGTTGCGATAGTTATTTCCGCGTTGCGATTTTCATTCTCGAAACTATTCTTCTTCTGCATTTCTTCAACCAAAAGACAAAACAAAGACAAATACTAACTTCACAGGCTAAACAGTTTAGCAGTATTGGCAGCAATCGAATGAATTTAATAAGAAATCTAAGTGAAATGGTTAATCTATTATTGAAATTACCAGTAAACTTATCATCAATCTCAATATGAAAAACCTAAAATAATGCAAAAATTTCAAAATAAAAATAAAACAAAACTAACCCTCGGAGGTTGATTTTCCATTTCTGAATGATTATGAGGGATTTTTGACTGTGAATGGTTGTGAGGGATTTCGCCGGCGATGGGGACGGAAATCTTCGGAGATGGGGACGGATTTTTCCGTAGAGAGTGAGAGATGGAGATGGGACTGAGTGTTGTGATTTTAGGTTTGAGGTTATGAGTTGCGATTATTGTGGACGGTTCAGTTTCCGATTTATTAAGAAAAAATTCGTGTTTGGAATTTGAAAAAAAAATACACGTTAATACGAATGGCGCTATGTAAATCGCATTGCGATAGTAAGATTCACATTGCGATTTACGTATTCGCAATGCGAATTAGGAAAATTGCATTGCGATAGTCAGTATCGCATTGCGATTTTCCAAATTCGCATTGCGATTTACTTATTCGCATTGCGAATTGGGAAAATCGCAACGCGAAATTGGAAAATCGCATTGCGATAGTCATTATCGCGTTGCGAATCTGGAAACTGATTTGCGATAATGGAGATCGCGTTGCGAATTAGCGATCACATTGCGATTTTGTTGGTCATTTTGGCAAATCCGGAAAAAGTTGGTTAAAATCGTATATTATATGGGATTTTTGGTCACTGAGGTTATTTTCTCTATTCATAAACACCATGAAATAATTTTCTCTCAACATTGATTGAACTAAAGAATTCAGGTTATTTGAATTACCAGATTTTTGGCACCATAGAAATTGATACAGATTTACCATTGAAGGAGGACCGACTAACTGTTTCGGCGCCGTTCGACCTTTTTGGATTGTGACATCAAAGAGCCTGGGTGAATAAAAAACAGGCGATGTAAGAGTAGCAACCTGAACCGATACGAATATACCGTGAAGCTAGAAAATGGCGTTATTGATCGATTGAAATTCAACAACTTCTACTCTTACAGGCATTTTATCGATCACGTGAGAATCATCATGTTCTTGCTAATACTTTTTACCAGTCTGAATCTGTAAAATCATCTCCACATACCTCTGATTAATTTCTATTCTAGATTCCAACGTACTCAATCGACGTTCCTGATCTTTCCATCATTGAGGAGGTTTTGTGCCATCCGTTGTTTGTTTCAACACAGTTGTAAGTTCTTCAATCTGCTTTTTAATGGCATATAAGTCAGTTCATTCAGTCATTGCCCAATTTTTCTTAGAATACCCAGATATCAATATGCCAAGATTAATGGCTCTTGATATCAATTTGTTATGAACCTTGAGATCAAAGAAAAGAGGGAGAATTGAAGGGAGATTGAAGAACAGAAATAAAATTGAAGAAGGTATGTTTTCATTGATAAAATGCATAATCTATGTATTATAACCGTTCTCCTATATATATTCTTATGTAAAGGACTAAGCCTATTATTTTCATACATCTGTCCATTTTGTTTGTTTCTAAAATAAACTCTTCAACTAGATACGTTGGTTCCACTAGTAATATAACTATCTCCCCCGGCCTGTTGCTCCACCCGCATATCATTGGAAGGGGTGTTAAAAAAAACCCAAAAATCATTAACAGTAATCATTAATCGATATAATCATTATATTTAAGATTAATTAATTAAACCGTTAATATTAAATAATTTCGATTAACAGGAACCGTTAAAAATAATGGTTAACTATTAAGATTACAATTACAAATTTTGATAAACGGTTATCCGTTAATTAATTAAATTTATAATTATATTTCTAATTTATTATATTTTTATATAAATAACTTAATATAAGTTTCTATTATTTATAATTTTTATATATTTTTAATAAAATTTGTATACAAATAACTTAATATATATTTTTTATTATTTTTAATTTTTTATTTATTTAAAAATATAAAAACATACTTACACTAATATAATTATATGTTTATTGTTAGGTACTAAGATATTGGGAGATGTGCATACTTACATCGGTGTAAGTATGTGTTAAGTATTACACTTTTTATTTTATTTACTTACATTGTTGTAAGTATGAGTTAAGTGTTACACTTTTTTGTTTTATTCAGTTACATTAGTGTAAGTATGTGTTAAGTGTTATACTTGTTTATTTTATTCACTTACAACAGTGTAAGTATATGTTAAGTGTTACTGTTTTTTGTAATATGAATTATGAAAAAAATTTGACAAATAATTGTACCTGTAACTGAACCGTTAATAACAGTTAATCATTAGCAGTTAACCATTTCTTAATGGTAAAATTACGGTTAGAAAAATCTCATCACCGTCCATGAACAATCCTAGGCGTGACCAATGGAATTGTTGGTATAAAACCAAAAATTTATACTAATAATGTAAATATATATCATGTTTCTTTATTATAGAGATCAATTTAAATTAATTCATGTAGTATTAATTAAATTAATTTAATCATTATATAAATAAAAGAAATGAAATACTATCAATTTATTAAAAATGTAAATGAAAATGTAGGTTTTATAATATTTTTAAATAGTAAATAATAATAACCATTAATAGTATGTCTATTTCATAAAGAAAAAACCTAACCGTTTTCTCTTCCTCTCTTTTCTTTGTTTTTCTTCTTTATAATTAATGTCAATTTTATTGATCAATTTAACTTTTTCTTCTTTAATTTTGTTTAACCGACGATAACATCGGTTTTGATGCTGGTTGTCGACCGCCAGTTATAATTTTTCTTTGTTTTTTTAGTTTTTTAAAAAGAATAATTATGCATTTGTGACATGTTATTTGCCTTTATAACACGTTTATCTCTGCCTTTGTGGCACTTTTTCCTACATTTTGGTAACTTACAATTTTTTTTCGTTGTTTTCGTTTATCTTTTTTCTCAGGGTTGGATTTGACATCGTTACGATTGATCAAGATGACGCTAAATTGTTATCATGATGATCTTCCCTGCTCTATACCATCGAATTGATTTGGATACGCATTTTGCGTTCGTGAATAGTTTTCTCAAATCGCTTGACTTTGATTTGCGATTTGTAGGTGGTCTTCAGTAGTTTTATTTCCTTTTGTAGTTCATTTGTCAATGCAATCAGATTTGTTTGTATCCTTATTTTGTTCGATCATTGATTATATTTTTTAATCTATTCTTTTTTGTTCATTATGTGATCTAGGTGGCTGGTTTTTGTGTCAATCATTGTAGGAAAATGTCATAATTATAATTTTGTTTACGTTACGTTATAATTGTAAATCTTCATTATAATTCTGATATTTTCTATTTTAATAAAACTAATACCTTTCTATAAAAAAATATTAACAAAGTTGAAAATTTATTTTGTTTAATTCATTATTTTAACCCATCGTTCGAGAATGTTATGTAAGTATTTTTGGTCTAAAATTATTTTCAACAAAAAATTTACGTTTGAAACATGTTTATGAATTCAAACCAAGAAACTAGAAAAATGATACTTTTATATTAAAAAATTCGTTTAGAGAAACATTTTCAACGAAACCTAAATTATCTATTTAATAAAGGAAGAACTAATTTAAATCCTCCTTTACAATGGAAGGTAAGGTATTTCATTATTCTAACCCATAGTTAGTCATAACTCATATGAGTACTTTAACTTGCAATTTCGGTATTTTTACCAAAATATCACCCTTACACGCAATAATTATCTGTCAGTCACTTGTTTCCCAAATATTACTGATCTAACTTGTAATATCTCAAATTTTGGACTGGTGACTGGAATGTAAAATTTGAAAGTTTATATATTAAAGTGTAAAAGTTTAAGGACTAAAAATTTACACTTTAATCTCCAAACTTTCAACATTTACATTCCAGTCACCAATCCAAAATTTGGGATATTACATAGCACCTTTTTTGTCATGGTGGCAATAAAGCGTAGATCGTTATCCGCGCCTTCGCGGGGTTCAGTCCGAGCTGGCGGCACGTAAGGAAAGGCACGAGTTCTGACACGTACGAAAAGCATGTATCATGATCCGTGCCTTTCCTTTATTTCCCCAACCGTCTGTCTCCCACATTAATTACCACCCGTCTCCCCCTCCCATTTTTCTATAAACACCACACCCAACACAACCTTCAAACCACACTCAAATATCAAATTCTCTCATTCCAACCTTATTTCTGCACTGGTTGAGAGGCGGAGACCAGAGACATACATATTCCATCTTCCGTGTGGAGAGTGCACATTATGCTGAAGGATGATGTTGAGATTTTTTAAGCTCAATTTGATCAACCGAAATAGTACAAGGGGAAATTGGCAAAAAACTGTTTAGGAAGTTAGGAGAATAAAAGATAGAAAAATTGGCACATCGATTTATAGTGGTTTGACTTCTCAACTAAGTTTACCTCCACTATCTTAGCTCCCCACTAAGGATTTTCTAACAAATTCACTAATTTGTTCTTTTTTTTTCAAGGACAAAGAGATAACCTTTACAAGTCTCCCTAGTTTTTCAAAGACTCAGCTAGAACCAAAACCCCTTTTACAAGGAAAAAGGTGTAAACAAATAAAACTTTTAAAAGATAGGGTGTTTACAAGAATTAAAGCTCACGAGAACAATATATTTACAAGAGAATAAGAATAAAGAGTGAAAAACTCTTCTCTTGTGTTTGATTGCTTGGATAGGTGTTCTAACCCTTTTTTAAATGTCTTGAACTTGTATTTATATGTTGGAATGAGTTTGTGGCCGTTTCTAGCAGTTGGAGTAATTTAGAGCCGTTGGGGATGTTTTCTCTGCAAATAAAACTGCATAGTACAAAGGGTATCAGTACTCCTATAGGGAGTATCGGTACTACCTTTGTTATTTTTAAATAAAACTAGTCGTTACTAGCTGTTGGGCCTGACGGTATCGATACTAAGCATATGGTATCGATATTACTATATAAAGTAGTATCGGTACCCTTTTGGTATCGGTACCATTTTTGCATTCTAGAATTTGAGCAATGCTGGTAGTATCAATACTACCTAGTGAGTGTTGATACTTCCCTTACCTTTAGTATCGGTACCATATGAACAATGTCAATATTGTTCATGAGGTATCGATATTGTAAGAACAATATCGATACTTCTTTTTCAGCAAAGTATTTTGTGCTCAATTCTAAGTAAAATGGACTTTGAATTATTTTTGAAAACTTTGAATAAATTCAATTCAAGTCCAAAAACATTTTGCCATAAATTGTTATATCAAAACATAGTTCAACAATCTCCCCCTTTTTGATGTAATAAAACATTTGAAATATTGTTTTTGGCAAAACTTCTCCTTAATAAAATATTTAATGAAAAAGATGTCAATTGCTGGAAAATGTTTAGCTCCCCCTTTTTCATTGAGAAATTGAATTTTTCAAACCCATACTTCACTCCCTTTTTGTTATACCAAAACAATTCAACTTTAAAGTTAAAAAAATAACATTGGAGAGTAAGTGATAATTTTGATATAAAAAAATTTGAAAAATCAAAGCCCCCTTACAAAAGTGCATTCCAAACGAAAAATTGACTTTAAAAGCTTGACACTTAAACAAAATTGAATTTCAACAAAGAATAACAAACATGTTAGTAGCACTTGAAATTCAATATATTCAAGTCTAAATAAACTTTATGCAAAACCAATTGTTAAAATTAAGTGCATATGCATAAAACTTTCCAAAAATGTCATGCATTTGAAAATTTTGATATCAATTGTTAGAGAGATATCATTTTGCATTTTAAACCATATGCATAACCATTTAAATTTAGGTCAAAAATTAAAATTTGTAAAGTCAAAGAATTTGAAAAATCGATATCAATTGTTGGAGAGACATCATTTTCATTTAAAACCAATTTTGACCAAAATTTATTATGATGAACTAAAAATTATGAAAAATCATTAAAACTTTATAATGTTCATCATAACACATTTTTCAACATACATGAGATAGAAAACATGAAATCATTTAAAATCAAAACTCATGCATGCATAAACTAAATGAGCAACCAATTATGCAAAATTAAAAAGGCTTTTAAGCTTAGAGGTTACCCATTCTTTTTTTAGTGTGGCTAGAGCATTTGAACATCTTCATTTTCATCCCATTGCTCCCACACACCTACAAGAGACACTTAAGCAGATTTTGGTATCCAAATTTCCTTGGATCCTTGAACATTAGTTCAATGCCCCTTGTTCCCTTAGGAACCCATACTTTTCTAATTTTAAAATGTTTTCCTTTATTCAAAGGACAAGTATGTTCCAAATGACCATGAAAATGATAATGTGAGCATTTTTCCATTTTTAAACATAATGAGTTGATTTTAGAAATCAATTTTTTTGTCATGCTCTTAAGCTTAACTTTTAAATCAATTTTTTTTCTAAATCATTGATTTTGACTTTTGAAAGCTCTAAATCATTTTTCAAAGATTCATTTTGGTTTTAAAAATCAACTTTTGCTTTCAAAACCAAATCATTTTCAACTTTAAGTTTTGAAATTAATTTCTTATTCTTGGAATTCATGGTCTCAAATTCCAAATACAACTCATTATATGCAACTTGTAACTCATCAAAAGGATAAGAATCTAATTCATTTGAGTTAGAAATTACCATTGAATATTCTTAGATGACCATGAGGCATAGGTTGGCTACTTCATCTTCATCATTGGAGTCATCTTCATCACTCTAAGCTGCCATAAATGCATTTTTCTTTCTTGATGTCTTCTTTTTTAGGAGGGGACATTCATAATTAACATGCCACGTTCTTTGACAATTGAAGCACACTGGGGGACTCTTCTTCTGCTCGATTCATGCTTCACCTCCTTATAAGTCATGAATATCTTAAATCTTTTGAAGATATTGACCATCTCTTCTTCTTCATTCACCTCTTTATTTGAATCTTGATTGCTCTCATTGCTGAACTTGAAGGCAATGCCTACCTCATTATTCTTCTTGATTTGCTTCTCTTCATCTTCTTTCTCTTCCTTCACCATCAACTTATGAGTGAGAAGAGAACCAATCAGCTAATCGAGAGTGAGTAGATTCTTAGCCTCAATGATCTTCGTATTCTTCGATTGCCAAGACTTTGGAAGATAGTAGATCATCTTCCTCACAAGCTTCTCATTGGGGATTACTTCTCCAAATCCCTTTAGACCAATGACAATCATAGAAAATCTATCCGTTATAGCTTTGATATCTTCATCCGATTTCATCTTGAAATTCTCGTAGCTATGGTTAGAAGACTTATCTTGGTTTCCCTCACTTCATCGGTTCCTTCATGAGTGACTTGGAGCTTATCCCATATCTCATTGGCATTAGAACAAGAGGATACTCTTCCATATTCATCCAGGCCTAATGCACAAAAGAGGATGTGGATAACCTTAGCATTGAGTTGGAACTTCTTCTTCTCCCCATCACTCCAATCATCCATCTCACCGGGTGGAATGGGGTATCCCTTTATGATTGAGTTCCAAGCTCCTAGATCATTGGCTTGAATGAAGAGCATTATTCTATTAAATATGCATAATTAGCTTTATTGAAGTAAGATGACTTATTAACCGATTGTGAGGCTTCAATGTAGTAAGAGCCGGAAGTCGAAGCCATCTCTTGTCGGTTTCATCGGGAATCGGTAGAGCTTCTTCTAGGATCATCTCAAGGTGGTTAAATCTTCTAATGTGTCAAACTCTTATACCAATTGTTGGAATTTTTTAAGCTCAATTTAATCAGCCGAAAATAACACAAGGGGAAATTGGCAAAAAATTGTTTAGGGAGTTAGGAGAATAAAAGATAAAAAAATTGGCATAAAGATTTATAGTGGTTTGACTTCTCAACTAAGTTTACCTCCACTACCTTAGCTCCCCACTAAGGATTTTCTAACAAATTCACTAATTTGTTATTTCTTTTTCAATTTCTAGGGTGTTTACAAGAATTAAAGCTCACAAGAACAAAATATTTATAACAGAGAATAAAGAGTGAAAGCTCTTCTATTGTGTTTGATGCTTGGATAGGTGTTCTAACCTTCTTCAAGTGTCTTGAACTTGTATTTATATGTTGGAATGAGTTTTGTGATTTCTAGCCGTTGAGAATAATTTAGAGCCGTTGGGATGTTTTCTTTATAAAATAAATCTGCCTAGTACATAAGGTATTGGTACTCCTATAGGGAGTATCGGTACTCCTATAGGGAGTATCGGTACTACCTTTGTTATTTTTAAATAAAACTAGTCATTACTAGCCGTTGGGCCTGACGGTATCGATACTAAGCCTATGGTATCGATATAATGTAAAGTAGTATCGGTACCCTTTTGGGTATCGGTACCATTTTTACATTCTAGAATTTGAGCAATGCTGGTAGTATCGATTACCTAGTGAGTATCGATACTTCCCTTACCTTTGGTATCGGTACCATATGAACAATATCGATACTATTCATGAGGTATCGATATTGTAAGAACAATATTGATACTTCTTGTTCAGAAAAGTATTTTGTGCTCACTTCCATGTAAAATGGACTTTAAATTATTTTTGAAAACTTTGAATAAATTCAATTCAAGTCCAAAAACATTTTGCCATAAATTGCTATATCAAAACATAGTTCACCAGATGTTTCCATACATTTGGGGCTTTCGTAGATGGGGATGTGATTTTTGGGGTGGCGGATGGTGACTGGCATTCCTTGTGCAAGAGTATCTTGGAGGTGTCCCGCCTAATTTCAATGTGGTCGAGTACTGTTAAATTGGTTGGATATAACTTTTAAACATTTGAGTCGCGACACCTTCGAGGAAAAAGTTAAAATGTATGCACATGTTTGCATATTATAGCTCATAGGAGGGATTCTGATGCATGAAAAATTACGTAACCATGTTCATTGTATGTGGTTGCGTCATCTCGCAGATTTTCAAGTTGTTGGCACACTTAGTTGGGACTCTGTAGTTCTAGAATTTTTATATAGGAAAATGTGTCGAGCAACTGATTACTAAAAAATTCTATCGGAAATGTCTCCTTTCTCCAGCCTTAGGCGCGGTATCACATACCTTTTTATGTTCGGTCGTGAAAAACCCGTTGGTATTCCCGCTATTGTTGAGGTAATTTCAATATTGAATTCATATATAATATTTTGTTGAGTATAATGAAAATTTTTCATTGAATAGGTGGTCAAGTGCAAGAAAAGATCATCAGGATTTATCAGATGAATTGAAATAAATTCAGCTACTAATTGATTAGAAGGCTGATACAGATGTGTGTATTTAAATTTTATTATTTACTTTTAATTATCGTTATATATAATATTTTTTGATAAGAATTATATATTTATTTTAGTTTTAATGGGATCCTTATTTTACTGAAGAATGAGGATTTGCATCCCACGTCACTTGATAGGCTCATTAGATGTCTTGGTGGTGGTCCCTCTGATATGTATGCTATTGTCGAGTAACATCCTACTGATCGCATGCTCCACTAATTTGGTTTCGTACAATCTATTTTAGAAACACTTAAGAATCTCGACGATATGTATATCATCGATAGACGAGGCAAAAAAGAAGTCGACTGGTTGTTGAAGCACATCAAGTGGGTAATGATATAGGAGGATCGATGTGGAAGTATTCTGTAACACCCCAAACCCATACCCGACCCGGGTACGAATATGAAGTGTCACATCAACTTTTCAAAACATTTACTCTTTAGAAGTGAATATAAAATTAAAACTCTAAATTGTATTTTTGTGGTGAAACCCTTATAATAAAATTTCTATAAAAAAATTAAAAATGAAACTACATCATTTGATAGCTTACATACATATAAAAGTGTATGATTACAAAACAAATCATATCATTTCATTTCAAAACTTGTAATACATGCCAACAATTTATAAAATAACAAGAAACCTATGATTCAATTTGTTTTGATCTGATCTTTTACGGGAGTATGTTGTCCACGCCTAGCTTTAACCCTCTGCTTTCTTCGAACTTACGTGTAAAACAATCACACGTTAAGTCGTTTACTTAGTGAGACACGTACGAGTATAATAATACATGGTAAAAGCTTTTCTTACTCATCTTAAAGAAATCATTTCATAAGAAGTTCAATTTACCATTCATGACAAGAATGTATACTTTATATAGTGTTTGGTTTATATTACTTTGTTTTAATAGCCCAATGCATACTATTGAGAATTCTAGGCATTTGAGTACATTGAGGTCACTAATGCAGTCACCACTGCTCACATAATTTGCACCGAAGTGCCACATATTTGTTCTGAAGGACCACATAGTTTTATCCCAAAGGACCGCATAGGTTTGTCCCGAAGGACCACATAAAACCCTTGACTCTTGGCATGCCAACTATACCTCTAAATCTTATACATATACCTTGGTCTTTTTAACTAGATAATTATTTCTCATTTCATTATTCATAGTTTTTCTTATTCGCATATGCACTTTCACATCGTGCATCTTCGTATACATATTCACATATCACATACTCATAATCATGTACATAGTAAAATCAAAACATAACTTAAGAATTAACTTGAATAAAACTAGAAAACTATTGCACAAAAGAAGTAAATAGTTTTCAATCGAAAACTCTGAGGTTGGCTTATCGCAAGCCGTCGAATCTAATATAAAACAAATAAGTTATACTCACATTCACCTCACATAAGTTCTAAACAAATCCTTTTTATCTTTCGCTAAATCACTTTTATGTCACTTTGATCGATACACTTCTGATCCAAATCTACACGTAAATATATCCAAAATCAATACCACTTTACATTAACGTATAACCAAATTAGCATTTACAAATACGAAACTAAAACTCTCACTTTAAATTTCCAACGCATTAGTATCGGTACCCCTCCTACAGTACCAAACTTCTCTTGTATGGTACCAATACCCCCATCAGTATCGATATCATTTTGGCATTCTGGAATTTTCTTAATAGTATCAATACCACTTTTGGTATTGATACCCCACTTCAGTATCGATACTAATTCGATTAGTACGATATTGTTCATCAAATTCAACCTATTTCTTTCGATTTAACATTATAGTATCAATATTTTTTCTAGTACCGATACCCTTGTCCATATTTCCCTGATTTTACTTCAAATTTTACCCACACTTCACCTAAATCTCAAGCTTTTAACCTCATTCATACTCTCAAAACTCATTATTCCTTATTCTACTAACTTACCTCCATAATTTTCCTTAACACCCAAATTCTCCTTAGAATACTTAGAACTAAAGATCATACCATTATTCAAACATAATCTTAATCCTTTCTAATACTTCTAACTCCTTAATTAGACCACTGACAAGTCAAATTTATCATTAGAAATCCAAATACTAAACCATATCAACAAATCCCTTAAAAACCCATTTTTCAAATTCATTAATTCGCTCATGTTTTAGTTTTAATCAACCTAAAGCCTTCCTTAAGCTTATGTATCACCCAAATACCAAAACCAACTTAAAAATCAAGAAACAATAATCTTGTAAATCACTCACCTTGAAATAGAGGTTCACGACACAAAAAGGAAGAAGAAGAGAAATGAGCTAAACTTTTCTAGATACTTTTTCTTTTCCCACCTTTCTAGGCTTAAATATCTTTTAAAATGAATTTTAAATTCATATTATGATAAAAAAAACCTTTTTGCCCTTCCATTCTCCCATATTTGTAATTAAGTCCAAAGCACAATTTCCCAAAATTAGTCCTTGAACTTTCAACTTATTCCAATTAAACCACTAAATTTTAATTTCTTATATTTTTTCACTGACCCGATGTTTGGGGTATTACATATTCCCTTTACGGAACCCATTTTTGTGGATCATTATTCGGTTACGTATGATTATTATGATTGGTTCAACATGAACATGAAATCGTTTCTACTTTTCGAGGAAGCATGAGACGAGAACATTAATCAGTGCTGACAAAGACGGCCACTGTCACAACATCATCGTCCCTCGAATCGTGAATAAAGAGCCGGCGCTTTCGGGTCATCCTAAGTTACAGCATCGAAACCATCATAGTAACCACCGTCTACACCGGTGTATATTCCGTAGCCATTTCAGATAGTACCATAGTCGTATCAGATGACACCACATCCATTTTAGATATCACCACAGTCAATTCAGATACCACCACTTCCATATCAGATGCTACTACAGCCGGGTCAAACGCCACCGCCGCAGGATTTTATGACCTCTTCTAATGTATATTATACTTTCATGCTTGTAGATCTAGTGTGAGGCTTATATGTTGTTTATTTGGCGGGTGAAGGTGGAACACATACACAGACACCTCTGGTGCAGTTTTCTCACTCATCGATGTCGGTGTTTTCGCAGTTTTCACAATTCTCTATGAGTAGTGGGATAGTCAGTCATACACCTCCAGGGTCCTTATTCTATGGAGGTGATACATCGTCATCCGTCCCTTATCAACAAAATGTAGTTGCTGCTGCTGCTGATGATGATGATGATGATGAGAGTGAGGAGGAAAAACAAGTTATACGAAGAAATCCTCATCGACACAGACAACCACCACCATACGAAACATATTCAAGACATAAATATTGATAAATTTATTTAGTTTGTAATATTTTTATTTAATTTTGTTTGTTTACCAGCAAGTGTAAAGTTTTTATTTAATTATGGACTTTTTATTTATTTTGTTTGTTAATGTTTTTATTATTTAATTGTTTGAATTTTATCGTTTGTATTTAATGTTTCTATGTAGTTGTTTTTATTATTTGAATTGTATCATTTTCTTGTATTTTTTTTGTAATGTTTTTATTTAATTTTCACTTGAGCAACTCATTACTCGATGATGCTCAAATGACATTAATTGAAAGTAAATTAAAATTAAATAACACAAACTTAGATTTCATAAACAACTATTACATCATCACAACATCAACGATTACGTGATGACAAAAGAGATGTACATTTTTTGCTATTGTGTCCTAGGTTTCTACAATGCCCACATCTTTAGTTTTATCTGGACGTCTCCTGAATATTCATATCACAATGAATTCAAGTGGATTTTGGACGATCGGGCTCCCTTAATAAGGACGGATATGGTATAATTAGAAGATAATTCTGAACATCATCAGGGTCTTTCTTATTACCTATGGGGGGAATTCAAATTCATATGCCTTAAATACTTCTAAAAGTCATGGGATCCAAAAAATGGTTATAGTCTTGATGGGTATGAGAGCAAACTGCTATGACATGGGAGCGTGGATACTTCAGAGCTTGAAAAATGCCACAGTCACACCACCTGTCTCCTATATTAACTCTGAATGAGTTAAGTTGAATAGTTCTAGAGAATATTATTACAAACATTCTATTTGATACATCAATTTTTTTTGTAGATCTGCAACTAATCTTGGGTGATAGACATTACCGTTTTGCATCCAAGTTTGCGTTTATCCCCCGAGCTTGGCAAAAAGTGATCCAAAATGAAAATACATCGTTTTCACCAAAGCCATTACTGGTAAATGGAGTGCCCCCTTTAAGGTTGAATTGATAGCCTTAGCCAAGTTATCGTCATGTGTCCCATATCAATATCCACCATCATATGCATTTGTCCACATTTCTTTGTTGAGGAGGCTGATGTAATTGTATCATTCCTCATTCTTTCCTCGCAAATCTTATCCCCCGAGCTTGGCAAAAAGTTGTGATGAATGTCTCCCCATTAAACTGATGAGAATGCACCATGTTGTGGATTTCCAATTAACGAGTTAGAATCATTTACACATTACTTGAGTTAGGTTGTCACTTGTTCACTTGTTGAGCCAGCTCATAGTGGGAGCATATGACATACCACGAACCGTAAGCACTTCAATAATGTCACATACATCTATGTATCGGTGTCTGAATATTGATTCTCATAATCAAATATCATAGCAACATCGTCATCGTTGGAGAGTTCGAACATTGTATAAGTTAACGGAAATATTGTGGTTGGAAATTTGAACTGAAGTGAAGACAATCTTCTAGTACTTCCAACATGAACCTTCCTTGAAATATGAGTCATTTTTAGACTTTGAAAGATTGAGAGTCTTATATCTATAAAAACAATAGTTAAATACATCTAATTAAATAAATAGTACATGAATTAAAATATAAACTAATCCAATTTTTTTAAAATTTTCACAATAATTTAAATAATACAATTTCATATTGTTACCGTATCGGAAAAATGTTTTGAGGTATGATCCAGCTTTCCAATTTTACAATCGCAAAAAATATAAAATAATTAGTACAATAAAATTTGTTCAAATAATTAAATATAAAAAATATCATATAATATAATAAAAATTTTTACCTTATAAAAAGAATAAAAAAATTACTTAGCTTGATAGAAGGAATTGATATGAGAATAAGCAAGTAATTTTAGTGTGGTGATGTTTGCATTCAGATGGGCTGTTATTTATAGGGGAGAGCGAGCGTTTAGAAGCCGAGTTTTTAAGATTAGGTAATAATGGAGTACCAATAATTTATCGTGCATAATGGAAGGTGTGGATCATGATCCATACCTTTAATACGTGTCAGAACCCCGCGAAGGCGCTACCTCGGACAAAACCCCGTGAAGACGCGAATGACGATCCATGTTTTATTGCCACCGTGTCAGAAAGAGTGCTAGATCATAATATTTAAGAAAATTGTTCCTAACATATAATTATTGTGTGTAAGGGTGGTATTTCGATAAAAACGGCTGCAATTTAAAAAAAAGAGTACTCTAACTTGATGGAAAAAATGGGTTGTCCACAATAATATATTCAAATTGCAGCTTTTTGTTGATATTCTCCATCTAGGGCACTGGCTCCTGCAAATCACAAACTGATCGATGTTTTTGGGCAAAACTTCTAGGTTAATGCATGGGAAAATTTATTTCCCAATATATGTAATGCGATTATTTCCCCAAATAGGGCGATTTAAACAGGAAATGGATCTATCGACGTCTTTAGTAGAAAACATGGATCTATCAACGTCTTTAGCAGAATTTATATGCAAATCGATCTCTAGGCATCTTCAAAACAAATTGCATTCTCATATGGATCTCGGCGTCTTCAAATTCCAACTTGGAGGGCTCAGTGTCTTCAACATAGCTTTCATTCTCGTTGGATCTCTCGACGACTTCCATTGTGGAGAAAAATGATGAAATGTGTTATAACAATGAGGAAGATCATGAGTGTTAATGATTTTAGTGTAGGTTGGTCCTATAAAATAGCACAAAATAAAGAAAAGTAAAAGAAAGGGTAATAATGCATGTGATAATGGACAATTAATCTAAAACAGAACACAAAACAACATAAAATAAACCAAAAGAAAAAGAAAGGGTAATAATGCATGTGATAATGGGCAATTATCCATCGAAAACAGCACACCAAATAGCATAAAAGAAAGCAAAAGCAAAAAAAAAAATATATTTTAGAAAAGTTAATCAATAATGCATCGATAATGGGCACTAATGCAGAGAAAATTTTGCATGGGGTCGGGATGTAGTTCACTGCATGCATGTGATGCAATTATGGTATCATAATAATGCACAGAAGATGATTTATAAATAGAGGATAGTGGGAGGGAGAGTGTGAGTTCGGGGAGAAGTTAGAAAATAAGAGAAGAAAAGTTTGCATGTTCGAGAGTTCTTTCGGGGAAAAAAAGGAGGCAAAAGTTCGAAGAAATGAAGAAATAAATCAAATATTTAGTAAGTTTTATGTAATTTTTATAATTGTTCCATTATGTTTATTTTAAATAGAAAATAATTAGATAATTTTTTTTGAATTTAAAGAATGAACTATATTTTTTATTTTGTTAATGAGTAGGTTAGTGGTTGATGGTTATTAATTATTCATTAACATCCCGGTAGGTTGGTGGTTGCAGGTTAGTAATTATCCATTATAATTATGAATGTAATTTATTCTGAATAACTTTATTTTAATGTGTAGAGAAAATGAACAACAAATTTTTCACGATTGTCCATTACAATGGACATATGATGGAAAATGAGGTTGGGGTTATTTTTCATTCTAAAGCACCTATAAATATGATGTTTAAAAGGGACATCACATTTGTAGAGATGAAGGCGAGGATAGAAAGAAAAATCCATTTTAAAGTTGATGGTTTGAGGTACAGATTTATGGTATGTCCTAATCCAGTCATGTATGCTGCAGTACCAGTTGAAGAAGATGATGATATTATAACTATGGTTGAATTACATGACTCAACAAATATTCCAATTATTGAGTTATTTGTTGAGTTGTGTAATATTTCTAATGTGCATGAGTCATCGAGAAATATGGTTGGAACTTCATCTCAAATGTGTTTCGAGAGGCATTTCGATAACCCGACATATAGGTCGATAAACAACTTTGTGGCGATGTTGGAAAGTGCAATGAAGTTGGTGGAACATCTGGAGCCGCACAGTATGACGCTGAAAACCGATGGGAAGAAATACTTGAAGATTCCAGTGAAGATGAAGAAACTGAGGAACCTCATTTGGCTGAGGATGACGTCATGTTCGATGGTGATGAAGATGATATCAATATTGGTGAATATCCAACACCGTATCAACCTACCCCTTACATGCAGGAGATTGATTATGAAGCAATGAGGGCATCTGAATTCCTGGAGATGCCACATTTAACTTCAGGCTACATGATTGAATCGTCCGAGAACTCTAGTGAATTATCAGTTGAGAAGCAATATAGAGGAAAAAAAGAAGCTATAGTAGCGATTAAAGAGTATTGCATAAGAGGCCATGTAGATTGCAAGGTTGTAGAGTCCAACCAGAAAACGTTGTACGCGAAGGGTGTTAAATATGGGCCTGAGTGTAAGTGGCTGATCAGAGTGTCCAAAATACATAGGCAAAATGCTTGGGTCATCACAAGGTACAATGGTCCACACACATGTTTGCAAAATTCTATTGAACATGACCACCGACTACTGGACTCCGATGTAATTTGTCAATATGTGAAGGTTTTGGTTGAACAAAATCCAAGGATCCCTTGCTCGGTGTTAGCTGTATCTATTCGATACATAGGCAAAATGCTTGGTCATCACAAGGTACAATGGTCCACACACATTTTGCAAAATCTATTGAACATGACCACCGACTACTGGACTCCGATGTAATTTGTCAATATGTGAAGGTTTTGGTTGAACAAAATCCAAGGATCCCTTGCTCGGTGTTAGCTGTATCTATTCGAGGCTAGTTTGGATACAATGTAAAATACAAACCTGTTTGGCATGCGAAGGAGAAGGCAAGGAGGTGATATATGGTGATTGGGATACATCATTCATGAGTTACCTGATTTGTTACGAGCTATGAAACAATTCATACCTAGAACCATCGTGAAGTCTCAAAACCATGCCTGCATACAACCGAGAAGATCAACTTGTCACAGGGAAGAGAATATTCCATAGACTCTTTTGGGCATTCAAGTCATGCATAAAAGGTTTTCATTTTGCAAACGTTTGGTCCAAGTAGATGGTACGTGGTTATACGGTCAATACAAACAGATATTATTGATAGGAGTTGCGCAGGATGGTCAACGAAATATATTCCCAATTGCATTCTCCATGTTGAAGGAGAGACGACATAGGCTTGAGACTTCTTCTAACTAATCTACGTAAGTATGTCTTCCGAGAAGATGGAGTTTCCTTAATATCTGATCGAGGAACAGGCCTTTGGAAGCAATTGAACGACCGGGTAGTTGGACACCTCCGCACACATATCCCGCTTATTGTATCCGTCATTGGTAAGAATTGTATTGAGAAGTTTTCATAAACGAACGTATCGTAGGGAGATAGTCAGCATGGGTAAGTTTTTATTTTAGCATTTGTACCCATTTATGTGTTTGTTTATAATTGACTTTAACAGAATATCTATTTGAAATAAGATATGAACTATGCCAACCAAATTTCGACAAGAGATTGGAGGATTTGAAGGCCCATATGAGCGTGTTTGGAACTAGGCGTCGAAAATCGAGCGGGAGAAGTGTCGCAAGAATACGATGGTGGTCGGAGATACGGACACATGACTACAATCTTGCTGAAGCCATTAATTCAGTACTAAAAGGTACACACCATCTCCCAATAGTAAGTGTGGTGAAATAGACATACTTTAGGTTGGCTAAAGTTTTAGTCTGATAAAGGAAAAAGATCGAGTGTCTGATAAATCGAGGTAAAATCTGGGCTCCGATGAGGTAAAGCAATGGAAGCAAATGAGCGTATGGCAACCTCAATGTTTGTTCATGACTTCGATCGATTGGACATACTTTGTTGTCATCATGCATACGTCACAATGAAGGAGCAGATCGAGAATCAGTTACTGTATATTTACGAAAAAGATGGTGTGATTGTGGTCGCTTTCAGTGGAGATATCCGTGTGCTCATGCAGTCGCTGCATGTATGCATACTGGAATCAATTCATACACTTATGTTGATGAGTGCTTTCACCTACAGAGGATATTAAATATATACAACCATGAATTCAGACCAATCCCAAATGAATCTTATGGGAGAATCGAGATCATGATGAATGGTTGCCAAATCCATTGCTTCGTAGTCTGACAGGTCGACCGGAATTTACTCGTATTCATACCAGTATGGATATCCATATTAGAGAGAAATGTCAACCGAAGAGATATGGATTATGTAGATGGAAGGTCATTCAAAAGAAATTGTCCAACCTTCCACAGTATAGGCCTCAGCAGTAATCTTATTATTTTATAAACTTGTATTATTATATTCAATTACTCGAGTACATATTTAATAATAATTATTTAATTTTAATGATTTAAATTTAATGATTTAATAATAATTACTTAACTTCAATGATTTAACTTTAATGATTCAATAATAATTACTTAACTTAATGATCTAATTTAATGATTCAAATAATTACTTAACTTTAATGATTTAACTTTAATGATTCAATAATAATTACTTAACTTTAATGATTAACTTTAATGATTTAATAATTATTAATTAACTTTAATGATTTAACTTAATGATTTAATAATAGTTACTTGACTTTAATGATTATATTTATGATATAATAATCTAAATATTTTTTGATCAATTACTTTAATTTGATACAAATAATTCAAATAAGGATTACGACTCTTGACGGTGTCGGGGTGTTGTTGAGTATAATGTAGAGGCGCACGTCAGTTTCGCTGTGGTCGTTGTACTTGTTTAGGAGTTTGTTCATCATAACCAACCTCATTCATCGAGGGCATAGGTTCCGGTGTTTGTAAATATATGCCCACCACCACTATGCTCTCCCATCTGAGGACAAACACTCGTACTTGTCATCATAGATGTCATCTGATCAAAATCATTTGTTGCCCCCAAACATGGGAGAACATGAGTGATTGATGAAGAACATGCTGAGGAGTGTAGGGCGTAACACCAGAATCACCAACCACTTGACTAAATGATCTTGTGTGATCAAAAGATTCTGATGGGATATTATCCTTGCCTCTTGTTCTGCTCCACGGTGAGAAGAACTCCCACTCCCAGTCCTTCTTGGTTTCTCGAGTTTATCGAATTTTTTCGTATACTCTATAAATTGTCGTCTTTCTCTGATCGTTATCAAGAACGGCTTTCCATGTTCCCAAATAATTCAAGTATCCGAACTCTTGAAGTCAAAGTCATCCGCTTGTATGAGAGTGAGTGTTGGCAAGTATGAACCCTGTTGTTCCAATGATTGATATGGTTGACATTCCTCAACGACCATCCTCACCGACCCTACCCCGCTCATCTAATTTGTGGAGAGCGTCATGATTCTCTGGAACTGGAATAGGTTGGTGGAAGCCAAACTGCCTCAACACTCTATTGGTAAATTGGAACTCCACAAACATGAAATACATCAATGGTGTAAAACACACCAATATTGATAACCCTCCCATACATGTTGCGGTACGCACGACATAATTTCTCGATCATCATACACAAATAAACTATAAAACGAAATTATATATTATTTTAATTAAATAATTATAAAATCTACACAATAAATAAATAACAATATTAAATATAAACATAATAAAATAAATTCGCTAATTAATTTTATATATACCTTAACTTTGCATTTGATATCAATCTAAACCTAAACTCTTTCACGTTATTGTGCGCCAACCCGTTTTTTTTTTTTTATGCCTCCATCTGTATACCAATCAAAATAAAATTATGTAATTATTTTTCATTTACAAAATATTCTTTATTTAATTTAAGATAAATTTTTAAATCAATAAATTACCTTCCGGCAAGAGAAACTAACTGCAGTTTGGCTAATCGGTGTAACCATGGAATTCTGTACCACGCCCACAATTGTAATAACATCGTGCATCCACCGATTTCAGTCGTATACGCATCATTTACAAGTATGACGCCTTGCACATCTCGCGATACAAGAACACCAATTTGCTGATCCCCAGCTATACTGACGGTCATAAAGAAGTTCTCCAAAAATGGAAGATATTGTATATGGACAAGATTACTGGATTAATCCGGCATCAAGATTCTGCCGATCAACCGTAATATATGCTCGAGTTGCATATATAATGTCTCCTCACTACAATAAGGATCGAGCTTAAACTCATTTGCCAACCAGGATAATCTCAACCACCCTTTTGCTATATCTTTGTCTGGTACCTTCCCAAGGTAACACTCACATATTGCAAACACTTCAAGATCGGTATTTCCCACCACTGCCATTCCATTTGTAGGAACCCCAAGTTGTAAAGCCACATCCTCTAAGGTGATTGTAAATTCACCATATGGAAGATGAAAAGTATGAGTTTCTGGTCTCCACATTCAATTAATGCACTTATCAAACCGGGGACCAACCAAAATTCTCTTACAAAAGCAACATCATAAAACCAACTATTTTCAAATTATCAACAATACGTTGATCTGACATCTCGCAGTTGATAAGTCGAGGACGAAGGACTCGTTGTTCGTCGTCCTACAATTTGTTAATCCATGTAATTAGAATTAATTACCTTTCTCGAATAAAAAATAAGTCGATCATATTACCAGTTCTCCCAAATGACTCGAAATGTGTTGATCATCTAGCCTTAAAAGAACCTTTTCTTCTGCCATGTTTCAACAATTTAGACAAAAAATTCAAATAATCAACAGCATGTTATCTACTTTAATAAAAAAATAAAAATAAACTTCAAAGATAAACTTAAAATAATTAACTATTTGGTTCTCAACATTTTCAAACTTTGCAATATATCCCTTAATTTATATTCTTTCAAATTTAACCAATTAAGCATACTAATACAAAATTCCAGCATAGTATACCAACTTTTAATAATTTACATCTTATTCATTAAATTCCTTAAACTTTGCAAAACAATCACTATAACTTTACAATGTTCCAAATGTCCAAAGCTTATTTCAAATTATGTAACAACATATAAATCATTATTTCAAACTATGTCACATATAATCACAAATTAATAAATTTGAAACTAAAATTATGAGATCCATGTATATGAAACACTAAACCTTAAAAACAAGAAGAAAATTAGATCTAGGGCTAATTACCTCAATTTTTTTGACGACGATGATGGATATCCTCTCACTCTTTTTGCTTCTGATGATCGATATCTCCCTCTCCCTCTCTTTGCTTGTGTTAATGAAACACACAATGAAGAACGCCGAGCCGAGCACTCTTATAAAGATGTTTCGAACTATCGTGCATGCATTATTCTGAAGAAGACGCTGAGATATCCCCTCCCAAGTGAAGAAACGCCGAGTATTCCACCCCCAATGAAGAAGACGCTGAGCAATCCACCCAAAGTGAAGAAGACGCCGAGAAATCCTATACTTAATTACATGCGTGCTGCTATTCCTGACATCCAAGCCTATGCATATTCTCTGCTCACCCCATGAATTTCCTGCTCACCCCGTGATTTCCCACGTCCAGCCCCACATGCAGAGTTCCCACTCCAGCCAGGCCCACATGCAGATGAAGAACTCCTTGCAACATGCAGTGTAGCTCGGAGGGGAAGTAGAAGACTTTGAGACCTCCATGAATTATGTTAAAGACGCCGAGACCATGTTCGATGTAAGTTGTGTTAAAGACGCCTAGACCTCCATGTTTGAATGCAATTGTGTTAAAGACGCCTAGAGCACCATTTTGCATTTTCAAATATGCTAAAGACGTCTAGAAATCCCTTTACTGTGTAAATCGCTCCATTTGGGGAAATAATAGCATGGTAGTATTATTTTGGGAAATAAATATTCCCCATACATTATCGTGGGCAGTTTAGCCATGTTTTTGTGCATTCGTGGCGAGCTTTTATTGGTTAGGAGAGACCTTTGACTGTAATATTAGTAGTTTATAAAATCCACCATTCCAAGACATGTTTACTCAAATATACCATTCTTATAACAAAATATTAAATGATATTTATCTCTTATTGTTTATTTATTTTTGTTAAAATACTATTTTTTTATTAAAATTTCAAAATTGATTGATACTTTTACACATGGAGTATAAATCACACATTTTCTGACTTTTGAATAACAATGAAAATGATATTGTCAAAATAAAAGAAAAATAAAATAATAAAAATAATTAATTTTTATCTAAAAATATACATAATATATGTTAGTATGAATACGAACATAAATCAAATAATAATGGTATAACTTTTAATTTTTATAATATCTTATTTTGTTTATATAAAATATAATATATATGAAAAATAATGTTAAGGTTTTCAATATATGAGATCCATCTTTTTTACCAGTTTTATATAAGCCCTATTTTTATGCATCGATAATCTGAAATATGGTTAGAAACAATAGTATTCTAATAATAATAAGGGTAAAGTATAACAATGGTCACTGAACTTTTCTTAAGCTTTCATTTAGGTCCCCCAACTTTTAAAACTTGCAATACAGTCCCCTAACATTAGTTCGTTTGTAATGGTCCCCAACTTACGTCGGGGACCATATTACAAACTGACTAATGTTGGGGACTGTATTGTAAGTTTTAAAAATGAGGGACCTAAATGAAAACTTTAAAAAAGTTCAGTGACCATTACTACTTTACCCTTATGAAAATTACATGTAGCGTTATTTTAATTAAATATCATCAGATTTATGAATAATGGATGTGTTAATTTATTTAATAAAATTACATAATTAATTAATTTATGGTTAAAATCCGAGGTGATGAGAGAAAAGAACCACGACAAGAACACATCGAAAAAGACAATGTCGATGACCAATTAATTTTGCTTAGCCCAACAAATAAAAAAAATAAAATCGGCCAATATTTTAACAAAACACCACAATTTACTAATCGTAAGTGGGATAAAGACCTTAACCCAAGTACGTAAGCACATGTGAAATTTAATAATTACGTGCTTCTCACTCTTACTCAAATTCACACTACTCACCTATTATTTAAACATTTTATTAAGGATGTCAAACAATTCACAAAATTTATAACCTAATTGATAATAAAATAAATTAGCTATATATCACATTGTATTTTATATAATTAAATTACAGAAAAATTTAAAAGAATTATATCAAATTTGAATTATTTTTATACAATTAGTTGTATAGATTAATTGCTTAAAACAACATAAATTCCAGTGATGTTCACATGTCATGAGGTGGGGAATTATGGACACCAATCAGGGCTGGCTCTGACTTTTTCTTGGCCGGGGCAAAATTAAAAAAATGGGCCTTAATTTAAAAGAATATTAAAAATTATGCAATATAAATTTTTAATTAATTTTTATTAAATTAAATAAATATTATTCATTACAATATAAAAAATGTCAAAAACATATTTAAGCATAAAATACTTATAAAAAACATTGCCTTCGAGCATTTCTTGATGCAAAATCATTGATGATAGTGTCAACACAATGCTTTCCAACATATTTTTCTCATATATAACATAGCAAGTCCATTCAATCTTGCTTGACATGTTGACCTTAAGTAATTTCAATAATTTCAGCTTTGAAAAACTTCTTTCCGCGGATGCTACCGTTACCGGCAGTGTTAATAAGATTCGATAAGCAATTGAAACATTAGGATGACAATCTCTAGCTTTAACAAACTCAAGAACTTCAAGCGATGTCATGAATACATTTGGCAAAGTCAATTGCACACTTTCATTTTATACAAAAAAAATCATCTGCATCAACATCCGACAAATTATTATGAAAAAATAATCTTAAAATTATTGAAACTTCTTTTAATTTATTGTCATCCAATGACTTCAACCTTGTAGAATCAATTAAAAATCCAAAATAATTTTCAAAAATCTTTAACTGTTCAAATCTATCTTTCAAAGAAGCGAGAGTCTATCAACAAAAAAAAAATAATTAACTTTAAAAGACTCCTCTGATTGCATTTCTTCATCATGATCATTCTCATCAAATTGTCTTTTTCTAAAAATACGTCGCTTAATTTTTAATCTCACCTTACTTCACTCCAAATATTCATGTTAGTCATATGCTCAATACTATTTTCATGTTGTTTGAGTTTCTCACTAAGATGCTTCCAATCATTTAATTCATCATTTTCTAAATAACTCTTATTGTTTTGTTTTGTAAACAATTTACAACAAAAACAATAAACTTTGTCCACATGTTTAGAATAGACCAAACATTTTCTATCGCTAATCTCTCCATTACTCAACTTTTTAGAAAAATAAGCATATGAAAAATGCCTAGAATTATTGGCTAAGGGAAATTTCAAATTCAATTCTCTTATAGGCCCCTTTTCAACTAAAATCTCTCTAGATTGTTATCAAGATTACCCCAATTTCTAGGATCATAAATGTCTACAGTAGGGACTAAGTGTTGATCAATCCCAACATCTTCAACGTTAGACTCATTTTGTGCATGATTATGGACATTTAAATTAGACTCATTTGAAGAACTATCAAGATTATTTAAATTCTCAGCAATATCATTTAAATTTTCATTAGAAGACTCTCCTACTCTATTTTTAAAGAATTTATCAAGAGCTCCCTTTTGAAATGACCATCCAGCTCAGTTGGTAGAGCACAAGGTTCTTAATCTTGAGGTCGTGGGATCGAGTCCCATGGAAGACATTTCATAATTTAGAGGTCTTCTACGGAAGCTACTCTCAACCTAGTGTTGGGGGCCTACTATCTTACCTCCCCCTTACCCCATTACATATGGGAACAAGGGACACCATTTTTTTATCAAGAGCTCCCTTTGTGATTCTATTAAATCATCTATTTGTTTTCTTTTTTTCTTTTTTCACTACCATACAAATGTTTTTTTAGCAAACATTATAAATGCAACTAATGTAAAAAGACAATAACACCTGTAAATGGGAAGATCCTCGATCGAAGTATTTATACGCCAAATTCGCAACACCGTAATGATTGAACTTAGAAGGAAGATGAAGTATCTGCATATCCACGTTTGACATTTCATATCCAAAATTTATGAAACAAAAAAAGAGAATAAGTTTATCTATAATTTAGAAATATATAAAAAATAAAATAAAATAAAAATAAAGAATTTGGAAACATGAACTTACTTAGGATTTTAAAAATATCTTCAATGACCACAATTGATGATAAGTAATTGTGTTTGTGAATTGTGATATGAGAAATTGAAATTGAGAACAATAAGAAATAAATTGATTTTACTTCAATGTTCTCCTATCATTTATAGGAAATAAAAAAAGTAACCGTTAGCCCTCTTGGCTCTTGCATTAACGTTGAACATCCAAAAAAAATTAAATTCAACTTGCATTAATTTACACTAATATTTAGAGTCATCTGGCATTAATGTAGAAATATATAATATTTATGTAACCGTTATGGGCCCTTGGCTCTTGCATTAACGTTTAAGATGAGAATATCCAAAAATTTTAAATTCAACTTGCATTAATTTATACTAATATTTATGAATCATCTTGCATTAGAAATAATATATTAATATTTATGGTAACCGGCCCTTGTGATTATGATGAGAAATCATTTAAAATTGAAAATTAATATTTATGGGGCCTTTACATTAATATAAAAAATAATATATTAATATATATGGGCATGCTTTTAATTTAATTTATTAAAATATAATAAATTAATATAAATCAAAATTATGGGCCCTGGGCGGGTGCCCCTCTTGCCCCTGCCCAGAGCCGGCCCTGACACCAATAACCAAAGTTTACTGCCTAGGCAAGCTTAATGGGGTGCAGAAATGGTACGAAGCGACACTGTCCAAATTCTTAATTTCATTTGCTATAATTTGAAATTAGGGATGTATCTAAAAGGATCTATGGAAGTTATCCCTATAAAAATTTTAAATTATTACATATCTTAGATATTTCTTTATAATTTCTATTGATATTTTTTTACTCTTTAAAATTTTTATAAATTCATTATTCCTAAAATTTTATAAATTTATCACTTAACCTAAAATTATCGGTATATACTTAATAAAAATAACCTTAGAAAATAAACAACTATAAAAGAAAAGGTTTTTCTTATGAATGAGTTGACAAGCTAAGCAATAAGGTGGTAGGGTTAGTAAAGGCCCCGTGATTACGACTATCATGCTCCTCAATATTTTATGGGTAAAGTATAGTAATGGTCACTGAACTTTTCTAAAGCTTTCATTTACATCCCCTAACTTTTAAAACTTGCAATACAGTCCCCCAACATTTAGTTGGTTTGCAATATGGTCCCCAAACAGTTACGGTGGGGACCATATTGCAAATGGACTAAATGTTGGGGGACCATATTGCAATAGACTAAATGTTGGAGGACTGTATACAAGTTTTAAAAGTTGGGGGACATAAATGAAAGCTTTAGAAAAGTTCAGTGACCATTACTATACTTTACCCTAATAATAATAAATAATAATAATAATAATAATAATAATATATAATAATAATAATCATCATCATTTATTATTATTTTATCAAAGATTAAAAGTATTTTTTTGTTATTATGCCTAATTAGAGATAGTGTTATTTTAGTATTTAGGGGGTAAAACATACCAATCTCCCCTCCCCTTATGCTTTGCCTTTTAGTGTGACGACTATCTATGTTAACTTTACTCTCCCTCTTTTGCTCTATCGTCTCTAGTCTTTGATATTAATAAATTTAAATGAAGTTCCGTGCTGCTTAAAGGTTAGAAATTTCTAAATGATCAGATAGATTTTACCCATTTTTTGGGTTTATTTTGGATTTGGATCGGGGAACCTAGACACGGTATTGCATGAAGTATCGGCATTGTGATGGCAAGTTGTTTTGAAGGTTACTGATAACAAGAGGTATGAATTGAATTTCCTAGTTGTTTACGTGGTAGCTCGTTTGATTCATTGTTTTGGTAATTAATGTTTTATTCCCTAGAATTAGGCTGGATTGGAATTAATTAAAAAATGTGTGAGAATCTGAACATCTGTTTACGTCAAAGGATTGTCTCATATGCTTTGTGTGGAAAAGTTCTTGAGATTGTATTTCTATCCATTTTTAGCATTCTTGAGGAATCGCAACAGTGATATCCTATTTCTACTCTCTGTTTCTTTGTTGTCTCTTAGTTTCTGAAGAGGTTGTACGTGAAACTTCCTTTTTCGTTAACATCTGGATAAATATGCCTTCAAAAAAAAAGACTAAGAAGTTTGATGACATGGTGATGTTGATGGAGGAGAAAGAAAGAGGCAAACCTCTTTATCAAAGATAATGGAAGACCTAGGTTTCTTTAAGTAGCCTTATGAACCTGGTCTGGCCTCTGGTAAAATTACTTTGGACTTGGATCTTGTGAGATTAGGATATGTGTCCTACATGGGCATGCTCAATTTTTCAATGTATTTTGGAGGGTCATATCCCCATACTCGTGTTTGGTATGCATTGGAGAATATTGTTAGGCACAACTTCTGAAAAATGAAGAGTTGAGTGACATAGCTTCTTAGTTTCCTAATTTTTCTCGAGGCAAGTTATTTAGACTATACGTAAGAAATAACAGCTAAACTGGTCATTATCTCTATTTATGGCCCCAAATTATAAATGCTATTAGTCCTTTGACTATTTCATAAGTAGTGATAATGTGTGAGTGAATCATGCTAGTGCCTATATGTTATTTTGCCAGTTTTCTTTGAACTCTTGGAAGGAAAGGGAATTCTAGGGAAATTGCATTCAAATATCTTTAGGAATTTGTTTCAATGCGGTTAGCATCAATTGGTGACTGGTGAAATGTTGGGAAATAAACGAGTAAACAGTAATTTCCCTATAACCAGATTAGTAAAATGCAAAATAAAAGCGGAAAATAATACCCGAAAATTGATAACGGAGTTCAGCCAATTGTGCTTACGTCTCCGGACTGCTGCAGATCTTTTACTAAGAGAGAAAATTTACAGGTGTTTACAAAACACTCACTACTCACAAGAAACTCTCTAGTATTGGGAGAAAGAAATGATTTGGGATTTGGGATAATTTTGAAGCTAAATGAGCTAGGGTATTTATAGTTGAAACTTAGGGACTAATCTTTGAAAATACCCTAAAGTGCAATGACTAAAGTGAATTTACCCATTCCTATTTTCAACAAACATCTACCAAACTTTGAAAAACATTTTCAAAAACATTTACCAAACTTGAAAAACATTTTTCAAAGTTGGTTGCCAAACTTTGAAACTAACTTTTAACAATCCCCACTTGAAGACTGATTTTAATCTGTCTTCCAGCTCGATCAATGCAACAGTATTTCTGGTCTTGTTATTCTAGCATGCCAACTGAAGCTGAACACAACTTCAGTTTGTCCGTAGTCACCGTCTTTGTCAATATGTCTGCCGGATTTGAGTTCCATTAATCTTTTCAAGTTTCAAAATCCCATCTCCGAAGAGATCGGATAAAATGATATCCAATTGTATGTGCTTTGTCATGGAATGAAAAGACGGATTCTTTGCTAGATGGATAGAACTTTGACTGTCACAATACAAGACATTGTTTTCTTGTTTCTTGCCTAACTCTTCCAAGAAACTTTGGAGCCAAACCATCTCCTTGCTAGCTTCCGTAACATCGACATATTCTTCAGTTGTGGAGAGAGCAACTATCTTCTGTAGTTGAGAACCCAACTCACTGCAGTTTTCTCCTAGAGTATAGACATACCCTGTATGCCTCCTTCTGATGTCAATATTTCCGTCTAAGTCAACATCTACATAGCCTGTCAGTATCGTATCCACCTTTGAAACAAAGTGCTTTGTTTGTAGTACCCGCAGATATCTGAGGATCCATTTGACTGCTTCCCAGTGTACCTTGCCCGAATTATTCATGTACTTGCTAACATCTCCCACTGCTTGAGAAATATCTGGTCTGGTACAAACCATGGCATACATTAGACTTCCAATTTCTGAGGCATACGGTACCTTCACCATGTGTGCATGTTCTTCCTCCGTCTTTGGTGAATGTTCTTTGGAGAGTCTAAAATGAACACCTAAATGTGTACCTACTGGTTTAGCATCTTGCATATTGAACCTGGAGAGTACTTTGTTGATATAATCAGCCTGTGATAACATCAAAGTCCCCGAATTTGTGTCTCTCTTGATCCTCATCCCAAGAATCTGCTTTGCAGCGCCCAGATCCTTCATAGAAAAATGCTTCGACAATTTTTGCTTCAAGTGTATCTCTTGCATTTGAGCCTGTAACGAGCATGTCATCAACGTACAACAATAAATAATGAAGCTATGTCGAACCTCTTGATGTAGCAACAATGATCTGCTTGGCATCTGGTAAAACCACTTCTACCAATGAAGCTATCGAACTTCTTGTACCACTGTCTAGGAGCTTATTTTAAACCAAACAAGCTCTTCTTCAACCTGCATACCAGGTTTTCTTGCCTGCCTCTATGAAGCCTTCTGGCTGGCCTCATATAGATTTCTTCCTCCAAATCACCATGAAGGAAAGCTGTCTCTATATCTAACTGCTCAAGATGTAAATTCTCTGCAACTACAATTTTCAATACCAGTCTGATTGTAGACAACTTCACGATTGGAGAGAAATTTCATTGTAGTCAATACCTTCTTTTTGCTGAAAGCCTTGACAACCAATCTTGCTTTATAGCGTATGCTCCCATCGTGCTCTTCTTTGATCCTGTAAATCCACTTGTTATGGAGTGTTTTTCTTGCCTGGTGGTAATTCAGCTATTCCTACGTCTGATTTGACATAAGCGAGTCCATCTCATCTTTCATGGAAGACTCCCACTTGACTGAATCCTCCACTTGCATTGCTTCATCATAGCACTCTAGTTCACTATTGTCAGTCAGCAACAAATAGTGCAAAGAAGGCGAATAACGCTAGGTTGGTTTAGGAATTCTGGAGGAACGTCTTAGTTCTGGTGTGCCTGGTTCTTCTTGAAAGCTTCAGGACTGATTTGAACATCATTTCCAAAAATCTCCTCGAACTCAGCAAATTCCTTTGTTTCAACTTCGGGTATTGGAGCTACTTGATTCTATGGTTGTCCTGTCTTGACATCACGTTCTCATTGAAATAAACATCTCTGCTTCTGATGATCTTCGATTTTCATAGTCCCAACTCATCACCGTCATAACCAACAAATGAGCATTTGTTGGACTTAGCATCAAGTTTACTTCTTTCAGCAGAGTCTATGTACATAAGAAATACAACCAAAACACTCTAACTGCTTCAGGACTGATTTGAACATCATTTCCAAAAATCTCCTCGAACTCAGCAAATTCCTTTGTTTCAACTTCGGTATTGGAGCTACTTGATTCTATGGTTGTCCTGTCTTTGTACATCACATTCTCATTGAAAATAACATCTCTGCTTCTGATGATCTTCCGATTTTCATAGTCCCAAAACCGGTAAACCGAACTCATCACCGCCATAACCAACAAATGACATTTGTTGGACTTAGCATCAAGTTTACTTCTTTCAGCAGAGTCTATGTGTACATAATAAATACAACCAAACACTCTTAAGTGTGAAAGGTTTATTTCTTTCTTGCTCCAAACTTCCTCTGGTATTCTACCATCCAAAGAACTGAGGCCCACGGTTGATCAGGTAAGCTGCAGTGTTGATAGCTTCAGCCCATATAAATTTAGGTAATCCGACATGTATCCTCATGCTTCTGGCAGTTCATTCAGAGTTTCTGTTCATGCGCTCTGCTACGCCATTCTGTTGCGGTGTCATGGGAACTGTTGTCTCCATCTTGATCCCATTATTTGCGCAGAAATCTCTGAATCTCCTATTTCTGTACTCTCCTCCATTGTCAGACCTCAACCGCTTGACTTTCAGACATCTCATTTTCCACCATGACCTTCCATTTTTCTGAAGGTATCAAGACTTCTGATTTTTTCTTCAGAAAATAACCCACAATTTCCTCGTAGAATCATCGATGAAGGTGACATAATATAATGAGCCTACAAGATAGAACTGGAGATGGTCCCCATACATCAGTATGAATCAATTCTAACCTTTTTGCCTTGGGTGTCTTGCCAATCTTTGCAAAACTGACTTATTTTGTTTGCCAAAGATGCAATCCTCGCATAGTTCGACATCTACACTCTTTAGATCTGGCAGCTTCCCTTTTGACAAACGTCTTCATCCATTTCTCGCTCATATGGCCAAGCCTTTGGTGCCATAGGTTTGATTTTCCATCAGCATCTGTGGCTGCAATGACATTCTCTAAATTTGAGGTTACATAGAGAGTACCAGTCTTCTTACCACGAGCAATGACGAGTGCTCTTTTGGTAATTCCATTCACAGCCTGAAAAAGTTGTGCTATATCATTCTCCATCAAGCTGTACATAGATCAAATTTCTTTTAAGGTCAGGAATATGTCTCACTCCCTTCAGCGTCCAGGTGGTCTGGTTTGGCAACTTTAATCGGATGTCTTCTTTTTCGACGATCTTCAAGGTTTCATCATCAGCTGAACCCTCCCAAAATCACCACTGACATAGTTCTCCATGATTTCTCGGCATGGGGTGGAGTGGAAAGATGCTCCTGAATCTAAGATCCATGATTCAATCGGACTGTTGACGCTTAGAATCATGGTATCACCTGTATCCTCTGTCACGTTGGCAGATTCCTGTGCGCCGATATTTTTCTTCGGTGCTCGGCAATCCTTTTTAAAGTGGCCCTTCTTGCCGCAGTTATAACAGGTAAAATCTTTTTTTTTTTTTGTCTTTTCCCGTTCTGGATTTGGATCTGCTACGATTTGAATTTCTTTCTGAAGTTCTCCCTCTGGACTCCGTGTGCAGGCTGAGGAGGTTGATGCTTCACCCGATTCTCTCCATCGAATTTCTTCACTCAATCCAGATCCCGAACATCGTCGAATTTTAATTTGTTGTTTCTCGATGAGCTGCTGACTGCTGTAACAGTAGCATTCAACTGTCTGGTAGAGATAAGAGAATTAAAGCTCGAACTTCATCATCGAATTCAATTTCCACGGAACTCAACTGGGTTGTCATTGCATTGAGTTCATTTAGGTGTTGAGCCCCGATGCCCCTTCCGCCATCCGCAAATTGAACAATCGCCTCATCAAATGAACTTTGTTTGAGGCCGATAGCTTCTCATACATACTAGAGAGAACCGCCATAAGACCCGCCGTGGTCTTTTCCTTTGCTATGTTGAAAGCAACATTGCAGGATAACGTCAGTCGGATAACTCCGAGGGCTTGTCTGTCGAGAAGAGCCCAATCTTTATTCTACATGCCCTCTGGTTGCTTTCCTGAGAGAGGTTGATATAGATTTTTCTGGTAACGAAAATCTTTAATCTGCATCTTCCAAAAGCCAAAGTTCGCACCATCGAACTTTTCAATTTTCACATTCCCTTCGTCTGCAGCCATCGCTCCCACTCGAATCTGGCTTCTTTAGGTCGTTCTGACAATTTTCGCGAACCGCCTTGTATTAGAACACCTCCGTCGACAAATTCGTATCGCCGACAAAATTTCACTATTCACGAAATTTACTATTCACATGAATAGTAATGAATAGTAACCCCACAAAAGACAAAATTCACAACCAAAAGCTCTGATTACCAGTTGTTGAGAAATAAAAAGAATATGAGTAATTTCCCTATAACCAGATTAGTAAGAATGCGAAATAAAAGCGGAAAAATAATACCCGAAAATTGATAACGGAGTTCAGCCAATTGTGCTTACGTCTCCGGACTGCTGCAGATCTTTTACTAAGAGAGAAAATTTACAGGTGTTTACAAACACTCACTACTCACAAGAACTCTCTAGTATTGGGAGAAAGAAATGATTTGGGATTTGGGATAATTTTGAAGCTAAATGAGCTGAGTATTTATAGTTGAACTTAGGGACTAATCTTTGAAAATACCCTAAGTGCAATGACTAAAGTGAATTTACTCATTCCTTTCCAACAAACATCTACCAAACTTTGAAAAATATTTTTCAAAGAAACATTTACCAAACTTGAAAAACATTTTTCAAAGTTGGTTGCCAAACTTTGAAACTAACTTTAACATGAAGGGCTAATAGTTTGATGTTATAACGACATTTTCTATTATAGGAGTAAATATGCCATGTGGCTCTTGAGTCTTTCTTGTTTTGAGATCTTGAAAATTCCTTTATGGTTATCTTTTCTTTCCATGAAATCTAAATTGCTCAGTTGTGTTCAGATAAGTTTAAATATTTCTTTAACCCGCAAATTTTAGTTTGTACTTGAAACCATGAATTTAAAGGTGATAAAAGTATAAGAATTTAAACCTGTCGGTCATATCTGACCTTTGTGTCATTGGATGGTTGGTTATCTGAACATACATCCTTATAACTTAGTGTGATTGAAAGGTTAGTGTTGGAATTTGATGATTGAGAATATGATGGAAGAAAGTGTCAATTGTCATTTTGACCTGAATATGTCGAGCTTAAATGACACAATAGCATAATTGCAGTCCTAAGGTCCAATGTGCTGTGAGGGCTATGGTTGGATATGGGCATATGGTAAAAGATGCAGTGCATAAGAATCCCATACTTAGATATCTCAAGTTGAATGTTAAGAGCCTAGTTGGAGCCTGCAGCTGTCAGCTAATAGCTTCTGAACTATTTTGAAGGTTCAAATTAGTTATGGGATCACTTATAAAAGTAGGATAATCCTCTTGTTGAGCTAATATTATACATCAGACAGTGCCAATTAAATCTTGACTCTTGCTTCTGTCTTTCTCTCTGTCTTTAGTACATACGATACTCATACTAGTGTACATGTAGATCGGTGAGGTTTTCTGTTTTAACCTTTTTGTTGCCTTTGGAGTTTGGATTATAAAGGACAAGAGCTGTTTGGTTGTAACTTTGACACTTTTAAATGGGGTGTATGATGTCTCGACTTTTATGCTATATGCTATGGGGTTTGCTCATGTGGACTGTTTTACATGTTATCAGTGCCTCAAGTTCAAGACGATCAAGCACAGGATGCAAAGAGATGGAGAGCTGAACAACATATTCTTCACTTTGATGGCTCGGGGACCTGATGGTATTGTTTTTCATGTCTTTGTAACAAGAATAACTTATCCATACGCACATAGAAATCATCATTATTTATGAAGATCGTGTGGCAATTAAAAGCATGCTATTCAAACTTAAATCTATTTAAGAGCTCAATGAGGAAAGAACACATTTTTTGCATAGTCAATGACTTTTGCTAGAATGTTATTATTCCTTCAGGTAATTGTCTTTTAAAATCTTAAATTCAAAGCGATTGAAAAATAGTTTGGAGTTTCATTTACACAGAAAATCCATAATCAATAATCTAACTGGATAAGATTCTGAAAAACCGGTGGTGGTCCTATGTAGTTTATTTACATTTTGTTACATATCGCTTACTATTTACCAGGGCATCATGCATCTAGATTTTTAACTAATTAGCATTCTTCTGTCTCATGCAGTGGACATGTCGGAAATTACTGGGAAAGAGCACATGGAAGCACAGCCTGCGAAAAAGGAAGGGGAAGGAAACAAGCTTGATTTGGAGGTTGGTTTTGAGCAAACTTGATGGTACACGATGAATTTTTAGAGAAAATTTATTGCCTACGTATTCAAAGTAGTCGGATTATCGAAAATTTTCCTGGAAATTTTGAAGATGAAAACATTCCATATTTTCTGATTGACACATTCTATGGAGTATGGATTAAGCTTACAAGTGTGCAAGTGGAATTATGTTTTCCCTTTGCCTCAATCAATTTGAATAAAATCAGTGGAAAGCAGAGTGGGAGGTGGACCATATCTCTGATTTGGCATTGCTCCTCCAGTCCAGGATGTAGAGTGTAGACCCATTGAAGTTGACTGCTACACGATTCTCCATGTGAAGGGGAATGTATAGAAAATCATTCTAATATAAAATTAAAAAAATACGTTATCGAAAATGTTAATATTTTATAACATTTCGGTAAACGTTATTTAAAATGTTATTTTTTTTCTTTCTACAAAAAATATTAATATCAGGAGATATTTAAAATGTTATTTTTTATCAAAATATTAATATCAAATATATTCATTTTAAGTATCGAAATTAATATTTTCGATAGAAAAAAATAATATTTTAAGTAATGTTTTACTGAAAATATTAATATAGAATATATTCATTTTAAGCAATGAAATTAATATTTTCTGCGAAAAGAATATTAATATTTTTTATTTCACTTTTCTTTAACCTTATATTAGGTTATTGTAAGCATAACTATACCATCTGAATCATTTCATAATCTCATTCATTGGAGCGTGGCATCATAGTCATTGCCAACCCCTAGGAAAACACCTTCAAACCTTTATCCACTGCCCGCAACTGCATATTCGCTGTACAACAGTGTGAATTTCAATGCGGCTTGGGTTATAATATCCTTCTCTCCCCCAGCTCTCCGTTCATATTGATAAACCCTCTTTTAAACGTCTCGTCTTTAATAATTAATCAATCCCTTTTGCTGATTGATGGTGTAAAACCTCGAGGCACAGGTGATGTAGATGAATTACACAGGCAGCCCTCCACTAAGTCCGCGAGGTGGGCTCTTATCTCAGCCACTGCGAAGATATTTCAGACTCATATGTCGGGACTGTTTGTTGTTTCAAAAAAACTTTATTCACAAATTCGCAAAAGGGTAAGAGTATGAGGTTGAATGACAACAGTAATGTTCAAATTTATTCCTAATCACAGCTTTCATGCAAGCATTATTATTAACAAATAGACAAAATGTTTGAACAACTCATCAAATCTCACTCACTAGTACGTTTTAAAAGAGAAAGGGTTGCTTTTCTTTTATTTTCTTTAATGCTAAAGGTTTATAGTATCATAGCCTTATAATGTCGAAACTACGTAATATATTGATTATTAAAGAATGTAATGTGGAAACAATATCCCAATAACATTTAATGCTAATGGTGCATTATTAGGAATATTATATTATTTTACTTGGTTTGTTTGACAGGAAGATTACAATGTTTGGACGAAGGAATATAAGATAAAAAAAATATTTGTTTTACCAAATTGCCCTTGAGATAGTTTTCTTTTTTAACAAATGAAAGTTTATAGAAAATATACTTTTTATTATTTATAGTTTATATATTTTAATAAAATTTATATACAAATAATTTAATATATATTTTTATTACATTTAATTTTTGATAAAATTATTTATATATTTTAATAAAATGTATACATTAATAACTTAATATATATTTTTATTATATTTGTTTTTATTTCTTTAAAAATACAAAAAACATACTTACATCAATACAATATAATTACACCAATATAATTATGTGTTTATTTTTAGGTATCAAGATATTGAGAGATGTACATACTTACACCGGTGTACATATGTGTTAATTGCTACATTATTTTTTACTCATACTTACACCGGTGTAAGTATGTGTTAATTGTTACTTTTTTTAATTTTATTCTACATGTATGAGTTGCACAAAATATCATATTAAATTATTAGGCAAAATTAATAATAAAATATAATAAAGAAAATCTATACAATATTTATAAACTTACTGTTAGGTATGAGTCACACTATGTGGGGGAACCCATCACCTTAAAAAAGGTTGTAACCTAAAATGTGGTACAACTTGAAAAAGTGGTGCAACCATAAAATAAGTTGGTTGATTGTTGAAAAAGGGTTCTACTATGCATTTATTACTTTTGTCTTTTGATTTTTTTTTTGGTGAAAAGTTATATTTGGCTTTTGTATTAAAATGTGGGGACATTTATTAAGATTGTGCTTCCGCTTGGGTTCGGTTTCTTCCCTAACTCTTATCTTCTTTGTTCAACTTACAAAAGAAAAAGTAACACATCAACCATAAAAAGCAACAACTATATTTTGATTTACAAAAGACAATAGCCATGACATTCTAAACTTAAACATATGTTGGCTATCTTATGTACACAAAAAGTTATCAAAATTAAAAGTTGCCCCTAGTATAATGACATATACTTAGTAAAGCTAAACAAAAGAGTTGGCAACATATTTTAAAGCCAAGTTCAAAAAGGAGATCTACAGATGGTCTATAAGAATGACATTTAACTATTTGCTTAATCACATAATCCTTTTTAAATTCATTTGGTAAAGAAAAGAAGAAATTCATCTTATGTGCATCTTTGCTAATATGTTCTATTGCAGTAAGCATTTCATCATTGGAAAGACCTTCAATTTTCATGATTTCTGTGAAATTGTCATTCTTCGATCATTTTCTTCTATCTCTTTTTTGAATAAACAATAATGCCCTTAATTTCTTAAGTAGTTTCTCGGTACACAGCACCAAAGTTTCCTACCTCTTTACAAGATCAGATAATCCATCATCACTTCGAGACCTTTTCTTGTAGTTGTTTTTTCATTGCAGGGTAAGGACATCAGCATCAAATATTTGGCAAGTTAAAGTGTCAATGTCCTCTATTGATTCAGAATCTTTTACACCCTTTTGTTCAACATATTCATCTATTAATGTGTTGTCTTCTACATCAAGTCTTCCACTGCATCAACTGCTACCTCAGCTACAGTTTCGGTTCCTGTTTCTTTTCCAAATATTAGAACAAAATCATCAACAATAAAAAGGTTTATTTCTTAATCCAACAGCAGTTGAATGACTCTACAAGATAAAAATAAAATATTAATGTTAATTAATTTTATAAATATATATGTAGATTATAAAGATCATATAAAGAAGATAAATTTAGTTAAAATGTACTCTAGCCCAATCATCAAAAACATCTTTTGGTGCAGTCAAACATTTTTTTTTCTTCATTCCAACCAATTTCACTTCCAATATTAAGCATTTTCGATAAAGAATTGTATTTTCTTTTCAACAGGTTTACTCTAAATTCAATATATGGATTGACCCTTATTTATGATATAAGAAGTTTGATCTCTAACATTTTCTCAAGATAAGATAAATAACTTGCTCTAAAAGTCTCATTATCAGCTTTCCAGTATAGGTCTTCTGCCAATATGTGTAAGAATTCAACAAGTGCAACATCCTCTTGTTTAGTCCACATCCTTTTAGTAACTACAAACTTAATCTTCTCAGTTTTTCATTTTTTCCCACTTTGAGATTCAATATTTGATGTTGACATGTTGCCATTCCAAGCAATCTAAAAAGATATATAAAAAATATAACATAACATAAAATATGATGTTGATGTTTATAACAATCATAAATGAAATCCTTGTCTCCAATCATTCAAGTGGTATCTTTGACCTCTATACGGTATAAAAAATCCTTCTATATTTGTGTAATCAACATCACATAAGTAGTAACACCATATATATATGTATTTCAATTTTAGAAATGTATTAATATACAAAACTGATAAAAATGTTACCTTTTTTAATATATTGATTACTTAATTATTACCTTGTGGAAGATTTAAACTACTTCTTCTATTAATGGCATCTCTTACGATTGTACCATCAGTTGCAGAACCTTCCCACCCATGTAAGACATAAATGAATTGCATGTATGGTGTGCAAACACTAAGTATTTGTTGCAATTTCATTTTTTTCCTTGTCTGTACCTAGGTTTATCGATCGAAGCAACATTGACCTTAATATATGTTCCATCTAAAGCACTAAACCTATATTCATAAAATATATATAAATTACATTATTAATATCTATCTATGCATTAAATTTTATTGATTAAATTAAATGTAATGTAAGAAAATAATACCTTAATCTATTTCCATCTATCATATGTTGAATTCTCTTGTATTGGTTATGGTTTTCTAAAAAGAGTTGAATGCAGTCTTAAAACTGAGGCTGACACTGCATGAAACTCTAGTAATTATTTCATCAGATCTGACCATTTGACGTTTTAAAACTTTATTCTTCGTATGATGGGATATAACATGAAGGAAAGTGACAACCATTTCTTTTATAGACATGTGTCTACTTTCTTTTAACCCACATTACTTTGTAATAAGTGACACAATTTTAAAAAAACCCTCCATCCATTCGGATATTATCAACGCTTTGTCTATCATTTTCAAATACAATTTTATGTAAGTTGAGTGCCCTAATATTATGTCTATGAAGCTTTTCTTGTGCACATCTTATTTTAGTTTTTTTTTTCTAAGGATAAGCGAAATAATAACAAACATTAGCACTTGAAACATAATTTCAATCATCTGCAGTTGTAAAATGAGAATTGTGACGATACACATCTTATTTTGTATTGTTAAACGAGCCATAACTATTTTTATACGCAAAACATTTTAATATTAGAAAATAATAATATTAAATAAGAAAAATTATGTATCATAAGCAATAAATATACATCTAACAATATATGTATCAATTAACAATAAAAAATGATGAATAATAAATTGATTTATGTTTACAAACAAAAGTTTGTTTCAACTGTTAATTAATATTTTATGTTTATCTAAGATAAGTTAGATAATCATAACTAGTTTAGATGAGTAGAACTCCTATGTAAATATTAACTTAATAGAAATCTAAAGTTAAGTAATATTAAAAAATATAATTTTAAATATTTTAGATCATCAAAAAATATCAATCCATAAATTAAAATTCAAAATTTATAATTATGCTCGATTCATTTTTTTTAGATGAGTTTGAGCTTGTATTTCAATTAAAAGATCCAAAGAAATTCAACACGAAGGCACATATATCAACCTGTACACTAAAAAAAAATATACACTCAAAGACAAAAGAAGAAAAAATCCAAGCAACGAAACAAATAATCAAATCATAATTATCTATTTAAAATTATCAAAACAAATAACGAAAAAAAAAGTAACCAATAATCAAATCATCAAAACAAATTTATCTATTTAAAGCTAATTTTTTATAGAAATAAAAATAACCTAAATCAAAATGTTTTAAATCGGAGTAAAAACGACCTACCTAAATAATATCGGAACAAAAGTAAAAGGTTACAAGACGAAAGAAAGTTTTTAATTGAAAAAGAGAGAGAAAGATAGGAGGAGAAAACTTACCTGAAGGAGAAAACCAGAGAAGAAATTGAATTTTTTTTCTAATCAACGGACAAAATAAAACTAGGGATTTATCATAAATGAAAAGGTAGTTTTGAAATATTTCTTTATTTTAAGGTACCAGAAGAAATTGAATTTTTTTTCTAATCAACGGACAAAATAAAACTAGGGATTTATCATAAATGAAAAGGTAGTTTTGAAATATTTCTTTTATTTTAAGGTATTTCTGTTAATACCAAAGATATGCAAGGGAATGAGATTCCCAGGAATATAAGGGGGGAAACACTGTTGGCAATACTTCTTTACCTATTGGTAAGAATACTTCTAAACCAAATGTGGATATAAGATTCCAGAAAAAAATTTATTTCCCTTAATAATAATATTTTCCTTGATCCAAACGCCCCTTAAATGTCCATCGTCTAAGTAATGCTTTTAAAACCACGTGGTGATGAGTATAACAACTCTTACTCGTCAATCATCTCAGGTCCCAAGGCATTTGGTTGCTTTATCTACGTTTAATTTTCTTATAAAAAATAATCCATGTGCCGAGTAAAAACAGCTTCTGATATCCCAAAATACTCTTTTTTTAAAAATAAAAAAATCCCTCACTATTAACAATTTGAAAAAACCAGGGGTGTCAATGGGAATATATTCGTCAGATAAAGGGGGCATACGGGCAGGACGCTTTTGGTGGGCATAAGCTGAGATAGAGTGATGTTTTCTTTCTTTATCAAGGAAGATAATATGTTTAGGAGAAAAAGATCGTGTTTTGTTAGCTTATGGTTATGGTTACCAACTCTCCAACCTTGTCAAGGTTCCAGTGTTTTGGAATCCAATCATTGTATTCTCCTCAAATGGCGATTTTGTTCCGCCAAATGACACTCGCCTCTATATCTCAACATTCTAGGTAGAGGTGAATGTTTTGAATTAATAAGTTATATTTTATTATTTTAATTTAATTTTAAAAAATTAATTTGAACTATGTAAAATAGTTTGAATATAATTAAATAAGTTTATTGATTAAATTTGAAATTAAATAAGTTAAATTAAAATGATATTTATAACATGATTAAAATCTCATGCTAGAACGTAACAAATTTAATATCATGTCGTGTATATTTGAAAACTCTTTGAAAGCAAAATAAAATAAGATTAGATATTTTAATATAAAAAAGTTGATTTGATAATTGTTGTTAGGAAAATTTGGATTATATCGGTCATAGGTGGTTCATCCTTTTTTATTTGGATGAAAAATCGTAACTAATGACTTATCATAGAGTTACAGATGGACAATGTCACTAGGTTAGTGTTGATGTTAGCTAGGCCTAAGTCATGATGATTATCTATAAATCATATAATCGATATGAATGTCAGACATCAAATTTAGCTATAACAGATTACATATGTTTAATTGTTAGAGATCATATCAAGGGACTACTTATCGTTTTGAGTATATGGAGCTACAGAGGATAGTAGTGAGCTAGTGTGTATAGAACTTAGGAGGTCTCAAACACTCGATAGTCGGAAGAATGGTAATGGGGTAACTTCTGAATAAAATCGGAATGAAATACAACATTTATCCTTTGACTGAGGGAATGTTATAAAATGGATTGACCAAAGATTTGAAGAAGAAGACATTTATGATTATTAAATGAGACACTTATATTTACTTATATAATGAAAGATTTTCAACATTATGTTGAGATAATGTGAAAACTGAACCAGAGAACATTTCTAGATGTAGTTGTACACAAAACACACTTTTAAGGATAATACTTTTAAGGTTATTTCATTAAAAATAACCTAATGTGCATTAAAAGGAAGAAAAAAAGTGACCATTTCACTATGTAAGAGCTCTCAAAAGGGTTATAAGATTCTCATGTGTTTACTATTTATTTAGTAATATAGGATCATTATGATGTATAAAATATTAGAAGTTTTTTTTATATAAAAATTCAAGTTCAATTCCCTATGTTATATCTTGAAAAATAAAATTAATCTAAAATGTGAATAAAAAAAGTTCATGCTTCATATATAATTATACTTTACTTTTTTGGGGCTAAAACTTTGTAATAAAAGTGGAATTAGGGAATAGGGATGGATGCATTCATTCCTTAACCTTTTAGTGAATTACTTCATGTTTTTTTGCTTTCCCAACTTTACTGCATGTTTGTCGCTAAATATATATAGGGCATTTTCTACAGTGATCTTTGATGACGTGTAGGGTTCCATGCGATTTGGAGAAGATTCCATGATTGCTACACGTCTTCAACGTGAAGACTCCAGGATTTCCTCACGTGTTAAGCTTGCATGGGGGCATTTGAAGACCCAAGGAGTACTACACATCTTTAAGGTGAAGACTAGATGATTATCATGCGTCTTCAGCATGAATCTCTTCCCAATCACGTGATGCATACAAAGCTACCTTAATGCAACTGTTGTCCATGTAGAGGCATGCTGCATGCATGAAAAGATGCCTTAATGCAACTATTTCCCATGCCTCGTTTAATCCCATTGCTTTAAAGCAGCTGCTGCCCGTAAAGTGAAAAACTGTTGGTGCAGTGAATTATTGATGCTCAATCAATGAATTATTGGTGATGATATTATATATAGGAGAATGAGAGTTTGTTTACACTTACCCCGTGGAAGAAGAAAGAAAAAATGATATTGTTGAAAGGGAAGAATTCGAAAGGCAATGTTGAAATAAAGTAGATAATGTAATTTTCTTGAGTAAGTATTCGAATGATTTATATAATTTTTTATATTTTACATCGAAATTATTCTGTTAAATGAGATTGTTGAGTCCATTTGCAGATTAAAGAGTGAATAAAAATTTGTTTCAATATAGTTTTGTAAATCAAGTTGTGGGAAGAAGTTCTCAAGTAAGTACGAATAAATTTTATTTGAAGTATTACTATTTCAATTTTGTAATATTTTTAGTTTTTATTTGAGTTCTGAATCATTAGTATAAATTTTTAATAGTAGTGATTTAGTATTTGGATTACAAATGGTCAAACAGTTAGATCATTTTGCTTTATTAATTATTGAAAATAATATTAAAAAATTTAATTATTATTTAAATAATAGCAATAGAAAAAAAATTAGAATCTTTTAATTTTTTGTTCTAAATATATATATTTTTCATATGTAGAATGAGCAACAAATTCTTCATGATTATTCATTATAATGGAAAAATTATAGAGAATGAGCTCGGTGTTGTTTTTAAATCTAAAAGACTTATAATATGATGTTTAAAAGAGACATCACATTTATAGAAATGAATGAGATGATAGAAAGAAAAATACGAGCTACAATTGATGGGTTGAGGTATATGTTTATGATATCTCCCAATTCAATCACGTATGTTGCAATATCAGTTGAAGATAATGATGATATTAGAACCATGATTGAAGTACATGAATCAACAAATATCTCAGTTATTGAGTTATTTGTTAAGGTGCATAATGTATTTGATGTTCATGGGTCGTCCAAAAATGTGGTTGAAAATTCATCTCAAATGACTTTCAGAAGTGAGTTTGAGGACCCGACATATAGGTCGAAAAACAATTTATGGAAATGATGAAAAGTGTAAATGAAGTCGATGGGACATCGACAACAGCCGAGTATGGGGCAAGAAGCATATATCTTCTAGAATCAACTGTTGATATTGACACTAAAAATCGTTGAGGAGAAACACATGATGATTCCAGCGATGATGAAGAAACTGAGGAACCCGATTTGGTTAATGATGACATTATTTTCGATGGTGGTGAAGCTGATTTGGCCAATGATGAATATCCAACATCGTATCAACCTACTCCTCACATGTACGAGATAGATTACAATACGATGAGGGCACTTGAATTCCCAGTGATGCCACATTTAACTTCATACTACGTAACTGAATCATCCGAAAACTCGGGTGAATTATCTGTTGGGAAGCAATTTAGAGGAAAAAATGAAACTACTGGCGATTAAAGAGTATTGTATAAAAGGTCATGTAGATTACAAGGTTGTAGAGTCCAACCAGAAAACTTGTATACGAAGTGTGTTAAAAATGACCCCGAGTATAAGTGGCTGATCAGAGTGTCCAAAATGTCGAGGCAAGATGTTTGGGTCATTACAAGGTACAATGGCCCTCACACATGTTTACAAAACTCCATCGAACAAGACCATCGACTATTAGATTCTGATGTATTATGCCAATATGTGAAGGTGTTGGTTGAACAAAATACAAGGATCCCTTGTTCAGTTTTAGTTGTATCTATTCGAGACCAATTCGGATACAATGTAAAATACAAACCAATTTGGTATGCGAAGAAAAGGCAATGAGGTTGATATATGGCGATTGGGATACATTATACAATGAGCTACCTGATTTGTTACAAACTATGAAACGTTTCATCCCAAGAACCATAGTGAAATATCAAACCATGCTTTATACAACCTAGAAGGTCATATTCTTCAAGGGAAAAAATATTCCATAATCTTTTAGGCATTCAAGCCATGTATAGAAGGATTTCCATTTTGCAAGTAGATGGTACCTGGTAGTACGAGTAATATAAACATATAATATTGATAACAATTGCACAAGATGATCAATGAAATATCTTTCCAATATCATTCACAATTGTTGAAGGAGATACATCAGAGGCTTGAGATTTCTTTTTGACTAATCTATGTAAGTATGTCATTCGAGAAGATAGAGTGTCCTTGATATCCGATCGAGGAACGGTCCTTTTGGCGGTAATTGAACGACCATGAATTCGATGAACACCTTTGCACGCATATCCTGCATATTGTATTAGCCATATTGGTAAGAATTGTATCAAAAAGTTTCATAACGGTTGCATTCATAGCGAGATAGTCAGTATGAGAAAGTTTTATTTTCAACGTCTATATCCATTTGTGTGTGTTTTTTAAATTGAAGTTAATACAATATATATTATAAAACAGGATATGAACTACACTAACCAAATTCTGATAAGAGGTTAGAGAATTTGAAATGGGCTTATGATGAGCGTGTTTGGAAGTCAGCTTCGAAAATCTCACGAGAAAAATTGTCGCAAGCATATGATGGTGGTCGATGATACGAACACATGATAACAAACCTTGCTGAGGCCATTAATTCAGTACTAAAAGGTACACATCATCTCCCAATAAGAAGTGTGGTAAAAGATACATACTTTATGTTGGCTAAAGTTTGGTCAGATAAAGGGAAGGGGATTGAGTGTCTGATCAATAGTGGACAAATTTGGGCTCCTACAGTGGTGGAAGCAATGCAAGCAAATGAGTGATTGAAAACATCAATGTTTGTTCATGACTTCGATCGAATTAGACATACTTTTACTTTCATTGCATGCATACATCGTAATGAAGAAGGAGAATGAGAAACATTTAGAGTTGATTTATAACAAAGATGGTGTGATTGTGGTCATTTTCAAGCATAGAGATATTTGTGTGCTCATGCAGTCGTTGCATGTATGCATATTGGAACACAAACATACACCTATTTTGATGAGTGGTTCCATCTGTAAAGGATATTAAATGTCTACAACTATGAGTTCATACAAATTCCAAATGAATCATATTGGCAGAAACAAGAGCACGATGAATGGTTGCCAAATCCAATGCTTAATAGAAGTCCAAAGGGTTTACCTCAGTCCACTCATATTCATACCAGTATGGATATCCATATTAGAGAGAAATTTCAAGCAAAGAGATGTGGATTATATCAGGGTAAAGGTCATTCGAAAATAATTATCCGAACATACCACGACACAGGGCTTATTAATATTTAGATTTCTTGCATATTTGTATTTGAATGAATGTTTGTAAATATGATTTAATGATTTAATGGTATAATAATGATTATTTAATAATAATGATGATTTAATAATGTTAATAACAATGATTTCATAAAAAAAGGCATGCAATTGTTTAAATAAAAAAAGTTGCATGCTTCTCCACAAGGTTGACACATGCTTCTCCACAAGGCTTGATAAATTGATGAGTCGTCGCCTACTATTGTATTACTCCTTTCCCATATGACCAGACTTAATCTTTTATTCATATGCTCATCCCACGACTTCCATATTGATCGTGTTTCGCCTGAATCATCAAACACTTGATCCACTAGCAATGTTTCTGCTTCATGTTGAGCTGATGATACATGCATGATCATGACCAACATTCTCCATAAGTTGATTATTCCATGGACGTTTTTCACTATTGTTTCTAAGGGAGTTCTTTATTACCCTATCTTATATTATATCATTTATACATCCTATTCTATCATAAGGATGCATTCACATGTTAGTCTAAATTATCATATTATTATTTTCATCCTATGCTTAGTTGATCATGTCTTTCATATCATTCAATATATGCTATGATTACATATCATTTCTTAGGATACTATTATTACATGTTTCCATTTATCATTATTATGAATACCATGTTATATTGATATTCATGCATACAACATATACCCACAACTTTATAATTGATACACAATATTATAAGTATGTTAGATTAATCTTGCATCCATTTAAGCATGATTCATTACATTCATGAAATGGCAACATTCTTAATCATTTATTTGTTAGCTCATATGCATTCATTTTAGCTCCTAGGTCTTATACATTAGCTTACATATGTTATATCATTATGTACTTAGCTCATGACATGTATTCATAGCTTATATCACTCAAACACCTCACGACAGCATACATTTTACCTTAAATGAGCTCACACATTGCTTAATTTATTTGTTTGTTGATTCCTATAGGTGAAACACAAATCAAGGCATATTATGGTAGCTTGGTTAGAAAAAAGGACAAACATAGCAGGTCACACTAGCTCATGAATGATATGGCAGCTCATTTCATCACTTAAGGAGCTTCAACTTAGCTGGAGGAGCTAGCATGTAGCTGAACATAACTGGAGGAGAGCTTTGGACCAAATTACTGAAAAGTGGACTAAAGGTAGCTGGAAGTAGTTGGAGAGTAACTGAGGAGATGAGAAGACCAAATCTAACTAGCTTGAGTTCATCAAGCTATAAATCACCTAGTTAACTACTAAGGCACTCACATAGCTTACCTTGAAGCTAGTTCATCTCTCAGCTGCCCAAGGACTTCAAGACATCATCCTATGGTTGCAACCTTACCACAAGCATCCTAGAAATCCATGTGCATGCCTTGTGATTAGCCAGGCCATGTGCTATGCGTGTGACTCCATTTAGGCGCCAAGATGAATGACAACCTTACCATTAAGCCAAACATCATTTCTCATCTAAATTGGTGCCAACTTGAAGGGATTCAAGTGCTATTCAGCCATAAGACATGCTCCTCTATTCCAATCGAACCATCACCTATATTTTTCATGTTATTAATTAATTAATTATGTCATTATAGAGGGATACAAGGGCTAGCCGAACCATGTAACCATTCGGCCAAGTCCCTTCAAAAACTATAAATAGGTTAGTCCTATTCATTTGTAAGCACACATTTCTTATAATTTAAAGTGAGATTATTCTTTTTTCTTAAGTCCTTGTGACTTTTATCAACTTATCAAGTAATTTATTTACTTGTGGCGTCAACCCCTTCTTCCCTTAATACTTGTGGTTCCTATCTCCCTATATATAGTGGGTCTAAGTCCTTGTTACAACCCCTTAGAAAGATTTGTAAGGCTGGGTCTTTGCTCTCTATAGCACTGGTTCTTCCTTGGCCATTTCTAAGATGATATCCTCGCCAACCTTCCATTGTTTCATCACCCATACCATAGCCATAACAACATACTTCCGCTACCATTTCTCATAACATAAATAACCTACCATTTCACCTTTACATCTACCACCAAACCATCTATTTGAGCCATTCACTTATGCAGGTTATTTTGCTTCCTTCCTAGATCCACAATCAATCAAAAGGTAGGAGTACCTTACATCAAGCGGTATTCAGAGCTTTGGTAGAAGAAGCAACGTGCAATAACAACAACAAAAATACAAAAAGAAGTGCAAGTGAAGTGTAAGTGAAAGAAATAAAATAAGCAAAAGAAATTGCAAGCACTCAAAAGAAGAAAACAAAAGAAGAAAAAGAAAAAGAAAAGAAAGAAAAGTTGAAAGCACACAACAACATTTCTCATCACCAAGCCATTCAAGTAAGCCTTTAAAATTGATTGTGGTGATAAAATGTTGTGAAGTGACTTTGTATAAGTAACCCCTTTATTCTCTTCTTTCTATTTCTAAGCCGCCATTTTATTATATTTTGCTTTCTATTCCCTAACCCTTTTGCAGCCGACGCACAACAAGTAAAACTTTACTTGGTACAGTTTTGAGTAAAGTTACTTAGAACTCAAGATAAAGAGATTGAGAGGAAAAAGGCTTAAGCGTGGAAGACTAGAAGAGGACTAGTAAAAACCTTGAAGTCCTAGAGTGCAAATACGAGCGAATTGAGTGACATTTAAGTTTCCTTGGAGTGAACTCGTGAGGCTTTGTGAGAGCATTATTGGCAAGGTCCTATACACATTTCCTTTTCTTATTGGCTAACATGTCTCTTCCTTCCAACATCTTTATAGTTAAAAGGAATTTGAACATTCAAAGTCAAGAAGATAAACAAAGACAAAATATTTCCATATAAAATGTCATATGGGAGATAAAGTTTGTTTAATGATCATAGATAGAGGAAGTTGTACAAATGTAGCAAGCACTTACATAGTGGAAAAGTTGGGCTTAGAGACTTCCAAACATCCTTATCCTTACAAACTTCAGTGGCTCAATGATGTTAGGGAAGAAAAGGTAACCAAATAAGTTGTTGTTCCTTTCTCAATTGGAAGATACAAAGATGAAGTTCTTTGTGATGTGGTGCCCATGAGTGCAAGCCACATTATATTAGGACGACCTTGGCAATTTGACAAGAAGGCCATTCATGATGGATTTTCCAATGAGTATTACTTCCAACATGAAGGAAGGAAAATCGTATTGGCGCCTATGTTTCCAAGTCAAGTCCATGAATGTCAAGTGACCCTTAAGTCATGCATAGAAGAATGAGAGAAAATGAAGGCCATAAAAAGAAGCTTTGAAGAATAACGTTTCGATAAGACAATAATAATTGGAAATGAATCTGTTGGAGTTGAAAAGGATGTTTTGCAAGAAGTAAAGCAAATTGAAAGTGGAAAATTTGAAAATGATGAGTGTAGAGAAGAGAAGCAGAGTGAAGGAAAATTTTACCTAAGAAATCTTCTTCTACTATTTCTTTTTCCTTGTAGGATATTCAAAGAGGCATATCTTTTCAAGCTGAAGATTCAAGAAACATGTCTTTTGAAGAACCAATAGGTGTGACCTTTGGTAATGCACAAGACATGTCCTTTGACATTCCAACAGTTATGTCACTTGAAGTTCAAAAAGATGTGCCACTTGAAGTGCCACGAGTTGTATTCAATGAGGCTATAAGTACAATACATCTATTGAAGGGAATTCAACAACCAATGGAGTTTTCCATCATCAAGCAAACAACGCCCATTAAATAGCCACCCTGGTTTGATATTTCCATTCATCTTGTTTATTCATTCTCTAACTTTGGTTTATATCTATGGAGTTATTTTCATTTGTTTTGAACAATTCGAAGAGATGAATCGAGCATTATCCACCAACTCAAAAGCCATCATTTGGAAAGGTACAAAGTTTAAAGGAGTAATCCAAAAGGCAAGTCCTATTCTAAAAAGACATCACGTTTTTAAAGAGGGATCACAATGGACTTGTGCCTTTTCAACCAAATGTGTTATTTCAAGCAAAAAGGTAAGATTATTCACCCACAAAGGAGATGATTCCATTGAAGAGTTAGAGATTCATCAAAGGGCACATGATGGTTCAAAGGAAAACTTTCAAGGATTATGTCCTATCACCAAGAGTGATGAATTTCTAAACATGCATGATGATTCAAAAGGACACAATAGAGGTTTTCAAGAGACTTGTTCTTATGCAAGGGGAGAATCTGAGTTGAATGTTCTATATGGAGTAGATTCATTTATTCCTCAATAAAAGAAGTAATTAATGGAGAAGAGCTTTAATTTGAGGACAAAGCGCCTTAAAGAAGAGGGGATGATACATGCATGATCATGACCAAAATTCTCCATAATATGCTTAGTTGATCATATCTTTCATATCATTCATATAAATGCTATGATTACATATCATTTCTTAGGATATTATTATTACATGTTTCTATTTATCATTTATTATGAATACCATGTTATATGATATTCATGCATACAACATATACCCTCATCTTTATGATTGATACACAATGTTATAAGTATGTTAGATTAATCTTGCATCCATTTAAGCATGATTCATTACATTCATGAAATGGAAGCATGCTTAATCATTCATTTGTTAGCTCATATGCATTCATTTTAGCTCCTGGGTCTTATACATTAGCTTACATATGTTATATCATTATGTACTTATCTTATGACATGCATTCATATCTTATACCACTCAAACACCTCACGACAACATACATTTTATCTTAAATGAGGTCACACATTACTTAATTTGTTTGTTTGTCGATTCCTATAGGTGAAACACAAAGCAAGGCATATTATGGTAGCTTGGTTAGTTAAAAGGACAAGCATAGCAGCTCACACTAGCTCATGAACGATATGGAAACTCATTTCATCACTTAAGGAGCTTCAACTTAGCTGGAGGAAAGCTTTAGACCAAATTATTGAAAAGTGGACTAAAGGTGGTTGAAAGTAGCTAGGAGAGTAACTGAGGAGCTGAGAAGACCAAAGCAAAGTAGCTTGAGTTCATCAAGCTATAACTCACCTAGTTAGCTACTAAGACACTCACCTAGTGTTTAGTTAATTGATCGATGGAATAGGCCAAGAGGGGGGTGAATTGGCAATTAAAAATTTGGTGGGGGTGAATTGGCAATTAAAAATTTGGTGGAAGCTTTTGTAGAAAATTGAAAGTAATTTGCACAACGATTTATAGTGGTTCGAATTTCTCAACCAAAGTCTACGTCTACTACCTTAGCTATCCACATTAAGGATTTTCCAAAAAATTCACTAATTTGTTCTTTCTTTTAAGGACAAAGAGTAACCTTACAACTCCCTCAAGAATTATACCTCAATTCTTGAGCACACTCTCTTCCAAAGAGAAATACACAAATTTTGCAAACTTACGAGAAAAACCTCACAAGGTATGATGTTTGCACAATTATAGAACAAGATAAGAACACTCAAAGATGATTACGAATGAGCACAAATTGTGTTCTTGAAAGCAAAAAGAATATTGAAAGGAAAATTGGCTTGAATTGCACAAACTTGGTGTTTGATGCTTTCTCTCTTGTTTCTCTATGATTTCTTTTTGATCAAAGGCTTCAGAACTTGCTTAAATACTCATTCAATTGATTATGAATATTGGGGATGATTAGTGGAGTCAATGGAGCCGTTTAAGTATGAAAACAATTAATAAAACAGCTTGGAGCGTGAGGGGTATCGGTACCCCTTCATAGGGTATCGGTACCTGTAGTGTAAAATTCAAATATTTCGACCGTTATATGCCTTAGGGTATCGGTACCATCTGAGGGGTATCGATACCATTGCATGGGGGTATCGATACCTATGGGGGTATCGGTACCATTCGAGCATTCTGTTATTTCTCGGAACCAAAATGTTTACAGGGGTATCGGTACCCTATAGGGGGTATCGATACCATACTAAATAATTTTTATTTTTGGCTCGAATATGACTCGAAATACTTTGTAAAATTGTTTCAAAAATATTTTAAGATTGAAACTTAATTTTACACTTGAGTAAGGATTGAAATAGACTTTTGAAAAACTTGGAGTAATAATTTTCATATTCGAATAATTTAATCGAATATATAATTCAATAGAAAATCTTAAAATTAATTAACACTTAATTTATTATATCGAAACATCAAAATGTTTTCAACAATCTCCCCCTTTTTGATATAACAAAACATTTTTAGTAAATTTTAAGATTTTCTAATTTGAAAATAATTTTGGAAATCAAGTTTGAAAATTTTGAAAATTATTCCCCCTTACTCTAACATTTCTCCCCCTTTTTGTTAAATCAAAAAGATGACTCAAAAAGGTTTAGAAAACAAGATTTTACCAATTGATTAAATAAAGCTTAAGCTGCTAAGATCAAAATCAAGAGAAAGATTAGCCATTATTTCCATAATCAATATTCATAAACAAATGTGCAATAGAAATTAGTCATAATGCAACTAATATGTAAATAATGCAAAAATTAATAAACATTAAGCTCAAAATGAATGTTAATACCAAACCAAATATATATATAATAAGTTCAAACAATTAAACATAAATCCAAGCAAACTCAAAGTAAAACAATCCAAAAAAATCCAATCATCCATCAATCCAAAAACATTCAAAATGTTTTAACAGTGAAAGTTCTAAGTTGATCCAAAACAAAACCAAGCAAGGTCTACTCGTCCATAGAAGGATCAGGAGGAGGAGGAAATCGTGCTTGCATCTCAAGAGTAAGAGCATCCATACGTGCAAGCATTTCTCTTTGAAACTCCATTTGATGAGCTTCAAAAGTGTCTAAGTGACGATTCACTGCTTCGTTGTTTGCAGTTAAATGGGAATCGATGGAAGCAAACTATAGATCAAATGTCTCAAAAAATGAACAGAAATATAGAGGCACTTGATCCTCTTGTGGTGCTGGTTCTTTAGGCTGCTCTGGCTTGTCGTCGGCTTCATCAATATCTTGCATTAGTTTTTGAAGCTCTGGATCATCGTCCGATCCTAGTGGAGCTCGTGAAGAACTAGCTCTCGGAGTTTCCGCAAAGAATCGAACCCATTCACCGGTTTCCTTATCCTTTATCCATCCCGATCTTGTTAAGGAAAAAAGATTAATTTGGTTTTTGAGAGGGATGGCTACATCAAGTTGTACCCTAAGCTCATCTTTCTTAAACAAATCACTCAGTAGACAACCATAAACTAGACTTGGACAAGTTTTCTTATTAGGAACGAGATTCACGGTGTCAACGAGAACCGAAAAGATGATATGAGGAAGGTTAATTTTCATATTATTCTGGATACAATGTATCCACCACAAATCTAAGGCTCTAAGAGTGGAGTATTTTTCTCCGGATGGTCTAAACCACCATGAGATCATAAGATAAAGAAATCGATCATGATGATCTAAGATACTTACACTCGATCTAACCTTGTAACGGGAACCTACGATTTATTTTTCATCGTATAAACCATTATCATCTAATCCAAAAGCATTAGCTCTATATAGAGAATCAATGTGAATGAATTGACCTAGAAGATAGGATCGGATCCTTATGGTTGTGGTTTGTTCTCGATTTTGAACGCAAACGGCATTGGAATAGAAAATTCAAACGAGTTGTTGGTAAACAATTGGTTCGAGTTGACAGAGTTTATCAAATTTCCAATCTAATAGGGTAGGTAGATATATAAAGTTCATATCTACCATAGCTTGAAGGGACGGGATGTGTTTTTCACGAATTTTATATGACTCAAAGTAATGAGAATACCTATAGTAGAGATCTTGCCTACGTCCAGGTTCATTAAAGCACGAATTACCTATAGTCATAAGGGAATCAGGAATTTGAGGAGGAATTGGAGGGTTTGGATTTGGAGGTGGGTTTTAAGGTCGGTTAGAACGACTAGAGGATGACCTAGGGCATTTGTGAGACATGATTTAGGAAATCGGAATAGAATGGGTAACCTGCAATTTTGAAAACACATGTATGCAAATAAAGCAATCCCAAAACTCAAATGAGTCCTCAATATTTCAAGGTTCTCTAAAGCAATCTTAATGGGCAAAGTTTTGGAAAACTATTTTGAAAATAATGTTTGAGAATTATAATACGTATTATTTTCATGAAAACAACATAATTGAATCAAAAACATCAATTAAACCCATGATTTTCGAAAAAAAAATAAATTATATTTCGAAATTTTGAAAAATTTTGTGTTTTTGATGAAATTAGTTGTAGAATCTAGTTTAGAAATAACATGTGATCAATGCCCGATAATTATTTCAACCTATAACTAATTCAAACTAGTCCTAAGTTCAAAATTTGATAAAATAGAAGTTTTTTAAAAATACCATAAAAATTTCGGATTTAGTGGAATTTGATGTTATTTGTACAGATTAATGATTGAAGCATGATTGGGAGTTTATATGCAGTCGAATTTTGATTAAAAGTTGATGTTTTGAAGAAATGTAGTGATGGGAGAGAGAGCACAGCGGCAACTAGAGAAGAGAGAGTTTGAGAGAATGAGGTTTTTGGGTTGTTTAAAAACAGACCCCGTGGAGGGTATCGGTACCATCAGGGGGTATTGATACCCATTCAAGGATGGTATCGATACTTATTGAAGGGGTATCGATACCTATTGAAGGGGTATCGATACCTATTCAAAGGGGGTATCGATACCAGTCTAAGGGGTATCGATACTCTATGCACAAAAATGTCAAAAATCCGTTTTAAACACTCAAAATGCTAAATTAGTTAGCTCTAGTTGTATTGACAACTCATATATTGAAAATTAATCATGTTCAATCAATCAAATTAATCCTTTATCTACATTTGAACATAAATTTAATTTTCACCAAATAACATAAACTCCCTCTAACTAATAGCAAAGAATACAATAAAAAATTATTATTATAAATATTTTTCATTTATTCTTAAAAGTGCTAAAATTATTTTAAACACTAAGTGAAGATATGTCAGTTAAACCTAATTCTCTCTTAAGTGTCCAAAATCTTTCTTTGTATAAAGGTTTTGTAAAGATATCCGCTAATTGGTGCAAAGTATCAACAAATTCTAGAACTACATCTTCCTTAGCGACATGGTCTCTAATGAAGTGATGTCTTATTTCAATATGCTTAGTTCTAGAGTGTTGGATGGGATTTTTAGTGAGACAAATAGCACTAGTATTGTCACACGTGATAGGAATGGTACCTACTTCAATTCCATAATAAAAAAGTTGTTTTTTCATCCATAAAACTTGTGCACAACAACTACCAGCTGAAATGTATTCTGCTTCAATGGTAGATAATGCAACACAATTTTGTTTCTTTGAAAACCAAGAAATCAACATACTTTTCCTATCTAATTTGCATCCTCCATAATCCGCATCAGAAAATGCATGCAAGCTAAAGCTAGAGTCTCTAGGATACCAAAGTCCTAAACTAGGAGTGTCCTTAAGGTATCTAAAGATTCTCTTAATAGCTAGTAAATGTGATTCCTTAGGGTATGATTGAAATCTAGCACATAAGCAAACACTAAACATAATGTGTGGTCTACTTGCAGTTAGATAAAGCAAAGAGCCAATCATTGACGTATATAATTTAACATCCACACATTTACCTCTTTCATCTATGTCAAGCTTTGTTGATGAGCTCATTGGAGTGTCATGAGGTTTCCCATTTTCCAGTACAAACTTCTTGAGCATATCTTTGACATACTTAGCTTGATTGATGAAGATGTCATCATCCCAAGAAAAATGAGAGCTCCCCCATCATGCTCATCTCAAATTCACTTTGCATTAGCTTAGAAAATTCTTGGCAAAGAACATCATTAGTAGAACCAAATATTATATCATCAACATAAATTTGAACTACTAATAAATCTTTACCTTTATGCTTTAAAAACAATGTAGTGTCAACCTTCCCTTTTGAAAAACCTTTTTCAGTTAAAAAGTTTGACAATCTTTCATACCAAGCTCTAGGAGCTTGTTTTAAACCATAAAGCGCTTTTGTCAATTTAAGAACATGATTTGGGAATTTTAAATCTTCAAAACCAGGAGGTTGTTCCACATACATTTATTCCTTTATAAAACCATTTAAAAATGCACTTTTAACATCCATTTATATAATTTAAATTCATGAAAACATGCAAAAATTAATAACATTCTAATTGCTTCCATCCTAGCTACAGGAGCGTATGTTTCATAATAGTCTATGCCCTCTTCTTGAGTATACCCTTGAGCAACAAGTCTAGCCTTGTTTCTCACTATATTACCACTCTCATCAACTTATTCCTAAATACCCATCTAGTATCTACAGTAGATTTATTACTAGGCCTTTCAACTAATGTACATACTTTACTTCTCTCAAATTGATTTAACTCTTCTTGCATAGCCATAATCCAATGTTTATCATTTAATGCTTCTTTAATATTCTTAGGCTCTATGCATGAGATAAATGCAACATAATTACAAATATTTCTAAGAGAAGATCGAGTTGTTACCCCTTTGGATGGATCACCTATAATCTCACCATCCTTGACATAGTTGTACTCTCTTGGGTAAGATACTTCCTTTTCTTCAATGGTTGGATTCTCGAAAGGATCATGAGTTTCCTCATCTTTCGTTTCTTCCTTTGATGATGGTTCTCCAATTTCATTTGTATTCATAATGCCTACATCATCATTCACACAAGAATCCTTCCTCGGAATGAGATTATCATCAAAAACAATATGTATAGACTCTTCTACAACTAAAGTTCTTTTATTAAATACTCGATAAGCTTTAGAATTTAAGGAATAACCCAAAAAAATTCCTTCATCACTTTTAGCATCAAATTTGCCAAGATTGTCTTTACCGTTGTTTAAAACAAAACATTTACATGCAAAAGGATGAAAATAGCTAATGTTAGGCTTTTTATTTTTAAAAAGTTATATGGAGTTTTCTTCAAAATAGGCCTAATCATTACACAATTAATAACATAACAAGCGGTATTTGTGGCTTCCGCCCAAAAATATTTTGGCAAATTGTTTTCACAAAGCATGGTTCTAGCCATTTCTTCTAAAGTTCGATTTGTCCTCTCAACAACTCCATTTTGTTGAGGGGTTCTAGGTGCTGAAAAATTATGACTAATACCATTAGAATTACAAAACTCAATAAATCCAAGATTTTCAAATTCAGTTCCATGATCACTCCTAACACTAGTTATAGAGTAACCTTTTTCGTTTTGGATTACTTTTGAAAACGTGATAAATTTTTCTAATGCTTCATCTTTAGTACTTAAGAATAGAACCCAAGTATATCTAGAATAGTCATCTACCAAGACAAATGCATATTGTTTTCCACCCAAGCTAGTAGTTCTAGATGGCCCAAAAAGATCTAAATAGATCAATTGCAATACTCTACTAGTAGATACGTCATTAATGTATTTAAAAGAAATTTTCTTTTGTTTTCCTTTAGCACAAGCATAACAGATTTGATCATTATCAAATTTTAGTTTAGGCAACCCTCGAACTAAATCTTCTTGACTAAGTCGTTGCAATACACTCATACTAGCATGTCCTAGTCTCCTATGCCATAACCAACTATCATGCTCATCCTTAGCAACTAGGCATAAATTAGTCATATTTATGGAATCTAAATGCACCATGTAAATGTTTCCTATTCTATGACCAATAAGCATAATCCGATTAGATGCAATGTCAATAACTTTACAACCATTAGTTTTAAACATGACATTGAATCCCTTATCACATAATTGACTAATACTCAAAAGATTATGCTTTAATCCATTCACATATAAAACATTTTTAATTTGTATAGAAGAGGTATTACCTATTGTACCTATACCTTCAACCTTTTGAATTATCACCAAAAGTCACTTCTCCTCCATTTTTGGCGTTAAGCTCTATGAACCGGCTTTTGTCTCCGGTCATGTGTCTTGAGCATCCACTATCAAGGTACCATGAGTTTGAATTTGTTTCCCATGGCTTGTAGCAATGCTCATTTTCCTACAAACATAGATTAATTTTTGATTTTTGGTACCCAAATTCTTTTGGGTTCATATTCATTAGTTTCCAAAAACCTAGTCCCCTTAGGTATCCATTTGTGTAGGATATCCTTATCTTTAGTAGTAATGAGTCCTTTAGGAACCCATATACTTCTAATGATTTTTCCATTAGAGGTTCTTTGGGGACCTATATGATTGTAGTTTTTAAAACTTTTTCTAACAAAGTTGGTTTTTGAATTTTCTCCTTTTTCAAAAAGTTTTGATCCAAATTTATCAAAAGAAGCTTTAAGATCATCAATTTTCTTTTGATGATCATCATTGACCTTTGAAAGTAAATTTTGCAAATCTAAATTTTTCTTTTCAAACTCTTCTTGTTTGATTTGAAAATCACTTATTTTACTTTCAAGATCGTTGTTGGTCTTGGATATGAGATTCTTTTCATTTTTCAATTTCGAAATATCATTTTTATATTTTAAAAACAATTTCTCATAGTCCGAAGCCAACCCGATAAATTCCTCTAATAACTCATCGTAAGATAAATCATCTAAATCAAATGAGTTAGATGTTACCTTAGAATCTTCCCCGAATGCCATCAAACACAAGTTTGCTATTTCTTGTTCCTCTTCATCGGAACATTCTTCATCGCTCCATGTAGCCACGTGAGCCTTGTGCTTACTCTTTGATTGACCCTTCTTCTTCAATTATGGTCAATCATATTTGACATTCCCCGATTTTTTGCATTCATAGGAAATGATCGAGTCATTCTCTTTTGGTTCATTTTTGAAGCCTTTATTTCATTTGAATTTTCTTCCTCGGTTAGGCCTCATCATTTTTCTGAACCGTTTGGAAAACAATGCCATTTTCTCGTCATCTTCATCCGAGTCACTCTCATCTTTTGTTAATTTGAGAGCAACTCCCACGTTCTTCTTTTTCTCTGTCTCCTTCTTTGGCTCGTCTATTTTCTCAAGGTCTTCATCTTCTTTAAGCATCATTTCATGCGTGAGGAGAGAGCCAATAAGTTCATCGAGGGTCAAGGATTTCAAGTTCTTAGCCTCGATGATCATCATCTTCTTTGATTTCTAAGCTTTTGGAAGAGAGTAAACTAACTTCCTTACAAGCTTGTCATTTAGAATGATTTCTCCATATGATTTGAGACTATTGACAATCGTGGAGAATCTATCCATCATAGCTTTTACATATTCATCCGGTTTCATCTTGAAATTTTCATAGCTATGAGTTAGAAGACTAATTTTAGATTCTTTTACCTCGTTTGTGCCTTCATGAGTGACTTGTAGTTTGTCCCATATCTCCATGGCGGTTGTGCAAGATGAAACTCTCCCATATTCATCCGGTCCAAGAGTATAAAAGATAATATGGATAGCTTTGGAGTTAAGCTAGAACATTCTTGTCTCTCCTTCACTCCACAACCTCGGGTGAGTGGAGGGTTTGATGTATCCATCTTTTATGATATTCCATACTCCCATGTCACTTGCTTGAATGAAATACATCATCCTATTATTTCAATAAGAATAATTAGCTCCATTGAATAAAGGAGGCTTGTTGACGGGCAATGAATCGAGACCGAAGTCAAAGTTTGAAGTGTCGGCCATTGATGACTTTGAAAATCGATGTAACTCTTCCCGAATCGACTCAAGAGGCGATTAAACCTTAAAATGAGTGAGGCTCTTATACCAATTGTTGAGTTAATCGATCGATGGAATAGGTCAAGAGGGGGTGAATTGGCAATTAAAAATTTGGTGGAAGCTTTTGTAGAAAATTGAAAGTAATTTGCACAACGATTTATAGTGGTTCGACTTTCTCAACCAAAGTCTACGTCCACTACCTTAGCTATCCACACTAAGGATTTTCCAATAAATTCACTAATTTGTTCTTTCTTTTGAGGACAAAGAGTAACCTTACAACTCCCTCAAGAATTATACCCCAATTCTTGAGCACACTCTCTTCCAAAGAGAAATACACAAATTTTGCAAACTTACAAGAAAAACCTCACAAGGTAAGATGTTTGCAAAATTCTATAACAATATAAGAATACTCGAAGATGATTACGAATGAGCACAAATTGTGTTCTTGAAAGCAAAAAGAATATTAAAAGGAAAATTGGCTTGAATTGCACAAACTTGGTGTTTGATGATTTCTCTCTTGTTTCTCTATGATTTCTTTTTGATCAAAGGCTTCAAAACTTGCTTAAATACTCCTTCAATTGGTTCTGAATGTTGGGGATGATTAGTGGAGTCAATGGAGCTATTTAAGTGTGAAAACAATTAATAAAACAGCTTGGAGCATGGGGGGTATCGGTACATGTAGTGTAAAATTCAAATATTTTGACCGTTATATGCCTTAGGGTATCGATACCATTGCATGGGGGTATCGATACCTATGGGGGTATCGGTACCATTCGAGCATTCTGTTATTTCTCGGAACCAAAATGTTTTCAGGGGTATCGGTACCCTATAGGGGGTATCGATACCATACTAAATAATTTTTATTTTTGGCTTGAATATGGCTCGAAATACTTTGTAAAAATTGTTTCAAAAATATTTTAAGATTGAAACTTAATTTTACACTTGAGTAAGGATTGAAATAGACTTTTGAAAAACTTGGAGTAATAATTTTCATATTCGAATAATTTAATCGAATATATAATTCAATATAAAATCTTAAAATTAATTAACACTTAATTTGTTATATCGAAACATTAAAATGTTTTCAACACCTAGCTTACCTTGAAGCTAGTTCATCTCTAAGCTGCCCAAGGACTTCAATACATCATCCTATGGTTGCAACCTTACCACAAGCATCCTAGAAAGCCATGTGCATGTCTTGTGATCATCCAAGCCATGTGTTATTTGTGTGACTCCATTTAGGCGGCAAGATGAATGGCAACCTCACCATTCGGCCAAGCATCATTTCTCATCCAAATTGGCACCAACTTGAAGGGATTCAAGTGTTATTCGGCCATGAGACATGCTCCTCTATTCCAACTGAACCAGCACATATATTTTTCATGTTATTAATTAATTAATTATGTCATTATAGAGGGATACAAGGGCTGGCCGAACCACCATATAACCATTCGACCAAGTTCCTTCAAAAACTATAAATGGGCTAGTACTATTCTTTTGTAAGCACACCTTTCTTATAATTTAAAGTGAGATTATTCTCTTTTCTTAAGTCCTTGTGACTTTTATTGACTTATCAAGTAATTTATTTACTTGTGGCATCAACCCCTTATTCCCTTGATACTTGTGGTTCATATCTTTCTATAAATTATGGGTCCAAGTCCTTGTTACCACCCCTTAGAAAGATTTAGCTGCCCAAGGACTTCAAGACATCATCCTATGGTTGCAACCTTACCACAAGCATCCTAGAAAGCCATGTGCACGCCTTCTGATAAGCCATGCCATGTGCTATGCGTGTGACTCCATTTAGGCGCAATGATGAATGGTAACCTCACCATTCGGCCAAGCATCATTTCTCATCCAAATTGGCGCAAACTTAAAGGGATTCAAGTGCTATTCGGCCATGAGACATGCTCCTCTATTCCAACCGAACCAACACCTATATTTTTCATGTTATTAATTAATTAATTATGTCATTAAAGAGGGACACAAGGGCTGGCCGAACCACCATGTAACAATTCGGCTAAGTCCCTTCAAAAACTATAAATAGGATAGTTCTATTCATTTGTAAGCACACTTTCTTATAATTTAAAGTTATATTATTCTCTTTTCTTAAGTCCTTGTGATTTTTATCGACTTATCAAGTAATTTATTTACTTGTGGCATCAACCTCTTCTTCCCTTGATACTTATGGTTCCTATCTCCCTATAGATAGTGGGTCAAAGTCCTTGTTACCACCCCTTAGAAAGATTTGTAAGGCTGGGTCTTTGCTCTCTATAGCACTGGTTCTTCCTTGGTCATTTCTAAGATATTATCCTTACCAATCTTCTATTCTTTCATCACCCATACCATAGTCATAACAACATACTTCCGCTACCATTTCTCATAACATAAATAGCCTACCATTTCACCTTTACATCTACCACCAAACCATCTATTTGAGCCATTCACTTATACATGTTGTTTTGCTTCCTTCATAGATCCACAATCAATCAAAAGGTAGGAGTACCTTACATCAGCTGAACTCCCACTCAATCTAGATTTTCTGCTTTTGCTAACTTTTTTCTTATATTGTATAAATCTCTTTATTTTTATGGTTGTTGTCAAGTACGGCTTCCCATTATCCCAATAATACATATGGTAAGAAGAATTTTGTAAATCAAAGTCTTCATCTTGAATAGGAGTGAGAGTCGGCATCAACACTGCTATGTTGTTCCAAAGATTGATATACTAGGCATGCTTCGTAACCCAATCAGTTACAGGCCTGCCTCATTCATCTATTGCATGGAGACCATCATCATTTTCTGTAATTCGCGGAATAGGCCAGTGGAAGTCGAACTGCCTCAACACTTTATCTACCCTCTGGTAATCAACAAAAGCAAAATGTATCAAGGGTGTAACAACACACCAATATTCATAACCCTCCCAAATGTGTTGTGCATGTGGTTGCACAAATGATATTATTTCTCCATTATCGTACGACCTCCAAATAAACTGTAAAACAAAATTATATAATTATAGATAGATAAATAAAAAAATAGTAAATCAATATGATATACCTCATTTTTGTTTTTAATGTCGATCTTCATTCTAAACTCATTCACATTATTATGCACCAACCTCGTTTCTTCTATTTTATGCCTCCATCTGTATACCAAATAAAATAATATTAGATAATTGTTTCCATATTCAAGAAAATAAATAAATTCAAGACATCAAAATTTTACATTCCGGTAAGAGGAAATTTCATCTCAACTCGACTAATCGGTGTTAAAAAATGGAAGTATGTGCTAAGCCCACGACTGTAGCAACATCAGACATCCACCGATTTCTACTGTAACTTTATTATATGTGATTAATGATGCCTTACACATCTCACTGTACAAGAACGCCAATATTACCGATCCTTAACTATCTTTACTAATTTCCCAAAAATAATTCAAAAATGGGAGATATTGTATATGAACAAAACTACCAAATTTATTCAGCATCAAAATTCCCCCAATCAGTTGGAGTATATATATATGCTCGAGTTGCATACATAACTTCTTCATCGGTACTATAACGATTGAGCTTAAATTCGTTCTCTAACCACGATAGCCTCAAACGCGGCCCTTTTAAAATTGATGGTACTTCTAAGGTACTTCTGACAAACTAAAATTGCGTCCTTTTCATTTTTTCCTCCCTACTGGCATCCCATTTATTAGGACCCCGAGTTGTAGGGCAACATACTCAAGAGTGATCGTGCATTCTCTACACGATAAATGAAATGTATGGGGAAATGTACGAGTTTCAGGTCTCCACCGTTCAATCAACGCACTGATCAAACCAAGAACTAACTTGAAGTCTCGAACAAAGTGACATCGTAAAATCCATCCATTTTCAAATTATTGATAATAAAACTATGATGCTTACCACAAACATTAATTCGATTACGAAGGTGTCATGCTCGTCTTCTTGTAATTTTTAAATTCATTAAATTAATCATAAAATATTTATATTCATATTTAATAAATCATTCTAAAATAAAATATATTATTAAATACTAGTATCAGTGCTCCCAAATGACTAGAAATATGTCGATCTAGTCTCAAAAGATTATTTTGTGATGCCATACTTCAACGAATCTGTAAAAAAATCTAAATTTTTTTAAATTAAATATTAACAATAAAATAAAAATTAATGTAAATTAATTTGAATAAAAGTTAATTAAAAATAACAATAAAAGAAATTAAAAAAATTGTATGCTTAAAACCCTATACTTGACGTTTGAACCGATCACCACCCAACATAATGGGCAACTAAACAAGAAGGTAATAAAATTATTTACCTCCACCAAATTTTTTCAACACTAGCTTTATTCATTCTCTTTCAACCAATCACACTGATTTTTTTTTCTTTTTTTTCTTCCACCAGGTATGTATGAACAAGTTATCCCCTCTCCCCTATATATAATATTATCATCCCTCTCCCATCCCATCAAACCAAATACACTAATAACAATGCACCGCTCAACTACCATTCATTCACGGGCTATTTATTTCATTGCATGGAGCATCTTTGCATGCAGCATGCATCACACAATATTCCTGCTGAAGACGCGTTGTGATCATCTAGTCTTCACCTTGAAGACGTGTAGAACTCCTAGGGTCTTCAAATGTCCCATGCAAGCTGAAGACGTGAGGAAATCTTGGAGTCTTCACATTGAAAACGTGTAGCAATCGTGGAGTCTTCTCTAAGTCGCCTGAAACACTACACGTCTTCAAGATCACTGTAGAAAACACCTTATTTGGGGAAATAAAATGTTGGATGAATTATTTGCCCCAACATTTTTCCTAGTAAAATGATGATGATGATGATGATAATAATAATATCTAAAATCATATTATTTATAGGAATACTTATTTAGTATTAAATTATAGTAAATATTTTAATTAGTTATTATCTAAGTATATAAATCATGTTATTATAATGGATGAAATATATATATATATAAGAAGATATTAAGGGGGAGATAATAATTTTTTTAATTGAGTTTATATTTAATATAGTAAAATGTACAATTTTATAATAGAAAATTGTTAATAAAATGTATAATTCTATTAATCATGAATGAATACGATTAGTATACATTATAAAAATAGTTTGGATAATGATTCATAACGTTAGGGTTCGTCGAGATATACACGTCGATTGACTCTTGTTTTGGTAGCTTTTCATGGAATTATCGGTCATCGGTTGAAGATTCGTCGACGACAAAGGGCGAAGCTAGCGTGAATTTAGGTGTTGAAATATGGTTTTTAAAGTTTGGGGGTATTTTAAAGTTTTTCAAAATTTTTGAGTTTTTTCATAAATATAATAATAATTTTAATTTTAAATAAAATTTTAAAATTATCATAATGTAACACGTGTTCTTTAATGACATAATTTAACGACCGCTACGGTTGAGACACCTAAAGTAATAAAATTTATAACGTTAGGCATCTGAGTGAATCGAAAAAAAATTGTACACATATTTAAAAAATATAATTTAAACACTTATTTTCTAATTAATCCTTTTTAAAATAATATTACAATCACAAATTTGAAATAGAACAATTTACATTAAGGTGAAAGCAGTAGCACACCTGGTTACGGAATGAAATAAAAACTGGTAGCTGAAAATGGTAGTCTTGTGTAGGAAAAGACTAGAACTGAAGAACTTAATATCATTGTTTTGAAAATCGGACAGGTTCAACCGGTTTAACCGGGAATTGTTGTATAGTCCGGTTCAATTTACACCGGTTGAACCGTTATTAGTGAACTGACCAGAATCACTGAACCGTTCAAACTTGACTGGCTGAAAACCGGAAAAAACTGGAAAAAACCGTCAATTTTGTTTTGTTTTTTTAAAAAAATTAAACCAAACGACGTCATTTGTTAAACGAGCCAAGTCAAACTCGAGTATTGCTGAACTCGACTCGAATTTGAAAATTTTAAAAGTAAGCTCAACTCGACTCAAACTCACGAGCTAAAAATTATCAATTTCAACTCGAACTCGAAATATAATATTGAAACTTGAACTCGAAAAGGCTTGAACTAAAAAAAAATTAGAAGCTCGATTGAAGCCTAAAATTCGAGCTTGATTAAAGTGAAAGAATAGTTCACTCAATGGTCACCAAAAGGCTCCATGATTTTGAATGCCAAATTACCTCTATTATTTATAGAAGTTAGTTGTGATGCTCTTCTATGTTTCTTAGCCATTTGGGATTGTTTTGTTCTCATATTTTCTCTTTAGACTTTTGGGATGCTCTTCTATGTTTCTTAGCCATGTGAGATTGTTTTAAAAAAAAATTAAACCAAACAATATCATTTTGTTATGATTTTTTAGCCTCAAATTTATTTTTTAATTATAGTTATATAATTATATTTTTTATTTAATATGTTTTACCTTAAATATTATGTTGTAGTTAATTTAAATCATTTTATTTCACTTGATTTTATAGTTTTAAACTTATATATGTTATTATTTGCTTTGAATATGACTTGTGATATAAAAAATTATTTTTTATTAAATATTTTTGATATTTTTATTTAATTTTGTAAATAATTATGACATCGTCCAATTCTTTCAATTCGACCGATTGAACTAATAAACTGATAACATGATCAGTTCGCTAACCAATCCAGTTCAGAAAACCATGCTTAATATTGTAATGAAAGCACCATAGAATTGGCAAAAGAAAACCGAATAAACCCAAGGTCTTTGCTTGGGACCCACCTTCAAATCTGTGACAATGATGGCAGTTTCATTTTCCTCAACCTCTCTCTTGTTCTGTTCTGTTGCTTATTGAAATCATCCCCCCTTTCATCTTCTCTCTCTATTGATTTTCTTTTAAGAATACGTTTGTAATTAATACCATACACAAATACGTAGCAAGGAAAGAAAAAAATGCCAGCTTTGTTTCGTCATAGCCGTTTGTGAAAGTCTCTCCTACCCAAAAACATAAATATTCTTCTCTTTCACCCCTTTCAATTTCAATCTCAAACTACAATTTCAATCTCAAACTACACACATGAAAGAAAAATCTTAGAATTTAACATCAAGTTCAACAAGGTCTGTTCTTTTCTTCTTATTTTTGGCAAATTTCTCTGTTTTCACCTCCTCCTCATAGGAACTGTTTTCTGCTTTCATCCTTGTCTGCTTGCTATTTTCTTTCTTTTTTCACCGGTCAGTCTCTGATCTTATTGACCTTCTCTGTCTTGGAAGAAAGCAAAAGAAATGGCCTTTTTGAGCTACGTTTTGCTGTTTTTACTGTTTGTTTTAGTTTAGGCAATTTGTTTTCTTTTTTTTGGGGGGTAACATGGAGGAGGTTGAGGCGGCTAACAAAGCAGCAGTAGATAGCTCCCATAGAGTTTTGAGTATTTTGTGTCAGCCTCGAGACCAGGTTAATCACAGGAATTTAATGGCTGAAACCGGGGAAGCTGTTTTCAGGTTCAAAAGAGTAGTTTCCCTTTTGAACTCTGGTTTGGGACATGCAAGAGTGAGGAAGCTAAGGAAATCACAAACCCCTTTTCCTCACACCACCCTCTTGGATACCCCACACACTAATGTCCAACAAAAGAAACCTCTATGTTTAGGGTACCCATCGTTGGAACCGAGTTCAAAAGGGAAGAACCCTCTTCAACTCACTCAACAGGCGCCATTGGGGCACTATCATTTCCTCCAAACACAACAACAGACGAAACAACAAGCTGAAATGATGATGTTTGGGAAGACCAGTAGTAGTGGGATTAACATGAACTTTGATGGCTCTTTCTACACACCAACCATGTCATCTACTAGGTCTTTCATTTCTTCCTTGAGCATAGATGGAAGTGTAGCTAACTTCAATTGTACTGTTGGGAGTGCTTTCCATTCCCAACACAAGAAGAAATGTTATGGTATGGTAGAAGAAGATGGGAGTATCAGATGTGGAACTAGTGGTAGATGTCATTGCTCTAAAAAGAGGTCAGTTTCTAGTTTTTTTCTCTCTTATTTGATCTACTACTGTTTTCCCACTTTGTACTTGATTGATAGCTCCATATTGTGTAGGAAACATAGAGTGAAGAGGTCAATCAAGGTGCCTGCTATCAGTAACAAGCTTGCAGACATTCCTCCTGATGACTATTCATGGAGGAAATACGGGCAGAAGCCGATCAAGGGTTCTCCTCACCCTAGGTTATATAAAGATTGAGATTTGATATATATGAACTTGACGTGCATGCAAATGGAATATGTTGTAATTTGTTTTTTCAATTGGTGTAGGGGTTATTATAAATGTAGCACCATGAGAGGTTGCCCTGCAAGGAAACATGTGGAGAGGTGCTTGGAAGAACCATCCATGCTTATTGTTACCTATGAAGGGGAGCATAATCACCCAAGATTTCCATCATCGTCTACAACATAGGAAATTGTGGTGTCAAAGCCTTTCAATGTTCAGTCTAATGATTGGCTAATTGGTTTGCATGGATATATATGGGAGCAGTTTCTTTTTCTTTTTTTGGCTTCAGAATGTTGGATTTCTTAGCCTTTTTAGGATTTTGATGCTGGTATTAGAGCCTAGTGCTGGTGTAGAATTGGGGTTTAGGTTGTAAGAAACAAGTGTTTGATCTTTCATGGCAATTAATGCTTGAAAAGGGTTGACGAACTGAATTTGTGTATTGCTCAAGATGTTGGATACCAACAAAATTTTATATTAGGGGATAAACTTATAATATTTTAGAAGTAATAAACTTATAAAATATTAAAGGATGAAAACATATTATCAATAAGAAATATAATTTTTTTTTAAAATATGTAAGTATTTGAAATTTCTAAGGATTGATCGCTCTCGGTGACTCTGGTTTTATCCATTCATGTTGGGTATTTGGACTTGTATATGACTTATACGAGCTATTGAGGGCATGTGGGGCTGCATTTATCTGCAACGTGTCTTTAATTGGAATATATTCTACTGAATTCTGCTGCCTACTGGGCCTAAGTGAATAGGCATATGTGCTAAGAAGTTGTTCTAATTTGATTTTTTTTTAAATCAAATTTGTTTCGATTATTAATGGAAAGACTTCAATATTTGACTCTAAGCATAACAAAATGAATTCGGGTAGAGGAGGTGTGCTCGTCTTTTGAGTATGTTCAAAACCAACCCTGATTCGAATGTTGATAAGGTATACCTCCTCTTAAAAGAATTGTTTTCCGAGTGTTGAAGATATATAATCACGAGTAAATTATAAAACGAATATGAAATATATCATAAGATGATAAAAAGTGTACGAAACTGGTGCGGTCGAAGAAGGGCAATCGACAAAGAGAGAACTGTTTAGTCCATCGTCTTGTTTGTTTCGTATCCGTGAAGAATTATTGAAGTCAAATTGGAGTCGGGCTCTGAACACGGCCAGGCATGTCAACTATGTAGAGGCAATTGCATCACGTGGTTCCATGCAAAGCCTGGAAATTTCTCTAACCTCCCTTTGTCTTATAACATAAATTATAAAATATATTTTCTATTCCTATTCTTTATTGTTCTTTTAATTTTGAAAAATCAATTATGAATAATTTTCATAAAATTAATATATTTTAATTGATATTATAAATATATTCTTATGTCGTTTTATAATATATGTTAATAATTAATATATTTTTATGAAGTAAATGTTTTATAACGACGAGTCGGTTGATTTAGAAAAGATGTGAAGTTGTTACTTCTAAGGATTCACATGTTTCCTTTCACTAGTTCTAAATGCTTTATCTTTGGGGATTCCTCCAGCTCTTGAAGTTTGCGGAGTGGCTGTTGGCTCCTTCCCTACAGGTATATTTTTGTCTTTGTTCCAATCAAGGTCTACAACAGTGGATTTCGAAATATTTTTTTAATAACACAATTTTAGTGGATGGACATAAATAAAATTTCACAGTTAGATTCACCATAAATTGAAATTCATTATGATCAAATGATTCCGTTGGGGAGAACTATTGTTACAGATGTGGATGAAACTAAGCTAAAAAAAAAAGCCATTTGGACGGCAAAATCTTCAAAATGATCTCAAGTGCACCTACCTTACTTAACTGCCGACATTTCTCCTTTGCATTTCTCCACTCTCTCCACGTTGAAGTTGAAGTTTGAAGCTTCAGCCTTTGTTAAGTGATGTTGACGAAAACGGGTAAAGAAAACGAAAGAACACGAGAATTTTACGAGGTTCGGCAATGTGCTTACGTCCTCGGTGCCTAGGCGGCGCTAGAAGTTTTATTCAATAATAATTTTTAGGTCTAGGTTACATCTCTATTTATAATAGAAAACCCTAGTACATAATTACAAAATCAACCCTGTACCGTACCGCGGGGGCTACGCCCCCGCACCCCCAACCCACATAATTTGTAACCCCACAACGAGACTTTCTTTGTAAGAACAGTTGATGTTCGCTTCGCTCACTCCGCTCCATCTCCTGTCCTCTTTACTGGTATATTTATGAGCCATACCTAACAAATCTCCACCTCGATGCCTGTTAAATAGAGATTCAGATAAAATTTTACCCTGTTTTATGAGCACAATTTCATTCGATTATAAATATAGATTGAATCTAGACAATTACCGTATTATCTTGTAATTTTATCAAGTCATCAGATGACATTCCCTTACGGTCATGACTGGAAAAGATGATACTGCGTGTTGTCCCTGTTGCCATATGAAGTTGGCTCCTAGTTAAGGCTCAAGTCAAGTGAGGTTGATACATGATCTAACATGAGGAACGGTAACAAAAAGGGGGGGGGGAAGATGGAAAGATTTTCACTGTTAAAATATTTAGTGCAAAAATGAATTTGCAAAGTTTAATCCCAATATATCATTCCCTTCGTTTTTAGTATTGGTGGATATGCTCCTTGAACGCATGTCGGCGTGTTCACTGCTGATTTTCATTTAGTAATTTCTTTCGGTCTATGGATAGAATGTATTTCTACTCATTTTCAATCATCCAAACATTTTTTATCTGCCAATGTTTTACTTCTAAGGTAATGATTCATTTTCTTTCAATTTTATCATTCTACGGTCTGTCCTAACATTATAATTTTAAGCAGTACTACAATATTACCAACATTTGCATGGAAAAATTACCACAACATGGAAAACACATAAGCAGACAAGATTCAATGGTGGCTCCCTCCCCCACCTGTTTCTTTAACCTGGTAATCTTTGGTAAGCAATCTCCTCTCAAAGTCCTACAAAGGAAGTACTTTGGTTCGATTTTTTTTCAACCTGGGAATTCTGACTTATGAAAACATAAAATCACTACCAAAAGTTTGATATTCATTTCATCTTTTTCAAACCCCAAGTTTTGCATGTTCCCCTCAATCAACTCAAGGAGACGAACTTCTACGGTTCTACCCCATCTGCTGATATACCTACTGGCACGGTGTAAGTACAAGAGGTAGTGAGGAGTCCTGAAGGGAAAATTAAGGCAAATTTAAGGTTCACTTTTAATATCTCTCTCCATCTAACACCTACATAAAGCAAGAAAGTTGCAGCAAACAAAGTTATACTTTTATAGTCATTAAATAAGTCAATATTCTTTGCAACTCTGCAAGCAAAGTCAACATCTATTACTTAGTCAACACTCCAAATCCCATAGGTACAAACAAACCAAAAAGATAGACGAAGATAGAATTTTTAGCATTCATATGTTCTCATTGAACTATATAGGTAGAGAGAGAAAGCTGTCTATGACAAAATATTGAAAGAAGAAGGAAGCCAGGATACGAATTCTACCCTTACTTTTCACCTGTTATAATTCCAGGTTTTTGAATTCTGGCTGCCCTGATCCATTGGCTTAGGATTTCCTGATTCCAACTCTACTTACTGTTTGCAGCAAATGAAGATATATGCAAATTTGATCCTTGGCAGAGTGAAGCTCAGAATATATTATTATCTCTAAAACCAAGTTGAGGGGAATGAAGTCTGGTCCGAAATCATTCAAGATATAAGATTCAGATGAATGGCTTCGAACCACACAACATTCCCCGCAACAGTTCAGTTATAAACATCAAGAGAAAGAAAAAAAGATGGTAAGAAGAAGAAGCAGGCAGGTAGCATTACATATTCAAAAGAGAGTATATTTGATTTTTCCATGCATAAGTTTCCTGCAATGGGGTCCTTATATACGTGGTGACGGAGGGGAAAGATTCTTCTTTGATTGGTCAGTCCACTAATTTCTACATTATCCCATTCTTTTACACACTTTTTTTATATAAATCTAGATGAATATAAGGAAATATTTATTAAAAAAAATTAAATCATTTAATAATAAACGCTCATATTTTTACGTACGAGATGCTCTAACTCAATACTTTAAGGGATAATAACAAATCCCTTAACCACCGAAGTTGTTTGGTTTGTACGTTCTTTTATTCACACGTAGGGGTATAAATCACTACAGCAAAACAGGTATTTTGCGGCTTTTTTTTACCTATAGCGGCGTTTTGCGCTCTAAAAACACATGCAGCGTTATGAAAAACGCCGCTAAAAGCACCACTGAAAATAGCGCCTCTAAAGTTAGCGGCGTTTTTTTTTTTTAAAATGTCGCAATAGGTGACAACATATAGCGGCGTTTGTCAGAAAAACACCGCAATAGGTGTTGATGTTTAGCAGTGTTTTTAGGAAAAACACCGCAGTAGGTATTGAGATTTAGCGGCGTTTTACTTAAAAACGCCGCAGTAGGTTTTGATATTTTGCGGCGTTTTTCCCACAAATGGCGCAGTAGGTTTTTAGATTTAGTGGCGTTTGTATCGAAAATGACGCAATAAGGGTTGAGCATTAGCGGCGTTTCTAGTATACAAACGCTGCTAAATGTATAGTATATTGCGACGTTTCTAGTATACAAACACCGCTAAATGTACAGCATATTGCGGCGTTTTTTTACAAACGCCACTAAATAACACAGAATTTAACAGTTCTAAAAATAATGTTTGATTACCCCAAATCTGTTTTTTCAACCTGTTCCATTATCCAACAAACAAAACAACAATAACATCAAACTCTATATCCATAACAAACAACATCAAATCCAATATAATAAATATAAATTTTCATTAACATAATATAAATTCAATTAAACAAGGTTCATTAACATTAACAGAATGCTCATAACATAAATGAGACTACGATGGTGGATTCTGAGGTTGCGTTTTCTGTATCATTAGCATCATATCATTGAGTCGTTTTTCAAATTCTTCACATCTCTGCTGATATGTTGCTTCTCTCTGTGCTGTCGCTACTTCTCTCTGTATTGTCACTGCTTCTCTCTGTGCTGCCGCTGCTTCTTTCTCTGATTCCGCTACTGCTCTGGCTGTTTCCACTGCTGCTTTGGCTGCTTCTGCTGCTTCTCTCTTTTCTTCTCTTGCTTCATTTTTCGCTTTCAAATTAGCCATTTGTTGATCCAACTCAACCAAATTTTCTTTTAAACGACTAACTTCGTGGTGGGAAGATCGAGACTGTGATGAGCTGGATCCAAATTATTTGGTGGGAGTAACGAATGATCCTTGACAGCGCACCCGACCATATCTTTCAGGACCCAAAACATCATTAATAGTTTGATTTTCAATATCATAATCATTAACAAGACCTTGACTCGAAGCAGTAGCATGATGCTCCGCCTTTTTCTCCCTCAATTTTTCCTAATAATAAAGTGAATAATTAATTAAAATAAAAAATGTACATCTACCCAATAAACGTACCATAATTTCTGCAGCATCAGCAGTCATATGAGTGTCATTCTTCTTCGTATGTGTCATGTCGAAGAGTTGGATTCGACCAACTTTAGAACCGGATGTATTTTCTTACAATGTACCATAATATAATTACTATGAGAGTATGTACATGAAATACAAAAAACTATTTCAATAATCTATAATACCACCTCATGAGATATATAAACAAATCTCTTTGATCCAGCCGTGTGCGTAAACTTTTATTGTTGCTTGCTAGCAACACCAACATGCTCTCAGTCCTACAATGTCAAACAAGCACTTTTAATGATGATTTAAAATTCGTTACAATTATTTCTGAAAAATACATCATACTTGTCCTTTTTTTGAACTCCAAAATCTGACTGCATCTTCCCATTAGTACCTGAGCATTCCTGGTGGGACTGTTTGCAACTTCTCTTCAAGGCTGAGATCATTCTTGAAGTATTTCTTCTTTAAGGAGCTCTTTTGGTCCCTCCATATCTTCCCTAATCCTTGTTTCACATAATCGTCAAAGACCTCTAAAGAAAATTTCTCCTATACAGCAAATAAGTGTGCACCGTAAGTATAAATTAGTATTGAATTTCTATAGAGTATCTATTATAATGACATTGTTACCTTAACAAAATCCAACGCTTGATTTTTGTTACTATTAGGCATTTCGCGCCATGACTCGTAATTGATCGGTAACAGATTTGCATTACGTCCAACTATGCCTAAGTAACCTGCTAGAAGACGTGATGCCAGAAGGAAGTTGGTATAATTCCTTCAAAGTTGTACGTCCTCGAGTCTTGTGCGTTCCAGTATTTTCAACTATTTAATAAATTATTAAATGCCAGTTTTGAAAATGAACAAAGTAGTAAATAATTTTTCGAAGATTACTTTGAATTTCTACTTCTTCTTCAACAGTTTCAGGAACTTCGGAAGACTCAGGTGCATTCGATTCCTCTTTATTTCTTTCTTCATGGTTTTCAGAAGCTCGAACAACCCGCAAATCAATTATTTTTCTCCTCGGCATGATATCTATAATAAGCAAACACAAAAAATAAAAAAAAAGGAATTAATTAATTAATATATTGAAAGACAACATGTTAAAGGTTATAACATTATAAATAAATAAATGAAGATATAAAATCGTACAAAACTCTTATGTAATATCAGTTGTCATAAATTTCTTCATCAACGTCCTCTCGAACCCATTGAAATTGTGTTGTATTAGAGATAGTTTCATCTAAGTTTTATAGTAGTAGAGGTAAACATTCTGATATTGTTTCAATGTCATCTCTACTTCCATCCCCGATCTCTATCAAGTCTCTGGGAGTATTTCGAAGCACAACATACCAACCATCATCCATTGGATCGTGACAATAAAATACTTGTTTCACTTGAGAAGAAAATACATATGGTTCATCCATCAAACGTTGACCCGTGTGAATTAATCGAGAGAAATTCACCATTGTAAACCCGAATTTATCTCTTTTTATACATTTGCTTACATCAACCCAGTCACACCGAAACAACACAACCTTTCGTTTTCCATAATAATCTAACTCAATAATGTTCGTAAGATTTCCATAATAATCGACCTCTCCCTCATGCGGATTATTGTCCCTTACAGTAACATAACTTGTAGTTGACGAAGTAACTACAACTCCACAATTTTGTGTCCTCCTTAATCTTTCACGAGATTTTGTGTGGAACCTGAACCCATTAATGAGGAAGGCATTATATCTTTTAACTATTCTATTCGGACCTTAAGAAAGCCATTTAACTTCATCACTAACTTCTCTCCCACTCCAAACCTATTACACATGAATGGTGAATTAATTTGCATTAATGTTGATATAAAAAGCAAGACATATATAATTGATAAGTGTTCTGTAAGATTTAGTTGCTTACCTTCTGGCCTAACCATTCATGAAAAGTTTCTGTGAATAACTTATGTAGCTCTCGCTGATTTAATCTTCGGGAGCGTGCTCGAGATCTCAATACTTCTTTAAACTCACTATAAAGAATATTATGTCGTTAAAAATTGATAAATATAAAAGATAAAGAGATTTCATTAGGATTGGGTCCGAAAGGGATCTATTGAATCGTGATGGAAAAGAACATACCGGTGTGCTTGTACCCAAGACGTGTAATCTAAGTGTGCAATTTCAACTTTCCCTACTGGTTGACCATAACTTCCAAACAAATAATGTTGAGGTAAGTCATCAGTACTTAACACATCATTTTGATTTGGTATATTCCATCTTGTTTCAACATCTTCCAAATATCTAGAGCAAAATGTCATGCATTCCTCTGCCAAATACCCTTCAGCAATTGATCATTCCGGATAACGCTTATTACGACAATAAGACTTCAACTTGCCCAAGAACCTATACACAGAACAACATACTACGTAAATACATTTGAGTGAGAGGTATAATCAGTAGTAATTTGAAACATGAAATTCAATTAGCACCTCTCTATAGGTTACATCCATCGATAGAAAACTGGACTACCAACTCTTGCTTCGTGAGGAAGATGAATTAGTATATGCACCATAATTGTGAAGAATGAAGGCGGAAATATCTTCTCCAAATTGCATAAAGTCAAGGCGACTCGATCTTGTAGTTTATCAAGTTCTTAAACCATTAGAACTTTCCCACAAATGGCTTTCATTATATTATAAAGTTCAATGATGCAAGACGTCACCTTACTCGACATGCAACCGCGAACAACTACTGGCAGTAAATCTTGCATTAATATGTGATAATCATGTGACTTTAAACCATAAAGTCTTCGATCTTTAACACTTACACATCAAGAAATGTTTGATGCATACCCATCTGGGACCTTTATATCATTCAACACCGTGCAAAACACTTCTTTTTCTTTCTTCGAAAGAGAAAAAATAGAATGCGGCAAGAAATTTCTTTCATTTGGACGTAATTGCGGATGAAGATCATGTCCACTAAGACAAGTCGACTCTTAAGATTATCTTTAGATTTTCTACCATCATTCAGAATGGTCCCGATAATATTCTCACAAACATTCTTCTCAGATTATGTCTCAAAATCTACTTTTTCAATAAGGCAACTTGAAGAATATACTCCTCTTTTTCAACAAGTCTACCTCATTTGGATCATCCTCTTCATCAGACTCATCAATAGTTTGTTCATCAACTTCAACGTTCTTCATTGACCTGCTTTGCCTTTTTCTTTGATCGTGTACTACTTGGTTGATTCATCTTTCCATAAGTAAAATTGATATTTTTCAACATTCTGAATATTTGAGAACCGGTTGTTTGGTCAGGAGCATTTCGAAACTCTTCATCGCCATCAAACATATTCTTTTCACTTCTAAATCTATGATTATCAGGTAACCACTGACGATGTCCCATATAAAAGAACTTCTTTCCATTAACCAACCACTTCGAACATGTTTGTAGAGAACAACAAGGACAAGCGTAATGACCTTTGGTACTCCAACCAGATAAATTTGCATACGCAGGAAAATCATTAATTGTCCATAATAAAGTCGTGGGTAAATTAAAGTTCTCATTCGTTAACACATCGTACGTTTCGACCCCTTCCCATAATTGTTTCAACTCTGCAATTAACGGCTGCATGTAAATATCAATATCATTTCTGGGGCCTTTCTCGCCGGGGATTATCATGGATAAGATGAAAGATGATTGTTTCATGCAAATCCAGGGAGGCAAATTGTATATAACAAGTACAACAGGCCAAGTATTATACGAAGTTGTAACACCCCCAACTCGTATCCGAGTCCGATGTGTAACATAGACTTTTTAAAGCATTTACTTGTATAAAATAGTGAGTAATTTAAAATTTTTATAACATATAACTTATTCAAAACGTTTATAGAACTATTCAGAGCTTATACAATATATTATTTTGAATACATGCCAACTAGAACTTCATATATTAAAATACATATTATTCACCTTTCTTCTGATCTGACCTTTGGTAAGGAAACTGACCTGTCTTGCTCCACATTGCTCTTTACTCTTTACTCTTCTCACTTCTGTAACCTACGTATGAAACAATCACACGCTAAGTCTATGACTTAGTGATGCATTAACGTATAAAAGTAACTCTAACTACTCAAACATGCATGTACATATCATCTCATGCTATCACACACAACAATATAATTTCACATATAATCAACTGTACACATATACCCATTATTCATCATTTCCATCGTTAATCTTATTATATAATCCGTATTATTATCATTTATATCCTTTAATCATACCTTCTTATACCTAATCTTTTTATTAACATATGACTCCTTCAAATCATATACACATAATCATATCAATCATATAATACAGTTCATATTACCAAGAATCACACATAGCATCCTATAATCTTTTTAATCCATTTTTCATAACATATCACTCATACACATATCACATACAATATATTTATATTATTGCTTTATTAGCTCATGTATACTTTTGAGAACTTAAGGTATGTGAGTACATTGAGGTTGTGCATCACTACGCTGTCACCACAGCTCGTATAAATGTCCCGAAGGACCTATCCAAAGGTCACAAAGACCCCGGAAACTATCCAGAGGTCATAAAGAACCTCAGCAACTGTCCATAGGTCCGGAAGAACCTAGGTAAACTGTCCATATGTCTCGAAAGACATAGGTAAACCCTCGACTCTTGGCATGCCAACTATACCCCTAGCTCTCATATCACATAACATAGGCATTATCATTTATAACAGTTCACATATTCACATCACTTATTCATATCATTTCTCTTATTTTCTGTCACATATTATGTGTGCATATAATCATGTAGTTTTCTTTCTTGTAACTCATGTCACTTTTCATATGATTTCACAATCATATGTCACTTAGTTTATAAAACTTCTCTTGTGTTCATATGACATGTAAATCATTATCATCTATTGTTCTCATATGCTTCATATACATCACATATACCACATTCATATCACATATTCATAGTCATATAAGTTCATAAATATATATACATATCTATATCATGTAACATTCACTATAACATATAAACGCATATGCATATAATCATCCATCTCATATTCTATCGCACAAGCATGTGAGTATATTCATATGAGTCATATAACATGTGGTAAATCATATGTAAACATCTATAACTTACATACATTTAATCCAAACTATATTATATGCATGTTCATACTATTATACTATGACATTTATCTCTGAAATAGACTTATCGCAAGTCTTATTTCCATTACCTTATACTTATATTATGCACTCACCTTGGCCTCACTAAGTTTCGATCCACTTTTATGATTTCCTCTCTTTAGATCGAATCTTAACTTGATAGTTGTTCCGGAACTTGTTCATGTTCGATATCTACATAATCATACATTGATACATATCAGTATCCAATTGATATATTCTAATCTATCATTTCTTATACCAAAAGAAATGTCTATTTCAATTTACCCTTGAAGTGCATTGATACATTCTACAGTGTATCGATGCACTCTTTAACATGTGCATCGATGCACTACCTATGCATCGATACACCAATCACCTTCGAAGTTTTGATTTTAAGGGGATGCATTGATGCACTCCTTATGCATCGATGCACTAATTGCATTCGATGTTCATTTATTTGAGAGTGCATCGATGCACATTGAATATGCATCGATGCACACAACCCAAAAATTCTATTTGAGCCCGAAAATTCTTACTTTGACCTCAAATTCTACTTATTAACCCCTCCTTATGCTTTAAAACTCATCTATACATATGTAAACCTTCTTATAATACTATAACACTTAATTATCCCTCATAATTCACCACAAAACATGAATCAAAGAATTTCATCAAATTTTCCATGTGTTCTTAATTCAATTCTATCACCTCTAACTTCTTAATTAACCTTTGACAAGTCAAATTTAACTTCAAATTTCACTTATTAACTATTTTCTAGAAATTCATCTAAAAACTCATTTTCTTTAATCTCTTCTATATCTTTCATCTTGTTATTTTAGAACAAATTAAGCTTTCCTTAAGTTTAATTATCATCTAATGATTATAACCCAACCTTAAAATCAATAATTAATCAACAAACAAAGAAACTCACCTTTGAGTCAAGCTTTTACGTATGAAGAAGGAAGAAGGAAGAAGGAAGAAGGAAGAAGAGAAGAGAACTCTGGAGCCTTTTCTCTCATCCCATGTGATTTCCTTATCTTTTAAGGAAAATAAAAATCTTCCTTGTCAAATGACCCTTTTGCCCTTCAATTAATCTTATAATTACTAACAACTTTTATGATTTATTTCCAAATAAATCATTGAACTAATCCATGGTTCTACTCTAGTCACCAAATTCTAAAACTTTACAATTTGATCACTAACCGGTATTGAGGATGTTACAGAAGTACTCATGATTTTGAATGGATTAAACCCATCAGTTGCAAGACCGAGCCTGACATTTTGAGTATCTCTCGTAAAACTTGGATACTTGTTGTCAAATGAATTCCAAGCTAAAGAATCCACAGGATGCTGTAATAATCCATCATCGGTTCTGCCATCATGATGCCACCACATAGACTCAGCACTCTTTGAGGACATAAACAATCTTTATAGCCTAGGTATGAGAGGAAAATATCGCAGAATCTTGACTGGTTTCTTTCTTGATCATGCTTGAGCATCATCCTCAGTAATATTTTCTGCCTCCTTAGTCATCCATCGAGATTTTCCGCATACATGACAAGACTCCTGATTTTTTCGATCACCCCAATACAACATGCAATCATTCGGAAAACTATGAATTTTGTCATATCCAAGACCCAAATCTTTTATCATTTTCTTCACATCTTTGCATGATTGAGGGATTTTTCCAAAAGGAAACACTTCTCCTAGTAACTCCAACAATTGCGTAAATGAGTTACCAGTTCACTCTCCCAGGCATTTTAAGTGGAAAAGACGAATGCAGAAAGAAAGCTTTGAAAACTTTGATCCCTCATACAGTTGTTCATTCATTTCATTCAGCAACTTGTAAAACTTTGCCGCTTCTCCATTTGGCTCTTCATCGCATCCAATTCTTCCCATCTCAATGAAATCATTAACATCATTCTCAGAATAATTTTCTGTAACATACGATTGATAATTGTGCATATTAAATGCATCTCGTAACATCCTTTCCATGTCATCTGCTCTTAAAGTTGGATGGTGAGAAATAGCATGATAAGTTGAATAACTCGTGGAAGCAGATCTATCTGATACAAACTCTCCATGAAAGATCCATTTTCTATACCCCGAACAAACCCAAAAACAACTAGATGCTCGTACACAACTTCACGAATATGCCAGTTAATGTTAACACAGTTCTTACAAGGGCAAAGAATCATATTCTTTTGTCTTGAATTCAAAAAAAGCTAAATTTAGAAAGTTTTTGACTCTATTTCGATATTCGACGCTTACCCTTGAGAAATCCATCCAACTCTTATCCATTTCGTATTTCTGGAGTTTCAAATTCAAATGTTAATACACCAATATTATAGATAAATTTAGAACCTAAATAGAAGTAATACTAGATACTTCTTGATAATTACAGTAATATAATGAACGTATAGGAAAAAGTACTGTGAAAGTTGACGTCTTTTGCAGGTGTCTTCCATGGAAGTTTTTTTCTTTAAAAAAAAATTATAAGTAAAAGTGTACAGTAGATTAGGCAACTTTCAGAGACTAAATGCGCACGGAAAAGGGCAATTAAATTATTTAAATATAAATTTTAAATAGCACTGATTGAAGATATAATAATATATAATCATTCAATCAATTCATATTCATATTCATATAAATATGTGTTATCAATGTGGATTGTGTACGATATTTCACTGGCTTTTGAGATCCTCTCTTCATCAAGCAGTACTTTTTCCAATTATCATATATTTTATAATGTTAATATTTTTGAAATCCTAGAAAGGAAATTAGAGTCTCTATGTTGACCTATGGTGTTGCCATATTTCGAGAAAATTACAGCTTTGTTACATTTTTGTGTAATTCTTAATTGCATCATTATTACCACTACATGTTCAATTACCCATGAACCCCACCATTTAACAATTCTTATGCTAATAAGTGTTGTTTTTTCACTATTGATAGATGTGAACTAATTTATGTATATGGTTAGAAATTTAGTCCATAAATGGATGTTTTATGCTTATTTAGAAGGTTGTTTGTCTGATTAATTTGATTCTCCTCTAATTAGTTTGATTTACGGCTAAGCTAGGTGGGTGGTGTTATGTTGATCAGTATTAATTTGAGTTATTTATAACACCTATACATTCGTATATGATCTAGGGTTTTGACATGCAGGAATATGCTGTTGTTTTTTTTAAAAAATAAATTTAGGATGAATATACTATAGGATTTGTTCATAGACTTTTAATTATTTGACAATGAAAGTTCATACATCTTATATATGTGATACTTAAACCTGAGACCTCAAAGGATGATAACAAATCCCTTAACCACCGAAGTAACTTGGTTTTGACAATGAAAGTTCATACTCTTATCCTTCTATGTTTTAATATTTTATTTGAAGGCAATAGTATATTATGTTGTAATAATTATTATTTAGTGACCTACAATATTTATATGTCAATACTTTATTAAATTTTATATTTTATAATCAACCAAATAAAAACAAGGTTCAAATTATTCAAAGAAACAAGGTTCAAAGAAACAAACCTGGTTAATGTTCCCTAAAACTCTCTTAATGGCAACGACTCAAGAAAAAAAGTAGAGAAATGCCAAATAAAGGGTCCACAAATGTAGTATTCACTGGTTAGAAGAAATAAAAATCTTGAATTCACAAACACGAATGCAAATCAAACATCAGTACAGGACTAACATTAACAAATTTAAAATAAAACAAGACTTCTAAAAGCAGACACATTTAAACAAGTTAAAGAATAAAGTCAAAATTATGAGTAATATTAACAAAGATCTTCTTGCTCAAGAATTGTGTATATATATATAAATACCACAATAAAAAGCTCTTGCAGTTTAGTTTGTATGTTTTTCTTTAAAAATAAAAAATAAATTGTGGATCAGATTTGTGCTTCTGTTATAACGAAAAGTACCTTCAAACTATAACATTATGGGTGTTCTGGATGAAGCCTTTGCATCAACTTATTCATTCAGTTGTTAATTAAGTATAAGCAGTGTAGGTTTACATCTTCATTAAGATCAGTGTTGCAATATCATTTTTTGTTTAGTTTCTTTTTAGGATGGAATGGGGGTATGCTTTGTTATTAGTGTAATATGCAAGAATATTTTGTAAGCTAGCTGGCTTTAACTAGGTTAATCCCTAAAGATGTCTTGCATAAGAATTGATTTTGATAAATGAATAGTGATGCTGAAGTGAAGTTGTTGGATTACAAAAATGCTAATTGATGCATTTGTTGGGGTGAGTCTTTGATACAAATATTTGTCAAACACACATATAGACGCATACACATACACATACACATACACATACACATACACATACACATACATACACATACACATACACATACACATACACATACACATACACATACACATACACATACACATACACATACACATACACATACACATACACATACACATACACATACACATACATACACATACACATACACATACACATACACATACATACACATACACATACACATAACATACACATACACATACACATACACATACACATACACATACACATACATATACACATACTCATACACATACACATACACATACACATACACATACACATACACATACACATACACATACACAACATACACACACATAATATGTATCATTTTTTTCATATATTTGGAGGACCATACACTTATAGCCATGAATGAGTATGTGTGGAACATAGGTGATCGATAGATGTACTTTATGAAAAAATGATGAGTTGGATAGCATAGCTATTTACTGAGTTATGTCAATATAGATGCAAATGAACTACCTTGTAGATGATAACTTCTTTTTTAATTCCATGTAGAAAGGCTAGAGGTGTTTGCAAAACATTACAGGAAATTTAATATCTATTTTATTATAGGCAACCTACTCTCTGATTCTAAGCAATATGTTATTTGTGATGAATAATCCAAAATGTTACTGCTTATTTTTATGGTTAATGTAAAATGATCAAGTTGCCAACCATTGTAGGTTAATGAAACTACTTGTGTGGATTTTATGGTTACATTGAACTTGAAATTCCTTAATGTTGGATTGATTCATTACCTGCAGTGAATACGCCATTTAATATGATTTGTTTTCTTTTGTTTTCTGTTGTTGCTACTTCTTTTTCAATTTTTAATGGTTTCTTCTCTTCACGATTTAACCTGTGTTATTTTTTAATATATATATATATTAACATTGGGCATTTCAAAAGTTATCAACATTCATGGGATTAGTAAAGGTTTTTGAATTCAACTTATAAACTTATATATATATATATATATATATATATAAACTTATAAACTCTGTTTCTTATACTGGACACTTCAAATAATGCCATTTTAAAATGAAATTTGTTCAAGTGTATATGAACTGAATGATTCTCTCTATGATGATTAAGCTACCTATTTTTTATTTACACATAGCGTACTACTTTTCAATCTTTATTCTTAGCAAGAATTAAATCTAAAACCCCTCAATAATATCTTTCAATAGCTGATCATGAGCAAAAACAAGCAGCAAAGTTAACTATGGCAGACTATTGTAAACGAGTAAAACCAACATTTTGCTCAGTATTAGTAAAACCAACATTTTGCTATCATTTTTCAACAAAAACAAGTTATTCAGCTGAACAATGGATAAAAAGGAACCTCTTTTCTTCTTCCAATAACTCAAAACCATCAAATGACACAACACATGCATGCATTTATACAAGCACTTCATGAACGAAACAAACAAATATTTCAACCCCAGAAAAGCAAATGTAACTACAGCTTCATTAAGAACAATAAACCATCATGTGAAACTACTATTTGACTTTGAAATTCCCATGAAAGAACACATTCAAAAAGGTGGGTATTCTTACTTACCAGATGGAGTCTGAATAGCGCAAAAGAAGTGGAAGTCCCAGCGGAGAAAAAAAATATGGCGATTAGCTTTTATTTACTACAGTGTACATGACCAAGATAAAATCTAATTTGGTACAGTAGAAGGTTAAGCTAATGTGGTACCTATAAATCCCCCCTTTTCTCTTCTATTTATCAGCTCTCGTTCGAATTCTTAGTCCCATTTTAAATCGTAGGGCTAATTTTAGCATGGGTGGCATTCGAATAAGATCAAATCAAAGACAAATTCTAAAATAAAGCAACTAAGACCAAGCTTACGCTCTCGTGGAATTCCATTTGATAAAGCAACAAAAAAAACATAGCTTTGAGATAGAAATAATAATTACTTGGTGTTGAGGTTGAAGCTGAATTAAGAGTAGAGTTTCGACAGAGTTAAAATTTTCCAGGGCAGCGATGGTGTAGGTGATGACGAGCAGCAGCAGGAAAGGACCCTTCAAGCAACGAGGAGCATAAGTAGTTGAGTACCGGGCAACGATGGTGTAGGTGGTGACGGATTTGAATGGCAACGGGGAGCATTTGTTTTCGATGAAATTAGGTTTAGAATGAGATTTCAATGGGGGAAATGCTCGCGTGGGATTTAAGTAACAATTGCGGCGTTTGTAATCCAAACGCAACTATAGTTATACTATATTGCGGTGTTTTTTAATAAACGCAGCTAATGTCCATATATATTGCGGCGTTTGTGTCTAGAAACGCCGTAACAATTCAAATATATTGCAGCGTTTGGTAAAAAATGCCACTATATAGTACACCAATTGCGGCAATTGTTATAAACGCCATTAATATCTAATTTTTTACAGTGTTTTTATTTAAAAACGCCACTAAAATACAAATATATTGCGGCGTTTGTTATAAAAACTTCACTATATATTACACCTATTGCAGCATTTGTAAAAAACGTCGCTATTGTACTACTCATTAGCGGCGTTTTTAGATATAAACGCCGCAAAAGGTGTAATATATAACAGCGTTTTTTTATACAAACGCCGCTAAATACCTTTATTTATATAAGATTAACATATTTTAAATATTTCATTTCTTATATACATAACCTAAAGTTACAACCATACATTTTAATTAAGACATAAGTACTTATGCATAAAACTACTTAACAACAAAATACATTATAATTTAGAAACATTAAAGTACTTATGCATAAACAGTCTTCACCATATTGTTCAGTACAATTTAGTCTTCATTGCTCCTTCGTGGGGAAAGGACGTAGGAAAACTGTTTTTCTTGTTTGACGACGCATCGTTAAGTTTTTCCTCCGTGTAAACTCTATATGGAGAAACTCTTCATCCATTTCACCAAATAAATCTCCTACCTCCAGTTCACCAAGAAGACTCTTTGCGCGCTTCAGTGCTTCACTTGAAACAGATAACGACCCTCCACCTACAATATAAAACTTGATTGGAGGTGGCTTGAGAATTGAATCAAACATTAAAATAAATTTAAATAGATGATATAAACGTTAACTTAGAGTAACAGTAGAGGCAACATTGTCTTCATTGAGGATCGATACTGCTTTTGCAATTGAAGATTCTTTCAATGCCACAGAGTTACCAAATTCGATTCTAAACATAGGGTATTTATCCATTTCTCTATCATCATTCTCAATAAGCTTTTAAGATCCTACATGCGTATGATCTATGAAATTTAAGTGAGCGTACAAAAAGGGAAATATAGCGACATAAAGATTCATAGAATATTACCTTCAAGTAGAAGATCAACCATGGAAGGGTATGGAGCAATTTGAGTTCCTTTCGAGTCATCATCAAGTTTCGACAGCTAAACCGGACCGATAGCCTCCCAACGATAATTTGATCCATCGTCATAGCAAAGAAGCCACATAGACATTCCGACGAAATTTCACTTACTTAAGGCAAGACCTGCTCTTTTTTCTCTCAAATATGTTAGCTTTCTGGGTTTTCCCCATTTTCATAATACCAACCAAAACAAAAATGAAAAAGATCATTAGTGATAAGAGGGATCAAACCGTGGAATTGTGGTATAGTTCGTCGGTGAGAGGGCCGATTTGGTCGCCGGTGTAACACCCCTAACCCATATCCGACCCGAATATGAGTCCGAGGTGTCACATTGACTTTTCAAACTTTGACACTTCAAGAAAAACAGGGAAATTTTAAACTTTCATTAAAAGAAATATATTAATTTACATAAGAGAGACAACGAAATACAAAATCAATCAGAGCATTCATAATTAACAACTTATTATATGCCAACACTCTATGCATAACCCAAAATACTTACTTTGTCAATTACTTCTGATCTGATCTTTTAGTAGTGATGATGTTCTTGTCACTTCTAGTATTGCTCTTCTTGTTTCTTGGTACCTACGTGTAAATCACTTACACGCTAAGTCATAGACTTAGTGAGGCAATAAATCAACATGTAACAATAGATTTATGAATATGCATTCTTACCATTTGATAATGACATTTCAATATGCATGTATATATTTCACTATAACATATACAATCATGTCATGCACATATGAAACTTACCTCTTATATCACTTTCACTTTAATTTATCTTTCAATTGCCCATGTACATTATTGAGAACAAAGGTACGTGAGTACATTGAGGTTGTGCACTAACGTTGTCACCACAACATGATAAATTCCCACTAGGGGCAGTGAATATTTGTCCCGAAGGACCATTACGTCCCTAAGGACCACTTGATATGTCCCGAAGGACCACTACGTCCTGAAGGACCACTGGATACGTCCCAAAGGACAACTGGATATATCCCGAATGACCACTATAAACCCTCGACTCTTGGCATGCCAACTATACCTATAGCTCTCATATCATATAACATGGGCTTAAACATAAATACATTTCTCATTTCATATCTCTTTCATCACTTTTCATATAACATATAATCATTTCCATTATTCCACATACCTGGATCGTTTCTCTTGTAATGGCGTTCGTTCACATAATATCATATTAAAACATAATAGATTTTGCATGGTATCACTATAACAATAATATATGTATGCATGTACATGAGTATAAAATCATGAATTCAACTATCAGAGATAGACTTATCACAAGTCTTGTCTCTATACACTTTAACTATAAAATACACTCACCTTACCCTTGTTTTGATTCGATTCTAGTCCTTTGATTATTCCGGAACAAGATTATGTTCTATATCTACATAGTAATACATTGCTACATATCAAAATACTAATTGATATATTCTAAACTATTACTCCTTAGGCTAAAAAAAAGAAGTTATTTCATCTTTTAATGAAGGTATGCATCGATGCACTCTACAGTGTATCGATACATCCCTTAACGGGTGCATCGATGCACTACATGTGCATCGGTACTCAAATCCCATTCGATGTTTGAATATTAAGAGGTGCATCGATGCACTACTTGTGCATCGATACACTGATGACATTCGATGTTTTTATTTTAAAGGAGTGCATCGATGCACCTTCAACAATTTATGGGATTTTATCCTTGATGCATCGGTACACAATGGATGTGTATCGATGCACTCTGCCCAGAATTCACTTCTTGAACCCGAAAACTTATCCATTTTAGCTTAATTTATTCATCTTTCATTCCCTTTTATATTCTTACCTCCAGTACACATACTTAAACCAATCTATACTCATTTATTTCATCTTAAACTTCAAAATCCTATCCTCCTCATGAAATTCAAGAATTATACCAACTTTGCAACATGATTTAATTCCACTTCTAACACTTAATATGTCTTAACTAGATTGATGACGAGTCAAAATTAACTTCCAATTCTAGATATGAACTATATTCCAAGATTTCATTCAATAACCTCTAATCTTTAATCTCTTCTAACTTTATCATCCTTTGATTTTAAGATAACTTAAGCTTTCCTTAAGCTTAGTTATCATCTAATAATTAAAACCTAATCTTAAATTTAACAAGAAACTCAATAATCAGAAAACTCACATTCGTTTTTCTTTACTCGTACAAGGAAGAAGGAAAAAGAAAAGAAACTCTGGAAGCCTTTGTGTTCTCTACTCTTCAACCCACGTGGATTAAAATATAACCCTTACTTTCTTATTTCCTTGTAAATGACCTCTTTGCCCTTCCATTCCTTCTTCCTTTCAATTCAATTCTATACAATAATTTACAAATAAATCTTTATACTATTCAATCATTCTATTTTAATCACCAAATTATAAGACTTTATAATTTAGTCACTAACCCGGTATTGAGGATGTTACAAATCTTCCCCCTTAAAAAAAATTCGTCCTCGAATTTTCATTACGCAAAGAGGTGGGGGTACTTAATCCTCACGTCCTCTTCACGCTCCCATGTTTCTTCCTCTACTTTGTGATTCCTCCACAAGACTTTAACCAATGGAATCGTCTTGTTTCTTAGTTGTTTAACCTCATGAGCTAAGATTTTAACCGGTTTCTCTTAATAAGTCAGATCCGGTTGAATATCTATCTCTTCTGAAGTCACAATGTGGGAAGGATCAGATCAATACTTCCGAAGCATTAAAACTTGAAAGACATTGTGAATTTTCTCCATTTCAGATGGCAAAGCTAACTGATATGCTATTCGTCCTACTCTCTTAATAATCTCGTAGTGTCCAATGAACCGAGGACTCAATTTTCCTTTACGTCTAAACCTCATAACCTTCTTCCAAGGAGAAACTTTAAGAAACACTTTGTCTCCAACTTGATATTCTATTTACTTTCTCTTTAAATCTGCATACGATTTCTGTCTATCAGCTGCTGTTTTGATGTTACTCTGAATCACTTGAACCTTTTCTTCTATTTCCTGAATCAACTAGGGACTAATAACTTCTCTATCATTAAGCTCAAACCAATTCAAGGGCGTACGACATCTTCTCCCGTATAAAGCTTCATAGGGAGCCATTTTGATGCTTGACTGATAACTATTATTATATGCAAATTCAGCAAGTGACAAATACCTTTCCCACGATCCTTTGAATTCAATTACACAAGCTCTAAGCAAATCCTCCAGAATTTAGATAGTTCGCTCGGATTATCCATTGGTCTGAGGATGAAATGTTGTACTAAAGTTCAACCGAGTTCCCATTGCTCCATGTAATGATTTCCAAAATCGCAATGTGAATCTAGGATCCCGATCAGAAATTATAGAAATAGGTATACCATGCAAGCGTATAATTTCTCTAACATATAGCTCGGCATACTTATCCATGGAGAAATCAGTTCGCACCGGGATAAAATGGGTTGATTTAGTACAATCACCCAGATTGAATCCGTTTTGTTCGAGTTAAAGGCAACCCAGACACAAAATCCATTGTTACATTCTCTCATTTCCACTAAGGATTTATACTGATTGTAACAATCTCGATGGAACCTGATGCTCAGCTTTGACTTGTTGACAAGTTAAACACTTTGATACAAATACCGTAATGTGTTTCTTCATTCCAAGCCACCAATATCGACTCTTGAGGTCCATATACATTTTGTTTCCTCCTGGGTGCATCGTTAATGAACTACAATGAGCTTCCGTTAATAAATCATTCTTTAACTCATCATCATTTGGAATCACCAATCTCCCTTGATAATACAAGTTCTCATCTAACTTGATTTCATAATCATTTAGCTCTTCATTCTTAAATTGTTGCAATTTCTTCAAACACATTTCATTTTTTCTTTGCAATTCCTTAATTCGATCCAGCCATGATGGTTTGATAGTCAATTCCGCACAAATTACACCGTCTCTGCCAAATGATAGTTTGGCATCCAAAGCTCGTAAGGTTGCAAACGTCTTTCTACTTAAGGCATCCGCTACCACATTTCTTTTTTCGGGATGGAAATCAATCACAGCATCATAATCCCTGATAAATTCCACCCATCTTCTCTGTCTTAAATTCAACTCTTTCTGAGTCATCAAGTACTTTAAACTCTTATGATTCGTATACAAGTAGCACTTTTCACCATACAAATAGTGACGCCAAATCTTAAGAGCAAACACTACGGCCGCCATCTCCAGATCGTGTGTAGGATAATTCTTTTCGTGTGTTTTTAGTTGCCTCGAAGCATAGGCCACTACTTTGCCCTCTTGCATTAACACACATCCTAAACCGTTATAAGACACATCACTGTACACTACAAAGTTCTTGCCAGACTCAGGTTGGACTAACACTGGAGCTTCTGTCAAAATCTTCTTTAATTTTTCTAAACTCTCTTGGCATTCCTAAGTCCAAGCAAATTTTACTTCTTTTCTCAATAACTTAGTTAGAGGTAAAGCTATTATCGAAAAGTTTTTAATGAACCTTCGATAATAACTAGCTAACCCCAGAAAACTTCTAACTTCTAACACATTCTTTGGAACTTCCCACTCCAGAATATCTTTAATCTTTTGAGGATCCACTCGAATTCTTTCTGCAGAAATTACATGTCCAAGGAATGCCACTTCATTCAACCAAAATTCACATTTATAGAATTTAGCATAAAGCCTTTTGTCTCGTAAAATTTGCAAAACGATCTTTAAGTGTGAACTATGCTCTTCTTCTGACTTTGAATACACTAAAATATCATCAATGAACACCACCACTAACTGATCCAAATATGATTGGAATATTTTGTTCATTAAATCCATGAAAGCAGCTGGTACATTCGTAACTCCAAATGGCATCACGATAAATTCATAGTGACCATACCTCGTTTTAAACGTCGTCTTTAGAATGTCTTTCTCTTGAATCATCAATTGATGGCAACCCGAACGCAAATCAATCTTTGAGAAAACTGAAGCTCTCTTTAATTGATCAAATAAAATGTTAATTCGGGGGAGAAGATACTTGTTCTTGATGGTCACTTTATTGAGCTGTCTGTAGTCAATGCAGAGAGGCATTGAACCATCTTTCTTCTTAACAAATAGAACTGGAGCTCCCCAAGGTGATACACTTGGTCTAATAAACCCTTTGTCCAGTAGCTCCTATAATTGAATCTTTAATTCTTGCAACTCTTTTGGAGCCATTCTATATGGTACCATAGCAATGGGTGTTGTTCCCGGCATTATCTCAATCTGGAATTCTACCTCTCTGTCCTGAGGTAAACCTGGCAACTCTGCAGGAAAAACATCGAAGAACTCTCTCACTATAGGAATTTCTTCAATCTCTTTGTCTTTGGCTCATACATCTAGTACATTAGCAATGGATCCTTGACATCCTTGTAGCAGTAACTTCTTTGCAGTCATTACTGATATCACATTCGCCAATGGATTTCATCTTTCACTAAATACAACGACTTCTACTCCTTCTGAACTTCTTAACGTTACTCTTTTCAGTCTACAATCGACATTATAATGATATAACCAATACATTCTCAGTATCACTTCAAATTCGTTGAAGGGTAATTCCATCATATTAGCAGGGAATTCAATTCCCTGGATTCATATGGGACACCCTCGACTCACCATATTTACCTGAGCACTGTGCCCTAACGGATTCGTCACTATCACCTCATTGCTAGTAGTTTCTAACTGAATATTCGTCACTAACATACTAGTAATGTATGAATATGTAGACCCCGTATCAATCAATACCATAACATGTTTATCAAACAATAGAAAGGTACCTGTTATAATCTCTGGATCATCCCGATCCTTATTGGTCTTGAGATTGTACACTCGAGCAGTGGAACATATCTCTTGTTGAGCAGAGGAGTCTGATTGATTTCTTCCTCTACCTCTACCCCTTTGGCCTGCAGAAATATACCTCTACGGTAGTGCAGATTCACCGACTCCCCTGGGACAATCCCGAACAAAATGTATGGTCTCCCCACATCTAAAGCAAGCTCCGAAAATCATCCTACATATCCCTGAATGATTCTTTCCATAATGTGGGTTGTCTGACTTGACTCTGATTAGATCTCCCAGCTCCAGATCTCACTGACTGAGTTTATCTACCTTTCATCAGATTTGATCCTCTTGCGGAGGATGCCACTGACTCTGATGTAGCTTGAGGTCGAGAACCAGCATCTTTGCTTCTTTTTTATGGTGCAGAACTCGAAGAAGAACCCGTTCTTTTGACTGTCTGAGCTCTTGAATTTTCAAATCTCTCATTCTGAGCTCTTTCCAAAGCTTTAGCACGATTGACTACCTCTTGAAACGAGGATAGATTCAATACAATCAGCATTTCCTTCAATCGAGGACATAATCCTTTTACGACTCACAAGCATCTTTCTCTGTAGGAAGAAGCTCGGCAGCAAAGCGGCTCAACTTTTTGAATTCACACTCGTACTCATATACAGTGTGATTCTATTACTTCAAATTCATGAACTCTTGTTTCATCTGTCAAACAAATTGATCTCCGATGTACTTATGCTTGAATTCTTCTAAAAACAATGACCAAGTTACTTGATTACTAGACATCCTCAATGTAACATTGGTCCACCAAATCCTTGCTTGCCCTCTCAACAAGAAAATTACTCCATCTAGCTTCTCAGTATCGGAACAATGAAGTCCCTCAAGCATGACTTTCACGTCATTAAGCCAAAGGTCCGCAGTAACAGGACCTTCTTCAGCTTGCCCTCTAAACTCGGAAGATCCTAAACCCTTCAACTCTTTCGCAACATTCATTGTCGGAGTTGAAGTAGTAAGAGGTTGGAAACGCGTCAATACCGCATCTAACGTTCTAAAGAATACATCTTGATCATTCACAGGCACTCCAGAGGGTGTCTGTTCTTCACTCTGCCTGGCCAGGCATGTGAATTGCTACTTTCAGCGGGTCTATCATCTCCCGCTTGATTTCTAGAACTACCATGTCCGGACATCTATTAAGACACAAAAATATCATTCTATTAGCAAAACAACATACTTACTATTCTATCAGATCAGAAGTTTTCACTATTTTGTTGGCATGTATACATTATAAGACACTCTAGACTTCAGTTTATGCCGAGAATCGACTAAACCGTAGCTCTGATACCATTAAATGTAACACCCCTAACCCGTATTTGACCCGAATATGAGTCCAAGGTGTCATATTGACTTTTCAAACTTTGACACTTAAAGAAAAACATGGAAATTTTAAACTTTCATTAAAAAAAATATGTTAATTTACATAAGAGAGACAACGAAATACAAAATCTATCAGAGCATTCGTAATTAACAAATTATTACATGGCAACACTCTATGCATAACCCAAAATACCTACTTTGTCAATTACTTCTGATCTGATCTTTTAGTAGTGATGATGTTCTTGTCACTTCTAGTATTGCTCTTCTTGTTTCTTGGTACCTACGTGTAAATCACTTACAGCTAAGTCATATACTTAGTGAGGCAATAAATGAGCATGTAACAATAGATTTATGAATATGCATTCTTACCATTTGATCATGACATTTCAATATGCATGTATATATTTCACTATAACATATATAATCATACCATGCATATATAAAACTTACCTCTTGTATCACTTTCACTTTAATTTATCTTTCAATTGCCCATGTACATTATTGAGAATAAAGGTACGTGAGTACATTGAGGTTGTGCACTAACGCTGTCACCACAGCTCGATGAATTCCCACTAGGGGCAGTGAATATTTGTCCCGAATGACCATTACGTCCCTAAGGACCACTAGATATGTTTCGAAGGACCGCTACGTCCCGAAGGACCACTGGATACGTCCCAAAGGACCACTGAATGCATTCCAAAGGACCACTGGATATGTCTTGAAGGACCACTATAAACCCTCGACTCTTGGCATGCCAACTATACCTATAGCTATCATATCATATAACATGGGCTTAAACATGAATAAATTTCTCATTTCATATCTCTTTCATCACTTTTCATATAAACACATATAATCATTTCCATTATTCCACATACCTGGATTATTTCTCTTGTAATGGCGTTCGTTCACATAATATCATATTAAAACATAATAGATTATGCATGATATCACTATAACAATAATATATGTATGCATGTACATGAGTATAAAATCATGAATTCAACTATCAGAGATAGACTTATCACGAGTCTTGTCTCTATACACTTTAACTATAAAATACACTCACCTTACCCTTGTTTTGATTCGATTCTAGTCCTTTGATTGTTCCGGAACAAGATTATGTTTTATATCTACATAGTAATACATTGATACATATCAGAATACTAATTGATATATTCTAAACTATTACTCCTTAGGCTAAAAAAAGAAGTTATTTCATCTTTTAATGAAGGTATGCATTGATGCACTCTACAGTGTATCGATGCATCCCTTAACGGGTGCATCGATGCACTACTTGTGCATCGGTACACAAATCCCATTTGATGTTTGAATATTAAGGGGTGCATCGATGCACTACTTGTGCATCGATACATTGATGGCATTCGATGTTTTTTTTAAAGGAGTGCATCGATACACTTTATGTGCATCGATACACCTTCAACAATTTCTGGGATTTTATCCTTGATTCATCAGTACACAATGGATGTGTATCGATGCACTCTGCCCAGAATTCACTTCTTGAACCCGAAAACTTATCCATTTTAGCTTAATTCCTTCATCTTTCATTCCCTTTTATATTCTTACCTCCAGTACGCATACTTAAACCAATCTATACTCATTTATTTCATCTTAAACTTCAAAATCCTATCCTCCTCATGAAATTCAAGAATTATACCAACTTTGCAACATGATTTAATTCCACTTCTAACACTTAATATGTCTTAACTAGATTGATGACAAGTCAAATTTAACTTCCAATTCTAGATATGAACTATATTCCAAGATTTCATTCAAGAACCTCTAATCTTTAATCTCTTTTAACTTTATCATCCTTTGATTTTAAGATAACTTAAGCTTTCCTTAAGCTTAGTTATCATCTAATAATCAAAACCCAATCTTAAATTTAACAAGAAACTCAATAATCAGAAAACTCACCTTTGTTTTGCTTTACTCATACAAGGAAGAAAGAAGAAGAAAAGAAACTCTGGAAGCCTTTGTGTTCTCTCCTCTTCAACCCACGTGGATTAATATATAACTCTTCCTTTCTTATTTCCTTGTAAATGACCTCTTTGCCCTTACATTCCTTCTTCCTTTCAATTCAATTTTATACAATAATTTACAAATAAATCTTTATATTATTCAATCATTCTATTTTAATCACCAAATTATAAGACTTTACAATTTAGTCACTAACCCAGTATTGAGGATGTTACAGCCGGGACAAAAGACGACGTCGCTTGGAATTATATGAGGGTCGTTGTCGTACCAGAGAAGAAACTGCGAGGGAAGAAGAGTTGAAATGATTTTAGGGTTTGGGTGGGAAAAAAGGGAGGAGAATATATTTAACATTTTGAGGCATTTTTAAAAAACGCCACTATATCACATGTTTTTTGCGGCGTTTATACAAAACACGCCACTTAAACAACCATATTGAGGCATTTTATATATAAACGCCGCTAATTTACCACTCTATTGCGGCATTTATGATATAAACATCGCTACATTAACACTCTATTACGGCATTTTAGCTAAAACGCCGCTAAATGTATACTCTATTGCGGCGTTTTTACTATAAACGCGGCTATTGATTAACTTTTCTGTGGCGTTTGTCTAAAAACGACGCAAAAACTATTTTTAATTGTGGCGTTTGTTGAAAAAACGCCACTATATACAAAAATGCCGTTATATTTATACTCTATTGCAGTGTTTTCACAAAAAACGCCGCTAAAGTCTCAATTTGTGGCGTTTGGATTAAAAACGTTGTTATTTGTAACACTTTTGTGGCGTTTTATCAACAAACGTCGCTAAAAACGCCGTTACAGAACTGTTTTGCTGTAGTGAATCTAGGTAGTTAAAATTTAATGACTATATTGCAATTCCAGTCAAAGAAATGAAAAATAAAAAGCAACTAGGCATCTGTTTAATTTGTCGTCATAAATTTGTCGTCAACAAGTTATGACTTTTCCTCTTTGGATTTATTCAATTTTGATTATTTTGTGTTCATCCATTTTTGCCTCTAAATTAGGATTTTGGCACCGCCATTTGCCTAGTGTCAGCTACTTGCTTTTCAGCGAATAATTTATACATATGTATGTATGTTTTTCAACAAGTTGGTAGCATGAAATTTTGATGAGCATCATGTTTGAATTAAGCAGAAAAGTTGATTTTTACAAAGCAAAAAAGAAAGATCAAATCAGCCCTTTGTTTTCAACAACTAGAGTTATTATACCTAAGTGGTTATTGTGAACATCAGTAACAGTTGAAGAATCTCCTCGGCCTAGAAATCTGGCAATTGTGGAGAAAAACTTGCATTAATTATGAGTTTAAGTGTGTACGTGGACAACTTTGATGTCGTTTTGGGACCCCATTGTGTTGTTCCATAGAATACTGTCATGCATGCAGAATAAAGTTGTCTTTCATTAGGTTCCAAAACATGAATGTATATCAGCAATCAAACAAACTCGAAATCAATCGATCGTAAATGTAGATTATTCATTGCTCTTATCAGAGTTGCATCGAGGGTGTTACTGTAGTCATATTTCTAAAAATAAAAAATAAATTTTCATATAATTTAAATATTTTTGGTTATATTTTATATTGATGATTTAATTGTATGTCTCTTAAAATTTTATAATCTTGTGTTATTTAAATAGTTAATATAAGGTAAAAAGTCACTCAAGATCCCTATAATTGTAAAAAAAAATGTGACCCTCATATTATTTTCACCGAAAATGGCCCTCCAACTAAAGAAAAGAACTTAATGTGTTCTTTTGACCAATATTTTTTGTCATTGACTTATGGTGTCATTAATTATCACTGACGTGGGAGGTCAAGAAGTCCACGTCACTCCGTTTAATGTTGACTCTAGGGGTGAGCGTTCGATTGAGTCAAGTCAAAAATTTTCAAGCTATTTGAGTTGACGAGTCATATTTTACACCTCGAAGTTGACTTGAAATTTTTTCAAGTAGAGCCGAGTCAAATTTTTGAGTTTTTGTTTAAATTTAATTATAAATATTTATAATATTATGATATTATGTAATTCAAATTTAAATGGTTTTTTTTATAACTATATATAGTACATGTGTATTTCTTCATATTTTTTTCACACGTGATATACATTTATGATACAGAATCGAGGGATTCAACTCAAACTTGAAAATCAATCTACTAATTACTAAAAAATTTAAGTTATTCGAGTTACTATTTGAGTTGTATTTTATAACTCGGTTTGAACTTGAAATTTTTTTGAGTCGAGTCGAGTTTGTGAAATTACAACTCGAAGTTAATTTGAGTCGAGTCGAGTAGAAAAAGTGGTTTTTTCGAGTCAAATAGATTTTTGCTCACCCTAATTGACTCGACTTTAAATGAGTTTATATTAATTTGAGTTGAAAATTAATTATTAAAAAAACAACCAGCGGTGTAGATGGGCTTTCGAACAACCCAATCGTCGAGCACTCCACCTTCACCGTCAATAATTTTTCTCGCTGGCTTCAACAACCAACGATAAATGCCACAACCACCTGCAAGTAAATAACAATAACTCAACAACTCAAAACCAACCAAAGCTAAAATGAAAAGGAAAATGAGAGGGAGACATCGGTGATAAGGAGCTTTTGGTACTTGATTTTTTTGTTAATCATTGGTAAATCTTAATGGTGAAGAAGTTACCCATGACGGTGCAAGCATCATAGTGTAAAGGTGGTTTCATCTAACGATAGACAACAAATATCAGGGAGATAGAACCTGCGGTGGACGAAAAATCTTTTTGTAGATCTGCAATGATCGAGACGGTGTTTGAGGAAACGAGCAACTGCTTTGATTTTAGGGGCTCAAAAAAGTTCGACCTCGTCGACAGTCACCGATGATTGGTTTCCAATGTAACAACTTTTTTTAATTAATTAATTTCTAAATCAACTTAATATAAACCCAATCAGAGCCAGATCAGCATTAAATGAAAGGAGGTGGACTTCTTGACGTACCACGTTAACAGAAATTAATGGGACCGTTGGTCAATAACAAAAAACGTTTGTCAAAAAATCACATTGAATTCATTTTTTAGGTTGGAGTGCCACATTATTTTAAAAAATAATACTCAGGCCACATATTTTTTAAGTACAAAAACCTTAAATAACTTTTTATCTTAATATAACTTCTTAAACATTTATCTTTTTAATATAAAATCTTAAACATTTATCTTTTTAATATAAAATCTTAAACATATCCGTACTCTTATCATAAAAATATGTTAACTTTTAATATAAAATCTTGTACATATACATACTCTTATCATAAAAAAATATGTTAGCCTTAAAAGCGAAGCAAATCTCTTGGAATATAGCATTTCTATTTCCACACCTCAAGCTTGTTCTACTGAAAAAACGTGTCGTCGTTGTTATTTTTCGTATTTTGTGGTTAATCAATAAGATTTGAGGTTGAAAAAACTATCCCTACCTGTCAAATTCCAGATGAGCATATTCCTTTTCCATTAAGGAATAGTACTTTTGCCATAGTACATAAAAAGCATTTTTATTAAATAATATCATGGACCATTTTGACGCTAATAAAAATAATATTTAACAATAAAATCAATATATTTATTTTATACTTTTAACTAAATATAATTGTTTTTTTAAATCAAGTAACAATTCATGAGAAAAAAAAAGATAAAACATAAGTTAATATTTTAATTAATTATATTTCACTTTCTTAAATTGAACTGATCAATTATTCCTATTGCAAGTATGGTAAATAGACTAAAACCAAACTATAGATTTTTAATAAAATGTGGGCCGATTACATGACCTTGTGCGACAAAGCTCTTCCTTTGGTCAGTTGGGTTTTCCTTCCCGCCAGCCGACGTTGTCTCTCGCGTCTAAATCTTAAGCCCACTCGACAAATGTAATTTATGTCCTGACATTAAATCTCCGACGAATCAGGGGCTCGGATTAAGATTCTCGATGCCCCTCCTTGTTCCTCTGAAAGAGCCGTGAGTCCTATTTTTGAAGCTCCATTCGCTTTGTTTAATGCTACATTATGATTTTTGGCTTTCGTTTGCTTCGTTCAGTTGTGTGTTGTCTCTTAAAGTGTGTACCCGTTTGCCATTGCTTATTTCTCTTTTTCTTCTTGTTTTCAGTATTAGGGACCCAGTAGCTCATAATTCTTTGACTGTTTTTCTTATGTTTTGGAAACAATAATAGATTGTTTGAAGTTTGAACAGTAATAGATTGGACATTACAGAGAACTAAACACAAGTTCTTCTAAACAAGTGTTTAAACCTTAAAATGTGGATACGGGAGAATTTTAAGAACAATAACCAAGTAATGTCAAATACTCAACTTAAAACAAAAGAAAACATGAAGCATAAAAGAATGTTAGTGAAACCAAAATGAATATTTGCAGGTCCTCCACACATCTTAGGAACCAAACCAACTTCCAAAGTGGTTTCAAACCAGAAGTCCAAAGCTGAAGTTTGCAGGGATATACTGGGTTGATATTGAGCCTTGCAAGTGCTGAAAATTTCATTTGATTGAACAACAAAAATGCCTTGTCCAGGCCTTGGTTCCAAGAAGATTTGCACTGTATCTGGTAACTTCAGAACTTGAGCAATTGTTGCCTTCCCAGGCAGTTTCAATTTCTTTGCAAGAAGAAAACCCCCTAAAATTGTCAAAGTTATTCAATTTATTGTATTTTAACATCTACAACTATGTAAAATAAAGGCTGGTGTTGAATATGTGTCAATCCTTTTCACCTTTTGAATTGCATTTAAAAAATGCTTACATAGCTGTGAAATAAGAGTCTTCTCTACTTCAAAAGTTGACGCTTTTCCTTTTCTGTTCTTTTTGCCTGTTCAGAGGGTTTTGTTTAGTAGCAGGGTTTTTAGTTAAGAACTTAATAATTGTAATTGATGCTTTGGCGATTTAGGTCAATTACGTAAAAAAATATTAACTTACAAACATGTTGACGGGTTCAGTTTTATTTTACATGTATAAGATAGAAAGTAGAAACTTCTATGAAAATATTCCTTTTATAATGCTTTGACTTGAGTTCGTTTGCGTGTGGCATTCCTTCTTGCCATTATTGATTGCATTCTACATTTAGTGGGTTTGAATTCATTATTTGATAACCTGTGATTCCAGGATCATTCCTTTCTAATCTTTTATGCTTAGATTGTTTCTTTCTTTCATTGTTAAGACATAATCTTCTTACTTGGTTCTTTTCTATAAGTTGAATGATAGGATTGTACATGTTTTTATCCACCTATATAAGTTTTGATGATTATGCTTACTGGTTTGCTTATTTTATCTATTCGAATTCCAATAACTAGTAGAAACAAGAAAAAAAGGAATTATTGCAGTTATATTATTTTTTTGAATATATTATTATTGACAACAATATGCTTATTTTAATTTTAAAGCTCTAGGTGATATTAGTTTAATTTTGTCTGTGAAGGATTGACTTTGAAGATTAATCAATATTGCCAATATATAGTCTTGGTTTTCTAATTTAAAGGTCCATGGATTATCTCTACTTAGTGGATGAGTGTCAATTTGGTAACTTAATGGTTTACTCTTTTTGTTCGCATAAGGTCATGGTTTCTGCAAAAGAAGAGCCTGATGCTTCTATTCCTCCATCCATGTATGCCTTGTTGAGCATTCATAGACATATTCTGGTCTACACAGTAATTAGGATCATACTACAGCAGGTGCAAGTGGGTTTTAGTGGAAGATACTCAGGCAGGAAGCTTGATTGGCAGACAGAGCTCTATTATAAAGTCTATTCAAGATGCTTCTAATTGCATTATTTGAGTTCTTGGAGGAGGTACTTATGAAAACTATGTTGATTTCTAGGATGTTATATGACATTTACAACATGTTTTTGGGACGAGGGTCTGTAATTTATTCTCATGAAGAATAATGTGGCTTGAATAGTTGGTATTGTCTTTATCATTGCCCAAATTAGTCATTGCAAACCCCTTAGGAAAGCCCGCTTGGGCAAGCCAGCCTTGCAGATATTGGCGCCTGTGTGAGCTTTCTTAAATTTGGCTGTGGAAGACCTCAGTTTGTCCAATTTTTGCTCAGAGATATATTATTACGTGTGAATCCTGCACCAGTTGAACAATCTACTCTCAATAGTTGTTATTCATCTTATTATACATAGATGTATGATTCACGGGAATGAAATCGTGCAATATTTATGGCTATAAACAATGTATTATTAATTAAAGTTCCGCTTCCCGTCAGATGCAGATGCAAGATGTGAGAGCCAATCAGACTATAGTCATGCCCCAATCCCAGCACCATCTGCATGGTTTTCTAACACATGCTGATAATGGAGCTCATGTTGGTTCTAAGCCACATTATATGGGAACCGAATCTCAATTTGACGATTGTTATGAATCTCATGATCTGCTTGCGTGACGAGAATTCCTATCAGGACCCACTAGTATATGGAAAGAATGCTTCCATGGGAGCTCATTCATCAAATGTGCAGGCCAAACAGTCAGTGATGACAAAGGTGCAGTCTTCATGTTTAATCGTCTTTCCTTCTTTTCTTAAGTTGCGGGAAACTCGTATCAATTGTTGGGTTAAAGCTCTTCCTTTAAGGTACAAATGCTTTTGTTTAGCATTATTGATAATGGTTTTAAGGTACAAATGCTCAAACGTTATTAACTTTTAATAGCGCAAACACAATTTGTGTCTTTCAATGCCCCTTGAAAATGGCCGGGATAGAAGTTTGGACCAATACCTTGCTGCTGTGGATGTAAAAGTATCTTGAATATTAGCTAACTTGTGAAAATGCCCCCAACCTTTTTGCTTTCATTGTTGTTTAACAGAAGTTGCTGATATATGAATCCTTGGTCTTAGCTGCTTTTCTCTTCATATTAATAGTTGTTATTTGTTGCCTATATTTCCTTTTACTTATTTACGGAAATTCTAGAATTTTATTTGTAACACCCTCAACCCGTATCCTACCATGATACGAATACGAGTTGTCACATTGACCTTTCAAAGCATTTACTTTTAAAAACTAGTCGAAATTTTAAACATTTATTTGTAACAGAATGGTGGAACCCTTAAATATCATTAATTATAGAAAAACTCAACTCAAACAAAAATAAATAAATACTTAATATTTCATAATACAGTAAAATATGTTTACAAAGTCTGATCAGAGCATATGCGATTTAAACATTAAATTACATGCCAACACATTTAGTATAACAAAATGACATATTGTGCATCGATATTATACTTCAGTATTGATAGCCATTTTACATTCTGGAATTCAATTTCTAAAAATGGTATCGATACTTGTTCATTAGTATCGATACCCTTGGTATTGATGTTACTCCTTTAGTATCGATATTGTTATGTTGATTCATACAATTTCATCTTATAGTATGGATATTGTTCTTCCAGTATCGATACTCAAACCCGGATTTCACCTATTTTTTCCTTGAAGTATCGGTACTGTTCATCCAGTACCGATACCCTTGCTCAGAATTTATCCATTTCAACTCAAAAGTTTACCAAAACTCAGCTGAATCTCATACTTTTAACTCCTTTCAAGCTTTTAAACTCGACTATACTTATTAAAACCAACTTATATCATTTTAACACATCTAAACATCCAATATCTCACTAGAACACTTGGAACCAAAAATCATACCAATTATTCAACATTGCTCTTAACCCTTTTAACACCTTAGATTTCTTATTCCAACTTATGACAAGTCAAATTTCACTTCAAAATTCATTTACTAATCATTTATCATCAACTCTCTCAAAAACTTTTTTTACAAATTCATCTTTAATTCGCTCATCTCTTAACTTTAATCAACCTTAAGCTTTTCTTAAGCTTATATAACCCCCAAAGACCAAAAACCAACTTAAAAATGAAATGAATAATCAACTTGAGACAAATTCACCTTACCAATAGGGTCACGGGAAGAGAAGAAGAAGAGAGATGAACCAAGTCTCTAGAAATTTCTTTTCCCCTTTCTTTTTAACCTTCAAAATCTTAAATATATTTTAATATAATTTTATATTCATAATCTGCTAAATGATCTCTTTGTTCTTCCATTATTCCATCTTTACTAATCATTCCTACACAAATAATTTCCAATTAAGTCTCTAAACTTTTTAATTTATCTAAACTGATCACGAAGTTTTAAAATCTTACACTTTGGTCTGTAGCCCGGTTTTTTGGATGTTACATTATTACCCACTTGTACTTATCATGTATACCGGGTAGTTTAAACAAAGCATGCACATTCCTCTATCATATGCAAATGCTGTAATGGGGACATCTGGTGCAAATATAAGCTGTATGCGCCGTGTCAGTGGCGCTGCTATAGCTGTACACAAAAAAACAGACGTGCCGGGGATATGACTTGAAATTTCTGGTTCTTCCTATGAAATACGAGCTGCTGATTAGTTGATACGGGTACTCTTGTTTGACTAATTCTACTGTTGAGTTGCATTCCTTCCCAAGTTTCTTTTCTCTTTTCAACTTTTCCCTAGCATATTAACATGGACAGTGAAATGTTTATTTGACTACAAAACATTCAGTTTCAATCCGTGTTGAAACACAATGAATTGTTTGTTCCAGCTCTTTTCTCTATTTAAGTTCCTTCAAACATTCAGTTGTTATAACCGATATTCTATCATGCATCTTGCCTTCTCTTGAATGACGCAGAACTTTATTGCCGAAGCTGCCAGCGCGATGCAGAGCCCACCAGGCAGATCAACGGGTGAGGAGTATAGTCCCTTTCCTGTACATGCTCCTCTCTATGCATCGTCCGATGCCAGTGGTCATGTCAGCCAAGTAACTGCCATAGACTACGGTTCAGTCTATGGCACTGGTTATGATTATTGAGGTTTGTACCAGATTTCTTTAGGATCAAAAGTTCTGAAGTCCCACTTTGCACTTGATTGTGTTGAGTGGTCAAGGAAGCCCACATCCCTCTACATCTCTAAATCTAACTAATACATACATACATACATACATACATACATACATACATACATACATACATACATACATACATACATACATACATACATACATACATACATACATACATACATACATACATACATACATACATACATACATACATACATACATACATACATACATACATACATACATACATACATACATACATACATACATACATACATACATACATACATACATACATACATACATACATACATACATACATACATACATACATACATACATACATACATACATATTAAGGAAAACTATTGTTTGTATATCAGAACAAATGGAATTATTAGCAAAATCACAACTTCCAAATATTCAAATACTGCAAAATCCTTTTCTTTATACTATAAGATTTGGTAAAGATTGCACTACAATCAGAACAGGAACGCATGAGACAATTGATAGACATACATTTTTGGGGAAGAAATCTTTCAAGTTACAAAATCAAAACAAATAATTATAAAAATACATGAACAACGGGAACATTCTTTTTTTTTTTTAAAGAAAAATAGCTGTGCAAGAGCAGCTTTCAGCCACTGCACAAATCTATCAAAGTATATGACTGACTGTCGCCAAAAAAACGTGTTTACAAACTCACTGAAGATCTAGTAACTACTAGAATGCCTGTTAAATTCATATATGGACTTGCTATGTATTCTTTGCACCTTTTCTGAATGCCTGTTGCAGTCGATCAATGTGAAAGTGTTCCCTCTAATTGACAAGATCTAAGCTTAGGCAGCAATTCAGAAACCACCTTTCGGAATGCTACACGATTCATTCTGCCACTGCCTCCATTTAAAACCATTTTCGTCAGAAAAGTAACCTCTTCTGAGTCCAAATGTTCACCAAGTACCTCGTTCCAAAAATCATCATCCTCGTTCAGGTCGTGTGCTTCCATGAGTTCTACAACTTGCTTCAATGTTGCTATATTCCTACCGGCGCCACAACCCATGGCAGTAGCAGCACCCACAGCATTCGCAAATGCTAACGTTGTAACCAAAGGAAAATTATGTATAAAACCAAAGGCAATTGCTGCAACAAAACTATCTCCACAGCCGACGGTGTCCATGACTTTCACCTGATCAAATATTCGAAATAATCTAGAGAGGTTAGATTGACCAAATTCAAAAGAACCGTCAGATATACCTCTAACTTCTTCGCATAACATAGTGCGTAAACTTCCGGATAGCGGACATCATGGACGGACCTACTTAGTGCAATAAGGCTTGATTTTCATTCAATTTCAAGCATGAATTCAACTTCCTATGATCAAATTCATGCTATTCTAATCATCCTAACCTCAAATTCAATCCAATTCAATCATCATAACCTCAAATTCAATCAACCTGTAGTGTCATGATATGAATTATACAAGGATATGTACCTAATTAGCAGGGTATGGTTAGATCAACTTGTACTGTCAGGATATGGATTACACAAGAATATAATTATACTTAATAAGCAAGATATGGTTCGATTCGTGATTGCATAATTGAAATTCATTGAAAAAGCTTTGAAATTAAGGTGCAATATTAAATGGGTAAAATATTCATTAAAAAGCTTTGAAATTAAGATGCAAATTGCATCAAATTAAAGTGGATGGGAAACGCATGGTGATCCATGCGTGTTTGTATGGGAAACACGGGGTGATCCATGTGTATTTTAATATGTCGCATGGACTCCAATGTGTCACCCTCAATACTATAGCAATTAGAGAATAATCTCATGCAAACATTATTCGAGCCAATAAAAATTTCAAATGCATTATCTAAAAACTTTAGCCTCTTTGCACTATATTTGCATGTGATTCACTAATCTGGCGCGGAGGAGGGCTGTGCGGTTCTGCCAAAAACGACTCTTTTGGCATTTTGCAGCAATGGAATGGCAGAGAAAGGGACCACCAAACGATTTGCATGCACGAGTGGAGCGATGGGGGACAACTATTTTGGGCTTCTCACGTGAAGATGGTGATTGAGAGCTGAATGGCCTCTGCTGGCGGCGGCACTTTGATGCTATAGAAACTAGGGTTTGTTGAACCCTAAACCAGTACAAGCAATCTTGGTCGTTAATACTTCACCAGAGCAAACGGCTGAGAACAGGCTGCGTAAGGGGTCAATGTAGAAACCCTAATTGCTGTTAGGTTTGCATGTGGGCCTCTATTGGACTTTGCCTTGGGTCTACTCGAATTGGGCTTCTTATTTTGGGAAAAAACTTATTTTGGGTTGCAAATGGGTCTGGTTTGTAATGTTTGGTTCATGTAGTGGGTATAGGGTTTTGTAATGTAAAAAAGGTAACAATATGAACTGCATATGGGTTTAAGTTTTGGGGCAATGATTATATAAGATAAATGAAATGACCCATAAAGCATTTAATCTTCCTTTTAATCCAATTTTGGACATTTTAGCACGAGCCTACCACGTTGATACCCAAGCAAACCAAAGCACTCGATCTTCAAATGAAATACGATTTGAAACCCATCAACTCAAATAATTGAAGGCTCGAATGATTTAATTTCCCCCATGTTGAAATGAACAACTCAAATTTATCTTCGATCAACCCATATTCAAATTACTTGGACAAAATTAAGGTCTTACAGTCTTGACCGATTGGCGCAAGCAATTCAAGTGGAGGTTACAACTGGCAATTGGAAGGCGTTTCGGACTTTACCTTCTGGGCCAGGTATATCACATTTGATGTTTGCGAATGATATGGTTCTCTTTGGGGAAGCTACTACGAAGCAGAGCAAGTTTATCATGGAGGTGCTTTCGAAGTTTTGTGAGGCGTCGGGACAAAAAATAAGTGCTTCCAATACTAATATATTCTTTTCTAAGAATATGTGCTTGCAAATTCGCAATCAAATTTGCTTGGATATCTTGGAGTACTATTGTAACATGAACCGGTCACTAATGGGACCTATCAATATTGGGTTCAATTGGTTCGTGATAGATTAAATGGGTGGAAGATGCGAACTCTTACCTTTGCTGGTAGGGTTACTCTCGTTAAATCTGTTTTAGCGGCACTTCCTATTTACACAATGCAATCAACGGTTTTGCCCCGGAAGATTTACAATAAAATAGAAGCTCTTATCAGACGATTCGTATGGGGAAATGTGTGGGACATCGGCGGTGTCAATTTTGTTCCATGGCGCTTCCTATTTACACGATGCAATCAACGGTTTTGCCCCGGAAGATTTGCAATAAGATAGAAGCTCTTAACAGACGATTCATACGGGGAAATGTGTGGGACATCGGCGGTGTCAATTTAGTTCCATGGGAGGTGGTACGTCAACCGATTAAATCTGGTGACCTTGGAATTCGAATATTAAATGAGCAGAATGGTGTTGAAAATTAAACAAATCCACCGAAAATTTTTAGTCAAAAAGGGGGAAGATTTGGTTAAAATTAAATGGGAAAATTACAAACTTTAGTCACTAAACTTTAGGATATTTACAAGATTAGTCCTTAAGCTTCAACTATAAATACCTTAACCCATTTATCTTCAAAATCATCCCAAATCATTCTAGCTTTCTCCCAATACTAGAGAATTTATAGAGTTTCTTGAGAGTTGTTTTCTCCTTTTTATCAAGAGATAATTGTTATTGTTTTCTCCTTGGTAGAACGAGAGAAGTTGTAATTCATATTTTCTCATAGTGAAATTCTTCTACCGTTTCCCGTTGTTTTTACCCTATATTATGTAGGGGTTTCCATGTAAATTTTGTGTCTTCTTTATCTTTATTTTTATTTTCTCAAATTATCAGTTTCGATTTTGCTCTATCCGATAGTCGTATTCCGCAATAATTAGTATCCGAGCCAGATTTGAGTGTGTAATATATGCTTATTGTCTTTGTGGTTGCCACTAAAAGGTGGATCCTCCAACATAAGAAAGTAAAAATGTATTCCTCATTCTTTAAAGGTTCCAGAGAATTGTTCACGATAGTGAAATAGTGGGAGCTATCCGTAATAGAAGCTATGACAACGAAATTTGATATTAAAAAATTCAATGGGAGAAATTTCTCAATGTGGAAATTGAAGATGAAGGTCATCCTGAGGAAATACGGTTGTCTAACAGCTATCAGTGAAATGCCAGTAGATTTCACAGATAACAACAAATGGATCGAGATGGACGGGAATGCTATGTCAAACTTTCATCTAGCATTAGCAGATTAAGTATTGTCAAGCGTCGAGGAGAAGAAGACAGCTAATGAGATATGAGATCATCTCACCAAATTGTACGAGGCCACATCGTTGCACAATAAAATTTTCCTTAAGAGGAAATTGTACACTCTTCGTATACCAGAATCTACTTCAGTGACAGAGCACTTAAACACACTGAACACTTTATTTTCTCAGCTTACATCCTTAATATGTACAATAGGAGAACAAGAACGGGTTGAACTTCTACTTCAAAGTCTACCTGATTCGTATGATCAACTCATCATCAACTTGACAAACAATAATGTCATCAGTCTAGTCTTCGATAACGTTGCAACTGTTGTTCTACAAGAAGAAAATCGGCGCAAGAACAAGGAAGACAGACAAGTAAATATGCAACAAGTAGAAGCGTTGACAACGATGAAAGGGAGATCAACAGAACACGACCAAAGTAGCAGTCACAAACATGGTAGATCGAAGTCGAGAAGCAAAAAGAATTTAAAGTGCTACAACTGTGGAAAGAAGGGTCACTTGAAGAATGATTGTTGGAGTCTAAATAAAAACTCCAATCTACAAGGCAATACCGCAAACACTTCAGATAATAAAGATGCTCTATGTTGTGAAGTGTCAACCACCGTGTAAGGAAGAAAAAGATTTGCAGATATATGACTCATTGATTCGGGAGCAACATATCACATGACCTCAAGAAGAGAATGGTTACATCATTATGAACTTGTCTTAAGAGGATCTGTGTATAGTTATAATAATCATGCCTTAGAGATAGTTGGTGTGGGAACCATCAAATTGAAGATGTATGATGAAATAATTAAAGTTGTTCAAGATGTGCGGCACGTGAAAGGCCTGAAGAAAATTTTATTATCCTACGGATTATTGGATAATAAAACAAGCAAGATTGAAACATGAAAAAGAATCATGAAGGTGTTCCGTGGAGCGCTTGTGGTGATGAAAGGCGAAAAGATAACAACAAACTTGTACATACTGAAGGGAGAGACTTTGCTAGAAGCAGAAGCCTCTGTTGCCTCATGTAGTTCAGATTCTGCAATACTATGGCATCAAAAACTTGGACACATGTCAGAACAAGGAATGAAAGTCCTTGTGGAGCAAAAGCTACTTACAGACTTAACAAATGTATCACTTACTTTGTGTGAGCATTGCATAACAAGTAAGTAACACCGGTTGAAATTCAACACATCAAATTCTAGAGGCAAAAGTGTTTTAGAATTGGTTCACTCTGACGTATGGCAAGCACCAGTTACATCCTTAGGCGGAGCAAAATATTTTGTCTCATTTATTGATGACTACTCCAGGAGATGTTGGGTATACTCTATTAAAAAGAAGTCAGATGTGTTTTCTACTTTCAAAAACTTCAAAGCGTGAGTGGATTTTGATTCTGAAAATAAGATCAAGTGTTTCAGAATAGATAATGGAGGAGAATACACAAGTGAAGAATTTGATGAATTTTGCAGGAAATAAGGCATCAAAAGACAGTTCACAGTGGCGAACACTCCTCAACAAAATGGAGTGGCAGAGCAAATGAACAGAACCTTATTAGAAAGAACAAGAGCAATGTTGAGGGATGTAAACATAGAAAAATCATTCTGGGCAGAAGCAGTCAATACCACCTATTATTTGGTGAATCGAGCTCCATCAACTGCAATAGAGCTGAAGAAACCAATGGAGATGTGGACTGGTAAACCAACTGATTATTCAAACCTCCATGTATTTGGAAGTATTGTGTACGTGATGTACAACTCCCAAGAAATTTCAAAGTTGGATCCAAAATCTAGGAAATGCAAATTATTGGGGCATACTGATGGTGTAAAGGGATATCACTTATGGGATCCCACTGCCCACAAAGTGATCATTAGCAGAGATGTTATCTTTGTAAAAGATAAACAACAAAGAAAAGAAGACGATGATAGCGCTGAAAAGTCAGAGACTACATAGATACATGTGGAAAAGGAGGTTGAACAAGGAGAATCTTCTAAAGCAGAACTATCACATGATGAACAAGAACCAGAGAGTTCTGAAGCTCCAACAACTCGTCAATCAAATCGTGTGAGAATACGTCCCAATTGACACTCAGATTATGTTATAGAAGGAAATATTGCATACTACCTTTTAACAGAGGACGGTGAGCCATCAACATACCAAGAGGCAATAAACAACTCAGATGCTTCACTGTGGATGATGGCGGTGCAAGAAGAAATTAAAGCCCTTCATAAAAATAATACATGGGACCTTGTGTCACTACCACAAGGAAGGAAGCCAATTGATAACAAATGGGTCTTTAAAATCAAGCGAAATGATGACGATCAAGTGGAGAGGTATCGTGCAAGACTGGTGGTCAAAGGATATGCTAAAAAAGAAGGTATTGATTTCAATAAAATATTTTCTCATGTGGTTCGACTAACAACAGTTCGAGTAGTCTTGGCAATGTGTGCTACATTGAACTTACATCTAGAGCAGCTAGATGTTAAAATAGTTTTTCTTCATAGAAATCTTGAAGAAGAGCTTTATATACTCCATCCTGAAGGTTTTGAAGAAAAAGAAAAGAAGAACTTGGTTTGCATGTTAAACAAATCTCTGTACGGTCTAAAGCAGGCGTCGAGGTGTTGGTATAAGATATTTGATTCCTTCATTATGTGCCTTGGATACAACAGACTTAATGCATACTCTTGTGCTTATTTCAAGAGGTCTAGTGATAACGATTTTGTTATATTACTGTTGTATGTGGATGACATGTTGGTTGCAAGATCCAACAAAGATCATATTGAAGAATTGAAGGCACAACTGGCTAGGGAATTTGAAATGAAGGACTTGGGATCAGCAAATAAGATTCTAGGGATGCAAATTCACTGAGACAGAAGTAATAGGAAGATTTGGTTTTCACAAAAGAATTACTTAAAGAAGATCTTGTCATGATTCGGCATGCAAGATTGTAAGCCAATTCCCACCCCTCTTTCTATTAACTTCAAATTATCCTCCAGTATGAGTCCTAGCAACGAAGAAGAGAGGATGAAGATGTCTTGAGTACCGTATGCATCGGCAGTGGGAAGTTTAATGTTCGCTATGATATGCACAAGACCAGACATTGCACAAGCAGTGGGAGTGGTTAGTGGGTACATGGTGAATCCAGGCAAAGAGCATTGGAATACAGTAAAAAGGATCTTGAGATACATCAAAGGGACCTCAAATGTTGCATTATGCTACGGAGGATCAAATTTACTTATCAGTGGGTATGTTGATTCTGACTATACAGGGGATTTGGATAAAAGCAAATCTACTACATGATATGTGTTCAAAGTTGCTGGTGAAGCTGTAAGTTGGGTTTCAAAATTGCAGTCAGTTGTGGCTACATCCAAAACAGAGGCAGAATATGTAGCAGCTACACAAGCCAGTAAAGAAGCAATTTGGTTGAAGATGCTATTGGAGGAGCTTGGGCACAATCAAGAGTATGTCTCTCTGTTTTGTGACAGTCAAAGTGCCTTGCATCTAGCAAGGAATCCAATATTTCATTCAAGAACAAAGCACATACGAGTTCAGTACCATTTCATTCGTGAAAAGGTGGAAGAAGGGACGGTAGATATGCAGAAGATCCATACCAAATATAACATAGCAGATTTTATGACAAAAGCGATCAATGGTGATAAATTTACTTGGTGTCGATCCTCTTGTGGCCTGACAGAAACGTAAGCAATATGAAGGTACAAGGTAGAAAGAATGGTGTGAAGATATGATTGTTCCAATCAAATCTTCAAGTGGGAGATTGTTGAAAATCAAACAAATTCACCGAAAATTTTTATTCAAAAAGGGGGGAAGATTTGGTTGAAAATTAAATGGGCAAATTACAAACTTTAGTCACTAAATTTTAGGATATTTACAAGATTAGTCCTTAAGCTTCAACTATAAATACCCTAACCCATTTAGCTTCAAAACCATCACAAATCATTCTAGCTTTCTCCCCATACTAGAGAATTTAGAGAGTTTCTTGAGAGTTGTTTTCTCCTTTTTATCAAGAGATAATTGTTATTGTTTTCTCCTTGGTAGATCGAGAGAAGTTGTAATTCCTATTTTCTCATAGTGAAATTCTTCTACCGTTGCCCGTGGTTTTTACCCTATATTATGTAGTAGTTTTTCACGTAAATTTTGTGTCTTCTTTATCTTCATTTTTATTTTCTCAAATTATCAGTTGCGATTTTGCTCTATCCGATAGCCGTATTCCACAACAATTGGTGCGGTTTTAATGAAACTTGCTTTCCAAATTTTGGCAAAAAAGGATCGACTTTGGGTCTAATTTCTCCGGGCAAAATACAAGTGTGGGGAGGGTATTCCGGATGATATAGCTCTTACTAGATGTTCAAGGCTTTGGAAAGGTTTGTCTTGTATCTGGGAGGATGCTCGAAAGAATGTAACTTGGTGTATTGGTAATGGCCGAGAGGTGGACTTCTGGTTTGATGATTGGTTAGATGAACACGGACCATTAATAAATCATGTTTTGATAGCTGGAGCGATAGGGATGCAAAGGGTGACGATTGCCGACATGGCTGATAATCAGGGCCAATGGCGTTGGAATCTGTTTGAGGATATGCTTCCGTCCTACATTCTGATGATTATAACTGCGAAAATGGGACCAAAACCACAATTTCCAACGGATACAATTGGTTGGAGACTAAGGGTTGACGTTGTTTTACAGTAAAATCAGCATATGATATACAAAGTAGTTCTTGGTCTACCGATGGTGATCCTGTTTGGTCAATGATTTCAAAGCATAGAGGGCCACCAAAGATTTGACTTTTTCTTTGGCTTGTGAGTTGCGATAGAGTTTTGGTGAATATGGAAAGAAAACGGAGACATTTTACGGTTGATGGATCTTGTCCTTTATGTGCGGCACTGGAAGAAAACGTGAATCATCTGCTCAGGCTATGCCCATCTGCCCGGACTGTTTGGAGTGCGATAGTACAGCAGGATCACTTATCTATTTTTTAAACATGAATATGAAAGATTGGATAATAGGGAATTTAGTTAGTCCGAAAGGCATCGATAGGACTAGTGAGCATTGGGACCTTTTATTTGGAATTATTGTTTGGAATCTTTGGCTTCATCATAATGCGGTTGCTTTTGATAATCCGATGACAGATATAATGACGGTATTTGATTGTAGTAGACAATGGTTTGACATTATGGTTAGGACGACGGCGAATGAGAGAAGTTGTATGACAACATGGAGGATAAGGGAAATCGAACAACTAGTTGGTTTCCTCCGGTGGGATGGATCAAAGTAAATACCGATGGGTCAAGACACAAGGAGAATGGAGCCGCTGCTTGTGGAGGTGTGGCTCGGAATGATATTGGTGCATGGCAGGTAGGATTTTCAAGATTCCTTCGCAATTGTTCGGTATTTGAAGCTGAAATATGGGGTATGTATTTAGGCCTCCAATTTGCTTGGGAGCTTGGTCCGAGACAGGTTATCTTGGAATCCGATAGCTTAGAGGCGGTCATGGCTATCAAGCAACTTGGTGTAAGTACAGCTCGAGTTACTTTGTTGCAGCACATTGCTGAAGTTATGAAACGGGATCGGATGGTTCAAGTTCAACACGTGCCTCGTCAAGGTAATCATGTCACGGACTGTCTGGCATTAATAATAAAATTTAAATAATAATGAATTAAATTGAATATTTTTAAAATATACTTTTATATTTTTATTAAAAATTAAATTTAAATAATAATGAATTAAATTTAAAAATTGACAAAAAATTAATAATAGATAAATTAAATGAGACGGACAGAATATCAAACATTCTATTTTTTCACTGATATATTGAATTTATTTTGTGTCCCGCAATAGAGTGACAAGTGCTAGAAGAACTTATATATTATAAATGCTAAATAGAAGCTTAATTTTATTCGAATCTGTTTACAAAGAACTGTATAAAATCGCATAAATTAAAAAAATTTATTTATTCTCACAGTAGTAATAGATTCAAACTACCAGCGTTCAATGTTCAACTTATTACTGAGTTTGACAGGTAAACAAGTAAATCTTATTTAATATTTATAGATAATGCCTGCACAGCTTAGCTTGTTATTATACTCCATATTCACACCTCGAGCGATCCAGTGATCCTTTACGCACAGCAAATACTGTGAGTTCTTAGCCAATATGAGGCGTCGTTCATACTTGTCCAACCAAACTCGGATCCGATTCATACTTCTCCAACCAAACTCGGACCCGATCGCAACGAAAATCCATGGTCACCATCATTCCTTCTTCTTCTTCTTCCAAAACGTTGGGCATAGAGGGCATAAAAGAAAGGGCTGAATAAATTAGGCCCAACAAAATGGGTTTCCTTCTTCCCCTGACTATTTGGGAATTAAAAAGAAGGAGGCGTTTCTGTCGCTAATTCACGTGACAGTGATTTCTTTATCTAAAGAAAAAAATCATATGGAAAACATTTGATGGGATGGGACCCCCCAACGTGGCACCGATTTACATGCCGAACATTTTCGGAGATGAGAACCCAATTTATAGTATTTGCAAACAAGAAAAAACCCTAACATTTTCACAGATCTGAAAGCCTAATTGTTCTCGGGTGAAGTCTTGCTCAAGCTCACAGCCACTACTTCTCAATTCAAGTAAGGATGTTTTTCTTCTTTTTTTATGTATTGGGTTTCGTACTGTCTATAATTTTGTTCCTTTGACTTTTTGCATTTGCTTCTGGATTTGGTCATTGGACATGCTTTAAAATTTTGCTAGAGACTTAGTTATCGCCTTATCGGAATGATTTTCTTGAAGCCGCTGTTTTCGGAATTGAGTGTTGATGATAATCTGCTTAATGGTTATGGAATTTGTCGAATTGCAGGTTAAAAGCTTTTAATTTAACTGCTATAGGTGGATTTTGGGAAAAATTCATGTGCTGAGTTGAATGGGCACTGTTGAATCTGGTTTAGCAATTTATACCAAAGCTGTAAGGTACTCTGTTCTGATTGGGGCTTTCTGAGCGGTAATTAAGAAATGGGTGAAAAGTTTTGGACAAATGAGGAAGATAAGGCTAAGGTGGAATCTGTTTTGGGTACTGAAGCCTGTGATTACTTGATAGTGTTGGCTGCTAAGAACGTGCTGTCAGATCTCGTCTCTCCACCGCCCAGTTATTTGGGTGTGCAACAAAAGCTTTGCGAGGTCTTAGAGAGGTCGAATTGGAACTATGGGATTTACTGGCAAGTGTCGAGCTTGAAATCTGGTGGAACGATCTTGATTTGGGGTGACGGACATTGCCGGGATCCTAAGCTTGGTGGAGCTGGTGCCGATGTCAGATCAGAAGGGGTTGAGAAGATAAATGAGGTGAGAATGCAGGTACTTCAGATGCTTCATGTAGGCTTTGGTGGGTCAGAGGAGGATGGCTATGTTGCTAAGTTGGATGGCATATCAGATATGGAGATGTTTTATTTCACTTCAAGGTACTTTAAATTTCATTGTGATACACCGTATGGTCCTGGAGAATCCTACAAGTCAAGCAAATTAATTTGGACCTCGGATTTGAATTCTTGTTCAAATCATTATCAATGGAGATCATTTTTAGCCAGATCTGCTGGACTGCAAACAGTGGTGTTTGTACCTGTGAAGTCTGGGGTGGTGGAGCTCGGTTCCTTTAAGTTGATTCCTGAAGAGCAGAATATTGTGGAGATGGTGAGTACTGTGTTTCGTGGATCCAGTTCTGTGCAGACGAAAACAATTCCAAAGATATTTGGACATGAACTAAGTTTGGGTGGTTCAAAGTCTCAGTCGATTAGTATTAACTTCTCTCCGAAAACGGAAGATGAGTCGGGCTTTGTGTTGGAATCTTATGATGTTCAATCGCTAGGTCCCAATCAACTTTATGGTAATTCCTCTAATGGATGTCAAAGTGAAGGCGATGCAAAGTTGTTCCCACAGTTACTTGTTGGAGGTCTGAATGCACAAGCAAGAATATCTGGTATGGGGCATACTAAAGATGACTCACCATCTTTACCTGATGAACGAAAACCAAGGAAGAGGGGAAGGAAGCCGGCCAATGGGAGAGAAGAACCATTGAATCATGTTGAAGCAGAGCGACAGAGGCGGGAAAAGCTTAACCAGCGATTCTATGCGTTAAGGGCCATTGTCCCTAATATCTCTAAGATGGACAAGGCCTCTCTGCTTGGTGATGCCATTACCTATATCACAGACCTCCAGATGAAGATTAGGGTGTTGGAAACTGAAAAAGATACAGTAAACCATCCACAAAAGCAGTTGCCGATGCCTGATGTAGATTTCCAGCAAAGGCACGAAGATGCAGTTGTGACAATGCGCTACCCTTTGGATGCTCACCCGGTCTCTAGAGTCTTAAAAGCTTTGAAGGAAAATCAAATTACAGCACATGAATCTGACGTTTCAACAAGTGATAATGACAAGATTGTTCACACCTTCACCATTGGAGCCCCAAGTGGTGGTGCCGAACTACTGAAGGAGAAACTGATGGAGGCTTTATCTAAATGACAAACAGGTATCAGTTGTATCGTTAATGTACATCTAAGCGAATGCTGTGCATCGAATTATAGGAAAATGGGATTTCTGCAGTGACTAACAGATTAGTGACCATTGCATTCGTTTCTATGAATGATATGTACCCTGGTACTTTTAAATGATGTGTACCCCCAAAGTGCATGGTTTAGATGCACGACAGGGGAAATCTTTAGCTTGTACCTCATGTTAAAGACACTTGCGATTAGAAAATTCCATAAAGGGCCGTGGCTTACTTGGCAAGTTGCAATCTTTTAATTGAAGAGTTGATTACTTTCACTCCTTGAGAAAAGAGGCATGTGTTTCTAACCTCTGAAGTCAGAACCCTTCGCTGTTCAAACATCATATGGTTATTTATTCAGGGATTCAACTCAAATATTCAAGTCAATCTTAAGTTTTGTCAAACAATGCTGTGGTTCCCTAAATCTGAATTCCTGCCTCCAGAACAAGATTTGCCAAGACCGTTGCAGGTAAACTTTGAAGTGTTTTTTTTCGTTTTACTAGGTTGCAGTAAAGGTTTCTTTTTGCAATTTTATAGCAGATGGTTTCAACGCCATTGGCAATAAAAACATAGGGTCCGTTTGGTTATGTCAAATATTCTGTTTTTATTTTTTGTTTTCATTTTAAAAAAATAGTATTAATTTTCCTTTTTTTTAAATTAGAAGCATGTTTAGTTAATATAAATAAAAAGTTGAATTTAGAAATAAAAATAGTGAAAATATATTTGGTATCTAATTTTTAAAAATAATTAAATTAAAATATAATTATTAAACATATCTATTACATAAATTGAATTGAGTTATACAAATATAAAATAATAAACTTGATAAGAAATTTCATAAAATAAAAATATTTTAGTTTATGATAAGAATATAATGTTAATATATATTAAACATTAATTAAATTAAAAAATATACAAAAATATTATTATCAACAACACACAAAAGTGTCATTAAAATAAAAATACATATACATTTTGCTAGTATCTAAGGCTCTAAAACTTTTGAAGAAAAACTAACGTAGCCTATGGATTTTTTTACACTAAATGTAACTTTTAATTTGAGAAAAATCAATATAATCTTTTGATTAACATAATCAAACGTTGATCGTCACGATGTTTACATAACAACTCACAAAGTTTATATGATAATCTATAATATGGATGTGATAGTTCATGATGTTGTTATGACAATATACGATGGACAATGATGTGATAGATTGACTTAATTGATTATTTTTACTTAATATTATTGTTTGTTCTTTCTTTCATTATATCTACTTTGCTATAGCCTATACGGATATGTTTTTTTTTTCACATTATGTAATTTGTCGGGGCCGGTGTAGATGATCAAACCATGACTATAAACAAATGTGAATTGTCAAAGATTTCCCACTTTTATGGTTGTTGGTATGTGAATCTGCCGTGTTGCCAGTTGCCACCTCGTTTCAATCTTCAAACCACATGGCTCAGTCAAATTCAGATATTTGATTAAAGCCATTTCAGATTGCAGTCAAGCCACACCCATAGATTAAAACCGGGGGGGGGGGGGGGACACGGCTCAATCTCTCTCTATAAATAGCCAACCTCCACCAATCTCATCCAATTCAACATATCAACTCCCCCCAACCCCAATTACTCTGCTCAAAACGGAGAAAAGATGGTACTCTCCCACAGGAAAAACCTTTTCAGAACCTTATTGGTTTTCTCCTTGTTAGTAGCTTCGGTCCAACTTGGAGCAACGAGGCTACTGAATGGAAATCAGTTGGTGGCGAAAGATAAGCACGAGGTTCAATCGCTCCCTCGAGGTCCGGTGAAAGGGTCCGGTCACAATCCGTGCACGAACATCCCTGGAAGAGAAACCGGCGTCTGCAAGCTGGGTGGCATGAATATAGCCGGTAATGCTATGCATTCTTTTTCAGCATTTCCCAGCGTTGTTGCTGAGTTTGGGGTGGCTTCCACTGCCAGTGGGGCTCATGATCAAGACATTAGCTCTTAGTGGCTAACAAATTTAGATATCCAAGACTTACAAAATAGATACCAATGTGATTATTATTATTATTATTATTATTATTATTATTCATATACTTGTAAATTCATTTTTTTTAATTCTTTCCTAGGACCGTCAATCCAAGTAATCTTTGTTTGGTCAAGAACCAATTTTAGTTGACATTTATTGAACACAATTCTTTATTTAAAGCTGTGCAAGTGGCCACCTGTATCCGTTGTATCCGAGTAATCCAAGTTTACCATTGTATCTGTTGCATGAGATATTAACACGAGAACATGTTTTTTTTTTTGAACAATTCCTGGGAGAGAGAAAAAGAAAATTTTATTATTAATGGGTATTGAAACCATAATCTAAGAGAGAAGGAACGGTTTGACTTAAAGCTTTTAATCACACGTTTTAAAAGTTATTGACTAACATGAGAATATCTTTATTTGGAAGAAAACAAAAAATTGGCTGAGTTTAAATAGATGCTCGTACTAAAAAGATGTAGATATGATTTAAAGCCTGGACTGTAACCTTATCTTTCATGTTAAATGTTCAAATATAATCTTTAAGAAAGTTAAGGATTTATCAATTTTTAAATATACTCAAATAAGAACCTAATATTTGTTTAATATGTTTAAATAATTATTGATTTAATTAAATTTGATGGTATGATATTATTGTTTTGAAATAATAATAAATAATCCATAGTATTTATTTATTTTGTTACTTTTTTGTTTTGTTTCCCTCCCAGTTTTCTAAGGCTTCGTTTTAATTAATATGAACCGACCCGCATCGCACACTTAGTTTTGGTGGGTGAGTCTCCCTACAGGGATTTCCTGCACACACAAAGACTCGAACTCAAGACATTGCTTAAGCGATATCAAACTGCTTACCACTTAAATCATTCCTTGTTGGTTATTTATTTTGTTACTTTAATCCTAAATTCTAATTTGTATTTTTAATAATTTAACCCTCAACCTTCAAAATGTTGTCATATTATATTTTTAATAAAAAATAATTATACTGTTAAAATTTTAATGATATTGCCATATTGGCATAAGATTTACTTAATAATATGCATATACTTTATTAGTAAATAATTAAAAAAATTATGAATTGTTGTCAACAATCTTTTAAAGTAAATGATTAAAAGCTCTTAATTTACATCTCCCTTCTTTCTTAAATTGTGAATTCAATACCCATGAGGAGTAAAGTCTCCAATTCCCTCTTTAAAAATTGTTAAAAAAATATGAATTACTCTAAACTTTTAGTAATTTTTATGCTTTTTTTTTTATTTTATGAAGTACATATATAACCAAAAAACGGCCACGTTAACTAAAATTAAAATTTAGCTATCGAATTAAATTTTCTATCTAAAAATATTAAATTAAATAATTCTAAAGATTGAGGTGAGAATGATTAAGGCTCCGAAAAGGAAAAATCTTAAGGAGTTAAATTTGTTATTACATTTATTTTTAATAAAAAAATAATGTGTTACTAAAATTAATTTATTAAAATGTTAAATTATTATTTGAGTAGAATCAAAAAGTTTAAATCTTAAACCCATCAGATGATCTAAGTTGTTAAAGAGGGTATTATTCTTTCTAAAAGTCATGAGTTCAAGCAGCTTGGTTTGTGGGGTGTGTGTTGTCTGACCAAAAAAGATTTTGAACATATATTATTTTGTAATTGAAGACACCGAATTTCGACCATTAACATTAATATTATATAATATATTTTATTTATAAATTATATTATATAATAAATATATATGTTCATTTATTTATTTATTTATTTGGGTTTTATTTTTACACTTTGTACAGGCCCAATACATCGGCAACCCAATACATCGGCAGCCCAATTGCACCCTTTAGCAGACCCGGTGGAACCCAGCTGGCCCACTCCAAGCCAACCCGAGCACTCAAGGGTTTCTAGAAACCCTAGCGTCGTTCCTTATTTGAAGTCCCCACGCCGCACGCCACCAACAGCCTGCATCTTCCGGCGCAAGGAGAGCACGAAGATCCCTCGGCAACAACCCACCAACAAACAAGAAACAAACATGGGTAGTTTAGTTCGGCTAGGATTCAAAACAAAGTCTAAAAATAGCATATTTTACTACTATAAATAAGTGTAATCGAACTCAATGTAACACATGATTTTCATACTGAATACAAGCAAAGTTACTAGCAAATCACAGCCAAATATTCAGAGCATTACGAAGATTTCCTGCAATATTTCGAAAAGAAAGGTAAAAATTTTCATTCCTTTGCGTGCTCGTTTTTAGCAAAATCGATCTAATTTTTTAAAAGAGGAGGGGGAAAGCTTTCGGAAAAGTATATTTTTTTAAGATTTGTCTCCGATGACTGGCGGTCGGCGTCGATCAACGGCGACGGCGAGGCGGCGTGCGGTGTCGGAATCTGGAAAACTGGCTCGTGTTCTTCATTTGTGAAGAACAGGCGAGAGAAAACGAAAAACAGGGGAGGGGAGCTCGATTTTGAAATGAAATCAAATGAAATTTAAAAAAAAAGTTATATACTCAGCGCATGAAGACCCGCGCAACCCGACCCATCAGCAACTAGATCCGCGTGTTTTGGTTTTAAAAAAGGTGTAAACTACGTTTTAGTCCCTCATTGTTTCAATCCTTTTATTTTGACCTTTAATCCTAATTTTTGAACCTAATTCTATTTTAATTTGTCACTCGATTTTCCTTTCTTTATAATTTAGTCCTTTTTAATTTTAATTTTAATTTTACTTCTCCATTTTTATTTTTTTATTTGATATTATATTATAATATATATATATATATATTATTCCTTTATATTATTTTCTGATTTTTTGGTTTCTATTTTAGTTTTTTTTCTATGTACATACATGTAGTAATATTATTATTTTATCATTTATTTATTTTTTATATTTATATTTATATGTATGTATATATATATTTGCTTTGTGTCTTATTAGTATTTATTATTCTTTCTTTCTATATTTTGTTTATACACTAATATATATATATATATATATCACTTTTTTTTATTATTATTTTCTTTTTGGTGTTTATATTTCTTATTTTATTCTATTTTTTTATTTATCTCATTTTATCTATTTTGTTTATTTATTTCTTTATTTTCTTTATCCTGATTTTATTTTGTTTTATTTATGTATTTTTATATTTGTCTTTTATCTTTATTCCATTTTCCCATCTTTATATGTTATCTCCTTTTTATCTTTACCTTTTTATTTAGCCCTTTTTTATTCTTATTTATTTTCATCATTCCAAATCTAACATTTTCTTTTCAAGGATCTTCACTCAAATTTATCAAAGGTAAGTAATTCATGATCAAAATTTTACCTGTTAATTTAACTTGCAATTTTATTAATTAAAGACAACTGGAAATTACATAGTACTGAAAGGGCAGTTCAAGGGTGCTAACCCTTCCTTGACTGTAATCGACTCCCGAATCCGACATATCTTCTGGTAAGATGCAGATCAGGTAAGAAATAAGGTATCCGATCAACCCATTTGTTTTTTTTAAATAAATGATCGGTGGTGACTCCCAAATCAATTTTCCTAAGTCGAAGCCCAATTTCCAGCCCACCCGAAAGACGGTTCCGACAGCTTGGCGACTCCACTGGGGACAGGTAAGTGAGTCAAGTTAAGGTAATTTTCAGTTGTCTTTTTAACGAAAAGGGTAAGTTTAAATTTTAAGGAAACATTTCGATCTTTATTGCTTACTTTTGATTATATTTTTCGAGTAAATAGTTGTACTAATCATTTTCTAATGATTTAAGCCCCTAAAGATTTTTCATCTAAGGCTCTAAACCCGAGCTCCAAACCCGTTTTAAGTGCGGGTGAAAGCGACGCCTTCGTGTGAATTTATTCACCATATGTGCCTAGCAAGTAACCTTCGGGATTCATATACCTTATGTCTTCGTGTGAATTTATTCTCCGTATGGGCATAAGGGAATGTTTCATCTCGGGTTTAACTTAGTCCACACAAGCTTGTAATGGGCTTAGGACTAAGGGTCTGGCAGGCCCAAGGGGGCACCGGCAAAGAGAACTCGAGTACCGTTTTTTAGAACCTAAACTAGGAGACTATGGAGAAATAGAGCCTACCCCGAAACCACAATCTAAAACCTAGGATATTTTTACCCTAACCATGTTTTTATTGTTTTTTTCTTTTCGACATTTTTTATTTATTTATTTTTATTTTACTATTTTTTTTTGCCTTTGTGTTTGTTTTTTTAGCATTTGTATTATATCAAGAGGCTATTGATCCCTAAAAGGTATTTGTTACACAAAATAATCTGAACTAATGGAATAAGGTGTTGTAATACAAGAGATTAAAAACCCTGAGGTACGACTATGGTTCGAGAAGACTCAGAAGGAAAGGGGAGTCAGTCTTCAAGGAAGCTATGTATTAGAGCTGGTTAGCTACGCGTATATCATCCTAAAACAGAACAATGTTCAAGAGCTTCGAGACATCTGGGACAGTTGGAAGAATGATCGAAAATAGAAGTTCAGCCAACGATACGGTGAAATTGCACTTTTTCTTCATGTTAAGACTGATGAACCCTTAATCAGAGCCTTGGTTCAATTCTGGAACCCGGGATACAGTTGCTTCACTTTTAACCGGGAGGACATGGTGCCCACTATCGAGGAGTACACTATACTATTGCACTGTGAGAACATCAAACTGGAGCGAGTCTACATTAAACACATTAAAAATCAACCTTTCAAGAATACGTTGGCTAAAGTTGTAGGCGTAGACGAGAAATGGGTAATTTACCGGACTCAGCTCAAAGGCAACGGGGAAATAATTGAATGGATCCACATAAAGCAACTAATGAAGAACCACCCTGATGAGTAGAAGACTATAGACTTGTTTGCACTGGGTCTGTACGGTTTGATTATCTTTTCGAAGGCTTTGGGGTGCATTGACACAACCGTGGTGGAGTTGTTTAAACAACTTCCAAAACGAGCCAACCCAGCACTAGCCATCTTAACTGAGACCTTTCGATCTCTCAACCATTTTCGAAGAACTAACGGAGGAAGGTTCGTTGGGTGTGTTCAGCTTCTTCAAGTCTGGATTCATAACCACTTCTGAAAGACTAATGGGGTTGCCTACCGCTGATTCAACACTACCTATTCACCTTAGGGAGAATTCATCACTAGGAAATGGCATGAAGGTGCTTCAAAGGAAAGTGGATGAAAGTCTTTACACATCTTCAGGATCGGGATATTACCTGGAGAGCCCCCTGGTTGTTCCTCGATGACGTTCTTTTTCGGTGTGGGGATTCTGATACTATGACCTTACTTGGACTTTGGGGTGCAGTTGGGTATTCTCTGTTGTTATCACTTAGACAGTATGGGGCACGTCAGTTTGTCTCAGCAAGAAGCGGACTGGCTAGATCATAATTTGTGTATCATGGTGACAGCTATAAGAAGATGATCAAGGAAGTAGCCGATTCATGGAAGAAAGTATTTCAGATGGATGTTGTAGCTGCCAGAGACATACTTACTCTGGATTATGTGGAGTGGCAAAGATTGAGGAAAAATGACAACATTCCGGTGCTAGACTGTGAAGATACTCGGACCATAGAGGAATATCTCAGGCCTGTTCCTTCCGAACTTGAGATAGCCAAGGCAGAGTTCGAAGCTGTGAACAATAAGTTGAAGCAGAGGGTAAAGGAACTTGAAGCTGAATATTATCAGTGGAAGCTAGATGCCGACTCTCAGAAAGATAGAGCAGACAAACTGAAAAAAAACAGAAAAGAGTCTGTTTTGAGCTCGAAGGCTTGAGAAAGGGGTATCAATATAAAGTCAAGGATAACTCCAAGTTGAAAGTAACCTCGGGCTACTAGAAAGACGAAGTTCACAGTCTGAAAAGGAAGTTTGAGGAGCCATATGAAAGAGCTTGGAAGGAACAGTTGAAGACTGCTCAGAGGCGCTTAGCAGACAGTCAACATCAAAACTAACACGTGAGAATCCGGGTGGCTGATCTAGAGAAGCAACATGAAAAGGATGACAAGACAATAGCTGAGTTCGAAGCTATTGTAAATGGGTTCAAGAAAAAAGCGAACGAACTTCAGATAGCGCCCTTTGATGGAGGTTTACAGTGGCGTTTCTGTTGGGAGCAAGCACAGCAAAGAGTGAAGGCCAGAGACGCAGTCATCCGAGATTTTCTGGATCAAGTGCAGAAGACAGCCCGTTATCTTCACGTCTTGGCAAAGGAAGCTGGAGTGGTTCGAAAAGGCATTCAACCAGTTACAGATGAGGGCAGAAGACTTGTCAACCTACTAGAAGCTGTTTGGGGTCTAGAGGATTTAGTTCGGATGTACCTTTAATTTGTTTTCATGTCTCTTAAAAGATAAAACATTTTTGTCTGAATAAGGATTATTTATAATAATGGACAATTTTCTGGATCAATTCCTCCAAATTGCATACATCATACATTGCATTCCTTGCATTTTATATTTGATGTTTATTTTTATATTTCCATGTTTTTACATTCGTATTAACTAACAGAACATGTCTCAGACACCAAGCTTACCTCCACAAGCTCAAGACACGCATCACCCTCACAATACTCGAGCAAATAAAAGACAAATGGAAGCCAAAATCGAGAAGATTGAGGAGAACATGGCAAAGCTGCAGAAAGAATTGGAGGACAGAATGGCTCAGAACAGTCAAAGTAACGTGGAGTTCATAAAAAAAACCATGAGTCCTTAGTCGACCAAATTGTGGCTAAGTTGTCTAGTTTACAACAACAGGCAAGTGCACCCAGAGTAGGTGCATTTGAGAGGGTAACCATACCACTGACCCCACAAGTGGTTGTCTCATTCGAGATCTTACTCGGACTGCAAGGTGACTCATCTGCCACCAAAAGGAAAGCTGTATCGGTTGCAAATTTACAGACTTCTGCAACAAATCCTGACAATCATCCGGACGACTGTCCTATCCCGGATTTTGACGAGGAGGATAAGGCAAAGAAAATGGAATAGAAGATCAGGATGCTAGAAGATCAAATGAAAATGGTCCAAGAGGACCATGATTATTATGGAATGCACACAATAGAGCTGAGCTTGGTTCTATATTTGGTGCTTCCACCAAAGTTTAAAATTCATGAGTTTTAGAAGTTCGACGGGAACAGCTGCCCTTCAGCCCATATCACTATGTTCTGTCAGAAGATGACATGATATGGGGGAAATGACCAACTCTTGATTCACTGCTTCAAGGAGAGCCTGTTCGATTCAGCTATCCGGTGGTACAACCAGCTCAGCCGAACTCATATCAAGACGTGGAAAGACTTATCCAAATCTTTCTTAGAGCAATACAAGAATATCAATGATATGAGACCATACCGTGTTATACTGCAGAGCCTGGAGAAGAAACATAACGAGAGCTTTCGACAATACGTACAGAGATTGAGGGATTTATCTGTGCAAGTTCATCTACCCTTGGATAAAAAAGAAACTAGAAAGTTGTTTGTATAGACCCTGAAGACACCTTACCTCGGGCACCTGGTGGCAATTACATCGAGAACTTTCTCAGATCTAGTTATGGCTTGTGAGATGGTCGAGCTAGCTATAAAATAAGGAAAAATCGAGGGAGGGGACTCCAGTAAGAAGTCTCCCGTGAAGAACAAAGAGCGAGAGATCAACAATGTCAACACCTACAACGCTAACAAAGGTCTTACGATCTCAAGTTCAAAAACCACTGCAGCTGTACCATCCGGTACTTCTAACCAAACTCAGAGAGAACCAATGAAGAAAAGGGAGAGGGAACAGTTTGATCCCATTCCCATGACATACAAAGAGTTGTACCAACAGCTCTTCGACACTCACGCGGTGTCACCCTACCCTATGGATCCGATAAAGCCCCCTATCCGAGTTGGTTTGATGAAAACGCTCACTGTGAATATCATGGCGGTGTGTAGGGATATTCAATAAAAAATTATCTCGCATTCAAAAGGCTTGTATAACGAACGTGGAACAAGAATTGGATTCATTTCAACTTTAGAACACCGAACGTCGCCCAGAATCCCTTGCCCAATCATCAGAAGACAGAAATCAACGCAGTCACCACCGAGAATGGCAAAAGAATCAAAACCAATGTTTCAGAAGTTAAGGCTCCTTTGGCTTGGGTATAGAGCCAAATGGTAAAGGCGGGGATTCTTGCACCCCAGTTACGTGTAACAAGGATTGAAGATGGTAATCATTGTTGTTACCACAACGAAGAAGGGCATGGAGTCCAAGAGTGCCCAGAGTTCAAATCATTAGTCTAGCTCATGATGGACAGGAAATAGCTGGAATTTTACGAAGAAATTCAGGATTCCCCAGAAGCAGATGTTTGTGCTACCGGTGAATCATCAGACAAGATATACAACAGGGGTAGTCCTTTAATAATTACCCCTAAAGCAAAGATAATGACAACAACACCAGCCAAGGTGGTGATCACAACACTTCAGCCTTTTCAATACAAAGACAATCGACAAGTGACATGGAGGTACGAATGCTAGGTGAGTACTTCCAAAAATTGTGATAACAATGTGGGGCAAAGACCACTAAAATCTTTCAAAGAAGATGTAATGGCTATAAACGAACCTATAAAGGAGGAATAAGCTAAAGAGCTCATCAAGATCTTAAAGCACAGTGAGTAAAACATTGTAGAATAGCTCCACAACTTATCTACGCGTACTTCAATGCTAGCACTATTGTTGAACTCAGAGGCACACCGAGAAGCATTGTTGAAAGTCCTAAATCAAACGTTCATGTTGCAAAACGTACCAGTCAGCAAGATGGATCGATTGGTGAATAATATTCAAGCTGATAATCTCATCTCATTCTCAGATGATGAGATTTCATCCGGAGGAAAAGACCGAACAAAGGTGTTACACATTACTACCTACTGTAAGGGGCACGCTTTACCAAGTGTCTTAATCGACAACAGTTCGGCCCTAAACGTGATACCTTTGGTAACATTGAAGAGGCTGTCAATAGATACCTATCATATGAGAACTTGTCAGAACATAGTCCGAGAATTGGACGGGACCAAGAGAGATGTAATCGGCAAGATCGAGGTGTCATTAACCATCAGACCAGCCACCTATGATGTTGAGTTCCTAGTGATGGACATTATGCCTTCTTACAACTGTCTTTTGGGAAGGCCATGGATTCATCAAGTTGGTGCAGTACCGTCCACACTACATCAAAAAGTTAAATTTGTTATTGATGGGGCCTTAGTAATCATTAATGCTGAGGAAGATATCGTGGCAAGCGTGACCACGGAGGCCCCATACATTGAAGTAGACGAGGAAGTGGTAGAACGTTTATTCCACTCCTTAGAGTTTGTGAATGCCATATTTGTAGTAGAAGGAAGAAAAATCCCTAAACCTCGACTTTCTAAGTATACCAGAATGGAGATCATACAAACTTTGGGAAGAGACGCTAGGACCGGGAGAGGTTTTGGGAAATATTTGCAATGAATGATTAATCATGTCCTTCCTGTTTCAAAACTCCATCAATTTGGGCTCGGTTTTCAGCCCAGTTATCAAGAAAAGAGGAAGGAAGTCCAAAAGAACCGGGGCAGAAGGATAGCCAGATAGACTGGAAATGAACTTCAATGGAAGCCTATGACATTCCCGCCTCTCTACCATACATTCAAGTCAGGTGGTTATATGTTTAAGACCACCTCATCTGATCTAGAAACGACTCTGGAAGATCTGAACATTAATGTCGTGACCACAGAAGATGTTGACAACGAAGATAGATTTGGGATATGCCCTCTGCCACTTAGGTTTATGCCTAGCAATTGGTCGGTGGAAGAACTACATGTGGTTTACAAGAGTCTTTCAGAGTAATATTCAAACTATCCCTATTTGCTTATACCCGGGGCAACATGTGATCTTTTGTAAGGGTGAATAAACATTTTGTTTAAGTTCAATAAATTATGCATTTTTTCTCTTTCCATGGCAAACAAGTTTTTTTTATTTCATTTCTTTTTGAATTCATTGACTTTATTCTATTCTCTTTCAAATTTAATTCTTTGATTATTTCGTGTGGGATATTTCCTCTCACACACACATATCTTCTTTGTTTCTTCAGGACCCCAGATAACGATAATGCAAGCACTGATGATCATGATCCGGAAGTGGATTTTGAATCGGCCATTTGTCTTGGGGAATTTGACGAATGCGACGATGAAGGGGAGTGAAACTTGCCAATAGAATTGTTGAGAATAGTAGAAAGAGAAGAAAAGTAAATACTATTGTATGAGGAGTCAATCGAAATCTTAAATTTGGGCACTGAAGATGACAGAAAGGAGGTTAAAATCGGCACAACTCTCTCGGTTGAAGCAAGACAAAACCTGATAGTCTTATTTCAAGAGTACAAAGATGTGTTCGCCTGGTCATATCAAGACATGCCGGGACTAGACACAGATATGGTAGTTCATAAACTACCGATCAAGCCAGAATGCAAACCCGTGCAGCAAAAACTAAGGAGAATGCGACCAGAAATGCTCCTTAAGATCAACGAAGAGGTTAAGAAGCAATTTGATACATTTTCTTCAAGTGGATAAGTATCCGGAATGGGTGGCCAACATAGTGCCAGTTCTGAAGAAAGACGGGAAGCTTCGCATGTGCGTCGATTACCGAGACCTTAATAAGACAAGCCCTAAATACAACTTTCCTCTACCACACATTGATACATTGGTAGACAATACAGCTGGGAATGCTTTCTTTTCATTCATGGATGGATTTTTGGGATATAACCATATCAAGATACATCTTGAAAACATGGAGAAGACCACGTTCGTCAAAATATGGGGAACTTTCTGTAATCGACATGATGCAACATATCAGAGAGCTATGGTGACCCTGTTCCATGACATGAAGCACAAAGAAATTGAGGTTTATATCGACGACATGATTGTCAATGCACAAACCGAGAATGAACATGTCGAGAACTTGAGAAAGCTCTTCCAGAGATTGAGAAAGTTCTAGCTACGATTGAAACCTAGCAAGTGTACCTTCGGGGTAATATTCGGAAAGCAATTAGGCTTCGTGGTCAACAGAAAATGCATCGAGGTCGATCCCGATAAAGTCAAGGCCATCCAAAATCTGTCTCCCCTAAGAACACAGAAGGAGGTTTGAGGTTTTCTGGGTAGATTGAATTACATAGCACGGTTCATATATCAGTTAACCGACAAGTATGATCCAATCTTCCGTCTTCTCCGAAAAATAACTCTAGAGGTTGGGATGAAAACTGTTAGATTGCATTTGAAAAAGTAAATGAGTATTTGTCTCGCACTCTTATCCTGATATCCCATATCCCAAGCAAACCTCTATTATTGTATATATCCATATTCGAGAACTCAATGGGATGTGTCCTATGTCAACATGACGAATATGGAATAAAGGAAAGAGTCATATACTATATGAGTAAGGAGTTCACCGATTTCGAGGTCAGATATCCTCCTATCGAGAAGGTTTGTTGTGCTCTAGTCTGGGCTACAAAAAGACTCCGACAATATATGTTGTATCATACCACTTGGTTGATTTCCAATTTGGATCCTTTAAAGTACATGATGGGTATATCTGCTCTATTTGGAAGGTTAGCCCGATGGCATATGCTCTTGTATGAATTTGACATCGAGTACGTGAGCCAGAAAGCAATCAAAGGAAGTGTCATATCGGAGTTCTTGGCAAGTAGAACCGATGAGAATTATAAGCCATTGGACTTTGATTTCCAAAACGAAGACTTGATGGCTATATCCTTAGAAGAAACAAGTATTTCAACAGACAGTTCCTGGAGAATGCATTTTGATGGTGCATCAAATGCATTAAGACATGGCATAGGGGAAATCCCGATCTCTCCATAAGGGAATCACTACCCATTTACCAGCAGATTGAACTTTGATTACACCAATAAGATGGTAGAATACGAAGCATGTGTCTTCGGAATTCGAGCTGCACTGGGGCAAAACATAAAGACCTTGCGGATATACGGAGATTCAACATTAGTAATTTATCAGCTCCGTGGAGAATGAGAAACCAATGATACAAAGTTGATGGAATACCGAAAGCTAATATTGGATATGCTTGAAGAATTCGATGAAGTCACCTTCCACTATGGGCCAAGAGAAGAACTGACGCTTTAACTACCTTGGCAGCCGTATTCAAGGCTGGCGGGGAGTCTGGAATGATGTTAATTGACATGCAGTTGTATGAATACCCGTCTCATTGCTACCAAATTAAAGAAGTGAAAGACACTAAGCCTTGGTACTACAATATTTTGCAGTATATCAAGCATCAAAGTTATCCAAAGGAAGCCACCGAAACCGATAAAAGAACCATTAGAAGGATGGCAGCTGGATACGTCCTTGATGGGGAGGTCTTGTACAAGAGAAGCCATAATCAAGTCATGTTAAGGTGCGACAATGCTGAAGAGGCAAAAATGATAATGGAAGAAGTACATGACAGTTTGTGGGACATATGCAAATGACATATGATGTCGAGGTAGATCATAAGATGCGGATATTTTTTGTCCATACTGGAAAGTGATTGCATCAACTATGCTAGAAGATGTCATAAATGTCAAATTTACGGAGATAAAATCAATGTTCCACCTCATCCACTTTATGTGATGATATCACCATGGCCCTTCTCTGTGTGGGGCATAGATGTTATCAGACAAATCCATTCGAAGGCTTCGAATGGTCACCGGTTCATTCTCGTAGCAATTGACTATTTCACCAAATGGGTATAGGCTGCATCATATGTCAGTGTCACTCAATCCACTATTTGTAAGTTTTTGAATAAATAGATCATATGTCGTTATGGTTTACCTTAACGAAATAATTATCGATAATGCTACAAACTTAAACAACAAGATAATGGATGCTGCTTATGAATAGTTCAACATAAAGCATCACAACTCTACTGCTTACAGACCAAAGATGAACGGAGCAGTAGAGGCAGCAAACAAGAACATCAAAAAGATAGTGAAGAAAACAACCGAGACTTACAAAGACTGGCATGAAAAATTTCCTTTTGCTTTATTAGCTTACTAAACCTCAGTACGAACCTCGACTGGGGCAACTCCATTTTCACTAGCTTATTGAATGCAAGCAGTGCTACCCATTGAAGTAGAGATTTCTTCACTCCGGGTTTTGACAGAAGTCAAACTGGATGATGTAGAATAGGTCCAATCCCGGTATGATCAACTAAACCTGATAGATGAAAAGAGACTGAAAGCCATTCATCATGGTCAAATCTATAAAAAACGAATGATCTGAGCTAATGATAAAAAGATGCGCCTGAGAATATTCTGTGAAGGAGATCTGGTGCTAAAGAGAATTTGTCCAATCCAAAAATATTTTCGAGGAAAATAGACACCAAATTGGGAATGACCTTATGTCGTGAAAAAGGCCTTCTACGGAGGAGCCCTCGTCCTGGCTGAAATGGACGAACATGAACTGCCATATCTCATCAACTCAGATGCAGTCAAGAAATACTTCGCTTAGGATGAAAACCCGAGAGGGCGTCTTAAGCCGAAAAAAAAAAACGAAAAAGAAAAATGTTTAGGGTGAAAACCCGAAATGGTGCCCTAAATTGAAAAAAAAAAAATAAGGTGGGTTCAGGATGAAAACCTGCAAAGGTCGTCTTGCAACCAATGATGTGTCCAAGTTGAAAACCCAAAAGGGCGATTTGGATGATTAAAGAAATCTAGTGGAAACTTCCCGGCATCTGAATCTTTTACAAACTCAACTAGTCGGAGAAAGGTTGCACTCTCCAGAACGTTGTCGCATTTTGGAAGATCCCTTGGCAAAGACTGTGTTCAAAGTCACCTAACGGCTTTTCAGCTCAGAAGTTCCCACATTATCGAGATCTAAGACATTCATACACACTTCATCTATATTCATTTTCCAAAATGTTTGTCATGTATTACTTGTTCATTTTCCCCTTATGAATAAAGACAATCTTTTCTCTAAATCAATTCATTTTCGGAATCTTGAATTAAACTTAAACTTAATGATTTATTTACTTATACAAAAGATAATCGCTTATTACTGTACAAAGATTCATTGAAAATACAGGTACCCAGAAGCCGATCAAGGCTCAAGCACATACTTGAGATGGTCGAGAAATCATTTCCCAAATCAAGAAATAAAGAACATCATATTTACACATTTAAAGAATTCAAGATCGGGAATCAGAACTTTCAGATTCCAAAATCAAGAGTCAATACGACAGGCAACCGGAAATCGAGATTTCTCTCCAAAACCCATAATAACATATGTTGCATATGCATTTTAGACATACCTAAGAGCATTGCATCCATAACATCGCATATATGCATATCTTTGCAGGTTTTATCTAGAGCCAATTTCAACTTCGCAGCGAAGGATATTGGACTCAAAACGACACAATTTGCTCGAGAATAGATTTCATGATGAAGAATATCTGACTCGAAGCCAAACTTTACAACGAATGGATCGTCCTCGGTTTCAACTTCACGACGAAGGGAATCGTGTCCACCCGCAACATACAATACTTAGATTTTAACTTCACGACGAAGGATATTCAAGTCAAGGCTCAACTTCACGACGAAGGGGCCATCCATAATTTCAACTCCACAATGGAGGATATCGTACCCACACATCCACGACAAAGTCTCATCGCTACCTAAGTAAACAATTTAAGATGCCCTGGCAAAGTCTTAAGCTCTAGATTGGGTGCATGCAATAATGAAGGCTTAGGAGAAATGAATTCATCAAAATTCAGAGGTTCAAAATTCATACCTGATGTAACTTGTACTAAGCTAGATTGCTCCTCCAAAATTGGAAAGTCGTCGGACTCCACTAAGCTTTCATCATCCACCCAATATTCATTTCCTGCTAGCTGAATGAAGTTGTTCTGGCAAAGATGTTCAGTCTCTTCTTCAATCACTGAGTTCAATTCAGAAATGCCTTGGCATTCTTCAGTGTCATCAACATATTTGAGCGTTCTAAAAACATTGACAGTCACACACTGATCAGCCACTCTCATAGTGAGTTCACCTTTTTCACAGTCTATCAAGATACGTCCAGTGGCTAGGAAAGGTCTTCCCATAATGATTGGTGCCTTGGCATCAACTTCGCAGTCCAGAATTAAGAAGTCGACTGGAAACACAAACTTGTCCACCCTTACTATGACATCCTCGACTCTCCCTTCAGGTTTAACATGGGATTTGTTGGCAAGTTGTAAAATAATTGAGGTGGGTCTTGCATCTCATATGCCAAGCTTCAAGAATATCGATTTCGGCATTAAGTTGACACTTGAACCAAGATCACATAAAGCCTTTCCAACGAAATTAGCTCCAATTGAACAAGGAATAATGAAGCTGCCCAGATCATTTCTCTTTGGCGGCAACTTACTCAATGAAGAACAAAATTCTATTACCGTGGCAACAGTCTCTACTTTCCTCTTCTTGGTACAGATGTCCTTCAGAAATTTGGCATACATCGGCATCTGTTCAACAGCTTCCAAGAGAGGTATATTGATATGGAGCTGATCAAGAATGTCTACGAACTTCTTGAACTGAACTTTATCATTGTGCTTCTTCAATCTTTGCGGGAAGGGTGGGGGAGGTCTAGCTTCCTTAGCTGTAGGAGTAGAATTTTCTTTTGCCTTGGCATCAAAATCTGGTACCTTGGCAGAATCCTCCTCCTTGTCCTTCTCAGAAACTCTATCATCTTGTAATTCAGCTTCAGTAGTGGGATTAGAATCATCATGCTGTGGCCCACTATCCTTGACTTGTCGATTGATTTGTGTTCCACTCCTAAGAGTTAACACATTGCAGTGCTCTTTTCCAGGCCCTTTAGTGACTTCAGTATCACTTGGAAAACGTCCTTGCTGATGCTCTTGCAATGCCGTAGCAATCTGACCAACTTGACCTTCCAAAGCTCTCAGAGACTAGCTATGGCTTTGAAGTAAGGCGCCTTGACTATGAAGTAAAGCTCCTTGATTCTTAATTGAAGTAGAATGGTCTTGCAGCATTGTCTTCGTAGTAGATATGAATTCTTGAATTGTAGCTTCTAAGGAACTTATGCTCGCTGAAGATGAAGCTCCTTTGTTAGTATTATGCCATGGCATAGCATTTTGGTAACTTTGAGGCTCATTGTGATTCTGCTGCCTAGTAGGTTGATTAGCATTGTGGGCTCCTTGATTTCCCCATGAGAAATTAGGATGCTGACGTAATCCAGCATTATAAGTGTTTGAGTAAGGATTGTTGCTGCCTCGATTGTAATTACCAACAAAGTTGATGGACTCATGGTTGGTTGGGCATTCGCTCTCGTGATGATTGCCTTGGCATAACAGACATGCCAGATTAGTTGTTTTCACTTCCTTCACATCAATGGAACATTGTAAGTTCTTCAACATATTAGTAATAGCAGAGAGTTGAGCGGACACCGAATCTTTGGCTTCTAACTCGAATGCTCCAGGTGCTCTCCTCCCACTCCCAAGTCTTGAGGAAGGAAATTGATAATCATTGTTAGCAATTCTGTCCAAAATAGCAAACGCCTCCGTAGGTGATTTGTCCAGAAATGTCCCATTTGCCGAGGCATCCAGTAACATCCACGTGGGTGCATTGACTCCATTATAGAACATGACTACTTGAGTCCAATCATGAAAACCATTATTTGAACACTTTCAAAGAAAACTCTTGTAACGATCCCAACACTCATACATGGATTCGTCGTCGCCCTGACGAAAAGATGATATTTCATTCCTTAGCTACGTATTCATGTTTGGTGGGTTGTACCTCAATAAGAAACTCTTGCAAAGATCGGCCCATGATTCCATCTAACCGGCTGGTACACCACTCAACCAAGCTCTTGCTCGGTCACGCAATGAATACGGAAAAAGCTTTAATTTCAGAAAATCCTCATGTACTCCCTTGGCAGAAAGAATCACAAACTTCCAAAAAATTGCGAATGTGCTGCCTGGCATCTTCAGTTGGCATACCCCCAAACTGCCCAATGGAATTCAACATGTTGAACATGACGGGTTTCAGCTCGAAATGTGCAGCTTGAATTTCGGGTGCCACAATCCCAGGATTCAGATCATCCAGCATCGGATTTAAATAATCTCAAATAACACGAGCCCTGATAGCAGGTTCAGCATTGTTTAATACCGCGGCATTCTGATTTCCGTCATCTTGACCAATGCCTTGGTTTCCAATCTGATACATATTTTCTTGAGCACGTCTTCTTCTTCTAAAGAGTCTTTCAATCTCAGGTTCTATTGGTTCCAAAGGCTCTTCAGAATTTCTTCTAGGCATACACTAAATAAACCTGAAAAATAAAACAAAAATATCAAGTAAACTATACAAAAATAAAAATGCAAAACAAAATAAAAATGCTCTGGCAAAACTAAATAACTTCAGGCTGCCAATCCCCGGCAACGGCGCCAAAAACTTGTTCGCGTGTTGTGAGTACTATAAAATATACGCAAATAATGTGCAAGTATACACAATCGCTCAAGTAATATAGTGATGAGTGAGTATCGTCTCCACAGGGATTGGGTGAAATTACGAAAGTCTAACCAAAGCAACGCACTAAATTATCTAAGTATAGTTAGTCTTGATATATACAAATGTCACGGCAATGGATATGTGTATGTTGGTGGATGCGGATTGATGGTGTGATGGTGTAACAAATGGAAATGCAGTGGCAATGATGGATATTTAATATTGAGTATGGTGAAATGTCAAGGCAATGAGAAATGGTAAAAACAGTAAATAAAAATATAAATGAAATAAGAAGAAAATAATCCTCACGTGACAAGCTTCCAATGAAATGAATGGTAAGGATTGGTCTAAGGTTGCTAAACTTATTTCTCAAGTATATTTAAGATATCTTGTCTTTACTTACTCGACAGGGCTTTCCTAAGGTGTTCAAAAGAACCTAACAGAATAGGATGTGAGGCATCTGCTCTCACTCAACGATGTTGGACAGCCTACCCTATTGATAAAGACACCCTTTTTAGTCGTTAAAATCCTATCCTAGTCTCTTCAGAGATCTAAGGGATTAAGTTATAATATTCCTAGGACGGTTCAAAGCCCCTTGAAAATACCATAACCCATTGCTTATGAGGATCTTATCTTGCGTTTCTTCCGAATTCTTACAAGTATTTTTAGTTTAGGATTCTTCCAAATACCTATCCTTCATCTAAGAGATGGACATTTCCATGCCTCTTACAAGCCTAGATGGTGAAGCATTCATAAGCAAAGCAAATAAAGAACCAAAATATACTTAAATATACTATTGAAAATAAAGTTCAAACAACCATTCAACCAACCACCACCAAATAAGTTAGTTCATGGTGGGGTTCGAAATATCCAAACACAAAGTCATGAAAATTCGTTCCAACAACCCACAAAATAATATAAAAATAACAGCAAAAAGGGAAGTGAGAAGAAGCCTTCAACGTGCCACCGGAGGTCTCCTCTCGGCCACCACGAACCACCTAGCTTGCTAGCTCCTTTCGGCGCCTAGCTTGCCACTCCTTGGAGCTTTATCAATGGAGGAATATCCTAAGGAAGAAGAAATGAAAAGAAAATAAAAAAATGTGATTTTTTTTTCTGCTTGCGTGTGCTCTCTCTCTCCCTATCCCTCTATCCCATGAGGTGTCATATATAATAAATAAAATATCTAGGGGGTAATGATGAGTTTGTTGGGTGCAAAATACCCCTCATACCCCTAGAATCATATGTTGTGCATGATCCTTATCCTCCAAGTGGCGGTGGCCCATTGGCAGCTCTGGCAGGCGGTTACAGCAGTCCTTCACGTGCAGAGATAGCTGTCCAGTGCCAGCTGTCCTGATGCAGAAATATCTTTTTGTCTTTTTCTGCGCCGGAAATGCCAAGGCATTTCAATCTGCTTTAGCAATGTGTGATGCCGCGGCATTACTTCCCAAAGAATCCTTTTCCTTGCTATTCCCTGCACACCATAGACAAACTACACCTTTCCCTCAAACAGCACCATTAAGAAATAAAATAGCACAACCACCACAAATACAACTATATGCAACTACATGATCCTAAAATGACTAAAATGAGCTTTTAAACAAACAATAACTTAAGTGAAAAAGGCTTTAAAAGTGGCCTTTTTAGGAAGTTAACACACCCCCAAACTTAAGTTTTTGCTTGTCCTCAAGCAATGGATAGCAGTTACATAAGCATAATGTCATGGCAAAGTTCGATAGTAAAACAGTATGACAAAATTGAATTTCAACCCTCAGAACGATAGGCTTTAACATGCTAGACTTATCAAGAATTCAAGTACTTTTCCCTAGGTCAAAATCCTTTGTGGTAGTGTGTGTGCATGATTGTATCCAATCTATACTTAGCGAATTTAGACAATTTCTAATCAAGTCCCCTAGTTTTTGTCAAGGCATTTACTTATCATTAAGCACATTTTTACTCCCTTTTCTTTGATTTTTTTTAAACTGTTACGAAGGGAGTCAGCTCATCACACATACTCTCCCACACTCTAGATGAAAGGGAGCATACCTTCCATCCCCAAGCTAGTTAAGTAGAGTCATCCTGTGACTTCTTTTATTCACTCATATGCACAAGGCTTCCATTTATTAAAGAAAGTTCCAGGAAATGCCACGGCAAATAGGAGTGTCCCTCTACAGCTATGCTTAAGCATTTATTCACAGTTTCATTTCTAAGGGAGTTTGTTTTTTATTTTTCTTTTAAACACCATACTATATTTCAATGCCAAGGCTAACTAAAGTTCATTCATAAAAATTTTCTAAATTTTCTAAGTATAGAGAACATACAAATCGTGTAAATATTTTTCACCAAGCATCAAGCCCTAGAGTGAGTTCTATCATTCTCAACAGTCATTTACATTTAGATTCTAGCCTAACAAAATTATCATCATCGGGTATCCTCAAAACATTTTATCCAACTGTCCTACCATTTACTGATGCCATGGCATAATACTATGCTAATGCTATCATGCATATGACCTACCAAGAACAATACCTCCCCCAAACTTAAGGGAAGCATTGTCCTCAATGCTTTAAAGAAAACTAAACTATCTATAAACTATATGTTATGCAATGAAATGCAACTAAATGAAAATGGATGCAAAAGAGGTACCTCAATATTTACGTGATGGTGGTGCTTTGGAGGTGCTAGCAGCTCCTCGTCGGGTGCACTTTCGGATAGGTGTTGGGTTGGACTCGGAAGAATTGGAGTAATAGTGCGCAATGCGTCCAGCAATGGTCTTGGTGCGGCGACCACTACGTTGTGCAGGAGAAGGATTGGGTACTGGGACGGGGTTGGGTGTTTCTTCGACAGAGACAGTGGATGGATATTCAGGAGTTTCGGAACGGTGTGTATCGGGAGTAGGGTCATTAGCAGGAGGATCAGGTGCATCGTGCTCAGGCTCTGAAGATGCCTAGGCATTGAATGCCGGTAGAATTTTGTCTGGGAATCCAGGAAAATTTTGTTGTCCGTGGGGAATGATTTCTTGAAAGAATGATTCCACCACAACATCTCTATGCTTCACATATCCAAAGAAGTTACGGATGTCACCGTGTAAAGCATGCATTTGAGCTTGAGTCTGCGTCACAGCTTCCTCGAGAGCAAGTAACCTTGTCTCGGCATTCGATTCTGTAGCACCTGCAGATTGCTCATGAACAGGGTCGTTAGACTTGGGATTTTCAATTCCCAACAACAGTGGAAGTCTAGCCCTAGTAATGCCCGATAATCCAGGTAAAATTTCATCAAAAGCATTTTTCTCAACATTTTTCTTATGACATAAAGCAGTAATTAAATTAGGAAACACCAAAGCACTTGCCTTTTTACCCAAACAGTCGTGAACTTGCTGAACAATGATACGACCCACATCGATCGAACGGGATACCATTATAGAATGCAAAAGCAATAAGCGTGAAAGGGATACCGTAGTGTTGTGGGAAGTAAGCATTAGTTTATGCTTGAGGAAGTGATTCCATAATTTGGCACGCGGCTGAAGACGTTCCCGGTTGACCGAGTATCGACTCGTCTGGCGACCATTCCACTCAGTGTTTTCGAAACAAAGATCCTCTAAGACCCCATCGTATGTGTTGCTATCGCTTCCTCTTCGAACGTGGCATGGCCGTCTACTACCTCTTGTAAATAAAAATAACGATTAATAGCAGTGGATGTAAAACGGATTTGCTTACCTCGAACGAAGATGGAGTGTTGATTGGGCTTGAAAATGTTCGCATAGAACTCCTTAACTAATGAGGCATTCACCGAACCAGGATGACGGGCAAACTTCTGCCACTTGAGTGGTGTCACGATGTCCATAACATCGGGTCCAAAACCACCATCGGTTTCCTCGGTAAAAATAAATCCTAACTCAAAAAAGAGTTTTCGGTTCTTGAAGTTTTGGAACCGAGCCTTGGCCTCATCGTTCTCAAACTGTTGCCAAGCGGTCATGTCGGTTGGAGCTGGTCTTGAGCGTACCATTTTTAGTGTTTTTGAAGTAAGAAAAATGAAAAAGGAAGAAGCTTTTGAAAGCTTTAAAAACTTGGATGTATTTCGGCTATGGAGAAATAACAAAGAAAGAAGATGAATGAAAGAAAGAGAAAAGGTAAAAGTTAAAATGAAAGAGAAATTAATAATGAAAGATAAAAGAAAAAGTTAAAAATTTAAGAAGGAAAAGGGGTGATAGGACGGTTAAGAGAGAAATTAGTGGGTGGGGGTTGTGCGTCTATGGGGAAGGAAAAAATTGCCAAAAAGCAATGATGATGATGGGACAAAAACTGTGTAAAGAGAAAAGTAAATGTCAGAAATTAAATTAAATAAAAAGAAACAAATCAAAAGAATATCTCTCCAATTAATGCTTTGTCATTTCCTCCCTTTGGTAACCGCTCCTTGTACGGTTTGCAGCAATGTGGTCCCTACAAATCAGATCAAAAATTAATTAAAAAATAAAATAAAATAAAACTAAAGAAAAAACTTGAATGTTAAATTTTATTTATGCACAGACACAAATTCAATGCCGAGGCATCGAATTTTGGTTCTCCTCTGGGCACGCTTCAGTATCGTGCAGCCGTAACACGTCCTTGTTGTGCGGTGGTGGAATTCCATTGTAGGCTTTCAGACGCTGGCCATTGACCTTGAAAATATTCCCATTGTCTATTCTCTTGATGTCAACAGCTCCATGGGGATAGACATAATGCACCTCGAATGGCCCTGACCATCGAGATTTTAGCTTCCCAGGAAAGAGTTTAAGTCTGGAGTTGTAAAGCAAGACTTGTTGCCCCACATGAAAATGCTGTGGCATCAGTTTTTGGTCATGCCACTTCTTGGTTTTCTCCTTGTATATCCGAGCATTCTCATATGCTTGTGCTCTAAACTCTTCCATTTCATTAAGTTCTAATAATCTTTGCTCCCCAGCTAGTTGAGCATCGAAATTCAATCGCTTGATAGCCCAATAAGCTTTATGTTCAAGCTCAACCGGGAGATGACAAGCTTTCCCATATACTAGCTTGAAGGGTGACATCCCCAAAGGAGTTTTGAATGTTGTTCCTGTACGCCCAAAGTGCTTCATCCAACTTTGGCGACCAATCCTTTTGCTTTGGGTTCACCACTTTCTCTAAAATCTGCTTGATCTCTCGATTAGATATCTCAGCTTGGCCATTTGTCTGCGGATGATATGCCGTGGCATTCTTGTGTCGAACTCCATATCTCAGCAATGCCTTGGCAATCAACTTGTTATCAAAATGGGTTCCTTCATCACTGATGATAGCACGAGGTACTCCAAACCGAGTGAAAATATACTTGTGCAAAAACTTGAGTACGGTCTTGGAGTCATTCCTTGATGTTGCTATTGCTTCCACCCACTTTGACACATAATCCACAGCAAGCAATATATATAATTTTCCTTCAGAAGATGGGAATGGTCTCATGAAGTCGATGCTCCATACATCAAACAGCTCTATCTCCAAAATATTTTACAGCGGCATCTCATGTCGTCTGGAGATGTTTCCAGTCCGTTGGCATCGATCACATCCTTTGTAAAATGCTTGGGCATCTCTAAACAAAGTTGGCCAGTAAAAGCCTGATTGCAGGACCTTAGCAGCAGTCCTTGCTCCACCAAAATGGCCTCCACTTGGGGCCGAATGACAATGGTACAAAATATCACTTTGCTCCTCTTCAGGTACACATCGTCTAATGAGCTGATCGACACAATGTTTGAACAGATATGGCTCATCCCAAAAATAGTGCCTTGCATCGTGCTTGAACTTCTTTTTATCCTGACTATTCAAATCAAAAGGCACAATTCCACTAACAAGAAAATTAACAAGGTCAGCGTACCACGGGATTGCCGCGGCATATAAAATTTTCTCATCAGGAAATTCCTCTTGGATATCTACAGTGTCATGGCATTCAGAATTGTTCTCTAGCCTAGATAAGTGATCAGCAACTTGATTTTCAGTTCCTTTTCTATCTATCAACTCTAAGTCAAATTCTTGCAAAAGTAAGATCCACCTAATAAGTCTAGGCTTGGCATCCTTTTTGTTCACTAAGTATTTTATAGCCGAATGATCAGTGTGAACAATAACTTTAGTGCCTATTAGGTAAGGTCTAAATTTATCAAAAGCAAATACCACGGCAAGTAATTCTTTCTCAGTGGTGGTATGCTTCATTTAAAGTGCAGCTAGAGTAATAAATAACATGAAAAATTTTACCTCGGCGTTGCCCCAAAACAGCTCCTACGGCATAGTCGCTTGCATCACACATCAGCTCAAATGGGTGATGTCCAGTCGGGAGGGACTACAATGGGTGCCGAGATCAGTTGTCGTTTCAGCTCAGTAAATGCGCCGAGGCATAATTCGTCAAACACAAAGGGTTGGTTTTGTTGAAGCAATGTGCACAAGGGCTTAGAAATCTTGGAGAAGTCTTTGATAAACCTTCTATAGAATCCAGCATGTCCAAGAAAACTTCTTATTCCCTTGACCGAAGTTGGTGGTGGCAACTTTTCAATCACTTTAATTTTCGCCTTGTCTACCTCAATACCCTTGTGTGAAATTTTGTGGCCTAATACAATTCCTTCAGTCACCATGAAGTGACATTTTTCCCAGTTTAAGACCAACTCAGCCTCCTCGCATCTCTTGAGAACTTTTGCTAAATTGCCGAGGCATCGTTCAAAATCATCCCCACAAACAGAAAAATCGTCAATGAAGATCTCCAGAAAATCCTCAACCATATCTGAAAATATAGCTTGCATACAGCGCTGAAACGTTGCCGGGGCAATACAGAGTCCAAAAGGCATCCTCCTAAAGGCAAAAGTGCCATAGGGACAAGTAAATGTAGTCTTCTCCTGGTCCTCTGGTGCGATGGCAATTTGATTGTAGCCCGAGTACCCATCCAAAAAGTAATAGAATGCTTTGCCGGCCAATCGATCCAACATTTGGTCGATGAAAGGTAGAGGAAAGTGGTCCTTCTTCGTAGCTTTGTTGAGTTTTCGATAGTCCATGCATATCCTCCATCCGGTCACAGTGCGAGTGGGTAATAGCTCATTATCCTCATTCGTAACCACCGTCGTGCCTCCTTTCTTCGGAACACATTGGACAGGGCTCACCCATGAGCTATTGGAGATAGGGTAGATCACTCCAGCATCAAGCCATTTCAGAATTTCTTTCATCACCACTTCTTCATAACAGGGTTGAGTCTTCTTTGTGGTTCAATTAAATTACCGTGGCAATCTTCTAGCAGAATCTTGTGCATGCAGATCGTGGGACTAATACCTTTCAAATCGGCCATAGTCCAACCAATTGCTTTCTTATGCTGCATAAAAACGCTTAACAAACTTTGCTCTTGGTTAGCACTAAGGTTAGCGGAAATAATCACCGGTAAAGTCTCATCGCTACCTAAGTAAACATATTTAAAATGCTCTGGCAAAGTCTTAAGCTCTAGATTGGGTGCATGCAATAATGAAGGCTTAGGATAAATGAATTCATCAAAATTCAGAGGTTCAAAATTCATACCTGTTCTAACTTGTACTAAGCTAGATTGCTCCTCCAAAATTGGAAAGTCATCGGACTCCACTAAGCTTTCATCATCCACCCAATATTCATTTCCTGCTAGCTGAATGAAGTTGTTCTGGCAAAGATGTTCAGTCTCTTCTTCAATCACTGAGTTCAATTCAGAAATGCCTTGGCATTCTTCAGTGTCATCAACATATTTGAGCGTTCTAAAAACATTGACAGTCACACACTGATCAGCCACTCTCATAGTGAGTTCACCTTTTTCACAGTCTATCAAGATACGTCCAGTGGCTAGGAAAGGTCTTCCCAGAATGATTGGTGCCTTGGCATCAACTTCGCAGTCCAGAATTAAGAAGTCGACTGGAAACACAAACTTGTCCACCCTTACTATGACATCCTCGACTCTCCCTTCAGGTTTAACATGGGATTTGTCAGCAAGTTGTAAAATAACTGAGGTGGGTCTTGCATCTCCTATGCCAAGCTTCAAGAATATCGATTTCGGCATTAAGTTGACACTTGAACCAAGATCACATAAAGCCTTTCCAACGAAATTAGCTCCAATTGAACAAGGAATAATGAAGCTGCCCAGATCATTTCTCTTTGGCGGCAACTTACTCAATGAAGAATAAAATTCTGTTGCCGTGGCAACAGTCTCTACTTTCCTCTTCTTGGTACAGATGTCCTTCAGAAATTTGGCATACATCGGCATCTGTTCAACAGCTTCCAAGAGAGGTATATTGATATGGAGCTGATCAAGAATGTCTACGAACTTCTTGAACTGAACTTCATCATTGTGCTTCTTCAATCTTTGCGGGAAGGGTGGGGGAGGTCTAGCTTCCTTAGCTGTAGGAGTAGAATTTTCTTTTGCCTTGGTATCAGAATCTGGTTCCTTGGCAGAATCCTCCTCCTTGTCCTTCTCAGAAACTCTATCATCTTGTAATTCAGCTTCAGTAGTGGGATTAGAATCATCATGCTGTGGCCCACTATCCTTGACTTGTTGATTGATTTGTGTTCCACTCCTAAGAGTTAACACATTGCAGTGCTCTTTTCCAGGCCCTTTAGTGACTTCAGTATCACTTGGTAAACATCCTTGCTGACGCTCTTGCAATGCCGTAGCAATCTGACCAACTTGACCTTCCAAAGCTCTCAGAGACGAGCTATGGCTTTGAAGTAAGGCGCCTTGACTATGAAGTAAAGCTCCTTGATTCTTAATTGAAGTAGAATGGTCTTGCAGCATTGTCTTCGTAGTAGATATGAATTCTTGAATTGTAGCTTTTAAGGAACTTATGCTCGCCAAAGATTCTGCTGCCTAGTAGGTTGATTAGCATTGTGGGCTCCTTGATTTCCCCATGAGAAATTAGGATGCTGACGCAATCCAGCATTATAAGTGTTTGAGTAAGGATTGTTGCTGCCTCGATTGTAATTACCAACAAAGTTGATGGACTCATGGTTGGTTGGGAATTCACTCTCGTGATGATTGCCTTGGCATAACAGACATGCCATATTAGTTGTTTTCACTTCTTTCACATCAGTGGAACATTGTAAGTTCTTCAACATATTAGTAATAGCGGAGAATTGAGCGGACACCAAATCTTTGGCTTCTAACTTGAATGCTCCAGGTGCTCTCCTCCCACTCCCAAGTCTTGAGGAAGGAAATTGATAATCATTGTTAGCAATTCTGTCCAAGATAGCAAACGCCTCCGTAGGTGATTTGTCCAGCAATGTCCCATTTGCCGAGGCATCCAGTAACATCCTCGTGGGTGCATTGACTCCATTATAGAACATGACTACTTGAGTCCAATCATGAAAACCATGATTTGAACACTTTCGAAGCAAACTCTTGTAACGATCCCAACACTCATACATGGATTCGTCGTCGCTCTGACGAAAAGATGATATTTCATTCCTTAGCTGCGTATTCATGTTTGGTGGTTTGTACCTCAACAAGAAACTCTTGCAAAGATCGGCCCATGATTCTATCGAACCGATTGGTACACCACTCAACCAAGATCTTGCTCGGTTACGCAATGAATACGGAAAAAGCTTTAATTTCAGAAAATCCTCATGCACTCCTTCTTGGCTGAAAGAATCACAAACTTTCAGAAAATTGCGAATGTGCTGCCTGGCATCTTCAGTTGGTATACCCCCAAACTACCCAATGGAATTCAACATGTTGAACATGACTGGTTTCAGCTCGAAATGTGCAGCTTGAATTTCGGGTGCCACAATCCCAGGATTCAGATCACCCAGCATCGGATTTAAATGATCTCGAATAACACGAGCCCTGATAGCAGGTCCAGTATTGTTTAATACCGCGGCATTCTGATTTCCGTCATCTTGACCAATGCCTTGGTTTCCAATCTGATACATATTTCCTTGAGCACGTCTTCTTCTTCTAAAGAGTCTTTCAATCTCAGGTTCTATTGGTTCCAAAGGCTCTTCAGAATTTCTTCTAGGCATACACTAAATAAACCTGAAAAATAAAACAAAAATATCAAGTAAACTATACAAAAATAAAAATGCAAAACAAAATAAAATGCTCTGGAGAAACTAAATAACTTCAGGCTGCCAATCCCCGGCAACGGCGCCAAAAACTTGTTCACGTGTTGTGAGTACTATAAAATATACGCAAATAATGTGCAAGTATACACAATCGCTCAAGCAATATAGTGATGAGTGAGTATCGTCTCCACAGGGATTGGGTGAAATTACGAAAGTCTAACCAAAGCAACACACTAAATTATCTAAGTATAGTTAGTCTTGATATATACAAATGTCACGGCAATGGATATGTGTATGCTGGTGGATGCGGATTGATGGTGTGATGGTGTAACAAATGGAAATGCAGTGGCAATGATGGATGTTTAATATTGAGTATGGTGAAATGTCAAGGCAATGAAAATGGTAAAAACAGTAAATAAAAATATAAATGAAATAAGAAGAAAATAATCCTCACGTGACAAGCTTCCAATGAAATGAATGGTAAGGATTGGTCTAAGGTTGCTAAACTTATTTCTTAAGTATATTTAAGCTATCTTGTCTTTACTTACTCGACAGGGCTTTCCTAAGGTGTTCAAAAGAACCTAACAGAATAGGATGCCAAGGTCTGCTCTCACTCAACGATGTTGGACAGCCTACCCTATTGATAAAGACACCCTTTTTAGTCGTTGAAATCCTATCCTAGTCTCTTCCGAGATCTAAGGGATTAAGTTATAATATTCCTAGGCCGGTTCAAAGCCCATTGAAAATACCATAACCCATTGCTTATGAGGATCTTATCTTGCGTTTCTTCCGAATTCTTACAAGTATTTTTAGTTTAGGATTCTTCCGAATACCTATCCTTCATCTAAGAGATGGACATTTCCATGCCTCTTACAAGCCTAGATGGTGAAGCATTCATAAGCAAAGCAAATAAAGAACCAAAATATACTTAAATATACTATTGAAAATAAAGTTCAAACAACCATTCAACCAACCACCACCAAATAAGTTAGTTCATGGTGGGGTTCGAAATATCCAAACACAAAGTCATGAAAATTCGTTCCAACAACCCACAAAATAATATAAAAATAGCAGTAAAAAGGGAAGTGAGAAGAAGCCTTCGACGCGCCATCGAAGGTCTCCTTTCGGCCACCACGAACCACCTAGCTTGCTAGCTCCTTTCAGCGCCTAGCTTGCCACTCCTTGGAGCTTTATCAATGGAGGAATATCCCAAGGAAGAAGAAATGAAAAGAAAATAAAAAAATGTGATTTTTTTCTGCTTGCGTGTGCTCTCTCTCTCCTTATCCCTCTCTCCCATGAGGTGTCATATATAATAAATAAAATATATAGGGGGTAATGATGAGTTTGTTGGGCGTAAAATACCCCTCATACCCCTAGAATCATATGTTGTGCATGATCCTTATTCTCCAAGTGGCGGTGGTCCATTGGCAGCTCTGGCAGGCGGTTACAGCAGTCCTTCATGTGCAGAGACAGCTGTCCAGCGCCAGCTGTCCTGATGCAGAAATATCTTTTTGTCTTTTTCTGCGCCGGAAATGCCAAGGCATTTCAATCTGCTTTAGCAACGTGTGATGCCGCGGCATTACTTCCCAAAGAATCCTTTTCCTTGCTATTCCCTGCACACCATAGACAAACTGCACCTTTCCCTCAAACAGCACCATTAAGAATTAAAATAGCACAACCACCACAAATGCAACTATATGTAACTACATGATACTAAAATGACTAAAATGAGCTTTTAAACAAACAATAACTTAAGTGAAAAAGGCTTTAAAAGTGGCCTTTTTAGGAAGTTAACAGATATCGTACCCACACATCCATGATTTCAACTCCACGACGGAGGATATCGTGTCATTTGAGGCTCAACTTCACGACTAAGGGGCTTCCCAATTTCAGAGCCAATTTCAACTTCACAACGAAGGATATTGACTCAAGACAACACAAGCTCAACTTCACAACGAAAGGGCGACTGATTGTCAATAAATAACTTTTTAGTTTCATTCAGAGTCAATTTTAACTTCACAACGAAGGATATTAGACTCGATACAACACAAGCTCAACTTCACAGCGAAGGGGCGGCTGGCTGTCAGCAAATAATTTCCCAGTTCCAAACTCAATTTTAACTTCACGGCGGAGGATGTTGGACTCGGAGCAATGCAAATTACTTGGATTTCAACTTCACGATGAAAGATATCCAATTAGCAGGCTCAACTTCATGACGAAGGGGCCACCCGCGGTTTCAACTTCACGATAAAGGGAATCGTGCACACAATCAACATTCATATCTAGATTGGATTTCAACTTCACGACGAAGGATATCCAACTCAAAAAATGAGTGTATGTTAATAAACTTTCCAGTTTCAGAGTCAATTTCAACTTCACAGCGAAGGATATTGGCCTCGAAATAATGCAACTTACATTGGATTTCAACTTCACGACGAAGGATATCCAATTCCCAGGCTCAATTTCACAACGGATGGGCCATATACGATTCCAACTTCACAAGCAGATTGACCTAACTTCACGACGATTGAGTCATCTGTGACACAACAACACCAAAGTCCTCAGGACAAGTTTCACCTTCACGACGAAGTATCTTGAGCCATAAGATGATCCAGGAGCTACTTGCCAAAGCTTTGAGTTCGATTTCAACTTCACGAGAAGGATTTCATGCTCAGAATTTTTCAGTTTCGACTCGACCTCACGACGAGGGAGTCATTTCATATTTCAGTTCAATTTGACAAACTAATCAAATATCGGGTTTCAACTCTACGACAGAGGACATTCGATATAGAAGAAATTTGTGTCTTTTAATCTTTACTCTATTTTCGTTACAGGATAATGAGCAAAGATGGGCAGCTGAAGACACCAAATTTCGACCATTAACATTAATATTATATAATATATTTTAATTATAAACTATATTATATAATAAATATATATGTTCATTTTTCATTTATTTATTTGGGTTTTATTTTTACGCTTTGTACATGCCCAATACATCGGCAACCCAATTACACCCTTGTAGCAGACCCGGTGGAACCCAGCTGGCCCACTCCAAGCCAACCCGAGTACTCAAGGGTTTCTAAAAACCCTAGCGCCATTCCTTGTTTGAAGTCCCCACGCCGCACGCCACTAACAGCCGGCATCTTTCGGTGCAAGGAGAGCACGAAGATCCCTCAGCAATAACCCACCAACAAACAAGAAACAAACATGGGTAGTTTAGTTCGGTTAGGATTAAAAAACAAAGTCTAAAAATAGCATATTTTACTACTATAAATAAGTGTAATCAAACTCATTGTAACACACCATTTTCATACTGAATACAAGCAAAGTTACTAGCAAATCACAACCAAATATTCAGAGCATTTTGAAGATTTCCTACAATATTTCGAAAAGAAAGGTAAAAAATTTCATACTTTGCGTGTTGTTTTTCTGGTTTTGTGCCTTTGTTGTGTTTTGGTTGAAAAAGAACAAAAAAAATGTTTTTACCAATGGATATGGGGGGCTAATAGAGATCTTTGGCGTTAGATCTAGCTCCCCGAGGCTCGTTTTTAGCAAAACCGATCTGATTTTTTAAAAGAGAATGGGGAAAACTTTCAGAAAAGTATATTTTTTTTATGATTTGTCGCCGATGACTAGCGGCTGGCGCCGATCAACGGCGACGATGAGGCGGAGTGCGGTGCCAAAATCTGGAAAACTGGCCCATGTTCTTTATTTGTGAAGAACGGGCGAGAGAAAACGATAACAGGGGAGGGGAGCTCGGTTTTGAAATGAAATCAAATGAAATTTTAAAAAAATAAGTTATATACTCGGCCCATGAAGACGAGCACAACCCGACTCATCAACAGTTAGATCCCCGTGTTTAGGTTTTAAAAAAGGTGTAAACTACGTTTTAGTCCCTCGTCGTTTTAATCCTTTTATTTTGACCTTTATTCCTAATTTTTGAACCTAATTCTCTTTTAATTTGTCACTCGATTTTCTTTCTTTATAATTCAGTCCTTTTAATTTTAATTTTAATTTTACTTCTCCATTTTTATATTTTTATTTGATATCATATTATAATATATATATATATATATATATATATATATATATTATTCCTTTATATTATTTTCTGGTTTTTTGGTTTCTATTTTAGTTTTTTTTCTATGTACATACATGTAGTAATATTATTATTTTATCATTTATTTATTTTTTATATTTATATTTATATGTATGTATATATATATTTGCTTTATTTCTTATATATATATATATATGTCACTTTTTTATTATTATTTTTTTTTGGTGTTTATCGTTCTTATTTTATTCTATTTTTTATTTATCTCATTTGATCTATTTTGTTTATTTGTTTCTTTATTTTCTTTATCCTGATTTTATTTTATTTTATTTATGTATTTTTTTTATATTTGTCTTTGATCTTTATTCCATTTTCCCATCTTTATATGTTATCTCTTTTTTATTTTTCCTTTTTATTTATCCCTTTTTTATTCTTATTTATTTTCATCATTCCAAATCTAACATTTTCTTTTTAAAGATCTTCCTCAAATTTATCAAAGGTAAGTAATTCAGGATCAAAATCTTACCTTTTAATTTAACTTGTAATTTTATTAATTAAAGACAAATGGAAATTACATAGTACCAAAAAGGTAGTTCAAGGGTGCTAACCCTTCCTTGACTGTAACCGACTCCCGAATCCAACACATCTTTTGGTAAGACGCATATCAGGTAAGAAATAAGGTATCCAATTAACCCATTTGTTTTTTTAATAAATGATCGGTGTCTACTTCCAAATCAATTTTCCTAAGTTGAAGCCCAATTCCGGGCCCACCCGAAAGACAGTTCCGACAGTAATCACCTTAAATTATTAAAAAAATTCAAGTCTTTATTTAATTATTTGAAAGATTATATTTTAATTTAAATATATTTAAAAGTATTAGTCCTTCATTCGATATTTCAAAAAAATTAAATTTTTATGTGAACATCCTTAAAGGTTAGACACTAATATAAGGTTTGGTGGAAAAAATGTAAAATCTATTTAAAAATAAACCGACCAATGTTGACTTTGACGTGCAAGATATAAACTCAGTTCATCTTCCAATTATATTATATAATGTAATTTTTTTAGTTTTATATTTATCTTAAATACATACAAATATTAGAAGATATTCGTTAGTAAAATATAAATTATTCTTTAAGTTTTTTTATAAAAATGGAAAAATCGTATAAATGTTTTAAAAATGAGTTAGTTGAAAATAATTATTTTTTATAAATTATAATCAGTGTCTATTTATTATTTTATTAATTTATTTTTGTTTTAAACTCTCGTATTGTTCTTTTATATTAATAAACGCTCGTAATAAAAAATAAATCATAACTAAATTATAATAAAATTAATTTATCAATGTGTATATATTGTTCTTTTTCTTTTTTTTAATTTTAGATTTTTTATATTTTTATTAATAATTTATTTTTTATTTGAATAAAATTTAGATAATATCACTTATTGTCATTGTATTTTTTTATTTTAATTTGACTTGACTTCGACGGGTTTCGACACACTTCGACCCGATACGAGCAAATTTTTTTTAATATTTTCGGGTTTAGGTTAGAGTTGGGTTTGGGGTAAAAAAATCCAACCCGATCCATCCTATTATTTTTAATTTGGCATATTTACAAAATTGTCTCTGTATATATAATACTTTAGGGTTCCTCCCTCTCCATTTTTTCCTTCTGCCTCATAACTTCTCTCAAATTCTAGTTCTTTCCTCTCTTGAATCTGGAAATTGTATATCTCTCGTCTCTACTCCAATATTTGAATACTAAAGCTTCCCATCTTTATCTTTTATTTCCTTGTTTAGATGGCAACGTTCTCCTTCAAAGTTTCTTTTTTTTTTCATTTGTTCCAAGAAAAATATAAACTTTCAGATCTATTTTGTTCAAAGGTTTGGGTATAATATGGAAGATTGCATGGGAAAAATCTAAACTTTCAGATCCATGTACCACCGATCAAGATTGAAGATTTGTGTCTGCAAAACAGCGAAGTCGTAGTTCAGAATCATGGTGCACTGCAATTAGGGTTATTTTTAGGAATTTTTTGGTATTTTTTTAATATTATATCGGGTCGGTTCGAAGTCGGTTTTATATTTTATTTTCGGAGTTGGGTTTAGGTCGGATTAAATAATATTAAAGTCGAAAAGGTTGGAGTCGGGTTAAGACTTTATTGTGCCGGGTCGGAATCGGAGAAGACAAAAATCCGATTTGACCCGTTGTCCTCTCTAATTGTATTAGTCAAATAAAAAATTTAAAAATAATACAAAAGCTGTTAACAAGAAGAGAAAAAAATAATATAAAGTTTATCTTAAAATATAACAATTTTTTTTAACAAATAAATATGTAAAATTAATATTGTCATTAAATTTTTAACTATCGATAATTAAAATAAGAAATATAAGGTTAATAATGCGATAATTAAAATAAGAAATATAAGGTTAATAATGTTTTATCGAAAGATATATGTTTCCGTGATGAAATGTTGATGCTCCGACACAATGGTCAGACATTGTTGAACGACAATGCTTAATGAGACGTCAGTTTCGATATTCGATCCCTATCTTTCAAAGAATCAAACTCCATGGCTGCGTGAGCTTCCAGATCGACTGCAGCTGTTGCCTAAGGTAGCCCAGACTCAAAGCTTTGTCTCCCCCTTAGACAAAAGGAAGCGGCCTATTCCTATTCGGGTTTTCACACATTCGGAGACAGGCCACTGATAAAGGTCTTCATCCATGGTGATGGTGGTGATGGTATGGTAGTCGCCAGCATAATCTCCTCAACGCACACTGATGTCTTCGAGAAAGTTGTAGAATCATTAAAAAACTGCTACAGCTTTCTCGAACACTCCTGCGAGATCTTTAGCTCCTTCGACCCTAAATGAAGAGTATCATATTTTTTTATTAGCCATTACAATAGGAGGCTTTTATAGCTCATTAAACCTTGTTAACAAACTAACCAAATATTAACTAATTCTATCAACATTCTAACGTTCCAAATAATTTCGGTGGAGCAAAAGCTCATACTCAAGACAATGCATAATACAAAAACACATTAAAAATTCTGCAAGAAGCTTCCAACGTCTTTCCTCGCCAGTTTCACAATTAATTCATGGGTTTATATATGGTTAATTTATTTTATTTATTCCTCCTTGCTGCAACATTTAATAAGCATGGACACATCTAAATATAGCAGTATTTATTTTATTTGCCTCTTGTCTATTTCTTTCTTCGCTTATAATACCCATCTTTTGCGCTGCATTAATCTCTCTATCAATTTAATTCTCTGCTCATACATCTTAATTCACAGTTTTTCCATGGATCACCAGCTCGAAGATTCGAGAAGTTCGAGCGAAGAAACCCATCGGTCAGAGCAAAGCAACGACGGCACAGGCATCGGCCGGACCTACAAGTGCATGTTTTGCACGCGAGGGTTCACGACAGCACAAGCCTTGGGAGGGCACATCAGGGCCAGTGCCGAGTATTTTTTTTTGGCTCGGGGTGAAATAAAAAAATGGACCCCTGATTCAAATGAAATTTAAGAAATATATAATGTAAAATTTCTATTACAGTTTTTTTATTAAATTAAACAAATGATTATTTATTACATAAAAAATATCAAAAATATATTTAAGCAAATAAATACTTAAAAAAATTGAACATTTATTGATGCAAAATCATTGATGATAGTGTCAACGTTAATGATTTTCAACGTATTTTTCTCAAAACATAACATATTATTTGAAAAATAAAAGAACAACCTTATCTAGAATTTGAAAATATATAAAATTCAAAAAAAGAATTCTAAAACATAATCTTACCTAGAATTTTAAGAACAATTGTAACACTCTAAACCAGTACGACACACAGTCGAACGATTTAGAATGTTACACGAAACCACCGAAGTGGCTGACCAACTTTTTCTTACTTTAAAACAATAATTTTAATGAAAATCAACCTAACATAACATAAAATAAAATGTAATAAAAACATTTACACCGAGGAGCTCTCCGTGCTTAGATTTTGGGACAAACTCATCTCCTGAATCCCCGGTTAGGGAAGCTCTACTTTCGTCTCTACCTTCTCTATTACGATCTGGGCTTCTATCCATATCTAATATATGAAATTAAAAAAAATTGAGGGTGGACACACATATATTAATAATATAAATTTTTTGATACGATCAAATTTTAGGGGGCACAAATGTATTAATGAAGAAAAGTCTGAGTTTTAATGAAGAAAATTCGAATTCTAAGAAATTTTAGGATGTGCACCTTAACAACAACATACGTCCAGGTTTTCAAATCACATTCCGAAAATGTGATAGCGCCCGCAAAATAACGGTTTCGCCGCCGTCCGAGTTACCGCTACACCCGCGATGCCCACAATTACGGTAAACTCGAAACGACCGAAAACGCGACCACACTACGACCACGATTTGAAACCTTGCATACGTACGCAACTTACCAGAAATCACTCATGTAGTAGCTTTGGTTGAATGTGAAAAATCTCATGGTAGAAACAAATATTTCTAATGACAAATTGAAATGTCTTCCTTATTGGAAATTTGAGCTATTTTATGGATTATTACAATGGCTGGTTGAAAACAATTGATGGTAAAGTTCTCTGATCAGTAGGATTTTCTTCAACTCCTACATTGGATTGAATCTGTTATTTATGAATTATGTTTTGTTTTGGATGTATTAAGCACAAACACTGTTTCCTTGTCTTGAAGTAGACAATACATACATAGAAGCATACATAAACTTCTATATATAAAGGATATATTATCTTTATGGTCTAAGTTCTTGTTTCCTACAATATATTTATCTGCATTTTTTTTCATCATTGGAAATCACTTATTTTATCTAGTTAGAGTAATCACCGATCCTCTGTCTTTGTTCTAACCTCCATCATGAGCAGTAACATATAGACTGATATATTTTAAATTTTAGTATATGTAAATTATTATGGTATAAGCTACGGAATTAAGTACGAACCAACTATCATAGTGGTAAAAGAATTGTTATTGTATTTTGAGGTCCCGGATTCGTGCACCAGAAATACTAAAGGTGTGAGCGTTCAATCTCAAATAGTTAAAGTTATCTTTGAACATAAACTATCTCGTACTTACCACATATTAATCAGAAAACCTAAGTATATTTAAATCTCTATTTTATAAAAATTTTCTTTTATTAAATCATGATTGAATCCTAAAAACCCTTCCTTCTCTTTATAAGAAGCCTTAAAATTTCAAATATTTAATTAATTAATTAATTAATTAATAACCACTGTTACTTGAAGAACAAGCACATTGTTTTAATGTTTCTTATTTTTCATTAGATTTATTTTACTCAATGCAGAAGAAATCATAATTTGAGTAAAATTAGATTTCTCATAAAGGCTTAAATCCTTGTATAAATACCATTCAATTCCCCAAGTCTTCCCCCACAATTGCGTAGGTAATTTAAGCTTAGATTTTCGTTCTCTCTTTGGATTAGGGTTTTTACATTCAGCAATGGCGTCGACTTCTAAGAAGATAATATTGAAGAGCTCGGACGGAAACATTTTCGAGGTAGAAGAAGAGTTGGCGCTTCAATCGGAGATGATAAAAAACATGATAGATGATTGTGCCGACGGAGAAATCCCTCTCCCTAACGCTACGGGGGAGATCTTGTCCAAGGTCCTCGAGTATTGGAAGATGCAGGTCGATGGAGAAAGTAACTCAAATGATGATCAGCATAAAACTCGGGATGATGACTTCCTCCGAGTTGATCTAAACACCCTTTATGACCTCATCAAGGTTAGTTTCTCATTTTTCTTCTATTTATGATTCTGCAATTGTCATGGCAGTTTTGTTAGCTGTTAATAGTAATAAATAATAATAAGCTGAAACTGAAATTTTGATTTGCAGGCTGCTAACTTTTGAATGTGAAAAGCTTATTGGATTTGACATTTCAAAAAGTGGCAGACATTATAAAGGGGAAGTCGCCGGAGGTGATTCGGAGGACGTTCAACATCCTCAACGATTTCACTCCCGAAGAAGAAGAAGCGATAAGGGGAGAGAATCCGTGGGCATTCGATAATTAGGTGGAGTTTGATTCGCTGGATGTTTATGAGGGAATTGAAATCTGTGAAGGAATTGGAATCTGAATCTGAAACATTTGTTGGCAGAAAATTGAATTGGAATCAATTCCATATTATGTTTGGTTCGCAGACATGTCAGATGAATTTGATTTCGGTAATGTAAAATTACAGAATTACCCTTCTTGTTTTTTATTTAATTTTAGTTTGTTTTATAACTTACATGTAGCAATATATAATAAAATTTTAAAAAATATTAAATTTTAATTTTATTGATTGATTATTCATTTCAATAAATTATAAAAAGAGAAAATAACCTCAGTGACCAAAAATCCCAGATAATATACGATTCTGACCAACTTTTTTTAGATTTGCGAAAATGACCAACAAAATCCTAATGCGATCTCTAATTCGCATTGCGATCTCCACTATCGCAAATTCACGTTGCGATAGTTGAAAATCGCGTTGCGATTTTCCATTTCGCGTTGCGATTTTTCATTTCGCGTTGCGATAGTCTACAGTTGTCGTTGCGATTTTTCAAATTCGTTGCGAAAATTCGTTGTGATAGTTAAAAAAAAGATTTTGTTTCTTAAGAATTTTCTCTAAAAAGATAGTATCCGCGCGGACGTGTAGAAGACACGTATTACCACGACCACGACCACGACCACGACCCGACCCGACCCGACCCGAGACGAGACGGACGGCGGCGGCGGCGCGCGAGAGTCCCCCTTGTTCTCTATCACTCAACAAGAAAGTGGGAAAGCCAAGCCTTAAATACCATTCCCAATAGTGTTTCCAATACTATGTGGGATTTGAGCATTACCAACACTTGTTCCCAATACTATGTGGGATTGAGCCTAAAATAGTGATATTATTTTTAAATGTTTTGCTTAAAATTGCAATAATCGCGATTGATTGTAGATTGACTTTTAATTATGACATATTTAATCGTATAATACTAATGCAATTGGCTGCTGATTCAGTTGTTTTAAGGTGCATGATTGTTAATTGTTTCCTGAATAATCACATTGTATTGGAAACAAGTGTTGGTAATGCTCAATCCCACATAGTATTGGAAACACTATTGGGAATGGTATTTAAGGCTTGGCTTTCCCACTTCCTTGTTGAGTGATAGAGAATAAGGGGGACTCTCGCGCGCCGCCGCCGCCGCCGCCGTCGCCATCTCGTCTCGGGTCGGGTCGTGGTCGTGGTCGTGGTCTTGGTCATACGTGTCTTCGACATGTCCGCGCGGATACTATCTTTTTAGAGAAAATTCTTAAGAAACAAAATTTTTTTTTTTAACTATCACAACGAATTTTCGCAACGAATTTGGAGAATCGCAACGACAACTATATACTATCGCAACGCGAAATGGAAAAGCGCAACGCGAACTATTGCAACGCGATTTTCAACTATCGCAACGCGAAATGCACCGCGAATTTGCGATAGTGGAGATCGCAATGCAAATTAGAGATCGCATTGCGATTTTGTTGGTCATTTTCGCAAATCCAAAAAAAGTTGGTCAAATCGTATATTATCTAGGATTTTTGGTCACTGAGGTTATTTTCTCTTATAAAAATCATACTAATAAACATCATAAGTTAAAATCATCCCAATTAGGGATGGCCATGGGTCGGGTTTTTGGTTCACCTGACCCGACCCGAGAATAAGGGAACATCCACCCGATACCCGACCCGACCAAAATAAAGTTTCACCTGACCCGATCCGACCCAAATATATGAATTAGAAACCCGACCGACCCGACCCGAAATAAAAAAAAATATTTTTATTCAATAAAACAGTGACTTAATTGAAAAAAAAATATATATAGAGGGGTATTATTGTAATTATTCCTAAATATATAAGGTAAAATTATGTATTTTTTTCGGGTCAGGTATTTTTACCCTAAACCTGAACCCGACCCGAATATCACACTTAAAAAAACCCGACCCAAACCCGAATTTTTTTAAAAAAAATCCGATCGATCCCGAATTTTTTTTAAAAAATCTGACCCGAATACCAAAAGATTGATGAGGGTAGTATGGTCAAATTTTACATTCTCCCCTCCAAAGGATTTCAATTCCATCATGTTATGGATGGAATTTACTTTCTCTCCCTTGATGGAATTGAATTTCAATTCTTCCTAATTCCAAGAGATTCCAGCGAACCAAACGCTACCTTAGGGCTTACACTATTTGTATGATAAAAATGTCGATGGGGTTTATCGGCGGGTTTCTAGGATAGGGACATTATTATTATTATTATTATTATTATTACGAAATTTAATTTTATAAATTCATAGTTTTATATTTAGTGATCTAAATTATTCCAAAAAGAATTAAGAAAAATAAATAAATACACATTACATGTATTTAGTTTCTTTTTAATAATATGATTGTCTTTTCGAGATTTAGTGATACACGCGTGGAAGTAGTAGATGACATGGCATAATAAAATCAAACAGTTGTAAAAATTTAATTTTTTATTTTAAAAATTATCCTTGTGTATTAAATTATATAAATAATAGGGTTATTATCTGCTAGAGAATTTATTTTACACAAAACTAATTTTATTTAAAATATGAAATATTCCAAACTACAATAAAGATTAAAAATCTAATCATATAAATCATTTAAATAAAATTAGCAACTTAAGATCACATATAAACCATACAAGTAAATATTAAGGGGCTATTTGATTAAATCAGAATGATTAAGCGTTGAATGATTCAATGGCCTGAATGATTCAAAGGCTCTGTATGAATTAGCTCTGAATATGACTTGCTGTTTGATAATGATTCTGAATCATTCAGCAGTGTTTTGCTGAATCATTCAGCACAGTCTTCATTCAGAGGTGAAAATCAAACACGCTGAATGCTGAACGGTTCAACATTCAGCGTTAAATAGTTTCATTCAGCAGTAAACAAACAACCCCTAAAAATCTAACCAAAAAACTCAAACAAAGATAGATATAAACAGATCTGATCGCATCAGCAAACAAACCACAAAAGAGATCAAGCTATTGAAAGACCACTGACAAACTGCAAATCAGACTCTAGCGACGTGAAAAGCTATGCACGAACACAAATAGGATACCAAATCCAATCTGAGAGTTCAAAGCAAGGAAGATCAACAAGATATCAGATAAGCATCATCTTGATCAATCGTAGTGATATCAAATCAAACCTTAGAAAAAAGATTAATGAAAAAACTATCAAACAACTGAAAAACATGCCAAAAAGCATAAGAACGTATCATAAAAGCAAATGAAAACGTGGCATACAAGCAAATTTATTGAAATAAAAAATAAAAGAAAAATTATGATACGATACAGAAAAGGAAAATACAATAAAAAAATATCAACGATAGACAATCAACCAACAAAGACAAAAAAAATGATGAACGACACACCAATGAGAGAAAACTTCATATATATATATATATATATATATTGTACATGTAAGATGCCAATATTTTCTGAAGATATTCTTTTTGTATATTCTAATTAATGATAGATACGGGACTAATTACTTTATATTTTCCGAGTAGATTTTCAAATTCCATTTTGCATCATTTTTGTTTGAAGCCAAACAATTAACTAATATGGGGAAGAAGTTGTATAGCTTACCTGCAAGGTTTTATCGTATATGTATGCACGAGGGAATTCATACAAACGGAAACTGAGTAAATGCAAATTTTATCAATGAAGTGAGAGTAAGGGTGTGTTTGTTTTCCGTAATTGGAATTACGGAATTAGTTTTTCCCGAAATCTCGTGTTTGTTTCATGTAATTCGTTTTCCGGAAAATATTTTTCCGTGTTTGTTTTACGTAATTCGTTTTCCGGAACGTAATTCATTTTCCTAATAACAGAATTTCCTTTGTGTTTTCTTCCAAACTTTTCACTTCAAAGCAAAAATACTCAAAATAATTTTATTTTATGAATTTAATATTAATAAAATATTTTAATATCATTTTCATCAAAATATTAATTATTAAAATATTTAAAATATATTTATTAATATTTATAATATAATATTATTTTTAATATTATATAAAATAATCAATTATATTATAATAATATAAGATATTATATTTTATTTTAATAATATATAATAATTTTTTATATATTTAATAATGAATAATTTTATTTATATATTTAAATAATATTTTAGTAAAGATATTTAAAATATACTAATTAATATTTTTAAAATATAATATAACACTATTACTTTAATAAATAATTAATATAATTTATAATATTTTATTTCACTAAAATATACCAATATTAATATTTTATTAATAAAATTATAAAAATAATATTTAATAATAAATAAATTATTTTAATATTTTAAAATAATAATATTAAGTTTTATGATAAATAATATTATTTTTTATATTTAATATTTGTAATAAATAATTTTTAAAAAACTAACCAACTAGTGAAAAAATATTTAAATAATATCTCTCAAACATCATAAAACGTTTTACAAATATTTTCAGAAATGTAATTCATTTTTCAGAATTCAAATTTCAGTAATTTATTTTTCTATAATTCAAATTCTAATAATTTATTTTCTGAAAAATCAATTAAAGCTAAACAAACGTATAAGAATCTGCTCCCTTCCCCAGCCGAACGTCTAATATTTGTTGTTGCAGCAGTGTGGGATTCATCAAATTTGTTGGTTCATGAAGCTGCATTTGCGTAGGTTCAAATGTAAGATGCCAAAAAGAATCAACTTGTTGGATTGAGAAAAAACGTTAATGCCAGAAATAACTCCCCGCCGCCTTGTCTACCCAAAACCACACCAAAACCCTCCCTTTCTCTTTTTTCCCTCTCACCAAAACTCTATCTCTCACCCAACAAATCCACGCGTGTATCGTTCTCCATGGGTTCAACGGTTCCGTCGTTTACGGCTCCAAGCTCACCGACGCCTATATCCATTTGGGTTCTCTGCAATTTGCCCAGAAAATCTTCGATTGCATCCTCGCAAGAATCTCCATTCCTGGAACACCCTTATATTGTTGGGGTTGACAGTTTCAATTTAGTTTTTGCGATCAAAGCATGCGTTGGATTTTCATTCCTGAAAGACGGAAAACTGATTCACTCTATTGCTGTCAAGTTTGGATTGGAAGGAGACGCGTATGTTGCGCCTGCTCTTGGGAAGATGTACGGTTAATTGGGCTCTCTGAGAGATGCTAGGAAAGTGACGGTTTTCCTGAGAGAAATTATGTTCTTTGGGGTATTATGATGGAAGGGTATTTGAAGTCTTCAGAAGAATTGCAAGTCTTTGAACTATTTCGTAGAAAGAAGGTATTGGGTGTGGAATTGGATGCTTTTACAGTGGGAGGGTTGGTTCGAGCTTGCGGAAATGCATCTGCTGCTAAAGAAGGTGGTTTGTGTATTAAAAACAACTTCGTTTGTTCCAATGTTTACTTGCAGACCTCCCTTATAGATATGTATTTGAAATGTGGTTTGGTTGATTTTGGAACGAAATTGTTTGAAGAGGCTAATGAAAGGGATGTGGTTTTGTGGAGTTCGATGATAACGGGATTGACCAAAAATGGGAAGGGGTTTGCCTTGTTTAGACGATTGTTGCAACAGCCTTTAGTTCCGAACTCAGCTACCTTGGATAGCATTCTTGGAGCTTCCTCCTTATGGGGTTCTTTGAAACAAGGGAAGAGTGTTTATGGCTACATGATAAGAAAAGGGATTGACTTGGATGATGTAAATTACAATTCTTTCATAGACATGTACGCCAAATGTGGTTCGGTTTCAATGGCTCAAAAACTTTTTGCTCAGATGCCATTGAAGAATGTAGTTTCTTGGAGTGCAATGATCAACGCTTTTGGAATTCATGGTTTATGCTCTGAAGCTTTGGCTTGTTTCAACCAAATGAGATCGAAAAACCAAGTACCTAATTCCGTAACATTCGTTTCAATTCTGTTAGCTTGTAGTCATTCTGGAAAGGTTGAAGAGGGATGGAGATTTTTTAAGGAAATGACTCAGGATTATGGGATTGTTCCAACTCAGGAACATTATGCATGTATGGTAGATTTATTAGGAAGGGCTAGGAAGATCGAGGAAGTTTTATCCTTCATTGACAGCATGCCTATAGAACCTGATGCTAGTGTTTGGGGGTCTTTATTGGGTGCATGTAGAATGCACAGAAGGGTTGAATTAGCTGAAAATGTATCTGATAAGCTCCTTCCTTTGGAGACCAATAAGGCATCTGTTTATGTTTTTCTTTCTAACATCTATGCTGATGCTGGCAGGTGGGAATCGGTGAAGAAAATAAGGAAGAAATTGGCAAAACTGGACTGTGTAAGCATATCCGGTTCGCCGCAGTTAAAGTTGGGAAGAGGTTTCTCGTACTGTAGTGCCTTGGATGGATTAACTTGCATAAACACACATGCTGAGAAAGTTATTACTGCACACAGCTTATCTACCATCTTAAAGGAGCGATAATTCCTCTAAACAGATTGACTCGTTGTATTGTGTCGAGACCCTTCCACCTCGTTCGCGTGGACATTAGTCGCTAACCCATAATACAGATGAAACTTGTTTAAACGAACTTCATTCGGCTTTCATTGGAAGCATGTTATGAGGAGAGTATGCTTCCTCGAATGTTTACTTGCTTGTTTATGGCGCTTCATGGCTTGGTTGAGTTTCTTCTGTAAAGTTTGCCAGGCAAGTGGAAAGCAAAGAAGAGATAGAGACACGAGCATTGTTCCTATACCATCAATTTTCTGTACTGTGTTGCAATTGCGATTGCAGGTGGCTTTATTAGCTTTGATAACATGGTTTTGTTCTTGGCATCTTCCTCTCTTCTTGCTATTTGTTTTATGAATGGTTGATGCCATAAACCAGTGTCCTCTTCAAGAAAAAAGAATTAACATCACCATGAATTCTTGTGAGCTTCTGTTTAGGCATTGTTGGGGGCAAGCCACCCAAAAAAGTGTGTTGACTTTGGAAATTACAAGGCAAGTAAGACTAAATTCAGTTTCATATGCTGGTTTACACTCTGTCATTGAACATGGAAGTCCATTTGCAGAACAATTATGAGGCTTGAAGCTTATAATTATTATTTTTAAAAAATGAAATTCCAATTTTAACATAATTAGTTTTTCTTATTCAAATATTACAACTTTATTTGCGTCCAACTTGAACAAAGATTAGGATGGGATGTCTTTAGCATAGGTTGTTGAAGAAGCCAAACTCAATGCCGCACGTGTGTATCGTTGTTCCTATTTGGTTATGATTGAGTTTGACTTTAAATAATTGTAATTGCAAACAATTAAATATAATTCAGCTTTCTAAAGAAGAATGTTTTAAGTACTACTTTCTGAACAATTTGTGAAATTTAATATAGTTTTGACTTTAGAAATTCTAATCTTTTATCTAAAAGATTTGAATATAAATTCTTTCACTAAAATGTAACCACCCAAAAATTGTGTAAATTGTAGTTGACCCACGGTTGCTGATCGAAACAGGTAGATGGATTGGGCCTCTTGTTTAATGGGCAATTTTCGTTTTTAGTCACTTGTTAATGTTAAACATTTGTTTTAACCCTTCTCCAAATGGATAAATTATACTTTTAGTCCTCAAAAATTAATTATTAAATTTAAGTTCTTTTTAAAAATCAAGTTAGACTCAACCACAATGTTATAATTCCATCACGATCCTCGACACTGATAATTGAATTCATCTCTGTTGAAATATTAAGATTATGTTTGGATGTCACCTAGGTCTATGGTGCAATAACACTTGTATTAATTGACATTAGATTTGAGTTCAATCTCGAACAATTCTTAGAGGAAAAAAATATCTAGGTAAAATAATAAAATGTTGAAGAAAAAGGAGCAATGGGGCAATGGACCTGGTTAGTAACTCAGCACTTGGAAAGTGTTGCTGAGATTGGAAGAGATAAAAGCCCATGAAAAAGGAAGAGAAGGTCAGGGTAAGTATATAAAAATGAGATTTTCCCCGTAATTCAAAGTTTGGCTTAATACAAAAGTAAGTGTCTGAGCTTTGTTTCAAAAAACGTTTTAGTGTCTAATTTTTTTTTGCTAAAATTAGGTGCCTAATGTTTTCATTGGAGCACTTTTAAGTGCCTAGACAGTAACAACCGTTAAATTTGATCGTTAAGTGACATTTGTAAGTTCTTGTAATTTTGAGAGTTTATTTTAATTTTTTTAAAAAAAAACCCCTCCCCTTTCCCCATTCCACGATCATCATCTGGCCAATCGTGACCACCATCGCCACTATTGTTAACACCGACATCGATTGTCGATCAAACCCCCATTGGCCTTCTCATCGTAAGCTGCCACCAATTTGTCGTGGATAAATGTTCAAATGTTCGTCGGATTTTAAGTCATTGTCGTTGTTTTTCGTTGATTTCGGTCGGTCTCAACGTCCATAAGCCACTTCATCACCACCATTCGAATCACCGTGTAATTCCGCCCAAAATTCATCCTCGTCGCCGCTCCGTTGATACTCCTCCGACGTTCCATTGTGGAGATTAAGATTTTAAAGTTTTAGGGATTTGTATGTGGGGAATTTTAGAGATTTAGGGGATTTGGGTGATGGTAAGGGCGAAGGTTGATCAATGGGTGGCCAGGGACGGGTGGGTGACTGTTTGGCGATGACGATGGTGGCCAAAGATGGCCGATGACAGTTAGTAATAGGGTTGAAATGAGAGATTTTAGTTTTTTAGAGTTTTTTTTATAATTTCATTAAATTTTGGGTTCTTTTATAAATAAATTAATTTTTTTAAAAAAAATTATATTAGAAAAATAATATTTTTTTTATTTAAAAAAAAATTAGGCAACTTGAAGTGTAACTAAAAAACGTTAACTATGCATGAACCAATTTACCTAAATAGTTAAAGGAATCGTTGTTATTCGTAGAGGTCACATGTTCGAGCACCATCGACTGCAATAGCAATAAGGTGATTGAGAGTTTATTGTCAAATGATTGAAAATATTTAGAACATATACTATTTTGTAATCAACCCAGCTTAATAAAAAAATGTTAATTTTTAGCAAAAAAATATTGGGTAAATTACACATTTAATACCTAAAGTTTCGTTTTTGGTACTTTTTAGTACCTAGACCTTCAATTTTTATAAAATCATATCTAAAGTTTAGTTTTTGTTTAATTTTAGTACTTGTCGTCAACTTTTTATTTCATTTTAGTACCTAAATTTTTAACAACAATATACTAAAATAAAATAAAAAATAAACTTTAGGTATAATTTTAAAAAAAATTAAAAGTTTAAGTGTTAAAATATATAGTTTACTCATAATTATTCTGGCATTAAATCCTTTTTGAGATAAAGTTTAGTCAATTATTTTTATATTAATCCTTCCAAGTTTTTACCCAGAAGGAATTCGTATTAGGGAAGCCAAGCAAACAGATTATCTCCCCCAGTATTTCCCGAAGATTCACTTCCAATTTCTTCTCTTATCCCACACCTATATATATACACTTTACAAACCCCACTCTGAGAAGTATCTAGACGGAAGAGAAGAGAGACCAAAATGGCGAACCCACCAAAGCCATGGAAAGCGGAATATGCCAAGTCTGCTCGATCTTCTTGCAAAACTTGCAAAAGCGTTATCAGCAAGGAGGCCTTCAGGCTAGGCAAGATGGTCACTGCCACCCAGTTCGACGGCTTCATGCCCGTACATTTTCTCCACTCTTTCTATTTTCCTTTTTCTGGCTCTTCCCCCCCCCCCCTGAATTCTGGGAAATTTGAAGTGCATGCAACTGTTGTTTTCATTTGGATTTTGTGGGGTATTGTTTAATTTCTTGCTTAATTTGTTGTTTTCCCTTATTTCAATAATTTTCTTTTAGGCTTTGGCTAGTGGCATTCCCTGTTGTGTTCTTCTAAATCTCAAAGTCAGCTTTTTTCTGTCGACATTTCTTACCCTTTTCTTCAATTTTACTTATTTCATTGTTGTGGATGCTTAAATCTTCTAACTTTTTTTACTTATATTTGTCTGTTTCCTGAATTAGATGTGGAACCATGCAGATTGTATACTAAGGAAAGCAAATCAGATAAAGTCGTACGTACTTTACTAATTGTCTGGTGTGATTTCTGAAAGGCTATCTGTATTGAATGCAGAGGATAACCTCTTCTTTTTAAATTGTGTAGTACTGATGATGTTGAAGGCATAGAATCGCTTCGATGGGAGGACCAACAAAAAATCAGGAACTATCTGGAATCCGGTGGACCTTCAAATGCAAAAAATGTCTCTCCTCAAGCCATGGAATATGCTATTGAAGTTTAACAAACTTCTCGTGCTACTTGCAAGGGTTGCTCCCAAAAGATTATGAAGGGAGAGGTGGATTGTTTATGCTTTTCATATATTGGTTTCATTCATGGTTTCAAATTGCGGTCGCGTTTTCGGTTATTTCAGATTTATCGTGATTGCGGCCGTCGCGGCCGCTATTGCGGCTGTCGCGGGTAACTCGGACGGCTGCGAAACCACTATATCAGAGCCGAAATCGCGAACCGTTTTTTAAAATCCTGGTTTCACTTGTTACTAACTTCCAGGATTAAGTAAAATGGATCTATGGATTATGTAATGATTCAAGGACCCAATAAAGAATCTTCTTTTGGTTCTTGCCTTAACATATGGATTAAGAAATGATTCAAGTAGGGTTTTAAATAGCGATTGTGGTCACGTTTTCGGTCGCGTTACATTTATCACGGTTGCGGATATAACAGATGCTATTGCGGTCATTACGGATATCGCAATCGTGAATTTTTTCGAATGAACTGATTTTTTTAATAAAAAAACTTGTTTTTTTTATAATTAAAATAACTGAATAATAGCGGAATAGTGGTCCGCTATTACTGTGATTGGCCGCGATCCGTTAAATTGCGGCCGCTATCCGCCGCTATTAGTGTGATCTTGCTTCACACCGTTATTTTTCGCGATACCGGTTTTGGACATCGCCGCGATCGCGATATAACGGTCACGATACCGTTATTCGGCTGCTATTTGAAACCTTGGAGCTATTTGAAACCCTGGATTCAAGCACCCAGTAAAGAATCTATTGAAAAGATTTTACTTTGGCTGTGCGGTTAGTTATTTGATGTCACATGTAAAATGGTTTTACCTTAACATATGTTTTGTTTACATTTTTTTGTTTCTTTTTTTTTCTCAGAAACTAATGTGTTTTGTACCCTCTTCTTCTCAAAATTTGGTTTCTATGTGGTTCCTTAAAACAAAATCAAATGTGTCATTTTTGTTGTTATAGCATCTCAATATTTGATCTGTCTTCCAAAATAGTTGTGCACTTCATTGTTTTATTGCAGAAGATAAACTACTTTTTTTATAAAAAAATACTCGTTAAATCAGAATGCTGTTTATCTGTCTTGTATCTAGTTTGTCTTAAATAAAATATTGGTATATAAAAGAACATAGTAGAAGCATGGGGTAAATTTTGAGATTCATTTATGGTTCCTGTTTACTGCTTTTTGATGCTGCCGCTTAAGTTTTAAGTACATTTATTATTTATGGGTTTTAAGTTCATTTAAGTTGCGCACTTTCATGATATCCTTCTTTTTAGTTTACAACTAAATTGGAGATACCTTGCTAGATGATGCAAATTGGTGTACCTATATTGAACACTTTATAATTGAACCTGCGATTTTTTTGTGTGTGTATCTAAATGTAGTTTTTGTGATGAATTGCTTAAGAATTTATTCCATGTCGTGATGAACATAAACTTCTAATAGACTGCACCTAAAATTGAAAGGATTCTCTTGGTATAATTCTATGCAGTGCTGATGGGATGATGTTTGGAGCACTTGGTAAATGTCCCATGTGTTCTGGCTGTCTTTCCTTTTCTGGAGGCAAGTATCGTTGCGGTGGCTACATTTCAGCATGGAGCAAGTGTTCTTACGCTACTTGTGAACCTGAACGTCTTAAAGGGAAATGGAAAGTCCCAGATGAAACAAATAATGAATTTCTTAGCAAGGTGACTAAGATTCATGTGATAAACTAAATTATTTAGACTTTAAAACATTTTCCTGACTCAAACTTCTGCAGTGGTTTAAATCACAAAAAATAAAGAAACCTATTCACATCCTGCCTCCACCATCTGCTTCTTCGAATCAAGCTCCTAATGGCCAATCTCAAATGTCAAAGGTTGAAAGCTTGGCAGATTTGAAAGTTTGCATGGTTGGATTGTGTCAGGAGTCCAGGGTAATATCTCTTGCACTGTGTTGCACTGTATTTTAAATTATGCTGAAGTTGTATTCAATTTTCTTTGTCAGAATAAATGTGAATGTATGTTCATTTCTTGAGGATTTTTGCTTTTCAGGAAGAGTGGAAGGGAAAAATCAAGGAAGCTGGTGGTATAGTTCATGCCAATATCAAGAATGGTATGTGCCCCCTGGACTGTATTTTGATATAAAAGCTTATGTTGATTGGGATGTACTAAAGAAATAATGTTACAGATACAAATTGCCTTGTTGTGAGTGGGGAATTGGAGAGTCATGCTGCCGAGATGAGGAAGGCACGGTAAAGCTCCTTTCATATTTCTTCTCTTGAGTTTTTCATTCATTTTAGACTAATTTCATGTGTTTCAATTTTCAGGAAGATGAGATTGCCAATTGTTAGGGAGGACTATCTTGTTGACTGTTTTAAAAGACAGAAAAAGCTTCCTTTTGACTTGTACAATGTTGAAGCCATTGGTGAGGCCTCTAGCATGGCCACTGTCAAAGTAAAAGGACGAAGTGCTGTGCATGAAGCTTCTGGTCTACAAGAGTCGGGTCACATACTTGAGGATGGGGGAAGTATATATAACACAACTTTGAACATGTCAGACTTATCAACCGGTGTTAACAGGTGCATATTGTACACCCATCTCTTTGGCTGGCTTTCTAATATATTATAGCTGACTGTGACTTTCCTGCTTTGCAACTTGTGTTAAATGTTTTTCTTTATTGCCTATTGATGGACTGAACTTAATGATAGTATGTTCCTTCTAAGCATAATGAGGGACATTTTTCTTGCTCTCATTCTCTTTGAAAACATTGCCTTTTCCTCATTTCTTTTCTAACATGTTAGTTGGACTTGGATGCGAGTATTGGACATGATTATGCACCCAACTAGGGCATGTTCAATTTTTTCTCAAGATTTTCATGTATTTGGAGGGTTCTCGGGAGATCGTATCCTTGTACAGCTGTCCAGGAAAGAGTCGGACATGATTACAAGACATGGGAATGTCAAGAAAAATAGAGTCAGAAACAGTTTTTGACTGTTTGTGTAGCAATTTATTTCCACATTAATTTTTCCACTTTGTTCTTTTTAAAATTTTCTATTTTTATGCTCTCTTTTGATTATTTTATTTCTCAATAAATGTTAACTTACTACGTTTTTTTGTCATATGAAGTTATTACATCCTCCAAATAATCCAAGAAGATAAAGGATCAGGTTGTTTTGTATTCCGTAAATGGGGCCGCGTGGGGAATGAAAAAATTGGCGGTAACAAATTGGAAGATATGTCAAAATCAGATGCAATCTCTGGATTCAAACGTTTATTTCTTGAGAAAACTGGGAATACATGGGAGGCATGGGAACAGAGAGAAAATTTCCAGAAACAACCTGGCGGATTTTTCCCATTGGATATCGTATTGCTTATTTCTTTTCCATCTCTTTCCAGATGTATATGCCTCTTGCTTAGATAGTGCATTTTTTTTGGTTATAGTTCTTTATATGCTGGGATTTGTAGGATTATGGAGTTAACAAACAGGTGTCACAAAAGAAGCACACGGATGCAACAGTCAACTTCCTCTTCCATTACTTGAATTGGTGAAGATGCTTTTTAATGTGGAAACATACAGGCAAGTGGTCCGTTTTCCAAGAAAACCCTTCCCTCTCTCGTACTCCCTCAAATTACTTTGATGTTTTAATAATCCTTTCTTTATAACAGGGCTGCAATGTTGGAGTTTGAGATTGATATATCTGAAATGCCCCTTGGAAAGCTGAGCAAAAGTAACATTCAGAAAGGTAGGCAACTGTAAAGTCTTATTTATTTTCTCTATTATGCTGAGCATCCTTAGATGTTACATTCTAGGAGTTAAATTTCTAGCATGTGTAGAGTAGAAATTTTAGTAACCATATCTTCTTGGCCCAGGCTTTGAGGCATTAACAGAGATTCAAAATCTATTGAACAACAGCACTTCTGATCCTTCTGTCAAAGAAAGCTTGATTATTGATGCCAGTAATAGATTTTTTACTGTTATTCCTTCTATCCATCCACATGTCATAAGGGATGAAGATGATTTCAAGTCAAAGGTATATATTCTACATAATATTACCTTTTTCTGGTTTTTGAATGCTTTTGATTTGAATGATGACACTGCCATGCTGTCAGATCTTTATTTCCTTTTATGTTGAAACATTTATGGCATCTTATAGAATTATGTTCAAACCCAAAAATAAGATAAGGGCTAGTTTGTGCTTGTAGTTAATTATTTGGAGCCTGATTTCTATTGTGAATATACTAGTCAGATACATCTACTTCCACACATCTAGTTGAATTTACTTGTCTGATTCCTGTATCTGTTTATTTTAATCAGTCCTGATTTTGTTTCGTTTGAGCATTGTTCTCGTGGTCAATTATGAAGCGATTTCTCATTGTAGGACTGATACTTGATTGCCTTGTTTTGTTCCCGTTAAATATTGAAGGTGTTATGCTGTTTCATTATGACATTTTGAACTATATTATAGTTTTTGGTGGCTTTTGGTTCGCTGGAATCCCTTGGAATTAGGAAGAATTGGAATCCATTTCCACCACTTTCTTATGTTTAGTTCAAGTTTTCAAAGGGAGAATTGAAATCCAATTTCATCAAATGAGAGAAAGTAAATTTCATCTATAACATGATGAAATTGAAATCTTTTGGAGGAGGGAATGTGAAATTTGACCATACTACCCTTATCAATCTTTTGGTATTCGGGTTAGATTTTTTTAAAAAAATTTCGGGATCGGGTCGGATATTTTTAAAATAAATTCGGGTTCGGATCGGAATTTTTTAAGTGTGATATTCGGGGTCGAGTTTAGGGTTTAGGAATAAGTACAATAATACTCTTCTATATATAATTTTTTTCAATTAAGTTTTGTTGAACTATGTTTCGATATAACAATTTAAGGCAAAATGGTTTTTGGACTTGAATTGAATTTACAAAATGATTTTTGGACTTGAATTGAATTTACAAAATGTTTTTGGACTTAATTGAATTTATTCAAAATTTACAAAAATAATTCAAAGTTCTTTTAGTTTAAAATTGAGCACAAAAATGTTTTTATGAATAGTAATTCAATCTTGAAGAAGTAAGAGAACAACTATCCAAGCAATCAAACACAAGAGAAGAGTTTTTCAATCTTATTTCATCTTTCTCTTGTAAATATTTTGTTCTTGTGAGCTCAATCTTGTAAAACACCTACCTTAGAGAGGTTTTCTTGTTTACATTTATTATCCTTTTGTAAAGGGGAAAGGTTCTAGCTTAGCCCGTGTAAAAGCTAGGGAAAGGTTCTAGTTTAGCCCGGAAAAACTAGGGAGTTTGTAAGGTTACTCTTTATCCTCAAAAGAAAGAACAAATTAGTGAATTTGTTGGAAAATCCTTGGTGAGGAGCTAAGGTAGTGGACGTAGACTTTGATTGAGAAAGTCGAACCACTATAAATCACTGTGCAATTCTATATCTTTCAATCTCCTTACTCCCTAAACACAAAACCGTTCCGACCCCTCTTTGCAAATCGTTCCGGTTGTCGTTTCGAGCTTTCGAAAATCCTAACAATTGGCATCAGAGCCTAACTCGTTAAGAAGGTTTAACCACCTTGAGACGATCCTAGAAGAAGCTCTACCAATTCCCGACGCAACCGACAAAGAAATGACTTTTTCCTCCGGTGCTTATTATCTTGAAGAATATCCTATTATGGATTCACAACCGGTCAACAAGCCACCCTTCTTCAATGGAGAAAATTATGCACACTGGAAGAATAAGATGATGTACTTCATTCAATCATACAATCTAGGAGCTTGGTACTCAATCATGGACGGTTACTCCTCTCCACCCGGCAAGTACAACGATTGGAATAGAGAAGAGCAGAAAAATTTTCAGCGTAATTCTAAGGCTATACATATTCTATTTTGTGCTTTAGGCCCAAATGAATATGGAAGAGTCTCATCTTGTTCCAATGCCAAAGAGATTTAGGATAAGCTCCAAGTCACTCATGAAGGAACCGACGAAGTGAGGGAATCAAAGAAAAGTCTTCTCAACCATAGCTACGAGAACTTCAAGATGAAACCCAATGAAGACATCAAAGCTATGACGAATAGATTTTCCGTGATTGTCAACGGTCTCAAGGGATATGGAGAAGTAATCCCTAATGAGAAGCTTGTGAGGAAGGTGATTTACTCTCTTCCAAAGGAGTGGCAATCGAAGAAGACGGCCATTATCGAAGCTAAAAACCTAAAGTCTCTCACTCTCGAAGAGCTAATTGGTTCCCTTCTCACTCATGAGATGATGGTGAAGGAAGATGAAGAAAGGGAAGAGAAGAAAAAGGTAGGCATTACCTTCAAATCCACCAATGAAAGCTATCAAGAATCAAGTGATGAGGTGGATGAAGAAGACGATGAACAAGAAGAAGAGATGGTCAAGCTCTTGAAGGAACTCAAGAGATTCATGATTTCCAAAGAAGTGAAACATGAATCAACCAAGAAGAAGTGTCCCCCGGTGTGCTTCAATTGTCAAAGAAAGGGGCATGTCAAGTATGAATGTCCTCTTTTAAAAAAAAAGGGGAAGAAGGCATTTGTTGAATCTTGGAGTGATGAAGATGATTCCAATGATGAAGATGAAGTAGTCAACCTATGCCTCATGGCCACTCATGAAGAAGTTGAGGTATCTTCTAACTCAAATGAATTTAATTCATTTACTTTTGATGAGTTACAAGATGCTTATAATAGGTTGTATTTGGGATTTGAGACCATGAATTCCAAATATACAAAATTAATTTCAAAACTCAAAATTAAAGATAATTTGATTTTGAAAGCAAAAGTTGATTTTGAAAATCAAAATGAAATTTTAAAAAATGATTTAGAGCTTTCAAAAATCAAAATAAATGATTTAGAAAAGAAAAATTTTGAGTTAGAAGTTAAGCTTGAAGGCTTAACAAAAGAAAAAGAATTAATTTCTAAAAAAAACCTATTATGTGTAAAAATGGCAAAATGCTCACATTGCCATTTTCATGGTCATTTGGAACATACTTGTCCTTTGAAGAAAGGAAAACATTTTAAAATTAGACAAGTATGGGTTCCAAAAAGAACAAGGGGCATTGAAACTAACATTCAAGGATCCAAAGCAATTTGGATACCAAAATCGAAATAAATATCTCTTGTAGGTGTGTGAGAGCAATGGTGATGAAAATGATGATATTCAAGATGCTCTAGCCACACATGAAAAAGGAATGGGTAACCTCTAAGCTTAATGCTTTTAATTTTAGTTATTTGGTTGCTCATTTGATTTTAAGCATACATGAGTTTTGGTTTTAAATGATTATGCATCATTGTCTTAATCTCATGTATGTTAAAAGGAAGTTATGATGAACATCTTAACGTTTTAATAATTTTTCAGAATTTTTAGTTCATCACAATGAATTTTGGTCAAAATTGATTTTAAATGCAAATTATATCTCTCTAACAATTGATATCAAATTATTCAAAATGCATAACATTTTTGGAAAACTTTATGCAAATGCACTTAATTTTAACAATTGGTATTAATATCAAATTTCAAAAAATTGGTATTGCATAAAGTATTTTAGACTTGGATATATTGAATTTCATGTGCTACAAACATGTTTGTTATTCTTTTTAGAAATTCAATATTTTGTTTAAGTGTCAAGATCTTAAAAGCTTAATTTTGTTTGGAATACATTTATTGAGGGGAGCTTTGATTTTTCAAATGATTTTTAAATGTAAAATTTACTACTTACTCTCCAAAGTTATTTTAAACTTCAAAGATCGAATTATTTTTGATATAACAAAAAGGGGGAGAAGTTTAGTTTGAAAAATTCAATTTCTTAATAAAAAAAAAATTCAATTTCTTAATGAAAAAAGGGGAGCTTAACATTTTCATATGTTTTCCAACAACTAGTATCTTTTTCATTAAACATTTTATTAAGGGGGAGTTTTTGCCAAAAACAATTTTTCAAATGTTTTGTTATATCAAAAAGGGGGAGATTGTTGAACTATGTTTCGATATAACAATTTAAGGCAAAATGGTTTTTGGACTTGAATTGAATTTACAAAATGGTTTTTGGACTTGAATTGAATTTACAAAATGTTTTTGGACTTAATTGAATTTATTCAAAATTTACAAAAATAATTCAAAGTTCTTTTAGTTTAAAATTGAGCACAAAAAATGTTTTTATGAATAGTAATTTACTATTTGAACAGTAAATTACTATTTGAACAGTAAATCACTGTTTGAACAGTAATATTTGAATATTATGAAGGGGTATCGATTCCCTATGAAGGGGTACCGATTCCCCTCATTCTGGGCAGCCTTTTTGAGTAGAAAAATCATTCCCAAACGGCTCCAAAACATCCCCAACGACTAGATACGACTTCAAACTCATTCCAAGCTATAAATACAAGCTAAGGACACTTGAAGAAGTAAGAGAACAACTATCCAAGCAATCAAACACAAGAGAAGAGTTTTTCAATCTTATTTCATCTTTCTCTTGTAAATATTTTGTTCTTGTGAGCTCAATCTTGTAAACACCTACCTTAGAGAGGTTTTCTTGTTTACATTTATTATCCTTTTATAAAGGGGAAAGGTTCTAGCTTAGCCCGTGTAAAAGCTAGGGAAAGGTTCTAGTTTAGCCCGGAAAAACTAGGGAGTTTGTAAGGTTACTCTTTATCCTCAAAAGAAAGAACAAATTAGTGAATTTGTTGGAAAATCCTTGATGAGGAGCTAAGGTAGTGGACGTAGACTTTGATTGAGAAAGTCGAACCACTATAAATCACTGTGCAATTCTCTATCTTTCAATCTCCTTATTCCCTAAACACAAAACCGTTCCGACCCCTCTTTGCAAATCGTTCCGGTTGTCGTTTCGAGCTTCCGAAAATCCTAACATGTTTGTTTTTATTGAATAAAAATAATTTTTTTATTATTTCGTGTCGGGTCGGATTTTTAATTCATATATTTGGGTCGGGTCGGGTCGGTGAAACTTTATTTTTGTCGGGTCTAGGGTGGAGGTTCCCTTGTTCTTGGGTCGGGTGGACCAAAACCCGATCTATGACCATCCCTAATTGCGATGATTTTAACTTATGATGTTTATTAACATGATTTTTATAATTTATTGAAATGAATAATCAATCAATAAAATGAAAATTTAATATTTTTAAAAATTTTATAATATATTGCTACATGTAAGTTATAAAACAAACTAAAATAAAGCAAAAAAAAAAGAAAGGTAATTTTGTCATTTTACATTACTGAAATCAAATTCATCTGACATGTCTGCAAATCAAACAGAATATGAAATTGGATTCCAATTAAATTTGCAGGCCAACCAAACAGGTTTCATATTCCAATTCCTGACAGATTCTAATTCCCTCAAAACCATTCCAGCGAACCAAACGTCACCTAAGTGTATATTTGTAGCTCTTCATTATATTTTTCAATTCCTTGTGCAACGCCCCTAGCTTCTAGCTGGACATTTTCTCCTTCTGTTGTACCATTATGGTGAATGCTATTTTTAGCACTTTCTGATAGTTGGATGCTATTCTAAGCTACAAAGAATCCTGTTAAATATCGAAAAATGTTATTGACTGGTTGTCCTCATGGCTGCATGTTATAGTACCAACGGTATAAAACACCAATTTATTTTGCACTGTTGCATGTTGAAGGCAGGAAGTTGGAGTCAACTTGCTCAATTATTGCTTTAAATTTGTTCTTAAACTAATTTGCAACAAGATATAATCTATGTGAGGAGTAATCTACGGTCCTTTTCTGCTTGAAATGTAGGTGAAAATGTTGGAAGCTCTTCAAGACATTGAAATAGCCTCAAGATTAGTAGGTTTTGATGCCGTCAACGATGATTCCCTTGATGAAAAATATAAGAAACTAAAATGTGATATCACTCCCCTTCCTCATGATAGCGACGCTTTTAAGTTGATTGAGAAATATCTCTTTACCACTCATGCTCCTACTCATACTGTGAGTATGAATGTTTAAAAAGCTGCGACTTTTTAACAGTTGATTATGGTCTTGTTTATACCCCCACCCTTTTTTTTCTAATGCATGTTCAATTTGCAAAATAAACTTACTGCAACTATATGTTACCTTCAGGAATGGACACTTGAACTGGAAGAAGTATTCTCACTTGAAAGAGGAGGAGAAATTGATAAGTTTGCTCCTTACAGAGAAAAATTTAGTAACAAAATGCTTCTTTGGCATGGTAAGTGGCTTTTATATTTGCATAGGAGATGAGTGCTCCACAAATTGCTTCAAGTACTTTGGGGTAATATTCCTGATGGACAGTTTTTCAAGATTATGAAACATTTTCATATGCAGGTTCCAGGTTGACAAATTTTGTGGGGATACTGAGCCAGGGACTAAGAATAGCTCCTCCAGAAGCTCCAGCAACTGGCTATATGGTTCTCTTACTTTTTCTTTTCATATATGATTGTACATCATTGCATACAGGACATACACATTTCTTTTGCAAGGTTAACATTTGTTACATTTTTGCGTTCCAGTTTGGCAAGGGGATTTACTTTGCTGATTTGGTCAGTAAGAGTGCTCAGTATTGCTTTACTGATAGGAAAAATCCTATGGGCCTCATGTGTCAGGATTGGAGAAGAAGAAGAGGAACGGCGAGAAAATATCGAAGAACATTTGGGAAATGAAGGTCGAGGGTTAGGGATTGAAGAAACAAATTGGGAATTCAATCAGGTGAGAGGCACAGGGTACTTACAGAGCAGGCCGAGCAAGAGGATGGACTGAATAAGAAGCCCAAGACAGAAGGCCCAGTACCTGTGAAAGAGAAGAAAGAGAAGAATCAGTTAGTTACATAGCTGGGACAGCTGGCAATTAATGATTGGCAATTGTAACTAAATAATTAACAGAATCTGGTGTAAAAATTTCCTTATGCAAATGAATGATGACTTTTCTTCTCTATCATCTCTCTCTCTCGTCTGATCTCTTCTCCTAAATCCTTATTTTCTCTCAAACCATAACAATTGGTATTCAGAGCTTTGATTCTGGCAAAAATTTCTGGTGGGCATGACAAAGAAGAACCAGTCTATGGCGGAAACTGATTTATCTGGGATACAAAAACAGATTGAAGACTTGGCTGCTTTGGTGAAGAAGGGGCAAGATGAAACTAATCTACCTAAATGGTGGGAGACTCAAGAGAATAGAATCACTGCATTAGAGTCCAGAATGGCCACTAATCAGGGTTATGTGAAGGAACTGTTAAAGATTCTGACAGGCATGAATGAGGAACAGGAGCATTCTATTGATGAGCAGGTACAATCTCCTGATACTTCTAAAAATAAGGACAAAAATCCTGTTTTGGTGACTATGGTGAATGACAAGTCTAGATTTACCTATAAACTGGATGAACCTGGGTTATTAAAGACTAAACCGGATGCATGTTTAGCTCTTAAGAACAGTTTTAGGCCTGAAAATCAAGTGGGTGAAAACAGTGATTCTAGACCTAATCTGTTTGGACTGGAAACTGAAAAAAGGGGGCCAGGAGGTTTACTTAACAGTGCTGGAACTATGTGGCACAGACCTAAGATAGATCTACCATTTTTTGATGGGGTCAATCCTAGGGGATGGATTCAAAAATGCTTGAAATATTTCTCTATTTGTAGTGTTCCGGTTGAGCAAAGAGTAGAGGTAGCTACTATGTATTTGACAGGCAAAGCAGAAATATGGTTTGATGGATATATAATGCAGAAGCACCATGTAACATGGCATGGATTTGAAGCTGATATCTGTCACAGATTCAGTGATAGATCTTTCGGTGATATTGTGGAAGAGTTTACTAAATTGACTCAAAAAGGGTCAGTGGAAGATTATCAGGAAAAATTTGAGGAGTTACAGCCCTATATGTTGTTGCAGAATCCTACTTTAACTGAGGAGTTCTTTGTATCACTTTTTATTAGTGGTCTAAGAGATGATATTAAGCATAGGGTCAAGGCTTTGGATCCTAGAAACTTGTTTGAAGCATGTAAACAGGCCAAGCTTTATGAACTTTCTGTGGAGTTTGAAAATAAAAGATTAAAGCCTTCTTTTAAAACCCCATATCTATGTCTAAGACACCTGCTATGCCAGTGCCTACAAAGCCGACCTCATCATCTAATTCAAAACAGAATCTTATGGATTATAGAAGGCAAAATAATCTTTGTTTCAAATGTGGAGAGAAATATTTACCAGGCCATCAGTGTAAAAACATGCAGTTCAATATGATGACTGAAGAAATCGATAATTTTCCTGTGGAAGTTAGTGCCACTGATGCAGAACAGATTCAGCAGCTAGAAGAAGAAAATCTAGAAATTTCTATGAATGTCATTACTGGTTGTATTGGCCATAATACTTTGAGAATTCAGAGTACTATTCAAGGGAAACCCCTGAATATCTTAATTGATAGTGGAAGTACACATAGTTTTTTAACCCCTAAATGGGCTGATGTTGGTATACAGATTATTACCCCTAATCCTCTGGCTATCACTGTGGCTAATGGCAAGAAATTATTCAGCTCAGCTCGGTGCAACAAGGTAGAATAGCAAATGCAGGGCCATACTTTTTTACATGATTTTAGGCTGCTTAAATTGAGAGGAAGTGACATGGTCTTGGGGGTTGATTGGATGAAGTTATTCAGTCCAATACTAATGGACTTCAACAACATGACCTTGAGCTTTGACCATCAAGGGGATCAGATTTGTATTCAAGGTCAATAGCCCTCTAATGAATTACTACAAATTTCTGGAGCTACACTACTTAAAATGTCTGCCTGGGATTCAGATATTTTGGGTCATGTTGTTTTATTGAATATGGAAGGGAAGTCTACTATTATTCCTACTGAAATTCAACATGTGTTGGATCAGTACAGATCAGTTTTTGATGAACCTAAAGGGCTACCTCCTCAGAGATCTCATGACCATGCTATTCAACTCAAATCTACTGCTCCACCTGTTAATTTAAGGCCTTACAGATTTCCTTACAATCAAAAGGCTGAAGTGGAAAAACAGATAGCTTCTATGCTTTCTTCTTCTGTTATTCAACCTAGTAAGAGCCCATTTGCTTCTCCTTGCCTTATAATTAAAAAGAATGATGGAACTTGGAGATTTTGTGTGGATTACAGAGAATTAAATAGTATGACCATCTAAGACAAATTTCCTATTCCTATAGTGGAAGATTTGTTGGATGAGTTACATGGGGCAGTATACTTTTCAAAAATTGATTTGAGGTCAGGTTATTGGCAGATCAGAATTAAACCTGAAGATATTTACAAGACAGCCTTTAGAACTCATCAAAGTCATTATGAGTTCAAGGTAATGCCTTTTGGTCTTACTAATGCTCCTGCTACATTTCATGCACTTATGAATGAATTATTCAATTCTTTCCTCAGAAAATTTGTTTTAGTTTTCTTTGATGATATATTGGTATACAGTAGCAGTATGCAGGATCACATTGAACACTTACAGCTGGTTTTAGAGGTGTTAAAGGTGAATCAATTATTTGCAAAATGGTCCAAATGTTTCTTTGGACAAAATCAGGTGGAGTATCTTGGTCATATTATTTCTGCTGCAGGGGTATCTACTGACCCTAGCAAGGTGGAGGCTATGCATAATTGGCCTAAGCCTAAAACTCTTAAATCTTTAAGAGGATTTCTAGGCCTAACTGGATATTACAGAAGATTTATCAGAAATTATGGCATTATTAGTAGGCCTTTAACACAATTGTTGAAAAAGGATGGATTTCAGTGGAGTGATGTTGCTTATAAAGCTTTTGAGGATCTTAAATTGGCTATGTGTTCTGCTCCAGTTTTGGCCTTACCAGATTTTTCTAAAACATTTTATCTAGAAACAGATGCTAGTTCTGGAGGTATAGGGGTTGTTCTTTCACAAGAAGGAAGACCTATTGCTTATTTGAGTCAAGCTCTAAGTCCAAAAAATTCAGCATTATCTATATATGAAAGAGAATACCTTGCTATTCTCTTGGCTGTTTCAAAATGGAGACATTATTTGGAGAGTAAACCTTTTATTATTAAGACTGATCATGAGCCTCTAAAGTTTCTTTTAGAACAGAAACTGACTACCACTATTCAGAAGAGAGGTTTGACAAAGCTTCTGGGGTTGGACTATACCATACAGTATAGAAAAGGGAAGTTGAATGTTGTTGCTGATGCCTTATCTAGAAGATAGGAGGATCAGGCTCACTACTTTGCTTTGGAAGCTACTGTTTTAATACCTGCTTGGGTTCAAGAGGTGGAAGAAAGTTATCAAGAGGATACTTTAGCTCAATATTGGATTTCAGCTCTTACTATTAATCCTACAGTTGACAGTAAATGGAAATATTCTAAAGCTATCCTTAGATACAGTGGTAGAGTTTATATTGGGGTTCATGGCAGTCTTAGGTTGAAGATTATTAAGACCTTACATGACTCTCCTCAAGGAGGCCATTCAGGAGCTCAAAGCTACATATTATAGGATTCGGTCACATTTTTACTGGCCAAATCTTAAAGCTATGGTTGTTACTTATGTGAGAAGTTGTGAAATTTGCCAGCAGATTAAGGTTGAACATGTAGCAAAGCCTGGTTTGCTACAGCCCCTTCCTGTTCCTAATCAGGCTTGGGAGATAATCACTATGGATTTCATTGAAGGTCTGCCTACTTCATTTAAGAAAAATTGTATTTTGGTGATTGTGGATAAGTTTACAAAGTACAGCCATTTTTTGTCTTTGGCTTATCCTTATTCTGCAACAGAGGTGGCTAAGATACACCTAGATAATGTGTATAAGTTACATGGCCAGCCTAAGATGGCCATTTCTGACAGAGATAAGACATTCACAAGTGTGTTTTGGAGGGAGTTAATGAAACTGTTGGGCACAAAGACATTTTTCAGTACTGCTTACCATCCAGAAACAGATGGACAAACGGAGAGAGTCAATCAATGCTTAGAACAGTATTTGAGGGGCCTTTGCTTCTATCAACCTAAGCAATGGGCTAAGTGGCTACCACATGCAGAGTGGTGGTACAACACCACTTATCATACTGCTCTAAAGATAACACCTTTTCAGGCGTTATATGGGTATAAACCACCTATTATGGTTTGGCCTATTGAGTCTACAGTACAGACTATATCAGAACTAATGAGCAGTAGAGAGGCTACCAGACAGTTGCTAAAAAAATCAGTTGCAGATAGCATGTAATAGAATGAAGCAACAAGAAGATAAGAATCGAACTGACAGAACCTTTCAGATTGGGGATTTAGTTTACCTGAAATTGCAGCCCTACAGACAGACATCGATTGCCCTGCGAAGAAACTTGAAGTTAGCAGCAAAATTTTTTGGACCTTATCGTATTCTGGAAAGAATAGGAGCAGTCGCATATCGCTTGGACTTACCTAATTCTTCTAGGTTGCATCCGGTTTTCCATGTCAGTTTACTGAAGAAGTTCATAGGCGATTCCTCCATTGTTGCTACTGATCCTCCTGCAGTAGATGAAGAAGGAGAAATACAGATTAAACCATTGAAAATTATGGCCAAAAGAATTATAAACAGAAACAGTAAACTTGTTACTCAACTTATGGTTCGCTGGGAGAATCTTGCTGCAGAAAATGATACTTGGGAAGATTACTCGACTCTGAAAGGACAGTTTCCGGCGTTCGATCCTTGGGGACAAGGCTCGTCTCGAGGGGTGGGTATTGTCAGGATTGGAGAAGAAGAAGAGGAACGGCGAGAAAATATCGAAGAACATTTGGGAAATGAAGGTCGAGGGTTAGGGATTGAAGAAACAAATTGGGAATTCAATCAGGTGAGAGGCACGGGGTACTTACAGAGCAGGCCGAGCAAGAGGATGGACTGAAGGAGAAGCCCAAGACAGAAGGCCCAGTACCTGTGAAAGAGAAGAAAGAGAAGAATCAGTTAGTTACATAGCTGGGACAGCTGGCAATTAATGATTGGCAATTGTAACTAAATAATTAACAGAATCTGGTGTAAAAATTTCCTTATGCAAATGAATGATGACTTTTCTTCTCTATCATCTCTCTCTCTCGTCTGATCTCTTCTCCTAAATCCTTATTTTCTCTCAAACCATAACATCATGCTTCTCAGTGAAGTTGCTTTAGGGGAGGTCTATGAACTAACAAAGGCCAAGGTTAGTGCACCCTATATGCCAATGCCTAGATTAGAACTTGACATTTATTAATTATTTCTCTTTGCTTTTCTTCATTCTTATTCAGTATATAGAGAAACTGCCAAAAGGAAAGCACTCTACAAAGGGGCTTGGAAAGAAAGTACCTAAGAAGTCTGACTTTGTAAAGTGGAAGGATGATGTTATCATACCTTGTGGCAAACCAGTTTCATCCAATGTGAAGGACTCTGAGCTGATGTATAATGAGTACATTGTTTATAACACTGCTCAAGTAAGTTAAAAGATCTTTTCATCCCATGTAGATAAATAGGAATGCTGTTTAATGCATGAAAATGAGTTAGAACTTTGGTACTATAATCTATTGTAGTGTGCTTTACACATATCCATCTTAGCATTATTCTATCTACCAAATTGTCTCTCTAGCCCCTTCTCATATGCGTCAGACACACTTTAGTTTAGGAAGTAAAGTCCTTGTAATATAGCCTGTCACTGTTGCTGCTGCTGCTGCTGATAATGTCGTTGCTACTGTTATTGAACTCCGTTTGATGTGTGATTTGCACATATCATCTGCGACGTTAATTTGGACAGGTTAAGATGCAGATCTTGTTGAAAGTGAGGTTTCATCACAAGAGGTGAAGGAAGGTGACGGATGTTTATATTCTTACTTTGGTGAAGGACGGATGTGTAAAATATTGAAACCAAAACTGAAGTTTGTCTACTTTTGGATTTTCTAAAGCTAGCTTGACTGTTGATAAGATCTAGTTTTGGGGATAGCTTTGAGATCTTTAACCCGAGCTTGTGATGCATGTCTAAGCCTTTTGTAAGTAATGGAAACACAGTTGATACTTTAATCCATTTCTTCTAAGATGAAATCTTCTAAAAGGGTGGGATTAAATGGTAATGGGGTATTCTAAGATTTCATCCTCTCTACATGACATTTGTGGTGCAAAATACTTTTGAGAAGCTAAAATTTTACCAACTAATACTCAAGATTATGAGCTTCGTATGAAGTAAGTCCTTTGGCCCTTTTTTGCAATGATTATTATTATTGGATGTGATAAGAAAAATATTGGTCGGATTGACAAAAGGTCATGAGATTTTGATGGCTCTGGTCATGGATATTCTTCTGTAAGTTCCATAATTACCGAACAGAAGACGAAAATAAATTTGCCAAAATAATGCTGTCCACGCTAATGCCCTGCAACATTATGGTTTATAATTCGTCTCCCAGGCAATAGTAGGCAAGTGCACGTTTTAATTGTTTAATATTCTTAAAAGCTTGTGCTTTCCAATAAAAATCGGTTTCAGTTTGCAGCACAGGGCTCTAGCTTTGACTCCATCTGTTTGCATTCTTAGACGTTTGGGTTTACTCTTTCCACAAAAATGAATCATGACATTTTTTTTACATTTTAATCTCTTAATATTGCTGATTCAATATGATTAGCTTCGATTTTGAAACATACCAAATACAACAACGTTTGTCCTCAAACAAATAATATACAAAATTTCTCCAACTGCAATACAAACAAATGTAATTCACTTGTGGTTGTCGGTACGTTTTACCGGCAGATAGCAATAAGAGCACAAAGCGACAAACGGCAACAGTTCAAACGTGCGGCGATCGGCGGAAAGTATATAACAAATCAAAAAGAAAAGGTTAAAACTTTCTACCATAAAAATCAACCTTCAGATGTATTAAACAAACATTCAGATGATGTACACCCAACTCCAAATCATATATACTAACATTATATGAACAATCCCCATAGATCATTATTAAATGTTGTTTTAGAACCCTACAAAAGGGCTCCAATGTCCCCCATTCATCACTGTTTATGCCCCTTAACAGCCCCACTTTCACCTAGCCAGACAACCATCTCCTCCTCCATAAATCCCATCTTTTATAGCACCATTTCCTAGTGTACTCGTGTGCTTACAGCATTTTTAAGATTTTCTTTCTCTTTCTTTTAGTTTGTAACATGGCATCATCTGGCACTGGCTCCCCTTGTGGTGCATGCAAGTTTCTGAGACGAAAATGCGCTTCCGACTGTGTATTTGCGCCTTATTTCTGCTCGGAACAAGGCCCCTCAAGGTTTGCCGCCATCCATAAGGTCTTTGGTGCTAGCAATGCCTCCAAATTGTTGTTACATATCCCGGCACATGATCGTTGCAAGGCGGTCGTCACCATTGCTTACGAGGCTCAAGCAAGGATTCGAGATCCTGTTTATGGTTGCGTTGCTTATATTTTCGCCTTGCAGCAGCAGGTAATCACATTTCCTTTTGCATTTTCTTGTTTATGATTAGCTTTAATAACTCATTTCTAAATCTTGTTTATAGGTGGCGTACCTCCAAGCTCAATTAATGCAAGCGAAAGCTCAGCTGGCTCAAACTGCTATGAATTCACATAACATAGAGAATCTGTGGCAAGGCAATGTTTGTGGGACTGTTCCTTCCGTTCCAACCTTCGTGAACCCCATTTCTCCACAAAGCTCACTCGACAGATGCGACAACATGAGCTTACAAAGCAGAGATGATCATTTTTATGTCCACGGTTACCCTAAGAGGAGACCCTCCAATAATGAGCTGGGTGAGCTTCAAGCACTTGCCCTTAGAATGATGAGGGACTCAAACTAAATCATCCTTCTTCTTTATGGAGTACGATTCTCCTTCTCTCCTGATGCTGATGTTTGTATTTGTATATACGGAGACTGTTTCCGAGAAAACTTAATACTAAACTTTCTGGTCAGCCATGCAATATTGGCGTTTGCCTCTTTGTTCAATCACACATTTTCAATTACAAATTGTAAATCTGCTTCACGTCGTAGTGTTGGTATAATAAAATACTGGGGGTGGTTCATTCTTGTCCTCCTTTCTAATCTTTATTTTGATATATCGATAAATGTAAATAAATGATTAAAATTAAAATTTTAAAAATAATAATTTTTTATACAATAAAAAAGACTAATAATATAATTATACAAAATTTTAATTCAAAAACTAAAAAAAGATTATTAGGGTGTGGAAGTTTCCTAGGGACCCACTCCACCTAGGGTTTATGTTTTAATTAGTAAGTTCACCTAACTTAAGTGTTCTTTATAATCTTTAATGTATATAATACCAAAAAGCCATTGCCTTGTATTCATATTTATAGACAAACTGTCCCCTTGATTGAATGCAAAACCCTACATTATGAGCTAAGAACCCTCTCTTAGCTATTTTTAATTAAGCAAATGTATCTTAATTTATTTTTTATTATATCACCATATTCCTCCTTTTGAAAGTGTTGCCTGTCTCATAAAGCATGCATATAGAAACATAATCACACTAGTATTAATGACCTAATTCATCAATTAGAATCATTTTTAGCTTGATGTTTAAGCCATGACACCATCATTCTCAGCTAATTATATATATATATATAAGAAATTTGATAATTTTTATTAAATGAATATTAATTTAGTTGGCGTTATTATTGTTATAATAATTTAAAAAAATATAAATTGTTTTTTATTGCATTAAAAAGAGAGAAGGGAAATGGCAATATAAAGATGTAGAATGGAGTTTGTTGGACTCCATCTTTGAATTTTTTTAACGCAACTTTTGACTATTGATTTCGTAACCCACGTTTGCGTAATCCCAACCGTTTATTGTGGGATCCAGTGATAGATCACATCAGAATGACGGTTTTGTCCTTATAACCAGCTTTCATTTTTTAATATTAAGATTATTTATGCATCTCTACGTGTGTTTGGCTATGGTAAAATAATTTTATTAAAGTTTATATCCGTTTTGTAATTATAAAAAAATTTATTGATAATTTTTTTTTATTATTCAAAAATAAATTACTATTAATTATGATTAGTTATTTATACAAATCTTCTAACTTTTGTTAATTGTGAAATGTGAATTGGAGAGTGTAACGCTAATGTAATGAGATTACAAATCACAATAACTACTCTTGTATATATTTATAAAATTTAATGAAAAGGTACACAGTTTAATTTTTATCAGCAAGCATATTTGGTTGGGTGTCAAAGTTGCCCTGCCATAAGAGCATTGAGGCTGTCACAGGTTAACTCTGATAACGAGCAAGGAATATCCGCCTTTCGGCTAAACAGGATGTTGTAATATTTTGATTTAAACTTCTGTCATGGGGCTCCGTTCTCTAAAATGGTTTTATAATAGTTATTTATGTTTAATTATGATATCATTGAGTATGTTTTCAAAAGAGAGCAAGTAGGTTTGAAAATCAGGGGTTGTCTCGGTAGTTCAATGTAGTTTATTTTTGTTCTCTCATATTTCTTTAGGTCATAAATTCTAGATTCGTTAAGAACACTTCTGTTCCTTATTCTAGAGATTTTCATTCCCCTCTCCTATCAATATTAAATTTAAAATTTATTAAACTTTCACAGAAACTTCTTTTGCGATTCTAATGCTTGGACATAAAATGAAGAAAAATGAAAAGGAATTATCATTAATTATTTTATAGCTTGAAATTAATTAAATATAAAGGAAAAATATTACTTAATTGCATCATATGTCCCCAAACAATACTCTCATTTTAAATTGATCCTTAAATTTTTGAATATTTTAATTTCATCCCTAAATTATTACTCTCATTCTAAATCAGTCCTTAAACTTTTGGCCATTTCAAGTCCAACCCTAAACTATAACTCTCACTCTAAATTGATCCCCAAACTTTTGGATTTTCCAAATTCATCCAAATATATAATTAGTTTCAATCATAGTTTAACCTAAATTTTATTTTATTTTTCCAAACATATAATAATATAACTTGGCCTGCCCATTTTATTAACAAGGGATGTGCTTAGTATATACATATAGTTTGGGAAGAAATTGGAATGTTAAAAAAGTTTGAGGGCCAATTTATAATGAAGGTCGTAGTTTGGGGATGAAATTGAAATGCTCAAAGTTTGAGGACTAATTTAAAACGATAGTCATAGTTTAGAGATTAAATTAGAACATTCAAAAGTCTAAGAGCCCATATAAATTGTAATCATGCTTCGAGGACTAGTGGTGCAATTAACTCGGAAAGGAATGTATAAACAGACGATGTAAGCATGTCGGTGCAGTGGGTTTATAGAGAGCACATTAACTGGGCCGTATTTATATTTATCGATTATCATTTCAGTTGGGCCTAGCAAAGGAAGGAACACATTGGGACCGAGATTCATTTCCTAAATTATTTTACTCAGATTCCATTAATTCATTCACTCAATTTATTTTGTAATTTAAAGGAAAAAAATAGGCGGTTTTATGTTCCATTACAAAATATGATAGCAAATAAATTATTAATTTCTCGTATTCTCTCTAAAAAAATATTAATAAAGACTCATATGTCATAGGTATTAATGTAACATTCAGAAATTGTAACTTTAGAGTGCACCATCGCATAAAAAATATTAATCTATCACCTTAGGGGTTCTCAGTATTTTACCATCTTTTTCTCGATGACACGAGAAATCAAATAAATCGGCTCGGGACTGAACATTACGCATGCACAAAGAATATTAATATTGCATATCCTATTAAGACATAGTGATCAAACATCACGTGCAATGAAGTTAGATTACTAGTGGTAATAATTCAAAAGCAAGCTGCATTGACTAAGCAGGTTTTAAGGTGATTCAGTTTCAGCATTCATTTCTTTTCTATTCGTGTTCAGATTGTGAACCGTGTTTCCTAATAATCACCAAAACATTGGAAACAACAGGGAAATCAGGGAGAATTAAAAACCAAACTAATCTGTTACCAAAAAAAGAAACAATCTGGGTTTCACTTGGATCATAATCGTGTATATTCCAATGTCATGCATTCAAACAGAGTCAATAATTGGCCTACGCAGCTAAATCATGAACTTTTAACCGAGTAGGATTTATGAATTAGATCAAAGACTTTACGGGGAACATCTGTCAAAATTATAGAAGCAGCTAATAACATAAAGGGAAAGTGAAATGTAGGTAACTATAGTTTAATTACTAGGTCAAAAACTAGATGTCCTTGAAGGCCAAGGTCGTCCATAGACGAAGCAAATGATTAGCTGAAACAAAACCAGATCAATTTCTATCTCCAGTTCTGTCACACACACAGAGTAAAGCAATAGTAGGGTAGATTTTAGGGTTTCATCATTGTACGAAAATGAACATTAATCCTTTAGGGTTCCTAGCTTCTTATTTATAGCAACAGAAGTGCATATATATATGTTTCAGAGTATGCAGCATTTCAATTCAAAACCGGAAGGCCGATGGTGCCTTCACCGATCTTATATTAAAATCTCTTGGTCCCCTCAGCATGAATATTGTTGAGGAGCATATCCAAAGGCCATTGGTTGAAATTCATCGTCTTCCTGAAAACCCCATTGTCTGTTGTTTGTTTGCATGTCGAATGAAGACATAGAATGAGAAGCCTGTCCGAAAGTAGTGTACGAGACATGATCTTCTCCTGATGAAGAGACCGAGTTCTCGTAATTTGCTAAAGGGTTTGGATCCAAAAACCCATTATTCTCACAGTATGAGTTCGTCGGGTTAAAAGCGGGTGCCATGCTTGAATTTTCTGAGTGAAACCAGGTTTGAAGATGAACATCTTGGAGCTGAGAAGGAACCTTTCCATGGTATTTGTCATTAGGGTTTGAAGTAACAGAGCCTCCATTAACAATTCCTTCAGCCGCTTTTTCCCTAAGAGAAGCAAGCTGTGCCTGCAGATTTACAACCTGTAGAAATTTGGAACACAAGAAAGCATGGATTTAGATACATATTTTAAAACTCAAACTAGGGTTTCAGATCATTAAATTTCGCATCGAAAAAGAACCTGCTGTTGGAGAGCAAAGATATGAGAAACACAGCCATAAATGGGGTCTTGAAGTCTAGCTTGAGCTTCATACGAAATCGAGACGGCGGCTTCACAGCGATCACTGACAGGAAGGTGAGCAAGAAGCTTCGAGACATTGCTTGCACCAAAGACCTTGTGGATAGCTGCAAAATGGGCTGCACCTTGTTCATGGCAGAAATAGGGTGCGAAAACACATCCCCTAGCACATTTTCTTCTCAAGAACTTGCAAGCACCGCAAGGGGCACCAGAGCCTGTCATTTTTAGTGGGTGATTGGAGTGGTTTTGGTTAGGGGGTTTGAGCCAAACAGCACAAAGCAAAAAGGGGGTTATAAACACCGGAGGAAGAGGGAGGTGGATGATTTAATAATGAATTGTTAATTACATTCGGTCGCCTTATTGGCCTACACATTTCATTTTCTTCCCTTTCTTTAAATAACACTGTGGCTGGCAACATTTCGTTCTGGATTTTTATACACTCTCAGATGAGATTCCCCATTTCGTACCCTTTATACGACAAAAGAACTGGCCTCAATATGAAACCCCATCTCCATCTTGCTTCTACTTTCGAAATACAATGCTTATTGTTTTTTTTTTTTATGTTGAAAATTGTTATCCTTTTTTTAATTTATTGATTGATTTCGGTAATAAAATAAAATATTATCTTTTTAGGGATTCAAATTTAGACAATTAAATTTATAGGATTGTATACATTGTAAATAGTTAAAAAAGACTCTAACCATATACTAATTTAATCACCTCATATCATTAAAAAAATATTGATTTTTTTCATATTCATTTATGTACTAGTATGTTTTAAATTGTATTATATATATATATATATATATATATTAGTAAAAAGTAAATAAATCGATTCCTTTATATTTTATATGGGCCTTAAATTTATATTATTTTTATTTATTAACATTTTCATATTTTTTTCCTGAGTAATATATAAATAATTTATAATTATGATAAAAATGATTTTATATTGTTTTATTAAACGTATTATCTTATTTACCCATTTCCTCGCCGTTTACGCGCTAAAACATGGAAATAAATGTTAACAAAATTATTATTTATCTCTATGTGATTTGTTGGCACATCATTAGTAAGGTCCAAATAAAATGATCAAATCTTTAAAATATATGTTTATACTAAGTAAATATTATTCAGATAAAGAATTGGACATCTAAAGACAGCACATATCTTCTAACAATCGACACAAGATAAAACGATTAGTATAAATATATAATAAACAATATTTCCTTTAAGACAAACTGACGTGTTAACTTGTCAAGTCGTTTTTTTATTTAGTGATTTTAACTGACTTAATTTTCCTTATAGAAATTTGGTTTTTAATGGTCAATGAAGAGATGCATTAATGTGTGAGCAGCTCACATTAGTTATGTATTTTTCTCAAGAGCATAAACTAATGGGTTATGCAAACAGCAACATCTCAAATGCAAACTGGACTATAATATAAAAGTAATTGGCAGAGGCACGAATCAACTTATCTAAGTAGTTAAAGGAATCATTGTTATTCTTAAAGCCTCGTTACGTAATATCTTATTACCGGGGAATGAAATTCACATTCTCCTGTTTGGTTGGTCGATAATCTTATTTCCGGTAATCTTTTATTACCAACAATGATTTTTTTGGGGTATATTACCGAGAATGTGATTACCTCTATTCCCTTAAGTATTGTTGGATTACCGGCGTTTTGGACTAAAATTCCCTTATTTTTTTAAAAAAAATTATCCTTCTTCTGTCGTTGAATAATAAAAATTCTACGAAGGTTAAATTACAAATTTATTCTTAAACTATTTTAGATTTACAAAAAAGTCCATAATTAATTTTATATGAAATTCATGGGTTAAAATGAAATTTTACCCTTTCATTAAACCTATTTATCTTTTCAATTATGTAAAAAAGTTATATCAATTTTATGAATTTAATTTTTTTAAAGAAAATATATAAATTAATTATAGTTACATTATAGTAGAATTCAACTTGTTAAAAAGCAAATATATAATAAGGACAATTTGGTAAAATATACATTCTAATAATCTTTTATTTTTTAACCAAACATTGTAATCTTACATTCCTACTAAACCAACCAAACACAAAATACAACATTCTCAGTAATCTTATTCCCCGATATTTTTTTATTCCCACTGGTAATCTTACATACCTTTTTTATTCCCACAGGTAATTTTACATTCCGTTAACCAAACGCACCCTAAAGGTTATAGGTTCGAGCAACAATAGCTATAGTAGAATGATTAAATATTCATTGTCAAATAATTTAAAACGGATATTATTGAGTAATCACCTTAACTTAATAAAAATTAAATAAAATAACTGGCAGTATTTTCTTATCCTTTCTATTTATAATTAATTCGTTGAGATAAGATTCTAAATTCAGTGGGAAAACTCTTTTCAGTTCACTCTATATAAATATATTAATTAGTTTCTGTGACAAACTCATTGTTCCCAACACACTCTCACATAAATAATTAACCTTTGTCTCATTGGGATTTGAAGGTTCTATGAGCTTAAAATTTTTGTTCTTTTACCATCCCCATGCAGTCTCGGGTGTATTAACTTTTTACAGTTAATTATCCATGTTTCACGATATATTAAAAAATAAAACGAGTTGATAGAACATACATAGATTTAGCAGAAATCAGTTCACAATGCTATTAATTAGATATTAATTCCATAATTAGACAAGTAAAGTGGTTGAACTCCTAGAATTAAAAATAGAGAGATCAAATTTGAACATTCCATAAAATATATGGACTTTGTGCATAATTAGAACCACTTTTTTATGGTACATACTGCATATACGAGGTCCCTGCCTCGGCAAAGTAGCAAGTGCTACTGCAGACATATTCACAAATCTGTGGGTGGAAATAGTGGTCCCTCTCCCTTTTCAATCCACCTGAAACTCAAATAATAATGCATGTGTACCAATATAATATTAAAAATTAAATTTTCTCCAAATCAATAATGCAGGCATATTAATAGAATATTAATATTTTAATCTACAAACATTAATTTGAAAACAAATGATTTCACATTAATTGGTGTCTCGACAAATGTAAAACCTCGATCTCTATCACCTAAGTGTGGGCTATGCCTAAGATAAAATTAAATTGTGAATTAAGTTCAATTATGTTACATTTGGTATACAAATATTAATATAAAAAGTTTTAATCATTGATGTGTTTTAAAATAACTTGTTTAATATAAAGAAAATTTTACATAAATTTAAACTTAAAATTGGAAAAATAAATAAAAAATAACACATCTACAAAATTATTAATTGATTTATTGTTTATATAGTAACAAGGGTGTTGAAACTTCGGTAAAATCGAATTAATTGATATTACCAAAAATTTCGATTAATCGATTAGTTAATTTTAGGTTCGATCGGTTAATTATTAATGATTTTTTTAATTTTAGTTTTTGGTTAATTCGAATTTGAATTAAGTTAATTAATCAAAATATTAAATATTAAATATATTTTTATATTATTTATATATTACTTAGTCTTATGGTGTTTTTAAACACCAATTTTAATTGAATTAACCAGTTGAATTAATTGAATTGAATTAAAATATTTAATATATAATATATATTATTTATAAATTTCAATTCGATTAAAAGTTTTTAAGATTTGATTAATGATAGAGAAAAATTGATTAATAAATTTTGAGTAGTTCAATTCGATCAGTTAACCAAATTGATCGATTGAATGCACCTATATAGTAAGAGACAAAGTAAAATAAACACTCTATTTAAACTTATTAGTTTAATAGTTATGCAGAAAAGGAGAGCAAGGCGGACGTCTAGGAATTGGGTTTAGTGCATGGAATCGATCGAGCAGCTAAATTCAATGGGAAAAAAATAAAATGGCTTTCAATTCGTGTGTACTTGTTGGCCACTTAACCCATGAATTAAGACCACTTTTCTTATGAGGGCAATAAGGCATGGTCTTTTATGGGGATCATTAAAATACTAATTACCTTTAGACAATAATTTAGGAGGCCTCCAACTTATATCTTTAAAGTAGCAAGTCTAGACAGTAATTATCTCATTCTTTTAATTTCTATTTAGGTTTTTTATTCCCTCGTTATCACTCAATTGTATATAATTTTATAACATCTTTAGTGATACAGATAAATGATTCGATTATATTTAAATTTTAAACTTACAATTCTGATAGCATTAAATGTAACATCCCTACTCGATTTGATAAAAATGAGGACATTACATTAAAGAGTTCGGGGCAAGAGCCGAACTAAAATTACAACATTTTCTCTAATACACACAACACACGTTTATCAAACAACGAGGACGATGCAATTTGGAATACAATTAACAAAGCAATCGAGCATTTTCCATAACATGAATCCAATAGTTTAATGCATGGCATGTTTATAAGTAATGATCTATTTGTAAATATGTCAAAGTTGTTTTTGGAAATCTTTTAATTTCCACCAATCTACCGAAAATTGTCAATATTTTATTAGTGAGTTATAACATGTCATCTAATACATTCACGTGATCTTTGAAGTAAAATTTAAGGTTCAATTAGCAGATTTTTCTAGTCAACCTAAGAATAACTATCATAATCCTATGTTGACATAAACACACTAAAAATCAAAATAAATAAATGTCCTCCATAGAGTTGAGAGAGGGTCTACACCTTTGACATCCACTTTTCTTCTCCTCCTCCTTCTTCATGGTCAATCCTCTACAACATCAAAATATCGATCAATGATCGTTCTTTCACCTATTTTGATTCTCTGTCCAAATCAAGAAGGGTGAACATCCTTCAACCAACGAAACTCATTTGTTCTTACCAACAAGTTTCAATTTATGGCGGAGTTTTTTCTTTACTCATAATAAAATTTTGAGAATCATAATGTTAAAGAATAGACGTTTAAAACTACTATTTAATTAAGGGTAAAGTACACAAATGTTCCTCCGATTGTACAATATTATTTTTATTGAGTCACATAATTATTATCTCCTGACTATAAGACGCTATTTTGTTGAGTTTCCTGACTATTAAAAGTTACAAAATAGTCACCCAATTATCCATATATTTCAAAATCACCATTTTTCGTTAAAATGATGCATGTCTGAGCTGGACATTAATCTGCTGATTGAGATATGATAAAATCATATTTAATGATATCTATTGACACCGCATTGTTTTCAAGTACTAGCTCAATAACATAATGTTTTAAGCACTATATATCTCGACAATATAATGTAAACGAAGATTCGATCCATAAAATACAATTAAAAAGATTATAGTATTTTTATCATATCTCAACCAACATGTTAACATCCATTTCACACTATCATTGCTTTTTAACGGAAAAATACAAGTTTCAAATATATAAATAGTCATGTGATCATTTTGTAACTTTTAATGGTTAAATGACTTAATAGAACATCATCATATAGTTGAAGGGTCATTTTATAACTTTTAATAATTAATAGACTTAACAAAAACAACACCTTATACAGTAATTAGAGATCATTTATATACTTTAATCTTTAATTAAATATCAAGAACATTTTTATATTATCCCTAAAAATGAATACATAAACGAAAAAAAGAGATAAGCCGTTACTATTTACAACTCATCGGGATTGCGGTGCACGTGCACATTTAACGAAGAAATGACTTTTCTTATTGTTGATTATGACGTTGACAGGCCACACGAGTGGAAGTGTGTCCTATTTATTACACGATCGGGTCCCCCTACCACTCAGAAACGATAAATTAAGGGTCATCATCTCATTCCCTTAAGCAACCACCTTAATCTATTTTTTTTAAAACAATATCAAATAAAGTAAAAAAAATGTTAGCAATAACGAGCAAGAACCATAAAATAATAAGTTCAAATTCATTAGTTAAATTAATATTAAGTACTATTATTATCATCATTATCTTTGTGCTAAATATTTTTCATTAATAAAATTTAAATTTCATATAATCTTTATTCTAATCTTAGAATAGCATCATCATGAGCAAAATTTTAATTTTAATTTTAATGGTCAAGTAATTTTTAAATATTAATATTAATTTATTTATTATCTTCATATTAATTCTATATTCTATATTTAAAATTTATATTTATCATATTTAATAAAATTATTTCAAATGAACAAATTTAAATTGTCATCTTAAAAATATAAAATATCTTATCACGATATATATCACTACGTAGCTAGCTAGTGTCTAGCTTTCATCCATATTTTCGGTAAGTTGAATTAAAACTCAAATTGAGTTAGTATTTTAATTTTTTTTAATAAATCAGATTTATTGAATAAAAAACTACTATTTTTAAAATTTTGAAATCAAACAATTATATTTATAAAATATGTGTTTTATTAATAATTAAGAAAAATTATAAACGTATATTATTTTATAATTACTCAAATTATTTAAAAAAATTAATAAATGACTGGGGTTACTTAGGGTACTATTTTAGCATTTTAAGCTTTTAATGGATATGCAGTCTGTTCTGATGCACGCGGGAGGCGAAGACTCCCAAACAAAAAACTATTATTACATCATCAAAACATTAATTAAGACACTAAAACAAACATTATTCAACTAATTCCTTTGAAGTTTTGTCGGAAAATGGGAATATCCATGCATGCATTATTATGTCTCAAACTGCATAAACTTGAATGATTTTAGAACGGCGCTTTGCCCCTTCGAGCTCCCCTCTCTCAACTTTGAAGTCCAAATTGAAAAACATTAATCCATCTTTTCTTTGTCGTCCACGAATGATAAGTGGCTCAAAACAAAACTTAAAAGTCGTAGAAAAACCAGTGTCTTAATAAGGATGGGCAAGTTTTGGTTGATGGACAAAGACCATGTTGGGGAATGATGCTAACGTCTGTAACCTTTTAAGGACAAGTCAAGCCGACACCCACGTTACATATGGGGGCCATTTTTACGTGTATATCAATTTATATATCCCAACAAATTTAGGGGTTTTAAATTCCAATTATTTTATCTACATCATTAAGTACCCTACACTATCTAAAACATTGTCCATGATATCTCTTATTAAAATACCAAGAATCCATACAAGAAACCGTGCACATATATAATTCCATCCACTTAAATTCTTAAACCCTGCAAATATATACAATATGTGTACGTTCATGTGAGGAATAACTTTGTGTAGAAGTTCATACATCGATTTCAACACCGAACGTTTACGCATCAAACGTTGCATGATGATTGAGGAAACACATAGGCCGAAAGCTTCATTTTTTTCACAAGTAATTTGTGTATACTGAATTTTTATTCTATTGTTTTTGTTTTTAAAAGTCCTTGAAGTTTTATAAACTAAGTTTGCATGTAGTTTGAAAAGGGGGCAAGAATTCAAAGTCAAACCCTAAATAAGGGCCAATGAACTATAGGTTTAGCTCAACAGTTAGGGCCATGAAGTCATTTTAATTGTTATCATGTGAAAGAGACGGTTGAAGGTGATGGATTGGAGAAGGTTTCATTCTTTGTTTTGAGTATGGAGTAATTGGAAAGTTTAATGATGGAAACAAAAGTTAATCAATAAAAATAGGTGGAGACAACCCGGAGAAGCTAATTAGGTTTAGTCCAAGACACAAACGACTTAATATTAGTGTGAGCTGGGAAAGATGAACGTGAGATTTTAAACTTATAAAATTTTAAGAGGATACTAAGTTATAGAATTCCTAAAAACGAAAATGGATTATCAATAAAAGATACAAGGAATATATCTAAAATATATGATAATTTAAATTTTTAGGGGAACGGGTGTATCTCTTTGCTTTTATCTCAATTCATCCGTGGTAATAAAGTCTTTTTTTAGTTAAAAGTCACATTTCATTATTCATTGAGAAATTGTTTTCTATGTATCTTCAACTTTGTGAAGTAGATGGAAGCTTCTTCCAACAAGAAAGCGAATTTGGTTTGTAAATAATGAAGTCAAGATAATACACATGCTTTTTCAGAGGATTATGTAATGGGTTGGCAATGTGTCCAAAAGTGTAGTCAGTCACAAATTAACCGGTTGCTTATTCATATTTTATATGGTTCCTTCCTCTTTTTCCTCTAAAGTACCAATTCTTTGTTCTTTCTCCAGCTTTTCATGTTAGAACTCAAATTCGCTTTTTATTTTAAACGAGTCCACTTTCTATTCAATTTTATTTTTATGTTTAATATTTCTACTCATTTGAAAAAAATGAATTGGACTCTGAGTTTAAACGAATAATCCCTTGTGTAAGTGCTAAATGAGAAAATTAAAAAGAATAATGAAATAAAATATTATAAATGTATTAAATACTTTGAAGTGTAAAGAAACAAAAAGATGTCATTTCTTGGAGGATGAAGACAAACTACAACGCGGAAGTGCTTGTTCATACAGTTGGACGTTTCTTTTCTATCAATATTACCAACAAAACACACACTTCCAAATCTACAGTCAATAGCTTTTAATTTCTGATTTTATGATTTGTTTTTCACCTTCAAAAATATTTGTTAGGTACATAGCATATTTGTACATTATTAATTTTTATTCGCCTTTAATGTTGAATATTGTCAACCTATACAAACATTAAGAATATGATTGAGCAAAACTCACGAAAAAAACCAATATTTAACTTTAATTGATTCAACTCGTAATTTTATAAACTCAAATATATTCTACAAAATTTTAAATAAAATTTAAATCATAAAATAAAATTCGAATAACTTATGTTTTTAGTGATTGATAGATTAATTTTTAAGTTTGAGTAAAACTCCTAAACTCTACATGATATGTGTATATCACATATAAAAAAAATATAAAAGTATAATAGTTTAAATTAAAATAAAATAGTACAATAATATTATAAGTAGTTATAATTAAATTTAAATAAACACTTAGACAAATTAACTCAATTCGAATCGAATTTTTTTCTAAACAAAATTTATGTTATAAAATAAACTCATTAACTTATCTGATTACCTTCACCTAGGATGCTAGAACTAGAAGCTACCCTAGGATTAGGCCGGAGGGCAAAAAGTTACCGCCAGTTGGAGCTCAGCCATACCTTTTTTAAGGCAGGTAATGGTGGGGAAGCTGATCATAATTATTTATGGCATGTATACACAACTATCTTTAATCTTGGATAACTTGCATTTCATTTTTTTAAATGTTAATAAATTTCCATGGGAATCTTGAACTTCACTGCAAGCTGAAATCTCTGGTTCTGTTGGATGTCCAGAAACATCTTTTGTTCCTGATTGTTGGGGCCAATGCTGATGGCTTTTTGATGGGCGCTATCTGTTCATGCAAATCAAAACATAGTTGTTAAAGGACACACATGTGTCTAATAAATGTGAGCGAAGACAGTTGTCAAAATAACTCTCTTATATTGCTCAAAGTATATCAAATAGAACAGAATCACATTGATGCAATTTCCAAGGATTATTTCCAGTTTATTGGTGGGTGGTAAACCAGATGGACTATAGGTGCCACACTTACCACAGGGTTGTTGTTTTTGCTTTCCAGCTTTGCATATCAACGAGTTCACAAGGTTTATCGAGTATGGAAGAACAACCGATTTTGCATTTGCGATCGAATCAGCTATGATTTTCCAGTCTGCCTTCTCCATCATGCTCGTACACGATCAAATGCGCATGTGGAAACCAGCTCGGAAAACCAGAATACTTGTGTGACAAAAGTAGACACCTCTATACAACATATCTAATAGAAAATTTAATTTCATAAATAAGATTCAAGGTATTTACCCATCTCCTTAGCTACCGTGTTACATTCTTCTTGCACAGTGGAAATCAACAATTTCTTGAATGACGAAAAAATACTTCTAAGAACGACAGGATAAGTTTACCCCATAAATTATTCCTACAACATGAAAATTCCCAAACCTTGCTGGCATTAGGAACTCTTCACTCCGAAGACTAATGTTAATGATATTAATAAAGATAAAATAGATAGAAAATCATTGCTCTGCATGCCAATTCTCCTAACAAACTAATAGTTAAATTTAAATCACATCAAACTTTAGTCATCATCATTTCTCCCATACTCTTCACCTCTTTGTCAAGTAACATTGCTAAACAAACTTTTCAGATATTCCCACTAATATCTCACCTGGTTCAGACAATTTCCAAAACAACTTCAAATCACAAAGTACCAAAAGATATTGGTCTTTAGACCTGATGGATTTTTTTTAATTAATATGAGATAAGTACAAGTCAGTATCTGTTTATAGATAACTCTTTACCATTTGACATTGAATGCTGACATTCTTGGTGCTCAAACTGGGACCTCAAGGAATATCAACAATTCCTTTACCAGTTACCACCGAGATCGCTTGGTTCGTGCAGACCTAATGGATTATTTAAATTAAAAACAAGGGGGCACTTCTATAGTTTTAGAGAATCAGGATTTGGCTGACCATCCACGATTCAAACGCTAGGAAAATAATAGAAAGTAAATTAGGTCTAAAGCAATTCATAATAAAAGATTTTGTTCTTCAACGTCATCAAATTGACCAAAAAAAGGCCGTCAAATCATAGAAAATACCTACAACTTGAATTGAAGCCAATATGCAAATGCAAGAACTTTTTCTTGTAAAAATTTTCCCTGGACAACAATGCAAAATTAGGTTTCTAACATTATGAAACTCCAAAAGCTTTTCTCCTCGATGTATCTTTCTTTACATGTTTCTTATCAAAACTCGTAATGAAACTTTCGCAGGAAAACTTATTCAATGAGTCGGTAACATTTGCTTGCCTACAAGTCTGCTTGAAGAATTTCAATTCTTGACGTTGCTAGAGATGCTGGACTTAGACTAGGTACAGTGTCATATTGTATGAAAGAGAAAACATAAAGAATTAAGTAAAACAAACCAAATGATACAAAGATAAATAGGCTTACCTGCAATATAACAGTCATAACAAAATCAGAGCACCTTTCAACAAGTTCTTCGGAAACAAGAGGAGTCATATATCCAACTGAAGAGAGATTATCAAGAAGCCATTGCAGTTACAAGAGAATGTCCCGCCTGCCTTAACCTAAATCCTTGTAAAAGACCTATGCTCATTACAAGTACGAAAACAGAAACTCCAAGTTTGAAGTTAGCAAGTATACAAGAAAAGGGAATTGAAGGGATGCACATCTACAGGGCTTAGGGATTCAGACAAGCCTAAACACAAATGAAATCTTTCCTATTTTTAAAGGTCGCACTTAACCTTTCCAATTCCCAACAATCTGATGAACTCTTAGTTGAAGAAAAGGGTTCAGAATGCTTTGAATGGGAAAAGGTTAACTGAAATCCAACCACTGGAGGAGCCATCTCATCCCACTTTTACTTAACCTTACATTCACAGTAGCTTCGCATGATTTTGTTACATTATACAGAATACAGCAGCACTTTCAAATACTAGGAATTTAAATAGCAGTCCTCTATTAGAATGGAGGCGGCTATATAGCGGTAATGGTGCCGCAATAGCATCCATTATGTCTGCGCAATTGCGATAAATACAATGCAACTGAAAATACGGCCTGTATGGGCATTCTTTGAGTGAGAATGTCATAGCTTGTATGGGCAGCGCGGGTTCATTCACTTTCAGCTTGATTACTTACTACAACGTCAATACTATTCTTTTGAATTTCCAAAATCATTCGCATTACTTGTTCATCTTAATTTAATCTAATTCCAAATATGACAATTTCGGTTTTCGAGGATATCCAGTTCTCATCATAACACTGACTATAGTTCTCTACAAATTTCAGAATTCTACTCTGTTTCCACCAAAACCAAACCAAGAAAGTTAAGATTTTTACTAAAAGTTCAACTTTAAATTAAAAACCCAGACAGGAATCGCATTAAAAAACTGAAAAGGGGTGGTTTTTTCTTCAAGTTGATATAAATTGATGGAGATGGATTAAAAGAAGAGGTGAACTAAAATACTTACAAAAAAGAGAGGCGGATTGGTTTGCAATCAAAGAAAGAAAACTGAGAGTACAAGTGGTAATGGACTCTCAACGAGCTTGAAAGCGTCCACGGCGGAAGATACTGTAGGTTAGGATAAGGTGATACAGTGGCACGGACCTTATTAACTCCCAAGGTTGAGGGTATTCATGTCATTCACTTAGTTTATTAAGGTAGCGAGCTTGGGCTGTAATTTCAAGGGCTTAAAGAATCCTTCGAGGCCAGTAACTAAATCAACAAGACTTCTTTGGTTAGGGTTTTAAGTAAGCAAGGCTATTTTACCCCGACCCAAAGCTTTATAATTCTATTCGACTCGGTCGAGTTGATTTAGCAATAATTATATTATATATATATATATATATATAAACACACAATTTCGTCCTGCTTATAACTATATATATTATACAATATATGCGTGTTACATATTTTAGCGTGCACTGTGTACATCATATAGTATATATATGTATGGTATTATTATTATATTAATACAGTTTCTTTACTTTGTAATGCCATATCCGTTACACACAAATAAAAGTGGCCCAACAAAGTAGCCCACGCAGAAGATTAGGGTTTTTAGAAACCCTGGATCGCCCCCACTCTTCACCAACTCACCAGCAACCCACAAAACCAACAAATAAGCATTATAATCGGAACATGACTCTTCAAATCTGAGGCTATAAATTACATGTAACTAAGACACTCACACACACAAGGATTACTCACGAAAATTCTAAAAAATACGAGCAAGTAGATAGTGGCATCGAAGCATTTGTAGCAAGTCTTGAGAGAAATAAAAGAGGTAGCATATTTTTTTCACCTTCGTTCGTTCGCCTTCCCTCTTTGCATGTTGATATTTCCTTGAGATTAAACCCCGAGAAATCATTCCTGACCGATGAATAGGGGCGTTTTTCCGAGAGATATTCTTAGATCTACACACCCTGGAGGCATTTTATTTTAAAAATCTTTGGATTTTCGAAAAAAACAGAGGATAGCTTTTGAAAAAAAAAACAAAAAATTAATTTTGCCGCCGATTAACGGCGGCGGCGAGGCGGCGCACACAGCTGGTTCTGGGTTATTTGAAGAACACGGTCATGACGAGAGAAAATGAGGGATGGGGGAGCTCTCGGCCAGAGAAGAAGAGTGAATGAAGATTTTAAAAAAATTAGCATTTATAGTTGAGTGACCAGCGCGACCCGACCCAGTAACCCTCAGGATCCGCGTGTTTCTGTTTCATCAGGAGTAAACAGCGCTTTTGGCTCCTCTGACTTTAGAAACTTTCATCTTGGTCCCAAAATTGATTTTAAACTCCAATTTGCTTTTAATTTGGACACTTGATTTGTTTACATTTTCAATTTGGCCCCCGGTTAAAGCCAATTACTTTAATTTTATTTATTCATTTACCTTTCTATTATTTAATATATTAAGTTTTATTATATATTTTATTATTATTATGATATCATATATGTATATTACTTTTTCCCCTTTTTTGTGTTTTATATATCGTTATACATATATATATATATATATTTAGTAGTTTATAAACTTTTTTGTTACACGTATATTTTAATTATTTTTCTATTGCATTTTACCACTATATATACATATGTATACCATTATCATTTTATCTATACGTCTATTATAATACTATTTTTTTGATTTTATTTGTTATTTACTTCGTACTATATATGTAAATTTTTTTAGTTTTCCATTTGCTTTATCTTTTTATTCTATATATGTCTTCTTTCATTTGTTCTTTTTCTTTTCCATACATATGTTTTATTATTGTCCTGTGTCCTATTCTATTCAATTACCATTTTTCTTTAATTAATTTTGTTTGGTTTTCATTTTTTTTATATAGCGTATTTATTTTATTAGGATTATTATTACTCTTTATACTTGTTTAACGTTGCGTTGTGCGTTTATCTTTTGTTATTTATTTTCCTTTTTTTTTTACCCTTTATCATTTTCTTGTTACTTGATTTCAGCTGGCCAAATTTATTTATTTTACTTTACTTAACGCTACTCTTAACTTTTTAAGGATGCATTTTTAAATCCATTAAGGGTAAGTAATTTGGATCGTTATTTTATATTTTAATTTAAATTTATGGCTTTCTTAATTAAAGACAACTGGAAATTATATAGTACTGAAAGGGCAGTTTAAGAGTGCTAGCCCTTCCTTGACTGTAACCGACTCCCGAATCTAACATACCACTGGTAAGACGCAGATCAGGTAAGAAATAAGGTATCCGGTCAACTTATTTATTTTTTAAATAAATGATCGGTGGCGACTCCAATCCATTTTTCAAGTCGAAACCCAATTCCGGACTCAACCGAAAGATGGTTCCGACAGTATGTATGATCGGATCGAGATATAAAATTGGTGAGGAAATCCCAACAAGCCGACGAATAATAGCGGTATATAAATGGATATTTTTTTATAATAATTTCAGACCGAGATCAATTTCTTAAAATTCAAATTCGATCATCTAATCCGAATCAAAGCGCTTTCGGTTCAATTTTTTTTATCATCCCTAGTCAAGCACCAAGAGTGTTGTTGAAAATAACAAATAGACATATTCCTTTGATACGTTAAAAGATCAGATCACCCCTTTAATTTAAGTAGTAAGTGAGTGATACGCTTAAGTGGGTTTCCACAACTTTGCACCACCTGTAGATTGCAAGGGCCATTCATTTTACAGCTTTAGCCTTTAGGGAACCCAAGGGTTTCACTACCTGGCAATGTTTTATGGCCATCACTTCATCTGGGCTTGCTCCAAACCCTAATTGATAATAAATGTTCAAATAATCTTATATTATATATGTAGTGCTCAAATATAAAACCTCTAAAAATGACAATCATCCTTTTAATTATCGATATCACTTGATTAATTTTTTGTTGTTGATAAATTTGGGGTGAATACAAGGTAGTATATGTTTAAATACTCTCAACTAATTGAAAATGGACGATCATACTATTGTCGATGCTCAAACCCGAAATCTAGAGATAATAATAAGTCCCTAAATCACTAAGGTCGCTTGGTTCGTGCCGATTAATTTTATCAAATAATGTTTAATGTAAAAGCTCATTTAGCATGCGTACGTGACATTGTTGACAGAATTAGTGCGAATGATGTACTAAATTAAATGAACTATGAAAAACTGTCTTAAAAAAATCATTCAAACACATGTAAGCCGACTTTTGATTAGAAATATTCAAAGCACACGTAAAGTCTGAAAGCATGGAATATATGTTATATGATTCCGTGGGTAGAAAATGGATAGTTTGGAACCTGAAGGAACCATCACTCTTATAGAGTCGCAGGATCAGACAAAAGGAATGGGATTCTCTCAAAAACCGATAGATACTGACATCCACTCATTGTATTTAATAAAACCGTGGAGACTGATGCCGAGCAAACGTGACTTACAATGTTCGATCCCATAAAAACCACGTATCTGATGTTGTTATTACCAGCCACACAAGAAACTGGATTCGGTGTCTTGTGTTCTAACGGTGGCCAGTTAAAAGAATATTATAATATTATCACCTTCTTACGTGATCACTTGTGCTTACTGTCCGAGTCTGAGGCCGAGACCGAGACCTAGGGCACCCCACTTGCCTCGATTCCAATGTCCGAATCTTGATAGATATATTTTAACAAGGAATAGTCGGTGATGCCTTTTCATTCCGACGTGGTGATGACATTTGAAGAATGTAAATCCTTTTTAAGATGGCGGAATGTTTCATTTAATATCATTATTATTCCCTTTTACATGAAGTATTTTTATTGTACCTTTAACCACCCATGCGTAAAGGTGAAAAGAAATTATTAAACAATGTTGAGTGGGATTTTACTATGAAAATGAAAATATACCCAACATTGAAAATTTTCAACTAATAAGGAGCTTTGTCATATATGACTTGGAGCTTACTCAGACTACTGCCCCGCTGATTCTGCTGCAATTTATAAAAATATCTGATGAGAATGGGGAATAAAAAAGGAATTTACATTACACAGAACTCTATAACAAGTTGGATCCGATGCATAATTGCATTAATTTCTGGTGCAGATCTCCTTTTGTCTTATAAAGAAATTCGTCAAAAGAAAAAAAAAACTATATTTTAAGATAGCCAGAATGCAGTGGTTGAAACCAAACCACCAATAATTCTCTGTCCCACTTATCTGCTCCTAATGGAGTGAGAAAAGACCAAACAGCTAGAAGAATCTATAATTTCAACTTATTATCAAACTTAATTGGTTCAAAATTGCTCCTTGTCTCCTCTTTAAACGAGTGGAGATAACAGCTAATCAGCAGGGCTGAAGTTTGAATTTCAAAGATTAATATATAAAATTCTTTTTAACCAATATCAATTATGAAAAATAGGTGTTTAAGGTAAGCAGTTTGATATCGCTTAAGCAATGTCTCGAGTTCGAGTCTTTCTGTAGGCATAAAATCTATGTTGTCACTCACCAAAACTAAGTGTGCGAGGTGTGTTGGTCCGGATTAGTCAAGGTAAAACCTTAGAACCGGGAGGGCAACAAAAAAAAATAATACGGGTGTTCAAGAAATACATGAATTTTTTAAAAAAGAATTCAACATATATGTATTGGACACGTAGAAGATACTTGTAGGCAGTCATTCACCTTTTGAATATGGATAAGATAGCCTTCTAAGTCGGTTTCTCTCATGATCTTCTGTACTGTAGAAATGGGATAATGCCTGAAATTTTGTTGGCTGTTGAAGAAGTGGATTAATATTTTCTTGCAGGAATAATGCACACCTGGAAACTGTAATGAAAAGGGTTTGTCAAATTGGAAACAGTGCAAAAGCAATCATAACCTAAAATGATACTAAATCTCTACTGTTTTAATACACACTTTGGTCACACAAAGCTTATCTTGCTGTTGAGCACGACACTGATTGCTACTGCATTGGCATTACTATATATCCATGAACAAACAAACAAACAGAAAGGGAAGAAAAACAAAGTTTAATTATAATTCCAGAAAGCATGGGGACATGCTTTTGAGTTTGTAAACACAAAAACAATTAAAGCCATAACAGCATGAAATAAATCAGGTAAGAGGTAACATTTAACATCGAGAACAAGTAAACATGTATCCCTTAAACATAAATCTAAAAAGACTACGGACTAGTTTAACATTGTTTTTGAAAAAATATTTTTAAAAGTTTAGTTTAAGATTTGAGTGTTTAACATTACTGTTATGATTACGGAAACAGTTTGCAATTAGATTCGAAGATTTCGAACAATAATATTTACATCTTATTTTACCCCATTGATGATAAAAACAGAAACTGTTCATCCCTTAACAAGCACTGCAAGTTTGAACGACATTTGGTGCATGAAATTTGAATGCCAGGGAATATGCTCTAACTTCATATTTGGTGCACGAAAGAGGAAGGAGCGGCCATGCATGTTTAACTCGCTTCAAACGGTTATGGTGCAGGTTTTGTTATTGGGTGGTGAAAGAGTATGTAAAACACTGTTTTCATTTAAAAACAAGTATAGAGAAACTTGGAACGTATACATACATAATGATTAACGCATTATTGGTGGATTCCTGGTTAACATACCTGCTCTTGTGGGGCAAGGATCGAGAAAAGTCTTCATCTTCGAATTTTTATGGGATAATGGTTGCTGACAAGGAGACAGCTTCCAGTGGAGTAAGGTAGAACCATGAACCATATATAAATTTAATTCACTTCCGAGAAACGAGGAAGACGTGGGTTTTGCCAAGAAACTAATTTCACCTCGTTTACATCCCCCCAAAAAAATCGTAGGCCTTCAAATGAATCGAAAGAACATGAACGAAGACGGATGACATGTTTAACTTTCGAATAAAAAATGAACATGTGAACTTAACTTTAAGGAATCGAATAAAAAAATGAACATGAATAACTAAATGAACGTAATTTTTTTATTCGTGTTCGTTCATTAATGAATGTAGCTCGTTTGATTTGAATATTTTTAATTTGGATTTAGACTTAATTGGATTTTAAAATATTAATGCGTTTAAGGTTAAATTTTATTAGATTTTAATATTGTAAACGAGTTTGGAGATTGGGTTGAATATAAACAAACATAACCTAATGAACATAAACAAATGAATTACCAAACGCTCACGATTCGTTCATTTAATTAAACGAACATAAAATCTTGTTCATGTTCATTTGTTTAATAAATAAGCAACGATTCGTTGAACAATCAGTTCGTTTGCGACCTATTAAAACCTTTAAATATAGTCTTTTACTTAATATTTTTTATTATTTAAATTTTATATCAGAAGTTATAAATAGTTTTTAATGAAATTAATAAGTTTTAATTAAATTTATATTCATTGTTTTTATAAATAGATTCTTATAATATTTATGTTATAATTAATATATAATCATAAATTAAGACTAATTAATTTAATTATAATTATAATTACTCCTTGAGTCTTCTAATTTTCTCCCATATTATCAATTGTTCAGAATTTCTATGAAATCCTAATTTAGATTAATGTAAAATTAGCTCCTAAATTGGGGTGTGACATATTCCTTCTTCATTATTTAACGATGATATTCTATGAGTAATTTGGAGTAAATTATGTCTTATTCAATTCTTTTATCGTCAAAAATATTGAAGATTGTGATGTTGAGGTCTTAACCAAAGTCAAATTTAAGAAATATGATAAGAAGGTTAAAGGTCACATGTTAAGCTACATGATGAACATTCTATTTGGTCCATTTTTTTTTATAAAAATGAATATATTAAATCTGTCAAGATACTTTAAAGAAGAATTACAGTACAAATATGATAAGAAATATGTTGTTGGAGAACGACTACAACTTCAGATGGTTGGCCATAAATCAATAATGGACCAAATGCATGTTTATGTAAAATTGGGGTTTGGCATCCTAATTAATTTTTTGTTTTAACAAAATCAAGATTCGTTCACTTGTTAAAGAGAAGAACAATTCATTTCACTACATATTCGTTTAATTCTGACATATATTAGTACTTAAGCGATTAATTTATTGTTATTCCTTCTTTTCTTTTTTTCCCCTTTTTTTTTAAAGATTATACTTCTTTACGCAAGTGGAAGAAATACGAGTAATACGAAGAAAAAAAACTAATCCCGTATTGATTAGATAGTGACTTTTTTCAGATATTTAAATATAGATTGTTTTAACCAAAGTTTGACTAATATTCTTTCCTCCTTTGAAAAGAGTGAAACAATTTGGATTTCAGCTCCACTTTATGCACTGTAAGACAATAGCTTTTAGTCCAATGGTATTCCATGTCCATGGCACAACAATCAATCTATTTACTTCCTTGTCATTGCTTCCTTCTGGAAGCAATTTAAGCTAGAGTAAATGATGAATTCGCATATCGCAACAGTAGAAGCATGAACAAGACATTGAAAGTGCCTCTACTCAGTCTACTGACATGATGTGCAATGTCCAACCACACATTCCACTCATACAAATTAAGTCTTGTCCCTTTTTTTTCTTTCCCTTTGGACTCGTAACCACGACAAAAATATTTATGGGACGCAGGCCTTTTATGGTGTATGAAACATGTAGAACCACAGGCTGATACTGTAACACAGCATTCGAACTCGCTGCATATCGAATAAACCTCTAGACCCAGATAAGAAGAAATGGACAAACAAATCAAATCAAAAGATGAATCAGTGAAAAGCAATTTTTGAGGTTAGAGAGAGCGCCAAGAGGTTATATTCTTGTCCAGAAAAAAAAATGGTGGTGGGGAGAGATTAGAGGAATATTAACACTATTAAGATTATAATAATGACTACGATGGTGGTTCTCCAACTTCCATCACAATTCACTTTCCTAGGCGACATCTGTACCTAAAATACCTATTACAATGAATCACACTCAACGTCTGCTGCTGTCCCTTTTACAGCATACTAATCCTCCTGATGTAATAAAACATTTATTTTTACCATGTTTGCGTCAAATATGTCAACTTCTTTGTTGCTTATTTGTTAAATTATTATAGGCTTTCCACTACACTTGATGCAATGGAAAAGCTGATTACTTCTTGTTCACAATTTTTTTGCAGTTTTCAACCAGATTTCACTGAGAAGTATAATGATAATCAGCTAAAACAATACATATCCTTTTTTTTTTTCTTGAAAGAAACCTAAGATTCTCTAGTTTTGTTATGCATGTATGCTGTATATGTAGCCAATTTATGATAGCTCGCACTTGACGATTTAATGTATATAACTCTCCATAATCAGCCAAATATACTTTAGCTTCAGTGCCATATATGTTAGTTATATGTACAAGTTTTAAGTACCACACCAAATTGCTTTAAATCCCCCACCTAATTATGAGGAAAATGTTAGGTAATATATCTATGTTAGTTATATGTGTATTGAACTGAGTTTTAAGTACCACGCTAAATTGCTTTATATCCCCCACCTAATTAGAAAATGTTAGTTAATAGGATGGATGCATAATTTTAGGTTACAGGAGCAAAATTATAAAATTTAAGGAGGATAAATTTATAAAATTTTAAGAGATGAAAGTAGATTTTCAATCGAAAATATAAAAAAAATATTTAAAAATATATAAAAATTAATTTTTTTAAGAATTAGATAAACTCATCACTCACTCGGACTGTCTCTGTATATATATATTATAAATGTTGTTATCGGCAGTGCTCTCCGGGCACGGACACATTTGTTAGTGCTAGCCACATTATGAGCAACTCGACATAGCAATATAGATATATTTATACGTAATAACATAATATAATTATATTATAGATAATTATTTGGTACAACAATAGTGAAAATATTTTTATGAGTACCGTTAACATAATGAAAAATGTCTGTAAAAATATTTAGAATATATAAAATAAACAGATACAATATTTATCATCTTAATAATGTTTGTTAAAGTTTAGGATTCACTTTATGCACTGTAAGACTTGTGAAATTAGCAGTTAAAACAATTTTTAATAATATATATATATAAAAAGTTTAGCATCCACTTATAGAATTTAAATTTTATAATTTTAGATAGACTTAAGATCGTTAGTCGAAAGAAACTAGACAATTAAGATTTATTGATTTTTAACCATGAATGTCATTTATCTATCCATTTAATAGCTTAAACAAAGATAAATTTCATCAAACTGGGTAAGACCATAGTCACAGTAAAATTTTCTTAACAAGTATTTAACGCGTTACATTCTTAAATTTTCTAACCCATTGTATATTGGGGGCAGCCATTAATTAAAAACAGGTACACCAGAATTTTCGTGGAGGAAAATGATGCTTACAAGATAAAACACCCAAGCATACCTATATACAGTGTAATAGAATTTTTATATCATTTTCAGCAACAGTATCAAGATGCCTTCCCGCTTTATATATAAGCCAAGAGTAATAAGCGAAGGGCATCGTTACACAAGCAAAAGATATGGCATACACATTGATGGCCAACTTTGCTAAATATAGACACCATCTAAGCATGGTTCTAGTCCAAATTTTGTCTGCAATTGTGTATTTCATTACAGAAGCTGCCTTCAATGAAGGCCTAAACACTTTTGTCTATGTCAGTTATCGGTTTATCCTAGCCGGCTTGTTGATGTTTCCGGTAGCGTATTTCATCGAAAGGTTCGACACGCACGCAGCATGACTCCCGCAACTCTTGGTTTAATCTTTTTTATTGGCATGGGAAGATTCACTGCCTAATTTGTTCAACTTTTTCCTGCAGGAAATCCAGGCCAAAGATGACATTAGTAATGTTTTTGGAGATTTTTGTGGTTTCTCTCTTCGGGTAGGCAATATATGGCTACTTTTTCACTTGTATATAATGCTAATCAATAATTAGCACTCACAATTTTCTTCCTGTTTTTTTTTCTCTCCCTGATGCAAAAAATAGGATATGTTTAACCTTCATCACGTTCTTCATAAGTATGAGATGCACTTCTCCGACATTCGTCTCGGCAGTGTACAACACTGTGTCATCCTTGACTTTTTTGATCGCCATCTTGTTCAGGTACAAGACTAGGAATCTATAAGTATTCCTTAAGTTTTATAAACAGTTAAAGGAGGTTTCATGAACAATATTCTATTAATGATCTTGAATATTGCAGGATGGAGGTTGTTGATGTAAGGAGCTATCGTGGGATGGCGAAAATCCTCGGTACCTTAATATCATTAGTTGGGGTCACCATCATCACTTTATACAAAGGACCAGCACTGCAAAATATGTGGGGTACTCCAATTCACATGAGGAGACTTTCTATTCACGAGAACTGGATTAAAGGGTCAATCCTCACAATAGCTAGTTGTATAACATTGTCTTCATGGTACATTATGCAGGTAACGGGTTCTGTTTATTCTCTACAAACTAAAAGGTGATTGTGATAATTATCTGTCAACTTTTTTGAAAACATGTAATAATCCTTCGCAGACATTTACCATGAGGAAATATCCAGCAGAGCTGTCACTTACAGCGTGGATTAGCTTCATCGGAGGAACACAATCCGCTGTTTTTGCGGTGTTGGTACAACATAAACCGGGTGTTTGGTCTATCAGCATGCTCGGAATCGATTTCTGGGCCATTACATATTGTGTTAGTAACTTCATGACCATTACTTGTCTCTTCTTTTTCCCCTTTTCGAAATCGAGTACTAAGCCCTGCTATGTATATTGCAGGGAATTATCGGCTCTGGGCTCCTCATCTTCATTCAGTTGTGGTGCATGAAGGAGAAAGGTCCAGTCTTTGTGTCCATGTTTAATCCTCTTCAAACGGTCGTAGTCGCGGTTCTAGCATACTTTGTGTTCGGTGAAAAACTGTATACGGGCAGGTAAGAAGTGAAAGAATCCGAAATGCCGAATCAAGGCACTGCTATGGATCATATGCTCATCAGTGTTGATTGACTTTTGTGTTGCAGCATACTAGGTGGAGTCACTGTTATCATTGGCTTATACCTCCTATTGTGGGGCAAAGAGAAAGATGAATACTACAACAAGGGCCAAGATCTTCCGTCGTCACATTCCGTGGAGCTGAAGGTATCCAACAAGGAAGAGGTAGCTTCAGCACTAAAAGTGGAACCATGAAGGAACATCAGAGAATATATTAGAATTTGGCATTAGGAAAAATAAGATTGATTTGTCAGTGATGATCGCAAATTGTATTAGGAATTAGTGTTTTGTGTGGTGGAGAGTTCAACCATATCTGTAAACCGATCGATTTCTGCTATAAATGAATGGTCTTTAGTATTTACCTTACTTGCCAACGCAAAAATTATTCTAAAACAACATAGAACTTATCTCTGCAAGATGAGATATCAGTGTTCATGTAGCCAAGATTCTCCATCTCTTGTTCGGTCGATTTCAATGTAGCTTAAGGTTGCAATCCCAGGCATTCGGTACGGATGGGAAATGAGTTAATGTATGCCACATTAAACAAGTTGTGATTTATTCTTCACACAACAAGATTCCAAGCCTTTTGACAATATTCGTGAAGGGGAAAAGGAGACCGCTAAAAGGGTAGGCTGAATAGTAGTACAAAATCCCGAATGTGTCAAGAGACATATATGCTCTTTTCTATATTCTTCATTCCACTTTTTGTGCACTCGGCTGTTAGTTTTCTACATCAGAATTTTGTATATCATAAGAACAAGATGCCTCAACATGCATGGACTAAACCCGCATCTAATCCGGCAATGTGTTGTCGGTTTCGACTCGGTAACCTTGAAAACATGGATTCTCGACGGCAATGACATTCGATATACACCACACCTGAGCACGGTTATATCTGGGATTAGCTATACAGTCTCGTCCAAAGGTTAGATGGAAAATATTCGTTTACAGTTGTTTTTGTTATTTATGGGAAGGTTGTGGATTGCCTAACCAATGCCCTTTCTTTTTCTAGGGTAAAATAAAGGCCAAAGATGGAAGTTGTGGTGTTTGTGGAATCTGGGGTTAACTTTGCTGTGTCTCATAAGGAAATATAGAGTAGGGAGTACTTATGCTTTATATAATACGAATATATTGAGTTTAAAAAGATTGATTTTCACCATAAATTTAGAAACAACAAACACAGATTTGGTTCTTATTCCTTCGAGGGAAAGATAAGAGTGGCATTTATCGATGAACATGTACTTTGCTAGCTTCAGATACACTTCTCCAGCATTCTGCGGTCAACATTTGTTCCTTCTCTGACATTCGTCATAGCCATCATTCCCTGGTTTGATTATTCAATCAATAGATCTTTCTTTCTTTCTTCTTCTTTTTTAACATCATGCATTTGGCGCCAGGATTGAGGGCGGCGATATAAGGAGCCGCCGTGAATGGCTGAAGTTGCTGGAACTTTAACATCATTGACGGGGGTCAGGATAATCACTTTGTACAAAGGATCTGCATTTCGAAGCTTGTGGGCTTCCCCGGTTCACCTGAAAATGTACAAGGAATTTTTGCTATGTTAAATGACCTGAACAGAGTATACTCAAATTAAAAGATACTTTCAAATACATCCAAACCCACGTCTCAGATATTACAATGAGCAAAACTCTACTCATAAATATCAAAATTTTGACTCGATTTAATGCTAAAAAAACTCGACTCGACTCTAAAACATTTTAAATTTGAGTTGAACTATAAAATAAAACTGGAATAATTTAAATTTTTTAGTAATCGGTGGATTGCTTTTTAAGTTGGAGTCGAGTCTCTCAACTCTATATGATATATGTATAGTAATGTGAAAAATATATATATCACACCCCAAAATGAGGATAACTGTTAAACATTTTAAACTTTAGGGTATGTTTGTTTCACGTAAAACATTTTTTGAAAAATATTTTCTTTATTTTTCAGTGTTTGGTTGGAGAAAAATTGGTTGGTTAACGTAAAAAAAATCCAGGTCAATTTTCTTTGTGTTTTCTGAAAAATGAATTACGGTATGATTTTCAGTAAGTCATTTTTCGAACTTTTCACTTCAAAGAATAAATACTCAAAATAATTTTATTCTATGAATTTATAATTAATAAAATATTTTAATATCATTTTAATCAAAATATTATTATTAAAATATTTAATATATATTTTTAATATTATAATAAAATATTTAATTATATTATAATAACATAAGATATTATATTTTAATAATATGTAATAAATTATTAATAATGAATAACATTATTTATGTATTTAATATTAATATGATAATCTAATAATATTTTAATAAATATATTTAAAATATATTAATTAATATTTTTTAAAATATAATATAATACTATTACTTTAATAAATAATTAATAGAATTTATAATATTTTTATTTCAATTAAATATACTAATCTTAATATTTTTATTAATAAAACTATTTAATAATATTTCAATAATAAATAAATAAATAATTCTACTATTTTAAAAATAATAATACTAAGTTTTATGATAAATAATATTATTTATTGCATTTAATATTTGAAAATAAATAATTTTTTAAAAATTCATCAACTAGTGAAAAATGGTTTATACAACCTTTCCAAATATTGTAAAACGTTTTCTAGAAAATATTTTCAGGAAATGTAATTCATTTTACAAAAATATTTTCCGAAAAATATTTTCAGTGAAACAAACGGAGCGTTAGTATCATTTTTAAGGAATCTACAAAAGTGTAAGGGCTTCTTCTATAATTAAACCAAATTTATAGTATTCAAAACCATATTTCCAGCTTTGCTTCTTTTTCTTATTTTTATTTTACTAAACTCTTTCTCTCTCTCTCTCCGGCTGTAGTATTTTTTTTAATTTCGTCATGATTCTTGCTACCGTGAACGTCACCACTGCCGTCAATCTATTCGGCTCGTCATTTTCGTTCTATTGGTGTTCTTAGATGTCACTATTGTCATATTTAACAAGGGTCAAGTAAGTTAATTTTCAGGTTTTGTAGAAATTGTGTTTCCGGTGCTCTTCCTCATGAACCGACCTCATCAATGGTCTCCCCACGTCAAAAAAGATATCTGGAACTTTCAGTGCAATTCTGGTCATCGGAGCACGACCCACGCGTCACATGCACCGTTGCGGTGCATGTGGGTGCGATTGTTCCTGCAAACTAGTTTAGTTGGTTGAACCGGTTTGACAAGATTGGTCTTGAATCGGTTTGACTCGATCAAGTTGATCAAACCCGAACCAAATCGAGTTGACACGTTGACTTTGACCCAATCCGTTGATTGTTGACTTTAATCGTTAACTTTGACTTTGACTTTAACCCGTTGACTTTTTTTGAAGATCTCTATTTTGACGTTTTACGACATTCTAAATATGTTTCTATAACTTGTTTTGCCAAATTCTGACCCAAAAATCCTATTTTCCATCTTTTAGTGCTTTATGGTATAATTATGTTAAGTAAATTCTAGAATCTATGATCTTACTTTATGTTATTATGTTCTGAAGGTGATCACATGTCTCTGTATCACTCTCCTATAGGTCTGAATAACCTCTGTTCATCTCAGCTCGACTCTACACGTTTAATTCGAGTTACGCATAATATTATTGATTGAATTACTAATACTATTGTTCGTGGGAAGCGTAAGGCTTAGTCGGTATAGACTAGCGAATATAGGTGTTCCCTTGACCCGTAGGATGCATTTAATAATTTTATCTTATTATATTCACTACAGCAAAATGGGTTTATAGCGGCATTTTTAGAACAAACGCCATAAAACACTTGAACTTTAGTGGTGTTTTTAGAACAAACGCCGCTAAAGACTAGTACTTTAGTGGTGTTTTTATACAAACGCCGCTATATACTTGTACTTTAGTGGCGTTTTTATATTAAACGCCGCTATAGACTAGTACTTTAGTGGCGTTTTTATACAAATGCCGCCAAAGACTGTACTTTAGTGGCGTATTTATAAAAACGCCACTATAGACTAGTACTTTAATGGCGTTTTTTTATACAAACGCCGCTATAGACTAGTACTTTAGTGGTGTTTTTTGAACAAATGCCGCTATAGAATCGTACTTTAGTGGCGTTGTATACAAACGCCGTTAAAGACTCATAACTTTAGTGGCGTTATTGTAAAAACGCCGCTATAGAGTATTATGTTAGTGGCGTTTTTAGAACAAACACCGCTATAGACTCGTACTTTAGTGTCATTTTTGTTTACAAACGCCGCAAATTTATAATTTTTAAATCCTACACCCCTTTAACCCTTTTTCATTTTTCTCACTTCACCTATTTTTCCCACTTCACCTATTTTTTCATTCTCTTGCTCGAACTTTCTCTATGTTTCTTTTTTACTTTAGAAAACATAGGTTTATGCCTTTCCTTTTCTTGCACTCTTTTTAAATCATTTCGTGGCCCTAATTTCGTTCTTAGTTTATTTGATTTCACGTGGGTTCAATATGTTCAGTTTAAACTTTGGAGGAAAATCGATCGGTTCGTTCAGTGTTTTTGTTCTTGTTATTGCTAGGGTTTCTCCTTTTTCTAATGGTTATAATTTTTACTTCCTTTTTATGGGTTTTTTTTTTATTTTATGTTATTATCTGCTGACATTTTGTCTTTGGGAGAGAAGTAGGTCGTGTGCCAAATTTGCAAGTTGTATTGGTTAGAGATGAGACGGGTCCAGCGAATTCGGAAAACTCACTGGATTTCAAGTTGACTGATTGTGAGAAAGAGGCCGAGCATATTACCATCGCTCCACGCACCAACACCAAGATGTTGAACCAATGACGCTCTTTGCTCTTCAGGTTTTTTTTTTGTTTTTGAAAAGCTTGCATTCGAAAACCCTATTTAGTTTGTTTTACTTGAAGATTTATGGTGCTTGAGAAAGCAGAATCGAAATGTCTATTCTATTATATTCTATCTCTTCTTTTCTCATTTCATTTTTTTACTTTCTAAAACCTCAACTAAGCCCTAACGTCGTCGTCTTCCTCTAACCCCCAAAAATAATTTTTTAAATTTTTTTAGTGGTTCTCATTTTTGGGTAAAATTTAATTTTCAAGGATTTTTTCACTGTCAGGGCACTGGGTTTTCGTTCTGCGAAAAGCACTAGTATTTCATTTTTACATACATAATTGTACGGGCATTGAACCCTTTCGAGTTGTTTTTGTAGTAATGTTTTCATTACAAGAGCTTCAGGGAGTAATGGCCTTCGGGGAATAATCAAGGGCTCTGGCATCTAGTGTTTTTGCAACGCAAATGCAAATTTTCATCAAATTTATGAGTATTGAGGGGGTTTATGATTGTTCCCGATAAAAGAGTAGCAAATTTGTATGAATGTGGATTGGAAGTTATATTTGCAGCTTATGAAATTTGCATGCTAGCTTTTAGATTTAAACGCAAAGAGATAGTCTCCACATTGCATTTACATGCTTGTTAGTATCATTTTTCTCTTATTTTCATGATTAAAGATAAGATATTTCTGTTGAAGTTTAACTCATTCACCCGCTTATTTTATTTTTGTTTTCTTTTTGGGTTTACTTCAGATCACCCAAGCCAACTGTGTTTCCAAAGTCTCCAATGAGTGCTTTAAAATGCAATTCATCACAAGCTAAGAGTCAGGGTAGAGTAACTAGAAAGTAAGTTTAGTTTTGAGTTTATGTATTATGTTTACACATATGATATTCACTCTGCTGATTATAGTTGAGGTGGTCACGTTTGGCATTATTTTTTGTTGATATTGTATATGAATTAATCTCCTTCATACTGCTTTTGAAGGGATATGAGGATGCATAAATTAGTTTTGAGGAAGATGGGTTGCCAGACGGGACTGAACTAGGCTATTCTGTTTGCGGACAGGTTTGTGTGAATATGCTTAAACGTAAGATTTATTATTTCAACTATGTCTACTAGTTGGTTATTTGATGTGTTACAGAAAATGCTTGTTGGTTATAAAAGGGGATTTGGAATATTGTGCACCTGCTGCAATTCAGAGGTACCCTTTTCTCTTCGTTTTCCCAATGACTTTGTTGCATCATAAATTCTTTGATTTTTTGTTTTTGTTGTTTTATAAGAGCACGGATAAGCCCCTCACTGTTTCAAGCTCATGCTGGTTTTTCTAGTTGTTACAAGTCGTAAGTTTCTGCTCAGTCTTAGTTGTCAATACCTCATTGTTTTTGGTCTTTTTTTATCTTGTAATTGTTATAATAATGACTTGGTGCATTTAGTGTATGTATATATGAACATGAGTGTTATTTTAACATTTACTTTGTTTATAGTTTTCAAAATATTTACACATCAAATGGGGTATAATAATTGATACATGACCGAGGGCTTTTCACGCAGGTTAGTTTTTAACTTTATTCTTGGGTTTTCTCTTCATCGGCAGCTTTTCAGGATTCACTTGTTTGTATAATAATTGATGTGTTGGATGCATTTAAGCAATGGCAGTAAAGAAAGTAACCCTCACCTCTGTTTTTTAGGGAATGCCAAACCATATTCTAAATTCTAAACTTATTTGGTTTTTCCCCTCATGAACTTCTAAATTTTGTGAAATTGTAACTAGTCTTACATAGAATATTTTGCCTCAAGTTGAGACTTTTGCCTTTTGCTATTGGTTGGCCATAATGCATTTCTTAACTGAAGGCTCTAGTGAAGGAAAAATAGTTTTCTAATGTCATTTTCTAGTTTTTTAATTACCTGTGTTTAATGATATTTTTTTATTGCAAAGTGAAATTGATTATTTGTGGATGCAATAATTCTATGGAGTGATTTATGTGTGAACATAACTTGGTTTTGGTTTCAGGAGTGTTTTTTCCTCCTTTCCCCTTTACCTTATCTCTTTGACTTGCGACTGAACTTAATTTGGAGAGTTGAGAGTTAGTTACTATCTTGTACCCTTTTTGGGACTTATTTTTACATAGTTATGATCTCCTTGTGCTTTTGTCCATTTAGAATGATTTGAGCATTTTGCAACATTTTTCATTACACGTATTTTGAACCAATGGAATTTTGGGAAATGCATTTTTCTTGCTTTCTCCATACAAACAGATTGTGAAATATCCCTACCACGCAAATGTCACTTTAGTTGTTAGTTTGTAATCAGTACGGATTCGTGTTGGGCTCATGCTCTTTTTAATGGCTGCAGAGTGTATATCCCTACCACGCGTTCCAACTGGTACTTGGCACTGTAGATATTGCCAGAATACCTTACAAAAGGAAAAGTTTGTGCAACATAATGCCAATGTTATCACTGCTGGAAGAGTTGTTGGAATTGATCCAATAGAGCAGATAAGCAAGAGATGCATTCAAATTATCAAAACTCCAGAAGGAGCAATGAAGACTAAATTCTAGTGAACAATATTTTTTTTAGTTGAAGGTGAAAGAACCTAGACTAAATTCTAGAGAACAATGTAAAACTATTACATTTAATTTTAATGTTTATAAATTTTAATTTATTTTGTTAAGTCTTTTTCGCATAACTTGTGTTGTTAATTAATAAATCTACATGATATTAAATTTAGGTGACGTAGAGCAGAAATAAATATGCAAAATCAATTAATCTTAGCTAAAGAGAGGTAATTAGCGGCATTTGTTTAAAAAAATGCCGCTATAGATCTGACTTTTACGGCGTTTGTTCCAAAAACACCGATATAGATTGACATTTTGTGACGTTTTTTCCAAAAAAAAGCTGCTATAGATATGACATTTTACGGTGTTTGTTCAAAAAAATGCCGCTATATATATATCTGACATTTTACGATCTTGTTACAAAAACGCTGCTATAGATCTTGACCTATTGCGGCATTTTTTGTTCTCAAACGCCGCGAACTTTAGCGGCACTGGTATTGCCGGCGTTTTTTGTGGCATTTTTCTATTGCCGCAAGTGTTTTTAGCGGCGCTTAAAAACGTCGCTATAGGACTAAAAAATGCCGCTAAATCTCTATTTTGTTGTAGTGATTGTATGTTGTTATATGCAAGTATGTTCGTGTTCTAGTGGTATTTATCTGTGATATGTTCGATTATTGATTGTTATTGCATCATCTTTGATTTGTGAACTGATGTATTTTTGTAATCTGCACGAGATCATCTATGGAGGACAATATTCCCATCCTATTTTTGAATGAGATCGTCTAAATAGGGTAATATCCTTGTAACGCCCCCAAAATACGGGTTAAGATTTTCGGGTTTATCTGAATGAGCTTTAGAATATTTTTCTTTTAGTATATGAAGTTTCAAATCCAAGTAGATTTGATTTGTGCTTGGGATGAGCTAAACAAGCTTGAAAAGGGATGATTTTAATCATGCATCAAATGAAGGAGGACTAGGGAAGTAATTAACCCAAATTTTGAAACTAAGGTTGAATCCCATTTATTTGGGATGATATCACGTCTGCACCAAGCTCCTCTTTTTCATCCATTTATTATCTTCTTCATCTCCAAGGCATGTTAAAGGTCCAAGTTTTTTAGTTTTGCAAGCTTGAAATAGAAATTCCAAGATAAGATTATTAATCTACACTTCCTAATCTTCAAGGTGAATCTTCATTTACAAGGTTTGGATATCTTAGGCAAAAATGAGGTTTAGAGAGGTTTAAGGAACCTGGTGATTTAGTCTGATTTTGAGAGAGTTTTGGGTTGTAAGAATTAGTTTTAGTGTTCCTTTAAGTTTGAAATGAGTTAACAACTCATTTTCATGGCTTTGATTAGTGCAAGAGCAAGAGTAGAGCCCAAAGGCAAGAGGCAAGGAAAAGCTAGTCATTGGGTGATTCAAGAACGCCTTTAGTCACCAAGCTTCAAGGTAACATGATTCTATCTTGTCCATTCCACATGTAGTTCATTAAATGTGAATAAATTATATGTTTTGTTCATGCAAGCATGTTAAAAAGGATTTCATGGTAAGATTCGTATTTGTGTGTTATATGCATGAAAGATGACACCTTTTGACCTATAAGACACTAAATAAGTCTTTAAAATCATTTACTAGTCTTAGGGGAGTGAATGGTGTATTTTGGGTATGATTTCGTACCTAAAACAGAGCACACATGTCCGTCAATATCGGTATTGGAAGAACAATACTGATATTGTTCTTCTTGGAAGGCAAAAATCAAGTAATTTTACAAGGGCAATATCAATACCCCTTCAAGGAGTATCGATACTCAGGGTCCAGTATCAATACCCAACTGGTCACTATCGATACTGAAGCATTTTTGAAAACATCGAAGATGATTTTTGTATCGATACTCCCATGAGTATCGATACCCAGGGTAGAGTATCGATACTCCCCATAGGGGTATCGATACCTAATTATTTTTCCAAAGATCGAAGCAAATTTTGGTATCGATACTCACCAAGGAGATTTTGGTTAATTTGTTTGGGTGTTTGGGCTGAGGTGTTTTGAATTCGTATAAGCTACAGGTATCCAATACAAGTGAAAATAATTAAGATCATTAATTTCTCACTTAGAAAACAAGCAAGTTAAGATGTCATAAGATTTTCCTTATGTGACACTCGGGAAATATTTCAGACACTCGAGTTACTCTAGTATTACGACGATCATCCTTTGTTTGTGAATATCTAGGTATTTTCTATTTGGTACGCATTCGATGCATGTAAATTTTGAGTCATACTGGTACAAATTTTAATGCACGTAAATTCAAAAATTGTACCCTATGCTCGATTAGGTATGATATGTGAGCTTTCGATGCACAATCCAGACTTTACCTTAACCTCTTGAGGATTTGAGGTAGAATAAGGGCCATAAGTTCCAATGCTCGTAAATTTTGATTCTTACCCTGAAGCTTTCACATTCTAGATAGGCTAATTTGTTGTCTGAGATGCACGTAAATTCCTCCGACCACACCACTTGGCCTATCTCATGTTTGATATGTACTTATGCATGTTTATGACTTTATCGTACATCCCAAACACCGGTCAGTGAAAAAATTGTAAAATTTTAAGATTTAGTGACCAAAGTAAATAAATTGAAAAGTTCAATGACTTAATTGGAAAATTGTTTGTGTAGGATTGTTTAGTAAAGAAAGGAAAGATGGAAGGGTAGAAAGGTCTTTTAGCAAGTAAATGAATTTAAAATTCATTTTGAGTGTTTTATATACACGTGGGAAGGAGTTATTAGAGAAAACATATCCAGAGACTTATCTTGTTCTTTATCATTCCTTTATTCTTCTCTCTCGTGAGCTCCTTTGTTAAGGTAAGAAAGTCTTTAGTTGGTTAATCTTTGCATTTTAGATATGGTTTTGATTCTTGATGGGTTAGGAAAGCTTAAGGAAAGTTTAAAATGATTTAAAATTCAAAGAGGGATGAATTAGAGAGATTGAATATAAGAGTTTCTAAGTGGAATTGGGAATAAGAGGAAATAAATGGATTCTCAAGTTGAAATTGACTTGTCATCAGTTATAATAAAAAGTATTAAGTGTTAGAAATGAGTTTAGAGCATGTTGAAAATTTAGTAAGATTCTTAGTTGAATGAATCAAGGTGAGATATTGAAGATATGATATGTTAGAGTGTAAAAGAGGGTTAAAGTGAATATAGTTGAGTCTAATGGTATGAAAGAAGTTCTAAAAGTGAAGTTTAAGTGAAGTGTTGGAAATTTTTAGGCTAAAGGAGTGATTTCTAGGCAAAGAGTATTGATATTGATACATTCAGTACCGATACTTCATAGAGAAATGGGTGATATTTGAGGTACGGTATTGATACTGTATGAACAATATCGATACCATAAGCCAAAAGATGATAAGTTACTCAAGGAGTATCGATACCTAAGGGGTAGTATCGATACCAAGGATATCGATACCATTAGGCAAGTATCGATACCATTTTTGAAATAGAATTCCAGAGTCGGGAAAGGGTATCGGTACCAAAGCACAGTATCGATACCACAATAAAGGAAGTATCGGTACCATACCTTGGGTACCGATACTACTCAAAGGGGAAATTTAAATTAAGTACTTCTTTTAGCTTAGGATATCGAGGATCAAATTATAATACATAGAAATATGATATTCATATCAAATGTATAATTGTGTAGATATCGAGCATAAACAAGTTCCGGAATGATCGAAGAGTTAAGAATGATCAAGATAGAGATAAAAGTTATAAAGTTGATCAGACTCAGTGAGGCCAAGGTGAGTGCATACCATAGTATATATGTTGTTTTATGGAAACAAGACTTGTGATAAGTCTATTTCCTATGTTTGATTTCATGGTTCCATAGTTATGAACATGCATATGTTATAATCCTTATGAGTACATGCATAATTGATATATGATTATATATTATGGAATATGTTATATGATCCATGTGAACATAAGATAACAAAACATAAGCTATATGATATGAGATAAGTGATTATATGCACATATGCTATATGTCATGAGATAGAACATATGTGATTACATGAGAAATGATATGAGTTATATGAATACATGTATATATGATAAATTAGTTAACCTTTTTTATGAACATATGAAACATATAAATATTCAACCCCATGTTATGTGAGATGAGAGTTGTGGGTATAATTGGCATGCTAAGAGTCGAGGGATATATATGGTCCTTCGAGATATATATGAGGTTCTTCGGGACAATTTTATATGCCACTCAGTGGAAATTTATACGAGCTGTGGTGACAGCATATGTGCACAACCTCAATGTACTCACATACCTTAATTTCTCATTAATATACATGGGCACCTAAAAGTTATAAAAGAATTACCTTTATGATAAAATGACACGTTATTTGTTAAATGCATGATCATATATGTTATTGTTAATTGCTATATGATGATTGTGATTACATACTGAAATGATTGGATTATATGTTCATGACTTAGATATTGCATTATTATACTATATGTCTCACTAAGTCTGTGACTTAGACTTAGCGTGTGGGTGTTTCATATGTAGGTATTAAGAAGCAGAAAAATTAGAGTTAGGATCCAACACGGCAACATACCTCTTCAGAAGATCGGATCAGAAGTGATTTTAACAATATATCATTTTGTTGTATTAATTATGTTGACATGTAATCAAATTTAAATCCCATATGTTTGATCATTTTATAATATTTTGATTATACTTATGTAAATTAGTTCACTTTATCTTAATGAAAGTTTAAAATTTTCATATTTTTGTAGGAATAAAGTTTTGAAAAGTCAATGTGACACATCGGATTTGTATCCGGGTCGGGTACAGGTTGGGGGTGTTACATTTATATTTCGGTATGTTCATGAAATGAAGGCATGTAGCATTACATAGTTATTTTCGTGGCAATGAGCTGTGGGATCAATGTATGGAATGTGTTTCTATACGCATGTTAGTAGAGGATCGTTAATGAAGCCTATCACATTCGATCGTTCCCGACCAGACAATTTACAGAGTATGTCTTGAGTATTTGTAGAGGGAATTTATTCTATATGGACCCTGTGTATTCAAGTCATAACTCATTTTTGTTTTTAAACTCTATGGTTGTATTGTACGTATTTTGGGAGACTCCAATATATTGTAAACTTTATTTTGATTTTGCATATGATATGATGAATGATTTTGATAATTAAAAACTGCTTTGAAAGAACTTTTTTGGGTTGATCATTTTGGTGGTTTCGTGTGGCATTGTAATCCATAAATATTAGGGTTTAGTCATTCCTAAGACCCACAGGTCAGCGTTAGTAAGTGTCTGTGTGAGTACATGCCCTTAGAGTGTAAAGAATACTTAATATTCTGAATGACGATAATAATCTTTATTTCCTTTCAAATTTCAGGATTCGATTATGGCCGATGTGACGTTCCTCTCCATGAGGGCCAGTAGTAGAGTCGCCCCTTGGCTAAATATTTTGGTGACGAGTATGAAAAGGTGACTTTCTTTCGCCATCTGACCTCGATGTTTCAACAAATAGTCTGCATCATATATAATCTGTTCGCTATGCCACCTCCCCACTGGTCCGGCCTGCTATAGTTCCTTAGGAGTATATAGTTGAGAGGGTTTATAGGTACAAAATGACTGAATTTTATGGATCTAGGAATGAAGATCTCATCTTCGTAGACCAATGGCTCCGAGAGATACTCCGTACTCTTCGTCAGTTGCACCTTACTCCCGAGGGGAAGTTGGAATGTGTCATTGCTCTTCTAAAGGGTGACACAATTGATTGGTGAAAGACCGTAGAGCTGGAGATGGAGCCAGAGAGACCCACCTGAGAGTACTTATTGTTAGAGTTCCGTGAGAAGTATTAGAGGGGCCCACACTGACGATTTATGTGACAAGTTTCTAAATCTGTCACAGGGCGACCTGACAATGCTCTAGTAAGAAAATGAGTTTCTTAGGTTAAGTAAGTATACACCAGATCTTATTTTAACTGAAGTTTAATACTGTAGGAAGTTTAGGGATGGCCTCTATTTGTATATTCAGACTTAGTTAGCAGTCAATCCCCATCGTGTATTTATGGATCTGACCCGCCAAGCTAAGGCGATCGAGAATATTATGAACAAGAGAGCTCAGTCAATGGGTGACTATGTGGGATAGAGCCGGAGGGCTCCAGAGACATCTAGACAGTCTCAGTCATTAGCAAAAAGGGCCAGGGGACCCTAGGGTTCAAGGAGGTTGCTATCAGTGTCGTCTATGGGAGCAACCCATAGTTTAAATCGAGAAGATATATCTGGATACTGCAGGAAACCCTTATCATCAGCTTCCAGATCTAGTGCCAGTAAATCAGAAAGGGCACCAGATCATCTGGTGTGTCCAACTTATGGGTGGAGACACCCTATAGAATGTTATCGGGTGATAGGAGGATGTTTCAGTTGCGGGTCCTTGGACCATTTTGTCAGGGACTGTCTCAAGGCTCAAAGTTGAATCCTACATCATCTCAGAGGTCTGCTCCATCTGTTCAGCAAGGTTGAGGGTCCTTGAGGGCGGCAGAGCTGGTTTAGGGTAGTACAACAGGGGAACTACTAGATCGAAGTTCATTCAGAAGCCCATGTAGCATCAGGCCAGTATGTCGTCAGAGATCAAGAGAAATGTGATGTTGTAGATGTGATCTCAATTATATTTATGGTTTTCTTTATTCCTGTTACTATTAGTATATTCCGGTTCTACCCACTCCTATGTTTGTTATGATTTAGTTCGAGAGAGAGATATCCTAATTGAGGACTTAGAGATAGGGGTTAGAGTGTTCAGTCCCTATAATTAGACGTTTTGGTTGACAAGGTTCACTGCCATTGCCTTGTAGAGATTCAGGGTGAAATATTCTTAGTCGATTTCATAGAGCTATCATTTCGAGAGTTCGATGTGATATTAAGCATGAATTGGCTTATCGAGAATTACGCAAGTTTAAGATGTAAGATGAGGTATCTTAAACTTCGTAAGGATGATGAGACCAAGGTGGTGATGACCAGTGGGAGTACGAGTTGCACTACCAAAATTGTTTTAGTAATCAGGGCTCAGATATTGTTGAATCAGGGGTGCAAAGCCTTCTTGGCTCATGCGGTGGATACCCAAGTTTCCGTTCTGACACTTGAGGACTTCCGTACTGTTTAAATTTTTTTGATGTATTCATGGAAAAGTTGTCGGGTTACCGCCTGACTGTGAGGTCGAGTTCACCATAGAGGTTTTGCCAAGATCAGATCTGATGTCCATTGCACTCTATCTCATGGCACCGACAGAGTTGAAGAAATTAAAGAATAAAATTCATGAGTTATTGGATAAGGGCTTCATTCGACCGAGAGTTTCACCTTGAGGAGCTTCGATCATCTTTGCCAAGAAAACGGATGGATCATTGAGGTTGTGCATCGATTATCTACCATTAAACAAGTTGACTATCAAGAATTGTTACCCTCTCCCTCGGATAAATGATATGTTTTATTAGCTTAAGGACACATGTGTGTTCTCCAAGATTGATTTGAGGTCAAAGTACTATCAGTTGAAGGTTAAGGATACCGATATAGCTAAATTCTCCTTCATGATAAGATATGGCCATTACGAGTTTCTTATGATGCCATTCAGACACACCAATGCCCCGAAGACATTTATGGATTTGATGAACCAAGTTTTCCATCCCTACTTAGATCAATTTGTAGTGGTCTTCATCAATGACATTCTTGTGTACTCTCGGTCCAAGGAAGAGCATGATCAGCACCTCAGCATCTTTTATAGGCGCTTAGAGAGCATTAATTATATGCCAAGTTTGGAAAGTGTGAATTATGGATTACCGAAGTGGCAATTTTGTGTCACGTTGTAGCAGCTGATGTCATCCAGGTAGACCCAAAAGATCAATGCAGTATTAGAGTGGGAACCGCCTAAGAATGTCACTGAGATGCGTAGTTTCTTAAGCCTTATAGGCTATTACCATCGTTTCGTCCAGATTTTCTCCATGATTGCAGCACTGATGGCAAAGTTGCTCCAGAAAGGAGTTCCTTTTGTATGGAATGAGAAGTGCCAAGAGAGTTTTGATCGGTTGAAAGAAATCCTTACGTAAGCCCCCATTTTGACGCAACTGGAGACGGGTAAGGACTTCACAGTGTTTAGTGATGCATCACTAAATGGTTTTGGATATGTTCTAATACAATAAGGAAATATTCTAGAATATATGTCCCATCAGCTCAAGCCTCACGAACGTAACTATCATACCCATGATTTAGAGCTCGCCGCAGTAGTTTTTGATTTGAAGATTTAGAGACACTACTTGTTCAGAGATAAGTTTCACGTCTTTACAGATCACAAGAGCCTTAAGTACCTGCTCACTCAAAAAGAGTTGAACTTGAGGCAACGAAGATGGGTAGATCTTTTGAAGGACTACGATTGTGTGATCGATTACCATCTGGGTAAGGCGTACGTCGTTGTAGATGCTTTGAGCATGAAGACCATAGTAGAGCTGAGAGATTTACTAGCACATCTAAGGTTGACTTATTCGGGTTGTTTGTTAGTTGAGTTGAGGGTTGAACCCGATCTAGTGAGTGAATTTAAAATATTACGAGATTTGGATGACCATTTAAAGACTCGAGTGGAACAAGTCCTTCGAGGTGAGGCCCTCGATTTTGAGTTATGTGATGGAAGTATACTGTACTTCCGAGGGTGTTTATGTGTATCGACCGATAGATAACTTCGTGATAAGATCTTACATGAGGCATATCGTAGTCTTCTTTCAGTTCATCCAGGTATAACAAGATGTACCAAAAGCTCTGACCATTGTACTGGTGGCCAAGCATTAAGAGAGAAGTGTCTGAATTTTTTGCTAAGTGCTTAGTGTGCCAACAAGTCAAGGCGAAACATCAGGTTCCTTCAAGATTATTGCAGCTGATTCAGATTCCATAGTGGAAATGAGAGAGAGTGACGTTGGAATTTTTATCCGGTCTACCGATGATTAGATTTTGGTACGATGTCATTTGGGTTATTATGGATCGATTGACCAAATCTACTAATTTCCTTCTAAATTCGTATGGACTATACATTAGAGATGTTGGCTCAGCTTTACATCTATGAGATTATGAGGCTCGATCATATCCAACAGAGATCCACGTTTCACTTCTCAATTTTAGAAAACACTGCATGAAGATTTAAGTACCAAATTGCATTTAACATCTCCTTTCATCCTTAGACGGATGGGACAAGTTATTCATATTTTGGAGGATATGCTTTAATGCACTATTTTGGGATCTTGAGGGTAGTTGGGATGATCACTTACCCTTGGTGGAGTTCATGTACAATAATAATTATATATCAAGTATTCAAATGGCTTTGTATAAGGCTCTCTATGGACATAAATGTAAAATCCCATTGTGTTAGATAGAGCTCAGCGAGGGTAAGATTGTAGGTCCTGACTTGATCCGCGAAACCGAAATGAAAGTTCTATTGATTCAGAGTCGATTGAAAGAGACATATAACATGAAGATATCATATATCGATTTGAAACGCAAGGATATTAAGTTTTAGGTGAGAGACAAAGTGTTTCTCAAGGTCTCCCTATGAAAAAAGGTACTTTAGTTTGGACGTAAGGGTAAGTTGACCCACGATTTATTGGACCATATAAGGTTTTGAAGAGAGCTTTACCAATAACTTATCGTTTGGCGTTACTTTTAGAGCTTGAGCGTATCCACAACGTGTTCCACGTTTCTTTGCTTCGAAGATACCGATCTGATCCATCTCACATCATCCCCCTTGAACAAGTTGAGGTAAGGCAAGGCCTAACCTATGAAGAAGAATTTATCAGAATCTTTACTAAAGACGTTAAGGAGCTGCGAAACAAGAGGATACCCTTAGTAAAGGTTTTGTGGAGGAACCATGGTGTTGAAGAGGTAATATGGGAAACCGAGGAATATATATAGCTCAAGTATCCGTACATCCTCTATTTAGGTAAATTTTGGGAACAAAATTTCTTCTTAGGATGAGAGAGCTGTAACTCCCCAAAATATGGGTTAAGAGTTTTAGGTTTATTCGAATGGGCTTTAGAATAATTTTCTTTTAGTATATGAAGTTTTGGACCAAAGTAGATTTGATTTGGGCTTGGGATGAGCCCAACAAGCTTAAAAAATGATGATTTTAATCATGCATCAAATGAAGAAGGACTAGGGAGATAATTAACCTATTTTTTTAAACTAAGGTTGAATCCATTTATTTGGGATGATATCACGTCTGTACCAAACTACTCTTTTTCATCCCTTTGTTGTCTTTTTCCTCTCATTTTCCTTATTTTTTTCCTCTCCAAGGCAAGTTAAAGGTCCAAGTTTTTTAGTTTTACAAGCTTGAATTAGAATTTCCAAGGCAAGATTCTTAATCTGCACTTTCTAAGCTTAAAGGTAAACCCTCATTTGCAAGGTTTGGATGTCTTAGGAAAAATGAGTTTTAGAGAGGTTTAAGGAACATAGTGATTCAGTCCATTTTGAGAGAGTTTTGGGTTGTAGGAATTATTTCTAGTGTTCCTTTAAGTTTAAAATGAGTTAACAACTCATTTTCATGGCTTAGATTAGAGCAAGAGTAAGGGAAGAACTCAAAGGCTAGAGGAAAGGAAAAATTAGTCCTTGGATGATTTAAGAATGCTTTTAGTCACCAAGCTTTAAGGTAACACGATTCTAACTTGTCCATACCACATGCAGTTCATTAAATATGCATAAATGATATGTTTTGTTCATGCATGCATGTTAGAAGGATTTCATAGCAAGATTCGTATTTGTGTGTTATAATAATGAAAGATGACACATTTTGCCTATAAGACACCAAATAAGACTTTAAAAAAGTTTACTAGTCTTAAGGGAGTGAATGGTGTGTTTTGGGTATGATTTCGTGCCCAAAATAGAGTACCCAGGATCGTCAGTATCAGTACTGGAAGAACAATACCAATATTATTATTCGTAGAATAACAAATCAAGTAATTTTACAAGGGTAGTATCGATACCCCTTCAAGGAGTATCGATACTCGGGGTCCAATATCGATACTCAATTGGAAAATATCGATACTGAAGCATTTTTGAAAATATTGAAGCTATTTTGGTATCGATACTCATGGGAGCATCGATACCAGGGTAGAGTATCGATACTCCCCATAGGGGTATCAATACCCAAGTATTTTTCAAAATATCGAAGCAAATTTTGGTATCGATACTCAGGTGAGTATCAACATCCAAATGGTGAATATTGATACTGCTGGCCCAATATCGATACCCACAGAGATTTTTGGCAATTTTAGTTAATTTGTTTGGGTGTTCGGACTGAGGTGTTTTGAGTCCGTATAAGCTACAAGTATCTAATACAAGTGAAAATAATTAAGATCACTAATTTCTCACCTAGAAAATAAGCAAGTTAGGATGTCATAAGATTTGCCTTGTGTGACACTCGAGAAATGTTTCGAACACCTGAGTTACTCTAGTATTATGACGATCATCCTTTGTTTGTGAATATCTAAATAATGTCTGTTTGGTTCGCATCTGATGCACGTAAATTCTGGGTCGTATCGGTATGTATTCGATGCATGTAAATTTTGAAATCGTACCTATGCTCGATTAGGTACAGGATGTGCGCTTTCGATGTGCATAAATTCCAAACCTTACCCCTACCTCTCGAGGATCCGAGGAAGACTAAAGGCCATCAGTTATGACACACGTAAATTTTGGTTATTACCCTAAAAATACCACGTTCTAGATAGGCTAGTGTGTTGTCCAAGATGCACATAAATTCCTTCGACCACACCACTTGGCCTATCTCATGTTTGATATTTACATATACATGTTTATGACTTTGCATTCATGCATGTTCATGAAGTGAAGGCATGTAGTATTGCATAGTTATTTTTGGGCACTGAACTGTAGGCTCAGCGTATGAAATGTGTTTCCGTGCGCAGGTTAATAGAGGATCGTTGAGGGATCCTATTACATTCGACGGTTCCATACCAGACGATTTGGAGAGTATGTTTTGAGTATTTGTAGAGGGCATGTATTTTATATGGACCTTGTGTATTCGAGTCACAACTCTATTTTGTTTTTAAACTCTACGATTGTATTGTACATATTTTGAGAGACTCCCATATTTTGTAAACTTTATTTCGATTTCACATATAATATGATGGATGATTTTGATAATTATAAACTACTTTGAAAAGAAATTTTTGGGTTGACCATTTCGGTGGTTCTGTGTGACATCGTAATCTATGGATCTTCGGGTCATACTGGATTAGGATGTTATAATCCCCGTCATGTTTCTGTTTGTGATCCTCTTCAGAGTGCTATGTCCTCATTTTGATTTTTGTTGAGTTCCTCATTGGAGGTTAACTTGGGTTCTTCTTCAGAAGGTAACGTTTCAATCCTGATTTTTGTTTTTTGTTTTTTGTTTTGGGCCATCTTCATAGGTTTCTGGTTCATCTCCGAAAGGTAACATTCTTGTTATGTTAATTCAAAATGAAAGGTAAGGTTGTGAACTTCTGTTGTGACATGTTGTTGATAAATATCTGGATTTTAATAGTGTCTTAATGTTATTTTGTTTATTACATTATGCTTAAATTATCGGAGGTTTATATTATTTGATTACATATATAGGATATATTGAGCTTTGTAGCTCACTCTATTTCTGTCTTTTTTTAAGATTATCCAGTTATATGACTTGTTTAGCTATTGAAGGTGTAGTCTTGACTTTATACTATATGAGGTTAAATATTTATTTTCAACCTCTTTTAACTATGGCATGAGTTTATCACTGATATTAAAATTAATAAATGTTTTTAAAATTATTTATTTAACAAATTTCGTTCGTAAACTATTCATGTGATTAACGTGGCTACCCTGATTTAGTTGTAACTCTTAGATTAGGTATAGGGGGTTACATTTAGTGGTATCAAAGCCAGATTATGCTCTTGGATTGTGTAGCTCTATATAATTCTATAAGTTTTTTTTAAATAATTTGCAAAATGATTTTTTAGACAAGTATGAAAATTTTATTTTTGGAAAATCATGCCACAAGATTTTCAAGTATTTTCTGAAACCCCGATGCCATTTCGTATAGTTACTACTTTTCTGTAATCTTAGTTTAATGTTTTTTTTAAGTAATTATAAGTTTTTTATGAATATTTGTTGTCGTTGAGACTCCTTAATTGATTACTTCGGTTTTAAGATCTAAACTCTGGTGACTAGTCATTAGTAATAAATGATCGTTATTTAGTGTTATAATTTTTTTCGAAGTCGACTTAAGTGTAATAAAACAATAATTAATTTAATTGTGATTGATCTGATGTGATGGTGTTTTAGTTCAACTATTATGCTCAGGAAGTTGTTTCTTGTTTTTGAAGAAAATCTTTCAAAAGTTCACTTATTTTCATGAGAATATTTTTATGAAAAGTTATAATTTGTTTTGAATTTGTGGGTTGTTACAAAAAAGTCATTATCTGTCTGAACTGATGCGGTTGAATAAACTTCTGAATTAGAAAAGATAGATATGTATGTTCTTGATTTTCTTTTAGCACTTTTTAGTCTTCCTTAAATTAACTTTATCAGAAATTTTGAATTTATTCATGATTTTCTCTTGTAAAAAATTTGTTTATGTCTGGTTTTCAACATTATGTTCAGTTTTATCTTAAAAAAACCTGATTGAAATCTCTAGATATGTTAAGAAATCCTTCCTAAGAAGTAACTCGTAAGGATCATATATGTCCTATAATTAAATATTTTTCCAAATTCTTATGCAATTGTGAATTATGATAAAATTCTGGTTCTGTACGATAATCTGAGCACATAAATGAACTTGTATAAAAACGTTAAGTGTGATATTGTTTGAATTTTATTCAATCACATCGTGATTCACTATGAAATTATGATTTTTGACAACGATATATCTGTAACCCTAGAACTATTAAAGATTCATGTAATGTTTTACATTCTGAAATGAAATATTTTTGTCTGAACTTGAGACTCTTAATAAATCAATTCCAATGTTTGTTAAGGGCTCTCTCATTCATATTAATGAAAATGTTCTAAAAATTGGAAATATATAATATTTGTACTATTCTGATTCAGTCTGTCTTGAGGGAAATGACCCAACATTGCTATATCCCTCTCCGGTATCGTCAACTATGTTTTTTTATGTTCATTATTCTAAAACTTTTGTATATGTTCTGAAGTATTCTGAAAGGTGTCCTGCACAAGAGTTCTGTGTATAGTTTATATATTACTTGTTACCGTTAAGTGAACTTTAATTCTGATTGATGTGTAGTAAGTGTCCAACATAAGTATTAAACTCTAAAATATATTCTAATGAAGCAAATCAATTTCAAGCATGATTCTGAAGGTAAGAAGATTAAATATCAGTTTCCGTTTGGTTTAATTCAACCCATGCAAATTTCGGGGTAAAAAAAAGAAATGAGTAAATGCGAACTTTATCGGTGGATTACCTTTGACAGAGTCCAAAAAAGATTCAGTCTGGGTTATTATTGACCCTCTTAATAAGTCTGGCTACTTCATTTTAGTTCAAACTAGTTGTACTCTGGACAAATTGGCTCGATTTTATATTTCTAAGGTTGTTCGTCTTCGTGGGATTCCCTCGACTAATTTTCTACTGGAGATCTGGGATTTACATCGCCATTCTTGAAGGCTTTGTGCATTCAACTAAACATTGGTACATCTTAATCTTATCATCTGTGGTTTGATGGTCAGTTTGAGAGAGTTATTTAGATTCTGTCATGAAAATTTCGAGGTTGAAATTTTCTTAAGGGGAAAGTTGTCGCACGTAAAAATGGGGTTAAATGTTAAACATTTTAATTTTTAAAGTTTAGTATCATTTTGTGGAATCTTCAATAGTGTAAGGGTTTCTTCTATAATTAAACCAAAAATGTGGTATTTAAAAATATATTTTCAATTTTGCTTATTTTTCTAATTTTCATTTTTCTTTTATGGAATCATCTCTATCTCTCTCTTCGATCATGGTTTTTTTTTAATTTCGTCATGATTCTTGTTGTCGTGAACGTCACCGCTAACGTCAATCTGTTCGACTTGTTATTTTTGTTCTACTGGTGGTCCTGGATTTATCACTATTAATGTCGTTAATAGGGGCGGAGTAGGTTAATTTTCAGGTTTTATATAAATCGCGTCTCTGGTGCTTTTCGTCATGAACTAGCCTTAACAATGGACTCTCTACGTCGAAAAAATAAGTCTAGAACTTTTGGTGTAATGCCGGCCATCGGAGTCTAGGCCATGCGCCACACACAATGCCATTGAGCGTATTGAGTTACTTTTCTTACAAACTGGTTTAGTTGGTTGAACCAGTCAGACTGGACCGATCTTAAATCGATCTAACTCATCCAAGTTGATCGAACCTGAACCAAACTAAGTTGACATATTAACTTTAACTCAACCAGTTCACTATTTACTATTGATCATTGACTGTTGACCGTTGACTTTGACCTGTTGACTCTTTCTCTAAGACTTCTATCTCGATATTTTTCAGCGTCCTGAATTCGTTTTACCAAATTTTGACCCAAAAATCCTGTTTTGCATCTTTTAGAGCTTACACTATAATTATGTTAAGTAAATTCTCAAATATATGATCTTACTCTTCGATATCATGTTCTGAAGGTGATCACTCTCCACACTGTTCTCCAGTAGATCCGAATCACCTTTATTCAACTCAAAAAGACTCTACACGTTTGATTAGAGTTACACATGAGTGTTATTAATTGAATTACTAATTAATTTCATTTAATTATGTATTATTACATCAATTCTTTTACAATAATACATTATCTTTTGGTTTCTGTTCCATATGACCTAGTACTATTGTTCGTTGGAAGCATAAGACTTAGCCGGTATAGATTAACTGATATAGGTGTGTTCCCTTGATGGCCATTTCTAGTATACATCAAGGGAAACACAAACAAAACAAAACAGAAGGTTGAAATCGAACTTGGACCCTCTTAAAAGAGGGTCATGTTTGTTTTGTGTGAGTAGTTGGGTGTTAATAAAATTTATTGATGTTTTCTGTTTAAAATATGATGATTTATTAGATAGTTTATTAAACGTTATAAAAATAATTTACACGTATTTTTTTTGCTCTTATAATTCAATTTTTTTTTGTTATTTGAGGCCTAATTTCTATGTTTGTCCCAGGCCACTAAAATCTCAGAAATGGATCTGACCCTACAGTGTAACTCTAAAATAAAAGTTGACTTATCACACATAATATTTCAAAGTTTTAATAGATTTTAAAGTAGTATCAAAATTATCCCTCCAACGTTTATCAAAATGATCATTTTGGCTCATTTTTTTTAATTATTTTGGTTCCAATGTCTCATTTTAGGGCAAAAGGTCCTAACATTTGACTAAATAGTCACTTTGACCCATATTCTTTTACCATGAAGCTTTTTAGCACCCCAAACGTTTCATCTTAGAGAGAAAAAGCCCCTATTTTAGGGCGTTAACCGTTTGTTAACTTCAAATAAAAAAACCTTTTGTTAAATAATGGTTTTCATCCACGGAGGGACCTTTTTGTCCCAAAATAAAAATTGAGAATAAAATAACTTTTTTAAAAAAGAATTGAGACCAAAATGACCATTTTAGTAATGATGGTGTCTAATTTTGATATTATACCTTTTAAAAATAAGGTCACGCATACACGTACTGCAGCAACTCTTAGATCAAAATTATTCAATGCAGTTAGCATAAATTCCCAATTTCTCATAAAATTGGTGAACTCTGTAGGCAGTTGTAGCCCAGCGCAACTGTCACAAACGTCATGTGAATGAATTGTATCGGGGCCGTGCAGCAATCTGCTGTCTTCACGGTGCTCGGACAGCACAGACTGGCTGCATGGTTGATCAAGATGTTCAGTATCCGTTTCTGGACCGTTACATATTCTGTATTTTCATGGCTGCTACCATATTTTAAACGTGTTAGTTATATATATATTTGTTGGAAACATTGTCTTGAGGCAGGTAGTTTGGAATTGAATATGCCAGGGAATTGTATGCTCTGGTGTTTTCTATCTTTCTCCAGTTTTGGTGCTTGAAAGAAAAAGGGCCAGTCTTTGTCAATGTTTATTCCCCTTTCTCTGCATTCTTTATTCTGGTTGAAAACTACACTTGGGTAGGCGAAAACAAAAAGCCATGGTTCATTTCATACTTACCAAAGCACTATATTATCTCTAGAAAACACTATTTCTTGTTTTACCATTCAGTATACTAGGTGGAGCAATTGGTATCATCGGTTCACATTTGCTACTGTGGAAAGGAAAAAGGATCACATTATCATCAAAACTCAAGACCAACAGGAATGTTTTCACGTTGTGATGGTGGTAAAGATACCCTAAAAACAAGATACCAAAAGCAGTCATGGAAAGCATTTATGAATTTTCATCTTAGCATCCCTACCATCTAAATACATAAATATGGGTTATACATACATCTAAATTGTGTACAAAAGCTGAAGCTACGCGGAAACTTCAAACTCCAGCTGTTAATATTAATAATTTAATGAAACACAGCACTGATTCTCCTCTCATTTTGCCTCCTGGAGACACATTCGTATTGATTCTGGGCTTGCCACTTTATTGATGCTGCAAATAATGGATAATTCAATCGAATAGAAGAATTTCTTAAATACAAACATATGCTAGATTTTGTAATAAAATAGGTGGACAGTCATCAGCAATTATCAACATACCAAATAAGGGTAAAAATTTAGTTAAGACTCACCAAACAAGTAAATCCCCAGCAGAGGCCATCTTTTCATATATCCATTCTGGAGCTAGCTCTTGCAACAGTTTTAACTGTTCTTCAACTTCTCCTGTGAAAGAAGACCAAAGGCAGTTCAACTAATGTTTCACGATCCAATCAAATATCATGAGATGCAAACTGTTTAGCCAAAAGGTTTACCTCTATCTGCAATATCACAATGACCAGCAATTAGTTTGTGCATAAGCTCCTCTTTTGTAATAACCGACCAATTTATGGACTGGAAAAAATAGTGAATCATGTTGAAGAGATTAGGTAGGCAGGCAATCATTTGTTGCCGTCTCTTTGCTTCCGAGATTGCTGGATCTCGCTCCTCCAATGCTTTCCTCTCTTTCTCCCTTGTCTGCAAGGATAATGAACGGTTACCTAATGCTTTTTACTCATTCAATCAAGGCCAAACCCTTACAACCCCCATACACTATTTGATTTCACTTCCAACTGAACTTTGTGCTAAATGATACTGAGAAATCTTGAGAGTAACACTGTTGGGAAATACTAATTTATGAACCTCCATTCTCCTTGGGATAGGATATGAAACACGGATGACTCATTTCCAGATGGAAGTATTATATCCAATAGAAACTAAAACACACATAATTCATGTTTTAAAAAGATGATAGCAAAAGGATTTCTAAGTGGGTTTACCGAGTGCTGAAGGCTTTCAGTCAAAATAGAAAGAACATCATCTTCATCATTATCAACTGGTTTGCCTGCCATTTCTTGCACTTCACCAACAAGTTTCTCTTCCTTCAGGGGAGTGTCAAATTTCAAGGACCTGGTACGTGGTGGTCGGCGTACCAGCTTGCTTGATGAAGTAACAGAAACCTCATCTGGGCTCATGTAACATCTCTTTTGTGACTGTAGAGTAGGTGTGGCCATCATCAGCCTGGCAGGAGTTGAAGCGAGTTTCACAGGAGTGGAATCAATATTAACAGCTTTCATAGGGGACTCATCTGCAGTTTTTAACGGTTTTAACTCTTTGATTGGAGTTGCAGGGAGGCAATTTTTTGGATATGTCTCACTGGTAGTTTGTTTAGATAAAAGCTTTGTTGGGGATGGAGTTGGAGCAAAGGTAGTGTCACCACTGGAGGCAGATCTGTCGGTACATACATCTGGTACTTGAAAATCTGAACATTTTTGCAAAGCTTCCTGAGCTTTGCTTGTGGTTTTCAGGGAAAAGCGCTTTCTAAATGATCTAGATACATGTGATGCTACCACAGGTTGCTGGTCATTAACGAAACCAGATAAAGTCTCCGGAGCTAGCTTTGAATTGAACTTTGTATGATTGGAAGGATGTGGCTCTACTTCCTCTTGAATAACTTCACCTTGCATTGCCAAAGTTTTCTTCTCAGTGAGTGTATCAATTGATGATGCATTCAGTTGCAAATTCTGCTTTGACCGATTGAACGGCTCTGGGAGATCTTCTTCTGGAATTTCATCACCCTGGAAGCAAAATAATTGTAGTCAAACCAACATGGTACTTGAAAAGAAAACAGTTAGAACAGCATTAGGTAAGTTTTATCTTCCAGAGTTAAAATGTTTTTCATCACTTCTACAAAAATGTAGGCTTTCTAACATTGCCACTGCATGTTTGCTTTAACTTGGGTCTTCCGTGAGCATACGAAACCGTTATTGCTGAATAGAACTGACCACAAGACTTAACTAATTATAAGCTTTCATTTTCAAGTACAGGTAAAAGCATTAATCTAGGAACAACATGATAAGATTTGTTTCATTCTAAATAGTTGGTCATTGCTACAAACAAAACCAAGTACTGAACTTTAATAAATGAATAGCCTCGGAATGACTAATCTTTCATATTTATAAGTATTTCAAGTAACTTTAACCACCAAGACCCTAGAACTAAGCACAATTTTTTGGTACCCAAGGCTCAAAAAGTAATGGGAGAGTATGTATTTGCTATAACTACAAGTGTACCTTGACCAGGGGGTTATTGCTAGAACTAGCCATTGGGCTTCATCAATTAAAGGCCTAGAGGCCTCACATACAAGCAAACCATATCTAACAGATGGTTACTGGTCCAAATAAATGAGTTTCTTGCATTTCTAAATGAACAGCTTCATAACACCACTGTTTCTTAGTTATTCTTTTTCATTTCATGGTAATTTGCGATTTCCAATTAAAAGAATATTAGGTAAGCTTAAGATCTAGAATGCTAGAACTTAACCATTAGGCCTAATACAAATTGGTATTAATACCTCAGGATGAGCCTTGCTATAGTCCACAAGACGAGCTCGAAAAACCTTCCTTAACCTCAGATTCTTAGTCTCGGATTTTAAGTTGTCCCCAAAGTCAATCGCATCCAGAATGATGCTTACGTGGAGATCTGGTTTCATACAACTAGTCATCTCATCAAACACAAGAATTCTCTTTATCTCAATCGCCTCCGCTAAAATATGCTTTAGTTGAGCCAAGTGACTGTATAAAAACCTCCTATAAAACAACATCAAACCCAAAAAATAAAATACTCAAACAAAACAAGCCAGACAGAACTTAAAAACAAACCACTAACTGAGATGATTAAGGTGAAATTACCTATCAGTTAAACACTCTATTTTGGGGCTGATATTTGTAAAAGTGGGCATTGACCCCTTCAATCTTAGCAGCCGGATTGCAGAATCTAAACTATCGTAAAACTCACACAATATCTCGTACCTATTCCAAAAGCCTTCAATCAGTAACAGTATTAAAAAAAAAAGAAATTAGGCTGAGTGTGTCAAGCGGACCTACTTTTCAGGGAGTTTATCGGGACGGCCACCGGAGGCTTTGGGTGGTGGAGATTCAGTGGGCCAGGATAAGATCTGCTTTCGGGCTGACTTGATCTGGAGGGTAGAAGCTTTGGATCGAGTCTGAGCCACTTGCCGGATCTCCTTAGCGGAGAGGGCGACTTCACGGTTACAAGCACGGTTGGGGAGCCGAGAGGAGTTCTTTTCCGGGGTTTTGGAAACCGGAGATTTCGAGGTTAGGCTCCGAGAAGCCTTGGACTTCAAAGGGGTTGATTTGAGAGAATCTGAGGAGCTCATAGCTTAAAACTTACAGATCAGACAAACAAAAAAAAGCCTAATCAGGTGACTTTACGGCAGAAGAAGTAAAGAGTGGGAGTATATAAGAAAGGTTTTTTTTTGTTTTTTTTCCTGGCGGGAAGGAACAGCTACCTATGATTGGCACGTGTATTATCGCCAATTTGATTCGTTACGTCCCGCGGATTCTTTGAAGGCTTGTATGGAGAGCAGTGTAAACGGTTAGTCTAATTTACACAGGGATATCCCATTTAAAAATCAGGCCCAAAACGAACTTGGCGATGGCCCAAAATATTAAAAAGAGTTGCTAATTTCTTGGAAAGGCCCATTGGGTTTAAACTAAGCTACAACATGTTGGAGTCCGAGATTGTTGCTTTTGTGTTCATTGTAACAAGAAAACAAATACAGAAAGTTCTCCCTTTTGCCTTCTTCGGCTGCTCAAACCAAAACAACAAGAGGTATTACTCGCCTTCACGTCTCCTTCATTCATTTTTTTTCAATTTTTAATTTTCACAGACGAGGAGGAGGAGAAGGAGAGGAAGAGAAGCCCGAATAAACCCATTTCTGTAACTTCTTAAATTGATTAACTTTGTAATTTTAGAAACGATTCACTAAAAGATTGAATCTTTTCTTTCTTATTTCCTTCCACGCAACAAACCCCTCTATTCCCTTCCTTCCTTTCTTGGAGTTCTCCTTGTAGCGGTCAACCTTATGCTGTATTGATTTCTCGTGGAATAATCCTTAGTGGGTGTTGGCCACTTTTGTTCTTTCGGTGTTATTGGAGGTGCTCGTTGGTGGGTCGGAGGTGAATTCCGATACTTTTTGATATTTATTTTTCATGATCGGATAATCTTGGTGTGGTATTTGATTTTGCCACTTTCTTTTTCTTCTGCAGAATTTATATGGATATTTGATTTAGTCGCTACTATTTGTGTTCAGGATCACAATTGAGTTTCTTGGATCAAATTGCTGCGTCTTGTAGCTTCTTGGAAGCTGGTTCTTCTAAGGAAAGATTGTGGCTTTGCTCCAACTTATGATTTGCAGGTATTTGAACTCAGTTAATTATTTTAAGCAGTAGTAAAAATCTTTTGCAATGATTTGTTTCTTTCATTTATTGTTCTATTTGTTGTTTCAGTAGTTGAATTTTATATTAGAATGATCTCCACTAAGTTTTGTGTAACTCATAATGTTGTTTAGACCCTTCATTGTTCTGATGCATATTATAAGGGATTAACTTTCTGTTTTTCTTCTATTTACCTCCGCATCCAGTGCATGTGGGCATTTGCATACATACCATGCAAAACTGAATTTATCTGATTTTCTTCTCTTTGGCAGAATTTTGCAATAAACATTTGTGTTTTGGGATGGACTGGTTGTTTTTCCCTGCCATCAAGATTTATAAATGATGTTCCGTAGGCAAAAGGCTGCAAATTCTATTGGCATATTTAAGTGGAAATGGGGTGGTGAATCCTCTTTGACAACAGGCTTACTAGGTGATGCACCTCCTGAAATTGAGTTATCTGGATATGGAAGAGTACCACCAAGTCCTGGTAGTGAGAGTCCTTCAGGGCTTCTTAATGGTGAGACTCTGAATGTGGAACCGATTGCTGACTTGGACTTGTTCTTTGAACGGCTCTATAGCTACTATTGTGAGAAAGGCCTTTGGTGCATCATTATAAAATGGATAGTTGAACTCCTGAGCCTAGGCTTTACCATATGTTTCTCTGGGTTTTTCTTATTGTTTGTTGATTGGAACGGTCTCCGAAATGCAAAGTGTGGTATGGATGCATTTGAATCTGGAATAAAGCAATGTGATCTTTCTAAGGAAGCTCTTCACCAGCACCCATTAACCCCGTTAACACTTTCAAAAGCAATTATAGTTGGATATTTGGGGCTATTTTCCATCTACTGGATATTCTGTTTTTTTAGGTTTTTTGCACAATTAAAAGATACACTTGAAATACGCCATTTCTATTATAATAGGTAAGTTTATATTTGATAAGTTACAAGATACACTGGAAGCTTTAGTTTAACATTCGGTACATTTGGAATTTCTTATAAATGTTAAATGACTAATTATGTTTGAAATTATATTTTGCAGTCTCCATGTTACTGACAATGAAATTCAAACCATGCCTTGGGAAACGATTCTGGAAAGGGTTGTCCGATTACAAATCTCACAGCAACTCTGTGTAGTCAAAGATCTTTCTGCTCATGATGTTGTTATGCGATTGATGCGGAAGGAGAACTACTTGATTGGAATGCTTAACAAAGGAGTGCTTGCATTTCCTCTCTCGACCTGGGTTCCGGGTGCTGGTCCAACTTTCAAACTTGGCCCTGATGGAATGCAACATCGTCTAATACTGACAAAGACACTTGAATGGGCCTTAAATTGGTGTATACTGCAGAGCATGTTTGACGGGTATGTCTAATTTTCAATGAGCATTTGACTTTCTTATTTATGTATGTTCTTCCCAATTTGTTCCAACATGTATATTTAGCAAAGTAATCTATGGAAATGTCATGACTTCCTACTGTCAGACTAATAATAAAATTACTTATTTCTTTATTTTTTTAATGCGTAATATTTCATTTTCAAGAATATTATACAAATTACAATCCTTTCTTTGCAAAGAGGCATAACAAAATGCAGTTTTGGTGTTGGTGGGTGCTTTTTGGATAACTCTGCGTAAATGGTCCGTGTCTATGTAGCTTTGACATTTTTGTGGTGAAGGAAAGATTTACTTTTTCTTTGTATCATCTTGTTCCTGGTTTCAGCACATAAAGCTGATTTTGATGCTCTAATTTTCAGAAACACCTACATTTTTCATTTTTCATACAAAGTCTTTGACTTTGGTAGTGCTGGGTCTTTAATGGTTGATATGGTGTCATAAGTAGCTAGAAGGAGTTGATTACAATAAATTTTCTTTGGCAAGAAACAAAATTATGAAGTACTTCAAAGTTAAAATATTATGCTGAAATTAACATTGGAAAAGTTTTTGAGTTTTTTGAAGAAAAGAAAACTACTAAACTTTAGGGGGTTATAACCAAGTATTTCTTTTTTACAGAAAGTTCTGCATTAGAGGGGACTTCATTTCTAATCCTAGAACATTGAAGAAGAGGCTCATGGTTGTCGGGCTTGCCATGCTTCTTCTCTCCCCGTTCCTTGTTATATTCATGGTGGTTTATCTCTTCTTAAGACATGCTGAACAATTCTATAATCACCCAAGCACAGCTTCATCCCGGAGATGGTCAAATTTGGCAAAGTGGATGTTTAGGGAATTCAACGAGGTACCATCATCCCCCTTTCTAAGGATTGATACACTACCTAACCTCACAAGTTTGCTATTATGAACTGGGACTCTCGAGCAGTCATTTGTTTGAAGTTACATTCTTTTGTTTTTGTGAATGTTTTAATTTTTACAAATCCAATATACATGCGCATATATATATATATAAAGAAAAATTATCGTGGAACCTACCGTGAAAATAGATGACAACAATTTTTTCTTCAGTTGGATATTTTATACTTCTAGATTCTCCTGTTTTCACATACTGTAATACTGTATCTTTGCATACGCTGTTGCCTTTTGACTTACAGGTTGACCATTTATTCAAGCATCGGATTAATAGCAGTGTAATGCATGCGTCTGAGTACCTAAAGCAATTCCCCTCACCAATTATTTCCATCATTGCAAAGTTTATTTCATTTGTATCTGGTGGCTTTGCTGCTGTCTTGATCATCATTGCCTTTCTGGAAGAATCTTTGTTAGAAGGCCATGTAATGTTTTTGAACTTCCATCTTTTCAGTGTCTTCTATTTTATATCTGTATTTCAATTCAGTTATTTATTTATTTTGCTGTTGAATGTAATAGATATTTGGTCGGAACTTGTTTTGGTATGCGGCTGTTTTTGGAACCATAACAGCTATTAGCCGGGCTGCTGTTACAGATGAAATTTTGGTCCTTGATCCAGAAGGAGCAATGTCTATAGTGGTGCAACATACGCATTATATGCCAAAGAGATGGCGTGGTAAAGAAAATACTGAAACAGTCCGAATAGAGTTTGAAACTCTGTTTCAGGTAATCAAGCTTGGTTCTTATCTTTGTTTTACCAGTAATTTAGGATTTGCATGCTTGTTCAATTGTAAAAATCGACTATAAGATGTTTTAACTGTCATATAGCCATATGAGTAGTTGCATTTCTCATTGCTTTCCTAGTTGTTCGAAGCCCAGTTTAATTGTTGTGTTCCTAGTTTATTATTTTTACATCTCCAAGAAGTCTTAAGGATTTTTAAGTAACAAAATATCTTTGGTCCTTTCGTCTATTTACTTAAGACTTTTTGAATTATTTTTACTCGTCGTATTTTTTTAATGTTGTGATGCAGTATACTGGAATGATGTTGCTGGAGGAGATGGCCTCTATTTTCCTCACTCCATTCTTGCTTCTATTTGTTGTGCCAAAGGTTTTTTTTTGGTCATTATTTCTATCGTTGTCCTGTGCCTGAAATTTTAACTTTTGTACTAAAATGTTGTTTGTTTATTTTTGCAGCGGGTGGATGACATCTTGCAGTTCATTGCTGATTTTACAGTGGATGTTGAAGGTGTTGGTCACGTTTGCAGGTAGAGATTCTTTTGGTACCAGTTCATTACTAGCACATTCATGTCCAGTTAAATCGAGATAATGTGTCTAATAATTTTTCCTTTCCTTGATTGCAGTTTTAGTGTCTTTGATTTCCAGAAACATGGCAATTGTAATTATGGCTCTCCACACAATGCACCTCATGAACAGAGGAGCTCCCAGGGGAAAATGGAGAAATCATTCTTGAGGTATGATTAGGTTAACCAAATTTATATTCTTGCCTACACCTGCACATTTCATTCTTGCTCTTTGCTTGGTGAATGTAGTTTTGTAAATCCAAAATCACCTTCATTCAGTCACGTTCACCTTCTTTTTTTTTTGGGAAAGTTTATGAGCTGTTTAGAGTTTACTCTCCATCAAGTATTCTCTTTGATAAGAGCTGACAGCAAGCTTTGAATATGTTAATGCTTTGTAAGAAATGCCATTTATCTACAAGTTACGATTACTTCTTGGTTGATTGCTTCAAATGCCTTCGTATCCTTCGTCATTATTTCCCCCATATCTTTCAAAATTTCTTTTTCCATTATTTTAAAGCTCAGTTTTGTGATTTTTCATGGTTATTCTCCACTTTATATTGCGTCGAATCTCCTCTAATGTATAATCTTTAATCTTTTTGCAATTGCAGTTTCCAGAGTAGCTACCCTTCATGGGAACCAGATACTCAGGGTAAGCAGTTTCTGTTGAATATTAGAACTTTCAGGGAGCAAATGTTGCAAGGGCAGGGAGCTAGACATGCATATTATTCAGGTAGACATTGGCAAGGTAGCCCGCCGAGAGCTTTCGGTGATAGAAACGGCCTTTATTCAATGCAAACACTGCAGAATATACAGGGCACGGGGTTCAATATGGGTTCTTTATGGCTACTCGAGGCTGATCAAAAGAATCACCCATATCTTCTAGATTGGTATTATACCTCTCGAGCTCACTGTGTGCCCAGTTACGGAAGAGACACTGCAACAAGGCCATTAGAACCAGTTCAGGAACAGCATGATCATTATTGGGTGCCGATCAACACAACACATAACGAAGCAAGAGATGAAGAATACCGGCCACATCTCTTTGATGATGGGCTACGGTCACATCTCGAAGCTTCGACGTCAGCTCCTTTCTTCCTTGAGAGTGTACTTCAGCATAACGATACAAATGAAACGATGCAACAACATACGCGGAGCTGTTGGTGGCTTAGAACTGATCCACATGGTGCGGAACCCCAAACAAGTTTCCTTGAGCCTCCCGATTTCAACCACTATCCTTCAAACCACCCTTATGATAACTTCTCCGAGAGAAGTGTAGAAGAGCATGATCAATTCCTAGATTGGAGGGATTCTCGGAGGTTATCCCGGACAACTTATTTGGACGATCTCGAAGCCGGAGAAGATGTAAATCTTCATTTCGATGATATTTACAGTAGACCTCCTGAAACTCCCACTGTAAATTTAAGGCCCCCAAGTATCAATTGATCTATTAAGCACTTAGCTTTTTGTGTGGTACTTTTCTCCTGAAACTCTGTATTCTTTGTTGTATATAGATTCATGATGATAAGGTTGGTTCTTGAAAATCCTCATCTCAAGATTTAGGAGCATGCTATAATGATTCACTGTTAGCTTTGTGATGTGTGCATAAAACAAACAATTGCAAGTCATTGATCATATTAAAATTTCATTCAATTTCCATGTATTTTCTTTGTACATATTTGTGATATCTTCTTGAGCCAACTCAATTGACAAGCGTTGGCAATTTATCAAGACAACTTTTCGGTATTTATAAGTTTTCATATTTTGACACATTATTTATAATTTTCTCACACCATATTTAATATTCCCCCCTCTTCACTCTTTAATTCTTTCTCAATATAGCCTTTTTATGTGATATATTCAAGTACATATTTTGCTCATGGCAGCATACCATAACCTGGTATTTCAATCTCTTTCACTCATCAGAGCTCAACAGAATCCAGCATATCAGCCTCCCTTGCCTACTTCAGACCCTGCATTTCCAGTTCTAGCCATTGTTGTGCTAAGCAATATGTGTACTGCTTTCTTGCTGGCTGCTTATTTTGTTTTTGTGAGCAGATGTCGCATCTCTGGCTAGTGCCAACTTAACCTGCTAAGCCGAATATCTTTGTTTCGATTGATACGGGAGGAGGATACATTCATTGCTTTCTCTCCGATGGGCCTCGATGAATCAGCCATTTGAGAGAGACCAATTTTTAGGTTCGAAAGAGAAGGCAACGAGAGAAGCATGTACGGTTGTGTGGTTTGTCTGAATGACTTTCAAGAGCATGACATGCTTAGAGTTCTTCCCAAATGCAGCCTTGCTTTTCACTTGGATTACATCGATATATGGCTCCAAAGCAACGACAATTGTCCTATTTGCAGAACGAGCGTTTTGGGAAATTTGCAGTATCCGATCAATCATATTGTCGCATCTAGCTCTTCACCTCCAGACTCACAGCCATCCAGTACCGATAGCTTGATCAGTAGGGACGAGGACTTCATAGTGATAGAACTCGGAGGAGATGGAGATTCCATATTGTCATATAGACAACAAGAAAGGGACAATTCAAGTGAATCGTTGTCGTCGTTGCCGTTGCAGCCTAGGGGTCAATCATCAAAAAGCTGGAGCAGAAGCATTGGAACTTAAAATCAAGAAAACAGCATCAGCACCATCTCTCAATTATGGAAATTGAGTGCATTGACGTCAGACAGAAAGAAGATGACTTGTCAACCCAACCTATCAGGAGATCTTTCTCGTTAGATTCCACCGTCGACCGGCAGCTTCAACAACCGGTTCAAGCCATCGTTCAACAAAACAGACATCCCGGAGGGAGTAATACCACCGAATAATGCAGTAATAGAGCTCGTACATCTTTATTTCCATTTTAACATGGCCGGAGACCCAGAAACGTTGTACTTCCTGCCTGAATTTTGATTTGTAATTAGAGATTGCTTAAAATTAGCTTTTTGTTGCTTTGCTTTCTTTAAGATGGATTTTTTTGAGGCAAATGAGGAAAGCAAAAGAGCGTAGAGCGACTTTTCAGTGATATTTTGCACACTGAGAAAGAAAAAAAGCAAATGAATCCTTACAAAAAACAAAATAAAAATCGGTGTGGGAAATCATTGCTCGAGGCACTGTGGGGATCAGATTGATTTCATTCCATTTCTGAGGACTCGCTCTTCATGAACGACAATGATTGCAAACAAGACATTCTAAGCTTTGAGTTTGCAGAGAAAGACAGAGGAGGGATAGAGAAGGGTGGAGTAAAGTGAGAAGGGACCCAATATTGAGTAACTCTGCCACGTTACAGAAATAAAACCAACTTCTTTCGTCTTGTACAGATCATTTTGCTGCAGGATTGATTTTGTTCAATTGCAACTAATCGTTTGACTCGTTGCTAACATTGCTCAACTCTTTTACCTTTTCTTGAAGTATTCATGTTTGACATTTGTATCTATACGTTCTAATACTTTTTCTTTAAAGAATCTCGTTGAAAAAGGAAACAAAAAGTTCACTTCATTAAAGAAATTTGCTGCTTAGGAGAAAAATTAAACACAAACACAAACTTGCTGCTTAGGAACCAAAATGTGTTCATATCTATTTCAAATGACAGTCAAGACCAAAGGGACACTGCATTAACATGGTGATCACATGGCTTAATAATACTATAAGTCTACCGTATTGAACTGGCTGAATTCTGGTTGAGAGGAACATCGGGTTGCAAATTTCTGGAAGCAAGACTATGTTGAGGCAAAGGCAAGGCCTTTGTAGGATGCAGATTGGTTGATTTACCTCGGGCCTTTATCTTTAACTCTTTAAGGACTTCTTGTGCTTCTCTGAGTTCTGCTTCAGCACTTGCTCCGTGACCTTCCCAGGCATCGATTACTCGCTGCTGGAATTCAATTGCAAGGGGATAGCTACAACATCCGAAAATTAAAATTTCAGATCCAATTTTAACAACTCAAAGCCAATACACATTGTAAAGCAGATTCATTTCAGAAAATGTTTACTGGCAGGCAAACAATATGTTAATACATCTACATGCGTCATTCTAGACTCTAAGAGTACTAGACAATAATAAGAGTAACGTGTATGTATGTTTTGTATAGCATACATTAGAATCTAGATAAATATAAATCAAAGTGGTAATATTTCTGGAGGTTGAAGAATTAAGAACAGCTTAATGAATGTATATGACCATATAATATCCTGTCGATTTATTATAGTATTGAACCTTGAAATTTTCACCTTTAGACCTCTTTCATATCTGTTTGCCCCCTTAAAATTCCATTTCATTCCCTTTATAGTATAGCTGAGAGCTTATTTCACTTCAGCACTGTCCCAGGCTACTCCCATGTCACTCCTGAACTTGACCCCCAATAATTTCCATTTATTTATCTTTTGAAACCTCTTTTATCCAGTACTTTTTATTCATATACCAATAGAAAACTAATTAAAATGTGATTAACCATTAGAAACCAATATTTCAACAAGATAGAAGCATCAAGTGTTTCAGTAAAATGCAATCCTCATATTGTTTGTCGTTTAACAATGGAGTATAAGGTAACCATTTTAAATTTAGGTAAATATGGCTGTTCAGGGGACTAATCTCAACCTGCCGAAAGCTAAAGGCTTCAGAGTTCTGGTAAGGATATATAAACAGACATAGCAAGAACGATATCACCATATTACTAGTGTAATAGTGTCAAGCACCAATAATAAAAGAAAAAGGCCAAGCAAAACATCTTACCTTCCCATTGCACTATAAGCCTTGGAAAGATTCTGGCAAGCTTCTATAGAATCCACGTGATGAGGACCAAGTGAGACATCCATGATGTCTTTTGCAACTGCAAACATCTGTGCTGCTGATTGAGGTCTATCTAACTCTAAATATGCTGCCCCCAAATTGTTGTAAATATACCCGACTCCAAAATGCTTGGAACCAAAGCTCTCTTTCATTATCTCTGCTGCACTCTCCAAGTATGGAATTGCCTGTGGCACCTCGCCTGTCAACAGGAGTAGCCATCCTATTCTAGCGGAAACACTTCCCTCAGAGTGCTGCACCTGAGGTTGCTTTGCCAGCAAAGCCAATGCTCTCTTTAACAATGAAATTGCAGTCTCAAACTCATTCATACTATCATATTGCATTGATATCTCAGAGTATGCCTCGGCAACTTCAATTGGAGAAACCCTCTCTTTCTTGTCAAGAATTCCACAAGCAATCTCCAAACACCTCTTTGAATCAGCAATTTTTTCCTGATTGCATAGAGCCTTTCCCATCGAAATAAACACCAGAGCTCGGTTCTCGCTATCTTGTCTGTCTTCTGAGCTATAACTTTCAAAGTATTAACAGCTTCATCATACTTCCCTAACGCGATCTGCATATTTGCAGCATCAATTTCTGCACGAAGCAAATCTGAACCAAGGCCCCAGTTCTTCAAAACCTTCTGTGATAACTCATTCTGCTCCAATGCCTTTGCATGCTCCTCCATACCGGTATATATAACACCAAGAATCCTCCTATCATGAGCAACCTCCACCGAGTTATGGCCCAGCTCCTTTATATGAATCTCCAGTGCCTTCAAACCAAATGGCAACGCCTCCTTAAAATTTAGAACCGAAACATAAGCTTCAGCCAAATCCCTATAAGCCACCCCCAATTCCTTACAATCCTTTTCCAAAGTCATCTCTTTAATTTCTAAAGCCTTCTTAAGGTTCTCAAGAGCCTCCTCTCTCCTCCCCATAGCTGTCTTCACATTCCCCAATTCAAGCTGCACCGCATGCAGAACCGGCCTGATATCCTCGACGCTAGCAGCTTTCTCTTCCTCTAATCTACCAAGCAACCTATTAGCCCTATTTAGATAGCCTAAACTATCACTAAACCTTTTTAGACTATAATTAACAGAACCCATCAATTGTAAAGCCATGGCAACGAGTAAGGAAGGTTTACCATCTTGGTCCAATGCTCTCAATGCTTTTTCAGCAAAAGATAGAGCCTTTTCAGGGTCTTCACCTTCTTGGTCAAGTTTGAGTCCAATTTTGAGTGAAGCTAAACCCAGATCTCTCTCGTCAAAACAAGCTTCCATATCTTTAAATGCTTTGAGCATTTCTTCAGAGGTGTTGGCAGACTCAAAAGCTTCCTCAAGATCAGATTTTTCTCTCAGTTTTCTCTGCCTAGAAGACAATTGGGTTGGTTTTCCCGCAAGGCTACCGAGATAACGATACGGGTTTGTTTGAAATTGAATGGTTTTAAGGATTGAGACATGGGTTTTGGCACAGGATTGGATACGACGGTCTATTGAGTGAAGCGGTGAAGAAGACGACGACGATGATGGAGAATTAACAGAAATATAATCTCTGGTGAGGAAAGAGGAAATTCCCCTCAATCTTTGACGATTGAAGTTTGAAATAAGTGAAAGTGAAGCCTTCTTCATGGTGAAGTGGAGAAGTTTTGAGGGGGTTTTGGCCGGTTTGGGGCTAAAGTTCTTAGCTTTCCGATAAACCCTTGGCGTTTGGTTGGCTATGTATTGGAATATGTCAGAGAGAATTAAAATCCAATTTCATATATGTTTGATTAATAGTAAATTGAATTGTAATATAATTTTATATTCTATTTAATTCGTAGATATTTTAAATAAATTTGATTTTAGTAATATAAAATGATAAGATTGTCCTTCTTATTTTTTTTTGCTTAATTTTAGTTTGTTTTATAAATTACATGTAATAATATATTATAAAAATTTAAAAAATATTAAATTTTAATTTTATTGATTGATTATTCATTTCAATAAATTATAAAAATCATGTTAATAAACATCATAAGTTAAAATCATTTTAATTAGGGATTGTCAAAGGTCGGGTTGGGTTTTTGGTCTACCCGACCCGATCCGAGAACAAGGGAACCTCTATCTGAGACCCGACCTGATTAAAATAAAGTTTCACCCGATCCGACCCGAATATATGAATTAGAAACCCGACCCGACCTGAAATAATAAAAAAATTATTTTTATTCAATAAAAACAGTGACTTAATTGAAAAAATATATATATATAGATGCGTATTATTGTAATTATTCCTAAATATATAAGGTAAAATTATATATTTTTTTAGGTCTGGTCGGGTTGGGTATTTTTCACCCTAAACCCAAACTCGACCTGAATATCACACTTAAAAAAAATCAATCCGACCCGACCAAAATAAAGTTTCAACCGACCCGACCAGAATATATGAATTAGAAACCCGCCCCGACCCTAAATAATAAAAAAATATTTTTATTCAATATATGAATAAATTACTAAAAGATATGAGGGTATTATGGTCAAATTTCAATTCTCTCCAACAAGGGACTTGAATTCCATTATAGAATGAATGAAATTCACTTTCCCTCATTTGATGGAAAGTTGAAGTCATGAGAGATTCCAATTCCCCCTAATTCCATGAGATTCATGCGAATCAAACGCCACCTAAGTGTCTTTCTTTGTCGAATAAAATACTCATATAATCCCTTTCGAATAGAGAGATTTGTTTTGAGTCTCTTGACTTAAAAAGTAATAATAAATTAGTCTAAGATAAACCACATAAAATGATCACTAATTTTTGAATAAATTTTTTAATCATACTAATGTTTTAAAATTAATATTTTGATCATTAATGCTATTAATTTATAGCAATCGATTCCTTATCGTTAATAAATGTTATTGGAGGTTATCAAATGTTGATGTGGCATATTAGCATGATTTCGTACCGTTTTATCACTTGAGCCCAATCTTTTGACTCTTCTATATTGTTGACCGACATTTGATATGATTTATAAGAGATATATTTTTTAATGGTTGTCGCAGTTAATATATCATCCTTTCAAAGATTTTCCATCGAACTCATTTGTCGGAATCCTTAACCTTAGAAATGATCATTTGTCAAAGCTTGGAGTAGAGTTTCAGAGTGTCGCCAGTGATCTCGAAGACAAAAAAAAAAAAGTTCAGCGTCAAGCATTTCTGACGACGAAAAAAGGGTTTCGACGGTGCACATGTACCGTGCATCGCAGAATATTTCAGGCTCAAGTAGTTCCTTCCTCTATCCCCCGACTAATACTAGTTACACGAACATCTACTAGTTCGGTTACAAGCAGGCTCAGTATGTCCCTCAATTTCAGCTTGCCTTTACAAATAACCGACTTCAAGAGTCTCGGATGAGCAAGATCCAAATATAACAAATTTATATAGTTTGCCCAAATGTACGAATCAAAGTCGCTTCCGTGATAAAAAAATATTATTATTATTATTTCTTGAAGAGATGGGTTCGAACTCTATAAATGTCAGGAGTGTGAGCGATCAACGTCAAAAGATTGAGAATTATCTTTAAACAGATACTGTCATGTACTTACCCTGTATTATTCAAAATATATATATAGTTTGCCCAAATTTCTGGAGACGCAGCAAGCGTGTGAAGAGGCAGCCATTTTCCCTCTAGAAAGATTCGTCGACATGGCAATAGTCATTATATAATAAATTTAAACCAAATGGAGTACTTTTCCCAATACCAACAAGCATAGGGAGGATACAAGAGAATAATCCAATAAGACGAGAGCTTAACAACCAACAGAAACAAAAGAAAATTTAACCAACTTCAAAAAACTTACAGCCGTTGCAACTGCTAAATCAGCTACACACCTATTTAACATTAGTTTTTCCTCCTTTGTAAACAACGTACGTGCGCCTGTATTATATATATACATTCAACAACAGAAGATCAATAAGAAATTTATTAGTGTTAAAAATACTTTTACTCAAATTTGAGTGACCATTATAATCCTCAAATTTTATATTTTATTATGATTTGCTCCTAATTTTAAAAATTAACTCTCAATATTTAAATATGATACAAATATAATCGCTCTTCTAGGGCATTTTCTATTTATTCCCTCTTCCATCCACTTTCGTACCGTTTAGCTTTTACATCGAAATCTGCGATCGCCGTCCATGTATGATGATGATTCAGGGTCAAAGAAATATGCCCAGATGGCCTCATTCTTCTTGTTAATGACAAGAACAAAAGAAGCAAGAACCGCCAACGTCAAAATCTCACTGCTGAAGTCCATCTTCAATGAGATTCATAATTTCCATGTCAAGTCTAAGTATTTAAAATATTTTTAATTAATGTCACATGTTAAATTTTTTAAAAATTAGATGAAAAATTGAATTCTTCATGTATCTATTTTGATCAAAAAAATATTTTATGTAGTTATTTGACTTAAAAGATAAATTTAAGTATTAGTTTTGAACAAAAAAGTACTTGAGGCACTTTTCTTTTTTTAAGTAGAACTATGATATATTCATTTCTTGGAAGCATTATCATCATCAACAACGTCTTGTCAAATACAAACTGAACAAGTACAGTTGTGACTATCATAAGTAAAATATAACAATGATCGACTAGTGATTGTCTGGTAAGCAAAAGCGTAAACATTTGAGGCAACGACGTACATAAATGGATCACTCCAACGGCCCCGAGCATCGAACATGTATGATAAAAACTTGAAGAAAATCCAAAAACGAACAAATGAAAAAGCGATCTCCCCTTAACGACAATCCCATCCGGCACAGCGATTCGAGAATCAACGGATTGTCATGGATAAATGAACAAAGAAATCAGATATAGGAAAAGTAATCAACCATGAAATCATGTAGAATCACATACCTAGAAGAAGATCAAAAGAAGAAATATGTACCGAAAGTCCAAAAACATCGATAGTTATGATACCCTTTACCAGAAAATGATAAAAAAATTATTATTAAAATTTATTAAACTATAATTGAAAACTAGTAAAAGTATGATAAAAATTAATGGAAAAGAGGAATAACATAACAGAGAGATTACCGTTAAAGGTCACCATCGCTGCCTGAGAGGTAGAAAGTTGTGTAACCGACAACCAAGGAAAATAACTGCCACAGAAAAAGTTGGTATAAGCGTGAAGTTTTAAACAAATTTAAAGATATGTAATTTAGGCACTTAGATAAAAAAAATAACGTTTTACTTATTTATAATGTAAGCATTTTTTTAAATATAAAACAACATTCATTTTTTATATGTACAAGATTTTAGGTACAGTGAAAGTGTTCTAACTTTATTCACACATAATTGACTCACGAAATCTAATTTTTGTTCGCGTTAAATATTACTCTCCACAATTATTTTTCAAGGAGAATTTTATATTTTATTAAAATTAATAATAATTTTATTACTATTAGATTATATTTAGTATAAAACAATTGAAAATGATTATTTTTTCAAAATATGTACATGTTTATATATATATTATAGAAACAACTAATTTTATTTAAAATAGGAAATATCTCAAATTACAATAAAGATTTACAATCACAATCGTAAATTAAGCACATAATTAGGAAAATTTCCTATAATTTAACGCCCCGAATTTCGAGTTAGGAGTTTCGGGTATATATGATTTGGACCTTAGAATAAAATCCTCTTATCCCATGAAGAGTTAACCCAAGTAGTAATTGATTTGGGTTTGGGATGAGACTAACAAGTGAGAAAAAGGGTGTTTTTAATCTGGACCTAAATGTGGAGGGACTAGGTGATTAATTTACCCATTTATTTAAATCAAAGCTGATTTCCATTGAATTTTGATGATATCACATCTGCCACTCCTCCTTTTTTCATGTATTGTTTGTCTCTTCTTTCTCTATTATTTTCAATTTCTTCCTCTTCAAGAAATCAAACTAAAGATTTTAACTTTAAGAGTTCCAGGTATCCTTCGTGAATCCTAAGGTAATAATTGCAATCATCATCTCCCAAGCTTCTATTCAAACCCCTATTAGCAAGTTTTGGTTAAGTTTCACAAAAACGAGTTTTGATGGTGTTTATAGAACCTTGGGGTTTATCCATTTTGGGGAAGTTTTGGGTTATAGGATTGTTTTTAACACATTCCTAAGCTTTAAAATGAGTTAATAAATATTATTTGTCCTAATTAGTTCAAGAGAGGGGTGAGAGCTCTAAGCCAAGGGGGAAGGAAAACTCACTCTTGGGTAATTTGGGGATGTTTTTCAGCAAGCCAACAACAAGGTAACACAATTCTAAGTTGTCCATACCACATGTAGTTCATTAAATGTGCATAAAATGTATGTTTTGTTCATGCGAGCATGTTAGAGTAATTTCATGGCAAGATTCATATTTGTGTGTTATATGCATGAAAGATGGTTCATTTTTACCTCTAAGACCTCAAATAAGAAATTAATAAGATTTACTAGTCTTATGAGAGTGCTTGGGTGAGATTTGGGTAATACCGCAAATTTTGTTTAGTGACTAAAATGTAAGTTTTGAAAATTTAGTAACTAAATTGAAATTTTAGAAAATTGAAGGGTCAAAATGAAAAATTGAGAGATAAAATTTTTCCAGCTATTTTAATAATATTAAAATAGAGATGATTAAAATAGAGATGAAGAAGTGACATGGAGGTAATTGTGAGAATTTATTAAGGTTAATTAGGGTTTTTGGCCTAAAATGAATATAAAATTCATTTTTTTAATCATATATTAAAGATAAGGGGGAGATTTTTCTCAAGAAATCTCACGAAACTCTCTCTCTCCATCTTAAGCTATTGCCAAGTCTACTTAGCAAGGTAAGATTTTTATTTTCATTTTTGAAGTTTTTTTCTTGAGAATTAAACCTCGGTGTAGTTAGGAAAAATGTTCTACGTTCAATTCGCTACGTTTTGACATGAATATCACTAGGGTTTATGTTCAAGTTCATCTTGATTTGATGAAGGGGATGTTGATTTCTTGTGTTTTAGGGGTTATGAAGAGTTAAGTGATTTTAAAGAATTGGTTGTAAGAATTGATAAAGAACCTAAGGATGAAGTTAATGAAAACAGTTAGATTTTGAATCTGTCAGTGAGTTTAAAAATTCACCAGAAATTATATAAAAATTATTTAGAGGTTATTTTTATATATTTGTGTTATTATATCAATCTAGTTTTGTTTAAAACAAACGGGGATCAATTTCAAGGTGTATACAAAAAGATATGAATTTTTAACCGAGGAAAGGTCAGAAAAACGGGCAACAAATTCTGCACAAAACATTTTGTCGGTCAACTTTGAAAATTCACCATAAATTGTAAAAATGAATTAGAAAGAGTTATTTATATGGATAGATTTGTATTCGAGTCTAGTTTTTAACAGAATAAATGTAATTAAATTCCATTGTGTATATAAATATAGAATACTGATTCTTTAAAGGTAGTACAAGTTGTCTGAATATGGAAATTTTAGAATTTAAGTTGAAATGGATTAGAAGATGAAGAGTAATGTTTAAATGTTGAGTATATTTTTGGATGCTTGGAATTGAAGTTAAATGGCAAGAGACCATTTTGAAAAAATTGAAATGTTGAGAAGAATTTTAAAAGAATTCATTTTAATGGTTAGATGGTGGAATTCGAAAGGTTCCAAAACTTTGGGGTCTTGTTTGCAAGTTCTTAAATGAAGAAGTATTATGTGAGTAAATTATTGAAGGTTGACAAATTTATTAGTATGCTGAATTTAGAATTAAATATTGAGTTGAGGTTGAATTACAAATTTATAAAGTTAAGTGTTTAAAATCGAAAGTTTAGGAAAGTTTAGGTTGAAATTTATAATGTTTTGAATATTGAAGAATTGATTTGGGTATTTTATTCAAGTGCTGGAATTTTAGTAATTAATGTAAAATTATCATAATGGTGAAAGACTATTATGAATTAAAGGAAAAGTTGAGTTGAATTCTAGAAAGAATTTTAAATATGTAGTTTGATTTTATAATTGGTAAAAGTTGAAGAATCATGTTGGGAATAATTATTTATGGAATTGAATAAGTTTAAAGGTGAAGCAAATGAAGGCCCAATAGTGGCAGATATGTGGCTAAATGATGTGAAAATAATGTTGGACAATCTTCACTGTTCCGAGGATGAAAGATTGGATGGAGTAGTTTCACTGTTACGAGGCCAGACTCGTATATAGTGGACGAATGTGACAACATGTGTTCCTCCAGATCAGATCACGTAGTGATTCTTCTTAGAGGCCTTTCAGAAGAAATATATCGGTGAGCAGTTTATTACCCCGATGAAGTAGGATTTCTTCAATCTGATTCAGGGTGGTAAATCTGTGTACGAGTGTAAATGTGAGTTTAATAAACTTTCTCGATATGCCTCGGAGATGGTTCCCACTGAGAGAGATATATGTCAGAAATTTATTCGAGGTCTTAATCCCAGACTCAGGGAACTTCTGTTGGCTACAAACTTAACCACTTTTCAAGAAGTGGTGAACAAAGCAAAAGATTTGGAAATGGCGTAAAATGAGAATTTTATGATAGAGCGGAGATGACAGTCTAAAAGATAAGGAGCATCATCCTTATCTCAATCTAAAAGAGGTCGAGGTTCAGGATATCAGTACCACAGTAAATCAGAAGTCGGTGCATCTAGTTGCAGAGGATCTGAGGCTAAGGAAAAAGGGCGTCAGGTACATACAATGGCTACAGGAGCTAGCAGAACAACTCAGTCTCAGGGACAACACCCATTATGTCCACGGTGTGGAAAGTATCATTCTGGTAAATGTAAAGCGGGATCAGGAGTTTGTTTTCATTGTGGAGACCCAGGTCATTATATCAGAGACTGCCTGATGGTAGGAGAGAGATCTATTCAGATAGAGTGATCAGTGGCAATGCCTCAGAGAGGTGGTCGAGGCAGAGGTAGAGGGAGGGGATATTCAGAGACATCCTCTCAGTCTGATGTTCGTGCTCCAGCGAGAACTTACAACATGAAGACTAATGAGGACCGTGACGACCCAAAGATCATAGCAGGTATCTTCTATCTTTATGATGAGCCTGCATTTGTTTTTATTGATCCGGGTTCTACGCATTCCTATGTTAGTTCAGAATTAGTTAAAAATAAGAATATTCCGTTAGAACCCATAAATAGTGATATGATAACTATAAATCTACTGGGTTATAGTTCTAGAGGTACACAAATTAGTAGAAATTGTCCGATAAAGATTCAAGGGGTTGTATTCTCGGCGAATTTGTTGGAGTTACCATTTGACGAGTTTGAGATTATATTGGGCATGGATTGGTTATCTCGACATTATGGTTGGGTAGATTGTCACATGAAGCGATTATTTATAAAGGATGTGGAAGGTAGTAATTGGACAAAAAGAGAGATCTTTGCCTAATGTAATATCAGCAGTGACAGCAACGAAAATGATGGAAAAAAGGTTGTACAACTTTCTTAGCAAATGTGATTGATACACAACACCTGAAATTTGATTGGAGGATATTCCGACAGTTTGAGAATTTCCAGATGTATTTCCTGATGAATTACCTGGATTACCTCCTGATCGAGAAGTGGAGTTTAAAATTGATATTTTCCCAGGCACTGCACTTATTTCAATGGCTCTATACAGGATGGCTCCAACGAAACTCAGATAATTAAAGGCTCAATTGCAAGAGCTACTTAATCGAGGTTTTATTAGACTGAGTATATCTCCATGGGGTGCACCGGTACTTTTGTTAAAAAGAAAGATGGATCGATGAGATTATGTATTGATTATCGTAAATTGAATAAGGTGACGGTGAAGAATAAATACCCTCCCAAGGATCGATGATCTGTTTAATCAGCTCAAGCGTGCTTCCGTATTTTCGAAGATCGATCTTCGGTCAAGGTATCATCAACTAAAGATAAAGGATGAAGATATTCCCAAGATGGCTTTCAAAACCCGATATGTTCATTATGAGTTTGTTGTGATGCCGTTTGGACCGACCAATGCTCCAATAGCATTTATGGATTTGATGAATCGTGTATTTCAACTGTATTTGGATCAATTTGTGGTTGTATTCATTGATGATATTTTGTTGTATTCTAAAACTAAGGAAGAGCATGACACACATCTCCGTATCATCCTACATACGTTGCGAGATAAAAAGTTATATGCTAAACTGTCAAAATGTGAATTTTGGCTGTCAGAGGTCGCCTTTCTGGGACACGTGATTTAAGCAAAAGGAATTAAAGTAGATCCCAAGAAGGTGCAAGCAATAGTGGAGTGGAAACCTTCGCAAAATGTTTCGGAAGTTCAAAGTTTCTTGGGATTAGCTGGATATTATCGGAGATTTGTGAAGAATATTTAAATAATTGTATCCCTACTTACTAAGTTACTTCAAAAGGATGTACCATTTGTCTGATTGAAAGTGTCAAGAAAGATTTAATATGCTTAAAAAGATTATGACAGAGGCCCCGGTGTTAGTGCAACCAGAGTCAGGAAAAGATTATGTAATCTACAGTGATGCGTCCAATAATGGTTTGGGATGTGTTTTAATGCAAAAAGGTAAAGTGGTAGTGTAACACCCTCAACCCGTATCTGACCCGAATACGAATATGAGGTGTCACATTGACTTTTCAAACTTTGACTCTTGACAAAATTCAAATAAAATTTAAAACTTTCATTAAAATAAAAGTTGTTTATTTACATAAATTGACTAAAATAACCAAAATCGATAAGAGCATATTCAACTCAATCAATTAGTACATGCCAACTATATTCAAATTAACCAAACACATTTAAATCATTATTTTCTGATCTGAAACTTTATAAGGAAAATGCTGACCTGTCTTGCTCCTCTTAGCTTCTCACTTTGCTTTCCAGAACCTACGTGTGAAATAATCACACGCTAAGTCTATGACTTAGTGAGTCATTAAACTTATAAGAAAAACTCTAACTTCTTAACCATGCATGCACATATCATACTATGCTATAACACAAAACAATATAACATTATGTATAATCAAATATACACAGAGACATACACTCATCATTTACAGAGACATACACTCATCATTTACTTAATTAATCTTATTTCACTATCTATATTATTATCATTTATATCCTTTAATCATACATTTTTATCAACATATAACTCATTCAATCCATACACATATCATCATATTAATCATATAATACAATTCATATCACAAAAGCATATTCTTCACATGTAATATATTTATTGTTATATCTTTGTCTAGCCCATGTACATTTATGAGAACTATAGATATGTGAGTCTATTAAGGTTGTGCACTATGCTGTCACCACATCTCGTATGGGGTCCCACTAGGGGCTATGAAATTTGTCCCGAAGGATCACTATATGTCCCGAAGGACCCCGTAGACCCTCAACTCTTGGCATGCCAACTATACCTCTAGCTCTCTTTACACAACATGGGCATTAGTAATCTATCATGTCACATATTCATATGTACATATCATTGTTCATATGATTTCATATTCATATATCACTTATCTTATAACACTTTCCATGTGTTCATATAACATGTATATCATTTTTCATCTCTTATTCACATATGTTCCTGTATATCATATATATCACATATGCACATAGATCATTTTCATATTCACATAGCACATACAAGAACAAATCAATTCATATAAACAAGCATACACACACTCATATTAAACACAAGTTACTATTCATAAATTCATACGCAACACTATAGGAAATAGACTTGTCGCAAGTCTTATTTCCATCATCTATCATATACTATCGAATATGCACTCACCTTGGCCTCACTAAGTTTCGGTCCCCTTTTATGATTTCCTTTCTTTCGATCGAATCTTAACTTGATACTCGTTCCAGAACTTGTTCATGTTCAGTATCTACATAATCATACATTAATACATATCAATATCCCATTGATATACTCTAATCTATCATTTCTTAGACCAAAAGAAATGTCTATTTCAATTTCCCCTTGAAGTGCATCGATGCATTCTACAGTGTACCGATGCATCCTTTAACATGTGCATCGATGCACTCCTTATACATCGATGCACTAATTGCATTCGATGTTTCCATTTTTAAGGGGTGCATCGATGCACTTCCTGTGCATCGATACACACTGAACAATTTCTGGAGATTTACCCTTGATGCATCGGTGCACCTTGAATATGCATCGATGCACATAGCCCAGAATTCATTTTTTAAGCCCGAAAATCTACTCAAATGCTTCATCTTTCATCCTCTTTCATGTCTCAACTCACATACACATATTCAAACTCATTTTTATTCATTAATCACCTCTTTAACATCAAAATCCTATTCTCCATATGTAATTAAAGAATTACACTAAATTTTCAACATGTTCCAAAATCAATTCTATTGCTTCTAAGTTCTTAATTAGACCCTTGACAAGTTAAATTTAACTTCCCACTCTAGTTATGAACTCTATTTCAAGATTTCACCCAAGAACCTCAAATCTTTAATCCCTCATAACTCCATCATACTTTGATTTTAAGATAACTCAAGCTTTCCTTAAGCTTAGTTATCATCTAATAATCAAACCCCTACCTTAAAATCAACAATTAATCCATAAACAAAGAAACTCACCTTTGAGCTTGGAGATATGGGAGGAGAAAGAAGAAGAAAGAAAACTCTGGATAATTCTCTCATTTCCCACGTGATTCATTATCTTATAAAAGGAATATAAAAATCTTACTTGTCAATTGACCATTTTACCCTTTATTTCATTCAATAATTACTAAATAACCTTCATTATATTTCCAATAAATCATTGAACTATTCAATTATCCTACTTTAATCACCAATTTTTGAAACTTTACAATTTGGTCACTAACCCGGTATTGAGGATGTTACATGAACACAATTATCCGACACATGATTTGGAGCTAGCAGCTGTAGTGTTTGCTCTGAAGATATGGCAGCACTATTTATATGGTGAGTGATGCTACATTTATATAGATCATAAGAGTTTAAAATATTTTCTCACTCATAAAGAGTTAAATCTAAGGAAAAAGAGATGAGTTGAATTTCTCAAAGACTATGATGTGATTATTGATTATCATCATGGGAATGCTAATGTGGTAGCTGACATACTTAGCCGAAAAACCTTTGCTGCTATGAGAACATTAGATGCACGACTATCAATAGACGAAAATGGTGAATTGGTTACAGAATTGAGATTGAGACCTACCCTAGTAGATCGAATCAAGGATATTCAAAATAAAGATAATAACTGTCTAGATAGAATGGAGCAAGCAAAGATTTTGGAAGTCTTTGCATGAGGCATTAGGAACTCGATTAAATTTCAGCACAACTTATCATCCTTAGACAAATGGTCAATCTGAACGAACTATTCAGATACTTTAAGACATGCTAAGGGCGTGTGTTATTGATTTCAAAGAATCATAGGAAAATTATTTTCCTTTAGCAGAGTTTGCTTATAACAATAATTATCAATCGAGTATCAAAATGGCTCATTTTAAAGCATTATATAGAAGAAAATGCCGAACGCCACTGAATTGGTATGAATTAAAAGATCGAGATGTAATTGGTCCAGATCTAATTAAGGAAATGGAAAACAAAGTGAAGATCATTCAAGATAATCTCAAGATAGCTGCATATAGACATAAATATTATGCTGATTTAAAAAGAAAAGAGATTGAATATCAAGTAGGTGATAAGGTATTTCTTAAAGTGTCACCTTGGAAAAAGATTCTGAGATTTGTAAGAAAATGAAAATTGAGTCCAAGATTTATTGGACCATACGAGATTGTAAAGAGAGTTAGACCAATAGCTTATCAGTTGGTTTTACCTCTAGAGATGGATAAGATTCATAATGTATTTCATGTATCAATGCTTCGAAGATATCGATCAGATCCTTCACATGTGATTACACCAGAGGAAATTGAGATTCAATCGAACTTATCATATGAAGAGGTGCCAGTAAGTATTCTAGCATATAGAGTCAAAGAATTAAGAAATAGGACGATACCGCTAGTAAAAGTTCTTTGGCGGAACCGTAAAGTTGAGGAAGCAACTTGGGAACGAGAAGAATATATGAAGGAAAATTTTCCTCATCTATTTAATACAAGTATGTAGATATGTATGAATTCGAGGACGAATTATAATACCCCAAATTTTATTTAGTAACTAAAAATATAAGTTTTGAAAATTTAGTAACTAAATTGAAATTTTGGAAAATTGAAGGGTCAAAATGAAAAATTGAGAGATGAAAATTTTACAACAATTTTAATAATATTAAAATAGAGATGAAGGAGTGGCATGGAGGTAATTGTGGGAATTTATTAAGGGTAATTTGGGTTTTTGGCCCAAAATGAATATAAGATTCATTTTTAATTATATATTAAAGATAAGTGGGGAGATTTTTCTCAAGAAAACTCACAAACTCTCTCTCTCTCCATCTTCAGCTATTGCCAAGTCTACTTAGCAAGGTAAGATTTTTATTTTCATTTTTGATGTTATTTTCTTGAGAATTAGACTTCGATGTAGTTAGGAAAAACGTTTTACATTCAATTCGCTACGTTTTGACATGAATATCAGTAGGGTTTATGTTCAAGTTCATCTTGAGTTAATGAAGGGGATGTTGTTTTCTTGTGTTTAGGGGTTATGAAGAGTTAAGTGATTTTAAAGAATTGGTTGTAAGAATTGATAAAGAACCTAAGGATGAAGTTAATGAAAACAATTAGATTTTGAATCTAGCTGTGAGTTTGAAAATTCACCAAAAACTCTTTAAAAATTATTTGGAGGTTATTTTTATATATCTGTGTTCGATATCAATCTATTTTTATTAAACAAACAGGGATCAATGTTAAGGTGTATACAAAAAGATATGAATTTTTAACCGAGGAAAGATCAGAAAAACGGGCAACAAATTCTGCACAAAACAGATTCTGTCAGTCAACTTTGAAAATTCACCATAAATTGTACAAAATGAATTAAAATGATTTATTTATATGGATAGATTCGTATTCGAGTATATTTTTCAATGGAATAAAAAAATTAAATTCCAGTGTGTATATAAATATAGAATATTGATTCTTTAAAGGTAGTGCAAGTTGTATGAATATGGAAATTTTAGAATTTAAGTTGAAATGGATTAGAAGATGAAGAGTAATGTTTAAATGTTGAATATATTTTTGGATGCTTGGAATTGAATTTAAAATGCAAGAGACCATTTTGAATAAATTGGAAATATATTGAGAAGAATTTTAAAAGAATTCATTTTAATGGTTAGATGGTGGAATTCGAAAGGTTCCAAAACTTTGGGGACTTGTTTGCAAGTTCTTAAATGAAGAAGTATTATTTGAGTAAATTATAGAATGCTGGAAAATTTATTAGTATGCTGAATTTTGAATTAAATATTGAGTTGAGGTTGAATTACAAATTTATAAAGTTAAGTGTTGAAAATCGAAAGTTTAGGAAAGTTTAGGTTGAAATTTATAATGTTTTGAATATTGAAGAATTGATTTGGGTATTTTATTCAAGTGCTGGAATTTTAGTAATTAATGTAAAATTATCATAATGGTGAAAGACCATTATGAATTAAAGGAAAAGTTGAGTTGAATTCTAGAAAGAATTTAGAATATGTAGTTTGATTTTATAATTGGTAAAAGTTGAAGAATCATGTTGGGAATAATTATTTATGGAATTGAATAAGTGTTTCGATAAGTTTGAAGTTATAATGGAGTTATGAGTTTGGTTGATATCGATTTTATTTTATAGATTTTCCAATGTTAAAAATGAGCTTATATTAGTACGATACTAATATGTAGTTGGAACAATTTTTGTGTTATAATTTGGTATTGTCAGGCTACATTAAATCTATCAATCCGAACGATTTGAATGGAAAGGACAAAGCTTGTGACTCTGTAGTGCGGCAAAGGTGAGTGAGTTTATTTATTTATTTTGATCGAGGACGACTTGCGATAAGTCAACCTCATTCCAATTTACAATATGATTTATAAAGTTTATAAAGAATATTTTTATAATATTCTATATCAATCTTATGAATGATTTAGGGTATGAACTGCCCAAGCTTGATATTTTGATTATGAATTGATTATGATACATCAGCCCAATGTGTGTTATAGTGAGAACTGTTGGTACACTTGGCATGCCATTAGTTGAGTATTTCTCCATTATCAGCTTTGATACATTCGTGTATCAATGTTATCATATCAGCTTTGGTATATTCGTGTATCAATGTTATCATATCATCTTTGGTACATTCGTGTATCAATGTCCATCACCGTTGGTGCTTATTCAAGTTATGATGGCACTGAAGTGCATCATATCTCAATATCAGTTAAGATTTGCACCATGTTGTGCATAGTGTGCACCTTACTCACTTATCTTATGTTCTTCTAAATATGCATTGGGCTATGAAAATGACTATGCAAGTTGTGAATGATTTTCAGTTGACAGAAAGTATGATATGCTTATTTTATCAAATATGATGTATCAGGATTTTCATGAGTTCATGATTTAAAACAAAATTTCAGGTCTCACTGAAGAAATCGACTTGGATATGTTGTTTTGCTAGTTTAATGTTTTACTTTGAATTATTTTATTTATGTTTATGATATTTTCAGATTTTTCTTACCTTACATTATTACTGTCTCACTAAGTTATACTTAGCGCGTGATGATTTTCATGCGTAACTTCTAATAAGGATAAGTACGATCAGTAAGGAGCTATCAGAACATCTTTTTGGAAAGACATACATATCATCAGTATCAGCAAGACATCTATGATGTTTCTTTTATCTTATAGTGGCATGTATAACTATGTCTATAGTTTCTATTTATCGTATTTATTTTAAATAATTTGTAATAGTAAACTAGGACTATTTTAGTTTATTTTACTTAGTTAGTTTTATCGGTATCTATGCATGACAAGAATTTATTACATTATTATGTTCTTAAAAGATTTTACGAAAAGACATGGTTTAGTAAAATTACTTCTTAACAAATGATTTTATTTTCCTGTAATAAAGAAATAAATCATAAGTTGAGATATACTTTAAAATATTTTTAAAGTTAGCATAAGCGTTTTTAAAGGAAATAAAATTTTAAGGATATTTCAGTTCAGTAAATATTTTCAAGTTGATGAGACATCTTTGACTCGTATATCGAGACATATACGAGTTAAGGGTGTTACAATTTGAGTATGTTTTCATATTCAAAATATAACATTCTAGTATGTCAATATCAGTACTGGAAGAACAGAACCGATACTATTTTTCGTGTAAGGCCTAAATCAGGTTATTTTGCAAGGGAAGTATCGATACTACATATAGAAGTATTGATACTCGGTATCGATACTCAGAGGGTTAGTATCGATATCGACGTATTTTTGAAAACACGAAGCTAAATTGGGTATCGATACTCACAAGGATACCGATACTTACAGGGGTATCAATACCCAAGGTACCAATACCCATGTATTTTTCAAAACAAGGAAGCAAATTTTGGTATCGATACCCAGTTGAGTATCGATACCCAATGGGTGAGTATCGATACTGCTGGCCCAGTATCGATACCCACAATGATTTTTTGGCAATTTTTTCAATCAGTTTGGGGGTACGAGCTTGGGTGTTTTGAGCCCATATGAGCTTCAAGTGTTAAATACAAATGAAAATAATCAATGCTTCTAATTTCTCACCTAGAAATCAAGCAAGATAGGATGATATAAGATTGACCTTGTGTGACACTCGGGAAACGGTTCAAACACCCGATTTACTCTAGCATTATTACAATCATCATTTGTTTGTTAATATCCGACTATTGTCTGTTTGGTATGCATCTGATGCACGTAAATTTTGGGTCGCATCAGTTGAATTCTGATGCACGTATATTACGAAATCATACTCTATGCTCGATTAGGTACGAGATGCGAGCTTTGAATGCACGTAAATTCCAAACCTCTCCCTAACCTCTCGAGGATCCAATGTAGAATAAGGGTTATAAGTTCTAACGCATATAAATTTTAATTATTACTCCGAAGCTATCATGTTCTAGATAGGCTAGTGTGTTGTCCGAGATGTACGTAAATTCTTCAGACTACACCACTTGGCCTATCTCATGTTTGATATGTACTTACACATATTTATGAATTTTCATTCTGGTATGTTCATGTAATGAATGCATGTAGTATTGCATAGTTATTTTCGTAGCACTAAGCTTGTGAGCTAAACGCGTGAAATGTGTTTCTGTGCGCAGGTTAGTTGAGGATCGCTGAGGGATCCTATCGCATCTGTACATTCCAGACTAGCCGATTACCATAGTATGTCTTGAGTATTTGTAGAGGGCATGTATTCTATATGGACCTTGTATAGTTGAGTCATAACTCTACTTTGATTTTAAACCCTATGGTCACGATGTACGTATTTTAGAGGACTCATATATTTTGTAAACGTTGAATTGATTTCTGATGCAATTTATGATGAATTATTTTGATGATTACAAATGTTGTAAAACAAAATTTTTGTAAACATTTCAGTGGTTCCAAGTGATATCATAATCCATGGATCTTTGGGTCGGAATAGATTAGGGTGTTACATTTAGTGGTATAAGAGCGTCCAGGTTTAGTTCTTTGTAAGACTCGCGGGTCAGAGTCAGTAAGTATCTGTGTGAGTACATACCCCTAGAATGTCAAGAATACTTAAGATTATGAAATTTCGATAGTGACCTCTCTTTCCTTATATTTGTAGGATTTGACCATGGCCAACAATACGATTCCTAGTCATGAGGGTCAGAAAGAGAGTCGTGCTCATTGGCAGGAGATTTCGGCGATGAGTACACCCTAGACTCTGAGTATGAGATACACACAGAGGAAGGAGTAGATGAGGTTATTTTCTTTCACAATCTGAACTTGACCCTTAGGCACATAGTGCGTGTCACTCTGAATTTGTTCTCTATGCCCCATTCCCCACCTGTACCCCCATTTCAGCTTGTTTGATGAATTAAGAGTCTCTGGTCGAGAGAATCCGTCGATACATGATGACCGACTTCTATGGATTCGGGTATGATGATCTCATCTCTGCTGACCAGTGGCTCCGAAAGACACTCCACATGTTACCTCAGTTACACTTCACTCCCAATAGCAAGTTAGAGTGTGTCATCGCCCTTCTAAACGGTGACACAATTGATTGGCGGGAGACTGTAGAGCTGGTAATAGAGCCAGATAATCCCATCTTGAGTTATTTTTGTCAGAGTTCCGTGAGAAGTATATTGAAGAGGCTCAAACTGACGATCTGCACGATCAGTTTCTATATTTGACTCAGGGTGATCAGACAGTACTTGAGTATGAAAAGGAGTTTCTCAGGCTAAGCAAGTATGCGTCAGAGCTTATCCCGACCGAGGCTCACTATTATAGGAAGTTTAGGGATGGTCTCCATTTGGATATCTAGACTCAGTTAGTAGTTAATCCCCCTCGTGCATTTACATATCTGACCCGATATACTAAAGTAGTTGAGACAATTCTATGAAAGAATGCTCAAGAGGTGAGTGACTCAGTGGGACAGAGTCAGAGGGCTCTAGAGGTTACGAGGCTATCTCAATCGTCAGCAAAGTGGGCCAGAGGCTCTCATAGATCAGGGAGACCATCTTCAGGGTCATCTAGAGGAGTAACTCAAAGCTCAGGTTATGGAGGTAGGTCTGACTCACGTAAGAGACCCTTATCTTCCGCTTCGGGATTGAGTGCCAATATATTTAAGAGGGCATTGTCTCACCCAGTTTGTTTGACCTGCGGGCGTAGGCACCCTGGAGAGTGTTACCGAGCGACGGGGAATTACTTCAGTTGTAGGTCTTTCGACTATTTTGTTCAAGACTACCCCTGAGCTCAAAGTTCAACCCCCACATCATCCTAAAGATCTGTGTCATCCGTGCAGTGAGGCCGAGGGTCCTTGAGGGGTGACAGATCCACATCAAGGCAGCACAATAGGGATGTATCTAGATTTAAGTCCGATCAGGAGCCCAGGGTAGCCTCACGTTAGTATGCCATCATAGCCCATGAGGAGTGTGATGCTTATGTAATTTTAGGTATTTATACAGTCTTTTCTATTCCTGTTACTGCCTTAGTATATCCAGGTTCTAGCAACTCCTATATTTTTTATGATTTGGTTCTAGAGAGAAATATCACGACTTAGGATTTAAAGATAGGGGTCAGAGTGTCTAGTCCTGTAGGGTTAGACGTGTTGGTTGACAAGGTTCATCAACATTGCCCCGTAGAACTCTAAGGTGAGGTATTCTTAGCCGATTTGATGGAGATACCGTTTCGGGAGTTCGGGTTGTATTATCAATGTCGTTTCGACAATTAAGGCTCATAGGTTTTTGAGTCAAGGGTGCGAAACCTTCTTGGATCATGTTGTGGACACACGAGTCTCTGTCTCGACACTTGAGGATATACGTACCGTTTGAGAGTTCTCTAATGTGTTTCTGAAGGAACTACTAGGGTTACCACCTGGCCGCGAGGTCAAATTCAGCATAAAAGTTATGCTAGGTTCAACCCCGGTGCTTATTGCACCCTATTGTTATGACGTCAATAGAATTGAATGAGCTAAAGAATCAGATTCAAGAGTTGGTGGATAGGGTTTTCATTAGATCGAGTGTTTTTCCTTGGAGAGCGTTGATCTTTTTTGTCAAGAAGAAAGATATGTCGATGAGGTTGTACATCAACTATCGACAACTGAATAAATTGACGAACAAGAAATACTACTCGCTTCCTCGAATTAAAGATCTTTTAGACCAACTTAAGGGCGTATGTGTGTTTTCCAATTGTCGTAACCGGTTTTCGTTCGGGCACGAATTTTTTTACTTACTTGGCGGGAAAAATAATGTGAATAAATGGTTTTTAAAATAAATTTGAGAGTCGCCATCGGCCTTTTGGGTCAGGTAGGTCGAATACCTAAAAATTATATTTTAAAAGAGTTTTTAAGAAAACATCAGTTAAAAGATGAACTGATCTGCGTTTATAACCAAAAATTCTTTCTTTTTAATAATAAAAAGGGATTCGTGGTCGGTTACGTTTAGGGAAGGATTAGCACCCCTACAACGCCCAAAATTGGTACTTTTTAATTATTCATTGTCTCTATTATTAAAAATTTAAGAATTCAAAATATATTTAATTTATAATCCTATTATTTCAAAATTATAATTATGAGAAAAAATATTAATTTATATATATTTATAAATAAAATATTTATTTAGAAATATCAGAAAAAGACTTTTAGGTACCTTAAGATTATAATTAGAACTATATATTTAAAAGCAATAAAACTTTATGAAAATATTTAAAATTAGTGACTAAATTATAATCTAATAAAATTAAATACCTAATTCATAATTAATTATTTAAAATTATAAGGATTAAACATGCTATTTTCCTTATTTATTAATTTGGTGACTAAACTAAAATTATATAAAATTCGAATATCAGATTAAAATAAATTAAAAAATACGTACTTGGGATTAAAATATTAATTATTAAAACTAAAGGACTAAATACGTATTTTATATAAAATATTTATAATTACGGTTAAGGGCTAAAATATAAATAAATAAAATTTAGAGACCAAATTAAAAGGATCATAAATTTGATTCAGTGACTAAAATGTAAAGTTACAAAAATGATGGACTGCGGATGGGGTTTACCTATATGTGAAATTACACAGATACCCTCACCAAAACGGCGTCGTTTTGATGAGGGTATTTATACCCATTTAAGCTGGCCCTTAAGGGCCATTATTTCATTTCTCTGGTTTTGAAGAGAGAGAAGCTCTCGTTTTCTCTCGCCGGAAGAGAAAACAGGCCTCCGTTTCCGGCGACGATCGCCGCCGTCGGCCGCAGTCTCTGGTGGCCGGAGATTACCAAACTACACCAAATTAAAGATCTCAACTCCTAAAGGCCAAATCCAGCCTCCTTTTACCCTAAATCCCCTTAGATCGATCTAGATCTAAGTTTTCTTTACCTTCGGCTTTCGACTTTCCGATGACGCGAGGAGACTCTGATGACTATGGTTTCCTCGGTAAGTTTCTCTATTCTCTCTTCTTTTGATTTCTGTTGTCTACTGGTTGTTGTGGTTGCTCTCTGTATCTCTCTGGCCGTTGTTCTTTATGTTTTGCTTTTTTTTTGCTCGGTATCTCTCTGTTGTTCTCTTTTTGCAGGTTTGTGGTGGCTTTTATAGCCACCACAGTGTTCAGCTCGGACCAGTCCAAAGGGGGAAGCTTTGGTGAGTCACCAAACTATTATGGTGACTCACCCCTAGAGCAGCGACGTGTGTGGCTTCATGGCGGTTCTGGAGACTTCGACGATGATGGTGCCGTGGCAGCAAGGAGTCGGCAGCTGCTGGTTGGGTCACCTGGCATTGAAGGTGTCGGCTGGTTGACGAATGGCGACCATATGGAATCAACGGCGGCGGCTGAGGACTTCTGGAGGCGGCGGCAGCAGCAGTAGTGCTAGGGTAAAAAATATAATAAATTAGTATCTTCAGCTGCCCCTCTTTGCTCATTCTTGTGTTAACAAGAATAGGGCAAAGACGAAAAGATAATAATTTTTTTTATCCATTTGACTTCACTTGATTATGATGGCAATGTTGAATAATTTCTTCTTTGGGATTAGTTCTTCTAATTATGAACTTTTCCACTGGGGATGACAATTTATCTCTTTCTGTGATGTAATCTAGCAAAGGTTGAACAAGCTCTTCTCATTGTGAACTTCTTCTTCTTCAGATGAGTTCTTCTCATTGTGAACTTCTTCTGGAAATGCTGATAATGATATATCTCCTTCTGTGATAGAGTCATGCAAAAGGTCGAACAAGCTCTTCTCATTATGAACTTCTTCTTCTTTCTTCAGATGAGTTCTTCTCATTATGAACTCTCTCTGGAAAAGTTGATCCATCGAGTGATGAATTCGAGCGAAAAGTTGAACAAGTTCTTCTCATTATGAACTTCTTATTCTTCTTCAGATGAGTTCTTCTCATTATGAACTCTTTCACTGGGGATGTTGATCCATCAAATGATGAATTCAAACAAAAGGTCGAACAAATTCTTCTCATTATGAACTTCTTCTTCCTTCTTCAGATGAGTCCTTCTCATTATGAACTTTTTCTGGAAAAGCTGATCTATCAAGTGATGAATTCAAACAAAAGGTTGATCAATTTCTTCTCATTATGAATTTCCTCTTCCTTCTTCAGATGAGTTCTTCTCATTATGAACTTTTTCTTCTTTCTTCAGATGAGTTCTTCTCATTATGAACTTTTTTCTGGAAAAGCTGATCCATCAAATGATGGATTTGAGCAAAAGGTTGAACAAATTCTTCTCATTATGAATTTCTTCTTCCTTCTTCAGATGAGTTCTTTTCATTATGAACTTTTTCTGGAAAAGCTGATCCATCAAATGATTGATTTGAGAAAAAGGTTGAACAAATTCTTCTCATTATGTATTTCTTCTTCCTTCTTCAGATGAGTTCTTCTCATTATGAACTTTTTCTGGAAAAGCTGATCCATCAAATGATGGATTTGAGCAAAAGGTTGAACAAATTCTTCTCATTATGAATTTCTTTTTTCTTCTTCAGATGAGTTCTTCTCATTATGAACTTTTTTCTGAAAAAGCTGATCCATCAAATGATGGATTTGAATCTTTGAAATTCCTTCAGAATTCAACATGGATAAAATGAATGAAAATGCACCTATTTTTGCAAATGTCTAAATATGATGCATGAATGTTTATGCAATCTTCATTTGACTTCAAAATGGTGAACTCAGTTTTCCTCCACTTCATCATTTATTGCCAGGTTCACCTCTGGATATCAGTGTAGCAACTTATGCTATCAAGCTTGCATTTCTGAAGAACTATCTGATCAACTTGTATCTTTATGTCTTCTTTGCTTCATGAAAGTCTCAGAAGAATTGTTTCATTTGTGGAACTCTTATCGTAGTCAGAACTATGACCTTGATGCCCCATTTTGTCTTTGATAATATCGGCTTTCTTTGCTTGGACTTGTGTAGAAATCTGATAAAGCTTTCATCTTTGAAAAGAGAATCTGTCATCTTTAAAAAGGGAATCTAGCATCTTTGAAGAGTGTAGATGTAGATATGCCTGACTCAGAAGGAATTAATTAGGAGAGTAGAGTATGTTCTAATTTAACTCTTGAAACACATCATAAGGAAGATTTATTCCAAATTTTTTTTCATGTCTCCACATATAATCAAATCTCGAATAAGGCAACTTGGACCATATCATGTCGAGATGCTTAACAACAACCTGTCGTTCAATCATAGTTGGCTCCACTAGTTTCTTGTTGTTAAAATTTCTGCTTCCCTTCTGTGGAAAGAAATCTTCATTATATTTCACTTCTAATCTTGGGGTTGAAGAAGAAAGATTTCATCTTGGATCAATAATGGAAACCATATGATCACAACATTGGTTCAGCATCAGAATAGCAGGTTCGTAAAACATTTAACAGCGCATTCATCTTTTCCTGTGGCTTCTGCTCAGATGTTCGTAAAACATTTGACAACACATTCATCATTTCCTGTGGCTTCTGCCAAGATTTCTCAATCATTGAAGCTCTTTGCATGGTGTTTAAAATTTTTGTATGATGTCACAAGACCATTTGACAACAAAAATCAGTGGGGATTCAAGTGTAATGTTGGTATGACCAAAAAGTTGGTCAAATTCACAAAATGTGCTGGTGTCGAATTGAATAGGAGATACTAACAAATCTTGATATCATCTCTGGAAAAGGCAAATGTGATACTGATCATGCTTTCTTTCATAATGAGCATTGTAGAAAGTAGAAACACTTCAGCTATATGATCAATGTACATAAAGATATCTTTGGAATTCTTACAGTTGGGGATGAAACGCACATGATAAACCAAATAGATGAAAACTCGGTTCAGTCTAGCTGGCAATGATAACCCCAGTAACATCGGGAAAGAGCAATATACATGAGCTTCTCTCTTCAATGTCATCAAGTAAACAAAACTGATGTGAAAAATAGCTTCGTAACCTCAACAGTATGGTTGAAACTAACTGACAAGAATCTCAAAGAAATATTTTCAATTATCACCGACACACAAAAGGCCAAATTCAGATTTTGAGGTATCGAGGAACTGATCCTTGGATCGAATGGTCTACAAAGGGACCATCTTTATTCATGCAACCATGATGTAGCTTAACAAAGAACACACTGTCATGTGACACATGGTTTAAGAAGATTGGGTATTTGAAACCATACTTGCTGAATAAATATTTGTTCAACAACATGACCCTATTGCAACTGCCTGATGAACGAAGCAATTATGTATGGTTAGCTCGACTGTTATTGTTTTACCCTTTTCATTCTTCATATTTTTCTATCTTATTGGAAATATCTGCTCAAGTCAATGATTTTGACACATGATGATGTGGGCCTTCAGCATGCCCCAACAATTGCTGATGCAATCGTTCAAAAATGCATCAACAGTCCTAATTCTGATTGAAATGGGCTTTCAACATGCCCCGATATTTGCTTCTTGTTAATCTGAGCCTTCAAAATGCCCACATGGATCTGTCTGAAGGAACCTTTAAAATGCCCCAACATTTGCTGATACAGATGTTAAAAGTGTGCTCAACATTATTTCTTGTTGAGATGAGCCTCTAAGAATGCCCAAATATTCATTTTGTTGTGAGCCTTCAAAATGCCCCAATATTCTAGTTATGATTGAAAATGGGCCCTCAAGATATCCCTCTAGATCTGTCTGATTCACTCTCAATTTTTTGACTGAAATGTAATGATCCCTACGAGGTCCAATGTTGACAGTGAATGTTGTAGTACTTGTAGCTTTTTCATGCCCCAAATCTGTTTATCTTGAATACTCTCATTCTGGTGTCACTAAACAGTAGTATTGTCAAGTAACTGGAGGAAATCTCTTCATGTTGTCACAAACTTAAGAAGTATTCAATCATTCTGACAGAAACCGTCTGAGATATGTATCTTCTGAATGAGGTGACCATTTCTGTATCTGGAGGGATTTAGTCAGACAGAGCAGTGAAAATAGCTTGGTAATCCGTTCCAGGCTGACACAGTGGCTTATCTTTCAGTGAAAGCTCTCTGAAATATACTTTTCTGTGGGGAGAAACCAATTTATGCAAACATAATCTGATGCAATAGCAAGACTACATATACAGTGGTACAGGCTTATCAAAATCCACACCCATGCAACATGTGATTCTGATAACAACTCATCTGATTATGAAACGATCTTTCAGGATGATTCACAGATATTGATAGTTCTTCTGATATCGAGGAAATCATGAATTCTGATTCTGATGAGGAGAGTAAACTGTTATACTTGACAAAATGAGATTCTCAGAGGCTGAGGCTTCAATAGCCATGGAGAGATGTGGTCCAGATTCATCAATTGCAGAAATTGACAGATTTAATATGTGCTCAAATGGCTAAGGCTACTGACGACTTCTTATGTAGAAGATAGGAAGCCATTATGCAATGATCCCAATTACAAGCAAAGGCAAAACTTGGGCTATGTTTTTTGAAAAGGAAGAAGCAGAGGAAGCTTGAAAAGAAGCTTCTTAATGAAGACGATCATGTTCATCTTTCTAATCCATGATTGGTTTGGAATTCTTACCGAACCAGATCAGAACTCAAAGAACACTTCCAGAAGATGCTATTGGGCCTCCTTATTTCTACCATGAGCAAATTATCTTTTAAATCCAATGATGGTTTTTGGGTTCATACCAAACCATATCAGATAACTCAAAGAACACTTCCAAGATGCTATTGGGTCTTCTTATTTCTACTATGAGCACATGGCATTGCTCCAGTTATGTTTGGACTGGAATATCATAGTACTTATTCGATGTAGAGCCAGAATTTGTAGATTCGAAGCATTTTCATGCTACTAACTGAAAAGGGCTATATTCATAATTCTGCCAATTGAGAACAGATTTCTCTTATTCTGCTTCTTCATGTGCTGATGCTTTTCCATTGACAAAGAAATGATGGCCCCTAGGATCCAAGAACAAAGTTGAACTTTTATAAATGTACAGGAAGTTCCAAATGACAGAAAGGATCTGTAAGGCTCTTGAAGCTTATGACGATGAGCCACCTTCGAGTGTCCAGAAGTATGTTCTTGATGAGTGCTGAAAATGGAATCTGGTATGGGTTGGAAGGAATAAGTTACTCCACTTGAACCTGATGAGGTGGAAATGCTCTAGGTTTCCCTAAAAACCATACATGAGGATCTGTATAGAGACATGTTCCATGGTGGTATCAATGTCCTTCTCTTTTCTCTGGGATCAATGATGCAGAAGTTGCCTTTTACTGTCTTGGCATTTTGAAAACAGATGTGCAAGAACTGAATGATGATCATTGGAGTAATTGATGAGTAGTTTTGTCGAATTCGACCTTGTTGTCAGTAGCATCCAGCGTAACAACCTTACTGGAAGAAATAAACATCATCATGATGACTAGAAGATTTTGTTGGTGCATTTCTTGCAATGACTGCTACGACAGCTTTCTTCTGTGTGTTCCAATATATCCTACTCTTTTCGAATCATGGAACGATTTAGTTAACAGTAAAACTGGTCATTCAACTTTTGGAATCCTGTAACCAATGTTACCCTATAAAAGGCCTATAAGGGTAGATTCTGTTCCAATGTCTTATTCTGTGCCATAAGTCCTCAAATTCAAATTCAACAATCTTCTGAAGGACATAATGAATATCTTGACAAAGAAAATGATCGGCATAGAAGAAGTAGCAATAATGTATCAAGACTTGAGCAGCATCACGGTATAACCAGAGTGCAGGTAGTGACTTGTTCATGGCTTTATGATGTAATCTTCTAGAGAACATGAATTGATGGTTGGGGAAAATAATCTGTCTGGTGATGCTTATCGCCCTCAGCATGAGATAAACGATAATCTTTCTTGATGAACTACTAATAATGTCATAAAAGAGTGTCACAAGTTCAATTCTCCAGACTTTCTGGCTTCTTGGACCACTTGCCTTCAAAAATGTGAAGTGTTTCATTATTCTAGCCTCATTCATTCTTTTTCTTCAACAGAGGTAGAATAAGCAACAATTTGCTTCAAGGACCTTCTCCATTTGAGACTATCATGTTTGAAAATGTTTTTTCTCCTTTCTTTATTGAAGAATGAAATAATTTTGCAAAGTATTACCCTTTCAGGTTCACAATATAATCAATTATAAACAATGAGTTTAATGAATATCAAATAAATCAACTACACTTTTAAATCATTCAAAAATCATAGTCCTATGGCAAGTGTCAAACTATTGATGATTTAAGGTAGGTGGATTCTGGTAAAGTAGGTTCTTTCAGTTGGTTTAGTATGTCGCTTTGGGCTTCCATTAACTTGAAGAAATGGTTGTTATGTTCATCTTGTAGAGATGCTTCTCGTTTCCAGAATCTTAGGAACGTCTTTGGGATGTGTGGTGCTTCATTAAGAGCTTAAGATCATCTCTTATGTCGTTGTTGCACTATTCAATATTCGAGGTGCCTTTTCAGGTTTTCAACTCGAATCTTCCTTTGGTTTCAAGATGTTATTTACATCTTGAACCCCCCCTTTTATCATTTTTTATATCATGCATTAAAGATTTTTAAAAACTAATTTTTGCAAATAAAAATCAATCTTGAAAGACGAAATGAATTCTGAAGATATTCTCTTTAGATGCCTTCTTGCTTTGCTTGACTTGGATCTGCCTTATTGGGGATTTTTCTATCATCTGGATCCCTCTAGACTGCCAAATTTTGAATTCATTTCCATTTTCTCATATCTTCATCATTTCTTTCTCTTCTTGTTGAATATGAATATCTGAATTAATTGTACTTGATCCATCTTGTAACTTGAGGCTCCCTGGAGTCACCCATCTTGATTCAAATTCTCCCCTTTTTCTTTTTCTTTTTCCTTTTTTTTTCCGTTTTCATTCATTTTTTTTCTTTTTTTTCTTCTTTCTTTGCTGGATTTTTCTTTTTTCTTTCTTTGCTGGATGAGTATAAGACTTCAACTGTTTTGAATACCTTTTTCCTTTTTGTCCTTTTTCCTTCTTCAAGTATAATATTTCTTGACAGAATCTAAGTTTATTTGGTTTCTCAGAACTTTCCCATCCATTTCTGCCAAGATCAACGCTTCTCCGGAAAAGGTTTTTTTTACAACATATGGCCCTTCCAAATTAGACATCCATTTCCCCCGGAAATCTTTATGTATAGGCAATATTAGATCACACTCTTAGAACTCTCTCGGATGTACTTTCTGTTCGTGACCTTTCATCATCCATTTTTGATACATCTGCCCATGGCAAATAGCTTTCAATTGGTTCTTATCAATAAGGTTGATTAAATCGAAATTGAATACATTCAGTCTTCTCCAATTTTTCCTCCTTTAGGATAAAAAATAATGGGATCTCAACTTCAATTGATAATACTGCTTCCATACCATAGACTAAACAATAAGGTGTTGCCCCAGTAAATGTTCGCACAGTAATTCAATATGCATATAAAGCAAAAGGTAGCTTCTCATGCTAATCCTTGTAAGCTTCAGTGGTCTTTGTAATGATCCTCTTAATGTTCTTATTTGCTCCTGCAAATGCCCCATTCATCTTTGGGTGATATGACACTGAGCTGGCGTGCTTGATCTGTGCTCGAAGTTTAGTCATTTCATACATAGAATTCCTTGTAAAAAGAGGTATCTCCAGGGGGATGAATATTCAAGATTAACTTTACTTACATGAAAAATGTGATTAATGCATGATATATTTATTTCAATTAATCACTTTTTCCTTCTTCTTGAGTATGCCCTAATCACTCGAAATTATCTTCAATGAGTTGGTCCATGATGCCTCATCTCGTCTCTTCTTGTAGTAAGATTCACGGATAATTGAAAGTTTGGTTCTTTTGAGGTCTTTTGGTTTATGATGGTTTTGTGTTTGGAAGGACAAATGTGGACTTTTGAAGTCGTATATATGGTGGAATGTAGTATCATCAATCACTCTACCGAAAAGGTAAACATCTGGAGTAGGTGTCTCAAAAGAGGTGGAGACATTTCTTCAGAGTCTCAGATAAATTAGTGTCAGGATTTGGTTTTGGTAAGGGTCGAGTAATTGGCATTGGATGGGATATTGAAGATATAATTTTACCACTTGCCAATAGATCTACTCTTGAAAAATTAAAAGAATATTTAATCTACTTGATACTCAATAATCTCAAGATTAAAATTTGACTCCTTGCTCATAACCATAAAAGAAATACATATTTATTTATTGTACAAAAGGCGGAGAAAGGAACAAAAAACATATTCAAACAAGATGCTAAAAATAGAAAGTACTACAGTGGTAGATAACACTTCCACTTATTTATTTTATCATGCCTCATTACTCCGATAATGTTAAGTGTGTTATTGGTCCAGAGTTCTTCTCCTCATTTGCCCCTCATTTCTTGATCATCTTTTGTGTCAAATTCTTTGGATAAACCCTCAAATGCACAAATCTTTGCTTCTTTCTGATCAGTCCCTATCATCATCTTCTTCTTCCCCGAGTGGAAATTAGGCTCAATTTTGTATTCAGAATAGCTTCCTTCGGTGATGAAAGTTTTGTTCTGATTCTGAATGCATCTTGCAGCTGTGATTGGAGTAGTATTCACTAGACTCTTTATATTGCCCATTGCTTCACTTGTCCTTGGAATATCTAATACAAATGTTTGAGGTTTCTTCAGAGTTACATTTTCCCATTCATTCTTAAACTGGTGGGCCAATCTCGAATTACCTCTCTTTTCATTTTTTCTTTTTCATTCTTTAGTATCAGAGAAGTATCAGGAGTTAAATCTATCATACATACTTCATATTCCTTAATTTTGCCTTTTTTCTTTTCAATATCTTCTGTGATCTTCATTTGCCTTGATCGTGTTAATTTCATTTTGGGGTTTGAATCCCGATTGTTTGATCAAAATGGATTGACTGTTAACATCCACTCTTATGATTTTATGAACCAAAAGGTCTTGAACTTATCTTTTGAAGTTACCGCAATTCTCGATGGAGTGTCCTCGGATTCCAGCATGATATTCACAAAAGACTTTCTCATTATACCATCTCGGGTAAGGAGGCAACAAAGGCTTAGCCTGACATGGGCCAATAAGATGGCTTTGAGTAACTCAGGATATAACTTGCTGCATAAACTGAAGGAAACTTGGGTAAATTTCCCCTGACATCACTGTCACATTACAATTATTTTCTTTGCTTTCTTGAAGATCTTGTGACTTACGATCTAGATGTTTGCTTTGTTTAGCTTTCTTCAATGGTACTGAAATTTCTTTTATGTTTCTCTTCAACCTGATCTTTGTCTCATCTTCTGGGGTCATACCCATTTTTGGAGATTTATCGAATTTCCACATTCCTTGACAAAGTTCTGGTCATTTGTTTCCATTGTATCATCTACATTATTCATAATCCTATTCAAATCTTTCACTATAAGATCCTCTAAGGGTTTCTCTCCATGTATCACAACATTCATCAGGTTCATCAGTTTGGTCATTTGCTCTTTTGAATCATCCTGAAAAGTTTTTGCATGATCAGTCATTCCTTGTTGAGTCTTGATAAGTTGCTCTTGCAGTTTCTCAATTCTACCAACTCTTGCTAAAATCTCATTCATGGCTATTATCCTTCTTTAGGAAGACCAAGTTAACTCCACTTTGATTCTGTCATGGAATTCTCCACGAATTATTCCACGTTTATCAAGATTAAATGCATGTAAAATAGTTTGAAATAAAATATAATTATGGAAATATGCAAATGTAAATACAAACGTAAAAATGCAAATGCAAATGTAAATATATGAAGGTAACAATAAAAATGCAAATTGTATAGTACAGAAGCAAATATAAGAGTATAAATGCACAATGAAAAATGCAAAGATGCAAAATGCAATGCATGTATGAAAAGGTGTTTACTCAAGAGTGATCATCTTAGAACAGTTTCATTGAACACAAAAGTTTCGGTACATCAAACAAAACTTTACATATAAGGATATATTTTACTCCTAACTTTTCCAAAGCCCAATTAGTTTCCATTCATGCTCAAAAAGTTGAGTCTTCAGTCTGCTTCATCTCCTTGTAAAATCAGATAAATCTATCATTTAAGAACCATATTGCTTGTCTGGACTGCAACTTCTTCCATGACATTCTCTTTCATCTTCTGTGTCATTTCTCGGAGTTGCTCATTTTCCCTTGTAAGAAAACCTTTCTATCCAAGAAGTTCTTGAACAAGATCCTCATATATGTTGCAGCTCTTTTTCAGCTTGGTGACCCCTGTTATCCACTCTTCTAGGGTACTTCCTAGGCCAGCATTTTGAAAGGTTTGACTGATCTTCTAAAAATATTCATGCATGGTTTTCATTTCTGTGCTCAATTTCTTGTTTTGGTCGTTCAAGTCCTTCAAATAACATGCTTGAGCTTCATAAAAACCTCCACTACTCTGAATGCCCTGACTGTTGCTCTTACCATAGACTGCTTTTGGTATCAATCTGGTAGAATCTTTGTGGAGTACTTTTGGTATTAATATAACAGGATTTCTGTGTGCATTGCTCGCTTCCATCCTCGTAGTTTCTTCAGGATGTCTTTCTTTGGCCGCATCATATTTTGTTTGATCATAAAACTTTTTGTCCATTTACGATTTCTTTCCAATTTGATGAACAATCTTTCAAGTCAACACCTTTTGGTTATGTCATGATCATGTAATGCAGGCACAAAACAAAAGAAATCAATATAAACAAGTTAAAACAAAACAAAATGTATGAAAATTAAAAAATGAGAAAGGAAATAAAAAAAATTGGTAAGTACCAATTAATGAAAGAAAATATTCTACCTATCATGGTATATAATATATCCTAACCTCATGCTTTCTAGTTCCATGCTTGGTTTGGAAAAATTAACCTAATAACATGATTACTAATTCGCAGGCATTTATTCAGAGAGAAAGATAATAAATTAAAAGCTAGAGTTTATTTCTCCTTTGTGTATACCTATTGACAAAATTTCGGCATGGTTTCAGATCGGGAGAGTTCTAGGGTTTATTATATGCATGTTTTCAGTTCTAGGAGTAAAGGTACTCGAACTGTCCTTGTTGATGCCCCCTTGGGCTGTCAAACCCTCAATCCTAGTCCATTACAGACTTAAGCGGATCGAGTTTAATTCGAGGGACACATTTCTTATGTCTGACACGGAGAATAAATTCTCACGAAGACATAGAGCATATAAACCCCGAAAGCTACTTGCTAGGTCTGACACGGAGAATAAATTCTCACGAAGACGTCGCTTTCACTCCCACTTAAAAGGGACCAACTCAATTATAAAGCTTTATGTTATGCAATGCAAGTGTTGTGTGAGGAGAAATATTCAAACCTCTGACAGAAAAATAATAATGAAATAAAATACTTGTAAGTAAAATGAAATATTAATAAATATTATAAAAATAATAAGTATATAAAAATTGAAAAGAAAGAATTATAAATTAAATATATGAATTTTAAATTTATAATTAATAGAGACAATTGATTTTAAAAGTTTGACCAGCATCCCCAGCGGAGTCGCCAAGCTGTCGTAACCGATTTTCGTCTGGGCACGAATTTTTTTACTTACTTGACTGGAAAAATAATGTGAATAAATGGTTTTTAAAATAAATTTGAGAGTCGCCATCGGCCTTTTGGGTCAGGTAGGTCGAATACCTAAAAATTATTTTAAAAGAGTTTTTAAGAAAACATCAGTTAAAAGATGAACTGATCTGCGTTTATAACCAAAAATTCTTTCTTTTTAATAAAAAAGGATTCGTGGTCGGTTACGTTTAGGGAAGGATTAGCACCCCTACAACGCCCAAAATTGGTACTTTTTAATTATTCATTGTCTCTATTATTAGAAATTTAAGAATTCAAAATATATTTAATTTATAATCCTATTATTTCAAATTTAATTATGAAAAAATATTAATATATATTATAAATAAAATATTTATTTAGAAATATCAGAAAAGAACTTCTAGGTACCTTAAGACAGCTCTTTTCTTCGATATTAATAAATATAACAATATAATATTTAAATAAAATTAAATTATAATTTTGTTTTATAATTTAATTTTAAAATACCAGAATAGGACATCCAGTTGTATTAAGACTGCCCTTTTCCTCGATATTAAAAAATAAATAAATATTAAAATATGATAAAATAATTTATATAAAAAAATAAATTATTATTATATATATATATTTATATGACTATAATAATAATAAAAATAATATTTAAATATATAAACAAATAAAATTAAAACATAAATAAACAATAATAAAAATAATTAGAACTATATATTTAAAAGCAATAAAACTTTATGAAATATTTAAAATTAGTGACTAAATTATAATCTAATAAAATTAAATACCTAATTCATAATTAATTATTTAAAATTACAAGGATTAAACATGCTATTTTCCTTATTTATTAATTTGGTGACTAAACTAAAATTATATAAAATTCGAATATCAGATTAAATAAATTAAAAATACGTACTTGGGATTAAAATATTAATTATTAAAACTAAAGGACTAAATACGTATTTTATCTAAAATATTTATAATTACGGTTAAGGGCTAAAATATAAATAAATAAAATTTAGAGACCAAATTAAAAGGATCATAAATTTGATTCAGTGACTAAAATGTAAAGTTACGAAAATGATGGACTGCAGATGGGGTTTACCTATATGTGAAATTACACAGATACCCTCACCAAAACGGCGTCGTTTTGATGAGGGTATTTATACCCATTTAAGCCGGCCCTTAAGGGCCATTATTTCATTTCTCTAGTTTTGCTTCTCTCTCTTTAGAGAGAGAAGCTCTCGTTTTCTCTCGCCGGAAGAGAAAACCGGCCTCCGTTTCCGGCGACGATCGCCGCCGTCAGCCGCCGTCTCCGGTGGCCGGAGATTACCAAACTACACCAAATTAAATATCTCAACTCCTAAAGGCCAAATCCAGCCTCCTTTTACCCTAAATCCCCTTAGATCGATCTAGATCTAAGTTTTCTTTACCTTCGGCTTTCGGCTTTCCGATGACGCGAGGAGACTCCGATGACTATGGTTTCCTTGGTAAGTTTCTCTATTCTCTCTTCTTTTGATTTCTATTGTCTACTGGTTGTTGTGGTTGCTCTCTGTATCTCTCTGGCCGTTGTTCTTTTTGTTTTGCTTTTTTTTTATTTTTGCTCGGTATCTCTCTGTTATTCTCCCGTTTGCAGGTTTGGGTGGTGGCTTTTATAGCCACCACAGTGTTCGGCTCGGACCAGTCCAAAGGGGGGAAGCTTTGGTGAGTCACCAAACTATTATGGTGACTCACCCCTAGAGCAGCGACGTGTGTGGCTTCGTGGCGGTTCTGGAGACTTCGACGATGGTGGTGCCGTGGAAGCAAGGAGTCGGCAGCTGCTGGTTGGGTCACCTGGCATTGAAGGTGTCGGCTGGTTGACGAACGGCGGCCATATGGAATCAACGGCGGTGGCTGAGGACTTCTGGAGGCGGCGGCAGCAGCAGTAGTGCTAGGGTTTAGAACCCCTAGCTAAAACCCTAAATTAGTTTAGGGTTTCCTTTTGGGTCTGGGCTGGTTTTGGTTGGGCCTGGGATTTGGGCTTGTAATTATTATTTTTAATAATAATAATAATAATAATAATAATAATATATATAATGATAATGATAATAATAATAATAATAATAATAATAATAATAATAATAATAATAAATAAATAAATAAATAAAATGGGTAAAAAAATTAGTATCTTTACCAATATCGATTTGAGGCCAGGGTACTACCAGTTGAAAGTTAAGGATGCCGACATTGCCAATATCACGTTCAGGACAAGGTACAACCATTACGAGTTCCTCGTGATACTGTTTGAACTTACCAATGCACCGAAGACATTTATGGATTTGATGAACCGTGTTTTTCACCCTGATATGGATCAATTTATGGTGGTTTTCATTGACGACATCCTTGTGTACTCTCGGTCTAAGGAAGAACATGATCAACACCTCTGCATTGTTTTACAAACACTTCTGGAGCGTCAGTTATATGCCAAGTTTGGGAAGTATGAATTCTGATTAATTGAGGTGATGTTTATGGGTCATGTAGTTGTAGTAGATGGCATCCGAGTGGATACTCAGAAGATTAAAGTAGTGTTAGATTGGGAAATCCCTAAGAATGTCACATAGGTACGTAGTTTCTTAGGCTTATCATGTTATTATCGTCGTTTCGTCAAGGGCTTCTCCATGATTTTGGTTTCGTTAACCAAATTTCTTGAAAAGGGAGTTCCCTTTGTATGATACGAAACACGCCAAGAGAGTTTTGACCGATTGAAGTAGATTCTTATGTAAGCCCCTGTTTTGACATAACTAGAATCTAGAAAAGACTTCACCATATTTAGTGATATGTCACTAAATAGATTATTATGTGTTTTGATGCAAGAGTGGTAGGTTATAGCATATATATCTCGTTAACTCAAGCCTCACAAATGACGTTATCCTACCCATGATTTGGAACTTGCCGCAGTGGTTTTAGTCTTGAAGATTTGAAGGCACTACTTGTTCGAAGAGAATTTCCACATCTTTACGGATCACAAGAGCCTTAAGAATGTGCTCACTTACAAAGAGTTGAACTTGAGGCAGTGAATATGGGTAGAGCTGCTAAAGGACTACAATTATGTGATCAATTACCATTTAGGTAAGGCGAATGTGGTTGCAGACGCCTTGAGTATGAAGATCGTAGTAGAGTTAAGAGTTTTACTAGCTTGTCTAAGTTTGACGGATTTGGGTTGTCTGCTAGTCGAGCTGAGAGTGTAACCCGAGCTAGTGAGCAAAGTTAAGAGATTTCAAATTTTAGACGATCAATTGAAGCCCTGAGTAGAGCAAGTTCTCCGAGGTGATGCCCTAGATTTTGAGTTACCCGAGGGACGCATACTGTACTTCTGAGGTCATTTATGTGTGTTGTCCGACAGAGAACTTCAGGAAAAAATCTTTCATGAGGCGCATTGCAGTCCTCTCTCCGTTTATCCGGGTAGAAACAAGATGTACAAAGAGCTTAGACCATTGTATTGGTGGCCGAGCATGAAAAGAGAAGTGTCCAAATTTGTTGCCAAATGTTTTGTTTACCAACAAGTGAAGAAGAAACATCATGTTCCCTCAGGGTTGCTGCAATCAATTCAGTTTTTGCAGTAGAAATGGGAGAGAGTGACTATGGACTTCATAACCAGTCTTTCGATGATAAGATTTAGGCATGACGTGGTATGGTTATAGTGGACTGTCTGACCAATTATGCTCATTTTCTCCCGGTTCGTATAGACTATACGTTAGAGAGATTGGCTCAACTGTACATTCGTGAGATTGTATGGGGTTCTTATTTCAATCATTTCAGACATAGATCCATGATTCACTTCTCGATTCTTGAAGGCACTACATGGTGTTTTGGGTACTAAATTGCATTACAGTACTGCCTTTCATCCTCAAACATACGGACATTCTGAGCGAGTTATTTATATCTTAGAGGATATGCTTAGGTGTACCGTTTTGGATCTGAAGGGAAACTGGGAAGACCACTTGTCTTTGGTAGAGTTCGTATACAACAATAGCTTATACGTAAACCTTCAGATGGCACCATACAAAACCTTGTATGGGCGCAAATACATAACTCCCTTGTGTTGGACAGAACTCAATGAGGGCAAGATAGTAGGCCCTGACTTAATCCGAGAAATTGAAGAAAAAGTTCAGCTGATTCAGAGTCATTTGAAAGAGGCTTATGAAATACATATGTCATATACCGATCTGAAGTGCAAGGATATAGAGTTCGCAGAGGGAGACAAGGTATTCTCAAGGTTTCCCCATAGAAGATGATACTCAGTTTGGCCACAAGGGCCACAATTCATTAGACCGTATGAGATTTTGGAGAGAGTTAGGCCAGTGGCTTATCGCCTGGCGTTACCTTCAGAGTTAGAATGCATTCACAATAAGTTCCACATCTCTATGCTTTAAAGATATCGATCTGACCTGTCACACGTTATCCCGCTTGAGCAAGTTAAATTAAGGTAAGACATGGCCTAAAAGGAAGAGTCGATTAGAATTCTTGCCATAGACGTTAAGAAGATACGGAACAAGAGAATGCCTTTAGTAAAGGGTTTGTGGAGAAACTATGGCATTGAAGAAGCGACATGGGAACCCGAGGAAGATATACAACTTTAGTATTCGTACCTCTTATATTCAGGTAAATTTCAAGGATGCAATTTCTTCTTACAAGAGGAGAGTTTTAACGCCATGAATTCCAGGTTAGGAGTTTTGGGTATATATGATTTGGACCTTAGAATAAAATCCTCTTATCCTATAAAGAGTTAATCCAAGTAGTAATTGATTTGGACTTGGGATGAGCTTAACAAGTGAGGAAAAAGGTGTTTCTAATATAAACCTAAATGTAAAGGGACTAGGTGAGTAATTTACCCATTTATTTTAATCAAAGCTGATTTTCATTGAATTTTTATGATATCACGTCTGTCACTCCTCCCTTTTTCATGTATTGTTTGTCTTTTCTTCCTCTTTTATCTTCTTCATCTTTAAGAAATCAAACTAAAGCTTTGAACTTTACGAGTTGCATACATCTTTTGTGAATCCTAAGGTAAGAATTACAATCCTCATCTCCCAAGCTTCCATTCAAGCCTCTATTTGCAAGTTTTGGTTAAGTTTCACAAAAACGAGTTTTGTGGTGTTTAATCCATATTTGGGGAAGTATTGGTTTATAGGATTGTTTTTAACACCTTTTTAAGCTTTAAAATGAGTTAATAGCTCATCTATTTTGTCCTAATTAGTTCAAGAGAATGGTGAGAGCTCCAAGGTAAAGGGAAGGGGAAAACTCACTCTTGAGTAATTTAGGAACATTTTTCAACAAGCCAGCATCAAGGTAACACGATTCTAAATTGTCCATACCACATGCAGTTCATTAAATGTGCATAAAATGTATGTTTTGTTCATGTAAGCATGTTAGAGTGATTTCATGGCAAGATTTGTATTTGTGTGTTATATGCATGAAAGATGGTTCCTTTTTACCTCTAAGATCTTAAATAAGAAATTAATAAGCTTTTCTAGTCTTAGGGAAGTGTTTCGGGGTGAGATTTGAGTATGTTTTCTTGCTTAAAACATAACATTCTAGTCTGTCGGTATTGGTATTGGAAGAACAGTACCGATGTTGTTCTTCGTGTAAGGCCTAAATCAGGCTATTTTGCAAGGGAAATATCATACTTATTATAGGAGTATCTATACTCAGGGCTCAATATCCACACTCAGAGGGTCAGTATCGATACCGACGTATTTTTGAAAACATCGAAGCTAAATTTGGTATCGATACTTACGGGGGTATCGATACCCAAGGTAGAGAATCGATACTCCCCATAGGAGTATCCATACCCAAGTATTTTTCAAAACATCGAAGAAAATTTTGGTATTGATACCCGGTTGAGTATCGATACCAAAAGGGTGAGTATCGATACTACTGGCCCAATATAGTTACCCACTGTGATTTTTGGGTAATTTTGTTCAATCGATTTGGGGGTACGGTCTTGGTTGTTTTGAGTTTGTATGAGCTACAAGTGTTCAACAAGTGAAAATAATTAAGACTTCTAATTTTCTTACCTAGAAATCAAGCAAGATAGGATGACATAAGATTTGCCTTGTGTGACACTCGGGAAACGGTTCAAACACCTTAGTTACTCTAGCATTATGATGATCATCCTTTTTTTAATATCTAGATATTGTATGTTTGGTACGCATCTGATGCACGTAAATTTTGGGTTGTACCGATATGAATTTCGATGGACGTAAATTCTAAAATCGTACCATATGCTCGACTAGGAACGGGATGTGAGCTTTCGATGCACGTAAATTCTGGACCTCGCCCCGACCTCTCGAGGATCCGAGGTAGTCTGAGGGCCATAAGTTCTAACACACTTAAATTTTGTTTCTTACTCCAAAGCTATCACGTTCTAGATAGGCTAGTGTGTTGTCCGAGATACACGTAAATTCCTCCGACCACACCACTTGACCTATCTCATGTTTGATGTGTACTTACACATGTTTATACTTTGCATTCTGATATGTTCATTTAATGAATGCATGTAGTATTGTATAGTTATTTTTGTGGCACTGAGCTTGTGAGCTCAGCGCTTGAAATGTGTTTTCGTGCGTAGGTTATTTGAGGATTACTGAGCGAGCCTATCACATCTGTCCATTACAGACCAACCGATTATCAGAGTATGTCTTGAATATTTGTAGAGGACGTGTATTCTATATGGACCTTGTATATTCGAGTCATAACTCTGCTTTGATTTTAAACTCTATGGTCATGATATACGTATTTTGGAGGACTCCTATATTTTGTAAATGTTGAATTGATTTTTTGCTGCAATTTATGATGAATTATTTTAATGATTACAAACATTTTAAAAAGAAATTTTTGGGTTGTCCATTTCGGTGGTTCCAAGTGATATCGTAATCCATGGATCTTTGGGTTGGACTGGATTATGGTGCTACATATAATCATTGAAATAAAACTAGTAACTTAAGAATACATAAGGACAATACAAGGAAATGTTAAATTTAATAAAAAAAAAAAACTCGAACAAAGATAGATACAAACAAATCTGATCACGTCGGCAAACGAACCAAAAAGGGGTCAAGCTATTGAAAGACTATCAACAAACTAAAATAAGACTCGAGCGACATGAAAAGCTATCCACGAACGCAAATCGGGTATTCAAATCCAATCCAAGGGTCCAAAGCAGTGAAGATCACAAGATATCAGATAAACAACATCTTGATCAATCGTGGCGATGTCAAATCAACCCTTAGAAAAAGATAAATAAAAAATAGCCAAAGACTCAAAAAACATGCCAAAAAACATAAGAAAGCGTGCCATAAAGGCAGATGAAAACATGCAACACAGTCATACTTATTGAAAATAAAAAAAAACAAAAGAAAATAAAGATACTATATATAAAATAAAAAATATATATAGAATATCAGCGATCGGTAACCAACATTAAAGTTGGTGTCGTTGTCGATCAACAAAGATGAAAAAGAAAAGAGATGAGCGTCACACCAATAAGAGAAAACTATGTTTTTAGGGTTTTTCTTATAAATTATCAAAAAAACATTTTGGTTGCCCTACCGATTCTAAGGCTTCTCCTTGACTAATCCGGACTGACCCGCATCACACACCTGACTTTGGTGGGTGATTCTCCCAATAGGGATTTTCGAATACAAAAGGGCTTGAACTTGAGACTTTGCTTAATCAATATCAAGCTGCTTACCACTTGAATCAACCCCTGTCTGATGATTAATTATCAAAATTTAAATTACAATAATACTATAAAAAAAAAGAAATTCTAGAGTATTATGATTCAGATACAACATTTCTTACCTAATAGACCCCACAAAATATTAAATTATTTGCTTTTATGGTAATGATAACTTTTTAATTATATGGTAGTATGATTTAGATAACCCAACCAACTATCAAAATTATTTGCCTTATTGTAATACTATCAAATAATAATTAATTAAGTAAATTAAATTAAAGTATGTACTTAATTAAATGAAAATAATCATAAACGTTAAATCATTATATATTATTTCCTTGGAATGGTACCATCTTTTTCTTTTCTTCTGATTAAACCATCCTCCGATTGGCATTGTAGGGAAGCTAATATTTCCTTACATGTTATCAAATTTTCAAACTTAAAAGTGATCAAATAAACTAATTTTTTTAAGGATTTTCTTCAAGTATTTTTTTTTCAAAAAAAGGAAAAGTGTTTTATTAAAAACTTTCTTCTTATTTGAGAAACTAAAATTTAACTTAACAGTGGACGAATTCAGACAAAAATAGTATACCATATAAAAGAGATATGAATACAAAAAAAAAATTGTTGCCTGATCACAAGGCTTTACTTTGATTAATCTGGATCGACTTGTGTCGCACAACCTGCTTTGGTGGGTAAGTGTCCCAGTAGAGATTTTCTACATATACAAATATTCGAACTCGAGACCTTGCTTAAGCTATATCAAGCTATTTACTATTTGAACCAACCTGTTAATGAATACAAAGTCTTCACTATATTCTAATTAGAACAGGTACAATTAATGGCTGATCGAAACTAACAAAAAGATCAGTAGCTAGTGACTATCTGAGTTTATATTTAGTCGAATTTACATTTGGCACGCTACTCCAACAACAGCAGTTAAAAGAAAGAAGACAAATCTTTATCTTCCATAGTATTATTAACTTTTTTTTCATTTGTTTAATAATAAGTATTCGGTTGATTAATTAATTATTTCAGATCGGATTTTACAAAAATTTATTATGAAGACGATCATTCCAATCTAATTTATTTTATTTGTAAATGTTAAAATTCGAATTTATTATTTTATTTAAAATATCTAATGCCTCGTATTATTAGATCAACTAGTTGTTGGTTGAATTTTATTAGCTTATTTGCACTGAGTTTTGCAAGTGCTGAGAACAATGGATTGAGTTGATTTCCTTAGTTGAATGGGACTTAGTAGTTTAATCGTCCCAATCACCCTTGTTGGTGTCCATCTGGTGGTTTAACCAATACGTGATTATCGGATATTCTATAAATAAATAATTACTCCTAATACATGTTTCCTTTTAACATAAGTTTTAGCCCAAAAAAACATAGAATTTTATATTCTACTTCGTGAAGTAAGCAACAAAATTTGGAACTATTCTAATATTTTTTCTTGAGAGAGACCAAAAACAAACCATTGTAGTGAGTTTGCATTTGGGACTCAACTTTAGCCAATTGAAGGAAAGCTATTACTTGAATGATTTTCTTTTTAATACTCTTTATTTGTCGAAAATAAGAGTTTGGGACATCATTGTGAGCAATGTTGAAAATGCATTTACGACAACCGTAAGCAAAATAAATTTAGAAATTTATATAGTATATTATTGCTGAACCCTAAAATATCACACAATTCATAACAAAATACGTAGAAGGGATAACATTTCCGATTATAACTTAAAACCTTATCTTTAAATTAAGCTTGAATCAATCTAGAAAATCACGTAATAAGGTCCAACAAAAATGTTATCAAAACTTACAACATTTTTCATTGTTCGGGTCAACTGCTAAAATGTTATCCAAAATCATAACAAGGCATGTAAAATGGATAACATTTCCATGCAACCAAAAATGTTATCTTCAAATTAAGTTTGGACCAATTTAGAAATTCATGTAACATTTTAAGTTGCAACATGAAATTTTTTCGAAACGTATATCATTTTATATTATTCAAGTTAAAATTTTAGGTTAGAACCTAAAATGTTGCCCAAAATCATAACAAAGTATGAAAGATGGGTAACAATTTCTGTTACAACCTAAAATGTTACATTCAATTTAATTTTAAATTAATTTAGAAACTCACGTAATATTTTAAGTTGTAACCGAAAATAGTATCAAAATGTATAATATTTTAGGTTATTCCTGATTAAAAACCCCTTCTATATTCTACAAGAGAAAAGAGTGTCCACTAAAATATATTACCTAGAAATATCATTAGAATGGTCTCTTCCTCCATACGAAACATAGACAAATCCCATCACTAATATCGGCCCCACACAGACGACGACCTACAGGAAGGCCCCCATGCCCAAGATGCCATGCAAATACTCAAATCTTCGGGAGTACCCAAAATTTTGTTATGGTTTGCCAAGCTTTAAAAGTTGGCTCAGGCTGAGTGCATCAGACGTTGGAGCCACCAATACCCTGAACGAACAAAATAGATGTCAAAATCATGATTGCCCCATACGAGCACCTCCTCTTGGCACGGTGCAATGGAAATAGCTAGAATTGTTTCCGCATCGTTTGCAGTGAAGGTTTCACGAACTCTCGATGTATTCCAAATATCACACCCTTCGTACATAAACATGGAGGCAGTGAAGTGTTGGATAGGCTCTAAGGAGTAGTCGTTAATCAATGATGCTAATTTGGAGCCACCCCACTTGTCTCGAAGTAAGTTTAGTTTGCTATTCACACCTATTCGCCAGTATATGCACCATTAAAAGCCTAAATTGCTTTATGGATGCCTTTCCACGCATACGAACTCCTATCTCCAATAGACGCCTAATTTGCTCTTAGTACTCATGTCAACAAATCCCCAGGATTCGTAATGAGACGCCAAACCTGTTTAAGCATGGCCAAGTTGAAAGAGTGAATATCACCCAAAATCATAATAAAGTATATAAAATGGGTAACATTTCATGTTATAACATAAAATATTATCCTCAAATTAAGTTTAAATCAATTTAGATTACAACTTAAAATATTATTAAAATCATAACAAATTATGTAAAAGGGTAACATTTTCGATTACAACATAAAATGTTATCTCAATATTAAGTTTGAATTAATTTTGAAATTCAAATAACATTTTAAATTGTAATGGAAAATATTATTAAAATATGTAGCATTTTAAGTTCTCGTGGGTAACATTTTAAATTGATATATTATTGAATTTTTTTATTTAACCAGTTAAACCAATTACGCCACTTTTTAAGTCGAATTTTAACAGCTGCACAGCAGAATCACCTGGTGAACTACGCTATTAATCTTTCATAAAAAATAACTTGGCAATTCAATATCAATACGTAATCATAGCATTGCTTTATAATTAGAAATTTTGATGATGCAAGTGCATACGCCTGTCAAAAGGCTTTTTATTTCTTTATTTAAGGGTAAATTTGCTATCAAGTCTTTTAATTCCCCCACTTTACTTGCTGTACCTAGGCCTCTGGATTCCAATTATTGAAACCATGACACTGCTCTCAAGCTGGTGTTACGATGGATCCTTGCCTGAAAGTTACGTGATGCCACCGGAGACAAGACCCGGCGACCTCATTGTTCCAATGGAAAAATCCATCCCAGTGATCGATCTTCAGCGTAAAGATCGAAAGGAGACCATTCAACAAATTATGAAAGCCGGCCAAGAGTTCGGATTTTTCCAGGTTTGAAGCATGTCATTACTGATTAAAATCTGTATGCACTACTAATGTATATTTTAAAATACTGCAGATTATCAACCATGGAGTTTCAGAGGATTTAATGGACGAAACCATGAATGTTGCAGAGGAATTCCATGCAATGCCAGTCTTGGACAAGGAAAGGGAATGCGCCAAGGACCCCAACGGCAGCTGCAAGCTGTACACAAGCAGCTACGTTTATCCCAGGGAGGATGTTCACTTGTGGAGAGATGCCGTCATTCACCCTTGCCGTCCTTTAGACCAACACATTCAATTTTGGCCTGAAAAGCCAAATAGATACAGGTAAACTATCACGTCATTCCTCTTCACTGTCGACAGTTTGAATTTATCATTTTTTCTCTTCATTTCTTTTCAGAGAAGTAGTTGGGGCTTATTCGGTTGAGTTATGGAAACTGAGCTGTAGAATACTGGAGCTTATATGCGAAGGATTAGGGCTTAGCCTTAATTATTTCAGCAATGACCTCAGCCAGGTTCCCCAAATCATTATTAATCACTACCCTCCATGCCCTGAACCCAGTTTAACACTGGGATTATTGAAACACCGTGACCTTACCATCATCACCATTCTTCTTCAAACCCAAATAAAAGGCCTCCAAGTCTTCAAAGATGGACGGTGGATCGGCATCGAACCACTTCCTCATGCCTTTGTGGTTAATATAGGCTCCCTTTTAATGGTACGGCAACAACCATTGGTCATAAATTTTCATTTTTTTTCCAGATTTCTGAATACCCTTTTTGCTGTTTTATTAGTTTATTAGCAATGGGAAACTGAACGGAGCTGAGCATCGAGTGGTGACGAATTCGAGAGATGCCAGGACGACTGTTTCTTTCTTCGTGTATCCAAGTGACGAAAGCATCATAGAACCGGCGAAAGCTTTGGTTAATGCAAGCAATCCTGCAATTTACAAGGCCTTCAAATTTGCTGACTTCATTAATGTCTCCATCATCAACCCTGACGATGAAGCTTTGAAGGAGCTTATATACAACTCCACGGCTTAAAACTCTGTAGTTTTCGAAGGCTTTGAATTCGAATGAAGTAACACTGTCATGTGATAAAAAGTAAGGTTTCGAATTAGAATAAATAATAATGTGATGGGATACAACAAAGACTACTTATTTTGTAACCCAATAGTGATACATAAAAATAAATAAATAAAATCTTCGACAAAATCGAATTGATACAAGTTTACTGCAAACTGTACTATAATATTGAGTTTTGCTTGGACATGTAATTCTGTTTGATGCATGTTTTTATCCCCATAAACTCAGTACTCCTGTAAATTCAGGTTAAAGGAGCCCGCCCTAGTGTATGAATACGCCCTAGTGTAGCATGTAGTGCCATCCGAGTATGATATTAGATAAGAAGGTGCATTGTATTTAAGGGGTCAATTTTATGTTTCGGTTGATGAGTTGAGGAACAGAGTAGTCCGTTCACTGTACATCTTGATGGTAATAAGATGTATCAAGGTCTTTATCCATTGTTATTGACGGCTACAGATAACGAGATATGTGTTCGAGTTCATGACTAAATGCTTATCTATGAAGATTTATTTGTAAGTATTTTCCTTAATTCTTAGGTTCTCTTCGATGGATTTTTCAAATAAAGATAAACTTGAGATCAAACAAATGAACAAACTGAAAAAATAATAGTATAAAAGAATTACTTTTATACAAAAAATTACTTTTATTGCTTTCCCTTTCAGATTACAACGCTTTAGATGACTCTCTCTTATTTATTTCTCGTCCTATTTTTCCTTTCTTATTTTTTCGTGTCCCTAATAGGATGGAGAAGGCCCTTATTTATAGTTGAGTCTTTCTACAATCCAATGGTTTAGATCATTTACATCGACGTTTAAGATGTGTCCAAATCATACAAGATCCTCCCTATCTAAAGAAATAACATCAAATACTATCAAATCATATTAATTAGTATAGTTCTTTCCCTTTATATGAGATCACACTATATATGGCAAGATTCCCTAAGATCACTACAGCAAAAATGTTCTGTAGCGGCGTTTAGAGAGTAAACGCCACAAAATTTAAACATATAACGGCATTTACAATCTAAACGCCACAAATTGATACTTTAACGGCGTTTTTTGTACAAACGTCATAATAGAGTAGTAATTTAGCGGTCTTTTTACCACAAACGCCGCAATAGGATTGTTTATAGTGGTGTTTTTCCAAAAAAACGCTACAATAAAGAATAATTTAGCGTCGTTTTTAGACAAATACCACAGTTGGGTTAATCAATAGTGGCGTTTCTTGTACAAACGCAACAATAGAGTAGTAATTATGCGGCGTTTTTAGCCCAAATGCTGCAATAGAGTAGTAATTTAGCGGCGTCTGTAGCAAAAATGCCACAATAGGGTTTTTATAGTGGCGTTTTTCGAATAAACGCCGCAATAAGGAATGCTTTAGCGTCGTTTTTAGACAAACGCCACAATAGTGTTAATCAACAGTGGCCTTTTTTGTTCAAACGCCGCAAATAACGCCGTGTATAGTGGCGTTTTATTAAAAAAGCCGCCAAATGTTAAATATAAGCTCTACCATTTTCTCATGCCCGATCCCTAAAATCATTTCTACTCTTATTCCCTCAAAGCTTCTTCTCTGTTACAACAACGACCCTCACATAATTCCAAGCAACGTCGTCTTTTGTCTGTCCCGACGACCAAATCGGCCTTTCACCGGCGAACAATAACACAATTGCACGGTTTAATCCCTCTTCTCAGTACTGATATTTTTCTTTTTCATTTTTGTTGGTATTCTGAAAATGGGGAAAACCCAGAAAGCTAACATATTTGAGAAATAAAATAGCTTTCGAATAGAAAAACGATATATATACATAGTGTTTTACTGGTTTACTACTTGAGAGTAGTGTTTTACTGCTTTCGAATAGAAAAATAATAGATCTTCTTCCGAAAAGGAAAATAATAGATTTTGAAAATGTTAACAATTGGTTGTGGTACAAAGAGCAGGTGTTGCCTTGAGTAAGCGAAATTATCGTCGGAATGTCTATGTGGTGTATTTGCTTTGACGATGGATCAAATTATCGTTGGGAGGCTATCGGTGATTTTGAAAATAATAGATTTTGAAAACTCGATGATGACCAGAAAGGAACTCCTATTGTTCCATACCCTTCCATGGTCGATCTCCTACTTCAAGGTAATAATCTATGAATCTTTCAGCTGCTATATTTTTATTTTGTACGCTCAAATTTCATAGAACGTACGCAAGTAGGATGTTCGAAGCTTATTGAGAACGATGATAGAGGAGTGGATAAATACCCGATGTTTAGAACTGAATTTGGGAACTCTGTGTCGTGAAAGAATCTTCAATTGCAAAAGCAATATCTATCCTCAATGAAGACGACATTGCCTGTATTGTTACTCCAAGTAAACGTTTCTATCTTCTATTTAATTTTTTTTAATGTTTGATTCAGTTCCCAAGCCACCTCCAATCAAGTTTCATACTGTAGGTGGAAGGTCGTTATCTGTTTCAAGTGAAGCACTGAAGCCCGCAAGGAGTCTTCTTGATGAACCGGAGGTAGGGGATTTATTTAGTGAAATGGATGAAGAGTATCTCCATATAGAGTTTACACGGAGGAAAAACTTAACGATGCTTCGTCAAATAAGGAAAAGTGTTTTTACGTCATTTCCCCACGAAGGAGTAATGAAGACTAAATTGTAGTGAACAATATGTGAAGACTGTTTATGCATAACTTTAATGTTTATAAATTATTATGGATTTTGTTGTTAAGTATTTGTTTACATAACTTCTGTCTTAATTAAATTGTATGGTTGTTATTAATTACATAAAGGTACATGATAGTAAATATAGTTTATGTAGAGCAGAAATGAAATATTTAAAATCAATTAATCTTATATAAATAAAGGTAATTAGCGGCGTTTTTTGATAAAAACGCCGATATAGACCTGACTTTTTCACGGCGTTTGTATCAAAAATGCCGCAATAGGTTTATCCATAGTGGTGTTTCTATATAAATGCCATTACATATTACTGATTTAGCAGTGTTTCTATATAATCGCCGCAATATGGTTATTCTATAGTGGTGTTTACAACAAACATGGATGTAGAATAGTACATTAGCGGCGCTTTTGTAAAAACGCCGCAATAGATCTAATCTATAATGGCGTTTTTCAACAAACGCTGCAAAATATTTGTAGGCGTTTTTATGCAAACGCCGCTAAAGAGTCATACTTTAGTGGCATTTTTAAATGACAAACGCCGCAAAAGATTTTGACAGTAGTGGCGATTTTTAGTAAACGCCGCGATAGAGTAGAACTATAGCGGTTTGGATTACAAACGTCGTAAATTTCTATAAAACCCCCAAAAATTTTCATGACTGGTTCCCGACCCCTATTATGTTTATATCCTCCATCAGTTCATCAGCAAATCATCCTTGCAGAGTCCACCATTCACGCCGTCGATCCCAGCATCGCGCCATCGCCGGCGAATCTCGCGCTTTCATCAATCCATGAACCTCATTATCAGGTACGAAAATAGGGTTTGAAGGGTTGATTGAAAATATGATTCCATTTGATTTGGTGAGTATGGGTTCTTAATCATTACCAAAAAATATTTCTAGGCTCATTACATGAAAGTCCCAATTGAAATAGCATAGTTATCTCACATGCGTTGCTGTTTTCGCTTTGATATGAATGTTGTTGCTGTTCTCGGGTCTTGTTTGTATGCATACTTTAAACTCAAAGGAAAATGAACAAATGGAGCCTCATCGTTGAGGCAAATAACCTAATTGCCAACCACTGCTACCCTCTTCTTCCGCATAGTTTTGATTCAAATATCAGTACTCTAGAGCACACATGAAAGTCTAGTCAAATTTCCCCAACACACAGACACAAGCATTTAGTCGAACAATGGGGATGAGACTCTTCGATTCCTCAGTTTTGAAACTCGAAAGCACAGTAGACTGGTTTTCTAATGAACATTTATTTATTCTTCCAACTTGTTATTAGATCGATTAGCGTATTTAACTATTGAAAATGAAAATTCTAAATCGCCATAATTTCACTTCACCACATTTATTTCCTTTACTTTTCATTCGAGTACAAAATCACTTATTAGGGATTAGGCCAAGGCAAAATACGTTTTTCATTAACCCTTTTCATTAACCTCATTATCGCAGTGCTGTGGCTGCGTCGGAGGGTTATTACGACGTCTGCAAAGTCCAGTACACTTGCAGTTTAGTTGCTCACTGTAACTTACACTTGCTTTGCTGATAGCTATTTTTCCTATTGGTGAGTTATTTCTCTATTTCTATTCGGGTGTATTTGATTGTGAAGTAGTCAAGGACTTGCGTAATACGATCGATCCTTTTAACGTATATGTTTAGATAATCGTTCGTAGCATTTTGGACCATGTTTAGGATTAAGAATCCATTGATGTGCCATAAAAACATTTTTGCATATGAATTTGCACTAGATATTTGGAATCTTTCTTATTGTTCTTTTAACAATGCCTGCAGTGCCGTTTGTGCTTTATTTGAGTTGAGAGCGAGTGGCCGCTTTTGCTTGATTTTTTGCTTTTTTATCAATTTGAGTCCGAATAAGATTTGCTTTCCCGCATCTTATAATCCTTAAATTCTATTGATGGTGAAGTTAACTTTATCTTGTTGATGACTTGGCTTTGAACTTAGCAATTTGGTTAGAAACATGAAAGGAACATGTTTATCTCAAACTTTAGGCCTTGCTTCATCATGTTATCAAGGTTAATATTAGTGTTTAAGCTCACTTGATATTAGTGTTTAAGCTCACCTGAAATGAAATATGTTATATGAACCATAATATTAAATTGTACTCCTTTTCATTTCAACAGTTGTTGATTAAATGAAATCAATTATCATTTAACAATATTGCTTTAGTTCTTTATTCATTTTTCATTTAACTAGTTGCTTTGTTTAAGTATTATGAACCATTTAAGAAATTTTGGGGAACTTTTGCTTGATCTATAATGTTGCTTAAGCACAAATAGGAAATAGATCCTCTGTTAAATGGGCTGGAGCTGGCTTGATTAGCCTGGCCGTAATCTTTGAGCCTCTCCAGTAATTGCTGAGGGGTGATGTGGGTGCAGCAACAACATTGTTGTCTGTCTCCATCACCATTGTCGGCTCCATCATTTTCTTACAAAACATAAGAATTGTGGGTTCATGATAGAAAGTGGTTTAGTTTGTTTGTTGTCTTATTTTGTATTGTTGTCTTGTTTCATTTTGATTTTGATTTTAAGAGACAAATGAAGTATTGGTTTATTTGTGTTGTTTTGGCTGCCGATAATAGGTGGTTTGTCTTGCATGATGTACACTTAAATCTACTGATATCTGTTGTGAAGAACTCAGCTTGTTTGAATAGAGGTAAGCCCTCAATTTCTATTTTCTTTTTGTATTATTAATATTCTTATATTGAAAACGAAAAATTTTCAATTTTTATGGAAGAAAATGAAGTTCTGGATGACTTTGATATAGATGATTTTATGCATATAAATGTTTCACAAGAACCTAGAGGCAGGCATACTTCAAATCTGTCCAACAAACTGTTTTTTGGCTACTGCAAACTTATTATGATTGCAATATATATAAAGGTCCAGGCCTGTTATGCCTTCTTAAGGAGATGGGTGTCTTTTTTGTTCATTGTGTGAATTTTTAAATTGAATTCTTCAAGTTATAAATTACTTTAATTTTCAATATCTGAGAATTTTTTGTACCTTTATGCATAAGTTCAATATATATAAAAGTTAAAATTTCTAACAATGTGCAGTGTTCTAAAGTGGTCTCACTTGGTGGTTTGGGACTTCTGAAATATCAGGTTCATCATACACTTCCTATTTTCTAATCTTCATATCAGGGTATATGTGAAGTAGTTCTTTCTCTCTTTTTGATCTGCATCATTACCTTAGAATTTTCTATTTGTCTTGATCTTCATGTTCAGTTTAACAAGCATAACACTGCTTCCTATGTATGTGTAGTATGAAATTCAGTCGGTGTTAAGTGGCTCAAGTTTAAGTCAGACAAAATCTTGAAAATATGTCGAGTCAGAAAAAGATGCTAAATAAGTTTAAGATTTAAGTCTAACACAAACCAGAAATTACAGTATTCCTCTAATGACGATATGATTTATTAAGCCATCATGCTAATATAATTACTATCAAGTTCTATTTTTTTGTTTCTTTAAGATATGAAACTCTTTTATCGTAAAGTTTTGATTTTCTTCAAGTGTTGACATTACTATGCTATTTCAGATGTTATCAAGTTTTTATTGTATGTCTTTTTAGGTAAAAAAGTTTATGGCTTTATTTTAACTTTAATTTTATTCTCTGGTAAGTCTAGATTTAGGGTATGAGACTAACAGACTCGCTTCAGCATTTAATTTTAGTTAAGGAGTAGTCTTAAAGATAAGCAATAGTTTTGAGATTAGAGTATCTAGTGCTTGATGGAATAATATTACTACAAAACCATAAATAATAATTTATCTCTTATTGTTAATATAGTATTGCACATAAAAACATTATTTTCTTCATATTTTAATGTGTAAATGGTATTAATCAGGAAATATATATATATATATATATATATATATATACTTTTCTTTCACCCTCTTTAGGTAAATTATTATTAATGAAAAGGAAGAAGATATAAATGAAACTCATATTCACAAACTTATTTTAAATACTTTGTAAATTCAATGGTTTCAATTTATTATGATTTCTATTTATATTGAAAAGTTAAAAAAATTACAGCTTCTGTTTAGGTTCTAATTTTCTCTATAATATTAGCAATTAAATGTAATGCTTCTGTTTAGGTTCTAATTTTATTTATAATATAAGCAATTAACATTTGAAATTGAAACTCCATAAATATGAAATGGATAAGAGTTGGATGGATTTCTCAAGGGTAAGTGTCGAATATCGAAATGGAGTCGAAAACTTTCTAAATTTAGCTTTTGTGAATGCAAGCCAAGAGAATATGATTATTTGCCCTTGTAAGAAGTGTGTTAATATTAATTGGCACATTCGTGAAGTTGTGTACAAGCATCTAGTTGTTTTTGGATTTGTTCGGGGTATAGAAAATGGATATTTCATGAAGAGTTTATATCAGATAGATCTGCTTCCACGAGTTATTAGACTTATCCTGCTCCTTCTCACCATCCAACTGTTAGAGAAGATGACACGGAATGGATGTTACGAGATGCATTTAATATGCACAATCATCAACAGTCTCTTATAGAAAATTATTGTGACAATGATGTTATTGATTTCATTGAGATAGGAAGAATTGGATGTGATGAAGAGCCAAATGGAAAAGCGCCAAAGTTTTACAAGTTGCTGAATGAAATGAATGAACAACTTTATAAGGGATCAAAGTTTCCAAAGCTTTCTTTCTGTATTCGTCTTTTTCAACTTAAAATGCTTGGGAGGGTGGACTGGTAACTCTTTTACGCAATAGTTGTGATAACTCTGTAAAAAGGTCATATTTTGGGACCTTTTCACTTAAGTTATTGAATGTCTAAGAGCTCATTTAGGACAATGTAGGTGCATTTAGGAGCATATAGTTGTATGTGGTGAAATTATGTTTGTCGTCGCATTATATTTTGTAAGCGGTGATGCTTTATGGGGAATGTATTTGTTTGGTGATGTGCAAGAATTGAGAGTAAGGAAAAGAAAAAAGGAAATGTCGTGACATAAGGAGATTACTGAGCAGAATGAAAATACCAAGTTGGATTGACATTTCGATAGCGAACAAAATGAGAAAAGAAGATATTTTTGAAGTCAGCTATCCCCTACTTTCATGTGACCTCTAACCGTGAAATCCGCCTCGAGGATCTGCCTCAGGATCCTCTTAGAGGGATCAGCGCTACTACAGCCGATCCTGCTGACCGTTCCGCCTGTTGTAGATCCTGTCTGTCCTTGAGCTTCTGCAGTGGGATTATGCCGGGTACTTTGCCAGCAACCCATGCTGGATCACTGCCAGCTCTGTCCAATCCTCACGTGAATTAAGCATGGTTTGGGGTATCCTAGGAATTTCACCACCAAGTCTTAGGGTTAATTTTCCTCTATAAATAGATGATGATGCCACAATGAAGAGGACTTTTGGTTCCACACCGTTTTGAGCTTAAATAGAGAGAAAATGCCTCATTTTCTCCGGCAATCCTAGTTGTCGTGGCATATCTCCGTGACAAGCCTGATGGAGTGGCGTTATAGGAATCCGAGAGGAGCTAGTTCGCTGGGGGCGGTTCGTGGTGGCTGAGGGAAGCTCCGGCAGTGCACGTCGAAGGCTTTTCCTCCTTCCCTTTGCTCTTTGCTTTCATATTTTACCATTTGGGTTGTAAGGAATGGATAAACTTGCTTTGTACTTGCTTATTTCGAACCCCACCATGAACTAATCCTATTTGGTGGGAGTTCATTTTGGATATTTATGTTTTACTTCAATGAATTGTTGTTTTTCTATGCTATAATTTGTTTTGTTTATGAAGCTTAGTGTTTTATGGTTATAGGAGCTACGAGAGTAACCTTTCCTTAGAAGATTCTTATGGTTCTAGAGAATACCTAGGTAACACATCCTTAGTGTTCGAGAGAAACTATAGAGGAACCACATAAGTAAGGGGTTCTAGATAGTAATTAGGTCTAATCCACCTTAGAGATAAGGCTAGGATTTCATTCGGCTAAAAAGAGTTGTGCATGAACGATAGGTTAGATGTTAATGTTGTCGCAAAAAGGTATTGCCGAGACATATCCTGTTATCTATACTAATAGGATCACTGTAGGGGTTTACGCCAACCGGTTTTGCCAGGGCATCTTCAATCTGTTAAGTCCCTTACTAGAGATATCATAGGGCAACTTAGTAGGCTCTATCGGGCATATAAGGCATAGAAGTAAGATCATTCTGAGAAGTAGACTTAGGTTTTTCTTGGTGACTCCTATCACTCATTCCCACAATAGCTTGTCATGTGAGAAAGACAAAGTCATATCATTTAAATCCAATATTTACATTTTATTTTGCCTTGATATTTTCATTTGTGTGCACTCAACACAATTTAATTTTCCATGACATTTCTATCCGCTTTTCCACGACATATCCATTTGCTACCATACCACCACCGTTCCATTTCCACAACATCCATCTCATTTTGCAACAACATTATCATTTGTACATGCCATCACTAACTTTACTTAGGTGACAAAGTAAAGCGCTTTGATAGAACTTGTTAAATTTCCTTCAATCCCTGTGGAAACAATACTCACTTATCACTGTATTACTTGTTCGATTGTGTTTACTTGCACATAAATTCGCACCCAATTATAGTACTCAAATATAGCGGACAAGTTTTTGGCGCTGTTGCCGGGGATTGGCAACTGAAAGTTAATTTGTTTTATCATAGCATTTTTATTTTACTTGTTTATTTTTTCTTTTATATATAGTTTTACTTTTTGTTTTCCATATATTTTTCAGGTTTTTTTCTTAGTGTATGACCATAGGACACTCTGACGAGCCATTAGAACCGATTGAACATGAGATCGAGAGGATTTTTAGGAGAATAAGACGTCAACATCCAAACTTTTCATGGGGAAATCAAGAGACCAGCAATGCTTATCAACCAGCTAGGCAGCAGAATTTTAATGACTCCCAAAGTTTTTAATCGAATATGCTATGGCATAATTCTAACAAGGGAGGGCCATCTTTATCTAACACCAGTTCTTTGGAGGCCACAATGCAAGAGTTCATAGCAACAACGAAGACAATGATGCAAGACCATGCGACCTCCATAAAAAATCAAGGAGCTCTACTTCAGAGCCACAGTTCGTCGCTGAGGGCGTTGGAGAGTCAGGTTGGTCAAATTGTCGCGGCATTACAAGAACGAAGACTAGGACATATGCCGAGTGACACGGAAGTCACAAAACCTCATGGCAAAGAGCAATGCAATGTGCTAACTCTCCGAAGTGGTATACAGATCAATGTAGAAGACAAGTTTGGGGGAAGACCGAAGGATAATTCACCCCCTGTGACCGTGCAAGCTGAGAAAGAAGTGCTGGAAGAAGCACCAGTGGAAGAGGATAAGGATGAGGGTTCATCGATTAAAGAAACTGAGGAGGCAAATAAAAAATATCAGGGCAAATTCTGTTCCCACCTCGTCAGTACAGGAAGTCAGACCCCACCTTCTTTTCTGCAAAGACTGAATAAACATAACGAATATATTCAATTCAAGAAATTTGTTAACATTCTGAGTCAACTTCAAATCAATATTCCTTTTCTGGAGGCTATGGAACAAATGCCTACATATGCTAAATTCCTCAAGGAGATTGTTACAAAGAAAAAAAATGGTGAGTAGTATGAGACAATTGCCACGGCGAAAGAATTTTGCTCTTCCTTAAGCAAGCTGCCACCGAAAAGACATGATCCGTGCAGTTTTATCATCCTATGTTCGATAGGATACAAATTTGTGGGGAAGACACCATGTGACCTTGGCTCAAGCATGAACTTGATGCCTAAGTTAATTTTCGTGAAGCTTGGGATAGGAAATGCAAGACCCACCTCTGTCATCTTGCAATTGGCCAATCGATCACATGTTCGTCCTGAAGGGCAAATCGAAGATGTCATTGTGCGGGTTGACAAATTTGTTTTTCCAGTCGAATTTCTGATTCTGGACTGTAAGGTCGCTGCCACAACACCCATAATTCTGGGGAGACCCTTTCTAGCTACCGGTCGTATCATTATCAACTGCGAGAGGGGTGAGCTGACCATGAGAGTGGCCGACCAACTTTTCACTGTGAATGTCCTCCGATATCTCAAATACATGGATGATTCTGAAGAATGCCAGAGCATTTTAGAAGTGGATACAATAATCGTAAAAAAAGATCAATTTTACCATGATAATTTATTCAGTTGGATACTGATGAGAGGTTACTGGAAGACTTGAAGGCCGAAGAGCCTAATGATTTTTCGTCTGAGGAACAACATGCTAGCTTCTTCAAAGCTAGCCTAGATACGCACTTTGAACTTCTTAATTTCGAAGAGTTTGTTCCCCCTAAGCCCTCATTACAACATGCTCCTACCCTAGAGCTAAAGAATTTTCCACAACATCTTAAATATGCCTATCTGGGTAGTAACGAAACTTTACCAGTGATTATTTCCTCTACCCTTACTCCTAACCAAGAATCTAGTTTGTTAAGTGTTTTGTCACAGCATAAAAGAGCATTAGGATGGACGATGACAGATCTGAAGGGAATAAGTCCAACTATTTGTATGCACAAAATCCTAGTGGAAGAATTCCATGGTAAATCCATAGAGCCACAACGAAGATTAAACTCAATCATGAAGCAAGTTGTGATGAAAGAGATTCTCAAGTGTCTTGACGCTGGAGTGATTTACCTCATTTCGGATAGTTCTTGGGTAAGTTTCGTCAAATGTGTACCGAAGAAGGGATGTACAACCGTGGTGAAAAATGAAGACAACGAGTTGCTACCTAGACACACTGTCACTGAGTGGCAAATCTGCATGGACTACCGCAAACTCAACAAGGCTACCAAGAAGGATCACTTCCCTTTGTCGTTCATCGATTAAATGCTGGATCGACTTGTTGGAAAGGCATTTTATTGTTTCTTGGACGGATACTTGGGGTATAATCAAATTTCCATCGGACTAGAGGACCAAGAGAAGACAACATTCACGTGCCCTTATGGCACTTATACTTTCAAAGAATACCTTTTGGACTCTGTAATGCCCTGGCAACTTTTCAACGCTGCATGCAAGCCATATTTTCAGACATGGTTGAGGATTTCCTAGAATTTATATGGATTATTTCTCTATTTATGGAGATGACTTTAAAAAATACATTAGCAATTTGGCTAAGGTACTCAAGTGATGCAAGGAGGCCGATCTCGTACTGAACTGGGAAAAATGCCACTTCATGGTGACCGAAGGCATTGTTCTAGGCCATAAAATTTCTACAAAGGGCATTGAGGTGGACAAGGCCAAGATCGATGTGATCGAGAAGCTACCCCCATCAACTTCTGTCAAGGGCATTCGGAGTTTCCTTGGACATGCTAGGTTTTATAGACGATTCATCAAGGACTTCTCCACGATATCCAAGCCCTTGTGCACCCTGCTACAACAAAACCAGCCGTTCGTGTTTGATCAGAAATGCCATGGCACATTCAATGAACTGAACCGAAGACTTATCTCTGCATCGATCGTGGTTCCCTCAGATTGGACGTCACCGTTCGAGTTAATGTGTAATGCAAGTGATTTTTCCATGGGAGTTGTGCTTGGGCAACGTAAAGGTAAAATTTTTCATGTTATATATTATGCTAGTCGTACCTTGAATGAGGCTCAAATGAACTATACTACCACTGAGAAAGAATTACTTGTCGTGGTATTTGCATTTGACAAGTTTAGGCTATACCTGATAGGCACCAAGGTCATATCTCACACAGATCACTCAGCCATAAAATACTTAGTGAATAAGAAAGATGTCAAGCCTAGACTTATTAGGTGGATATTACTGCTGCAGGAATTTGACTTAGAGGTAATCGATAGGAAATGTACTGAGAACCATGTTGCATATCATTTATCTAGGCTAGACAATATTTCAGAATGCCATGACATTTTCGATATTAAAGAAGAATTACCTGATGAGAAAATTTTATATGCCACGGTAATTCTGTGGTACGCTGACCTTATTAATTTTCTTATTAGTGGTGTTTTTCCTTATAAATTGAACAACCAGGGTAAGAAGAAGTTCTATCATAATGCCAAGTTCTATTTTTTGGACGAGCTGTACTTTTAAACAATGCGCTGATCAAGTGATTCGACGATGTGTCCCCGAAGAGGAGCAACGAGACATCTTACACTATTTCCACACAGTACCATGTGGAGGGCATTTTGGAGGTACGAGGACCGCTGCAAAGTTCCTCCAATCAGGTTTCTATTGGTCATCACCGTTTAAGGATGCCCACGAGTTTTGTAAAGCATGTAATAGATGCCAGCGCATTAGAACATTTCCAGACGACACAAAATGCCATTGCAAAATATTTTGGAAATAGAGCTCTTTGACGTTTGGGGCATTGATTTCATGGGATTGTTCCCATCTTCTTTTGGAGGCTTGTACATTTTGCTTGTGGTGGACTACGTATCTAAGTGGGTTAAAGCAATTTCCACACTGAGGAATGACTCTAAGATGGTGCTCAAGTTCCTTCACAAGAACATCTTTATGCGATTTGGAGTACCAAGAGCCATCATCAGTGACGAGGGTACTCACTTTGATAACAAGCTAATTGCCAATGCATTACAAAAATATGGAGTGCGACATAAGATTGCCACGGTATATCACCCATAAACAAATGGGCAAGCTGAAGTTTTCAATCGAGAAATCAACCAAATCCTGGAGAAGGTGGTGAACCCTAGACGAAAAGACTGGTCCCCGAAACTAGACGAAGCGCTCTGGGCCTACCGGACGGCATTCAAAACACCTTTAGGAATGTCACCTTTCAAGATGGTATTGGGAAAAGCATGTCGCCTACCAGTGGAATTAGAACATAAGGCATACTTGGAAATCAAGAAGTTGAACTTCAACGCTCAACTAGCTGGGGAAAAGCGGTTGCTCGATCTGAATGAAATGGAAGAGTTTCGAACACAAGCATATAAAAATGACAAGATATACAAGGAAAAAATGAAGAAGTGGCATGACAGAATGCTTTTGCCACGGCATTTTCATACTAGCCAGCAAGTGCTCTTGTTTAACTCTAGGCTCAAGCTCTTCCCGGGAAAACAGAAGTCGCGATGGTCGGGACTATTTGAAGTCCACCATGTTTACCCTCATGGCACTGTAGATATCAAGAACATGGATGATGAGTCTATCTTTAAAGTTAATGGCTAGCGTCTGAAGGCTTACCAAGGAGTTCCAAACATGTGTGACAAGTCCGCACTTCTCTTGCATGATGTCAATATTGGTCAAGCATCTTAAGGATGCCGTAACATTTTAAATTTACTTCTATGCATAAATAGTTTTTACCTTACTATTATTTTATTGTATCTTCTTTTAAGTAATTATTTTTTTTGCAAGAATCATCCCACATAGCCAGCACGTGAGGGTGTACGGTGAAAGCAAGGAGAAAATTGGGTGGCAACAAGAAAAGAAAAAGGAGGGAAAACTATTTTTTACATTTTTACTTTTCACTTTTACTTTAGGGTTAATTTCTTTTTCACTTTTACTTTTGTCTTTTCCCGCCCATACCCCACCGTCTAATTAAATCATCCCCTCAAAATCTTTATTTTGTTCTTATCTACTTTACTTTTTCACCTCACCTTTTTCACTTTACCTTCATTCATCTTCGTCTTCCCTTTTTTACGCCGAAACTCCATAGTCAACAAAAGCTTCAAGCTTTCTCACTCTTTCTTTATTTTGTGCTTTAATTATGGTGTGATCCCGTCCATCTACCTTCACTGCTATATCTCCACCCCGCTTCATACGGCTCCAAAACATCAAGAACCGTTGGGTCTCCTTCGAGTTGGGATTTGTCTTATCCCGATGAGGAGGATACTGACCTTGGCAGTGATGTGCTCGACATTGTTAACACACACAAGTGGTAAAAATTTTCTAAACACCCTGTAAACGTATATGCGTCGTTGGTGAAGGAATTATACGCCAACATCACTGAGCCAAACCAACATGTCGTTGTGGTTCATGGCATTTCCATTCGTTTTACTTCCTCTGTTATTAATCGCTATTTTAAATTACAGGATATTATGGATCGACACACCACTTTTGCGCAAGAAGCAGACAATGAAACATACCAAGGTATTCTGGAAGATCTTTGTCTTCCTGACACACTATGGAATGGCCAGCAACTGAGCCGCAGGACGATGGACCGAGAGAAGTTACTACCGCAAGTTAAGTTGTGGAATCACTTTAAGAAGCATAAGCTTCTACCCACTTCCCACAACATCACCGTTTCATGTCAGCGGATGCTTCTGTTGCATTCAATTATATTCGGGCATTCCATTGACGTAGGGAAAATCATTGTGGAGCAAGCTCATCTATGCCTGAAGCGGCCTGCCAGTGCCTAGTATTTTCAAATCTCATCATAACTCTACGTCGCAAGAAGAAGGTGCCAGAGGAACAATTTGATGAGATCTTACCTGGCATAGCGGGTATTACCAAGGCCAAGATCCCTATGTTACTGGGCTTGAAAAAAGCTAAAGGGAAGGAGGAGACCATGTCTCGCGCTGCTGCAACTCAACATGCTGGGGCAAAACCAGATGCCCGGGATGAGGTCCATAAGCGCACTCAGGAGAAAATCGGGCACCTTTCCGACAAACTGATGACCTACTTTGCCTACACCAAGTGCCATGAACAGTTCTTCACCAACGCTTTCTTGGAGATTCTCCCGCATGCAAATTTCAACATCACAGCCTTCCCTGAAACGCTCGTGCCACCTAATGGGAATGCTGAAGCATCTGCAGATGTTCCCCATCCTGGCACTGAAGATGCTCACCAACCTGCTAGTGCATAAGTTAATCAGATCGTCGATGAGGAAGAACCAGCTGACCCTGATCCATTCCATGTTGTGTCGCCCGTTGAACATCGAGAAGCTAACTTCTAACTCGCACATGTTCCAAAACCCCCACTATTTGTTGAACCCCTAGCGACGAAACATCCTGCCATGCCACAACATGTCGTACCAATGGAGGAGGAGCCCTCCGAAATACCACAGCCCCCCGAGTCAATGGAGGAGGAACAATCTAAGATGCCACGGTAAGTTCCTTTGCGAAGGAGCCGACGTTGACCGAAAAAGGCATCTAAGCGCAAGGAGCCCCAGCTCTCAACTGTCCCAGAAGGTCCAGTACTCCCCCTTCTGCACCAGCATCCGACTCTGAACACTCCAGCCCCGCGAAACTACATAAGCGCACCCGTCACTCGACCGCTGCACCACCACACGCATGAAGTCGAGGTACTTTGCATTGCAATTCATTGTATATAGTTTCATTTTCCTTAGTTTTAGTAAGCATTGAGGACAATGCTTCTTTCAAGTTTGGGGGAGGTAGGGTTCTCAAATCATTGCATGATAGTATGAGTAAAATAAATATGCCAGGACATTAGTAAGTGTTTGAATAGTTTTATGGAATTAGTTAAGGATGCCCGATGATGATGAATTCTTGATGGCTAGGATAGAATATACATGACTGGTTGAGGATAATAGAACCAACTTTAGGACTTACTTTTTTGAAACACTTGAATACACGATTATATGTTTTCCATACTTGAGAAACTTAGAAATTTTTTATAAGAGAATTCTTAAATGTCGTGACATAAAACTTTGAATGATTAAAGCCCCACATAAAAAATGAAAAATGAATGAAGTAATGAAAAAATTCATCGGCATATCTGTAGAGGGACACTCTGTTATGCATGGCATATGAGTAAATGAAAGTAGTCACAGGATGAGTCTACCTGACTAGCTCGAGGGTGGAATGTATGCTCTCTTTCACCTAGAGTGTGGGATGGTAGGTGTGATAGGCTGACTCCCCTCGTAGCAGAATTAATTAAAGAAAAGAAAACAAGGTGGGAGTAAAATTTGTTGATGTCGTGGCAAATTAAGAAAGTTTTCTTATAAAATTTTTAGGTTTGTTAAGCATGGACTGGATACAAACACGCATACACCCACACAAAGAATCTTGCCCTAGGGGACAGTACTTGATTTCTCAAACTAAGTCTAGCATGTTGAAGTCAAATACTGAGGGCTGGAATTTTATCCCATATAACTATTCTGCTTCTGAAATTGTCATGGTATTTTTGTTTTGCTTAATAATATCCATTGCTTGAGGACAAGCAATAGCTTAAGTTTGGGGGTGTGATAACTCCGTAAAAAGGTCACATTTTAGGACCTTTTCACTTAAGTTATTGAGTGTCTAAGAGCTCATTTAGGACCATGTAGGTGCATTTAGGAGCATATAGTTGCATGTGGTAGAATTAGGTTTGCTGCGGCATTATATTTTATAAGCGGTGTTGCTTTATGGGGAAGGTATTTGTTTGGTGATGTGCAGGAATTGAGAGCAAGGAAAAGAAAAAAGAAAATGTTGTGACATAAGGAGATTGCTTAGCAGAATGAAAATACAGAGTTGGATTGGCATTTCAAGAGCAAACAAAATAAGAAAAAATATATTTTTGAAGCCAGTTGTCCCCTACTTTCACGTGACCTCTGGCCGTGAAATCCGCCTCGAGGATCCACCTGAAGGGATCAGCGCTGCTACAGTCGATCTTGCTGACCACGCCATCTATTGATGATCATGTCTGTCCTTGAGCTTATGCAGCGAGATTATGCCGGGTACTCTGCCAGCAAACCAGGCTGGATTACTGCCAGCTCTGCCCGATCCTCACGTGAATTAAGCATGATTTGGGGTATCTTAGGAATTTCAACACAAAGTCCTAGGGTTAATTTTCCTCTATAAATAGAGGATGAAGCCACAATGATGAGGACTTTTTGGTTCCACGCCGTTTTGATCTTAAATAGAGAGAGAAAAAGGCATATCCTTTTCTCCGTCAATCCTAGTTGTCATGGCATTTCTCCGTGACAAGCCTGAGAGAGTGGCGTTCTAGGCGTCCGAGAGGAGCTAGTTCATCGGGGGCAGTTCATGGTGGTCGAGGGAAACTCTGGTAGTGCACGTTGAAGGCTTTTCCTCATTCCCTTTGCTCTTTGCTTTCATATTTTACCATTTGGGTTGTAAGGAACGGATAAACTTACTTTGTGCTTGCTTATTTCGAACCCCACCATGAACTAATCCTATTTAGTGGGAGTTCATTTTGGATATTTATATTTTACTTCAATGAATGGTTGTTTTTCTATGCTATAATCTATTTTGTTTATGAAGCTTAGTGCTTTATGGTTGTAGCAGCTACAAGAGTAGTCTTTCCTTAGAAGATTTTTAGGGTTCGAGAGAATACCTAGGTAATATATCCTTAGTGTTCGAGAGAAAAATAGGGAGGAACCACATAAGCAAGGGGTTCTAGATAGTAACTAGGCCTAATCCACCTTAGAGATAAGGCTATGATTTCATTTGACTAAAAGGAGTTGTGCATGAACGATAGGTTAGATGTTAATGTTGTCGTAAAAAGGTATTGTCAAGACATATCATGTTATCTAGACCAATAGGATCACTACAGAGGTTTACGCCAACCGATTTTGCCAGGGCATCTACAATCTGTCGAGTCCCTTACTAGAGATAGCATAGGGTAACTTAGTAGGCTTTGTCGGGCAGACAAGGCATAGAAGTAAGATCATTCTGAGAAGTAGACTTAGGTTTTCCTTAGTGACTCATATCACTCATTCCCACAGTAGCTTGTCGTGTGAGAAAGATAAAGTCATATCAATTAAATCTAGTATTTACATTTTATTTTGCCTTGACATTTTCATTTGTCTACACTCAACACAATTTAATTTGCCACGACATTTCTATCCGCTTTGCCACGATATATTCATTTGCTACCATACCACAACCATTCATTTTCCACAACATCCATCTCATTTTGCCACAACATTATCATTTGTACATACCATCACTAACTTTACTTAGGTGACAAAGTAAAGTGCTTTGATAGAACTTGTTAAATTTCCTCCAATCCCTGTGGAGACGATACTCACTTATCATTGTATTACTTGTTCGATTATGTATACTTGCACATATATATGCACCCAATTATAGTACTCACAAATAGCGGACAAGTTGGAGTTACTAGGAAAAGTGTTTCCTTTTGCAAAAATCCCTCAATCATGCAAAGATATGAAGAAAATGATAAAAGATTTGGGTCTTGGATATGACAAAATTCATAGTTGTCCGAATGATTGCATATTGTATTGGGGTGATCGAAAAAATCAGGAGTCTTTTCATGTATGCGGAAAATCTCGATGGATGACTAAGGACACAGAAAATGTTAATGGAATGAAGCTCAAGCACGATCAAGAAAGAAACCAGTTAAGATTCTACGATATTTTCCTCTCATACCTTGGCTACAAAGATTGTTTATGTCGTCCAAGACTGCTGCGTCTATGAGGTGGCCTCATGATGGCAGAACCGATGATGGATTATTACGGCATCCTGCGGATTCTTTAGCTTGGAAGTCATTTGACAACAAGTATCCAAGTTTTGCGAGATATCCTCAAAATGTCAGGCTCGATCTTGCAACTGATGGGTTTAATCCATTCAAAATCATGAGTACTTCATATAGTACTTGGCCTGTTGTGTAACACCCTTAACCCGTACAATTATACCTATACAGATTATAGATGTCACCCGAATTTCTAAAACCAATTTTCTAATTCAAGAGTGATTTAAAATTTATTTTCTTAAAGTGATAACTGATATTATATAAATATCATATCATAAAATTATGTTTCATTATAACAAATTTAATTTAAAATATTTTTTATGAGTAGTACAGTGAACAGTGAGGGTATCGATACCTGTAGCAGGGTATCGATACCCCTGTAGCATTCTAGAAATTTTTAAGCATTGGTATTGTTCACTGCTACAATAACTGCTACTGTAATTTCAGCAAAATATATATATAACTCATAAAAACTTAACATTTCTTCACTATAAAGTTACCATTTTGTTTCCAATTTTGTTCAACAAAACAAATTAAACATTATTAATTACAAGCCACTATCTAAGTCAAATTCCATCATAGGATGTCTTACTGATATTAAAATATACTCAATGCTTGAGGTCACTTTGAACTCTTTATTCCACTACTGGCTTTTTACCTAATCGTGAAAATCATCACACGCTAAGTATATACTTAGTGAGGTAATTAAAACAATAAACACTGCAATACAATTCATGCATGAATTTCAATGTCAAATTCAAAATGCCATAAAATCATGTTATCAACATATCCAATATTTTACAATGATCAAAATGATATAAAATTTCTTATCATTTATCCTATAAGCTCGTAAGCTTATTTTACCAATATACTTACCATTTATTCCATAAGCTCGTAAGCTTATTTTACCAATATACTTACCATTTACTCCATAAGCTCGTAAGCTTATTTTACTAATATACTTATCATTTACTCCATAAGCTCGTAAGCTTATTTTACCAATATACTTACCATTTACTCCATAAGCTCGTAAACTTATTTTACTAATATACTTGCCATTATTCCATAAGCTCGTAAGCTTATTTTCATGTTTAACATTTATTAACCAATAAAACATAACCCAAAGTATAACTGTATGAGAAACCCGGTATAGGAGTCAAATATTGCATCGAAGTGTTGAGGTCGAGCTTTGCTCACCTAATAATGCACCGTAGTGCTGAGGTCGGGTTTTACCCACCTTGTACACGTAGTGTTTTGTATCGTGTCTTCACTAGACACTTTGAGGCCTGCACTATATGCCTTCTCTATACACTCTAGTGCTACCTAATATGCAGTTGCTAGACTCTATGGCATGCCATTAATAACACTGAACCTCAATAACATACTTGAGCATATAGTAAATTTTATTTGATCCATCCATGGAAAAGTATATCAATACCATTTAACATTGGGCAATTCATACCCACAATATCATTCATGATAACATCATATTCAACAATCAGTGATCAATGCATTTGATATTCAACCTTTGACATATTTAGAATATGTCAAATCTATGATAAATGACATAATATTATGCTGCTATAAACAAGGTCAACTTATCGCAAGTCTTCCTCATGATGTATAAAACATCCATGTATAATTTCATGCATGTATTGCACTCACCTTGACACTTTATATCTTTCAAAATATGTGTCTCACTATTGTCCACAATAAACCCTTTTTATACTTGACTTGCTTCAATCGCAAATCAATCATGATGTATAAATCACAATTCATAATAATACATATGTTAGTATTGTACTAACATAAACATATCTCAAAATAATTCCATAATATATTTCAAACTCATTTTCTATCAAAATACTCAATACTTAATAATTTCTTTTAACATTGGAACCAACTTTTCCAATTTATATAAAATGGCCCTTCACCATTTTACCACTTAAAATTTCAATACAAAATTTCCAGTATTGAAAGTAAAGTATTATCAACCAATTACCCATACAAAGACATAACTACAATAAACACTCCCAACAATTCGAAATTTGCATTACAATCACCAACTTTCTAAACTTCCCAAAATAATCAAATTTCACATTCTAACACTCATTTTAATTTCCAAACAACAATTTCTAGCATATTACATCAATTATATAACACTTACGCAACAACCCATCAATTTTCCAGAATTTATGAATTGATCCCTAACTTTTCAAAAATTACGAAATGGTCCTCAAATTTTCTAAGGCTTGTAGAATACTTCCTTCATCATTTCCAACCAATATATAATTTTTCCATAATTTTCTCACTCAAACAATCTATGGCCGAAATTTAAAGAACAAGATTTTAGAAAAAAAAAATAAACATGTTCTAATCATCATACATGCTTGAATATGAATCTACTACCTCACAAACATCAAGATCCATCATTAATTTCATGATCCCTTATATGAACACAAACTATAGAATTTGGGATCTTTGAACACCAACAAGATTATCATGCAATATTGGTACCAAATGATAGCGCTTTCGCATATAAAAATTTCTATTTTACGGAATACTCAAAACCCAAATGAAATTGCATAAAAATTGAATTGAAGTTTTCTCTCACCTTTGGAGAAACCCACGCAACTTGGAGAAGAAGATGAGCAATTTGGATGAAATGTTGGGTGCATTTCATATTAGTTTACATTTAATTCCACTATAAATGAATAAAATATTCATTTAATTGAGATAAGACCAAATCACCCTTAATGAATCTTCTTATTCACCATAAAACCATGACAACTCATCCTTATCATCTTTCAAAGTCAAATATTAATTAATTTGACTTTAATTTATGAAATTTCCCTTGAATTTTTCAAATATTGCATTTTAGTCACTAAATTCCACTGTTTCGGTTAAATCTGAAAAATTACACATTTGCAAAACAAATTTCTCTAATCTAAAATATTAAAATAATATTTCCAACCTTTTTATAACATCCTTCCAATTTTTGTAAAATCCCAATTCGATCTGAATTACTGATTCCTTATCGGCTTTACCCCTTTGTAATTTTTCTTTACCAAAATTCCAAATCCAAAAATATGATTTCTATTAAAACTCTACTCTCAAAAGTAAACTATCTATTAATGGAATAACATTCCTTTTAGGAAATTATCACTTAATTTCTCAAACTTTTCTCAATTTTCTACTTTTACCAACAAACTTTCAAAATTTTCATTTTGGTCATTATCTGAATTTTTGGGGTATTACATGTTGTACTTGTTCCATACAATTTGCCTCCGCGGATTTGCATGAAACAATCATATTTCATCTTATCCATGATAATCTCAGGCAAGAAAGGTCCCGGAAATGATATTGATATTTACATGTATCCACTAATTGCAAAGTTGAAAAAGTTATGAGAAGGGGTTGAAACATATGATGTGTTGACGAAGGAGAACTTTAATTTATGCGTGACTTTATTATGGACAATTAATGATTTTCATGCGTATGCAAATTTATCTGGTTGGAGTACCAAAGGTCGTTATATTTGTCCTTGTTGTGCTATACAAACATGTTCGAAGTGGTTGGTTAATGGAAAGAAATTCTCTTATATCGGACATCGTCGGTGGTTACCTGATAATCATAGATTTAGATGTCAAAAAAATATGTTTGATGGCGATGAAGAGTTTCGAAATGCTCCTGACCAAATAATCGGGTATCATATATTCTCCATGTTGAAAAACATCAATTTTACTTATGAAAAGATGAATCAACCAACTAATACACGATCAAAGAAAAAGGCAAAGCAGATAAATGAAGAGCTTGAAGTTGACCAACAGAGTGATGATGAGTCTGATGAAGAGGATGATCCAAATGAGGTAGACTTGTGGAAAAATATGAGTATATTCTTCGAGTTGCCTTATTGGAAGAAGCATATTTTGAGATATAATCTCGATGTAATGCATATTGAGAAGAATATTTGTGAGAATATTATCGGGACCATTTTGAATGATGGCAGAAAATCTAAAGATAATCTTAAGAGTCAACTTGACTTAGTGGACATGGAAATTCGGCATGACCTTCATCCGCTATTATATCTTAATGGAAAATATTTCTTGCCGCCTTCTATTTTTTCTCTTTCGAAGAAAGAAAAAGAAGTGTTTTGCACGGTGTTAAAGGATATAAAGGTCCCAGATGGGTATGCATCAAACATTTGTCGATGTGTCAGTGTTAAAGATCGAAGAATTTATTCTTTAAAGTCACATGATTATCACATATTAATGCAAGATTTACTGCCAATAGTTGTACGCGGTTTCATGTCAAGTAAGGTGATATCTTGTATCATTGAACTTACTAATATAATGAAATCCATCTGTGAGAAAGTTCTGATGGTTGAAGAACTTGATAAACTACAAGATCGAGTCGTCTTGACTTTATGCAACTTGGAGAAGATATTTTCTCCTTCATTCTTCACAATTATGGTGCATCTGCTAATTCATCTTCCTCATGAAGCAAGAGTTGGTGGACCAGTTTCCTATCGATGGATGTACCCTATAGAGAGGTGATAATTGAATTATACGTTTCAAATGACTACTGATTATACCTTCTAATAAAATGTATTTACGTAGTATGTTGTTTTGTGTATAGGTTCTTGGGCAAGTTAAAGTCTTACTATCTTAATAAGCGTTATCCGGAAGGATCAATTGATGAAGGGTATTTGGCAGAGGAATGTATTACATTTTTCTCTAGATATTCGGAAGATGTTGAAACAAGATGGAATATACCAAATCGAAATTATGTGTTCAGTACTTATGACTTACCTCAACATTATTTGTTTGGAACTTATGGTCAACCATTAGGGAAAGTTGAAATTGAACACTTAGATGACACGACTTGGGTACAAGTACACCGATATGTTCTTTTTCATCACAATTCAATAGATCCCTTTCGCACGTAAGTCTTTCGGACCCAATACTAATGAAATCTCTTAATTTTTTATATTTATCATTTTTAACGACATAATATACTTTATAGTGAGTTTAAAGAAGTCTTGAGATCTCGTGCACGCTCCCGAAAATTACATCAGCGAGAAATACATAAGTTATTCACAAAAACTTTTCATGAATGGTTAGGCCAGACGGTAAGCAGCTAAATCATTCCACATACTTATAAATAATATATGTCTTGCTTTTTATATCGAAATCAATGCAAATTAATTCACCATTCATGTGTAATAGGTTTGGAGTGGGAGAGAAGTTAGTGAAGATGTTAAATGGCTTTCTCAAGGTCTGAATAGAATAGTTAAAATATATAATGTTTTTCTCATTAATGGGTTCAGGTTCCACACGAAATCTCGTGAAAGATTAAGGAGGACACAAAATTGTGGAGTCATAGTTACTTCGTCAACTACAAGTTATACTAGTGTCAGGGACAATAATCCGCATGAGGGAGATGTTGATTATTATGGAATTCTTACATAGATTAATATGGAAAACGAAAGGTCGTGTTGTTTCAGTGTGACTGGGTTGATGTAAACAAAGGCATAAAAATAGATAAATTTGGGTTTACAATGGTGAATTTCTCTCGATTAATTCACATTGGTCAACGATTTATGGATGAACTATATGTATTTTCTTCTCAAGTGAAACAAGTATTTTACTGTCACGATCCAATGGATGACGGTTGGTATGTTGTGCTCTGTAATACTCCCAGAGACTTGATAGACATCTGGGATGGAAGTAGATATGACATTGAAACAAGATCAGAATGTTTACCTCTAGTACCACAAAACTTAGATGAAACTATCACTAATACAACACAATTTCAATGGGTTCGGGAGGACGTTGATAAAGATATTTATGATAATTGGCATTACATAAGAATGTCGTAAGATTTGATATCTTAATTTATTTATTTATAATGTTATAACTTGTAACATGTATTTCAATATATTCATTAATTAAATCGTTTTCTTATTACAAATGTTTGTTTATTACAGATATCATGCCAAGGAGAAAAAAAAAGTGATTTTCGGGTTGTTCGAGCTTCTGAAGAGCATGAACAAACAAATAACGAAGAATCGAATGTTGCTGACTCTTTCAAAGTTCCTATAATTGTTGAAAAAGCTGTAGAAATTCAAGGTAATCTTAGAAACTTTATTTAATAGTTTGTTCATTTTCAAAACTTACATTTAATAATTTCTTATATAGTTGAAAATAGTGCAACACGCAAGAGTAGAGGACGTACAATATTGAAGGATTATAAACTTCCTCCTGGGCACCGTGTCAAAGTTTCAAGAAACGATGTCGGTCAACCTATCAATTATGAGTCATGGCGTGAAATGCCTATTAGTAACAAAAATCAGGCGTTGGATTTTGTTAAGGTAATAATGTCATTATAATAGATACTCTATAACAATTCAATACTAATTTATACTTACGTTGAACACTTATTTGCTGTATAAGAGAAATTTTCTTTAAAGGTCTCTGACGATTATGTGAAGCAAGCATCAGGGAAGAGATGGAGAGACCACAAGATCTCCTTAAAAAATAAATACTTCAAGAATGATCTCAGCCTTGAAGAGAAGCTACAAACTGTTCCACCTGGAATGCTTAGGTACTAATGGGAAGATGCAGTCAGATTTTTGAGTTCACAAAAAGGATAGGTATGATGTATTTTTCAAAAATAATTTTGACAAATTATAAATCATCATTAAAAGTGGTTGTTTGAAATTATAGGACCGAGAGCATGTTGGTGTTGCTAGCAGGAAACAACAAAAGTTTACGCATACGACTAGATCGAAGAGCTTTGCTTGTTAGCTAATGAGGAGGTATTATAGATTATTCACATAGTTATTTGTATTCCATGTACATACTAACTCAAACTAATTATATTATGGTACATTGTAGGAAAATACATCTGGTTCTAAAGTTGGCCGAATCAAACACTTCGACATGACACATACAAAGAATGATGGCACTACTATGACTGCTGAAGCTACATAAATTATGGTAAGTTTATTGGATATAGGATTTGAATTATGTTTTATTTATATCTGTAGCATGACATTTTTAGTTGAATTAATTATTTACTTTATTATTCGGAAAAATTGAGGGAGAAAAAGGCGGAGTATCAAGCTATGGCTTTGAGTCATGATCTTGTTAATGAGAATGACATTGAAAATTAAGCTATTAATGACGTTTTGGGTCCTGAAAGATATGGCCGGGTGTGATGTCAAGGATCGTTCGTTACTCCCACCAAATATTTTGGATCCAATTCATCTTAGTACATGTAATCTCAGTCTCAGTCTTCCCAATTAGAAGTTAAGTAGTTAAAACAAAAGTTGGTTGAAATGGATCAACAAATGGTTAACATGAAAGCCGAAAATGAAGCAAGGTAAACAGAGAGAGCAGCAGCGGAAGCACAGAGAGCAGCATCGGAAGCACAGAGAGAAGCAACATATCAGCAGAAATGTCAAGAATTTAAAAAGTGACTAGAATCTATGATGCAAATGTTACAGAAAATGCAACCTCAAAATCCACCAGCTTAGTCTTTTTTATGTTATATGTTTTGTTAATGTTATCATACAATGTTTAACTTCATTACTATTACCTTAATGTAAACTTTTATTTATTATAATGGATTTGATGTTGGTTGTTATGGAAATTGAGTTTTGTGTTATTAATTATATGTTTGTTGGATAATGGAACAGGTTAGAAAAATAGATTTGGGGTAATAGAAGAAAACACGCCAAATTGTTGACATTTCTGTGTTCATTAGCGGCGTTTGTAAAAAATGCCACTATATACAAGTCCTTTAGCGACGTTTATATCTGACAAACGCAGCTATATACAAGTCCTTTAGAGGCGTTTATATACGACAAATGATGATATATACAAGTCCTTTAACGGCGTTTATATCCGACAAACGCCGCTATATACAAGACCTTTTACGGTATTTGTATCCAAAAAACATCGCTATATACCACACCTATTGCAACGTTTGTATCCGAAAAATGCCGCTAAATATCTTAAACTTTTGAGGCGTTTATAAAAACACTGCTATATACGTACGTATTTTGTGGTGTTTGTAGGACAAACGCTGCTAAATCTGAACACATATTGCGGCGTTTGTAACAAACGCCGCTATATCGATGTACCTATTGCGACGTTTTTTGTTGTTAAACGCCGCGAACTTTAGCGACGTTATTTTTCCCAGTGCTTCTTGCGGCGTTTTTCATATCGCCGCAAGCATTTTTTGCGGCGCTTAAAAACACCGTTATAGGTAAAAAAACGCTGCAAATGTACAGTTTTGTTGTAGTGGATATTCTCTGATATGATTTTGTTTTCCTTTTTTCCAAGGTCAACGTGAACTAGCTCTTTAGCATTCCCTAAGAAAAGGGCATATTCAAATAAATTTGAAGCCCAGACAAAAATTGAGTATTACAAAACCTTTCCAAAAGTAGTTTTCTTCTCAATGTGAGATACATACCTTAAAAAATTTAAAGCAGCTAACACAGACACCTTACTGTTCCAATGGATGATGCTATATGGATTGGGCATTGTATTGATCATTGGTTTGATGCTTAGAGTTCCAGACACCTTATTGCTCCAATGCATGATACTATGTGAATTAGATATTATGTTGATAATTGGTATGATGCTTAATGGATCGAACCTTATAATCCAACTACTATGTTTTATTGTTTAATGATCATAGTAGTAGTGATTTATGATATGCTATTATTGTGCAATGTACGCCGCGATGATTCATATTTTTTTATTTCTCACATATACATGTCTATATTTGTACTGTATATTTATACTATGAATCACATGAATTATCATAATGTAATTGTGTGATGCTAAGCTTGTCAAGTTTAGCGCTGAGATATTTTTGTTTGTATGTGACTAGATTGAATAACATCTAATAAGTTTTGTAACGTCCCAAATTATGGGTTAGTAGTTCGAGTTGATCTGAATAGGTTTTACAGAAACCCAATAGTCCATTAAGAAGTCGTTGGGCCGAGTGTGGGCTTAACTACATGATATTTGGTTTAGAATTACCTTAAAAATAGAATTTCAACATATAAGGCAAAATATGAGGGACCTAAAGAGTAATTGACACGCGTCGTTTTTCGCGTCAAAATAATTCTTTCTTCTCAATTAATAAATAAAGGAAATTTAACGTAGTAAAAGAGAAGTAAGGGTCGATCCCATAGAGACTAATGAAACTTCTTGATTTATTCGTGCTTTGTTTAATATTTACTCCAAGAAGTGGATGGAGTAGAATTTGAGTAATGGGGGATTTGTAGATGAAGAGAGTAAAATAAATAAAATCAAGAAAATTAAGAAGATAAAAGAAGAAGAAATTTAAAAAGAAGTTTAAAAGAAGTAAATTCAATATGATAAAATCAGCCTTGGGCTGTTGCTTTGACTCAGTTTCCTCGGATCATCGAAAATGATTTTTACTTCTGGATTCACGTCGGTTACTTGTCTACAAGGATTAATCCTTGTGACTATGCTTTGTATACTAAATACCCAAAATAAACCTTTGATTATGGCTTTGAAAATTAATCTAATCAACATCAATTGGTGTAGACCAATAACCAATTAAGTTCGTAAAAGACCGACTCGGATTATGATGTTTCAATAATAACAGATTTCGATCTCAACTCCCTCTTAGAAATCAATTTGCTAAGTGTGTTCTCAGGAAGTTGAATGTGCTTTCAATAAGCCAATCCTTCTTCTAGAATGTTTAATCGTAACATCCTGACCAACGTCAATCTTTGGTTTTGAAAATTGTTTTGATTTTGATAATAAGCACAAGAAATTAAGAGAGATTTTTCGAAGTTATTCAAGTGACTTTCAATTCTCACGTTGGACTTGAATCACTGCTTTAGCCCTTGGCTTAAAAGAAAATTAACTAAGCATGACAACAGTCGTAGCATTAAAAATAAAAGCTTTAAAGTACAAGTACAAAACGAAAGTAAAAGGAAAAGAAATAAATTTTATAAAACTCAAAGAATAGAAGAACAAGCTAATTCGAGATGGTGTTTAAAGCTTTACCCAATGTGGGTTTTTATAGCTTTCTAAAACCCTAGAAATTTGCTGAAAATAAAATATAATTCTTTAAATTTAAAATCCTAAAAAGATAATTCCTAAATTTGAATTTAAAATGCTTGAAATGCTCCAGGCATCCATCAATCTTCTAGAATTGATGACTGGACGTTGCTGACTTAACCTTCTAGAAGCTGATGACTCACTGCCAAATCAGCATTTCATGCCCACTGTTCCAGCCTTGATTTCATAAAAAAAAGTGTAGTTTTCATGCCTTCTAAGAACATTTTTCAAAAGTCATTGCTCTGCACAAAAATCAAGTAAAAACTCCCAAATCAACAATAATAATGAACAAACAAGGAGTATTCAATCATAAAATGTATCACAAAATAAATACTTGTCAGTAATGATACCATTGCTGAAAATTAAGGTTTATTTTAAGGGATTTTGGTTAGCCTTTAGCGTGGGTTTATCCTAGAGAGCTTTTATTTCTTCTTTCCATCTTCTTTCTCCATTTTCATCTTCCTTCCTCAAGCTCTCTAGATCAAAGAGGAAGTGGGCAATGAGCATCCTAGGTCAAAATAGAAGGTGAGAGCAAGTGTGGTTGAAAAATGAGCTTCATTTTAGGATTCTAACATCAAGGTAGTGTATTTACAATCTTTAGTGGTGATATGACTTTCCTAAAGATGATGTTTTGTTGGGGATTTCGATATTTAAGCATATTGGGAGTTTTGTTTGATTCATGCTTAGATAACATTTTTGTGTAAATATGGTGCTTTTATAGTGCTAGATGATCCTAAATAACTCATCTAAGTTGTGGAATATGATTTAAGACCAAAGTAGGGTGTTTGGTACAATTTTTGGGTGTTTCAGAGCCTAAGGGAGATATTTCTAGGTTTGAGCATCGATACTTGATGAACAATATTGATACTATAATTACAATACTAGTATTAGAATTATAGTACAAATATTGGAATTACAATATTGGTACTATAATTACAATATCAATATTGGAATTACAATACCAGTACTGGAATTAAAGTATCAATATTGGGGAATTTTTGACAACTTCAAAGTTGTTTTTGGTACTGATACCCCCTTCAATATCGATACTTGACTAGGAAGAAATGATACTATAAGTAGGGTTTTGATATATTTTGGATGGTTAACTTCGACTTCGTTAAGGCCCGTAAGAGTTAGGGATAACCTATAATAGTGGAATTTAGCCTGAGAGAGGCTTAAGTGGTTAAAAGTAACTAGAAACACTCTTAGGAGTGGGTTATGATGAAAATAACCTTAGCGAGATAAATTCTTCCATGTAACCTAGACCAAGCATGTATCGACTAATCGCGAACGATAGATTGTTACGAAGGATGTGCCCACGAGCGAGATAAACCACACGAGTAGTGTGATAGAGTGATTGTGTTTCATGTGAACATCAATAAACAAAGAAGCACAAATTTGTCCCTCCGATTTAATGGTAAATCGAAGGAAAATGTGATGAGAGGGACTAGAGAGTCGCTATTAGATAATCAACTTTGAGTCAAGTATATATTGAGTGGGTAGTGATAATAGTAATTGTTGTAAGAAGCTAAAACTCTAAAGACCTCTTTAGAGGATACTGAGTAGTCGAGTTATCTTAATTAACCTTATGAGACATTGATTGACATGTATGGCCTATGGGAACCCTTGTATTCATGTGTGATTGCATTGATATTTGATTGATGGATATTCATAATGTTTGGCTTGACGACTGTTTGATACTAAGCCAATGCTTTATTGAACAAGAATTTTATCGATGACTATTTGAGATAGAGTTCCCCCCTATGATCCATACCCAATAGCTATGTGAGATTAAGAGATCATTTGAAAGTTTGAAGAATTTTATTGGTGGCTATGTCAGATTGGGTTTCACTCTATGTGATTGTAACTAATGACTTTGTGATATCGAGTGTTATCATTGTGTTTGTATGATGATTGTGTGTTGCATATGATGATGCATTATACTTAAAGACTCAATATATGTATCCTCATGGCGAGGCCCTTAGCAGAAGACTAAGGGAATAATGATACTCATACTTTAGGATAGAACAATTGAATTTTAAATTATTAGCACTTGATTATGATCATGCATGTACCCATTGTTTATTACCATGTCTTCTAGCATGCTTATGTTTATGAGATTCATAATACTGCTCTAGATTTGTGATTATATTGTTGGGCTTTGTAAGCCCATCATTCAGATTTTTCCATTCGCATGTTAGTAGTTTGAGTGTCCGATGAGTATTATCACGACAGAACTTCCGTCATCCCTTCCAGAGTATTGTACTGTTACTTTAGTGGGATTGTGTAATAATATGACCCTTATTATTCTATTCAAATTTATAACTTTGAGTTTGTATTATTTTGATTTTAAACAATGTGTCACAGAGCTCCAGTTTATAAAAGTATTCTGATATCATGTATGTCTATTTTGGTACCATATCGTATGTTTTAAATGGAGTTCATAAAAGTATTCTTATATCATGTATGTCTATTTTGATACCATATCGTATGTTTTAAATGGAAATGAAAATGGTTTTAAAACTTAATGTTTGTTTCAATAGTCCAATGTAACACTTTAAGCCTATTTGGATTTAGGGTGTTACGAGCTTCTTCAGAGAAGGATTCCAACAAATGAGTCATGTTCAAAGTACAATACCTTAGTTCTTATTTAGGCTATGTATTACCCTATGTGTTTTCTAACATTATGTAACTATATTTACTTTAATACGCTTGATTTAAATTATGAAGTTTAACTTTACTAATACTTATTCTATTTATTATAATAAGAAGATTATGTTTTAAAGATTTTGAGTAATGAAGTATTAAAAAAATGATTAGTCATTATGGTAATTTGTGTGACACATAGATCTTTTAGATTAGGTCGAATTTAGAATGTCATATTATTTGCGATGAAAAAATAAAATAAAATTTTATGATTATAATCATACATAATAAATATATACACACCAAACATAAAAGATTGATGAGTTATTGAGGGCATTTAAGAGTGAAAAAATATAAGAGGTTATGTGATTTGGCATGAAGAAAATTGAGGGGTTTTTATTTTTATTTTTTTGCTAAACGTGATTTATAACTCAAAAGGTTACAAAAAATCATATATTTTTGCCAGTTTTTCATACTAAAAGTTAGATGTTTGGGATTCCTTTCGAATGTAAAGCACTTTCTCAAACGTTTTTGAACGGTACTAGTCATATATAGACACATGAAAAACTCTTTTTCAACTGATGTAGAATATAACTTGTTTGCGTTACCGATAACTATTAACTCAGACATCATCTTAACAGAGAGGTAGAAAAAGAATCTGAACTACATTGCTTTATAATTACAAAATTTGATGATGCAAGTGCATACGTACGCCTCTCAAAAGGCTTTTTATTTCTTTATTTAAGGATAAACTTTCTATCCAGGATTTTAATTCACCCCCTTTAACTTCTTGTACCCAGGCCTCTACATTCAAATTGAAACCATGGAACTTCTTTCAAGCTGGTGTTCCGATGGATCTTTGCCGGAAAGTTACGTGATGCCACCAGAGACAAGACCCGGCGACCTCATTGTTCCGTTGGAAAAATCCATCCCGGTGATCGATCTTCAGCGTAATGATCGAAACGATACCATTCAACAAATTCTGAAAGCCGGCCAAGAGTTTGGATTTTTCCAGGTTGGAATAATTTCAAGGCTCAAAGCATATCATGGCTGCTTCATGCACTACTGATGCATATTTTAAAACACTGCAGATAATCAACCATGGAGTTTCCGGGATTTAATGGACGAAACGATGAATGTTGCAGAGGAATTCCATGCAATGCCAGGCGTCGATAAGGAAAGGGAATGCACCAAGGACCCCAACGGGAGATGCAAGCTGTACACAAGCAGCCACGTTTATCCGAGGGAGGATTTTCACTTGTGGAGAGATGCCGTGAAGCACCCTTGCTGTCCTTTAGACGACCACATTCAATTTTTACCTGAAAACCCTACCAGATACAGGTAAACTATCACCTCATTGCCAATTAAACTTTATACATGATGTTATACCTCCTCACAAAATCTCCCTAGAGCCTATTAAATCTCTACCAAGAAAATTCTTGTAAGACTCCATCCTCTCAACATAGTCTCCAAAAATTTTATAAAGACATCACACCACCTTCGAGATCATTCTCTGCTGTTAATGTGACATCTGACAGAATCAATTCTAATAGTTGACGGGTATATCTATTTAATTTGTCAGTCTATTAATAGGTATGACGACACTAGGTCCAGTTGTTCTATAATCAAGATATTTATACCCGAGGAAAGAATGTAAAAGAGAAGTCTCTTTGTCAACTCCGTTATTTGTAACATCTATTTCCGTCCCACGAGAACTTTCTCCTCTCCCATAGAGAATCGCCCTGTTCTTACATTGGTTGTGGTTTTTTTTTTACTCAAATTAGAAAAGTATATAGTCAACGACTAACGCAATTCACTTACTCCCATCAATCAACATATGATCTCTCTCAAACTTTTCCAGTTTTTTTTTTTTTTTTGAATAAGAAAGATGTGAAAATCAGAAGAGAGTAGCAAATAGTAGTCTGCATTGCACTGTAACGTCGTCTTCTTCAAAGGCTTCTTCCAGCTCCAACGATGGTTCATGGAGGAGGTGAATACCTGGGGAACGGCTCCATGCTAAACCATCAGCAACTTTATTGCATCTTTTAATGTGCATGAAATATTCCTCTTGACTGTCGATAGTTTGACTATATCATTCATTTTCTGTTCAGAGTAGTAGTTGGGGCTTATTCGGTTGAGTTATGGAAGCTGAGTTGTAGAATCCTGGAGCTTCTATGCGAAGGATTAGGGCTTAACATTAATTATTTCAGCAGCAATGACCTCAGTCAAGTCCCCAAAATCCTGATTAACCACTACCCTCCATGCCCTGAACCCAGTTTAACTCTGGAATTATTGAAACACCGTGACCCTACCATCACCACCATTCTTCTTCAAGGCCACATAAATGGCCTCCAAGTCCTCAAAGACGGCCGGTGGATCGGCATCAAACCGCTTCCTCGTGCCTTTGTGGTTAATATAGGCTTCCTTCTACAGGTACATCATCAAACCATTAGTCATAAATTTTCTTCGTTTTTTTTCGATTTCTGAATAGTGAATACCCTTTTTGTTGGTTTTATAGGTTATTAGAAATGGGAAACTGAACGGAGCTGAACATCGAGTGGTGACGAATTCGAGAGATGCTTGGACGACTGTTTCTTTCTTCGTGTATCCTTGTGACGATAGACTCATCGGACCCGCGAAAGCTTTGGTTAATGCTAGCAATCCTGCAATTTACAAGGCGTTCAAATTTTCTGACTTCATTAATGTTTCCATTCTCAACCATGACGATGAAACTTTCAAGGAGCTTATATACGAGCCCACAGCTTAATACTCCATAGTTTTCCAAGGTTTTAGATTCGAATCAAATAGCAATGATATGGGATGCAAAATGTTGAAGATTTCAATAAATAATAATGTTATGGGATACAAGAAGACTACTTATCTTGTAACCCAATGTCATATGCATAAAAATGAATGTATAAAACCTTCGACAAAATCAAACGGAAACAAGTTTACTACAAACTCTACTATAATATTGAGTTTTGCACTCTATTATATTTTTTTGTGTTTAAATATGTATGAATTCATTTACTTTTATATATTATAATAATAATATCAACGATTTTATCTTATTTATAATTAGCTTTGATCATCACCATTTTATGTATTGTTTATAATGAGTCTAACATATATGATTTTAGGTTAGGGACCAACTTTTTATTTAGTAATTTATATTATAAATTTAAGGTAAAAAATTATAAAATTTTAAGAGATAAAATTAGATGATCAATAGAAAATATAAAGAAATTACTAAATTATATGAAAATTAAAAAAAAAAATCTAATGGACAATTGCTCCTCAATCTATCCATGATTACAACTTTCTTTTACGAAAGGAAAGTAACAATAGGATCATGAAGTCGTCTCCTGAAAATTTAAATTTTTATATATTTTAAATATTTTCTTTGTATTTTCTATTGAAAATCTATTTTCTTCCTCCTAAAATTTTATAAGTTCTCCTAATCTTAAAACTTTATAAGTTCACCCTAACATAAAATCATATGTCTATCCAGAAATCATCCAAAATTTAGACTAATTAAGAAAAATATAAAGACTTATTAGGTATTTAAACTCGAAATTCAGCATGAACCAAGCAACCTTAGTGATTAAGGGATTGTTGTTATACTTGAGGTCCCGAGTTCAAAACGTATGTAAGAATATAAGCGTTCATTGTCAAATAACTGAAAGTCTTTGTACATATTATCTTGTATTCACCTTAAATTAAAAAAACTCAAAACTCAAAATATAACTTCTAATTTGTCTAATATTTAAACTTACAATAACTTAAATTGTAATTAGACCAAAAATTTGAGAACACAAACTTATCATTCTTTGATCCATACTTGGTTAAATATTTACTAAATTTTTATATTTTTTAAAAATTTAAAATTTATAATATTATCAAACCAAATCATATCAAATATATAAATTTTAACATAATCGATCCCCTAAAACCCTAAGGGAGCTCCGTCCTTGTCCCCATCGATTCATCTTACTCAACAGACGATGAATTATTGGCTATATATGTCGGTCCGCGTGTATTAATTAATTAGCATAACATATTTTAAAATTCCAAATTAAACATATATTTAATTAATAACTTTTATGAAATAATTGAATTATATTTAAATATTTTTTAACAATTTTAAATAACTCAGCGAAAAGAATTTATATTTTTTCTGGATTTGAAATTTGTAGTCAGTACAATCGAAAGGGCATTTACACGATGAACGTATATTTTTTGGAATCCAACCCTTTTTTTCCTCCGAATTTCTGAAAAAGAAAGCACTAAGCATTTTTTGAAATCGAAACCCATATTCTAAATTTTTAAAATAGAAATCTTTTTATTCTAAATTGATCAAGATAGTAAAGGACATTATATATATATATATATTGTGAATTCAAATTACAGTTGAATTAATCAAATATGTATAATAGAACTTGCTAAACACTGAATTCATTTGTTCTATAAGCGCTGCCTATCTTCATGCGTTTCAAGAAGATCCTCCAACAACTTGTTGTCCAGGTACTCAAATTCAATAACTTCAGTTCCACGCCCTCGGGTAGACAAAGCCGAAGACGGCGGAGGCAATGTCGGATTCTGATATTGGTACTCGTTTGGGAAGTTGAGAATAGCCGAGTGACCCCGGAAAGCATAAGCAGCCCTGTCATAGGCCCTTGCAGCCTCTTCAGCATTCTTGAATGTCCCAAGCCACAACCGCGCTCCGTTCCTCGTCGGATCACGAATCTCCGCGGCAAACTTTCCCCACGGTCTCCGCCGAATACCCCTGTATCGAACCTCCCTATTATTCCCTATGTTCTTCCCTCCCTGAGGTGCTTCCATTCGCTGATTTGTTTTAAATGAAGTTTTACAAAACGAAGACATTTATAAATATTACTTCACGGGGATTATTACTATTATGACAGAAAACCAGAGTCATAGGTGACGGTTGGAATTGGTTGTTGCGAGGAAACTTCGTGGGAGGAGGGAAAAGCAAAACTTGGATGTCTGAAACAAGTAGTAGACCGTTGTAATGTTTTCTTTTTGGGCTGAAAGCTTAGTGGTGGGGAGCTTCATGATGCTGTTGGTGACGAGTTTCTTATGTGGCGGCTCTACTTTGAGTGGATTCATTTTGCCGTTGGTTTGTCAGCCTTTCCTTATGTTGCTCTACGGTTGCAAATTATAAAATTAATGGAAATAGGTGGATTGTGTGTCCTCAGTTGATGATTTATTCTTTTTTATTTGATTAGAGAGCCGCGATTGGTAAATGATAAGTTATTGGTGTGTATATTCTTATGGACAAGTACGAACACAAGATTATATGTTAGAATGGTGAATTTATAAAATTTTAAAATGAGGTGAATTTATAAAATTTCGAGGAATAAAAATATATTATTAGTAGAAAATACACAGAAAAAATATAAAATATATGAGAATTAAAAAACTTCATAGATGACTACCCCACCCGCCTCTTGGTTCATCCCTACCTATGAGAGATGCAAATATAAGAAAGAACATAAAAGTAAACGAGTCATAATAGATTAAAGAGTCTAGGGGAAGAGATCTCCCTTTTGATTATTGTTTGGAGGTATTTGTAACGACTCTAGTTAATGATGTCAGGCATAAGATCATATATTAAAACGAACTAAAATTAATAGTTTAAGTATTAAAGACGTAATTTACCCATTATTCTTTAACTCAATGATACGTGTTCCATGAATGCTCCAATGAACTAAAGGATTACCCAGAACTCTTGGTGGACAGAAGACTGACCTCTTCCGAAGATAAATTCCGAAAGTATAGCAAAAATCATTTTCTTTGTGTGGTTGAAAAGAAAGTGAAAATGGCTTTAATTTTCATGTGAAGAACTGAAATACAATCCACATCATCAAAATACCAAGGAACTGAACCCAAAACAGAAAACGAGTCAATTCCCTCAAGCCCATCAACAAGTGTTGGTTTGATAAAAAAAAATGGACATCTTTCATTGGATTACTGCTTTCTTCAGCCCCTGTCCAATTCAGAATCTTAAAATTAGTTTCACTTTTCTTAATTATGGAAATTTAGTCCCTCTAATTGCTTGATTTAAAAACTCAAACCCAATTTACGAAACCCCTCTTTCTCAGCAGTCCAATTGATAACAAAAATCTGTTAATTTTGAATGTGTGGTATTTCAATGTTCAAAGGCCTAATTTAAAAACAAAAGTGCAGTGGATAACACATTTAATGTTCAAAATTATAATAGAGAATCAAAAGATCCATTGGATGTGGACCCAGAAAGTCCCTAATTTATGCTTCATGAAAGACAGGACAACATAAAAGAACAAAGTGCATTTTATAATTTAACATGCCACGCTTTATTGGTTGTACGTGCAAAACAATAAAAACATGGAAAATATTTTTATAGTCATATAATTGTAAATTAAACGTATAATTAGAATATTTTTTATAATTATTAACACAAGAAATCGATCAATTAATATCACACAAAGACCATAGAAATATAAGAATAAAAAAATCTAACAAAAAGAACTCGAACAAAATATAGATATGAACTTATCTGATTATATTTGTAAATGAGTCACAAAAGAGGATTAAGTTACTGAAAGAAAATCGATAAAACACAAATCAAAATCGAGTGACGTGAGAAAACTATTCACGAACGTAAATCGTGTATTTGAATCCTCTAAAGGTCCAAAGCATGGAAGATTGACATGATAACAAATAAATATCATCATGCTCAGTCGTTGATTGTTAAACCCAACTCTAAAAAAATATAATAAAAAAACTAACGATCAAACGATCAAAATTGTGTCGTAATGACAAAATTATTTAAAAAATATAAAAAAAAGAAACATGAAAAGGTGATATAATAAAATAAAAGAAAAATAAAAAATATCGATGATAATAGCCAGTACTAAAACTGGTGTCACCATCCGTCAACCAAAGATGAATACAAAGATAATCAACTTTTTAGAGTTTTTTAAAACCTCCAATGATCCTCAAATTATTATGATTAAAAAAGTTTGTTCATTTCCGTTGATATCATTATTACGATATCATTATTACGAGGTATCGCTCTAAGACAACTTCCCGGAAGCAGCACAGATACTGTTGCAACACCCCCCAAAAAAGTAGAACAAAGGCAAAGACCAAAGACAAAATTAAAACGTCGTCGTGATGCTCACTTTTTGTTTATGCAATTATATAATCTAATAAATTAGTCCTAAACATCAATTTATTAATTTAATTACTTGCTCCGAGCAGTTGTGCAATGCATTTACCCGATATTGCTCTCCAATGACATGGCCCTAAGATTGATTTAGATTCGGTTGTCCCCACCATCTTTTTAATTAAGAGTTGAAACTTAGCACAATTATTTTCAATTAATCATATCTTATTCATATGCTATTTCCCTCGTATAATAGTCAGTTGTGGACCTTTGACGAGGAATTCCGAACCCTTGACGAGTTTTTATGTGAATAGGATCGTTCATATTTAGACAAAATATTTATCAAAAGATATTTGTGCAAACCACTCATTTTTAAATTTAGACTATGTATCATAATAGGCTTATTTAGGGAAATAATAAGAAAATAAAAAATAGGGAAATAGGCTAACTTCATATTATTTCGGAATGTAGATTAAAATGAATAGTTTGATGTAAAGTCGTTCTTAGGGTGTGTTTGGTTGGGAATGTGAGATTCCATGGGAATGGAATCCACATTCCTCCATTTGGTTGGCCGGGAATGTCATTCCCGGTAATCTTACATTATTAATAGTAAATTTTTTGGGGTATATTACCGAGAATATCATTACTTCATTTCCTTAGGTATTGTTGGATTACGGCATTTTGGACTAAAATGCCTTTAATTTTTTTTCCAAAAATATCCTTATTCTGTCATTAAATAATAAAAATTCTACGAAGGTTAAATTACAAATTTATCCTTAAACTATTTTAGATTTACAAAAAAAAACTATAATTAAAATTTTATATGAAGTTCAGGGATAAAATAAAATTTTACCCTTTCATTAAACTTTTTTATATTTTCAATTTTGTAAAAAAATTATATAAATTTCATGAATTTAAATTTTAAAAAATATATATATAAATATTTTCCAACTTGTTAAAAAAACAAATATATAATAAGACAATTTGGTCAAATATACATTCCAAAAAACTTTTATTCATTTAACCAAACACGGTAATCTTACATTCTTGCTAAACCAACCAAACACAAAATACAACATTTACAGTAATCTTATTCCCTGGTAATTTTTTATTTCTACTGGTAATCTTATATTCCGTGAACCAAACGCACCCTTAGGGAGTTATAATTTTGTTAAGCGGTTGTGTGTTGGTTCAAAATTGGGGTTGTTTTTTTAACATTTGAAGTGGATGATAACTGATCATGACTGACAAATCGATGAAAATTGTCGACGACTTCAATAAAATAAACCAAATTCAATTTGGTGGCAAAGGACTAAACTGTAAGGAAATAGAAAACAGGAATCAGTTAAGAAAATTGAAAAATTAAGGACAGTATCCAAAAATAGTTTCCAATACAATATTCTAACTTCAAATTCAGTATTTAAACGTTAGTTTCAGCATTGAACACTCATAATTGAACACTTATACATCAATGTCCTATAATTTCCAAAACTTGCAAAATAGTCTTTTTACTTTCACAATGTTCTAAATTGATCCAAATCAATCTCCAAAACATATAGAATCATTCTAATATCAATTATAGGCCATAAGAAAATTTTGAATATTTTCCCCTTAATTAATTCCCCTGGCCGAACATACTTGTAGAAATATGGCAAGAATTTCATTCAATTTCAAGCATGAATTCAAAGCACCTATGATCAAATTCATGCAATTCAGTCATCCTAGCATCAAATTCAATCAAATATTATAAACCATAGCTTGTCCGAATTGATTATAACATTTCAATATAATTTTATCATCATTCATGCTTGGAAATTAATCCACAATACCAATAATATAAAAACCATCCTTTAATTTTTCAAAATTCAACATGTTCTTCATGAACCCTAATCATGAATTTCATCATCCAAACATGTTTTCATGAACTAATTATACCAAATGATAAGAATTTCAAGTAGATTAATTCTCTATCTAATAGCTTATTTCAAAAAATCAATCGAATAAGCTTAAAAATGAAATTAAAAAACTTGCCTACCTAACAATGGTGGTTCACGGCCAAAGAAGAAGAAAGTTGAATTTTTTTTCTTGATTTTTCTTCATAATTCTCATAATACACTTGTCTTAAGATAATTGCATTTAAAAATTTAATTAATGTGAAATTATCATTTTGCCCTTAATGAAACTTGATAATTCAACATGCATTGCAATATCTTCCATTTTAATATTCCAAATTCAATGATGAACCAAAAAAAAATTAATTTCCACTTTTATCCTTGGCAATTTTCAAAAATTGCAATTTAATCACCAATTTTCACAATTTTAGCTTAACATAAAAAACCGAACTTAATTCCACTGATTCATGTTAAATTTCACTGTTATAAAATATAAAAATAATATTTCTAACCTTTTTCCATCTTCCTTCAAAATTTCTCGAAATTTCGATTCGATCTGATTATTGAATTATTATTGGACTTTACTTATTTATAGCTTTTAATACAAATATCAAATCAAAATTATGATTCCCATGTTAATTTTGTAATAAACTATTCATTTATGGGCCAAAATATATAATTTTAAAAATTATATTTTTGGTCTCTAAACTTTTACAAAGTTTATACTTTGACCACTAAACTTTCAATACTTACATTTTGGTCACTAGCCAAATTTTGGGGGATTACAACCTATTTTTACAAGGTTACAAACCGAAAGAAGAAAAGACTTGATTTTTTATTTTTCTCGTTTTTTCTTGTTTCTCGTCCATGTGGTTGCTGACGGAGCATTCAAGATTTGTTTACTGTTGTGGGGGTTGTCGCGGAAAGCTGAGAGATGAGAGGGCTCTTGTTGCTGGCGGCGCAAGCTAAGTCATCTAGAGTTTGATAAAACCTAATTCGAAATTATCTGTACCAAAATTATGGAAAATGGCTTATTTAAGTCGGGTTGGAAATTCAAGTGTTTTATTTGAATAAATTATATTGTTTTTAATTATTATGTTATTTTATATTTTATCTCACCTCGAATTGTTTATAATGTCTCACTAAGTTATACTTAGCCTGTGATTGTTTCACGCGTAGGTAAGAAAAGAAAAAGCATACAGAATAAGGAGTACTACGAGCATCACGGGCAGAATCAAATCTACCAGCAGTATCAATATGAACATCTTCTAATGTCTCTTTTGACTTATTTATGGCATGTATATTATGTGTTTTAGTTTTACTGTTTAATTATCGTCGTTTAATCTGGTTTGTATAATAATATAACCTAGTATAAATAGTAGTAGATAAAACTAGTATAATGCATAAATAGTAGTTTATTAATTATATTTTATATGCTATCGAAATGGATTTTAAATTAGGCAATTTTAAGGCAGTTTAACTTATGATATAAAACAACATCGAACGGTTAAGTTATTGCATGAAAGTGATATCAATTTGGATGTTTAAATATTATATTATGATTTTATGTGATTAAATTATTCTATTGAAAGGATTAAATTGAAAAAAAAGTAAAGATTTAAATTTGTATTGGTTTTCAACTGTATAATGTTTATAAATGTTTTGTGACATCTTTAACTCGTATTTGTGGACATATACAAGTTAAGGGTGTACGTAGTTTATAAAAACCCCAAAATGAAATGTAAGAAAGGTTGACAACTCGAAAATCCCATAAATGAAAAACAATAGCAGATTTTCAAGGTATTTTAGCCTTATCTTCTCCACTTCCAGTGTTTGGTTTGGGGCGTAAGTTGTGTTTCAAAGCAAAAATCATAGTAAAAAAAGAATAGGTCAATTACCTTGGCTTTCAGGGACAATTTCGGTCATCGGGGTCTCGAGTTGAAGGGTCGAATTGTTTGGCTGTTTAGGTTTTCAAGTCTAACATTTTTAGGGTTCTAATTTGAAAGGGTTAAAGGAAAGTGTAGTTAGGATTTCGTTTAAATCGGGATTAGGTTCGTCTGGTCACTGTGGTGGTGGCCAAAGAGTAACGTCACTGATCTACGGTCGGGGAGTGAAGTTTTGGGGCATTAAGGTTTTTAGTTGCGTTTTTTTTTTTCAAAAGAAAGGTTAAAGGTATGTCGTTTGGGTTGATTTCGGGTTCATCCACCTATCATAGAAGCTGATCGAAGCAAAAATAGCCATTGACGTACGATGGTCGATGACGTTTTGAAGGACTATGGGGCTTCAGTCGAGCAAAAGAGGGGAAAAGTTGAGAGAAGGCATGTTCGATTTAGAGATTTACCTAAAATGGCAAAAATTTAACATATACACCTAGAGTTTTAGGATAAATTACTTTAAATATCTCTAAGTTAGTCATGTTTTTACATTTGGTCCTTGTTTGTCCTTTTATTATTGTTTGAACCTACTATACTATTTATGCATTTTTTTTTCATTTTTTCTAACCTGTAACACCCTAAACTTAATGTATCAATTAGGCTTAAAGTGTCACATTCGGGCCCAAAGCGACCCAAAATCATAATTTAAAATTTTCGTTAGTTTAAAACTTCTAAAAACATCTTTCATATTTAAATACAAAACATGTGATAGTTAAGATAGTTGGTATATAAAATATGGAGCTCCGACTCTTTAACTATCGATAAAAATATGTAGCAGTTCCAAAATAAGACCAGACATCAGACTGAATACATATATAACACAAGTACACATGGAATGTACATGTCCCTAATAGAATTCAAAATTGTACTATGGTAATTGAGAAGTAGGAATTCATCAGTGACGGTGCTCCGTGGATCTACTATTAGCTCAGGATCCTGAAAATGGTAAACAACTAAAGAATGAGCTACAAGAGCCTAGTAATGTATAACCATTCAAAGAAACTCGCATAACCATAAATATGAATTTAAGCGGAATATGTTATACAAACATCATCATAATTTCTAAGAATACTAGAGTAACATGTTTTGAAGGTTCGTTAGCCTTATCAAACTTACTTGCCATCACTCATTTACCTCCTTATTGAATAGTATCATGTATCTCTTACAAAGTCATAACTCTGATTTTAAAGATACACATTTAATATATCTCAACTCATGGTTAGTAAGCAACATTCTATTAATTAGGTGTGTATCATGTACAATACATCACCACTCCCGTATTTAGGTGTGCATTTCGTACAATACATCACCACTCTTGTATTTAGGTGTGTATCACGTATAATACATCACCTTTATTGTAATTGAGTGTGTATTATGTACAATACATCACCACTCTTGTGTTTAGGTGTGTATCCCGTACAAATACATCACCACTCTCCTATTTCGGTGTGATCTCATTCAATACATCACCTTTATTGTAATTGGTACTAATACACTTACCTAGTACCTATACCCTGGATAGTTCTTATACAACTATTTTGGTACTTATACGCTAACACGGTTCCTATAATGAAATTATGGTGCCTATACTCTGAAACGGTTCCCTTACTAATATTTTGGTACCTATACGCTGAAACAGTTCTCATATTGATATTCTGGTACCCATACTTCTAAGTAGTATCGGTATCATTCTTTGGTATTGATACCAAAAGTAGCTACTGGAATTTCTATCCTAAAGTTCTCTAAATCTCAATTGGTATTGATATTGATATATTAGTATCGGTACTAAAACCCAAAAATTGATATTTAAGGCTCGAAAAAACCCTTTCTAAAGGTTTCAAACAATGTTGTTTACTCCTCTAATCTCTACTAATGGTCACTAGGGTCATCCATACATACATAGTTCTCATTTACAACTCAAAATATTTATCTATATTCAAAACCAAATCCATGGCACTATTTACATAAAACATGCTTCCAACTCACAAATCTAAATATTATGGTTTACATAAGTACTTTAAGAATAGAAATACATTACCTTAGCTTTGGTCACTAAAAAGAAAACTCGTTGCTCCTTTCTTCATGCTTTTTTCATTCCCTTTAACTTGAAAAAGGTTCTCCTTCTTCCCTTAGTAAAATGGAATTATCAAATAACACAGATATAAGAAAACTAAAGAATGATATACAAGGAAGATACACTTTCACCCGTTTTAAAGCTAATCCACTCTTTCCCACTCTCGACCAATAATGCACATGTGTTAGTGTTTAGTAATCGAGCTTAGTACTGAACATGATCTTAATCAATGATGCACCTATCAATTAGTATTATATTCACTCTCGAGCAATGACATACATGTTCTAGTGTTTAATAATCGAGTTTAGTTTATATATAAGTATAGGTACGAATGATACACACACGAACCAACTTACTTTAGTGGTTAAAAAATTGTTGTTGTTCCTAGAGGTCACGAGTTTGAGCACCAATAATTGTAGCAGAATGATTAAATGTTCATTGTCAAATGATTGAGAGTATTTAAAACATATACTACTTTGTAATCACCTTAACTTAATAATAAAATATTGATAAACAAAATATATAAAATATAAATGAATATATTGATAATCAGAATATATTTTAATTTTAATTAGAATAATTTAAATCTAAGCAGTCGTTGGGGCTTGAACCCATGACATCTAAGAATAACAATCATTCTTTTAACTATTAAGGTAATTTGGTTCGTGCACGTGTATATAAAGTTATGTTTGATAGAACTTGAACATATACATTTAAGATCTCAAAACATTAACGTCGCTGGGGAATGACTCATTGGCATTCCAGTTTTTTTAACTTGTTCTAGATAGTTGATACGTAGTGAAGGATGAAAATGATGTATAGATTCGTGCAGTTTATAACATGTGGAAGCAGTGAATTAATTGGTACAATTTTGGCCAAATGGAATATGTCAATGGCAGCAAGCAACTAAATGATGAAAATTCGTTGTAGACTAATCCAAGAAAACAAAAAAAAAAAACAAAAAAAAATCAGGTACCTTAGTTTATATTATTCTTTCACTGCAATTGGGTCCTTTATTTCCAAAAGAATAAAATCAAAATTCAAACTCAAAATTCTTTGACTTGTTTGAGTATACATTGGATTGTTGTTGATCTTTTATAGGTTAATAGATCATAATTGTAGATTATGATATTATTATCATTAATTAATCAAAAAGGTTGAGGGCGTTGTCACTTAATGGAGCATGAAACACTGAATGTGGCCATGATACAACAATGATGAATAGGATTGTCATCATTTTATATTACTAATTAATAATGATTGTCAGAAGCTATCACATTTTATTACATGTATGCAAAGCTAAGCATAAGCTCCCCTACCAATTCATACCAACACTTAAATTAAAGCTACTATCGACAAACGTAAAATTTTATATTAGAGTGGACGTAAATTTATAAAATGTTAAGAATGAATTTATAAAATTTAAAATAACAGAAATAAAATCAATAAAAATATAAGAAAATTTTAAGAAAATAACTGTGCCCATTCACTCCCCTTTTATGCAGCTTTGATAACCTAGTTCATGAACCTTTTCCCAAATGAATTGGATTGAGATGAAATGGCCAGCCGACGGGCCCCATCCGTGTAACTTTGCTATTAAATCACCAACAAGTTGCCATCAGATCGCTTTCACCGTTGGAATTTTTATTGGCCCCAATATGAAACCCAAAGTGCTTCTTCTTTCCATTTCTATATTAGGTTTAATTTTATCCCCAATCTCAATCTCATGTATATTGTCTGCTCCTTTTTTTTTAATTCTTTTACCCGGTGGAACTAGAGTCTCATTTACCATTACGTTTAAACATATTTTCAAGGTCAAAATCACTCTAGAATCGTAAGTAATATTAAACAAAAAACGAAGAAAAAAATTATAATTATTTTAATATAATATGAAAAAATATTTTTAATATATGACTAAATAGTTATTTTGATATTTTTTAAAATATTTTAACCATCAACATTTCATTAATATTAAAAAATATTTTAAATTTTAGACATTAAACTTTTTTTATCACTCGTTCAAAGACATGGATTATTTTAATATTTTTCCATATGACATGTTATATTTTTATTAATATTTTAATATTATTTAGGATTATAATAAAAAGTAAATTTAAAAATATTAAAATATACCTCCAAACCCTATAATTAAAATTACCCCACATTCAGGTTTCCATGGTAGTTTGGATTAGCACTGGCGGTGGCTACGATCGTGGCTCCCACAGTGATCTCTGGTGGTCGTTTTTTTGTTGCTGTTGAATCATTGGTTAAGTCGAAGTAATTTATTTTCCCCCTTTGGTGTTGAATCATTGATTTCTTTGTTGGAATTTTTTGTATTTTTGTACTTGGGTTTTCGTTTTGAAGTAAAATCAACAAAGGGTTAATTCCATGGTTGTGTTGATTGATTTGGTTGAGGGTCGTGAGAGATGAACAAGAGGGCGAGGGGAAGAGGTCAACTTGACCGTTCGTCGGTGGGAGGGTGGCCGCCGGTGGGAGGGTTGTCAAGGGTGATGGTGGGTGGGGTTGTAATTTGGGGACTAGGGTTTGGGGTATAATTTGAATTTTTGGGTATAATTTAAGGGCATAATTGTAATTTTCAAATCTATTTTTGTTTTAATCATATTTAGTATTAAAAATATTAATAAAATATGACATGTCTTATGGGAAAATAATAAAATAATCCATGTCATCAAATGAGGGATCAAAAAAGTTAAATGTTAAAGTTCAGTGAGCAAATTAAAAAAAAATTAAAAGTACGATGAATGAAATAGGAGAGAGTTAAGTTCAATGAGTAATCGTGTACTTTAGCCTTAATTTTTATATTTAAAATTTAGAATTATTTTTAAAACATTTAATCAAAAGAATTAAATACAGAATTTTAATATTGAATTATTTAAAATAACTATAGGAATCCAATCCTCTAAATATGTAGTGGGAGCGAGTTGAAAAAGAGCCGATAACTAGGATAGTTGATTGGCGGAGGGCAGAAGAAGGGGATAAGTCGAGAGATACAAGGAAATGGGGTCATGATTGAGGGCTTAATAAAGAAATAGTGATGGACTAAAATAAGAATTGTTATGTAATGGAGGTAGTGACCATGTACAATGACTCCTGGAGTTGTGGGGCCTAACGCAAAACAGTATTCAAATCAAAATGGTCAATTTACGAATGTACTGTTCATCTTCACCTAATTGCTTACCACACTCTTTGTCACGTGATGGAAGTTTCCTAATATGTATTCGTCCCATAAATGGGGGGAAGGGACGTCCCTCTGTATAGGGTTTATTGACTATAAAATTAATTTCAATCTTAGACTTTAGACCTGCATTTAGTTTGTTTCCGTCTAGGGTTATTGTTCAAAACATCATAAAATATTATTAATATATTTTTATATTAATACTTTAAATTATAAAAAAGTAATTTTGTTGAGTTCAAATCAAACTCAATCACCATTACATTTAATATTAATAGAGAATACTACTGCAGCTTAATCAGGATAGCTTACAAGGATAAATGAAAAACGGGCCCTATTTTTTTTTTTACTAAGGACTGTTATTATAAATATATGAAGTCAATAATTTTAGCATGTGTTTCTTTCTGTCCCTATCTTGAATAATTACCGAGTGAAATTTTGAGGGGTAAAATCAGAAGCACGGATCGACATCACAAAGTGGACTAGTTTACTTTTAAAAGTCTTCAGATGTTCCTCTTTTTAATTCATGTTTGATTACTTAATCACATTTAAACTATAAACACAGTAACTCAACATTTTAACATCATTCTATTTATAAAGTTCAGGTATTAATGTGAATACAAAGATACTTAACTTAAAATCAACCAATTTTATCCACAACTAGATGGGAAGGCTGAACCTAGACCCATTCTTCCTCACTGTCTTATATTACCCGGTACGGATGGTTCAACTAAATTCAACAACCACTGTTTTTCCCTTCTTATTTGTTAGGTTATTAGAGCTAGCTTGATGAATAAAAATGACTCATTACGTATACACATTATGGGGATCTGCCCAACGTTTTCAATCCTGTTTAGATCCTATTCGTGTTGATGTTAGAATTGTCGAGTTAAACATTTGGATAACACACCTGTAATAAGTTGGTAAATGTTTTTCGCTAAAAACCATTAAAAAAAGTGATTGATTAATAACTTTTGTCCATTGATGTGCCTAAAAATTGCTTGGTACAACTAATTAATGCTTTAATTAATTTAGAAGCGATAATTAGTTATGCATGCAAAGAGGAAGAAAAAAAAGGCAGTTTACATGAAGAAAATGTGAATTAAATTTATACGTAAATAAGAGGCAAGTGCCAAGTGGTCCCTAGTTTCATGACAGAGAGAATCTGATATCACATTTGGATGATATTTTTCCATAATTTAGAGTGCATTAAAGACATTAATTTTGTACATGTACGTGTCTTGAAGCTATTTTCCCACCCTTTAAATCAATAAAGGACAATTAGGCGTTTGATTTCCAAAATTAATCTATCTAGTACTTTGGCAAATGGACACCTCTGTTTCTTTCTATGGAAATGGCTCATCATTAACTATAATCTAATTCACATTTTATTTCATTATATAAATTATGATAATAAAATATAAATCAATTTTAATTCGGTAGGATTATATAATTGAAATTTATAAAAAGAACAAAATTCAAGTTCATTTATTCATAGATATTTCAAATTCACAACTATATGTTTTATTAAAATTATTTTCGGACGCCCGTAGAATGGCAGAATAATTATAAAAATACAATTATTAACTTCTGGTAAAATACTAATTAATTTATTCAATTAAATTCTATTTGGGTAATTTTCTTAAATTATGAATTGAATTCATTTTGCATAAATGTGCTCAGTGGCGGAGCCACATATTAGAGAGGACGGATACTGAAATCTGAATTTTCTTCTATTAATTATTTATTTTATTGATAATATTTACTCTAACATTTAAATTTTATTTGATTAATTATTTATTTTATAAAAAATATCTACCTTAAAATTTTATTTACACTCATTCCATTTAAAAAAAAATATATTATTAACCTATATATATATATATATATATATATATGTCAATCATAAAAAAATATTTCTAAATCCATTGTTGATAAACTTCAACCGTCATTTCTATTTGACGTTCTCAAAGCTTCTTCCTAAAAATCAGGAAAATCCGTGCCACGTTGTATTGACAAATGGCTGCCACGTAGGTAAAAGAAGCCGAAGTGTATTGCTGACATGGTAGGTGCATCCTCTCCTATGCAAGTTTGGGTCCAACCCCCGCCGCCGTACGTCACTTTTGACTCACGTGCGTAAATAATCCTTTATCTCTCCGGATTTTTATTTTAGAATGAAAATGAGAAAAGAAATTATTGCTCAAAACCCGCCCTTCCTTTTGTAGTATATAAAGGGTTAAAAGTAGTTCAAAACGTTGCCGAGACCAAAACATAGATCCTCGTTCGCCACAAAACAGAACAACAACCTCAAAAATCGAAAACTCCTGCAAGAAGTTAAAATCCCAACAAAAATGGAGGGATCCACTTTGTTCCAATACTCAACCACTTCAGAATTCTCCCCAGAATCATCGTTCGGGTCCAGTTGCTGGGACGAGCTTCTTAATTACGATATATCCGTTCCTTTCGTCTTCACCGGCGCCGACGAAGTCGAAATGAACTGGCTGGGTTCATTCGCCGATGGACCCAAAGAATCATCGGAGTCCAATTCCACCCACAGCGTCAAAGAAGAAGAGGTCACCTCGGGTGCTACTAAACACGAAGAAACAAACGGTACTAAGAAAGAAAAGAGTTACAGAGGCGTGAGGAAGAGGCCGTGGGGGAAATACGCGGCCGAGATTCGAGACTCGACGAGGAATGGCGTTCGGGTGTGGCTCGGAACATTCGACAGCGCCGAAGCGGCGGCGATCGCGTACGACCAAGCGGCATTCTCAATGAGAGGGGCATTGGCTACTCTTAATTTTCCGGTGGAAGTGGTGAGGCAATCGCTTCAGGACATCAAGTATGGATGCGAGGAAGGTTGTTCTCCGGTGGTGGCTCTGAAGAAGAGGCACTGCTTGAGAAAGAGGAGGAAGAACAAACAGAAGGAGGTGGCCGGCAAGGCAAGGCAACAACAGAATTTGGTGGTGTTGGAGGATTTAGGAGCTGATTACTTGGAGCAACTGCTTAATTCATGTGAGACTAATTCTCCTTGGTAAAAGAATTCGGGTTTTTCTCTCTTCTCAATTGTTCTTGATGTAATTAAATCCTGGAGGTCTGCAACTCTTTGTTGGTGGGTTTGAAGCTGAGAGCTGTTAAATCTTGTTAATTATTTAATCCTTATCGGATTTTGGTTCTTCTTTTCCTTTGTACCATTTTGTTTGTAAAGTCAAAACTTTGAAAACAATACAAATGTAAATACATGCCATCTTTGCTTCAATTATTGCACCAAATCCATCCTTCATGACATTATAAAGACCTCTGAAGTAGTCTACCTTGAGATGACAAATTTTACAAATTCGTTCAACATTCAAATCAGACATTATAAGATTATGTTGGCGATATAGTCGCAACACAACTTAAGAAAATGATACTAATATTTTGATGGTCAACAAATCATGACATAAACTCTTGATTATATCAAAAGTATGAGATATAGTGGTTTGGTTCATCAAAGGGTTTGGTTCAAGTGATAAGCAGCTTGATATCAAGTAAGCAAGATTTCAGTTCGAGTCCTTCAGATGTGCGACCCGGATTGATCCAGATTAATCAGTGCGAAACTTTGGAACTAGGGGACAATAAAAAAAATATATTTGTATTTTTCATTTAGTTAAAAGTTAAATTTAATTTCTAATACTTTAAAAAAAAGCATAAATCATCTTTTAATTTCTAATATTTTAGTTGCAATATTTTTAAATGTTGAAATTGATTTTTACAATATTTTAGGTAAATGTCGGGTAAACAATGTCTATACTATAAAGTGTTTAGTGTGGATAATTAAGTGGATTAACATTGACATTGGATTTCGTATTAAGGTTTAAATCGTTATAAATTACTCTTAGCTCGATGTGATAAAAGTTCACATAATCATCAATAGTGGTGGTGATCTTTTTAAAGTTTGTTGAAAAAGTTAAATCAATTTTTTTATTAAAAAAATACATTTGTAATCAAATAATATCTATTTAATGGAAAACTAATAAATTATATTGAACTAAACAAGCTTCGTACTATAAAATTGGATAATCACACACTCAAAGGGATTAAAATAAAATTTTAATATTTACAAACAACTTGCATTTTTATATGTGGGTCAACTTTTTCAGATAGGACACGACATAACAACTTGAATTTAATTATTAGAAAATAATAAACTAAAAGAAGATAGATTCCTTAAAATATCATTGGATACTACAGACAAAGAAATACCTTCTACTTTCCCTTGTCTGTTACTGAAAAACAAACAAAAATTATTACTTTTAAAATTTGAAGGACGAATGTAAGCAACTTTTTTTAAATCTTCCTTCATTTAATTATTTAATTTTCTAATGAGATGGAAATAAAATATGTTCCTTAATTAATGCTTCGATCTCTCTTTGAAGTAAACCGTGAGCAAATTTAGGGTTCTAATTTGAATCCAGATAGTTCTAATTCGATTTCTCATTGATATTTCTCAAAAGTTATAAATGTTTGATATGATTCATAAAAACACATCTTGTGACCCGCTAAAGTTGATAAGTGGTCATATCAATTAGGAATGTCAGGTTACAAGTATCCATAATATTTCTACGCCCCATATTTACATTAAAAATCATTATAAAACCTCTCGACCAAAAGGATGATATGTTATCTTTGTCTTCATTCTTCGTTCTCTCCCATATTATGGATACGGTAAACTCGAACACTTGTCTACAACTTAAATATTGGTTGTAATTCTCGTTCCAAATCAAAAGAGGTAAATTATCAATGACTTACAATGATTGATATAGAAAACGCGAATAACCTCGAAACAAAGGAATCAATTACGACGAAGCATCCAAGTCAGTCATCCTCAAACAATCCGCCTCACTTCCCATCTTGGTCCAAAATTTCACTCATCGAGCTTGTTTGTTTTATTGAGGTACACATGATCCAAACTATAGACATGAATTAAATCCGAATCAGATTTAATTCTGGTTAAAATCAAACCTTTAATATTCTAGACCCAAAAAAATCCAACTTAAAATGACATGACCCAACGACCCGTTTGCCACATCTAATTGGGCCATCATCATGATCTTCAATTTCATGTTCTGACCAAGAGACAGAAGGTAGCTTTGGGTCTACCAGCCATTTGGCTGTGCTCCATCTAATATTATATCGAGGAAACAATCACATCAGACACTACAACTTCCCCAAATTCCATGTGCATTTCTCGGTCTCTTTATGTTACAACTAAAGATTATATGGACCTACTTTTATTGAATTATTCAGTCTAGATATCTTGTTATTTGCTTTTATCAAATGACACAACATAAGCCAAACTACATAAATCTTATGAGTTGAACGCTTTTCTCGAAACCCATTCCCAGATGTTTGCTTAATTCCTCCTCTGGTGCATCTGTTCAGTGGAAATTTTAAAGAATGATAATCCAGATGTTTGCGCTAGCTATCCCGTACAAGCATTGGACACATAAGGAGAACCGAATCGGCTTCGTCGTTATGTACTCGTTGACTTTTGCGAATTCGGACCTAACGCCACCACATTCGTCATACCGGCTGAGATTTTCCCTGCAAGGTCGAGGTCCACTTGCCATGGTATATTAGGAAAGCTCGGCGGCATGGTTGGTGCATTAAGATTCTTGTATTTGGCTGAGAATAAAGATAAGGCCGAGGCAGATGCAGGGTATCCTCCAGACATAGGGGTGAAGAATTCACTTTCTTGTCCATCGGTGAATTCCCTTTCCTGATTGTAGACATCATTTTTTTCATTTAAATTTTATTATTATTATTAAATTTATTATTACTAAATATTATTATTATTATTATTAATATATATATATATATATATTACAAGCCCAAAGGACCCGGAGGCCCGTTTTACAAATATGGAGGCCCGGTTATCAAATCCCAAACCCAAATGGAAACCCTGAATTGATTTGGGGTTTCAGCTAGGGTTTTCAAACCCTAGTCCCCAGCCGCCTCCAAGATTCCAGAAGGCCAGCCGCCGTCAACATCATCAGCCGTTGGATCTGGCAAGATCCAACGGCCCAAAAGGGTTCCAGATTGAAAACCCTAGGGTTTCTAACCCTAGCAGCCAGCCGTTTCCAGATGCTTCCAGCCGCCTCTGATGATTCCAGGTGGTCCAACAGCTGCTGCCGACACTCCAGAACGTCACGAAGCAACCCACGTCGAGCCCTATGGTGAGTCACCACCATAGCTATGGTGACTCACCGGGCCTTTTATCCTTTGGACCGGTCTGAAGCCATCACCGGTGGTGGCTATAAAAGCCACCGTCCCCTGCAAGAAAAAGAAGAGGACAGCCAGAAAACGGGAGACAACAACACCAACAGCAAGCAATCCAACCACCGTCAAACACTAAAATAACGAGATAAAAATCGAAAGAAACCTTACCGAGGAAAGCCACACCACCACCGGAGTAACCACGCGCCTCCACGCTCCACAACAAACCTTCGAAAACCGAAGGTATTTTTATAGATTTGCTCCGATTGAGAGCTTTTTAAGGTAAACAAATACCGGAATCGTCATAGGACGATCCGATCTACGTTGTGGTATAAAGTTTTATTTTCCGGCCACCGGAGGCGGTGGCCGGCGGTGAGGTTGGCGGTGGCTATCGGCGCCAGAATTCCCTCCGGTGAGGGAATTAAGAGAGAAGGAAGAGAGCTTCTTCTCTCGTTTTTGAGAGAAGAAGAAGAAGAGAACAATGAGGCTGCTGGCCCTTCGGGCCAGCTATGAAGGGGTATATATACCCCTTCCCGAACGACGTCGTTTTGGGAAGGGGTATATGCGTAATTTACATGTATGGCTAAACCCCTTTCGTAGCCATCTAAGTTTTGTAATTATTCATTTTAGTCACTAAAACTAATTTCTGAATGTTCTAATTCAGTATTCGAATTTTATTTTATTATGTTTTAGTCCTTACCAGTATTAAATAATATATTTAGGATAAATATCACATTTAGTCCCTAATAATTTTAATATTTCTATTTTAATCACCTATTAAATAATTAATGGCTAATTATACTACTAGTATTTATATTTTATGATAATTATAACCATGTCTCTTAAATATTTATATTTTATAATTTGATCATTAAATTTTATATAATCTTAATTTTAACCATAAGTCTTATTATTTTTACATTTTAGGTTCATATATTTATGAATATAATCCAATAGTTTTAATATTATTACTTTTGTTTTCTTTCATTTTAATTATTATTATTTTATTTTATTATTACTTTTGATATATGTTTAAATTATTATCTTTATGATTATTTTATTATTATTATTAAGTTATATAAATATATATAATATTTATTTATTTATTCTATTTGTTTATTAAATAAAAATCCTATTTATAAATTTAATTTTATAAATTACTTTTAAGAAAAATAAAACATATTTTGATATATATTTTTTTTAATATCGAAGAAAAGAGCTGTCTTAAGGTACCTAGAAGCCCTTTTCTGATATTTCTAAATAAGTAAATATCTTATTTATGTATATTAATATATTTTCTTAAAATTATTTGAAATAGTAGAATTATGAATTAAATATATCTTTGAATTTTTAAATTAATAATAATAGAGACAATTTATAATTAAAAAGTACCAATTTTGGGCGTTATAGGGGTGCTAATCCTTCCCTAACCGTAACCGACCACGAATCCCTTTTTATTATTAAAAAGAACGAATTTTTGGTTAAAACGCAGATCAGTCTATCTTTTAATTGATGTTTTCTTAAAAACTCTTTTAAAAGATATTTTTTAGGTATTCGACCTACCTGACCCAAAAGGCCGATGGCGACTCCCAAATTATTTTCAAAACCATTTATTCACATCAATTTTCCCGCCGAGAATAAATATTTCGTGCCCGGACGAAAACCGATTACGACAGCTTGGCGACTCCGCTGGGGACTTAGTCAAACTTTAAAATCAATTGTAAATTGTCTCTATCAGTTAGAAATTAAAAATTCATATATTTAATTTTTAATTCTTTTCTTTCAAATTTTTTATTACTTATTATTTTTTTATATATTATTATTTTTTATTTTATTTATTTATTATATTCAAGAATTAATTATTTTATTTGTTTGTTAGAGGTTTTAACATTTCTCCTCACACACAACACTTGCATAACATAAAGCTCTATAATTGAGTTTGTCCCTTTTAAGTGGGAGTGAAAGCGACGTCTTCGTGAGAATTTATTCTCCGTGTCAGACCTAGCAAGTAACTTTTGGGGTTCATATGCTCTATGTCTTCGTGAGAATTTATTCTCCGTGTTAGTCATAGAGAAATGTATCCCCTCGAATAGAACTCGATCCGTTTAAGTCTGTAATGGACTATGATCGAGGGTTTGATAGCCCAAGGGGGCATCAACAAGGACAGTTCGAGTACCTATACTCCTAAAACTGAAACTCTGCATATAATAAACCCTAGAAATTCACCTAATCTAAGACAGTACTGAACCTCTGTTCATAGGTGTACACAAAGGAGAAATAAGCTCTAGCTTTTAATTTTTTAATTTATTATTTTTCTGAATAAATGCCTGCGAACTAGTAATCATGCGGTTAGGTTAATTTTCCAAACAATGCATGGAACTAGAAAGCATGAGGTTAGGATTTATACCTTGATAGATAAAATCTTTTCTTGGTACTAACTAATTTATTTTTCCTTTCTCATTTTTTCATACATTTTGTTTTGCTTTAATTTGTTTTCTTTTGTTTGCATTGCATGATCATGACATGACTAAAAGGTGTTGACTTGAAAGACTGTTCATCAAATTGGAAAGACTTCATAAATGGACAAAAAGTTTTATGATCAAACAAAATATGACGCAACCATGGAATGGCATCCTAAGGAAACTCTGAACATAGAGGAGAGTTATGCACCCAAAGATCATGTGTCCATTGAGGAGCAAGAAGAGATACGAGAAATAAGAGAGCAGATGTTCAAGAGGATGGATAGAATATCTGTTTTGGCCAAAGGAAAAGAGATTACTGCACAGAAAGAGAGAGAGCTCAATGAACCTAACCCTGCAATTTCAGATACGCAAGGGACTTCAATTCTTAATCAATTTGAGAAATTACCAACAGTCATCATTCGTATTCACAAATCGTCTGGAGATACCAAAGAAATGGTGACCACTGTAAAAGCTCCCAGAGATGAAAAGAAATCATGTAATCTGAAATTATCGAAGTTTAGTCGGCTTCCGACATCTAAAACTCAGGATCAATCCAAAACAAAAGGCGGTTCTCATTTTGATGCTATCCCTATATCGTATAAAGAATTATATGATAAGCTACTTGAAGCACGAGAAGTGGCCCCGTACTACATAAAACCATTCCAACCCCCGTATCCGAAGTGGTATAACATCAACGCTTATTGTGAATATCATGCCGGAGCTCAAGGACATACCATTGAGAATTGCCTTGCTTTCGAACGTCGAGTTCAAAGTCTTTTGGATCAGGGAATCTTGCAGTTTATGATAAATGATCAACCTAGTTTGGTAACTGAAGATCCTGCCAGATCAACACCAAATGTATTCAAAGGTAAGAGCATCAGTAGAGGCGTCCAAAAGGAAGAAGATTTGCTTAGATTAGAAATTCAAATACGTCATTTGAAAGAGCAAAACAATGAATTGAGCACCAAAATGGAAACCATGCAGGAAGATTTCCAGAAGGTCAGTCAAACCTTTCAAAATGCTGGCATAGGAAACACCCCAGAAGAGTGGATCAAATGGGTCACCAAACTGAAAAAGAATTGTAATATACATGAAGGTCGAGCAAATAAGTTTTATCATGATTTACGAGTTGCAGAAGAAATACGCAATACGTCTGTCAGTGAATTGAAAAGATGTCAAGTCGAAAATCAAAGGTTGAATAGTGCTATGACTAATATGGAAGCATCATATCAGATCTATCAGCATGAGGTTAATACTGAATTAAAAGCCATTATCGAAAAGAACAAGACATTGAAAAAATTTAGATGATTATGGAGATATTGTACGAGAACTCTGTAACCACGAAGATTTTCTCAAAAAAATGAACAACATTGTTTACAACTCCGAGAATCGACACGAAGGATAAAGGAAAAAGACAATATCATGAATAAAGCTGCTGCTCAAGCAAACAATGTGGCTCATAAGCTGGTGGACTTTGCTGGCTTCACGAGAGAATTAAAGCAGATGGATAATTCCACACCTGAGTATGAGTGGAAGTTAGTTTGGCTTTTAAGTGAAATAGAGAAATTAGGAGTGAAAGTTATTCCCTATATGTAAAGTTTTGTTAGGACTGAAAGTTGTCCCCCATGTAAGAGTTTTGTTTGATATACCAAAACTTTTATGTTTAATGAAATCTGTTCTAAGATGATCACTCTTGAGTAACACCTTTTCATATATGCATTTTCATTTTGCATCTTTGCATTTTCATTTTTGCATTCATACTTTTATGTTTATCTTTGCATTACACAGTTTGCATTTTTATTTTTGCATTTATGCATTTTAGTATTTACATTACATTTTTTAGTATTGTTATATACATTAAGTATAAAAACATGTTAATAATTAATGAAAGGTTTTGTAACAGTAAAACCAAGGTCATTCTTTCATTCTACTTTACCATTATCATGAAAACAATGGAGCAATCTTATGAGGGGCTACAAGACCAGTGGCCAGAACAATTGACAGGGTTACCTCCGGATATAAGGAAAGAAACATCAGATTCAGTACCAGATGAATCAAATCAAATTATTCAGTATGAGACATCTGATAAAGAAGAGATAATTGATAAAGAGCAACCATGCTATCAGATTGAAGAGTCGAAAATGGTAAAACCCTATGGGGCATCCCAATTGAACCCAAAGAATAGCCTTGTTCATTATTCGCAATATGAGGAAAGATTCAAGAAGATGGATGAAGCAATCAAAAATATGAAATGTGTTGATACTTCCCACAAAGAATTAGAAGCAAGAGAGCTCAGCTTGATTCCAGATTTGATTATTCCCCATGAATTCAAAATGCCTGATTTTGAGAAATATGATGGCACCAGTTGTTTCCTTAATCCATTTGAGAATGTTTTGCAGAAAAATGGAAGGATATTTAAGTTCTAATGATCTATTAATTCACTCTTTCCATGATAGTCTTGTTGGCCCAACAGTAGTCTGGTACAATCAGTTGACCCAAGAATAGATCAAGAGATGGGTAGATCTAGCTGATGCATTTTTGAGACAATATCGGTATGTTAAAGGCTTAGCTCCAACACGTATGGATCTTCGAAGAGTAAAGAAGAAAACCAATGAAAGATTTCAAGAATATGCCCTAGGATGGAGAGGAGTGGCAGCACAAGTTCAACCTCCCATGTTAGAAGAAGAGATATCACTTATGTTTCATGATTCCCTTCCCGCTCCTTTCTGCGAGTTGATGCAGGCAAATCCGACAAAGGAATTCGAGAATCTTGTGACAACTGGAGATTTAATTGAGAATGTAATCAGTGAAGAAAATTCAAAAGTCACATCCAGGAGCCCAACTAATCAGAAAACAAAAGCTGATGATGTAAATGTATGTCGCATCCAGAATCCCCGCAACTGCAAAAGAAAAAGAGCAAGTAACTGTTCGGATCGACCAAAGAAAGTCATGCGATCAAGAAAAACTTTGGAAGTGTTCCAAACTTCCATTTCAGACTTGTATCCTCATTTGGTTAAAGGTCAATACATCGCACGAAGACCAATGAAAATGTCACCAAACCCTTCTGCTCATAGCTATGATCAAAGTAGTGTTTGTGATTTTCACTTGGGAGTATTTGGGCATTCCACGGGCAATTGTAGGCAACTGTTAAAAGAAATAGAGATGCTTGTTGACAAAAGATTCTTGACACAAGAAACGAACAAGGAATGGGGGGCAAATAAGGATAAAAATCCTGGGCCAAGTACACACCCAATAATAGATGAGTAATTATGCATAAACAAATGGAAGTGTTATCTACCACTGTAGTACTTTCTATTTTCAGCATCTTGTTTGAATATGTTTTTGTTCCTTTCCTTTTGGCAATAAATAAATATGTGTTTCTTTTATGGTTATGAGCAAGGAGTCAAATTTTAATCTCGAGATTATTGAGTATCAAGTAGATTAAATATTCTTTTAATTTTTCAAGAGTTATAGATCTATTGGCAAGTGGTAAAATTATATCTTCAATATCCCATCCAATGCCAATTACTCGAACCAAATCCTGACACTACAAAGATTCTGAAGAAATGTATCCACCTGTTTTTACACCTACTCCAGATGTTTACCTTTTCGGGTATAGTTGATTGATGATACTACATTCCACCATATACATGACTTCAAAAGTCACACATTTGTCTTTTCGAACACAAAACCATCATAAACCAAAAGATCTCAAAAGAACCAAACTTTCAATTATCCGTGAATCTTACTACAAGAAGAGACGAGATGAGGCATCAGGGACCAACTCATTGATGATAATTTCGAGTGATTAGGGCATACTCAAAGAATAAGGGGAAAGTGATTGATTGAAATAAATATATCATGCATTAATTACATTTTTTCATGTAAATAAAGTTAATCTTGAATATTCATCCCCCTGTGGATACCTCTTTTTACAAAGGTTTATGTGTATGAGATGATGAACGACATTGTTTCATTTATCCTTTAATATATATATATATATATCCTTTGTTGTCCCCATTTGAGCCTGAATAATTTTTTTTCTAATTCAACCCTAACCAAGGATCACCCTCTACATTGGGGGGTAAGGTAAAGGATATTGGCTCATAAGAATAAAGATTGTCAATACAGCTTTATTACGAAGACAAGTTTCCATGAAGTCATAAAAGTTTTGAACTACAAAGTATGTCAAATACAGAGTGCTTGAAGATCAATCTAATCAAGAATAATGGAAAACCTCCAAAATACAAAAGGAAAAGGAGGTGCTCAAAGCAATTGAAGTATTATACTCATCCAGCAAAGAAAAAAAAAAGGAAATTGAATCAAGATGGGTGACTTATTGAGCCTCAAGTTACAAGGTTGATCAAGTACAAACAAGAAGAGAAAGAAATGCTGGAGATATGAGAAAATGGAAATGAATCCAAAATTTGGCAGTCTAGAGGGATCCAGTTGATGGAAAATTCCCCAGCAAGGCAGATCCAAGTCAAACAAAACAAGATTGATGGCATCAGAATGAATTGATCCTTGGTTTGATTACCCTTAAACACTTATTTGGGCCTTTTTATCCCTTTCTTTCGTAACCATAAGCCATGGCCTACGGTACGTACCTGAAAAGTCCATTTTAATCATACATGGATTTCTAAGTAAAAGAGAATATCTTCAGAATTCATTCTGCCTCTCAAGATTGATTTTTATTTGCAAAAATTGGTTTTTAAAATCTTTAATGCATAATATGAAAAATGATAAAAGGAGGGTTCAAGATATAAATTTTTAAATAACATCTTAGAACCAAAGGAGGATTCGAGTTGAAAACCTGAAAAGGCGGCTCGAATGTTGAATGGTGCAACAAACGACATAAGAGATGATCTTAAGCTTTTAAATGAAGCACCGCACATCCCAAAGACGTTCATGAGATTTTGGAAACAAGAAGCATCTTTACAAGATGAGCATAACAACCATTTCTTCAAGTTAGTGGAAGCCCGAAGCGACATACTGAACCAACTTGAAAAAACCTACTTTACCAGAATCAACCTACACCCTAAAACAATCAATAATTTTGACACTTGCCATAGGACTATGATTTTTGAATGATTTAAAAGTGTAGTTGATTTATTTGATATTAATTAAATTCATTAAATTCATTGTTTATGATTTGATTCTATTGTGAACCTAAGAAGAGCAATACTTTACAAAATTCTTTCATTCTTCAATAAAGAAATGAGAAAAAATATTTTCAAACAGGACAGTCTCAAATGGAGAAGGTCCTTGAAACAAGTTGATGCATGTTCTATCTCTGTTATAGAAAAAGAATGAACGAGGCCAGAATAATGAAGCACTTCACATTTTTGAAGGCAAGTGGTCCAAGAAGCCAGAAAGTCTGGAGAATTGAAATTGTGACACTCTCCTATGACATTATTAGTAGCTCATCAAGAAAGATTATCGTTTATCTCATGCTGAGGGAGATAAGCATCACCAGACATATTATTTTCCCCAACCATCAATTCATGTTCTTTAGAATAGTACATCATAAAGCCATGAACAAGTCATTACCTGCACTCTGGTTATACCATGATGCTGGCTTAAGTCTTATTGCTACTTCTTCTATGTCGATCATTTTCTTTGTCAAAATGATATCTATTATGTCCTTCAGCTGAATTTGAATTTGAGGACTTATAGCATAAAATAAGACATTGGAACAGAATCTACCCTTATAGGCCTTTTATATAGGGTAACATTGGTTACAGGATTCCAAAAGTTGAAGATAACCATTTTTACTGTCAATTAAACCTTTCCATGATTCGAAAAGAGTGGGATATATTGGAGCAGCAGAAGAGACAATTGTCGTAGCAGTCATTGCAAGGAAATGCACCAACAAAAAACGTCTAGCTCATCCTGATGATGTTTATTTCTTCCAGTAAGGTTGTTATGCTGGACGCCACTTACAACAAGGTCGAATTTGACAAAACTACTCATCAATTGCTCCAACCGATCATCATTCAGTTCTTGCACATCTATTTTCAAAAGTATGCCAAGACAGTAAAAGGCAACTTCTGCATCATTGATCCCAGAGAAAAGAGACAGGATATTGATACCACCATGGAACATGTCTCTATACAGATCCTTGTGTATGGTTTTTAGGGAAACCTAGAAGCATTTCCACCTCATCAGATTCAAGTGGAACAATTTTATTCTTTTCAACCCATACCAGATTCCATTTTCAGCACTCATCGAGAACATACTTCTGGACACTCGAAGATGGCTCATTGTCATAAGCTTCAAGAGCCTTACAGATCCTTTCTGCAATTTGGCACTTCTTGTACATGTTTATAAACAGTTCAACTTTGTTCTTGGATCCCAGGAAGGCCATCATTTCTTTGTCAATAGAAAAGCATCAGCACATGGAGGAAGCAGAATAAGAGAAAATATGTTCTCAATTGGCAGAATTATGAATATAGCCCTTTTCAGTGTAGTAGCATGAAAATGCTTCGAATCTACAAATTCTGGCTCTACATCGAATAAATACTGTGATATTCCAGTCCAAACATTAACTGGAGCAAGTGCCATGTGCTCATAGTAGAAATAAGGAGGCCCAATAGCATCTTCTGGAAGTGTTCTTTGAGTTATCTGATCTGATTTGGTATGAACCCCAAAATCAATCATTGGATTTGAAAGATCCATGTGCTCATAGTAGAAATAAGGAAGCCCAATAGCATCTTCTGGAAGTGTTCTTTGAGTTATCTGATCTGGTTCGGTACGAACCACAGAACCAATCATTGGAATTAAAAGATGAACTGCATGATCGTCTTCATTAAGAAGCTTCTTTTTAAGTTTCTTCTGCTTATTCCTTTCCCAAAAATCATAGCCCAAGTTTCGCTTTTTCTTGTAATTGGGATCATGGCTTCCTATCTTCTCCTGAAAGAAGTGCGTCAGCAGCCTTAGCCATTTGAGCAGCACATAGAAAATATGTCAACTCTGTAAGTGATGAATCTGGACCACATCTCTCCATGGCTATTAAAGCCTCAGCCTCTGAGAATCTCATTTTTGTCAAGTTTAACAGTTTACTCTCCTCATCAGAATCAGAATTCAGGATTTCCTCGGTATCAGAAAAAAACTATCGATATCTGTGAAATCATCCTGAAAAATCACTTCATAATCAGAGGAGTTGTTATCAGAATCAACATGTTACATGGGTGCGGATTTTTTATGAGCCTGTACCACTGTATATGTAATCTTTCCATTGCATCAGATTACTATTCGCATAAATTGGTTTCTCTCCCACAGAAAAGTATATTTCAGAGATGACCTTCACTGAAAGATGATAAGCCACTGTGTCAACCTGGAATGAATGATTGAATACTTCTTAAGTTTATGACAACATAAAGAGAATTTCTCCAGTTACTTGACAACATTGCTGTTCAGTAACACCAGAATGAGAGTATTCAAGATAAACAGATTTGGGGCATGAAAAAAGCCACAAGTACAATAGTATATTGTCAAAATTAGACCTCGTGGGAATCATGATATTCAAGTCAAACAGACATTGAGAGTCAACCAGAAGCAGAATATTGGGGCATCTCGAAAGCCCATTTCAGACAGAAATGTTTGAATTTCTCCAGTTACTTGACAACATTGCTGTTCAGTAACACCAGAATGAGAGTATTCAAGATAAACAGATTTGGGGCATGAATAAAGCCACAAGTACAATAGTATATTGTCAAAATTAGACCTCGTGGGAATCATGATATTCAAGTCAAACATACATTGAGAGTCAACCAGAAGCAGAATATTGGGGCATCTCGAAAGCCCATTTCAGACAGAAATGTTTCATGTGGGACATCTTGAGGACCCATTTCAACCAGAAATAGAATATTGGGTCATTTTGAAGGCTCATAACAATATGAATATTTGGGCATTTTGAAGGTTCATCTCAATAAGAAGTAATGTTGAGCATACTTTTAGCATCTGTATCAGCAAATGTTGGGTTATCATGTGCGTTTCATCCCCAGCAGCAAGAATTTCATGAACCTTTTTCTGTACATAGATCCTACAGTTGATGAGTTTCTACTTCCTACAAAAATCATTACAGAAGAAAACGTGATCAGTATTATATTTGCCTTTGCCCGATATGAAAACGTGATCAGTTGGTATCTCCTATTCAATTCGACACTAGTACATTTTGTGAATTTGACCAACTTTTTGGTCATACTAATATCACACTTGAATCTCCACTGAGTTTTGCTCTCAAATGGTCTTATGACATCATTCAAAAGCTTTGAACACTAGGCAAAGAGCTTCAATGATTAAGAAATCTTGGCAGAAGCCACAGAAAAGGATGAATGTGTTGTCAAACGCTTTATGAACGTCTGAGCAAAAACCACAAGAAAGGATGAATGTGTTGTCAAATGTTTTACAAACATCTGAGCAGAAGCCACAGAAAAGGATGAATGTGTTGTCAAGTGTTTTACATCTCGACAGAAACCACAGGAAAAGATGAATATATTGTCAAATGTTTTATGAACCAGTGATTATGGTGCTGAACCAATGTTGTGATCATATGGTTTCCATTTTTGATCCAAGATGAAGTCTGTCTTCTTCAACCCCAAGATTAGAAGTTGAGATATGATGAAGTTTTCTTTCCACAGAAGGAGAGCTGAAATTTTAACAACAAGAAACTATTGGAGCCAACTAAGATCAAACAATAGGTTGTTGTTAAACATCTTTACATGATATGGTTTGAGTTGCTTTGTTCGAGATCCAATTAGATGTGGAGACATGAAAGGAATTGGAATAAATCCTCCTTGTGATATGTTTCAAGAGTCAAATCAGAACAGACTCTACTCTCTTAATTAATCCTTGCTGAGTCAGGCATATCTACATCTACTTCTTCAAAGATGATAGATTCTCTTTTTAAAGATGATAGATTCTATTTTCAAAGATGAAAGCTTTATTGGATTTTTACACAAGTCGAAGCAAAGAAAGTTGGTTTTATCCAAGACAAAATGGGACATCAGGGTCATAATTTTGACTACAGCAAGAGTTCCACAAATGAAACATTTCTTCTGAGACTTAAATGAAGTTAAGAAGACGCCGAGATACAAGTTAATCAGATGATTCTGCAGAAATGAAAGCTTGATAGCATAAGTTTCTACACTGATATCCAGAGGTAACCCTGGCAATAAATGATGAACTGAAGGAAGACCAAGTTCACCACTTTGAAGTCAAATGAAGATTGCATCAACATTCATGCATTCATAAGAATATCATCTACACAATAGATGATGCATTACATTAATACATCTGAGTACATTCAAACAAAAAGTTTCACAGATCTTCATAAGAGCAAGAAGATTCAGGGTAAAAAATGCCTTACATAAAGAAGGTATTCAAAACTACAAATACAGGAATCATGCAAACATCTGAAGAAGAGATGGACGCAATCCACAAAAATGAGCATTATCTTTAGATTAGGTCATGTTACCCAATCAACATGTTATTTCAAAAAACAGAATGAGAAAACGATTTTCATAATTTCTCATTTTATCTTTTCTAAAATGAAATTCTTGAAAAGTAAGAAAACGATTTTCTTAGTTTTTTACTTAGTAAACTATTTCTAACAGCCTTATCTTGAGATTGGGGCATGTTACCCAATCAACATGTTATTTTGAAAAATAATGAGAAAATGATTTCCATTAGTTTCTCATTCAATCTTTTCTAAAAATGAAATTGTTGAAAAGTAAGAAAACAATTTCCTTAGTTTTTTACTTAGTAAACTATTTCCCACATCTGTAAGTCCTTCAGTGCATGATGTTTCCAAAAAAGCCTTCGGGAACTTTTTGATGTTTTCAAAGCCTTCGGGTCATCTGTAAGTCCTTCAGTGCATGATGTTTCCAAAAAGCCTTCGGGAGCTTTTTGATGTTTTCAAAGCCTCAGGGTCATCTGTAAGTCCTTCAGTGCATGATGTTTCCAAAAAGCCTTCGAGAACTTTTTGATGTTTTCAAAGCCTTCGGGTCATCTGTAAGTCCTTCAGTGCATGATGTTTCCAAAAAGCCTTCGGGAGCTTTTTGATGTTTTCAAAGCCTCAGGGTCATCTGTAAGTCCTTCAGTGCATGATGTTTCCAAAAAGCCTTCGGGAGCTTTTTGATGTTTTCAAAGCCTTAAGGTCATCTATAAGTCCTTCAGTGCATGATATTTCCAAAAAGCCTTCGGGAGCTTTTTGATGTTTTCAAAGCCTTAGGGTCATCTGTAAGTCCTTGAGTGCATGATGTTTCCAAAAAGCCTTCGGGAGCTTTTTGATGTTTTCAAAGCCTTAGGGTCATCTGTAAGTCCTTCAGTGCATGATGTTTCCAAAAAGCCTTCAGGAGCTTTTTGATGTTTTCAAAGCCTTCGGGTCATCTGTAAGCCCTTCAGTGCATGATGTTTTCAAACATTTCCATCCTGCTCAAAAGAAGCCAAATGAAAAAATTATTGTCTTTTTCGTCTTTGCTCTATTCTTGTTAACACAAGGATGAGCAAAGAGGGGCAGCTGTAGACATCATTTTTTTCATTTAAATTTTATTATTATTATTAAATTTATTATCACTAAATATTATTATTATTATTATATTATTATATATATATATATATTACAAGCCCAAAGGACCCGGAGGTCCGTTTTACAAATATGGAGGCCCGATTATCAAATCCCAAACCCAAATGGAAACCCTAAATTGATTTGGGGTTTCAGCTAGGGTTTTCAAACCCTAGCCCCCAGCCGCCTCCAAGATTCCAGAAGGCCAGCCGCCGTCAACATCATCAGCCGTTGGATCTGGCAAGATCTAACGGCCCAAAAGGTTCCAGATTGAAAACCCTAGGGTTTCTAACCCTAGCAGCCAGCCGTTTCCAGATGCTTCCAGTCGCCTCTGATGATTCCAGGTGGTCCAACAGCTGCTGCCGACACTCCAGAACGTCACGAAGCAACCCACGTCGAGCCCTATGGTGAGTCACCACCATAGCTATGGTGACTCACCGGGCCTTTTATCCTTTGGACCGGTCTGAAGCCATCACCGGTGGTGGCTATAAAAGCCACCGTCCCCTGCAAGAAAAAGAAGAGGACAGCCAGAAAACGGGAGACAACAACACCAACAGCAAGCAATCCAACCACCGTCAAACACTAAAATAACGAGATAAAAATCGAAAGAAACCTTACCGAGGAAAGCCACACCACCACCGGAGTAACCACGCGCCTCCACGCTCCACAACAAACCTTCGAAAACCGAAGGTATTTTTATAGATTTGCTCCGATTGAGAGCTTTTTAAGGTAAACAAATGCCGGAATCGTCATTAGGACGATCCGATCTACGTTGTGGTATAAAGTTTTATTTTCCGGCCACCGGAGGCGGTGGCCGGCGGTGAGGTTGGCGGTGGCTATCGGCGCCAGAATTCCCTCCGGTGAGGGAATTAAGAGAGAAGGAAGAGATAGCTTCTTCTCTCATTTTTTAGAGAAGAAGAAGAAGAGAACAATGAGGCTGCTGGCCCTTCGGGCCAGCTATGAAGGGGTATATATACCCCTTCCCGAACGACGTCGTTTTGGGAAGGGGTATATGCGTAATTTACATGTATTGCTAAACCCCTTCCGTAGCCATCTAAGTTTTGTAATTATTCATTTTAGTCACTAAAACTAATTTCTGAATGTTCTAATTCAGTATTCGAATTTTATTTTATTATGTTTTAGTCCTTACCAGTATTAAATAATATATTTAGGATAAATATCACATTTAGTCCCTAATAATTTTAATATTTCTATTTTAATCACCTATTAAATAATTAATGGCTAATTATACTACTAGTATTTATATTTTATGATAATTATAACCATGTCTCTTAAATATTTATATTTTATAATTTGATCATTAAATTTTATATAATCTTAATTTTAACCATAAGTCTTATTATTTTTACATTTTAGGTTCATATATTTATGAATATAATCCAATAGTTTTAATATTATTACTTTTGTTTTCTTTCATTTTAATTATTATTATTTTATTTTATTATTACTTTTGATATATGTTTAAATTATTATCTTTATGATTATTTTATTATTATTATTAAGTTATATAAATAAATATATATAATATTTATTTATTTATTCTATTTGTTTATTAAATAAAAATCCTATTTATAAATTTAATTTTATAAATTACTTTTAAGAAAAATAAAACATATTTTGATATATATTTTTTTAATATCGAAGAAAAGAGCTGTCTTAAGGTACCTAGAAGCCCTTTTCTGATATTTCTAAATAAGTAAATATCTTATTTATGTATATTAATATATTTTTCTTAAAATTATTTGAAATAGTAGAATTATGAATTAAATATATCTTTGAATTTTTAAATTAATAATAATAGAGACAATTTATAATTAAAAAGTACCAATTTTGGGCGTTGTAGGGGTGCTAATCCTTCCCTAACCGTAACCGACCACGAATCCCTTTTTATTATTAAAAAGAACGAATTTTTGGTTAAAACGCAGATCAGTCTATCTTTTAATTGATGTTTTCTTAAAAACTCTTTTAAAAGATATTTTTTAGGTATTCGACCTACCTGACCCAAAAGGCCGATGACGACTCCCAAATTATTTTCAAAACCATTTATTCACATCAATTTTCCCGCCGAGAATAAATATTTCGTGCCCGGACGAAAACCGGTTACGACACTGATGTTCATTGTTTTTTATTCCATGGTGCTCAAATCGAATTAGCGATGCATTTGATCACAATGTCAAATGCCATTGAAAATGAAGCCGTGCAGTTAAAAGCTTGGAGCAAGTTCAGGCAACAAGCTTCTTCCCTTCACATATTTAATCAGCACTTAAGCTGAACACTCCAGTGTTTATGATTTGTGCCACTCTCAATAAATTTTGTTTACTTACCAAAACTTGTGTTTTCAAATTATTCAGGGTCAATTTGGCGTTTTATTCGGATGCTTGAAAACTTGATTTGAACAAGGTAAATGCCCAAAGTTATTTGGTAAAATTAATCAATACGAGGTTTACTTATTCAATCTGTAACCACAATTTTTTATCCTTTACCGAAAATGTTAATATTTTAGGTTGCGCTCAACCAAAAATATTATGTTTTTTATAACATTTCCGGTTGCGTCCATTCCCTATCGTTCCTTAACCTTAAATTAAGTTGTCGTACAACAAAGCTTCTCACAAAATCAATTTTGTTAATTTATCCAAAGAAAAAATAATTAAAAATCAACCTATCCTATTCGTTTAGAATAAGAGGAAGCCAAACAAACGTATTTAGTCGATCGATTAAATTGTTCATATTTATTTATTTTTATTTTCTTAAATTATAAATTCTACTATTCTAGAGCTTCATTTCTGTTAGGAAGCTAGGTTTAGCTACGAATGTTGAAGAACAATGAACCTTTCTTATTCATTCAAGTACATCGATTACATTGGTTTTATAGCAGTTAACAGCAACTTTACAATATACCTAGCTCAACTACAACTAACCCAACTGCCTGCTAACAACTTCAACTCCTTTAACCAACCTTAACTGTCTAGTTACTCTAATATTCCCTCTACTTTCTCCTCCTGTTTCAACAAGGCAAGACACACATCTTGGTTCGAAAAACTTCAAACGCAGCTTTAGTTAGTGGTTTAGTGAGGCCATCTGCCACCTGATAGTTGGCTAGAACATAACTAACACGCAATGTTTTTGCTGCAACATTTTCCCTAATAAAATGAACATCCATGTCCATGTGCTTTGACTGTGCATGATAAACTGGATTCATGCTCATGGCGATGACACTTATATTATCACGCCATATAACTGGTTCCTCATGCTGCTTCACACCCAGACTGGCTAACAACGCATTAATCCAGGTTACTTCTGATGCTGTGTCTGCTACACTCCGGTACTTTGCTTCTATGGTTGACCTATAAACAATCTTCTTCTTCTTCGAGCTCCAGACCACAGGACATTTTCCAAAGAACACAGTATGACCAGACACTGACCTGCGATCATCTGCATCACCTCCCCAGTCTGCATCAGCAAATGCAACAACCTTCAGTCCTGCTTCACCAACCAAGAACGTGAGACCATAATCCAAGGTACCATCCAAATATCAAAGTATACACCTAATTGCTGCCATATGAGACTCATAAGGCGCATGCATATGTTGAGCAGCCTTATTCACACTGAACGCAATATCGGGGCGAGTATGGGACACATACAGAAGTGCACCAACTAAGCTTTTATATTCACGAGCATCTGAGAGTAAAGATCCTACTTTATAAAGCAGTCTTGGTGACCCGACCATTGGTGTAGCCGCAGGATTAACATTTAACATGTTTGCCCTTTCTAGTAGCTCAAGAATGTATTTCTTCTACGAGAGAACTAACTTACCATTACTTCTCTTGACCTCAAACCAAGAAAGAAACTTAGTTCACCTAAGTCCTTAAGCTAAAAATCTCCTTGCAAGAGTTGAATCACTCTCTCAACATCATTCTTACACTCCCCAGTAATAATTATGTCGTCCACATAAACCAAAACAAAAGTATAGCAACTATGTACACATCTCACAAAAAGTAACACATCAGCTAAGGACTCAACAAACCCCATTCGCTCAAGGCTAACCTTAAGCTTATCATGACAGTTTCTGGGTCCCTGGCGAAGCCCATATAAAGCTTTATACAGCTTATACACGAGTGGTGACCCATCATCAGTAAATTCCTCAAACCCTGGAGGCTGATGCATGAACACTTCCTCAGACAGTTCACCATTCAAAAATGCGTTATTTACATCAACTTTGAGTAGTGACCAGTTCTTAGTGACAACAAGTGACAGTACCACATTCAACGTGACAAATTTCACAACTGGGCTGAATGCATCCTTGAAATCATACCCAAGAACCTGCGATTACCCTTTGGCAACTAACCGTGCTTTATACCCTTGCACAGACCCATCTAGATTCTTCTTTATTTTAAAAAGCCATTTGCATCCAACGACATCACACCCATTGGGTAAGGGAACAATAGACCAAGTCATGTTTTCTTGTAATGCCCCAAGTTCTGAATAAATAGCTGATTTCCAACTAGGTGATTGTAATGCAGCTTGAACACTAGTAGGGACTGTGTCATCAAAAAATAGTGTACACCTTTCTCTTAAAGACACCACACTTGCTGCATATAAGCATAGGGTTCCTGTTTCCAGCAGTTTCATCATCAGTAGGCTGTTCTTGAACAGGCATTAAATTACGACATCATCATTATTGGAGTCATTATGAATTGGACTAGGTAGATGAAATGGACTAGGTAAATGGGGAGCATACTCTCTATTACTACCACTCGAAGCATAACGTGTTACGCTCAACACACCCTCATGTGCTGCATTCGAACCAGCTCCAACTAAAACATCTCTTTCTGTACTGAATTCACGTTCCATATTCAGTGAAGTAGAGGCACCACGTGTATTAAATTTCCCTACATCTGTGACCACCTTTAGTGAATGAGATTGCTGACCAGCCTTGTGAGCTGAAGACTCTATATGAGTAGTGCATGGAAAAGGAAAATTTAACTCATTAAAAACCACATGTCGCGATATATATATGTGACCATCAGGCGTGAGACACTGGAATCCCTTGTGATGAGGGTTGTATCCAAGAAAAACGCATGGTTGGGATCGAAATTCAAGTTTTTGTTTCAAGAAGAGTCGCAAGTGTGGAAAACATTGACAACCAAACACCTTCAACACCTCATACTCAGGTTTCTTGCCAAAAAACTTTTCAAATGGTGATATTCCTTGCAATACCTTTGTTGGAAACCTATTAATCAGATGTATTGCAGTAACCACTGTATAAGACCAAAAGCGAATAGGTATAGATGTTTGAGCAAAAAGCACAAGTGCAAGTTCAATGATGTGTCGATGCTTGCATTCCACCACACCATTTTGTTCTGATGTGTGTGGACATGTTACACGATGCAAGATGTCTTCTTAACCAAGCAACTTGACAGACGTCTATATTCTCCTCCCCAGTCACTTTGGAATGCTTTGATAGACAGACTGAACTGATTTTTAACTATTTGTTGAAACAAACTGAATGTAGTGATGGCTTCTGCCTTATCCTTCAAAATATAAAGCCAAGAATGCCGAGTACAAGCATCAATAAAGGTAACATAATACTTAAAGCCATTTTAGATAACCGGTGTAGGTCCCCACAAGTCTGTAAACACAAGATGAAATGGAGTGTCATACACAGTGCTTGAATCATGAAAAGATAGTTTGTGGCTTTTTCCCATATGACAAGCAACACACGTTTTATTTATTGAATTTGAAACATTTACATTCAACTGTTTACAGATTTTAACTAAGCTATCATGTGAGAGATGACCCAATCTTCGATGCCAAAGTTCATAGGAGTCTAGAGATGCAACCATAGGACTTGCCTCTACAGCCACCAGAGCTGTCACTTGAGGATCAACAGCAAATGAATACATACCATCTTCTTCTTTCCCACAGAGCAAAACAACACCAGTGTCTTCATTACGAACACAACACTCATGTGCATGGAACTCAAAGAAAGCATTATTGTCCCTAGCAAGCTTTGAAACAGATAAGAGATTTTTTGTTATTCTTGGTACATGTAACAGATCATTTAATAACAAAGCTCGAGAGGATGAGCACAAAGTAGAATTACCAATTGCCTTAACATCTAAAGCCACTCCATTACCAACTACCAGCTTACCTAGTCTGTTATAGTCATCTTTATAACTGAGAACTGTCTCATCGGGTGTAACATGATGTGTGGCACCCGAGTCTACCACCCATCATTCACGAGTTGTTGTTGATACAAGAACTTGAGGATGTGAATCAACCTGAGACCCACTGTTTCGAGCATGAAAACATTTGCATTCAACAATTTTAGTTTCACACATCGAATAATATGCATTTCTAGATTGATCCTTGGAGTATTCCTTACTGCCAGCTGTAACCTCAAGAAAGTCTTGATCGAAAATGTGCCAACAACTATCTACAAGGTGGTTATTCTTTCCACAGAGTTGGCACTGCATATATCGACCATGTCCTCAGCCTCTTCCAGACCTACCACCAGAACTGACCGGTGGCCGAGAGGACTTATGATCGTAGAAGTAACTAGAGGTAGAAGATTTGCTCATGCTTGTTCCTTGAGCAATATTTGCACTTATTGGCAATACCTCAGGCTGATCACCAAAGTCAGCTAGTTGTGTCTCTGCATTCATTAGCATGGTATACACATCATCAAGGGTTAAAGATTCACGTGTGGTGGTTATAACCGCCACAAACGGTTGGTACTCACGAGGGTGACCCTTTAGTATACTTGCAACGTGCTCAGCTTGAGACACCACGCTGCCACATGATTTCAAGGCGTCACACACTTCTTTTACACGCGTAATGTATACTCTCATCGAGTCATCACCCTTCGTGAGAGATTGTAGCTTGTAGCGCAAGCTAATAATGGCAGTCGTGGATCTATTTCCAAAGAACTGCAGCACCGTGCTCCAGACCACTGACGATGTTTCTGCACCCATGAACTAAGGCAGAAACTGAGGGCTGATCATGGAGAGTAACCACGATGCAAGAGCACTGTCTTATGCAACAAAATCTTCATATAGTTCATTTGGTATAACTTCACCATCATCACTGACCACAGTTTCAGGTGGTGACCTCATCGTTCCCATCAAGAATCGTTCAAGATGATGGCTACGCACCGTCAGCAAAACTTGATGTTTCCAAAGAAGAAAATTTGTTTCATCAAGAACAACGTTTACCTTTTTATTGGAAAATACTTTAGCATTTCTTGCAGAAAACTCCATGAACGGAGAAGATCCACCATTACTCAGCATGGTGAGTAAGAACACGACCTTTTTGCAGAGAAGAGTATTTACGCAGCATAAAGGAAGTATATTTTCCCAGGAAATTTAGCGAATGATACCATGTTAGGAAGCTAGGTTTAGCTACGAATGTTGAAGAACAATGAACCTTTCTTATTCATTCAAGTACATCGATTACATTGGTTTTATAGCAGTTAACAACAACTTTACAATATACCTAGGTCAACTACGACTAACCCAACTGCCTGGTAACAACTTCAACTCCCTTAACCAACCTTAACTTCCTAGTTACTCTAATACTTTCAAATCCTTCTTTCTCCTCTATTTGAATAGAATTAAGATTATATTTAAAATTATATAGTTGTTTGACTTGAGGTGAAATCTCGACTGGTATTTTGTCCACAAAAGGTACATTGAAGCTATAAGGTATTGTGTGTTGGGTGTCCAACGTACCCAACCCAGTAATCACGTTATTTCTTTCTTTTTCCTAATGTTTCCTCATTTCAGCCACCTTTCTTGAAATGCAATATTTGTCAAACTTTCATAATTAAGGGACTTGATTACTAAATTTCCTTTTTCGATTGTTTATGCACCAAGTCATTTTTTTTAAAACCATGGAGTCAAGGTATGTGGGTCAACCCTAATAGTTAATGAACAAGATATAGATGAGGGAGTTGGAGACTTCAACTTGGTCTCTTTCAAGTTTAGATATCATACGAGTCCATGTTTGAGTTATGTCAATCTCACTGCTACTAGTATTACAAGTGCTGATAACAATCATAAATTCAAGTGGTACAAAAAGTCACCGTCTTTCACCTTTATCTTTGACTATCATATGTCGTTGCTACCTACAAATCATTCAAAAAATGTCTCATTTTCCAACTTCTTTGTCTTGGGTTAACATCTTTTTATAATTATTAATATCTTATATTATAGATATTCATTGAAAAGGCAATTTTCTTCATTTAATTTATTTTGTTCACAATTTTAAGTAATAGAGAAAAGATATATAAGCGACAGTTCTACGTACAACAACCTAATTTAAAGTTAAAAAATAATAAAATATATATAATAAAAAAATATGAAAAAAGGTATAATATTGTAAGATGTCTTCAACCTAAAATATTATATTTTTATTACATTTCAAATTATGCTAGTTTTATTATTTTTTAGTATTGACATTCCTTATATATAGATATTAGAATCAACTTTTATGCATACTTTTCCGTATCGGCCTGAGGAAGTGCACTTTTAGGTAATTGTTTTCTTGTTATTTCTAAGAACCTTATGCTTTTTCATTAGGAAACAAAAATAAAATCTCAAATCTGAACTTTAAATTTAATTTATTCTAAGATAATATTTGGGATATGCGTTCTGTAGATCGTGATCCCGCCCATACGAGTTCCCCAAATTTTTTAATTGCAAAAAAATTATTTATCAGACATTTAAATATCCTAATTTAATAATAAATAAGAGTAGATAAATAATTTAAAAATTAAATAAATAGATGAAATCTAATAACTTATAAAACTTATCACGTTAATAATTTTATTTATTTATTTATTTAATAACAAATCAAAACGAAACTAAAATTCAATGTTAAATATGATTTTAAAAAATTAATTAACTAAAATCGAATCATGAAGTTAGATAGGTGAGTAAATACATAATTCACCATAAATTTTATTAAGGCTTAATACTAAAATAAGTGTCCAAACTACTCATCTCGGTACCTAACGTTACAATCATTACCCATTTAGGTGCCCGGGCCGTAAATGGTATGAATTCATCCGTTACGTTTCACAACATGGTAATTTTAAAATTTTTATATATATTATATATATATATATATATATATATATATATATATTAAAAAAGAAAACACAAATTTTGAAATAAACCCAAAACTTTGAAAACCTTCATTTCAACCCCTAAACCTGCAAATTGTCTCCTTTTGCCGTCGACGAAGCTCCACCCGACTTCCCCTCCACCCGGCGACCAAACTCCCATGAATTTGTGATCGATCGACGACAAATCAATGTTTTATACCCCGTGAGCCCTAGGATGAAAGTCGTGATCCCACACGATTTAGACGGCCAATCGACGGAAACAATGACGACGTATGAGTAGGAGGATGATAGGGACTGTGTTGGTGGTGGTGGCAACGGCGGCAGATTAAGGTTAGAATTTGGGATTTTGGGATGTTTTATAATACAAGAAAAGTTAATTTTTTTAATATCATAATATTTTTGTAACACCCCAAATTTAATTAAAAGATTAAATGGAGAAGTATAAAACATTTAAAGTCATTTAAAAGAAAATTGATGACCAAATTTCTAAATGTTGGATTATTTTGGGTCATTCTGTAAACTCCAAATATTTCAGAGACCTAACACCGATTTTACCCATCCATTCTAACCATATAAAAAAAGTGTGGCTAGGTGTTGAACCCATGACCTAAGGCTTGGCTAACCATGCCTCGACACTAGACTAGGTTCCTATTTAAATTGTAAGTTAATAAACATTTTATTTGATTATATATGTACCAGATCAATTCCCAAACAAAAACCACCATCAGTCGAACCAAGCCCTCGTAAGTCGCCCGTTTCGTCGTTTACCCTTCGATCGCAGGTGACGAACACTGCCACCACCGGTGTATATGTCGTCAATTTGCGACCAAAACCCAACCGACCACACTCTAAGAAGCTACATCGTTTGTCATAGAAAGCCACACAAAGATTCGTTGGAGTTCAAACTATCTCCTTCGGATTTTCAATGTTTCTAACTGATACTGACGTCCGTTAACAACACCGCTACCATCCATGTGCTCCCCAATGTTTTGCGAACAAACCCCAACCGATGGTATCGCCTCACCATTGCTCTGCCTTTATCAGTCGCCCGTCACCTTTGGAAAATGTTCAAACATTTTAAAATTCTACACTCTGTCGCACTTCATCGTAAAATAACACATGCACGAGACACCTAAGGTGTCGATCTACAAGACTAGGAAATTTCATGCCAAACTAACGATCAGAACCGCTGCATGCTTCGCTCCCCAACGCGTGGGCGTCGTCTGTTAACCATGGGGTCTGTTGACTGGCTAAACCGATTTGAACTGGTTGGGTAGGTATGGACCGAGTCATTTGAGCTGAGTTGGGCCACGCCGAGCTGAGCTGAGCTGAGCTGTTGATCGGCCGTAAACATGCTGTTAACTTTTTTGGGAACATCTATTACGATGTTTTGCGACGTCCTGAGTTAGTTTTTTATGTTCGTTTCACCGAATTCAAACCCAGTAAGCTATTTTTCACTGATTAACCTCCTGATTCGATCCATTTTCACAATTAAGCTCTGTTTCTGATGTAATTTTTGTTTATATGTATCCGAGTTATTATTGGACGTTAGATTCAAGTTTAGAGCGATCAAATAGAGTTTAAATGTTCAACCGATGTAGCTCAAAAATCGAGGTAATACATTACTACCATTTGTGTTCTTTATGGAACATGTTGGTATTTGTTAATGCATGAATGATTATGTTTGGTCATATACGTGTAGTTAATATTTCTATACTCGATCCGTATATGATAGAAAGTATTAAACTGAATAAGACTTAGGCTATACGTATAAAACACTAGAAAACTAATAAGAAATAATTTCAGGTTCAGTGACTATTTGGAAAAACAATTAACCTCAGAATCTCTAAATTGTATTTATCCTCGTTAAAAGTTTTAATACCAATATTACCTGATTAAGAAATTACGAAATTACCCTTTAGAGGTAAAAATGACCCAAATTGACCCTGATAGTGAAAGTACCCTGAGAATTCGTATTTAATCTGTTAGATTACTAATTCACCTGTTAAATTCTTGATTTGTTCGAAATTGTTTTAGAATTAGTTTGTAACTTTGAGAAAGCACTAAACCTATAATTTTTTATTTATGAGCAGACTCCCGAATACTAACTTATCAGAAGTACTATTATTGTCATAATTGTTTGAAATGACTGATATAAATGACAAGTTTAAATTAAATGGAAAGGTTGGAGGGAAGGAAAGAACTGAAATACCCTTAAACTGTAAAATTACCAAATTACCCATGAAGTGTAAAATGATCTAAAATACCCCCAAGCCCTGGAATGACTGAATACCCTTAAGCTCTAGAATGAGTAAATCTACCTCGAATACCAGAATTATCTAAATACCCTCATGAATTGGATTAATCAAATGCCTTTGAATAACTTTTGAAGATATCGGTGAAGCTTTAAATGTTGTAACGCTCTTGAGGTTTATAAAGTATGACCTAAGTAGGTCGATCATCCCTAATACTATTACAATACAGGAAGTAAATAAATACCATTTAAATATGTTCGTCTCCTTATGATCTGTCCAAAAATGGTTGTAAAGGTGATCATTTTGATTCTGCAGTGTAGTCAGTTTTAAGAAATGAATATTCGTGAAGTTTCTCTACCTATATAATTGATAAGTGTTGTCTTTGCTGGGAGTTGTACCATGCGATTGGAATTGAAAACCTATTAAGATGCTTGAAATCTAGAACTCTGTAAATCGCTGCATACCTTTATTAAATTGATTTATCAAATTTCTCAGGAATTAAATGACTAAAATGCCTTTATATATGTACCAGATCAATTCCCAAACAAAAACCACCATCAGTCGAACCAAGCCCTCGTAAGTCGCCTGTTTCGTCGTTTACCCTTCGATCGCAGGTGACGAACACTGCCACCACCGGTGTATATGTCGTCAATTTGCGACCAAAACCCAACCGACCACACTCTAAGAAGCTACATCGTTTGTCATAGAAAGCCACACAAAGATTCGTTGGAGTTCAAACTATCTCCTTCGGATTTTCAATGTTTCTAACTGATACTGACGTCCGTTAACAACACCGCTACCATCCATGTGCTCCCCAATGTTTTGCGAACAAACCCCAACCGATGGTATCGCCTCACCATTGCTCTGCCTTTATCAGTCGCCCGTCACCTTTGGAAAATGTTCAAACATTTTAAAATTCTACACTCTGTCGCACTTCATCGTAAAATAACACATGCACGAGACACCTAAGGTGTCGATCTACAAGACTAGGAAATTTCATGCCAAACTAACGATCAGAACCGCTGCATGCTTCGCTCCCAACGCGTGGGCGTCGTCTGTTAACCATGGGGTCTGTTGACTGGCTAAACCGATTTGAACTGGTTGGGTAGGTATGGACCGAGTCATTTGAGCTGAGTTGGGCCACGCCGAGCTGAGCTGAGCTGAGCTGTTGATCGGCCGTAAACATGCTGTTAACTTTTTTGGGAACATCTATTACGATGTTTTGCGACGTCCTGAGTTAGTTTTTTATGTTCGTTTCACCGAATTCAAACCCAGTAAGCTATTTTTCACTGATTAACCTCCTGATTCGATCCATTTTCACAATTAAGCTCTGTTTCTGATGTAATTTTTGTTTATATGTATCCGAGTTATTATTGGACGTTAGATTCAAGTTTAGAGCGATCAAATAGAGTTTAAATGTTCAACCGATGTAGCTCAAAAATCGAGGTAATACATTACTACCATTTGTGTTCTTTATGGAACATGTTGGTATTTGTTAATGCATGAATGATTATGTTTGGTCATATACGTGTAGTTAATATTTCTATACTCGATCCGTATATGATAGAAAGTATTAAACTGAATAAGACTTAGGCTATACGTATAAAACACTAGAAAACTAATAAGAAATAATTTCAGGTTCAGTGACTATCTGGAAAAACAATTAACCTCAGAATCTCTAAATTGTATTTATCCTCGTTAAAAGTTTTAATACCAATATTACCTGATTAAGAAATTACGAAATTACCCTTTAGAGGTAAAAATGACCCAAATTGACCCTGATAGTGAAAGTACCCTGAGAATTCGTATTTAATCTGTTAGATTACTAATTCACCTGTTAAATTCTTGATTTGTTCGAAATTGTTTTAGAATTAGTTTGTAACTTTGAGAAAGCACTAAACCTATAATTTTTTATTTATGAGCAGACTCCCGAATACTAACTTATCAGAAGTACTATTATTGTCATAATTGTTTGAAATGACTGATATAAATGACAAGTTTAAATTAAATGGAAAGGTTGGAGGGAAGGAAAGAACTGAAATACCCTTAAACTGTAAAATTACCAAATTACCCATGAAGTGTAAAATGATCTAAAATACCCCCAAGCCCTGGAATGACTGAATACCCTTAAGCTCTAGAATGAGTAAATCTACCTCGAATACCAGAATTATCTAAATACCCTCATGAATTGGATTAATCAAATGCCTTTGAATAACTTTTGAAGATATCGGTGAAGCTTTAAATGTTGTAACGCTCTTGAGGTTTATAAAGTATGACCTAAGTAGGTCGATCATCCCTAATACTATTACAATACAGGAAGTAAATAAATACCATTTAAATATGTTCGTCTCCTTATGATCTGTCCAAAAATGGTTGTAAAGGTGATCATTTTGATTCTGCAGTGTAGTCAGTTTTAAGAAATGAATATTCGTGAAGTTTCTCTACCTATATAATTGATAAGTGTTGTCTTTGCTGGGAGTTGTACCATGCGATTGGAATTGAAAACCTATTAAGATGCTTGAAATCTAGAACTCTGTAAATCGCTGCATACCTTTATTAAATTGATTTATCAAATTTCTCAGGAATTAAATGACTAAAATGCCTTTATAAGCCTGATTGATAGAATCATTTTAGGAATGTTTGAATCCTAAATAAATTTTGATGTAATAATTCTTGAATACCTTAATGATATATCTGAATATTATGATCTTGATAAATCACTTTCAGAATAACTGATGAATCTGTTAGCTATCAAACCTCCTTTTTATAGGGATCTCATTTCTGAAATTCAATCAGTTTGCAAAAGCTTCATGTTTTCCCCGCTTGATAACTACCTCCAAAAAATAAATGGATCATCCAGTGTGTTCCCTATGCTATATGATTATTTTATCTGTCCTAAAATTGTGATTTATCGAAATTAATAATTTACTAAATCTTTTAATTGTTCAATATTTTGATTTACTGATGTATTGATTTACTGTTTATGAACCATGGCTACATGATATGTGCTCTTGGTTACCAGTTTTCACTGGAAAATATAATCATTCCTGATTTATGGATCATGGAATCTATTGTTTACTGTATGAACTGATTATTGGGATACTATCTGGGTAGGATTCTAGAGTATGGAGGTTCAGCTCTGATCAAGCTAGTAATTCCTTGTCGACCTAAGGTGACCTTGGGTTGGCTTTGAGGCCCCAAGGTATTTCCTTGGCTAGGCTCTAAGGTCCCAAGGTACTTCATCGGGTAGGCTTTAAGGTCTCAAGGTACTTCCTTGGGTAGGCTCTTAGGCCATAAGGTACTCCCTTGGGTAGGCTCTCAGGCCCCAAGATACTCCCTTTGGTTAGCACCTAAGCCCAAAAGGCCTAGGGTAAGTCCTTATAGAAGCAATTCTGGGGAGCTGCATATCGGTGTTCGGTTGGAGGTATTACTGTGGTCTTAAAAATATGTTTTAAACTGTTGTTATTTTAAAAGATTTGTACACTTTATCTGGGTTTTTTGGAACACACTAGACTCTTCATCTCAATCTCTTGAATCAGTCTCTCTGAGTATTTCATTCAGATTTTGATTTCCTGATGGCTACCTGAATAAATAATTAATGAAATCTGAGCTCGTCGCTATAATATGATGATGTTTGTATCTTTAAGAAAATTTATGCTTTACCTTATACCTGATGACCTATTGCATTCATCTGATAATTCTGTATTACTGAGCTTTCCGAAACTCACTCGCTTACTTACCATTTCAGGTTAAAGAGTTTGATCATGTGCTTTTACTGACATCAGTAGAGTTCCATCGACGTTGCCTACAGAGTACGGTGCATGTAATTATGGGGCATGTAGGTTGTATTCTATTTTTATATTCGAATCTGAAACTTGTTTTATTACTTGATATTGTTGAATTCTATTTTTAATATATAAATTATTTTCTGAACTTGTGTTTTATCTATAAATTATTTTACAGTTTTAAATGGATTAACAAAAATTTTAAATTTTCCAGGATTTTTAGTGGGTCACTCCGGTGACCCTAATGTGACACCCCAGATCGGATCGGATCACCTGTATTGGTCTGAGGGTGTTACAATTTTTAATGTTTTTTTTAAAAATAAACTTCAAAATACCAGATTGTGACACGTTTCACTTAACGTGGGAAATTAACGTTGTTGACAGTCCGGACACCTAAATGGGTAACATTTGTAACGTTAGGCACATGGATGAGTCAAAAAATAGTTTAGGCACCTATTTGGGAAAAGTGGTATAGTTTGGGCTCTTATTTTGGTATTAAGCCTTTTATTAAATTTTCTTCATTTTGTTATTTGACATTGAAATTTAGATGGTTAATGGTTTTTTAAGGATATAAAAGCTAGCAAGTCTAGTGTTGGAATTAACGGTAACCTATGTTCATCCATGGAACATAAATCCTGCGCTCCTTTTGTGTGCCCTTCTTTGTACTCTTCCAATCAACTTTTTACGCGTGTAATTTTTTTATCTAATCTTCCAAAAACATTTACTTTCATATTTTCCTTCTTCTTCGACCTCCAAACCATTAGAGGTAGAACTAGGTGAATTTTTTTTCACTATATCTGCAACTAAGAAAGGGGCAAGTTATTGAAATATAACATATTTAGACATAACTAATTGTCATGATTTCCTACCTCAACTTATTGTTGTAGTGACTAAACATAGTTGATAATCTCATCAAGCATCACAACTTTCGCAGTAATCTAAAACAACGAAGTTGCATCAAATAATTGAGATCCTTTCTTGTTTTAAAGAAAGAGTCAACTATAAAATCACGACTCTATGGTTACCCTGCTGGTGTGAGAGTACAAGGAACTGTTACTCAGAAGTTTTTATAACTGTTTAGGCCCAGCTGTTAGTCAGTTACTTGGATTGGTGCTATTATTCTAGGGTATATATAGTTTGTAAGCTCAATTGTTTTTAGGGGCTTTTCTAATAGAATACTTTGTTTCTCATATTATTGTTATTTTGTAATTTCTCTATACTTAGCTCTTCTAAGCTTTGTTTATATTCTTCATTATACTTAGTTTATCTTTTTGTTTCTTCTGTTAATGTCTTCTTCTAGTTTAGCTTTATTCAATAGAATCACACATGGTATTAGAGCTTTTTATCGGCCAGTTTTCGATGAAATTGTTGATGAAATTGGTCGTGCACTTCCAGCTATTGTCTCTATGATTTGCTCATCCAAATTTCTTTCTCGTTGGTGCTCATATATCTTTTTTATTCTCGGTGATCGATTGCTCAAGTTATATCCTTTAATTGCTATTCAAAATCAGTTTGCTAGTAAGATTAGATTCGACTTGTGTGCAAAATTGCTTCTCTGAATTTTGATTGTTTTCTTGATTCTACAAAAACTGAATTCGATAGGATTTATTTCTATCCTTTATTTTGATATCTATTCTTATGAAGTAATCACCTGTTTCAGCCTTCTTGATTTGTTGTTTTCGTTTGAGATCTCCATATCTAAATGTTTTGTCCACTTTTGTTTGTTTTTTTTCGTTTTCATGTTGCTTCTATGGCTCTCACTAATACTGGACAAAGAACTCATAATATTAGTTCTAACTCTACAACCAATACCTCGAGACTTTTCTCTACCTAGAAAATTAACGTTATGTTATATGATCATAATTACCTCTTATGGCATCTGCAAGTGTTTCTTACAATTAAAACACATAGATTACAAAGATACATAGATAACAAAGTAGCACCTCCACCTGAATACATAACTATTGATGATCAATTAAGCATTAAACTTGAATTCGAGTCATTTGAGGAACATGATGGAGCCTTAGCTTCATGGCTTTTATCAACGATTAATGAAAATGTGTTACCTCATCTTATTGATCTTAACACTACTTCAGAAATATGAAAAAATTTACATAGGATTTATAGTGGGAAAATACCGTTCAATTGATGTATTTTGAGAGATTTATTCGTTCAAAAAAGAAGTATTAGATGAATATGAAAGAGTACTTATTGAAGATCAAGTCAATTTGTGATAATTTGGCTAATTGTGGATAGATTATTTCAGAACATGAGCATGTTACTGCTATTCTTAATGGTCTTCCACTTGAATATGATTTTGTTACAATGTTTTCAATTGTTGGATCTGTTTCTTCTAGTGTCAATAATGTGAGTATTGTTCTTGATGTTGATGCTAGCAATCTAATATGGATAGTCATATAGTTTCTCAACTAATATTGTTCTACATCAGCAAATTAGTCAAACTTCTATTGTTCTTCAACCACCTTCTATTGTTCTTCAACCGCAAGTCTTGACTACAGGTAAAAATATGAATTATGGTCAAACTAATGATCATACTGAATCTGGTCAATAGTAGGGATAGTAGTAGAGGCATGGGTCATGGTATATTCTCATTACCTCAATGTCGATTTTGTGGCATGATGGGCCACTTAATTTAGCGTTGTTACTATAGGTTTGACATGAACTTTAAAAATGAATCTTCTAGAAATAATACTATCAATGGTGACAGTAAATATCACATTGCTTTTTTAGTTTATTATTATTTTATTATGATTAGGATAGAATCAAAATGTTATTTTTAGTTTATTATTATTTTATTTAGTAGTTACTTAGATTCATAGAATTCTTCACCCTATATAAAGGATGATCCATTCATCATTATAAAAGAGGCTTCTTTGGATTAATAATACAATGTAAGAACATTTTTGCAAGTGTTAATTGTCTTGTACCTTTGAAGCATTCTTCATCATAAAGTTCTTCAAGCTCTTCGTGAGGGAGATCTACATTTTTGGTTTTCTTTCTCATTAAGATTAGGAGGGATGATTAGAGCCGATTATTGAGTTTGTCTAGTCAATTGTGACTATGAGAATTAGTAAGACAACTGTTAATCAATCACCATATAGTCAAATCACCATTACCACCCATCCAAAACCCTAATTTTGACTGAATATTCCTACCTTTATTCATTCATCTTCTTTGTTTATCTTCTTTATATTTCGTTTATCTTCATTATTTTAATCTCCATTGTCTTAATCTTAATCTTGTGTTTTTATCTTAATTTTCTAGCAACTTTATTCTCTATTCAAAACCCTAGATTACGATAACAATCTAATCCATCTTCCATCTCGTTTTTTTATTGAGTCTAGACCCCTAAGCTTGATTTTTCAACTACGAGCAACATTCATCACTCCGTTTTCATCCCTATCAATAAACCCTAAAAGTTATAGAGATCCCAAAAATGTACATCTATCCAAAATAATTCTCTCGCACATAACCCTAAAGGCTCACCGTAATATCTATTTATAGAGTCAAATACATGGTCACCAAGATTTCTTACCTAAAATAAATTTTTACTTTATTAAATAAAACTAATTACCAAGAAATCTTCAACCATTAGAATTACAATAAAATCTAACTTAATTACAAATTATAATTTAGGTCAAAATATAACAAATCTCCCACTTGACCTAAATTTCATCAAAAAATGGTCTCCAAGTCTTCAACAACTTCAATATTTGTGCAAGTCACATATCCATTGAAGCAATGCTATCAAGTCTTCAACAACGTCAGTTATTACACAATATCTATTGAAGTATCACTGGAACAATCAAGAATTATTCGCCTGCAACTGAAAATGCATTGCAACAAATTCATCTTGCATTTCTCCAAAATACTAACAAAATTCGTAACAACAAATACCTTCAAAACTCCACAACTCAAACCATATATCCTAAACCACTTCTTAGGAAATTGAGAGTGGAAAAATAACCAAAGTGATATCAACATAAAATAAGATAACCAAAGTGATATCAACATAGGAGAAAAGATTTAATGTGGTTCAACCTTGCCTACCTTTACGGGTAAGATGAACAATAATCCAATATAAATGTAGATAATATGAAGAGTAAGGGTTGCAAAAAGATCTGATCTGATCAATTCTGTAATACTCCAAATATCAGGTTAGGGACTATATTGAAAAGTTTTGAAATTTGAAGATTTATTTAAATAAATGATAAAAGATGAGAAAATGATTTAGAATAGTGTTTTGGATTAAATTCAAGCAATATATGAATAAAGAGGACATTTTGGTCCTTAGGAAAATGAATTTTAAATTCATTTTCTTTAATAAGGTATTAAAGTAAGGGGAAGGGGAAATGAAGATAGCCAAAAAGCTATTTCTTTTTTTCTTCTTCCCGTGGAACAAGCTCTCCCCCATAGAAAAGGTGAGATTTTTATTTGGATAGTTTTTCCTCTCATTTTTGGTTGGTTTTGAATCATTGAGTATATTAGAGGTTCAAGGAAGTGTTAAATAATATTAAAACTAAGAGAGGGATAAAATATTTGATATTTAAAGAAATTGGTTTTGAAATGATATGTTAAAATATGAGTGTTTATGGATGTTTATTGGTAGATTTGACTTGTCAAAGAGTTAAATGAGAGATTGGAAGCATTGGATAGGATTAAGAACATATTAGAGAAAGTGGTGTGATTCTTAGAATTGAATGTTCTTGCAAGATTTTAGATGTTTTAAGAAACTAAATGAAGGAAAGTTAGTATGAATATGTAAAGAAGAGTTTAATGGTATTGTATTGTATTAACATAATGAAATTTGACCCATTTGGGTGATAATCGGGTTGAAAACTGGAAATCCTGGGCACGAGTATCGGTACTGATAGAACAGTATCGATACTATAGGCTTAAAATCAGTAGAATCTGTTGGGTAGTATCGATATCGATTCAAGTGGTATCGATACCAAGAGGGGAGTATCGATACCATGAGGATGGTATCGATACCATTGATCACAGAATGCAAAAATGGTATTGGTACCGTAATAGAGTATTGATACCATAGTATAGTAGTATCGATACCAAGGTGGGTGTATCGATACTCTTGAGCCAGAAATGTTAAAAATAAGCTGATATTATTATAGAAAGTTAATAATATGTACTCTTGAGTAACTTTTAAGTATAATTGTTAGGAAATATACTAACAATTGATATTGTAAGTTCTTTTATGGATGCTTGAATATATCGAAATCAAGCTCCCGAGTCCAACAAAACAAAGGGAAAAGGCAAAGTACCCGAGTAATCAACTTTGTATTTTGGATATAATAACGAGGAAATTCATGTGAGTGCATTTATTATGTATGTAGAAGTTACGATAATTATAGATTTAAGAATTATTGATATATGTGAGATGATTACCCAATGGCACTAAGTGTGCAAAAAGTTAAGAAATTCATAATAAGTTTATGAATTTTTGTATGGGCACTTTGTGTGCAAAAAGCTAAGAAATTCATAATAAGTTTATGAATTTCTGTATGAGCACCTTATGTGCGAAAACTAAGAAATTATATAAATTTTCGTATTGGTAGTAAGTATGCAACTCATGTAAATTATAATAAGTTATAAATTATTGTATTGGCACTACGTGTACAAATTATATAGTTAATAATGAATTAAAAGAGTTAATGGATATTAGGAATAATTATTAGAGTAGAAATTATTCCAAAAGTAAAAGATTAATGGCCTAGATGTGCATTTGGCAGAAAGGTGTCAATTATGCCAGTTAGATGAACGGTTAAATATCGTTGAGTAAAAGATTAATGCACTAGTTGTGTATTTCGCAAAATGTGTCAATTATGCCAGTTAGATGAACGGTTAAATATTGTCGAGTAAAAGATTAATGGCCTAGCTGTGCATTTGGCAGAAAGGTGTCAATTATGCCAATTAGATGAACGGTTAAATATCGTTGAGTAAAATATTAATGGCCTAACTGTGCATTTGGCAGAAAGGTGTCAATTATGCCAGTTAGATGAACGGTTAAATATTGTTGAGTAAGAGATTAATAGCCTAGCTGTGCATTTGACAGAAATGTGTCAATTATGCCAGTTAGATGAAATGTTAAATACCTTTGAGTAAAAGATTAATAGCCTAGCTGTGATTTGATAGAAATGTCTCAATTATGCCAGTTAGATGAAAGGTTAAATATCTTTTCGTAAAAGATTAATAGCCTAGCTGAGCATTTGGAAGAAAGGTTTCAATCATGAAAGTTAGATGAAAGGCAAAATGTCTTTGGGTAAAAGACTAAAGGAAATAAAAATGCATTTTTATATAAACAATGCATAAGTTGTATGACAGGATGATGTATATATATAATGTACATCAATGCATAATTGGTATAAAATGGGTGTTATAAAGGAAAACGTAAACAATACATATTGGGCATGAAAGGATGCCCAAATGAAAATACAAATTAGTGTATTACCAGTATTTAAGATGCTGCCCATAATGGTTATAAAAGATACACGATCAACTGGCACTTTGGTGTAATACATATATAGTACTTTTAATTTAACGTACTTTCTAATTTAACGTACACCGTGCAAATAAAGAATAATTGGGAAAATATATAGAATGATAGATAGACTAGGCATACTAAGAATAATTTAGATGACTTTATTGAAAGAATTATGGTGTAATTGAGAAGGGCTTATCTGGTCCTTATGGACTTTGCAATTTAAATCATCATTCAGTATTCATAAGATATTTATGTATAAAGTTTGATATCTTTGCAGTATTATGTCTCACTAAGTAAATACTTAACGTGTGTTGATTTCACGCATAGGTAAAGGCAAAGATTAGTTGCGTAAGGGGTGCAGCCGTAGCAGCAGCGATCATCAATTAAGGTTGACTCGTCAGTAACACTGGGACAATCTTATTCCTTTTGAAAACTTAGTTGGCATGTAATGACACTAAAGTAAATATTTTGTAATGTATTTAAAATATAGGTTTAGTAATTTGCTTCTATGAATATCATACTTTGAGGTTGTTTAAAAATTGAAACAAAATTTTATAGTTTTTCAAATGACAAAATGTTTTAAAAGTGATGTGACATCTGTATCTCGTGTATGGAAAGTTATACGGGAGATGGGTGTTACATTTATTGGTATCAGAGCTACATGTTTAGTAGAATCTTAGCCGAAACTGAGTTCATTATAAATGAGAAAAAGGGATTACATGACACTAAGATTGTCAAGGTTACTAATATGGTGTCATTAGAGTGTAATTGATTACACATTACTAAATGTAATGTTATTACTATGCATGTACTAATAGATGTCAGAATCCTCGAACTCGTGTAAAGTGGGGGAACAAGAGATGATAGAAGGGTCTGGTAGCAAAAGTTACGAGGCTAATAGTGAGCAGTCGATCCTATCTGAAAATGCTAGTGCGTCTACACATCAAGGGATGTTGGTACTAGAGTATGGAGCTTTTATACAAGTTCTTGACGCTATATTGACCCATTTTCAACCTCCTCCGCCTCCCCCTGCTCCTCCAGCACCGAGAATGTTGATCCCAAAAGAGTTGAAGAGCTTGGGAGCTCCAGAGTTCCGGGGAGAAGAGGGTGAAGGTCCTATGGAGGCTGACTTATGATTAAATGATGTTATAATAATGCTTGAAAATCTTCAGTGTTCGGATCCGGAAAAGTTGGGTGGAGCTATATCTTTACTTAGAGGATCAGCTCTAGTATGGTGGTCAAATACTACGATGTATGCACCATCGGAACAAGTGACTTGGCAATTCTTCCTGGAAGAATTCAAGAACAAGTATGTTGGTGAATAGTTCAAACGGGAAATGCTGTTAAAATTCCTAAATTTGAAACAAGGTGATCGAGCAGTAAATATACGAGGCTGAGTATAATAAGTTGAGTCATTTTGCTGTGGAGGTGGTTCCAAATGACAAGGCCTGACGCGATTGGTTTATTGAAGGGTTGAGGCCAAAATTGAAAGAAATGATGTTGGCTTTGAGTTTTCCTAACTTGCAAGAAGTTATTAATCGAGCCAAAGCTATCGAGAGAGCTCAAGAGGAGACATTAGCAGTGAAACAGAGTTTGCAGATAGGGAAAAGGGTTGGGACACCTTCAACTCCCCATTGTGTTAAGAGAGGCAAGAGCTCAAGTTTGAAATATATGGACAAATAGGGTTTTACTGTAGCTTCACAAAAAACAAAACAGTCTCAGTCGGTTGCTATTAGCTTAGGTAGAGCAGTTGGAGAAAAAATGGTATGTCAGACCTCTGAAGAGTGCACAGGGGAGTATGCAGACTTGTCAGTGGAGCTTGCTTCTAATGTGGTAAGACTGGTCACTTTGCCTAAAATTGTCCAAAGAAATTTAGGGACCATTCGGTGCAATCTAAAAGATTTATGGCAGCCTCTGATAGGAGCTGAGGAAGGGGATGATCAAGTGGACAAGATGAATCCCTGCTATAATAAGAGACTCAGGGAGTCACCAAAATCTATAATATTAAGACCAATGAGGATCGGGATGACCCGGAAATCATAGCAAGTATTTTTTTTTTGATAAGCATGTATTTGTATTAGTTGACCCTGGACTATGCACTCATACATTAGTACAAAGTTGGTTAGAGCTAGAGGAATTCCTTTAGAACCAAACTTGAGTAAAATGATAGTCATAAACCCTAATGGATCATGGTACAAGTGTGAATGGATAGGTATAAAGCAATTAATAAAGAATTCCAGGGGCTATGTTTCTGGTGAATCTTATGGAATTACCCATCGATGAGTTAAAATCATATGGGGAATATGTTGTTTGTCTCCAGAGACAATTAGTCCAATAATGTGCAGAAGGTATGGAATTATAATTTTGGAGGGAAGGTAAGAACAAGGCTTAAAGTGATATTGATAACGATGGTAAAAAAATGATGATAGAAATATATATATATATATATATAGCTTTTCTGGCTAATGTGATAGATGTTTAACTAATTAAAGTAGAATTGTCAGATAATTTCACAAAATATGGAATTAATAGATGTCTTTTCAGATAAATCTATGTGGTTTGTATGGATGCATTTATCAACGAATTAGGAAGTGTTCTTATGCACAAAGGTAAGCTTATAGTATATGCCTCGATATAGTCAAAGACCCCATAGGAATTATTTAAGCATGATTTACAGTCAGCAGTAGTCAAGTTGCCTTAAAAAATTTGATGTCATTATTTGTATAGTGAGTGGTGCTAATTACAAAAGCCTAAAATACAGGTGGAATGAAAGAGAGTGAAACCGCGACAGCAAAGACGAACCATTTCTTAATAATAATTCTATAGGTAGACAATAAAGAGATTAATGACTTTTAAGGTCATGATCGAAAAATATTCGTATTATCGTGGGAAACTTTGTATTTATGACAATTAAGAGTTTAGAAAGATATTTGGTTGAGGCATTAAGTCAGTTGGTTATGCATTCAGGTGGAAGTAGGAGGTATCGATATTTAAAGAGTCGGTTGAGTGGCCTAATTTGAATAGGGACCATGAAAATTTTTGCAAAATGATAGAAGTACTATTAGAGGAAAAGTTGAACATCAAGCATCTTCTAAATTGTTTCAATCAATCTTGAATCAAGAAAAGAAAATAGGTCATGGGGAAAATAGAGATTTGATTAGAATTGAATTAGGAAAAAGGAACCAATACATATCTAGATTAGAGAAATCAGAAATCGAGTACGAAATCATTATTTTTTCAAAATTAATAACGAAAATAAGATAGATCAAAAATAAAAGAGACCAACAATATAAGTTACTCGAATATATGTACTGTGGTAAATTTACAATTATAAATAATATGTACTACGTTGGATTATACCGAGTACGAATCGAATTTGAGTACTTAAAAATCTACTGCCTCGCTTTTGTTAACTATGGTGAGAACTTGATTATTTAAAACAATACTCTGATTACGATGGACTGACACTAAAATTCAGTGATAATGTTACCTTATTCTCCAATCTATAAAATCATATAGTGTCATTATATTTAAGGGTAAATTATATAAATGGTTAGTGAACTTTTAAGATACTTGCATTTAGGTTCCCCAACTTTTAAAATTTTCAATACAGTCACCAAACATTTAGTTTGTTTGCAATATGGTCCCGACATAACGGTCGTTTCACCGCCGTTAGGGTAAATTACATAAATGGTCACTGAACTTTTCAGGCGCTTGCACTTAGGTCCCCCAACATTTAAAACTTGTAACACAATCATCAATTACATTTTAAACTCCAAATTTCAAAATGCTTCGATTACATTCTAAACCTCAAATTCCAAAAATACTTTAATTACATGCCCAACACCAAATTCATAATTCATTTTCAAAATCTATCATAACAAACTGAACTTGAAGCAACTACCCCAAACCCTCGAAACATAACTTTAAATGCTAAATTTCCCCACCAATTAACCCAACATAATCAACAACATTTAGTTCATTTTGGGTCCATAAAAATAAGGGATTATGTTGGGTTTAGCATTTAAAAGTTAGATTTAACCAACTATAAGTGAACAATGTTCAATTTACAACTCGAATATCTCAAAATTTTTATTAATTAGTGGATTATTTTTTAAGTTTAAGTCAAGTCCCTTGACTCTCTATGATATATGTATATCACATATGGAAAAAAATATGAAGAAATATATGTATTGTATATGGTTAAAAACTATTTAAATTAGAATCAAATAATATTATAGTATTATAAATATTTATAATTAAATTTAAATAGAAACTAAAAAATTCAATTCAATTCGACTTGATTTAAATTTTATAAACTCAAATCAAAAAAAAATTTGAGTCAACTATTTTATAAACTGAACTGAATTAAAATAAAAAATATTATAATATGATAAATATTTATAATTAAATTTAAACAAAAACTCGAAAATTCAATTCAATTCGACTTGATTTAAATTTTATAAACTCAAGTCGAAAATATTTTGAGTCAACTATTTTATAAACTGAATTGAGTATTTAGGTCCAACATAACCCTAAACCCAACATAATCACTTATTGTTCACTTATAGTTGGTTAATTTTTTTAAACGATTATGCTTTGAGGGTTTAGGGTTATTGTTTCAAGTTCAGATTGTTATGGCAGATTTTGAGAATGGATTATGAATTTTGGGTTGGGTATGTAATTGAAGTATTTTGGAATTTAAGGTTTAAAATGTAATTGAAGTATTTTGGATTTTGGGGTTTAGAATGTAATTGATGATTGTGTTGCAAGTTTTAAAAGTTGAGGGACCTAAATGCAAGTGCCTGAAAAGTTCAGTGACCGTTTATATAATTTACCCTAACGGTAGTGAAACAACTGTTATGTCTGTTATGTCGGGGACCATATTACAAACGAACTAAATGTTTGGTAATTGTATTACAAGTTTTACAAGTTAGAAGACCTAAATGTAAGCATCTAAAAAGTTTAGTGACCATTTATATATTGTACCCTATATTTAATTATGTAATGTAAAGGTAGCACTTGGCATGCATGTGTCTAAAGGGTTTTAAGACTTTTGGTCATTTTTTGTATGCAAGTACAATGATTCATTTGGACATGTACTTAGGGGTGTTTGGATCAAGGAATGTGGGATTCTCATGGGAATGAAATCCATATTCCCATGTTTGGTTGGCCGGGAATCTCATTTCCGGTAATGTTTTATTACCAATAGTAGATTTTTTGGGTATATTACTTGGAATGTGAGTACCTCCCTTTCCTTAGGTATTATTGGATTACCGGTTTTTTGGACTAAAATACCCTTAAAAAATTCTTTCAAAAATATCCTTCTTCTGTCATTGAATAATAAAAATTCTACAAAGGTTAAATTACAAATTTATACTTAAACTATTTTAGATTTACAAAAAAGTCTATAATTAAAATTTTATATGAAGTTCATGGGTTAAAATAAAATTTTACCCTTTCATTAAACCTTTTTATATTTTCAATTTTGTAATATATATATATATATATATATATATATATATATATATATATTAAAATTTTTAAAGAAAATATATAAATATTTTCCAACTTGTTAAAAAAACAAATATATAATAAGGACAATTTGGTCAAATATACATTCTAATAATCTTTTATTCCTTTAACCAAACACAGTAATCTTACATTCTTGCTAAACCAACCAAACACAAAATACAACATTCTCATTAATCATATTTCCTAGTAATCTTATATTCCCACTGGTAATCTTACATTCCGTGAACCAAACGCACCCTTAGGGACATACAAATAAGATAAGTGGGAGTAGTCGTCTCTCTTAAAAAATTTAAAATTGTCATATATTTTAGATTTTTATCTATGTATTTTTTATTGTAAATTTAATTTTACCCTCCTTGAAATTTTAACTCACGTTAAATTTGTCTTTCCTAACATAAAATCTTACGTCTCTCCCTACATGTACTCTCTTGTTTCGCAAACACTCGAAGTTGTCATTTCAAGTTTATTTTTTAATTAACTTTTATAATCTTAATATTAAATATATACTAGGAATTGATTTTATATTATATACTATTTTTTTATTCATATTATTAGAACATATTTCAAGTTATCATAAACTTGACTCGCTTTTAATATTTTTTTATTTTATATATTAATATCGGATCTAAGAATTATAAGAAACCATATTATAATTTTTAGAGAAAATAACCTCAGTGACCAAAAATGCCTTATAATATACGATTTTAATAAACTTTTTTGGATTTGCCAAAATGACCAACTAAATCGCAATGCGATCGATAATTCGCAACGCGATCTCCGGTATCGCAAATCAGTTTCCAGATTCGCAACGCGAACTTCGACTATCGCATTGCGATTTACATATTCGCATTGCGATAGTCCAAGTTCGCGTTGCGATTTATTACAAATTTGTTCCGATAGTCCAAGTTCGCGTTTGCATTTGTTTCTTAAGAATTTTCTCTAAAAAGATAATATTCGCGCGGACGTGTCGAAGACACGTATGACCACGACCACGACCACGAGACGGGTGGCGGCGGCGGCGCGCAAGAGTCCCCCTTATTCTCTATCACTCAACAAGGAAGTGGGAAAGACAAGCCTTAAATACCATTCCCAATAGTATTTCCAATACTATGTGGGATTGAGCATTACCAACACTTGTTTCCAATACTATGTGATTATTCATGAAACAATTAACAATCATGCACCTTAAAATAACTGAATCAGCAACCAATTGCATTAGTATTATACGATTAAATATGTCATAATTAAAAGTCAATCTACAATCAATCGCGATTATTGCAATTTTAAGCAAAACATTCAAAAAAAATTGCATCACTCGCGAGAATAAAAAAAATTGTTATCGTGCAATTACAATCAATTGAAAATAAATTAGAATTACATGAAAACTAAACGAACCACAAATATTTTTCATACAAATACTAAAGTCATTAACTATAATTCACAAATAATATCACTATTTAAGGCTCAATCCCACATAGTATTGGGAACAAGTGTTGGTAATGCTCAATCTCACATAGAATTGGAAACACTATTGGGAATAGTATTTAAGGCTTGACTTTCTCACTTCCTTGTTGAGTGATAGAGAACAAGGGGGACTCTCGTGCGCCTCCGCCGCCGCCGTCCGTCTCGTCTCGTCTCGGGTCGTGGTCGTGGTCGTGGTCGTAGTCATACGTGTCTTCGACACGTCCGCGAATACTATCTTTTTAGAGAAAAATTCTTAAGAAACAAATGCAATACCACCAGTCGTTGCGATTTTGGACTATCGCAACGAATTTGGAATAAATCGCAATGCGAACATGGACTATCGCAACGAACTTGGACTATCACAACGAATTTGGAAAATCGCATTGCGATAGTCGAAGTTCGCGTTGCGATAATCGATGTTCGCGTTGCGAATCTGGAAACTGATTTGCGATACCGGAGATCGCGTTGCGAATTATCGATCGCATTGCGATTTAGTTGGTCATTTTGGTAAATCCAAAAAAAATTAATTAAAATCGTATATTATAAGGCATTTTTTGTCACTGAGGTTATTTTCTCTAATTTTTATATTATACTATCAATTATGATTTTAATTAATAAAAATGATTTATTTTATTTACATAGAACACCGTATCGACATGGTGTCGGTAAAAGTACCCTAAAATATGTTTGATTGACTTTTAACATACCAAAATGCACGTCAGTTATGACGGATTGACGATGAGCCCATTCCGCAGCCAATAAAAATTGAGATTATGGATATTTCAGATTTCAGGTAGGAGTCTTATATTATATTTAGATTAATTAGTTTTAATTGTGATAACTGTTGAGCTATTAGTTATTTAATTAAAATTTATAAGAAATTATTCTGGTATATATTAATTTAATTATTTACTTAAATGTTTCTGAGTGTGACAACTGAGAATCGTAATCGAGAAAAAGAGAGGTCAATCATGTTGGCAAATTGCAAGCCACTTTGGATAAGACGTCATGCGAAAGCCGGCGTTTTTCCAAAAAAAAATATTTGTTTAATTTAATATTTCTGATCAGGTACCGGTCAGATTATATTTCTCGATCTAACATTTTTTGCAGTAAGGCGCGTCTTCTGTACCGTGCTATACGTTGATTTGACGTCACGTAGGGTAAGGCGTGCCCCCTACGACGCGCCTTATGCTAACATGGATACACGTGTAAACGGGCGAGGATAATTTGGTAATTAAGGGTATGGCGCGGCGCATGAGCCACGCCTTACTTGTGATTTTGACACGCATCAGAAAAGCGTGGGCCCTGTCCCACGCTATACCCTTAATTATCAAATTACCCCCGTCCGTTCGCACCCATCCCTCTTTATAAATACCCTAATTTTCAATCACTTTCATCACTCCAAATCCTCTCAACTTCTCTCAAATACTTTTATATTCTATTATTAAGGTATATTTTATTATATTTAGTTTTTTTAATAATTTATTTAATTATTTTAATTGCTTAATATTTTATTTAATTAATTATTTTTGCAGATATAAAATGGAAGGCGATCTACTTTGGTTGGATGGAAATCATATATCTCCACACTTTACTGATACGGTAACATTTTAACGTTTTAATTTAATTAATTAATTTATTTAATGCATGATTATTAGTTTAAAAATTAATTTGTGTAATTATTTATTTTTTAGGAGAGAGACCGTATATTAGATCCTTTTATTAGGAACCTTAAGTTAGATATACTTACTCGTGTAATGTCGTATTTAGTAGAGGCTAGATTCGGTCACCTAGGTAGATATCAGGGTTATTGTAAGATAGAACCAGACCTTATTTCTGCCTTAGTAGAGCGGTGGAGGCCGGAGACCCACACATTCCATCTTCCGTGCGGAGAGTGCACGATCACCCTTGAGGATGTTTCTATGCACCTAGGGCTTCCGGTGGATAGAGGTGTAATATCAGGGATAGCTTCCGGTTCTTGGACTACTTTGTGTCGGGTTAGTCTATGACGTGTCCCGGAAAATTTTAACGATGGACGGATACCGTTAAATTGGTTAGATGCCAATTTTCGGGAGTTTAGCGAGGAAGCGTCTGACGATGAAGTTAAACAATATGCACGGGCATGCATACTGCAGCTGATAGGAGGGTTGCTGATGCCGGACAAATCGCGCAACCAAGTTCACTGTATATGGTTGCAACATCTTGGCGATTTTTATCTGGCCGGATCACTCATTTGGGGCTCGGCAGTTTTGGCTTGCTTGTACAGGGAGATGTGTCGAGCCATTGACTACAGGCATAATGCTATCGGCGGATGTCTCCTACTGCTGCAGTCTTGGACATGGTATCGATTGCCCTTTTTATGTCCCGTTGTCAAGAACCCATTCGTATTTCCGCTACTCCTGAGGTAATTATAAAACTGATTTTGTATATTAATAATTTTATACAGTGAATAAGAAATTATTTTTCTTAAATAGGTGGTCTACTGATAGGAAAAATCATCAGGAGCTACCTGATGATTTATAAAAAATTAGGGTGTTAATCGATCAGAAGGCTGGCACACAGGTATGAATTTTAATGTTTAAAAATCGATTTTATATTATAGTTATATAATTAGATTAATATTTTGATAAAAATTATATATATTTGTTTTAGTTTGAATGAGTGTCATATTCTACTGATAATGTGAGGGCGGTGATCTTTCCTGAGTTGAGGGGCCCATCAGATGTTTGGATGGCAATGGTCCCCTTGATCTGTTATGCGACCGTCGAGTGGCACTCCACTGATCGCGTGCTTCGGCAATTTGGTTGTTTTCAACCAATTCCGGAAGCACCTCGCAATATGGACGAGTTGCATAACACAGATAAACGCGATAAAACAGTTACAGATTGGCTGGTGAGGCATCATGAGTGGGTCATGTTGTGGGATGATCAACATCGGCGCCTTCCCCATAGAGAGCCCATTTATGTTGATGACTTAACGGTTGGTGATGATTATTATGAGTGGTTCAACAGAAACGAGAAACCGTTTCTGCTTCCCGAGGATGCACGAGGGCGGACCTTTCCACGACATCGACAGAGACGTTCACCGACATAGCACCATCGTCCCCCGACTCGTGGACGGAGAGCAGGTACATCCGGTTCATCCTCAATTACACCAGCAAGACCTTCACAGCAGCCACCGTATCCAGCAACTTACATACCGCAACCATATATGATGCCACCACCGACTTTCCATTACCATATGTCACCGTCGCCGCCTTCACCTGCTTTTATGACCCCGCCGCCGCCGTCATCACAGATTACCCCTCCTGGAGGCTATTATGGATCTATGTTTGCAGATCTAACTTGGGGTTCATATACTAGATATTTAGTGGGTTCAACCTCATCACCCATGGCCGCAGAACAGACACCTCCTGTACAGTTTTCACACTCAGCGATGTCTGGGTTTTATGAGTTTTCCCAGTTTTCGCAGGCCGGTGGGATAATCAGTCATACACCTCCAGGGTTCTTATTCTATGATGGTGCTTCATCGTCATCAGCTCCTCATCAACCGAATGTACCTACTCAGGATAACGACGACGACGACGATGATGGTGGTGATGATGATGACAGCGAGGAGTCACAACCAGTGATACGAAGAAATCCTCATCGAGACCGACAACCATCGCCCTGCGGAACACATTCGCGTCGCAGGCATCGATATAATTTTTTTATTATTATATTTTTATTTAGTTTATTGGACTTTTTAATTATAATTTTTATTATTTCTCATTTAATTCTTACTTTATTTTGTTAAATTTGTTTGACTTTTTTTTAATGTATTTCAGTTAATTTTGTTTATTACCATTTAATATTAGTTATTGTAATTTGGTTATCATTTACCATTTAATACTTATTGTAAGTTTGTTGTATTTAAAATTATTTTGAAATACCAAATTGTTCGATAATTTTCTTAAGTTTGTCACTTATTATCTCTTTTATTATAATCACATATAACGCAAACGTCCAATCTTGTATTATTGTATCATTTTTTTAATCTTCATAAGCGATTATCGAATGACATTAACTTGAAGTAAATGCAAATCAAAGTACAATAATTATTATTTGATAAACAAATACATTATTTCCTCATCAATTGTTACTTGATGGCAATAGAAGTGAACATGTTTTCTAGTGTGTCCTGGGTTTCTACAATGCCTACATCTTATGTCTTGTCTAGATCTTTCTCGAATATCCATATCGCAATGAATTCGATTGGATTTTGGACGACCACGCTCCCTCAATTAACTCGAATTTGGTACAATCGGAAGCCAATCTTGAACCTCATCAAGGTCTTTATCATTACCTATGAGGGGAAACTCAAATTCGTATACCTTAAAAACTTCAGATAGTAGGTATACAGGATCCACAAAATGGTTATAGTCTTGACGTGTATGCGAGCAAGCTGCTATCACATGAGAGCATGGATACTTAAGAGCTTGAAAAAACCCGCAGTCGCACGTTCTGTCCCTTAGATTTACTCTTAACGATATAGCTTCAATCCCTTGAATAGGTCGCGACAACTCTGTGACATGAAACATTTCATGCCTTCTAGAGAAGCTTGTTATAGACATTCCATTTGATGCAGAATTTTTTTTCTGTAGATCTACAACTAATCTAGGGTGATAGACATGACCGCCTTGCATCCAGGTTTGAGCTTGTCCCCCAAGCTTCTCAAAAAATGCCCCCAAACAAAAATATGTAGTCTTTACCAAAGCCGCTACTGGTAAGTGACGTGCACCTTTTAAAGTTGAATTGATTGCCTCTGCCAAGTTGGTCGTCATGTGTCCATATCGATATCCACCATCATATGCGTTCGTCCACATTTCTTTATCGATAAGGCTGATGTAATCGTATCCTTCCTCGTTCTTTACCCGCAAATCTTGAAGCATTGATTCAAATGTTCGAGGAAGTAGTTCGTAACCTAATCAAAAAATGTATAACTTACTAACTTGCTTTCTTTGCAAAATTAAAACGATCGAAAGAAAACAAACTACATCAGTTTCACTTACCCATGCGCACAATTAATTGACGCTCATCATTCTTCTTGTACCTTCCATGGTAGTTCGCAGCAATGTGTCGGGGACAATACCTATGTTGGACAAAGGGTAGTTGATACATTGGACCCAAAGACTTCATTGCTGCTTTGATCCCAGCTCTGCGATCTGAAATGACACAGATGGTTTCCCTCGTGATAACACGTGCACGTAAATTTTGGAGGAAAAAAACCAAAGAATTTGTATCTTCTCCTTCGACAAGAGCAAAAGTAACTGGAAGAATGTTGCGATTGCCATCTTGGACAACTGTCAATAATAAAACTTGCTTGTATTTTCCATACAAGAAAGTCTCGTCGATCTGGACCACAGGCTTGCAGTATTTGACAGCATTAAGGCACTGTGGGTAAGTCCAAAAAAACCGGTAGAATTGGCATCGATTGCGGAGAACTCGATCATTATCGTATGCATAGGAGGTTTCGAAGTTCACAATTGTCCCAGGATTCAACCTCTGCACCAGCCTAAACCAGCCTAGAAGTTCGTTATAAGATGCATCACATTCGCCATGAAGTTTGACAATATTATTTTGTTTTTCCAAACAAGCTTTTTTATAGGAGACAGTGTACCCATACTGCGATTGTATAGCTGAAATCAACACAACAACAGCTATATGAGAGCTTGCTTTTACCATGGGCATGATGGCTTGACATATCACTTCAGAGTCCAAGTTGGGATGATCTTGGTTGACCCTTCCAGCACAACATGTGTGAGGACCGTTGTATACTGTTAGTTCCCATCTGTTGTTTTTCCTCTTCCTCTTTGATACACGAACCATCCAACTGCATCCGTTTTTACGTCGGGCACAGTAACATACATATTTTTTCGGTCGTGGAGCGGTCGACTCTGGACTGAACAGAATTACGGATATTGTAATTTTTTATAGCCATCATCGCTTCTTCCTTGCTTGAAAACTCCATGCCTAAAGATAACTCACAATTATTTATTGATGAGTAATATCCATAGTCACCGAGATGAGGCATATCCGCAAATTTTGGCCCGTACATTACATCATAATCAGCTTCATACATGTGTGTTGGAGGGTCAGTTTGTGCCACATTTGCTGGAACTTCATCTACATCATCATCACCATCGGAGTTGAATTGTGGTGAATCTGGGTGAATGAATAGTCCAGTCTCAGCACCATCCGCACCAGGCTCACGAAGTGGTTCTTCTGGTGGAGATGATGGTTCCTCCATGCTCTCCAAATTTAGGTCAAAGAACCTACTACTAGCACGCTTTCCCCTTGAACTAGAAGGCATATCTGGATTGAGATCGAAAAAGCTCGCAGTCGAATGCCTCCCCCTGGAGCTTGAAGCCATCGTGTCAAATGGAAACTGCACAGATTGTTGCGTCGATGGCATCTCCATATTAAGGTCAAATAAATTTGCAGATAAATGTCTTCCCCTCAAACTAGACGCGATATTGACATACGAATTGTTCGTAGACCCACCTCGGTACATATTGTAAGGAGTTGCGGATGAATGTCTTCCTATTGAAGTTGATGTGCCAGCACAATAATGTGGATTTCCCATTATGGCATTAAAATCATTACACATTACTGTAGTCGGGTTGTCAACTTGATCAACTTTTTCAGCCAGCCCATAATGTGAGCTTAATGGCTGACCCCGAACATCACGCACTTGAACAAACTTTTCATACATCTCAATATCGACGTCTGAATAATTACTTTGAGAATCAACCATCATTTCAACATCATCATTGTTCGATAGTTCGATCGCTGTATAAATTAATGGCAACAATGATATTGGAAATCTGTATTGCAACGACGACATTCTTCTACTACTTCCAACATGAACCTTCTTCGAAATCTTCGTTATCAGCTCCTCAAGAGTTATGTTTCTCTTGAATGATATTTTAACACGCTCATTTGATATGAATACAACGCCGGTTTCATCTTCTCGAATTTCTCCATCATAATAAACAATAGCTGAAAATCGCGTCATTCTTAGAGTTTAAAAGTGCAACAATATTATATCTGCAAAAAAACAACTGAAACAAATCTGATTAAATAAATAATATATGACCAAAAATATAATAGAATAATTTTTTACACATAAACGTAAATAATTTAAATAATATAATTTTATATTATTACATGCACCGAAAAAATATTTCGACGTATGCTCACACTTTCTAATTCTACAAACACAGAAATTAATTGAAAACAATTAGTATAATATTTTTCAAATAATCATATATAACTATAAAATAATATTATAACAAAATTACCTTATAACGAAAGATCGAGCAAACTTCTTAATCAAATATAAAATGATTGTCAGATGTTATTTACTTATTCAAAGGATTGTTGGTGAGAAAGTTTACGGGAGACGACTATTTATAGCCAAGAGAGGATGCCTTAAAGCCGAGAAGTTTGGAAAAATAATGCAAGGCGCGGTCCTAGCACCGCACCTTGCATTATACATGTTTGATAATTGAGATAATTGAATAGCGCGACCCCCTGCCCCGCACTATATCTTACGTGGCGTAAGGTGCGACCCCTGCCCCGCGCCATACACGTGTATTCATGTCAGCATAAGGCGCGCCTCACCCCACATGACGCCAAATCAGCGTATAGCGCGGTGCAGGGGGCGCCTTACTGCAAAGGGTGTTAGATCGGAAAATATAGTCTGACCGGTGCCTGATCGGGAATATTAAATTAAAAAGATGATTTTTCGGGAAAAACGCCGCGACAACTTTCACATAATTAAAATAATAATGATTGAAGCATCCTTGAATTTGTCTAAAAAATCATTTTAATCCTTAAATTTATTTTCTCATTTTTAAAATAGTTTGTGCGATTTAAAAGAAATATATTTTGAAATTTTCTTAATCGATTACTAATATATGTATATAATTTGAAGACATAAATGATCGAAATTAGATGTTTTAGAAAGGATAATATTTTATTTTATCATAAAGATCCCTCGTTAGATATTTTCATTATTTTAATCTTTAAATATTTTTATAATGTTTTTATCAAATTAAATCAACTAACAACAAATAACAGTGGAACTGACATCAATTTATATTATTTATTATTGCCAATGTTGATGTTAATTATTTAAATCTTTAATAATTTCTTTTGATCTAATGAAATATAGCTTTGTGTTCCTTGGGAGTCAAAGAAAACATAGCTTTGTGATTAGCCCTGTTTTAGTCCAAGAAAGTAGAAGTTTTTTATTGGTAGAAAAAATTGCCGTCCACCTCATATGATTGATGCCCAACTAAAAGAATTTGACCATTTATATAAGGTTGGTTTTAAAAGTTTTCAATTATCAATTGATTCATGTTAGACTATAAATTCAACTAAGATCTCAAAATTTTAAATACCAATAAATTTAGAATATTACTGAAATATCAAATGAGATGACTATCCAGTTCAGTTGGTAGAGCATAAGATTTTTAATTTTGAGGTCGTGGGATCGAGTCTCACGGAGGACATTTCATAATTCGGAGGTTTTTTTACGAAAGCTGCCCTCAATTTGGTGTTGGAGATAGCCTCCTATCTTACCTCTCCCTTATCTCATTACATATGGGAATAAGGGACAACCATTATTACTTAAATATCAAAATATTATGGAATAAAAAAGTAAAAAAAAAAAATACGTAATAGATTGTGACTTTTAAGGTATGTAAGCATATAAAATTTTGTTAAATAATTAATTTTAACGATTTCAGTGAAAATAATATTGTTTTCTTCTAGAGATAGATTGAGTATCTATGTCTAGTAAAAAGGATTATTGTTATTTTTAAATATTTCGTGTTAGAGTATCTATGTATTGTGTGTGTGCATTATGAAAGAACCTAAACAAATATTATTTTGTAAGCTCCCTATATTATTATTTTATTTTTGATAATCTATGGGTCTATTTAAAAGAAAAAAAAGAATGTATTTTTAAACATAAAAAAGCACCGGCGTAAATTCAATGTAGTAGAACGTTGAAACTTATTTCAATTTTCACTTGCTTTTACTTTAGAAAATGGCAATTTGCGAGACAAAAACAAGCGATTTGTTACCTAATTAATTGTTTACATCATTTTGGAGGAAATCTAGGGTTCTAATGTTTTTTTTCATCTTACAAAAAATCTAATTACACGCATTAATAATTTATTCTCATTCCTTAAAAAATATCTGAATAGTCATAGTTTAATAATCAAATAATTACCAACAAAGTTGATTCAGGTGGTAAGCAGCTTGATATTGCTTAAGTAAAATCTAGGTTCAAGTCCGTGTGTATGCAGAAAATCTCCGTTGGGAGACTCATCCATCAAAATCAGGTGTGCGACCCAGATTGATCCATATTAATCAGGACGAACTCTTGGAACTGGAGGTCAATAAAACAATCAAATTGTTAAATAATTCTATTTAGTGTATACACGAAAATTTCAATTGATAAGATATATCATGTATAAATTCTATTTAGTTATACATAAAAGTTTCGATTGATCAAGATCGATATTATAGATCAAATTCTATCATTAGTTTTTTGCATTATATATAAATTATGAATTTAATATTAGTATTTAGTTTGATAATTTTAGTTTACATGCTTTTCTAAAAAAATAAAATTCTAATCTTATTACACAAAATTTAAGATAATATGAATATGTTACAAAAACTTAAAAGAATTAAGTTAAAAAAACATAAATTAAATCTAGAATTGACATACAATACGAAAATTGAACAAACTAAATAATGTATACATAAAACATAATATTAGACAATGTAAACCTAAAAGATTCTGCAGCGATTAGTGTAGTGTACGCAAGAGGATGAAGTCAGGAGTCACGACAAAAGTGAAGCAATATAAAGACCAAATATTGAAGCCAAAGCAGCTTTCGCATTGCCCTTTCTATCCCACTTGTCTACCACTTTATTGGCCAATCAATATTCAATATAATATTTAATTTCCATCATATTATCATCACGTGCTTTCCTTCTCAATAAATATATCAATGCAACCTTTTTTTATAACATTTCAATTTTTTATTAGTAATTAATAAATATAAAAAATTGCTACGATTTCTTAAAATTATAAATCTTAAAATTACATATGAATTGAGGGACAAAAGAGAGCAAATAAATTGAAATACCAATTTTTAATGGAACTCACATGATAGTTTATATTTACGCTTTTCTATTTTCTATATTTTATTATTTAGTAAAAAATTTATAATTTCTTAATTATTTGTTGATATAACATTTAAAATAAATATGTCAATTTGAAATAGATGTGAATTAAATTTAAAATTGATATTATTAAAAAATTGCTTAAAACAAATTTGAACATTAATTATAAAATATATAAAATGTAATTTTTGAGCATTTGCCTAAGGAAAACAACAAAATTTAGTAGCTGCGTTCTGATTAACTTTTAAAAGTCATAAAGGAAGCCAGTTGTTGGCAATAGGCGCTCAAACTTAGTTGAATTGAATTGAATTGAACTGCATGAATAAAGTTCATGTTCATGCACACTCACCATTCTTTTGGACATAAAATGTTTATACACGCGGCGGTGGATATAAATTTGTTTTTAGAGTGGATATATATATATATTAATAATATAACTTTTTGATATCAAGGTGATATGATAAAATTTCAGGGTGGACATACTTGTATTAATGAATTTTTTTTAGTTTTTAAAAAGAAAATTCGAATTTCAAGAAATTTCAAAATGAACATATATTCACCCTAAAATCAACGTACGTCCACCACTACATACACAACTAGTTTTTATTAGCGAGTATTTTTAAAAGAAAAAATTAACTATGATTTTAACTCATAAGAGAATTATATACAATCAGAATGGAACGAGGGAATTAGCGGAGTAGTTCTCTCCCCTAAAGTTTTTAAATTTTTCATATAATTTATTTTTTTATATTTTCTACTCATAATCTATTTTCTCTATTAAAATTTTATATATTCATTCTTATAACATAAAATTATACATCCGTCTTTATATATAATTTTTTATTGATAATTTATTTTATTTAATAAACAAAGATATGAAGTCAAAGTAACAAGTGCATTTTTCTTTGTTGATATACTGTAATTTAATTCACATTTTAGTATTAATCATGGATGACGACACAGAGTAGAAATGCCCACGTTTTAATTTGACCTTTGGACCACCTCATAGCCGCACTTCAATATGAAAGGGATTTTGATACACTAAAGATCAAAGAAAGGAAATTTCCTATAGATAGTGGTATATATATATATAAATATAAATGAATTGTTGTTATTTTTTAAAACTATGGATTCGAATATCACTAATGTTAATGGTACAAGCGTTTTAATATCAAATAATTTAGAGTTATCTTTAAAAAATAATAATATCTTATATTTAATCTAGATTAATAAAAATAATAATATTTATTTCTAATTTGTCAATATATAACCAACATTTCTGCTGTGATAGGAAAACTTAAGAATAATTTAGGACAGATTTTAATTTAAAATATTATTTATTAATTTAAAAAAATTATACAATTAATATACTAATTTTATTTACAACTCATCATATTATATTACTTCAAATCTTAGTATAAAACATCATTTCTTATTTTCTTAAAATGCTATACATAATTAATAATAATTTTAGTTCCAACAAAAATATTACATGAATTTTTATAATAATTATACAATTTGTATAATTTATTATGAATAATTTAATATTTTTTTATTTTAACTTAAAATATTATTTTATTTAATTTAAAAAATTATGCACTTCCTAATAATTATTATTTTTTACATCCAATTTTTTTTTGTCAACTCACATGATGTGATAACATTTTCGCATCCCTATAAGTAGCCCATCTTTGTACTTAAAAGCAATTCTCTCGTCATCTCCAAAACACAGTAAACAGCGTTTCGTTTAGCCGAGGAGAAAGAGAAAGAAGAATGGTGAGAGCTCCATGTTGTGAGAAAATGGGATTGAAGAAAGGTCCTTGGGCCCCCGAAGAAGACCAGATTCTCATCAACTACATTCAACTCCACGGCCATGGAAACTGGCGAGCTCTCCCCAAACAAGCTGGTATCCTCCCCTTCATTCTTTTTCAAAAACCCAGAAAAAAAACCACAAAGCATCGTCGTTAATCTTGTTCCTTGTTGTTTCCAGGTTTATTGAGGTGTGGAAAGAGTTGCAGGCTACGTTGGACAAATTACTTGAGGCCTGATATTAAACGAGGGAATTTCACCTGGGAGGAAGAAGACGCCATTATCAACTTACACGAACTGCTTGGTAACAGGTAAGGATCGATTTTTGATAATCATATTTTTAATTCCAATTTGATTGTAAAATACAAGCATAGAAATCCGTGGGTACTGAAAAGATTCCTTGCCATGATTGTCCGTTTTGTTTATTATAATAAAACAAGATCAGAACTTCAATAATCACAATATACTGATTCTCTCCTTTTTTTACAGATGGTCAGCGATTGCGGCGAGGTTTCCTGGACGAACGGACAACGAAATCAAGAACGTATGGCACACACACTTGAAGAAGAGGCTCAAACACAACAACCATGGCAATAACCGACATCAACAACTCATTGATTCACCCAAAGACATCCAAAAACAACCACCACCCGTGAAATTTACTGCCCCCGTGACTGCAGATAGCCCCCAACAGTCGAGCAGCGACGCTTCGACGTTAACGACAAGCGACACCAACAGCAACAGCCGTAGTACCACTTTCACCATGAACACCGAAACAAACGAAGATGGTGGTGTCTCCGACATCGACGAGAACTTCTGGTCGGAAGTATTCTCGGCGGATAACTCGAGCATGGCCGCCGATTTCCATGTGGTTGTTGATCAGTATTTCACGAGCTCATTGGGAGCGATGAATGACTACGGTCCCGGTGTTTATGATACCGATGGTAACATGGATTTTTGGTGTGATCTTTTCACCAGAGCGGCGGATTTACCTGAGTTTTGAGTTTGATATCTATGTAATTAACCTCTTCGATCAATGTAACACTTTAGTCTTTTTTTTTCTTTTTCAATTTTAACCTCTTCATTATTGAGATTGGGATTAAAATAAACATGTAGGAAGATCTTGATATTGTTAAATCTTGGAAATTACTACTTTCAAATACAATAATTTGGGCAGCACTAAGTCAACTAACGAGTGCTTGGCAAAACAAGACTATAATTGGTATGTGTGTGCTTCTCAAATGCTTGCTCCACCTCATTAATTGCAACATTCACATGTAACCTTCCCTTGTTTTTATAGATAGGGATGGATTAATGGAGCGAATAGTATGGTTGTGTCTTTTAAAAATTTTAAATTTTCATATATTTTATATTTTTTAATGTATTTTTTATTGAAACTTTATTTTCGCTCTCTTAAAACTTTATAAGTTCAAGTTGACCTCCTGAAATTTTAGAAGTTGAAATTCGCTCCTAATTTAAAATCTTGCATCCGTTCCTGTTTATAGACCATCGATGTTAAAATTATTTGATTATGCTATATCTCCATATATATATATATATATATATAACTTCTAAAACCTATCAATTTTTCATCAACAAATGTCTATAAATTAATTAAAGTATACGTATAAGATTTCTGATACGCTCACATAACTTATTAAAATAAAATTTAAATTTGGTTTATCGAACTGATAAAGTGAACACACCTTTAATAATCTAGAGATGATCCCTTTCATCTTTCTAATGATCCCTTTCATCTTTCTAATGATCACCCTCTCATAGAGAAACTCCAATTAATGATCATTTTCTCATAGATCGCGACTCTTTATCTAAATCGAAAGAATAAACCATCAATGCTCGATGACCAAACTTGTTCCTTCAACGAATTATATTTTTATTGAATTTAAAACCATTTGTAATCATTTTAATAGTATTTCATCACTATCAATCATGTATATACACGCATATATATATAGAGTCAAAATAATATATGACTTCATCAATCTCTATAGTTTTAGCAATACAAAATAAAAAGAGTTTTTAACAATGACAGGGTGTTCTTTCTTTATAATAATAATTTTTACTTTTTTTTAAAAAAAAAGAGCATTAAGCATTTAGTACGGCCACTAAACATCAATCAGACAAAAACTAAAATTTGATTGTCATACAACTTATTCTAATAATATAAAGGCTCCACCAAATCGTAGGCATTTGATTTCATATCGGATTTGGTGTTATAAAAAAATAATGTAATTTAAAACACGTGATTAAGGACAAACTTTGTATGGTTAATTGTGTGCTTTCTTTTTTCATTCTGAACCATTATTTGTCCCAATATCCCTAATTTTATCAATACAAATCTTTGACTTTTTCTTAGTGAGAGTGAAATTCCAACGCAACTCTTTTTTGAGTCATAAGCTACATCTGAGAGGATGGATTTTTTTTAAAGTTATAATTATAATTGCAAGGATTAATTATAATAATATAATATATATCTGATTCAATCAACAAAATATAATATATATTCAAATAAATATTAATCAAAACCAACTGTTATAATATGTGATTAGACTGATAAATAAAATATATTCGAATCTAAATTAAAATAAATTTGGATTGAACCCATACTCGAAACAAATCTGTTTATACGCTACACAGAGTGAGACTCCAATCTTAGATTTTAAAGTCAGTTGAGTTTTAAAGGTGATATAAATAAATGAAACGGTTGGGATATCACTGAAAAATATGCGGGGGGAATTAATAGAATAATCAAATTGAGAAGGGGATTTAGAGACAACAGAAAAGAAACAAACTAAACTGATTTATGGGCGGAGCCGTATACCTTAAAATTCAAATTTTTTCGACTAATTACTTATTTTATTTTACTGATAGTGTTCACACTAAAATTTTTCGTGCCTACTCTGAAATTTGAATTTTCTTTTATTAATTACTAAAATATGGTGTCCACCTTGAAATTTTATTGTACTCATCTCATTTAAACATTTTATGTTGTTAACATATGTGTGCCCACCTGAAAAATATTCTGGATCCGCTACGGGCATCTTCATCGATATTTAATCATTATAGATGAATGTGGCTATTCAACTCACCCATCTAAAGAAACATTGACGATTAAGATAGTAAATTCTTAAACAAAATTCAAGATTTAAATTAAATGGTTGATGTTAATAAGAATTTAGGGTTTACTAACTGTCTTTTGGAGGTAGCACTCTTATCTCATGGGGCCATGTGAATCATACTACCATTTAATCGCCAAGGCTGAAAAAACTCTATACTGTGTCTTTCAAGAGGTTCAACGATGATGCAATTTTCTTAAGTAAATCTTTAGACAACATTGAGTACAAGAAAAAAAAACTGTTTTTTCTTCACTTTTGTATTCTTTTTATTAATATAAGGAAAATATAAAGTAATAGTATATGTTCAAAGATAACTCTCAACTATTTGATATTTTTAATACTCGAATCTCATACCTTAAAAAACAACAATAATTCTTTTACCAAAAAGGTTGATTGGTTTGTGACCTTCACTTTTGTAACTGAATGGTAATCATTAACGTTTTTGTTTCTTTTGCATATTTCTAACCATACAAAATTTTCATTGAACCTAAGTTCTATGTTTTGAATTAGTTAAAGTAAAGTTAATAAATGATCAATAAAGTAGTCCAAGGAAATTTTTTAGATATTTAAATTTTTAAGAATTATAAAACAAGTATTAAAATTTGTATTTTGTTACAAAATGAGGAATGAACTATTAAATATCGTTAACAATTTAATGACACCCTGACTAGGTATGTCATTTAAGCATTTATTTCCCACATAATTTCTCTCTTTTCCATGTAATACCAATAATATAAAAATATTAGTTTATTTATTAAATTTGTTTGGCTCTTTAAGGAGGAAGCCCTAAATTATCAAAGCTCTTTATTTCAGCAGCAGTGGTCATAAGGAAGAATAAAACGGTGAATAAAAGAAGAAATGGAGAAGCAATGGAATAACCAACATTTTTGTAACAATTAAATAGTTCAATAACTATTTTGTAATTTTATAAAGTTCAATGACTATTTTGTAACATTTACAAAAGTTCAATAACCATTAATGTACATGCTTAAACTGGTATAAGATATGATGTAGGGATTATCCACTGCTTCTCCTCTTCTTCCATCGCTTTCTTATTCCTCGTGACCGCTGTACTGAAATGAAGAGTAAACAAGAGCTTTAATAATATAGGGTTTCAAGTAGTCATTAGTAGTTTATTATAAACTACTAATATTTAATGTTATATATTATTGATATTACGTGGAAAAAGGAAATTATATGGAAGATACTCAGGTGGTGTTTGTTTTTGTAGAGGTAAAATGTCTACAATATGCGGACCACATCTGCAGGCATCTGCAGCATAAGAGGTGGACCAAAAGTCTGCAGTCTGCAAGAAGAATACTATTTGTTTTTTTAACGTCTGCATACTGCTAAAATAAATTGAAAAATAAATAAACTGATTTTTTAAACTATACTCAAATAACCATTTTTGCTATTAATTTTTTAAAAATTATAAAATGTCATTAAATTTAATGAATTATTACAAAATAGTCACTATAATGTTGTAATAAATTATAAAAGTTCGATAATACAATAATTATTTTATAGTATTTAGATAAATTTATTAATAATTTTATAATATTTTAATAAATTTAATAATTTTTTAATAATTTTTTAAACTTTATTGACGAAAATGATCATTTGTATATAACTCAACGATATCTAATATACTTTATTTGAAAAAATATATTAAATAAATATTATACGAATTTTATTATTATAAATTATTACATCTATGAACTATTAGATTTTGGTTTTAATATTATATATCATTTTAAAAATTATTATTAAATCAATCGATAATGAAATCAATTTGATTTTAATTTATCATTTAAATCATCTTAATTTATTCTAGTGGTACAATCCGATTCTAGTAACATCAAAAAATATATATAATATATACTCCATATAATATACATCAATTAGTATTTTTCTATTTAGAAAAAATATATTATTTGTTTTTTATTTATTTATTCTGTATAAAGGGACTTTCGTACTTTACCAGAATTAAATGATAAGAATCAGATTTTTAAATAGTGTGAATATTTTTTTTATTAAAACATTTATTTTGTCTTTTAATGCTAATAATTGTATGTCCCCGTGATTTTCTAAATTTTTATATAAAAAAAAGTTTACTAAGTTTAATTGTATAATATTTTTTTACTAAGTTTAATATATTTTTTCAAATAAATTATATTAGATATCGTTGAGTTATATACAAATGATAATTTTCGTCAATAAAGTTTTAAAAATTATAAAATACTTATTAAATTTATTAAAAGATTATAAAATTATTAATAAATTTATCTAAATACTATAAAATAATTATTATATTATCGAACTTTTATAATTTATTACAATATTATAGTGACTATTTTGTAATTATTCACTAAATTTAATGACATTTTATAATTTTTAAAAAATTAATAGCAAAAATGGTTCTTTGAAGAGGTTAGAAGAGCTTTGAAGACATAAGTCCATGTCTGCGCCAAGAAGAGGACGCGCAGACGTTAGAAGAGCTTATGTCTTCTAAAAAAACAAACGGTTTGCGAAGCCCAATGTCTGTGCGTGGTCTGTGCAGCGCAGACATAAGAGCTTTAAAGACCTTAAACAGTGAAAACAAACACCACCTTAGTTTAGGTAGACATGTCTTGTAATTCTACCGTTATTGTTTTTCATTCAAAAAATTTATCATAGAAATTATGATAATAATTATATACAACATTATCCTAAAAAGAAACACATATTTGACCAATCATTTATAAAATTCTTATTAAAAAAATACAAAAAAAAATTCATGATACATTTAAACGATGTAAAAATAATATTTAATCATTACAAGATACAAAATCGAGATTAAACCTCCGATTACTTGGCCAATCCTACAGTTGGATAATATGAAAGGGAAAGACAATGGATGAGCTATAGAGCTATGTGTCCTTTAATTGTAATAAGACATTAACATATAATCATAAATTACCATGACATATTAAATAACACGGAAATCAAAAAAAAAAAAAATTAACAGACGTAACTAACCATCACCCGAAGATCACAACATGAATTTTCTTTAACCTCGTGTCATGCTCATAACAATACATGATGAAAATCTTACCTTTCAAAAAGAAATTCGAGACCTCTAAAGAGAGGCCTACACAGAAAAAAGAGAGACCTAAACAGAAAACAAAATAGAGACTAAGGGGCTGTTTGTTAAAACTGAATGATTTAGCACTGAATGATTTAACAGTCTGAATGATTAAGAGGTTGTCTATGATATAGTTCTGAATAAAAAATTTGTTTGATAATACATCTGAATGGCCGGTCTGAATGACAAAAAATGACCATATTACACTTCTTTATGATTTTGTGCCAAAATAAAATATATTTGTTTCTACCTTGTGAATAAATACTAAAAAAATATTTTACTTTTTGATGTTTATAAAAACACATTTTTTGTCAAAATTATCAACAATCATAACAAAATATAAAATCAAGTAGCATATATTCAAATTTTTTGACAAATTATCAACATTCATAATAAACAAATCTACTAACATGAAATGACATAAAAGAGTGGTTTATGTTTTTGATGAAACAAAATACATAACAAGCATTCTTTTGTTCTAGACAAATAATAAACACCTCCAAAAAGTATTCTTTTGTTCTAATCCAAAGTATTTCTAATCATCAAAAAGTATTTCTACTCTAAAACGTATTTCTAATCCAAAATACACATTATAAAAGACATCTCCTTGAATCATCCCAAAAGTCCAAACTTACGCCCATCATTTTTAATCCAACTCTCACACGCCTCTACTTTTAGTACCAACCAAAGTTTCCTCAAATCAGAATTTTCACCAAATAGCAAAAGTGCAGTTTGATACATCGGGTCTTGTGTATCGCACACAAGTTTCTCCAACTTCTCAATGCAAGCACTCATATAATCTCCTTTGGTTTTTTCAATCATTATGTTAGAAATTTTGGATATATCATCCGCCACAGCCATAATGTTGTGAGTGTTTGTTCAATCTTTTCTTTTTTTATTTTTATCTTGAGAGCCTAGGGAACACTCTTGTGTTGGAACCATTGTTTCTTATGACATAGGAGAAGAATTCTTTAATTGTTGGATATCATCATCTTCATTCAATTCGGGATCATCTAGTTCTTCTTCTGGATGAGAAGATTTAAAAGTAGGCCCCCAACCATCAATACCAGTGCAAGCTGACCCGTCAAATAGTTGCATACACAACTCGGGATACAACAAGGGTGAATTCCTCAGTGGTTCTGCATGTTTGTTGCACTGGTTCATAAAATTACATATGTAAGTATATATGTATAATCTAGGCAACTACAATAAATAAATACATTATAATAATGCAACCTTCATTTCGATTTACCATTCTTCTTTAGTTAAATTGAATGACTTTGTGACCGGATTGTACAAATTCCCCGTCTTGTTAAATAACTGTGACCACACGTTATATTTTCCTCTAATATAATCATAACGATTTTTCATTTGGCGTTGTTCAGCCACAATACCACATTCATTTTTTAGTTTCGCTTTAACGTTTTTCCAAGATGTAAACTTCAAACTGTTTCCTTCTCGTCCATGAGTGTTGACCTCATGTATACATGCTTCGAGAAATAATTTCTCTAGTGCTTCATTTTTCCAACTGATTCTAGGCCTTTTTTGTTTCGATGATTCTTCAACACCATACATGTCTAAACGGATTGAAAAATATTCAGAAATAATTCGCCACTACTATAAAACAACGTAATAAGATAAGAGTAGTCTTCTACTGTTTTTTTAGCATGAACAAAATAATAAGTGAACTAACAACATATACAGCTTGATTCTACGGTTTTTATTATATTTAGAGAACCAGAACCCCATATATCCATTGGTCTATTAATTTCTATGGTCTAATAACATATCTAGGCTATTAATTTCTAGTCTAAAAAACTGATGCTTTAGTCAATTGGTTACTACACTGGAATAAAATTAGTTATTAAGGAGCAGAAAAATTTATTCACTGAACCTAAAATTCCAGGATTATACCAAATTTTCTCCCTTATTTTTCAATGGAACTTATTGCACTCACAATATATATAAGTCTTTTTTACATGTAAGTTTGATGTCTTTCCCTTGGCTTACATCAATGGCATTTGGTACAAAACAATGCTTAATAGCAAAAGAAGGAGAGAAATCCATGTGTACCTAAACACCAGTAGCAGTGAGCACTGAGTAGAAAAACGGAAGCAAAGGCCAAAGGGTAGTAGTTGTAGCAACCTTGGGAGAAATGAGCGGAAGGAGAGAAGATGAGCAGCAAATGGTTGAAACCGGCCGCAAGCAAACGACAACTATGTCATTCAAGTTGCATAAATTAATTCCAACATGCATGATAAAAAAATCCGACAATTCATCAAAGCTAAGCATTGATACAAATAGAGAGATCCCAAATTAATCAAACCCATTTCCAAGTATCAAAAAATAAAAACATAAATCAAAACCCTTCACTAAATTTTTGAACACAACCAAAGAAACAGTCGGGCAAAGGTAACATGTTCTTTAAGAGGGACATAAGATATAAAAATTAAATAGGCTTCATCAAAGAAAAAAAATAAACTAAAGAGAACATTACCTTAGAAACGGGATTGTTGAGAACCAACGACAAGCAAAGGGATTGTAAAAACAAGAACTAAACCAAATCCCTAAAAAGAAAAGGGGGAAAAGGGTCAAACAAAGTAGCCAAAGAAACATATCAAACAATGGAAAATTCAGCTCCAACAAATTTCAGAAAGGAAGAAGAGAGAAAAACCAATAACTGAGACGATTAAAAACAAAGTCCAAAAGGAAAGCATAGTTCAGATTACCTCGAGAAGGAGTAGGAAGATTAGCTATTGCTCATGAGCGAAAGTAAACAATAAAGAGAGAGGGAGAAAAAGGGTATTAGCGTGCGTCTGAATGATTAGGCGTGAGTTTTAAGTATGAATCGGTCAACAACTCTAAATCATTCAGAGCGAAGAAATTATACCAACCAAACGCGCTGAATCAGTTCGATTCAACGTTCAGATCTGAATGATTCAATTAAGAGGTAAACAAACAACCCCTAAATCTTCGAAGAGTAGCCTAAATTAACCTTTGAATAGAAACTTAAAACATAAAATATAATGAGTACTTTATCCTTCAAACAGGAACTTAGTTTAATTTCCAAACAAAAACTCATGATGTGTCGGAGATAAAAAAAACTAGTACTACTTTTTGGTACAACTTTACAACTCGCATGTAAAATTAGAAATTAGTCCTTTTCCTAACTATATTATACCCTCTCTCCTATTTTCCTCACCCAACTTTCATTTTTTCTATTTTGCTCACTGAACTTTACATATTGAATTATTTTTCTCACTCTGCCGTTAATTTTTTAACGACGTTATGACGTGACACATGAATATGTCGGAATCGTCTTTTGGGTAGGGCCGGAATTGGGATTCGACTTGAAAAATATGGATTGGAGTCGCCATCGATCTTTTAATTTAAAAAATGGGTAGATCGGATACCTTATTTATTACATGATCTGTATCTTACCAAAAGATGTGTCGGATTCGGGAGTCAATTACAGTCAAAGAAGGGTTAGCACCCTTGAACTGCCCTTTCGATACTACGTAATTTTCAGTTGTCTTTAATTAAGAAAGTCGAAAGTTTAAATTAAAAGGTAAAATAGGATCCAAGTTATTCACCTTTGATTGACTGAAATGCCCTTAAAAGATATAAAATGTTAGATAAAAAATGAAAATTAATAAAATAAATAAATAAAACAACAAATGAAATAAAGCAAAGAAAATAAAAAGATAAAAAGTGAATAAAATAAAATAAAATAAAGAAAATAGAAAAAGAAGTGAAATAAAAAAGTAAAAATAAGATATATAATAATATTAATAAACATAATAATAGAATATATAATAATAATAATGATAATAATAATGAGAGGTAAAATATATGTGTATATATAAAAGTATAAATAAAACATCATGTGAAGAAAAAACAAACAAATAAATAAATAATAAATAGAAAAAATAAGAATAATAATAACAAACAAAAACAAAGAATAATAAAAATATGAAATGCATAAATAATAATAATAAGAGGATTAATTTTAAAAAAGTAAAATTTTGGGGCCAATTTAAAAAGATTTTGGGGTAGAATCAAAATAAAGGGGGTTAAAATGGAAGATTAAAAATATGGGGGACCAGGATGGGATTTAAACCATTTTTGTTTAGAAACACGCTAGGGGATCCGCTTGAGTCGGGTCGCGTCGCGCTTCATGGGTCATTTAAAGGCCAACTTTTGGCCTAAAAATCTTCTTTTTTTCATTTTAACCTTAAAACCCCACCGTTTTGAGAACTCTCTCTCAAATGTTCTTCATATTGAAGAACAAGAACCTGGGTTCTTGATGAACCCAAAATTCGGCCACCAGCGCCGCCTCGCGGGCCGCTGTTCATCGGAGGTGAAAATTTTTTCTTTCTTTTTTTAAAATTCTGAAAGGCCCTTTTCCCCTGTTTCCATAAAAATTAAAAAAAAATTAAAAAATGAGCCTCGGGGGTAGATATAGGTTCGAAAACTTCGAAACCCTTATTTTCATCGGCTATTCAATTTTAATAAAAAACGGCTAGCAAAGGTCAACGCAAGCAAGGCAAGAAATAACCATAACAAAGGTAAAACGAAACTACCTTTTATTTCTCTGCTTTTTGAAAACAATACAAGGGCTTTCGATTGCTCCTCTATATTTGCTAGTAATTTCGTAGTAATCTGTGTGGATTTGTGTGTGTTTTTGCCTAGTAATCGTAGTAATCTCTATGTGTTCGTTTTACATCTTATTTATAGGTAAAAATAGTAATATTTTTAGACTACTTTGAGTCCTAATAGAACTCTAACGCTTGTTTGATGGTTGTGGATGAATCACGTATTCCCACGCTGTTGATGGCTGAGAAAATCGGGGCTCGATTGAAACAGACGGCCGGTCGAAGAGTCCTCGAGAATGAGGGTTATGGTACTGTGGATTAGGAGAAGAGATTAAGGTTAGAAAACCCTAATCCACCAGTTCACTCTAACGGGTTTTGAACCTGGTTATGGCTCGGGTTACGGGTTTGGGCTTCAGCAGATCCGGGTTGTGCGTGTTGGGTTGGTCCACTGTTGGGCTATATGTTTTGTAAATGCTTGTTGTTACTGTAAATGTAACAAAATAAATGAATATATATTATATAATATAATAACGTAACTATATTAAATATTAGACAAAATTTAGTGTCTTTAGCTGCCCCTCTTTGCTCATTATCGTGTAACGAAAATAGAGCAAAAATTAAAAGATAAAAATTTCGGTCATATTGAATATCCTCTGTCGCAGAGTTGAAATCCGATATTAAGATTGGTTTGTCAATTTGAACTGAAATATGAAATGACTCCCTCGTCGTGAGGTTGAGTTGAACTAGAAACTTCTGAGCACGATATCCTTTGTCGTGAAGTTGAAATCGAACTCAAAGATTTTGGCACGTGGCCTCTGAACCGTCTTCTAGCTCAAGATACTTCGTCGTGAAGCTAAAACTTGACCTGAAGACTTTGGTGTTGATGACTCCTTCGTCGTGAAGTTGGGTCTATCTTTTAGGGTACGATATCATTCGTTGTGAAGTTGAAATCGTAGATAGCTCATTCATCGTGAAGTTGAGATTTGAATTGGATATCCTTCGTCGTGAAGTCGAAATCCAATCTTGTGTAAGTTGCGTCGTTTCGAGTCCAATATCCTTCGTCGTGAAGTTGAAATTGGCTTTGAATGAAACTGGGAAGCCCCTTCGCTGTGAAGTTGAGCTTTGAATTGGATATCATTCGTTGTGAAGTTGAAATCCAATGCTGCTTGTGAGCACGATATCCTTCGTCATGAAGTTGAAATCCAATCTTGTGTAAGTTGTATTGTTTCGAGTCCAATATCCTCCACCGTGAAGTTGAAATCTTCGCTGTGAAGTTGAGCTTTGAATTGGATATCCTTCGTTGTGAAGTTAAAATCCAATGCTGCTTGTGAGCACGATATCCTTCGTCGTGAAGTTGAAATCGTGGATGACCCCTTCGTTGTGAAGTTGAGCCTTGAATTGGATATCCTTCGTCGTGAAGTTGAAATCCAATCTTGTGTAAGTTGGCTTTGAGTTGGATATCCTCCATCGTGAAGTTGAAATCCAATCTCGAGCAAATTGTGTCGCTTCAAGTCCAATATCCTTCGCTGCGAAGTTGAAATTGACTCTAGCTAGAACCTACAGAGTTATGCATATATGCGATGCTATAGATGCAATGCTCTTAGGTATGCCTAAAAAATGAATATGTGAAATGTATTATCTTGGGCTCTCGAGAGAAATCTCGATCTCCGATTGCCTGTCTTGTTGATTCTTGATTCCAGAATCTGGAAGCTCTGATTCCCAATCTCGAATTCTTCAAATGTTTAAGTTTGATGTGCAGATTTTTTTTTATCCTTGATTTGGGAAATGCTTCTCAACCATCTCAAGTATGTTCATGAGCTTTTATCGACTTCCGGGTACCTGTACTTTTCAATGAATCTTTGTACAGTAATATGCGATTATATTTCGTAAAAGTAAATAAATCATTAGGTTTAAGTTCAATCCAAGATGCTAAAAAGGAATTGATTAAGAGAAAAGATTGTCTTTATTCATAAGGGAAAAAAGAACAAATAATACATGACAAACATTATGGAAAATGAATACATGATGAAGTGTGAATGAATTTCTTAGATCTCGATATTGTGGGCACTGTGAACTGATAAGCCGTTAGGTGACTTTGAATGCAGCCTTTGCCAAGGGATCTTCGAAAATGCACAATGTTTAGGATAGTGCAACCTTTCACCGACCCGTTAAGTCTATAGAAGATTTAGATGTCGGGATGTTTCCACTGCCTGGATTTCTTGAATCAATATCCAAATCGCCCTTTCGAGTTTTCAACTTGGACCCATCCTTGGTTGCAAGACGCCCTTTGCGGGTTTTCATCTTGAACCCACCTTATTTTTTTCTTTTTTTTTTCTCTTTTTTTTGTTCATTTTTTCTTTTTTCAATTTATGGCGCCCTTTCGGGTTTTCACCCTAAACCTTTTTTCTATTTTTTGTTCTTTTCTTTTTCTTTTTCTTCTTCGACTTAGGACGCCCTTTCGGGTTTTTATCCTAAGCGAAGTATTTCTTGACTGCATCTGAATTGACGGGATTTGACAGTTCAGGTCCGTCCATTTCAGCCAGGACAAGTGCTTCTCCGGAGAAGGCCTTTTTCACGACATAAGGTCCTTCCCAATTTGACATCCATGTTCCTCTGAAATCTTTATGGTTTGGCCAAACTCTTTTTAGCACCAGATCTCCTTCACGTAATATTCTCGGGTGCACCAACTTGTCATGTGCTCGAATCATTCGTTTCTGATAGATTTAACTGTGATGAATGGCTTTCAGTCTCTTTTCATCTATCAGGTTCAACTGATCATATCGGGATTGCACCAATTCTGTATTATCCAATTTGATTTCTTTCAAGACCCGGAGTGACGAAATCTCTAGTTCGATGGGAAACACTGCTTCTATTCCATAAGTTAGTGAAAATAGAGTTGCCCCAGTTGAGGTTCGTACCGTGGTTCGATAAGCGAACAAAGTAAAAGGCAATTTCTCATGCAGTCTTTGTAAGTCTCGGTCGTTTTCTCCACTATCTTCTTAATGTTTTTGTTTGTTGCTTCTACTACTCCGTTCATCTTTGGTCTATAAATAGTAGAGTTGTGATGCTTTATGTTGAATTGTTCACAAGCAACATCCATCATCTTATTATTCAAGTTTGTAGCATTATCGGTGATGATCCTTTCAGGTAAACCATACCGACATATGATTTCTTTTTTCATAAACTTGCAAATAGTGGACTGAGTGACACTGGAATATGATGCAACCTCTACCCATTTCGTGAAATAGTCAATTGCCATGAGAATGAACTGTGTCCATTCGAAGCCTTCGGATAGATTTTCCCGATAACATCCATGCCCCACATAGAAAAAGGCCATGGTGATGTGATCACGTGAAGTGGATGAGGTGGAACATTTATCTTATCTCCGTAAATCTGACACTTATGCCATCTTCTAGTGTAGTTGATGCAATCACTTTCCAGTGTGGACCAAAAATATATACATCTCATTGTTTGTCTTGACATCATATGTCCATTTGCATGTGTTACACAAACTCCATCATGTACTTCTTCCACTATCATTTTTGCCTCTTCAGCATCGACACACCTTAACAGGACTTGATCATGGCTTTTCTTGTACAAGACCTCCCCATCAAGGACATATCCAGCTACCATCCTTCTAATGGTTCTTTTATCAGTTTTGGTGGCTTCTTCTGGATAATTTCGATGCTTGATGTATTGCAGAATGTCATAGTACCAAGGCTTAGTGTCTTTTACTTCCTCGATTTGGTAACAATGAGTCGGGTACTCACACGATTGCATATCAATTGGCATCATTTCAAACTCCCCGCCAGCCTTGAATGCGGCTGCCAAGGTAGCTAAAGTGCCAACCATTTGATTTTCTTCTCTTGGCACATAGTGGAAGGTGACTTCATCGAAATCTTCGAGCAGATCCAGTACTAGTTTTCGGTACTCTACCACCTTTACATCATTGGTTTTGCATTTTCCACTGAGCTGATAGATTACTAAGGTTAAATCTCTGTATACCCGCAAGGTCTTTATATCTTGCCCCAGTGCAGCTCGAATTCCCAAGACACAGGCTTCATACTCTGCCATGTTATTGGTGCAATCGAAGTTCAGTCTGCTAGTAAATGGGTAATGATTTCCTTCCGGGGAGATCAATATTGCCCCGATGCCATGTCCTAATGTATTTGATGCACCATCAAAAAGCATTTTCTAGGAATTGTCTGTTGAAGTACTTGTCTCTTCCAAAGAGATAGCCATCAAGTCTTCATCCTGGAAGTCAAAGCTCAGCGGCTCATAATTCTCATCGGTTCTGCTTGCTAAGAAATCCAATATGGCACTTCCTTTTATCGCTTTTTGGCTCACATACTCAATATCAAATTCAGACAATAGCATCTGTGATAACTCCGTAAAATGACTCGATTTATAGTCTTTTCATTTAAGTTATTGCTCGTGTAAACAAAGTATGCACTGCATTTTTAGTTGCATATAGGTTATATTAGCCTTTGGTGGATAAGTTTTTCTTATGCAAGATTTATTTGGCTTGACTGATGCTGCTGAGGAGAAAGGGTTGTTTGAGTTGTGTTTGTGCAGGAATTCTACAGAGGAAGAACATTTTAGTCGTGACAATGCAAAGTTACAAAGGTCAACGGAACAGAAGAGAACGTGAAAAACAGATTTATCTCACCGAGGCAAGATTTATCTGAAAAAGTATGAAGCAGGTATGGCGAAACCGCCTATGTCATATGCAGCTGGATGACCTACTTTACGTGCAAGCAAGCCTTGATTGTTCTGACAGCCGCTAGCCGCCTTTCATTTTTAAGCTTGGGAAATTAATAACGACTAATTAAGGAAACTCCAAAAGCATGCAAAGCCCTAAGAGATTTTTCCTTATAAATATTCAGTCGTAGCCGCAAAAAGAAAGGAGGCAAGGAAGAAGAAAAGAGAAGAGCTTTACCTAAGGCGTGAGCAAGCAACTGCAGTGCTTTCCCACCGTCTACCCACCAATCTTCCTTGGTGTCCTCCATAGCCAGACGATAGTAGAGCGGTGATCAGGCCTCGAGAGAGGGTGATCACCAAGGCAGGTGTGGTGCTGATCAGGATTGTCGTGACAAGACCCCCGATTTTGGGAGTCGTTCTTCCTTTATTCTTAATTCTTATTTTATTTGGGGTTATATTAAATGGTTAAATCTTGGATGATCTTTGATAACACCATGAATGTTATACTTGGTGTTAAACTTTGTTTTGCCTAAACAATATTTTTATGTTTATGAATGATGAATTATGTTTGCTTATGACTATTTTACTCATACTTTAAATATTTTACCTTAACACTGTAAGAGCATCGAGAGATCGCCTGGGGTTTCGGTAAAACATGTCTTGGCATTGTGAGAGCATCGAGAGATAGCCTTTTTTTCTAGATAGTGATTCTTAGATTCGAGAGAAATAAGATAGATCAACGTGAGCAAAGGAATGAATCCGGGATGGTGAAGTTCTAACTTGTCTACCTTAGATATAAGGAGTGAGTTTCAAGCGACTAAAAGGGATAATTGCTAGAGTAGGTTAAGACAACGTCTATAGTTAACGCCGAGAGGTATTACCATAGCAACCGTCCAAGAATACCTAATAATCCTATCGGGCAGCTTAGTGAGGCATAATAATTCATTCAGAACTTAGAATAATTGTTGTCAAGACAGTAGTTTAGCATCAGTGCTCTGTGACACGTCTGAATATGAGAGGTTGTTTGCATTATATTTAAACCAATACTTGTTTTGTTTTGTTTTATCTGTTTGCATATTTCCTTTGTCTTGACTACATTATTATGAAATCATTGAATCATTCTTCTTAGTTTATTCGTATTAGTTCTTAGTTCAAATACTTAGTAGGATTTAGTTTGTGACATTAGTTCTAGTTGTGGTGAAAATATATTTCTAATCCAATCCCTGTGGAGACGATACTCACTCACTACTATATTACTTGCATCGATTATGTATACTTGCACAGATTTTCTTGTCTTAGCATATACATTTACAAGCGATCAAGTTTTTGGCACCGTTGCCAGGGATTGGCAACTGACGAATTTTTTTTGCCATAACAAGTTCTTTTTGTCACTTTATATTTATTTAGTCTAACGTAATTTTTATTTTCTTTTATAGGTTTTTATTGCATGACATTGAGATCTGCTGGTAAACCTTTGGAACCATTTGACCTCGAAGTTGAGCAATCGTTAAGACTAAGGTTGCGTGCCTAAAGAACCTGAGAACATTTGAATCAAATGAAAAATGACATGGGAGATCTAGGAGTCCCAGATGCAGTGATTAATCTCCAAGTTGCAAGACCAAGGGCGATACGAGATCATTTGAACCCAATTCTCGATGACCTCAATCCTGGCATAGTGGTACCCGAGATACAAGCCACTCATTTCGAACTTAAACCAATGATGTTTAATATGTTGAACTCTATCGGCCAATTTGGAGGTACACCCAATGAATATGCTAGACATCATGTACGTGCTTTCCTTGAAGTATGCGATTTGACAACAAGGAGTACATGATGATGTGCTCAAACTGAAACTTTTTCCTTACTCCTTACGTGATAGAGCAAGATCTTGGCTCAGCAAAGTTCCTTCCGGGTCAATGGAGTCATGGGCAGATTTATGCAAGAGTTTCCTACTCTGATATAATCCGCCCAATATGAATACACATCTTCAGAATGACATCGTGAGTTTTCGCCAAGGAGATGATGAATCAATGTACGATTGTTGGGATAGGTATAAAAGTTTACTTCGCAAATGTGTTAACCATGGATTTCACGATTGGACGCAAGTGGTGATGTTTTACAATGGATTCAACGCACCAACTCGAATGATGCTAAATGCCTCAGCGAATGGCACCTTACTAGACAAATCACCCAAGAAAGCTTTTGACATTCTTGACAGAATAGCAAATAATGACTGCCAATTTCCAAGTGCAAGATTGGGAACCGGTAAAAAAACCCTGGAGCATATGAATTAGAGAGTAAAGATTCAGTAGCAGCTCAACTTTCTGTCATAACCAACATGTTGAAAAATTTGCAACGTTCTAATGAGGTAAGAGAAGTCAAAGCCACCAATAATGTGTGCCTGTTCTGTCATGGCAACCATCATGAGAGCGAATGTCCTGAAAACCATGAGTCAACCAATTTTGTGGGCAACTACAATCGGAACAACAATAATCCCTATTCGAACACGTATAATCCTGGTTGGAGACAATACCCAAATTTCTCATGGAATAATCAAGGAAGCAACAATTAAGCCGCAAATTACAGGCCACATCAAAATAATTCTGACCATCAACATTTTCAAAATCAGCATCATCAGCAGCCCTGGAAGAACAATAAAGGTATAACTTCTTCCTCTAACACTCATTCCAATACTAACTCCTTGGAATCATCCTTCAGGAATTCATGGCCTCGACAAAAGATTTCATGGCTTCTACAAAGATCTTGATGCACGAACATTCTGCAACGATTAAAAATCAAGGCAATTTGTTACAAAGCCAAGCAACACTATTGCAAAGCCATAGTTCATCTCTCAGAGTGCTGGAGAATCAAGTGGGAAAAATTTCCACAATATTACATTCTCGTTCACACAGAAATCTCCCTAGTGATACTGAAGTCACCAAGCATCATGGGAAGGAGCAATGCAATGTACTAACGCTAAGGAGTGAAAAACAAATTGACTAAGATGACAAGTTTTGGGGAGATCGTCTGAACAAGTCTTGCCAAGGCGTAACACAACCTGATCAATCTGAGAATGCTGAACGAGAGGAAGTGTCTGAAGAGAAGGAAAGAAGTTAAGGCTCGAAAAAACATCAACCAGATAATAAGAAATTCGTGGTCACGGCCAGCGATTCCTCAGCACCATCAGCAGTAGATGTGAGACCTCCACCACCGTTCCCTCAACGGTTGAAGAAGTATGATGATGACATCCAGTTCAAGAAATTCATTGATGTTCTGGATTAGTTGTGTATCAATGTGCCCCTACTTGAAGCCATTGAGCAAATACCTTCCTATGCCAAGTTTTTAAAAGAAATTGTTACAAAAAAAGAAAGGTAGAACGTGTCGCCACGACAACAAAAATCTGCTCAGGAGTGAGTAAACTCCCACCAAAGAAAAAAGACCCTAGCAACTTTGTGATACCATGTTCCATTGGTAATGACTTCATAGGACGAGCTCTTATTTATTTGGGATCAAGTGTAAATTTGATACCAAAGTCCATATTCATGAAACTAGATGGATATCACGCCCATTCCACATCAGTCATCCTACAGCTGGCTGATCGATCTTATGTGCAACCCGAGGGCATAATTGAAGATGTTGTAGTAAAGGTGGATAAATTTGTATTTCCAGTTGATTTTCTAATCATGGATTACGAAGCCGATGAAAAAACACAAATCATTTTTGGGACGCTCATTCTTAGCCACCGTCAGAATTTTAATAGATTGTGAAAAGGGAGAATTCACCATGAGAGTTGGAGAGAAAAGAGTCACTATCAATGTATTCAACTCTATAAAATACGCAGACGATCCATAGGAATGCCAATGCATTAAAAAGATTGAAGAAAAGGCAATCCATGGATGAGGTAAATCCCTAAGGCTCGATGAATACAGTACTTTGTACCATGAACCTACAATCGAGATGCATGAAGTAGAAAACTTTGGCCAAGATGAATTATTTTCAAAAGACGAATCTGACAATTATGGCCCCAACCATAGAAATCTGAGCAATGAACACCCTGAAAGCGATACCAAGGCAAGATGCGAAGGAAAGACAAAAGACCAATTAAGATTTCTTCATAGGTCAGGTATGAAATTTGAACATTTAGATTATGACAAAGTTAAGTCTCAAGAGTCATCTTTATAGTATGTACCGAAATTGGAACTTAAAACTTTGCCATCACATTTGAAATATGCTTATCTAAGAGTTGATGAAACCCTACCAGTGATTATTTCAGCTAACCTAACATCTGGACAGGAGAATAGTTTGTTGAATGTTTTGTCACAGCACAGGAAAACTATAGGTTGGACGATGGCAGATTTGAAGGGAATTAGTCTAACCATATGCATGCACAAAATCAATCTCGATGATAGCCACAGTACCTCGGTGGAACCCCAAAGATGGCTCAACTCGATCATGAAGAAGGTAGTCATGAAGGAAATAATAAAATTGCTTGATGCGTGATTAATTTATCATATATCCGATAGTTCATGGGTTAACCTAGTACAATGCGTACCAAAGAAAGGTGGTGTGACCATGGTCAAAAGCGAGCAAGATGAGTTACTCACCACGAGAATAGTCACGGGCTGGCGCATATGCATGGATTACAGGAAGCTCAACAAAGCCACAAAGAATGATCATTTTCCCCTCACTTTTATCGATCAAATGTTGGATAGATTAGAGGGAAAAGCATTTTATTGCTTCCTCGATGGATACTTAGGATATAACTAAATTGTCATAGCACCCGAGGACCAAGAAAAGACAACTTTCACATGGTCCTATGGTACCTATGCATTTCGAAGAATGCCGTTTGACCTGTGTAATGCTCCAGCTACATTCCAAAGATGCATGTTGATAATCTATTCAGATATGGTGGAAGAGTGCATGGAAATATTTATGGATGACTTTTTCGTTTCGGGTGATGAATTTGACCGATGTCTCGATAATTTATCCATGGTGTTGAAACGATGTGAAGAAGCTAGCCTAGTACTGAATTGGTAAAAATGCCATTTTATGGTAACCGAATGAATAATGTTGGGTCACAAAATTTCATGCCATGGCATCGAAGGCGAAAAATGCAAGGTGGATGCAATTACAAATCTGTTCCCACCTACTAATATCCGAGGTGTACACAGTTTCCTTGGACATGCAGGATTCTACAGGCGGTTCATAAAAGACTTTTCTCAAATCTCTAAACCCTTATATCTTTTGCTTTAATGAAATCTTCCATTTGAATTTACTAATGATTGTTTGAGTGTCTTCACAGATTTGAAGAAAAAGCTTTCGACAACACCAATTGTTATCCCACCAGACTGGAACGAACCATTTGAGCTCATGTGCGATACTAGTGACTATGTAGTCGGAGCAGTGCTAGGGCAACGAAAAAGTAAAATTTTTCATGTTATTTATTATGCAAGCCGAACTCTTAATGATGCACAAGTGAACTATACCACCACTGAAAAAGAGCTCTTTGCAGTAGTATTTGCAATCGATAAGTTTAGGCCATATCTAATAGGCACTAAGGTAATTATGCACACAGGTCACTCAACCATTAAATATCTGATTAATAAAAAAGATGCAAAGCCTAGACTAATTCGGTGGATATTATTATTGTAAGAATTTGATTTAGAGATCAATGATAGAAAAGGTATAGAAAATCAAGTGACAGACCATTTATCTAGGCTAGATAACAAACCTGATTGTCCTGACATTACAGAAATTAAAGAGGATTTCCCTGATGAGAAAATATTATTTGTCACGGTTGCACCGTGTTATGCTGACATAGTTAATTTTCTTGTTAGTGGTATTGTTCTTCATGATTTATCTAGCCAGGGAAAAAGGAAATTTCGATATGATGTACGACATTACTCTTAGGACGAACCGTTTCTATTCAAGCAATGCGGAGACCAAATATTCCGAAGATGCATTCCAGAAGAAGAGCAGCAAGATATCCTATGCCAATGTCACTCGTCACCATATAGAGGGAATTTTGGTGGAATGAGAACAACAACAAAAGTGCTTCAGTCCGGATTTTATTGGCCAACCCTGTTCAGAGACGTGCATGAATTCTATAAGTCATGTGATAGATGCCAACGAACAGGAAACATCTCGAAACGACATGAGATACCAAGGTAAAACATTCTGGAAATCGAACTTTTCGATGTATGGGGAATAGATTTCATGGGACCTTTTCCAACATCATTCGGAGATATATACAATTTTTGGCAGTGGATTACGTATCAAAATGGGTTGAAGCCATTGCAACACCTAAGAACGATTCCAAGACGATGTTGAAGTCTATGCACAAAAATATATTCACCCACTTTGGAACACCACAAGCTATCATTAGCGATGAAGGCACACATTTTGACAATAAATTGATTACCAAGGCACTGAAAAGATATGTAGTACGACATAAAATTGCTATGGAATATTACCCTCAGACGAATGGACAAGCCAAAGTGTCTAACCGAGAAATCAAGCAGATCTTTGAGAAAGTAGTCAACCCAAGTCGAAAAGATTGGTCGTCGAAGCTAGATGAAGAACTATGGGCTTATCGTACAGCATTCAAGACACCGCTGGGAATGTCCCCATTCAAGCTAGTCTATGGAAAGGAATGCCATTTACCAGTTAAACTTAAACATAAAGCTTATTAGGCCATAAAAAAGATAAACATGGATGCTCAGCTTGCTGGAGAAAGAAGACTCGCGGAGATAAACGAGATGGATGAATTTAGAGCACATACATACGAGAATGCCCACCTTTACAAGGAGAAAACAAAACGATGGCATGACAGAAAAATATTTCCGAGGCAATTTTATTCTTGACAACAAGTACTGCTCTACAATTCACGCCTTAAGTTATTCCCAGGCAAGCTAAAATCGAGATGGTCAGGACCATTCATTGCTCACCAAGTCCATAACAATGGAGCAATTGAAATCCAAAACTAAAACGATGGTTCTATCTTTAAGGTGAACGGACAGAGACTCAAGGAGTACAAAGGAGCACTAGTCATGCGCGACAAACTGACATCGTTGGCACATGATGCCCAAGAGTTTGCTTTACTTAATTGAGCAAATATTTGTTTCCTAGGCAACGAAAATCTGAAATCTGTACATAAATAAGTTAAGTTATTTTCTGCTTTAATCTATTTTATTTTATTATTTTCTTCTTTCATATTGTAGGCAAACAAGGAACACGTGGAAGCATGGGGGGTTAAAGCATACATGAAGGAAAAAAGGACAAACTAGGGAAAAAGGTTTTGGCGGTAGAGTAAAGGGGGAAAAATCTTTTCTCCTCCTTTATGTCAAATCACATATTTCTCATTTAATGAGAAATCTTTTCCCCACCATGTAAAGACTAAAATACCTCGAAACCACCAATCACTTTCCAAGAAAAACTACCCACCCACCTCTTCTTCATCATGTTTCCCTCTTTCTCCATAAACCAGAATTTTTTTTCTTCTTTCTCTCAAAAATACATCCTTGTCGCCACCACTAAATTCAGCTAAGAAAAATGGTGAGATCAAGACCGGCCCCATCCACCAAACAGAGTTTCGAACGTTTCTAAACAGCCGAAGCAGAAGCACGCTTCAAAACCATTCAGCAATGCCAAGTATATTTGTAAGATGTATTCATTTTTCCAGCTGAGGGCGAGGAGTCGTTTGGACCCGAGGGCGAGGAGTTGTTTGGACCTGAGGTGATGGACGTCATAAAGAAGCATACATGGGAGAAGTTTACTCGAAATCCTAACGCCGTAGCACCAGCAATGGTGCGGGAGTTCTATGCCCATCTCGAGGACCCCTTTAATCACATAGTATATGTTCGAGGAAAACTCATTCGCTTCTCCCCATCTGCACTCAATAAATACTTTAAATTGGGGAAAGTAGATGACCATCATAAGAGATTTATGGCCGAAGCAGATCAAGAAACATACAACAGAGTTTTACAGGATTTATGCTTTGGGTGGACCACGTTCGAAGGGAATACCCCCATAAGGAAATGAGTAGATCGACGAGCCCTAAAACCGCACGTGAAATTGTGGAACCACTTTCTCAAAGGAAAGCTGGTGCCAACGTCTCACAACACCACTGTCCTCATTAAACAACTAATGCTCTTGCACTCGATCATATATGGTAGAAAGATCGATGTGGGCGAAATCATCTTTGAGCAGATCCATGACTGTGCCAAATGGAACCGGGGTAACCTACTGTTTTCAAACCATATAATCATGATGTGCAGGAAGAAAAAGGTTCCTGAGGAACCATTCAAAGATTTCATCAAACCCAAGGAGGGTATTACAAATAAAAAGGTCCCTGAGTTGATGAGTTTCAATGATGATGACCCAAAAGAAGGTCTGGAGCATAGTGCAAAATCGGTTACCGCGGCTAGAATAACTGATGTGGTCGCGCACACGCGAGAGACGTGTGAAAAGATCAGACGCCTGGAGGACCATATGAAAATTTACTTCGAGTATGCCAAGGCAAGGGACATGCAACTCAACGCCTTTATCAAGGAGTTACTACCGACCACAATAATTAGACTGCCAACCTTTCCCAGTGTTATCCTCAACTACAATGCAGGCAGCAACACATTCCATGCCTCGATATCTTATGTCCTTCCAAACGTTCCACCAGAAGTGCCCACCGATGTGCCACCACTAACATCCCATGTCCCACCTGTTCCAGAAGAAGGACAAGGTGACACAGAAGAGTTCCTCAGTTCCTCATCCATCTCGACCACCGGAAGTAGCGATGATACTCTACCCAACTTCTTCACTGATGAAGATTTCACGCCAGCACCGAAGCAGCCCGAGCATGATACTATTTCATCCCCGGTTCAATCAACACCAACAGTCCCAACATAAATTCCTAGTCCACCACATGTCCTAGCACAACAGACTCCTGCGACCGAGCAGTCCACTCAAACAAGCACCTCATCTAGCAAGAAGCGCTACAAGAGAATAGCAGGACATATACTTCAGTCATCTCCCTCCCCAACAGCAATAGACTCCGGATCCGAGAGTCACTCTCCTCCCAAACAACGTCGCACGAGGGCGTCTAGTCTAGACACCCCACCAAAGTGAGTATATTCTTCTTAGTTATTGTTTTATTTTTAATTTTTTCGCATCTGCATATAAAATCATATTGTGTAGTTTTCATGCATTGAGGACAATGCATCCCTCAAGTTTGGGGGATGTGTTGTACCATTCTGCCATACTTTATTAAATAGTAATTGATGTTTATTGGTTAAAAATTTTGGTTGTCATGACATAAGTAGGTTAAGATTATTGTTAGGAATAGATTAGGGATGCCCAATGATGAAAGCAGAATTTTATTGCCTAGGCCAGAAATTATTGTTAAGATTGTCTAAATAAGAGAACCAACCCTAGCCTTGATTCTTTGAAATTTATAAGCACGATTGTAGGCTGTCTTTGCTCTAGGTAATCTGTAAAATTTTTATGAAAGAACTTTCTAATTACCAAGACATCAAAAAAATATTCTAAGGGTAAAGTAAAAACTCTCTAGTGTTTAAAAACTTGAAAAACTCGAAAAACACAAAGGGACACTCATCTGTGCAAAGGCATGAACAAGAAAAACTCCAAAAGAAATTAAGAGTAGCCAAGACATATGAGTGAATGAAAGTAGTCATAGGATGACTCTGCTCGACTATCTTGGGGGTGGAAGGTATGCTTTTCACCTAGAGTGTGGAACGGTAGGTGTGATGAGTTGACTCCCCTATAAAAAAATGTGTGAATAAAGAGAATAAAAGTTGATAAATAACTATGAGTATAAACTAAGCCTGATGAATAGTTTGTTGCCTTGACAACCTATAAGTGCTTACTTTAAGTTTTCTAATTACCTCTATGCATAGACTGGTTACAATCACGCACACATCATAGCAAAGGATCCTGACTAGGGAAGGGACTTTACTGATATGACTGTCGAACATGTTGAGGCCAAATATTTTTGCTGAGGGATGAAATCTCAAACCTGGTGATGTTCTTGATATTGCTTTACCATGACAAATTTGATTTTCTTCTAGCTATTATCCATTTCTTGAGGACAAGCAATAGCTTAAGTTTGGGGGTGTGATAACTCAGTAAAAAGACTCAATTTCTAGTCTTTTCACTTAAGTTATTGCTCATCTAAACAAAGTATGCACTGCATTTTTAGTTGTATATAGGTTATATTAGCCTGTGATGGATAAGTTTTGCTTAGACAATATTTATTTGGCTTGATTGATGCTGCTGAGGAGAAATAGTTGTTTGAGTTGTGTTTGTGCAGGAATTCTACAGAGGAATAACATTTCAGTTGTGACAATGCAAAGTTGCAAAGGTCAATGGAACAGAAGAGAACGTGAAGATCATATTTATCTCGCCGAGGCAAGATTTATCTGAAGAATTCCGAAGCAGGTGTGGTGAAACCGCCAATGTCACATGCCACCTGGATGACACACTTCACGTGCAAGCAAGCCTTGATTGTTCTGACAGCCGTTAGCCGCCTTTCCTTTTTTACCTTGGGAAATTAATAACGGCTAATTAAGGAAACTCCAAAATCATGCAAAGCCCTAGGAGATTTTTCCTTATAAATATTCAGTCGTAGCCGTAAAAAGAAATGAGATAAGGAAGAAGAAGAGAAAAGAGCTTTACCTAAGGCGTGAGCAATCAACTGCAGTGCTTTCCCACCATCTACCCACCAATCTTCCTTGGTGTCCTCCATAGCCAGATGATAGCAGAGCGGTGATCAAGCCTCGAGAGAGCGATCACCAAGGCAGGCGTGGTGCTGATCAGGATTGTCACGACAGAGCCCCCGGTTTTGGGAGTCTTTCTTCATTTTTTCTTAATTATTATTTTATTTGGGGTTGTATTAAACGGTTAAATCTTGGATGATATTTGATAACACCATGAATGATTTACTTGGTGTTAAACTTTGTTTTGCCTAAACAATATTTTTATGTTTATGAATGATGAATTATGTCTGCTTATGACTATTTTGCTCATAGTTTAAATATTTTGCCTTAACACTGTAAGAGCATTGAGAGATCGCCTGGGGTTTCGGTAAAACATGTCTTGGCATTGTGAGAGCATCGAGAGATAGCCTTTTGTCTAGATAGTGATTCTTAGATTCGAGAGAAATAAGATAGATCAACGTGAGCAAAGGAATGAATCTGGGATGGTGAAATTCTAACTTGTCTACCTTAGAGATAAGAAGTGAGTTTCAAGTGACTAAAAGGGATAATTGTAAAGTAGGTTAAGACAACATCTATAGTTAACGCTGAGAGGTATTACCATAGCAACCGTCCAAGAATACCTAGTAATCCTGCTGGGCAGCTTAGTGAGGCATAATAATTCATTTAGAACTTAGAATAATTGTTGTCAAGACAGTAGTTTAGCATCAGTGCTATGTGACACGTCTGAATATGAGAGGTTGTTTGCATTATATTTAAACCAATACTTGTTTTGTTTTGTTTTATCTGTTTGCATATTTCCTTTGTCTCGACAACATTATTCTGAAATCATTGAATCATTCTTCTTAGTTTATTCGTATTAGTTCTTAGTTCAAATACTTAGTAGGATTTAGTTTGTGACATTAGTTCTAGTTGTGGTGAAAATATATTTTTAATCCAATCCCTGTGGAGACGATACTCACTCACTACTATATTATTTGCATCGATTGTATATACTTGCACAGATTTGCTTGCCTTAGCATATACATTTACAAGCGATCAATCTGCCATCGGGCCAACATTCCAGATAGAGCAGGATATCTGACCTCGCAATGAGTGAACTTCTTGCTCATATAGTTGATGGCTCTTTCCTTCCTCCCATATTCATCATGTTGACCCAAGACGCCACCCATCGAATTCTCAAATAAGGATATATACAAGATAGAGGCTTGCCTAGGATAGGGGACATCATAATAGGATTGTGAGATAAGTACTCTTTTACCTTCTCGAATGCAATCTGGCAGTTTTCATCCTATGCTCCGGGGTTGTTCTTTCGGAGAAGACGGAATATTGGGTCACATTTGTTGGTTAACTGAGATATGAACCGTGCTATGTAGTTTAATCTGCCTAGAAAACCTTGGACCTCTTTTTGTGTTCGCAGGGGTGGTAGATTCTGGATAGCCTTAACTTTATAGGGATCAACCTCGATGCCTTTCCTACTGACCACGAAGCCTAATAGCTTCCCAGATATTACCCCAAAGGTGCACTTGCTAGGGTTTAGTCGCAGCTAGAACTTTCTCAATCTCTGGAAAAGCTTCATCAGATTCTCGACATATTCATTCTCGGTTTGTGCCTTGATAATCATGTTGTCGACATAAACCTTGGTTTCTTTGTGCATCATGTCATGGAACAGGGTCACCATTACTCTCTGATATGTTGCCCTAACATTCTTCAATCCGAATGGCATCACTTTGTAGCAGAAATTTCCCCATATTATGACAAACGTGGTCTTTTCCATGTCTTCAGGATGTATCTTGATTTGATTGTATCCTGAGAGTCCATCCATGAATGAAAAGAAAGTGTTCCCAGCTGTATTATCCACCAAAGTGTCTATGTGTGGTAAAGGAAAGTTGTCTTTGGGACTTGCCTTGTTAAGGTCCTGGTAATCGACACACATGTGAACCTTCACATCATTCTTCGGAACCAACACTATATTGGCCACCCACTATGGATAGTTGGCCACTTGGAAGAAACTAGTATCGAATTGCTTCTTGACCTCTTCCTTGATCTTAAGGAGCATTTTTGGTCGTATTTTCCTCAGATTTTGCTGCACGGGTTTGCATTCTGGTTTGATAGGCAGTTTGTGGACTACTATATCTGTGTCTAGTCCCGACATATCTTGATACGACCATGCGAACACATTTATGTACTCTTGAAGTAAGACTATCAGGTTTCGTCTTGCTTCATTCGAAAGAGTTATGCAAATTTTAACTTCATTTCTCTCCTCTTTGGTGGTAAGATTCAAGATTTTGATTTTCTCCTCGTGTGGCAGTATTTATTTTTCTTCTCTTTCTACAATTCTCAATAATTCGGTTGGCAAGTTGCACTCCTCTTCATTTTTGCATTCATCAAATTCCCCGAGACAAACGACCGATTCAAAATCCATCTCTGGATCAGGATCGTCAGTGCCTGCATTATCGTTATCTAGAGTCCTGAAGGAAAAGAAAAACATGTATGGGTGAGAGGAAAATATCCCACACGAAACAGTCAAGAATTAAATTGGAAATAAAATGAAATGGAGTACTGAAATGAAGAAAAGGAAAAAATAATTGAATTCAAAAGAAATGAAATAAGAAAACTGTTTGCCATGAAAAGAGAAAAAATACATCTTTTATTGAAATTAAACAACAATGTCCATTCACCCTTACAAAAGATCACCTATTGCCTCGGATATGGGCAAATAGGGATAGTTCGAATATTACTCTGAAATACTCTTGTAAACCACAGTTAGTTTTTCCACCGACAAGTTGCTAGGCATGAAACCAGGTGGCAAAGGGTAGATTCTGGATCTATCTGCGTTGTCAACATCTTCTGTGGTTACGACATTGATGCTTAGATCTTCCAGAGCCACTTCTAAATCGGATGAGGTGGTCTCAAACACATAATCACCTGATTTGAATGTTTTATAAAGAGGCGGGAATATCATGAGCTCTCATTAAAATTCATTTTCGGTCAATCTGGCTATTCTTCTTTCACAGTTCTTCTGAATTTCTTTCCTCTTCTCATGGTGACTGGGCTGAAAACCAATCCCAAACTGATATAGTTTTGAAATAGGAAGGACTGGATTAATCATTACTTGCAGCTGCTTTCTAAACCCTCTTCTTATTTTGGCACATCATCCCAGAGTTTGTTTACTCTCTATCTTGGTGTATTTTGAGAGTCGAGGTTTACGAATCCTTCTTCCTTCTACCACGAATGTGGCATTCACGAACTTGAAGGAGTGAAATGAACACTCTACCTCCTCCTTATCTACCTCGATGTATGGAGCATCCGTGGTTACGCTTGCCATGATATCTTCTTCAACGTTTACGATCACCAAGGCTCCATTGATAACGAACTTAACTTTTTGATGCAGCGTGAATGGTACTGCACCAACTTGATGAATCCATGACCTTCCTAAAAGACAGTTGTAAGAAGTCATGATATACATCACTAAGAACTCAACCTTATAGGTGGCAGGTCTGATGGTCAACGACACCTCGATCTTGCCAATTACCTCTCTCTTTATCCCATCAAACACTCGAACCACGTTCTGGTAGGTTCTCATATGAGAGGTATCCATTGGCAGCCTCTTTAATGTAACCAAAGGCATCACGTTCAGGGCGGAGCCGTTGTCGATCAGTACACTTGGTAAGGCATGCCCCTTACAATACGTGGTAATAAGTAATGCCTTCTTTCGGCCTCTTCCTCCTGATGGAATCTCATCATCTGAGAATGAGATGAGATTATTAGCTTGAAAATTATTTACCAGTCGATCTATTTTGCTGACTGGTATATTTTACGGCACGAACGTCTAATTTAGAACTTTCAACAGTACATCACGGTGTGCCTCCGAGTTTAATAATAGTGTCAACATTGAAGTACGCGTTGGTAAGCTGTGGAGTTGTTCTACAACACTGTACTCGCTATGCTTCAAGAACTTAAGGAACTCTTTGGCTTCCTCCTCCTTTATGGGTTCGTTAATAGCTAGCACATTTTTCTTGAATAGCTCAAGCGATCTCTGCCCTAGTTTGCTATCACATTCTTTCGAAGTACTCACCTGACATTCGTACTTCCATGGCACATGTCGATTATCCTTGTATTGAAAAGGTCGGGGTGCCGTGATCACTACCTTGGATTGTGTAGTTGCTGATGTCATCGCTTTAAGGGTAATTATCAAAGGACTACCTTGCTGTATTTCTTTTCTGATGATTCTCCGGTAGCGCAAACGTCTGCTTCTAGGGAATCCTGAACTTCTTCGTAGAACTCCAGCTCCTTCCTGTCAATTAATAGCTGGACTAATGCTTTAAATTCTGGGTAATCATGCACCTCATGCCCATCTTGATCGTGGTAACAGCAACGGTTACTGTTTCCATTCCTAGTTACCTCTGACTGGGGTGCGAGAAGCACTGCTTTAACCATTTGGCTCCATATCCAAGCCAAAGAAGATTTTACCTCCGAAACACTTGATTTGACTCTCTTACCCTTCTCGGTATTGACTGCGTCGATTCCAGTCTCCTGATTATTAGGCAAGGAATTCTGCATGACGTTTGGCATTCTAGCGTTGAAATGAATCCAATTCTTGTTTCACATTCATTGTACAAGCCTCTTGAATGCGATATAACTTTCAATTGAATGCCCCTACACACCGTCATGGTATTTACAGTGCGCGTTCTCGTCATACCATCTCGGGTAAGGGGGCTTAATTGGATCCATAGGGTAAGGTGACACCACATGAGTATTGAAGAGTTGTTGGTATAATTCTTTGGATAACATAGGAATGTGATCGAATTGCTCACTTTCCCTTTCCTTTCTTGGTTCTCTCTAAGTTTGTTTAGAAGTACCGGATGGTACAACTGCATTGGTTTTTGAACTTGAGATCATAACACCTTTGTTGGCGTTGTAGGTGTTGACATTGTTGATCTCTCTGTCTTGTTTCTTCATGGGAGGCTTCTTACTGAAGTCACCTCCCTCGATTTTTCCTTGTTTTATGGCTAACTCGATCATCTCACCGGCCATAACTAGATCTGAGAAACTTCCTGATGTGATTGCCACCAGGTGCCCAAAGTAAGCTATATTCAGGGTTTATACAAACAACTTTCTAGTTTCCTTTTCATCCAAGGGTGGATGAACTTGCATAGCCAAATCTCTCCATCTATGTGCGTACTGTCAGAAACTCTCGGTATGCTTTTTTTTCAGGCTCTACAGCATAACTCGGTCTGGTCTCATATCATTAATATGCTTGTACTGTTCCAAGAAAGACTTGGCTAAGTCTTTCCACGTCTTGATATAAGATCGGCTCAGCTGTTTGTACCACCAGATAGCTGAATCAGACATGCTCTCCTGAAAAAAAAGGATCAAGAGTTGGTCATTGCCCACATATCCATTCATCTTCTGACAGAACATAATGATATAGGTTGAGGGGCAGCTATTCCCGTCAAATTTCTCGAACTCAGGGACTTTAAACTTTGGTGGAAGTACCAGATCTGAGACCAGGGTAAACTCTATTACATCCACTCTATAGTAGTCGTGGTCCCCTTTGATCATCTTCATCTGGTCTTCCAACATTTTAATCTTCTCTTTCATCTTCTTCGCCTTATCCTCCTCATCAAAATCCGGGATAAGGTAGTCATCCGGATGATTGTCAGGGTTGGTTGCAGAAGTTTGTATATTTGCAATAGATACGGCTTTCCCTTTGGTAGTAGTGGAGTCCCCTTGCAGTCCGAGTAAGATCTCGAGTGAAAAAACCACTTGTGGGGTTGGTGGTATAGTTAAACTCTCAGATGAACCTGCCCCTGATGCACTTGTCAGTTGTAAACCAGACAACTTGGCCACGATTTGATCGACCAAGGACTCCTGGCTTTTAGTGATAGAATCCAAGGTACTTTGACTGTTCTGGGCTATCTTATTCTCTAGCTCTTTCTGCAATTTCCCCATGTTCTCCTCAATTTTTTGATCTTGGCTTCCATTTGTCTCTTCTTTGTTCGAGTGTTGTGCGGATGATGAATGTCTAATGCTTGATGAGGTAAACTCAGGGTTTGCTCTTTCTTCCCGAGACATGTTCTATTAGTTAATATGAATGTAAAAACATGGAAAATATAAAAATAAACATGAATTATAAAATGCAATGAATGTAATGCATTATGTATGTAATTTAGAGGCATTGATCCACAAAAGTGTCTATTATTATAAATAATCCTTATTTAAACAAAAGTGTTTTATATTTTAAGAGACATAAAAATAATCAAATATACATCCTGACTAAATCTTCTAGACCCCGAACATCCTCTAATAGGTTGACAAGTCTTATTCCTTCATTTGTTACTGGTTGAATGCCTTATCGAACCACTCCAGCTTCCCTTGTTAGGCCATGTAAATGATGAGCTGCCTTTTGTACTTGCTCCAGGAAATCGCAAATGATTGCATCTCTAGCCTTCACTCTCTGCTGAGTCTGCTCCCAACGGAAACACCACAGTAAACCTCTGTCAAAAGGCACTATCTGAAGATCGCTTGCTTTCTTCTTGAATCCTTCCACAATAGCTTCTAACTCAACTATTGTTTTGCCATCTCGCTCCTGTTGTTTCTGAAGAGATTTTGCCAGATCAACTACCTGGATTCTCAAATACTTGTTCTGATGGTGGCTGTCTATCAAGCGCCTCTGAGCAGTCTTCAGCTGTTCTCTCAGAGTCTCTCTCTCGTCAAGCCCTTCAAACTTCCTTTTTAGACTGTGAGATTCATATTTCCAGCACTCGAAAGTTCTTTTTAGATTGGAGTTACTCTGGACTTGCTCTTGGTACCTTTTTCTCAAATCCTTAAGCTCAAAGCATATATTCTTCTGTTCCTTCTCTAGCTTATCTGCTCGATCCTTCTGAGTGTCAGTATCTAACTTCCATTGATGGCGTTCAGCCTCAAGTTCCCTTACTCTATGCTTCAGATTATTCTTTACAGCTTCAAACTCTTCCTCTGCTATCTCAAGTTCAGAAGGGGCAGGCCTAAGATGTTTCTCCATGGTCCGAGTGTCCTCATAGTCTGGCACCGGGATGTTGTCATTTTTCCTAAATCTTTGCCACTCCAAATAGTTCAAAGTAAACATATCTTTAGAAGCTATGACATCCATCCAGAACACTTTGTTCCATGACTCAGCTACCTCTTTGATCATCTTTTTGTAGTTGTCTCCATGGTACACAAAATCTGATCCAACTAATCCGTATGTGGCTGGGACAAACTGACGTGCCCCATACTATTGAAGTGCTAGAAGCGGAGAATACCCATCTCCTCCCCATAATCCAAGTAGGGTCATAGTGTTTGAATCCTCAGACTGGAAAAGAATGTCACTGTGGAACAACCAGGGGGCTCTCCAGGCAATATCTCGGTCCTGAAGATGCGTAAAGACCTTCATCCATTTTTCTTTCGAAGCGCCTTCATGCCATTTCAAAGTGATAAATTCACCTAAAGGTGAATAAGTGGTACTGAATTGGTGATAGGTAACCCTGTTAGTTTTCTAAAAATGGCTGTGAATCCAGACTTGAAGAAGCTGAGCACACCCAATGAACCTTCTTCCACCAGTCCTTCTGCAATGGTTGAGAGAGCGAAAGGTCTCGGCTAAGATGGCTGGTGCTGGATTTATACGCATTGGGAGTTTTTCAAATAGCTCCACTACCGTTGCATCAATATATCCCAAAGTCTTCGGGAATATAATCAGACCGTACAAACCCAGTGCGAACAGATCTATTTCCTTACATTAATCGGGATGGTTCTTCAACAGTTACTTGATATTAAGCCGAGCATTTCCTTCCCCGTTGCCTTTACATCGAGCCTGGTCAGTTACCCATTTCTCACCAACCTCGATAACCTTGGCCAGTAAATTCTTGAAAGACTGACTTTTGATGTGTTTAATGTAGGCTCGCTCCATTCTGATGCTTTCACAGTGCATCAGTGTAGTGTACTCTTCGATGGTGGGCACCATGTCCTCCTGGTTAAAAGTAAAGCAATTGTATCCTGAGTTCCATAATTGAACCAATGCTCTGATTAAGGGCTCATCAGTCTTGACATGAAGTAAAAATACAATATCACCGTACCGCTGGCTGAACTTCTGTTTTCGGTCACTCTTCCAACTGTCCCAGAAGTCCCGAAGCTCTTTCACATCTTTCTGCTTTAGGCTAACGGAGGCGTAGCTAACCAGCTCTAATACATAGCTTCTTGAATATTGTCTCCCTTCTCTTTCTGAGTCTTCTCAAACCATAGTCGTACCTCAGTGTTTTTTATCTCTTGCATTATAACCCCTTTGTCCATTAATTCAAATTATTTGTGTGTAATAAACACTGTTTTAGGGATCAACAGCCTCTTTTATGATGCAAATGCTAGAAAAAGACAAACACGAAAGCAAAAAGTTAGTTAAAATAAAAAATATATAAATGATGAAATAATGAAAGAAAAGTAGAAAGACAAACAAATAATATAGTTAGGGTAAAAATATCTGAGGTTTTGAAATGGGGTTTCAGGGTAGGCTCTAATTCTCCATAGTCTCCCGGTTTAGGTTCTAAAAAAAGTGTCGAGTTCTCCTTACTGGTGCCCGTTGGGCTTGCCAGACCCTTAGTTCTACGCCCATTACAAGCTTATGTGGACTAAGATAAACTTGAGAGGAAACATTCCCTTATGTCAGTGCGGTGAATAAATTCACACGAAGACATAAAGTATATGAATCCTGAAGGCTACTTGCTAGGCCTGTGCGGAGAATAAATTCTCACAAGGCGTCATTTTAATCCCCACTTAAAAATAGGGTTTGAATCTCGAGTATAGAGCCTTAGATGAAAAAGACTTTAAGGGCTGAAATCATTGAGAAAACCGTCAGTACAACTATTTATTTGAAAAAAATAATCAAAAGTACGTAATAAGGATTGAAAAATTACCTTAAAATTTAAGCTTACCATTTTCATAAAAAAAAAGACAACTGAAAATTACCTTAGCCTGACTCACTTACCTAAGGTGTCCCCAGTGGAGTCGCCAAGCTATCGGAACTGTCTTTCGGATAGGGCCGAAATTGGGCTTCGACTTGAAAAATGTGGATTGGAGTCGCCACCGATTTTTTACTTTAAAACAAATGGGTAGATCGGATACCTTATTTCTTACCTGATCTGCATCTTACCAAAAGATGTGTCGTATTCGGGAGTCGGTTACAATCAAGGAAGTGTTAGCACCCTTGAACTGCCTTTTCGGTTACAATCATGGAAGTTTTAGCACCTTTGATTGACTCAAATGCCCTTAAAAGATATAAATTGTTAGATAAAAAATGAAAATTAATAAAATAAAGAAAATAAAACAACAAATGAAATAAACCAAAGAAAATAAAAAAAAAAGATAAAAAAAAAGTGAATAAAATAAAATAAAATAAAGAAAATGGAAAAAGAAGTGAAATAAAAAAGTAAAAATAAGATATATAATAATATTAATAAAAATAATAATAGAATATATAACAATAATAATGATAATAATAATGAGAGGTAAAATATATGTGTATATATAAAAGTATAAATAAAACATCAGGTGAGAAAAAATAATAAATAGAAAAAAATAAGAATAATAATAACAAACCAAAAATAAAAATAGTAAAAAAAAGAATAATAAAAATTAAAATAAACGACTAAAAATATGAAATGTATATATAATAATAAGAGGATTAATTTGAAAAAAAGGTAAAATTTTAGGGCCAATTTAAAAGGATTTTGGGGTAGAATCGAAATAAAGGGGGTCAAAATGAAAGATTAATAACACGGGGGACCATAAGGGGATCCGCTCCGGTCAGGTCGTGCTTCATGGGTCATATAAAGGCAACTTTCGGCCTAAAAATCTTCATTTTTTCATTTTAACCTTAAAACCCCCCGTTTTGAGAACTCTCTCTCAAATGTTCTTCATATTGAAGAACAAACACTTGGGTTCTTGATGAATCGAGAATCCAGCTACCAACGCCGCCTTGCTGGCCGCCGTTCATCGGCGGTGAATTTTTTTTCTTTTTTTTTTTAAAATATGAAATCCACTTTTGTACTGTTTTCATAAAAATGAAAAAAATTCAAAAAAGAATGATCCTCGGGGGTAGATCTTGGTTCGAAAACTTCGAAACCCCTTTTTTCGTCGACGATTCTATTTTAATAAAAAAACGATGAGCAAAGGTCAACACATGCAAGGCAAGAAATAACCATAACAAAGGTAAAATGAAACTACCTTTTATTTCTTTACTTTTCGAAAAAGATACAAGGGCTTTCGATTGCTCCTCTCTATTTGCTGGTAATCTCGTAGTAATCTGTGTGGATTTGTGTGTGTTTTTGCCAAGTAATCATAGTAAACTCTAAGTGTTCGGTTTTACATTTTTATTTATAGGTAAAAATAGTCCTATTTTTAGACTACTTTGAGTCCTAATAGAACTATAACGCTTGTTTGATGGTTGTGGATGAATCCCGTGTTCCCACGCTGCTGATGGCCGAGAAAATCGGGGCTCGACCGAAACAGAGGGCCGATCGAAGAGTCCTCTAGAATGAGGGTTATGGTACTGTTGATGAAGAGAAGGGATTAGGGTTAAAAAACCCTAATTCGCCAGCTCACTCCGACGTGTTATGAACCTAGTTGTGGCTCAGGTTGTGGGTTTGGGCTTCAGCAGATCCGAACTGTGCATGTTGGGTTGGTCCACTGTTAGGCTATATGTTTTGTAAATGCTTGTTGGTCCTATAAATGTAACAAAATAAATGAATATATATATTATATAATATAATAACGTAACTATATTAAATATTGGACAAAATTTAGTGTCTTCAGAATCAAAATGACATTATTTTGAAAAACTTGAATGTACTCTAAAATGACGTCGTTTTGGTGAGTAAAATATGAGAGAGAGTAAAGTTTAATGACTCATGGTGTAATTTACCCTTTTCCTTCTCTTCTCCATTTTCTCTCTGCCGACCACTACGTCATTTTCATTCCGACCACCGTCGACTTTCGTAGATGGTGGCCGTTAGGTCCCAAAATGGGATGGGTTAGTTCATCTCGACCCCCTGAGTCTGAATTTGATGGTTGTTTCACCGAAAAATATCCCAAAACCCATGAATTTGAATTGAAAAGTTTCGGTTTCCTCAACTTTCAATCTCAAATTCATGGACTTCAGAGCAACTTTCGATAAAATGGAGGTCATATTCGAACTCACGACGTCGAGACGAAGCGACCCATCCCATTTTGGGACCAAACAACCACCATCTAGGCAGTCGACGGTGACATTCGACCACCTTTCTATTTTTATTTTATTTTTTTAATTATTTTATATTAAATAATAATTAAAAAATCGATGTCATCATCTATTAGAGAGAAAACGAGAGAGTGAGCAAAATGATTCAATCTGTAAAGTTCAGTGACCAAAATAGAAAAAAATGAAAGCTGGACGAGAAAAATAGGAAAGCAAGTATAGTACATTGAGAATATGTGTGATTTACCAAAGAAAAAAGTACAGACGCATTTGAAGAATACGGAATAGTGTTCACTCAACTCTGGTCTCAGAATTACTCAACTGTGTAATTTACTAGCTCTGTTCACTCAACTGAAAGGTTTCATTGTTTGGGCCAAATTTCAACAAAATAAAATACCAACCTGTTCACGGTGGGACTCGGGCTCACAATCTCCCGCTCCGGAGGCGAGCGCCTTATCCACGCCAACAACTTTAATGCTCGGTTCTATATTGTTAAGTTCATATTCGCTTTTTAAAGCTGAAACAATTAATGAGACTAATGCCAGTATGCCACTGCTAAAAGTCAACACAGCTACTAAAACCTATAGTGCTTTTAATTTAGGGTAAAGTATAGTAATGGTCACTGAACATTTCTGAAGCTTGCATTTAGGTCCCCAACTTTTAAATCTTACAATACAGTCTCTCAACATTTATTCCATTTGTAATATGGTTCCCCAACTTAAACCACCATTAGAAAATTAGGGTAAATTATATAAATGGTAATTGAACTTTTTAGGGACTTGAATTTAGGTTTCCCAACTTTTAAAACTTGCAAATCAATCCTCAATTTCATTCTAAACCCCAAATTTTAAAGTAATTCAATTTCATTCTAAACCCTAAATGAACCATGTTTTCCTTATATATGTTATTCATTCCCTGGATTTGTTTTCCTGTCTTTGAAAACTGAAGTCCTTGACAGACAGATCAGATATTCTTTTTTCTCATGTTTCTCACTATATTTAGCACAAGAAAATTGTATGAAGCTTGCGGTAAATGGCACTCGGGATGGTGGGGGCTGAAGTGTTCCCTATTGGTCGTATCGATGGTGGTTTCATTCTTCGTTCCTCCGGGTTTTATTCATATGTATGGTATGTTTGCTTTGTGAACCAAATTATTGAAGCACGGAAAATCATCTTTAGACCAACTTATTAATGCATAGCATAAAACTTGACCAAAATTTTGTTCAACAGAGATGCATATTATGTGAAGCTTGAAGCATATAAAGTGAACCTATGTCCATCAAAAACAGGAACTGCAATAACGCGCGAGCTTAAACTCAGTTCAATGCACCCGGTAAGAAAGTCCTAACCTTCTAACAGCAGACCAACAGAGGAAAACAACATAAGCGGCCATAATTCCTGAAGATAAAAGACCTCGATTAACCTGCATTAAATGAAATGGTTGTCCTCTTTGTATCAATTCACTTTAGATGAAAAGAATCGATTAACCAGCAGGTGAACAGAATCGCATTCATATAAGCGTAGGTAGTCAATGATGATCCATGCTATAACAATTAACAAAGAAGTAAAGCCAAAACATCACGGTAATGAGTTAAGACACTGTCATATTTGTTACATGACAAGGATCACATCTATGCTAGTTATTTCTTCCCCTTTCTCGACAGAGATTGTATTGTCTGTATCATTACAAAAAGTGCAGGAAAATACTCGCAATCAAAGAAATTGATTCCTTGAGGAGCATACCTTTGAATGCATGGACATAGCCATCATCACTATGACCAGAATAAAAGTCCATGTAATGAAGAATATGTTGAGAGAACATGATTCTTTAGGGGCATAAAAATAGTACATGGACACAATTCCGCAGATGGAAGCAACGTAAAAAACCGTCGAGGTAAATAATGCAATGGAGCAGATGCTGAATGAAAAGAAGATAGTGATTTGTCAGCAAATAATTACATCATTTTAAGAAAATGAAAAGTTCCAAAAACACTACCTTTTTTTGCTTTGCTCATCAGGTGCCCAGTATTTATTCCACCATCTGATAAACTCGATCACGCTTACAAGTTGCAGAAGGAGAAAAACCCTGTATCATATGAGCACAAAACTACATATTTAATCAAGAGACCGAAAATAAAACAATAATCTTCATGCAAGTAATGAGTTCAGCCAGTTTTGCTGTGAAACTTTGATTCTGATTGGTATATATTTTGCTGCAAGTCCATTGAATGTTAAATGGTTGTAACAATAGATTACAATGAGCACCTTGATGCAAACACAAGAATTCTGTTGAGGGTGATTTCAAAAACGAAAAGATGTTAAATTAAAGTTGGGAACTGGGAAGTATAAAGCATACCCTGCACCGATGCGAGCAACTTCTCCTGCAAGAAGAGAAAATAAACTCCTGAATTCATGGTACCATGAAAAACCAAAAGTTAAATGGGAAAAGAAATACCTTTTCTGTAGTTTGTAATTGATATTACTCATAATGATGTAATTGTTTAAGTTGAGCTCTGGTTTTGTTCATAATAGTCATTAGCATAGCATTTCAAGCTCTTAGATTTGGTTCACAAAGCAAACATACCATACATATGAATAAAACCCGGAGGAACGAAGAATGAAACCACCATCGATACGACCAATAGGGAACACTTCAGCCCCCACCATCCCGAGTGCCATTTACCGCAAGCTTCATACAATTTTCTTGTGCTAAATATAGTGAGAAACATGAGAAAAAAGAATATCTGATCTGTCTGTCAAGGACTTCAGTTTTCAAAGACAGGAAAACAAATCCAGGGAATGAATAACAGATACAAGGAAAACATGGTTTATTTAGGGTTTAGAATGAAATTGAATTACTTTGGAATTTGGGATTTAGAATGAAATTGAGGACTGATTTGTAAGTTTTAAAAGTTGGGGGGACCTAAATTCAAGTGCCTGAAAAATTCAATTACCATTTATATAATTTACCCTAATTTTCTAACGGTGGTTTAAGTTGGGGACCATATTGCAAACGGAATAAATATTGGGAGACTGTATTGCAAGTTTTAAAAGTTGGAGACCTAAATGCCAGCTTCAGAAATGTTCAGTGACCATTACTATAATTTACCCTTTAATTTATAAAGGATCACACTTACTCCTCATTAGTAGCCATAGAATAGCCAGCTGAGAAACAACAATTCTCACGTTGGCGTTTTGAAAGTTAAAATGAGTTGATATATTGGTGTTGTAACATTAAGACGTAAATTTAAACACATTCAAAAATATATCTTTCTTCTGATTTAGTAGTTTGAAATTTATCTAATTTAAATATAGTATATATTATAGATTACAATCGCTACAAGAAATTTTTACTATTGTGATAAATTTAATTTTCTCAAAATTAATTTTGTCACTATTAATAGTTTTTCGTAACAAAATAAATAATTGTCGCATTAGATTAAAAAAAATATATAATTATGACAAAAGCTAAAATCGTCATAATAATTTGTCACGATTAACAAACATGTGCAACATATGATGACAAAATAAATTTTATTACTAATTTTTGTCACAAATGTTTCCCTCCAATTTTTTAGTGCCAAATTGAAGGCATATAATGTCAACTTTTGCAACTAAAAGTTTTAGTAACTATGATAAAAAAAAATTGTCACAACAAATAATGAGATTTATATTTATTGTGACAAATTTTGTTTGTAATTATATATTTAAATTATAGTGACAAAATTTATAGTCACAAATGATTATCTCCAATTTTTGGTAAAAAAACAAAATCATATAGTGACATGTTTTGTAACTATAAGCTATAATTATTGTTACAAAAAAAATTCTCACAACAAATAATGAAATTCAAGTTTTTAGTAAAAAAAATAGTGTTTGTCATTATATATTTTAATTATACTGACAAAATATATTGTCACAAAGATTTTCTTCCATATTTTTTTTGCGCCAAAAAAATCATATATTAACAAATTTTGTAACTATAAGTGTTAATAATTATTACAGAAAAATTATCACAAAAAATAATGATATTCACGTTTTTATGACAAATTATATTTATAGTTATAAATTTTAACTATAGTGATAGCATATATTGTTATAACTATTTTTCTCCACTTTTTTGTTTCAAAAGTTATATTGATAATTTTTATAATTATAATTTATAGTTATTATTATATAAAAATTATCACATCAAATAATAAAATTTAAGTTTTTTATAATTAATTATTTTTGTATTTATATATTTTAATCATTATAAAAAATTATACTATCAGAACCATTTCTCCCTATTTTTAGTGTCAAAAATGTTATATATTAACAAAATATATTGTTATAAAGATTTTCCTCCATATTGTTTTGTGTCAAAAAAATCATATAATAACAATTTTTGTAACTATAAGTGTTTATAATTATTACAAAAAATATTTTCACAAAAAAATAATGGTATTCATATTTTTTTGACAAATTATACTTGTAATTATAAATTTTAATTATAGTGATAACACACATTGTGATATTTTTCTCCACTTTTTTGTTTCAAAAAGTTATATTGATAAGTTTTGTAATTATAATTTATAGTTATTGTTATAAAAATTAGCTGCTCTCAATCTGACGTTGGGGGCAACCTACCATCCTACCTCCCCCTTACTCCATTATATATGGGAATAAGGGTCAACTAATTTTTAATTTCTTATAAAAATATTATCACATCAGATAATAAAATTCAAGTTTTTTTGTAATAAATTATTTTTGTAGTTACATATTTTAATCATTATGAAAAATTATACTATCAGAAATATTTTTGCCTATTTTTTAGTGTCAAAAATGTTGTATAGTAAAAGTTTTATAGTTATTGTTATAGAAAATTTATAACAACAAAAAATTTATTTTTTAATTAATAAATGATTTTAGTTTTTTATGAAAAATATATGTTTGTAGTTATACATTTTGATTATAATGATAAAATATAATTATTACTTTTGATTCAATTGAAAATATGAAATAGATGTACTAAACATAGTAAATTTAGTCAAAAGAAAAATTTATGCCAAATTTATCTATTAGTAAACTAGTAATTTTTTAATGATTTTTTTAAAATAACTACAAAAATCATAGATGAAAATATTTGAAAATTTAATGATAAGTTTAGTGACAAAATGAAATGTTTTTAAAATTAAATTTTTTAAATAAATTTGGGATGAATACAAGGTAGTACCTATTTAAAAACTCTTAATCATTTGATAATAAACACTCAAACCCCTAACATACACAGTGCTCGAACCTACGACATCAATTGATAATATCAATTCTTTAGCTACTGAGCTCATTTGACTTGTATTAAAAATTCAGTAATTATTGTAATCTACCTTGTTTATTTATTTTTGAATTATGGATTCAAACCCTGAATTCTATAAATGTAGATATTCAAACCCATAAAAATACATAAGGCCAAGCCCAAATATAACTTATCGGCCAGGAGTAGGGGATCGTCTACCTCTTGCGAGCGCTTTAAAGCGGTTCAAAATAAAGAGCCTTTTAGACACACTCATCACAGGCTTTGGACGAGAACTTGGAGTCCAATCCTTCTTTGAATAAGGTCTCGCAGAGCCTGGGGGAACCTCACAAAGTTTAATGGAAATGCTGCTCACCTAGATGCCGTGCTGGTGCATATGTTCCACGTGCTTCTACTGGCCAAGCCAACCCTATCTCGTTTTGTGAGAAGTCGCTGTTTCTCAGAACATCGCCAGAAAACATCTAAACCGAGTTTTTACTTTCGATAAGGTTTTCTTTTTGTGACTGTTAAGTTTAATTATTTAATAGTAAAATTTGATTTGTTTGCTGCTGTAAATGTTGAATTTGTTTTGTGTTTTTTATGTTGAATAGGTATTTGGGCCATCAACACAACAAAAAGATATGTATTGGAACAAGCTGTTGTTCCCATTGTGAATGAAGTTTTATAAGGTTTCAACTGTACTATCTTTGCATTCTCTTTTTACTATTACAATTCATATCAAGGAAGCTACGCCAGAAGGTGAAGAGCTTATAAAGTGTGGGAAGCTGAATTTGGTTGATTTAGCAGGCTCAGAAAATATATCCCGCTCTGGTGCTAGGGATGTATGTATTTCTTGCATATTTGCTAGTCAATTTGGAAGTTGTTACCAGATACTATTTTAGTTAATATCATTAACGTTTTGTTTGAGGTTGACATTTATAGGGACAAGTTATTTGGATGATTTTTGCTAGTAAACAACGGATTAATATGCCTGAGATTTTTCTATTTTCGAAGTCGTTGCAATGTTGAACTGCTTGGTGTTTCATATGCATGCAACTATGATGCTACTGCCTTTATTTATTTATCTTTCTCGATATAGTAAAACGTTCGTTTGAGTTTACCATTATAAAAAATTTGGGTTTGAAATTCGACCTCGTTTTTAAAACTTGAGTTTGATTTTATTCGATTCAAGTAAGGTTGATAAATCTTTATTGGATTTGTGAAATATTTTAGTAAACATGATTACGATATAGTTTTTGTGTTTGATGATAAATTAGGCTAACCTCATGCACACCTAAATACAAAGTTATGTCAAATTTATTTCGTCCGAATATTTTGTCAAAATAAAAAATTGTGACAAATTTATTTAATTAAAATAACAATTTATAACAAATATTAATTTCTTATTATAAAAAATTGTGACAAATAATATTCTTTCATAATAACAAATTGCAACAAAATTATTTAGTCACAGTAAAAAGTTATAAAAAATATTTATTGACGAAATAAAAGTAGTGAGAAAATAAATTTTGTTGTAATATGTCTTTTTGTCACGAAAAGTTTTTTTGTTTGATGTTATAATTTAACTTAATTGTGACGAAATTTACTTTTTGTGATAAAATAATTATTTTATTTTAACAAATATTTTATCTCTGTAAGTTACATTTAGTGACGAAATAGCAATTACGACAAAATAATTTTTATTGCCTTATGTATTTTCGTCACAAAAACCCTTTATATTTGATGCTTAAATATAAGTTAGTTATGACAATTTATTTCTCGTGACGAAATGGTTAATTGATTGTGACAAATATTTTATTGCAATAAGTTAATTATATTAATGAAATTTTATTATTACAAAAAATAATATACTATGGTAACGAATATAATTTTGTCACAATATACTTTACATGAAAAAATTATTCTAATAAACACGACAACAAATAAAATTAATCAGAATAAATATATCGTGATAAATTTAATACTTTTAGTCGTAAATAATTTTGTTGAAACCATCTAAATTCTTGTAGTGAATTACAAAGAAACAAGCAATACATGGGATGAGGGGGTTTCCCCCTTGTTTTGTACGGTAGGTTAAATGTACTACTTCCTACTTTTTAATCATTGCGTACACTGGAAAGGTGGGTTTGGTTTTGTACCTATAAGGAATCTTCTTTTTCTTGAGCAAAAAGTTAGCAATGGAAATAACAATCTTCCCTGGTTCACTAATATAAAATGAATTCCTAACACTCCCTCCTTTCTTCTTATCCTTCTCGTTTTGGATTAACACTCTGTAAGATCCTTCATCGTCCGGGATGAACTCTTCCTTGTACGATACGTCCCATGCTCCCACCACCGTTAAATCCCAAATCATTGTCATTCCAGCCTGATATAATCACATATGTACATTGCTTATTTTCTTACAAGATGAATAGTCTTTTCGGGTTACTATATTTGTACCTTAGTGGTTGGAATTTGGATGTGCTCAGTAGTATTTGCTTTGGCCTTAACAACTAAAGCCTTGTCTTCTGTGGAAAACTCTCCGTCGTTCTCTCTTTTGAGACCTCCGTATTCGACCGGGAGGTTTTCTGGAGGTATAAATCTAGTTTCGAAACAAGAAGATGACAATGGAAGATTTGACATCGGAAAAACTAGAATTCATGAGTAAATTATTATGGCATTGCTTACTTGAGAAGAGTGCTGGTAACTTTCCCTGGTCTGGCAATCACAACCCTACCGTTCTCAGTTTGAGCTTTCAGCCGTGAAGAAAACACATGGGATATATAAAACCACAAGGGAACATTTATAATTATCTGCAAGCATCTCAATGGTTATGATATTGATCGATTATACACACACATATTTTGCTCTTACATTTCGATGGATGAACTCGGAATAAGGATCTTGTAACAACTTCCAAGATTTTCGAGAAACAGAACGAAGTTCCTTTGTGGTCTGCCCCGATGAGTGCTTCAAATCTAAGATCTGAACAATGGAGTTCGCTCCACCGGCTTCAAACTTGAGTTCCTTGATAGCCTTCTCCAAGAATTGAACTCTCCACGTATTTCATTTTGGATTTGATTGTCTTTCAAGGCAGCATACATGTTGTAATACAGAGGGTGACCTTCCTTGTCTCTGCTATTTAGATATCCTAGGTTATCAAAATCATCACCCAGGTTTTCTTCGATGATTTCATCGACTTTGAATTCCTTCCGCCATTTTAACGTCCCGCTAAGCATTTCGAAAGCCTCATTAACCTTGTAATCTTTGGCTTTCAAGAATTTCAACAACACTATCTGTTCCTTCATGGCGTTTGCTTGGCAACAAAGGCACACCCCAAAGTTTAATCTCTTTCAGTTCTTCAATTGCCGCGTTTTCTTCTCGACTAACTTCGCTGCTAGGTTTCCCCAAGAGATAATTCCCGAGAATCGACTCTTCAACTCGACTCCTGAATTCGACCAGGGCCTTATATTGACTTAGCTTCTTTCCCTTTGAAACATTCTTTCCATTTTCTGGAACTGATGAAGGTTCTTCACAGGTTTCCTCATTGGGTTCTTGAACTTGGAGGGCAATCTCATATTCAAATGCATTAGCCATGTTTTGATCCTGAACCCTGCCAGAATCTTTCGATTTGTTCTTCGTTTCTTTTTTCTTCCCCATAGCTGGGAAATGGAACCAGACGGAAACTAAATCCCTGAAGGTGAAGAGATTTAATGAAGACAGATAAACAAAGAACAGGCGCCAAATTTAGAGTCAAATGCATGAATTAAATTTTAGCCCATGCCAGGTTTGCAAACCCTTGAAATAGCTTCTTCTTGGCTAAAAAGAATTGGTGTTTCTTTTTTTTTTCTTCTTCGACCTGTTTGGATAACTTGTTTAATAGGTTATAAAAAGGAATGGCTTTTTGTATGCTAAAACACATATAATTATCCAACAACAAATAGGAAAAATAATTAAGTAAATTTAACAAAATAAAGCATATATATATTGTGTTTAGAATTTGCAATGTGTTTGAGAAAGAATCGAAATCAGGAGTCTGAATCCGTGGATTGAAATACGACAAATGTATCGAATACGAACTTCATATATGTCTGTATTAGAAGTACAAAACATTATTAAAGGACCTGATAAACTAGCATTCATTGGGACTGGTCTTCATAATCTTATTCGCTACTTAGTGTTTCAACCATAAGTTACCAGCACAAGAAGTCATGCATTGTAAATTAAACTTGGGAAACACTCTTTAACTACTCATTCTCAATCATGCTTTATTGTTACTGCTGGCTCATTACCATCTACTATCTCTGCAACACTCATGGTTTCCTTATGGAAGGTGGGAGATGCAATCACCTTGAATTCCTCATTGGTAGAATGGGGGGCACCCATCATATTTTCATTACAAGCCTCGACAGGAACAATGGGATTAGCCTCAGTGGTGCCAGAGTTTTCGTTAAGCTGTCTTTCGGACTTTGAGTCAGCTTCCAGTTCCTCAAATTTGGAGATGACCTGATGAAGCTCATCATGTAGATTCAGTGCCTCGAAGAGAACTCCATCGTCATCAGTAGTGCTTTCTATGATCATCTGAATAACAGGCTGTGACTGCTTGCACTTCTTAAACATGCTCTCCGTCAGCTCGTCCTGCAATCACTCAAGATTACATAGGAAGAACAAAAAGCTTCATGATGAAGTTGATAATATCATATGGAAAGATATAACAAAAGCTAAAATACAATAACATTTCATTTACTGCCATGCCAAATGACTACATAAGCATAAATGTGTCTTGCAGAAAGGACCGTGAAATACAAAGTACACAATCACAGTTAAAATCATGATTTCATGCCAAAAGCAGGGTAATTACCAATGTAGGTTTCGGCTCTGTTTCCTTACTCAACATGCTAGAAAGCACCTCAAGGCTGTTCCGAGTTACTTCAAAAACTTCCTTCTTTTCTTCGGCGGAAAGACTAGCATAACTATAGGTAAAATCACCGCTGTCTGGCTCCGTGTTATCGACAGGATAGTTTTCCGAGGGAGGCAAACTCATGCAAGACTCCAAGGTAAAGTGCAAAGGGGTGCATTTCCCGTTGGCTACCGGTGGATCACTTTTTTCTTTCAAGCTCTGCTTTATAGGGGAAAAGGTAAGCAAAATGCTGGAGAACTACTCTCTTTAAATGCATGATATCTTACATGCTATTAGTGTTTGGCACATTTGAAAGGCAATTTAACAGAAAAAAGGGGGTTTTACCACATAAGTTCGGTGAAACACAGGCAGGTGAGCAAGATCCCGGGACTGTCCCCAAACACCTATCAACTGCAAAGCCCTTCCTCTGTTTCCTCGATGGGTGTGCGGATTCTCGATCATCTTCACCATCTCTTCCAACACTCCCTCGGAAGCCACCTCGGAAGCCACATTGGCGCAATTCGTGGTACAAGCTTCCAACAAATCAAGGCTCAACGATTGGGTGACGTTGTTTTTGGCCGATATCTTCTTCTTGATGGCCCTAACGATATCGGTTGCTTCGAAGTCTAGGCTGTTGATCATGGCACATATCTTCATGTTCAATCCCCAGTTGGGTTCTTGTAATGTGTCCAATGTGGCCTCATCGACGATTCTGGATTCGGGTGTGGGGCCTTGAAGGATTTCTTTCATTTTCCCACTCACCATTCTACTCATTTGAGCTCCGCCCGTTTTCAGTTTCTCGCCCCATTCGGATAGCTTCGTTTTATCCATACCCTCCTTGTGTTAGGACGTTAACATTTACCCAAAGTACAGTATGGAACTGTTTAGAAGAAAAGATGGGGGAAATTAAGGATATTATAGCATAAACATTAAGGTAAGAAAGGAATAAAAGAATGAGTAGTTGTGGGGGGAAGAGAGAAAAATGAAAGCTTTGGTTATGAATTGGAATTGGTCATTTGCATGTCAAGTTCGTTAGCGGAGAGAGAGATTAGGAGAGAATGGTCCGAGTCTACGATACGCGTGGCTCCAGGGCCCGATGCGTTGGATCCCCCGACGCATGTGTTCCACGTTTTCTTTCCCTTTTAATGAAAACAATATACAGCAGTTTCTCATTAGGCAGTATAAAGCAGTATAATGATAAAACTAAACCTTAAGATTTTAATTTTTAAGTAAAATAACATCGATTGGATGAAAACCGTTAATTGACTTACAGTCAACACATATTGTTAATGTAACATTCTCAAATATATTTAATTGACGATGTATTTGTACTTGGTCATTCATTGAATGATGTGATACATACCATATTATTGATGTTGTATATGTCAAATCATCAATGTTATACATTTCACTATCTTTTTGCTAAGATATTTCCGTGTTGGTGTATGAGCTGGAGATGAGTTGGTTTTAACTAATCCTCCATGTGTTGTTAGGCTGTTAAATGTTGTTAGGATGTTAAGGGTTAGTTGAGGTGGTTATGAGCTGTTAAGCTTCTTGATTTGTGTTAGCCAATTGTATAAATACATCTCTCAATTATTGAGAGTAATATGTTGAGATGAATGAAGTTTTGTGTTCCAGCTATTTTTCATTTTCTTGTTTACTCTACACTGCTCATCGTTCTTAGAGCAATATTATAACATGGTATCAGTCGCCAAATCCTAGAGTCCTTCTTCGTTGTTCGCTATTCGCTTCTCTTTCTCGATGCAGTTAGTTCATTCGCGATGACAGTTAGGTGCTGAAGGTAGTTACGAGTCTTGAAGGTCAGGTGGTACAAAGATCGTTCTTGATTTCTTGATCAGTGTGCTTTCTTGACTGATTTCCATGGCGTCTTCTCCGGTTAGTTTGAATGTTCAACACATTCCTAAACATGACATTGTAAAGTTTTCAGAAAGCGCTTACCTCTTGTGGAAGCATCAAGTGATGTTGATTATTGATGGATATGGTCTGTTGAAATATGTGTCTACTCAGGACAAGAAGAAGAGAACCCAACCTTTGTGGTATATAGGCAGCAAGACAAACTCTTGGCATCTTGGCTCCTAACCACTGTGAGTATAGAAGTTCTCCCTCATCTCACTGGTCTCACGACAACTCTTTCTATTTGGAGTGCCATTTCACGACTTTTTGGTGCAAGGTCTAGTGCAAAGATATCAGCCCTTAGACATAGCCTTCACTCACAAAGGAAGGCTGGTTTAACAGTAAGTGAGTATCTGGCAAAAGTCAAGTCTATTTTTGATATACTAAATGCAGCAGGAAGTTTAGCGACTGAGCAAGAACATGTCAATGTTCTTTTGGCCGGCTTTTCCATAGAGTTTGAGTCCATAATTGCTATAGCCTCTCGAGATTCCCTGTCATTGAACGTTCTAACTGAGATGCTTCTTGATTGTGAAGCTCGACAAAAGCTTTTTCTATATGAAAGTGGCTCAGCTAATATGACTGTTAATTCTAGTGATAAAGATGAATTGAAGCCCACTAGTACTTCTGCACCTCAGTCACAACCAAACTCCTTAAAGGTTCAACAAAATGATAATTTTTGAGGCAGAGGTCGTGGTCGTTTCAACAGTTCTAATCGACCTCAGTGTCAACTGTGTGGAAAGTTTGGCCACGTTGTACAGAAGTGTTATCATAGGTTTGATCGAGACTATTCTGGGGTCCCTGACTCCACTACATCAATAAATGAAGGCTGAAGACAGTCGCGTGCCTTCTCGGGTGATAAACAACAACCTGCTGTCAGCATGCAAGCGTATAATCATTTGGTGAATTCTGGTTTTGCTCAGACTCATGTGTTCTTGTGTCATCCATGTGTCAACTCAGTCTTTCCTGGCTTGCAATCTCTTGGTTCAGTACCATACTACCAATGGTCACTTGTTCACCTCTTAGGTTGCGTATCCAGTAGGAATGCCCCATATGAGTGTAGCCTCGAGTGATCTATCTTTTAGTTCTTCTGCTAGAAAGAACCCTTTTGGTTCCTCGATGTCATCTTCACCTGCTGCTTTCGTTTCCATAGTTCCTTCAGTCAATACCTCAGTTACACCTACTGATGCCGTCTGGTATCCAGATACAGGAGCTACACATCATGTTACCAATGATTTGACTGCCTTCAATTCTAGTACAGCTTACACAGGTAATAATACTCTACTTATGGGAAATGGAGAAGGGGTTAAGATTACACATATAGGACAGTTCTGTCTGATGAGTAAATCGAAGCCCTTGTTGCTACAAAATGTTCTTCATGTACCAAACATAAAGAAGAATCTGATGTCTGTGTCACAGTTCACTCGTGATAATAAGGTCTTTGTAGAGTTTCACCCGTTTGACTGTTTTATGAAGGACACACAGACTCAGGAGATCTTATTGGAAGGGAGGCTCACGCATGATGGGCTGTATCAGTTGCTGCCACACACTGCAAGGCGCTCGGGTTGGCAATTGAATAATGTCTCGAAAGCATCGAGTTCAATATATCTGTGGCACAAACACCTTGGACACTCTTCGATGGCTGCTGTTCGAGCTGTAATGAAGACTTGTGGTGTCAGTTCTAGTGAAAATAAGATGTCTCATGTATTTACAACATGTTTACAAAGCAAGGGTCATAAATTGTCTTTTTTTAATTCCTTAACTGAATACAAGGAACCTTTTAAATTGATTATTTTAGATGTTTGGGGTCCAGCACCTGTTATCTCTACTGATGGTTATTCGTATTATGTGTCCTTTATAGATGTACATAGTATACATACTTGGGTTTACTACTGAAAAGGAAATCTGAAGTTATGCAATGCTTCTTAAATTTCTACAAGATGGTAGAGGTTCAATTTGGCTTTAAGGTTAGAGTCGTTCAGACTGATGAAGGAGGAGAGTATCAAGCTCTCAAAGGCTGGTTCCTTGCTAATGGTATACAACAAAGGATTTCCTGTCCAAGTACGTCTGAACAAAATGGGAAAGCCGAGAGGAAGAACAAACATGTTGTTGAAGTGGGATTAGCACTGCTAGCTGAGGCTGAACTACCCTTAAATTTCTGGAGCCATGCATTTGTTTCAGCCGTTTATTTAATAAATCGTTTACCAACTGAAGTGTTAGGTGGCAAGTCTCATTTTGAGGTTCTCTACAAGCAAACTCCTGATTATTCCATGCTTAGGATTTTTGGGTGTGCCTGCTTTCCTTTGTTAAGACCATTCAACTAACATAAGCTAGATTATAGGTCAAAACGGTGCATGTTTCTTGGATATAGTCATTTGCATAAAGGATACAAATGCTTAGATGATAGTGAAAGAATCTTCATCTCATGACATGTTGTGTTCAATGAAGGAGTTTTTCCTTATGCTGGCACGAGAGGAGAAGGTCGGTCTAATTGTGACTCTATCTCCTCCACAAACTTTCTGCCTGTAGTACGGTCATCTGGAGAGTTGCACAGTGATCGACCTAGAAGGTGTGAGGAGATTGTGCCCAATCCAGTGCATAATCATAATCGTTGTTCTTATGACTTGCGTCTGCCTGGCTCATCGCAAGCAACAGATACTATGGAGAATATGTGTGCAGGTAATGGTTCGGTAGTACCTGTTATTGCTTGTGATGAAGGAATGACAACTGGTGTACGAGAGTTACGTGTTCCATCTGCTTCGAGTGGTGATAATGATGTTGCTATGAATGAGTCAATGCCTAGTATTCTCACACGTGTCGACTTTCAGGTTGATCTTGAACAATCCAATGCTCATCCCATGGTAACTCGAAGCAAAAATGGGATTTGGAAGCCGAAAGTGTTTCAGGTGGCTTGCTCAGATAAAGAATCGAGGACCATTTGAGAAGCCATGAAGAGTCCTGAGTGGAGAACTGCTGCTCAAACGGAGTTTGATGCACTAGTGAAGAACAACACCTGGACACTTGTTCCCCTCCCAAGTGGAAGGAAAGCAATTAACTGTAAGTGTATTTTCAAAATCAAACGAAATACTGATGGATCCATATCAAGGTACAAGGCTCATCTTATAGCCAAGGGGTTTCTGCAGCAGCCTAGTATCGATTATCATGAAGTCTTCAGCCATGTGGTAAAGCCAGCAACAGTACGAGTTGTGCTCTCGCTTGCACTAGCTAAGGGATGGCAGTTGAGGCAAGTGGATATAATTAACGCCTTTCTTAATGGAGTTCTAATTGAGGAGGTATATATGGCACAACCACCAGACTATGAGGAAGGTGATGGAAATTTGGTTTGCAAACTCAACAAAGTTATTTATGGACTGAAACAGGCTCCTCGAGTGTGGTTTGAGAGGCTAAAGGAGTTTTTAGTGGCTCGGGATTTTGTGTTAGCAAGGTCTGATGCTTCACTGTTTGTTAGGGAAACTTATAGCAGCATCATGTATCTACTAGTGTATGTAGACGATATCATCATCATAGGAAGCTGTGGAGAAGAAGTACAAGATATGATTAATGGCCTTAACAATCAGTTTGTACTAAAGGATCTTGGGCTCTTAAGTTTTTTTTTGGGAATCGAAGTTTGTCTTAAGTCAGCAAAAGTACATATGTGATCTGTTGATTAAAGGCGGATTGGAGGGTGCTAAGGGTTTTCCTATACCTATGGTCACAAACTGTAAGCTGGAGGTTGACATTGGAGTACCAGTTGAGGATGCAGCTCATTATAGGAGCATTGTTGAGGCCTTGCAGTAAATTTTCATCACGAGACCAGACATTGCCTTTACTGTAAACAAGGTCTGTCAATTCATGCAAGCACCGTGTGAGGTTCATCTTCAGGCAGTGAAACGAATACTGAGGTATCTGCAGGCTATTGCTGATTTTGGTTTTCGATTTTTACCTTCATCACGGTTGTCTTTAGTATAGGCTTTGCGGATGCGAACTGGGGGTCAGATGCAGATAGGTGCTCGACCTCGAGTTATTGTGTCTATTTTAGTGACAATTTGGTTTCCTGGAGCTCTCGAAAATAACAGGTCATTGCTCCCTCTACGGCAGAGGCTGAGTATCAGAGTGTTGCTTGTGCTGCGACGGAGGTGGTATGGCTTGAATCACTGCTGAGTGAGCTGCGGGTGCCCATTTATGGGAAATCTATCTTGTGGTACGACAATTTCAGTGCTGTCGCTGTCTGTGCGAATCCGATACTGCATTCCAAGTTCAAACATATTGAACTTGATCTGTTCTTTGTTAGGGAAATGGTCGTTGCTGGCAAGCTATCGATTCAGGAGGTACCTGCCTTTGAACAAGTTGCTGATGTCCTAACTAAACCTCTATCTGCTCCAATGTTTCTTAAACATAGGCAACGTTTACTTGTTTCACAAATCCAAGGAAAATCCGTGGCTTCAACAATTGAGGAGTATGACGAGTGAAGGGTGAAAGTAATAGAAGAGTTTGCTATAGGGGGAATGTTGATGCATGTTTCTGCATATCTTGTGTATGTTTTAAATAGCTTAAGGAAAGACAACAACAAAGTAAAGGGAATGTTGGTGCATGAGCTGGAGATGGGTTGGTTTAACTAATCTTTCACGTGCTGTGAAAGAACTTGAGGAAAACCACTAGTAAAGTAAGGGGAATGTTGGTGTATGAGTTGGAGATGAGTTGGTTTTAACTAATCCTCCACGTGTTGTTAGGCTGTTAAATACTGTTAGGATGTTAAGGGTTAGTTGAGGTGGTTATGAGCTGTTAAGCTTCTTGATTTGTGTTAGCCAATTGTATAAATACATCTCTCAGTTATTGAGAGTAATATGTTGAGATGAATGAAGTTTTGTGTTCCAGCTATTTTTCATTTTCTTGTTTACTCTACACTGTTCATCGTCCTTAGAGCAATATTATAACATGGTATCAGTCGCCAAATCATGGAGTCCTTCTCTGTTCGCTTCTCTTTCTCGATGCAATTAGTTCATTCGCGGTGACAGTTAGGTGCTTAAGGTAGTTACGAGTCTTGAAGGCCAGGTGGTACAAAGATCGTTCTTGATTTCTTGATCAGTGTGCTTGCTTGACTGATTTCCATGGCGTCTTCTCCGGTTAGTTTGAATGTTCAATACATTCCTAAACATGACATTGTAAAGTTGTAAGAAAGCACTTTCCTCTTGTGGAAGGATCAAGTAATGTTGATTATTGATGGATATGGTCTGTTGAAATATGTGTCTACTGACACTTCCTCTCCTAGTGAGTTTATCACGAATGAATCAGGGCAAGAAGAAGAGAACCAAACCTTTATGGTATATAGGCAACAAGACAAACTATTGGCATCTTGGCTCCTAACCACTATGAGTACAAAAGTGTAGTGGCTTGATCTTTTTGCTCTTCACATACAAACCCCAGAATTTGTTCACAGGTGAAGGTTAGATCTACAAAATATGGTTCATAGGGAATGTCTTTACCATGCAAAACATGTGCTGGAGGTCACATGAGTATCCTTGATTTCTCGAGTCAAAGACATGAGTTTCAAGGTAGGGATAGGCCAAATGAAGATAAAGATGGTATTGAAAATCTAGATGATTTTGTAGTGTTATCTTCTAAAATGGATCCATTTCTCTCGCTCTAGGATTCCACAAAATTTCAAGTCAGTGCAGACTCGACTCCAAGGGAGAAGTAGATTGTGGAGCTTTTGAAGAAGGTCCAAGCTAAACTTCAAGAAAAAGTGAAGAAAGTTTGTTGTTTCCTTAAGTTACTTAGAAAATACTCGGTCTAAAAAAGGTAAGAACAAAGATGGCATTGGCAATAGCAGGGACCTGAATTCGGATCATCCGGAAGTGAATGACCCTTCTAATGAAGATAAAAGCTCCAGCTTCTTTGGTAGAGTTAGGATCGAAGACAAAGAATCTTATCACGATTGAAATATCAGCAAGATTGATCCAATGAGGAGACTGTCATTTCAGATTTGAGTTTAGTTGAGTCACCTCCTGCACCCTATCACAGATCCGAATTAGAGGTGTAGACATCAATTTTTCCATTCTAAAATTATTATATTATAATTATTATTATTATTATTATTATTAAATTTATTACTATTATTATTAATATTATTACTATTTATTATTATTATTAAATAAATATAATTACAAATATTGTTATAAGCCCACAAATACATTGGAGGCCCAGAGTCCTGAAGCCCATTTACAAACATGACCCATTTACAAGATCCCGGAGCCCAGTTCAGGCCTAAGTGGAGACTCAACTCGGATACAGAGGAAACCCTAGGGTTTCACACATCTCATCCCAGTCTCCATCCACCATCATCTGTTGGATCTGGTAAGATCCAATGGTCCAGAGATATCCAACAAGAAACCATAGGGCTATGATACCCTAGGGACCACGCGGTAGCGCCTCTGTTGCCACCATCCGCTACCGACGTTCTACACTGCCACGACGTCAGTCGAAGCTCCCAGAAGAGTCATTCCAGCCGTCCACGCGTCCCATTCTTCGGTGACTCACCACAGGTTTGGTGACTCACCAAAACTCATCTCTAGGACCGGTCCGAGAGCATCCTCGATGGTGGCTTTCCTCGATGGTGGCTATAAAAGCCACCACACCTGTGAAATCAAGACAGATCGACAACAAATGAAACAGAAAGAAGACAGGAACCAAACAACAACCACAACCGACAACAATCAAAACCCATAACAAAAAAACCAAAAGATGAGAAACACTTACCGAGGAAGGAGCACGACCATCGGAACCTACATGAGCCCCCAAGGAAACCGAAATACCGAACGTATTTCCGTAGGTCTAGGTAATTTCATAACTTTATTTTGGGGTAATTTGGGAATTTCCGGCCATCGCGACGGTGCTCGGCGCCGGAAATGGTGGCCAATTTTCTTCTCCGTCGAGGGAAAACGAGAGCTTATCTCTCTAAAGAGAGAGAAACAAAACCAGAAAAATGAAATAATGGCCCTTAGGGCCGGTTTAAAAGGGTTTAAATACCCTCCCCCGCACGACGCTGTTTTGGGGGAGGGTGTCTCTGTAATTTCCTTATTGGGAAAATCATCTCCGCAGCCATTCAGAATTTGTAAACTTCCATTTTAGTAACTAGAATTACATTTATGCATATATTAATTTTGTCTTCTAATTTTGTTTTATTTATAATTTAATCCTTGCCTGTTTATTTATATATTTAGGGTAAATAACACATTTAGTCCTTAAAATTTTGATTACATTTATTTTAACTCGAATAATTAATATTAAGGCTAAATTACATTGTTAGTACATATCTTTTTAATAATTCAAATTAGGATCTTTAGGTTTTATATTTTATATTTTAGTTACTGATTTTTTAATAATTTTCATTTTAGTTTATTAATTTATATATTCTGTATTTTAATACTATAGTTTTAATTTTATTTATTTTAGTCACTGTTTAATTATATTTAATTTTATTCTTTAAATTTCAATATGTTTAATTCAATATTTTAATTATTATTTTATTTCAGTCATATTAATATATATTATTTGATTAATTTTGTAAATTAATAATATTTATTTATTTTTAAATATTAAGAAATGAGCTGTCTTAAAACAACTAGAAGTCATTTTTTGATATTTTTAAATAAATAAATATCCTACTTTTATAAATTATATATATTATTATTTTTATTTTTTAAGAAATGTCTTATTAATATTTATTTATTTATTAATATTAAAAAAATGAGTTGTCTTAAAGCAACTAGAAGTCATATTCCAATATTTGTAAATAAATAAATACCTTATTTATAATTTATAAAAATTATTTTAATATTTTTCTTCCTTATTATCCAATTGAATAAAAACAGGATCGTAAATTAAATTCATATTCGAATTCTTAAAATTCTATTGTTAGAGACAATTTATAATCGACAATGACCAATTTTGGGCGTTGTGGGGGTGCTAATCCTTCCCCAAAGGTAACAGACCACAAATTCCTTTTTATTATTAAAAAGAATGAATTTTTGGTTAAACGCAGACCAATTTATCTTTTAACTGATGTTTTCTTAAAAACTCTTTTAAAAGATGTTTTTTAGGTATTCGACCTACCTGACCCAAAAGGCCGATGACGACTCCCAAAACATTTTAAAAACCATTTATTCACATCACTTTTCCCGTCAAGTAAAAATTTCGTTCCTGGACAAAAACCAGTTACGACAGCTTGGCGACTCCGCTGGGGACCCTGGTCAAACCTAATTTGATTATATATTGTCTCTATAATTAAAAATTGAGAATCCAATTTTATTTAATTTATGATTCTTTTTATTTTTCAATTTATTTTATACCCTTGTATATGTATTTAATTGCTTTTTAGATATCAATTTTTGTGTGAAAATTTCTCTTCACACACAACACATGCATTGCATAACAAAAGCTTTATAATCAAGCTTGTCCCTTTTAAGTGGGAGTGAAAGCGACGTCTTCGTGAGAATTTATTCTCTGTGTCAGACTTAGCAAGTAACTTTCAGGGTTTATATGCTCTATATCTTCGTGAGAATTTATTCTCCGTGTCAGACATAGAAAAATGTGTCCCCTCGAATTGAACTCGATCCGTTTAAATTTGTAATGGACTAGGATTGAGGGTTTGACAGGCCAAGGGGGCATCAACAAGGAAAGTTCGAGTACCTTTACTCTTAGAACTGAAACCCTACATATAATAAACCTTAGAAATTCTCCTGATCTAAGACAATACTAAAACCCTATTTATAGGTGTACACAAAGGAGAAATAAGCTCTAGCTTTTAATTTATTTGATTTCATGGAACTAAAAATCATGCAGTTAGGTTATTTTTTTTAAACAAAGCATGGAACTAGAAAGCATGAGGTTAGGATTTATACCTTGGTAGATAGAATTTTTTCTTTCCATTAGTGGTACTAACCATTTTTTATTTTTTTCTTATACATGTTACATTGCTCTAACTCGTTTATATTGATTTCTTTTGTTTGCATTGCATGATCATGGCATAACCAAAAGGTGTTGACTTAAAAGACTGTTCATCAAATTGGAAAGAATCCATAAATGGACAAAAAGTTTTATGATCAAACAAAATATGACGCAGCCAAGGAAAGGCATCTTGAGGAAACTCCGAGGATAGAAGCAAGCTATGCACACAAAGATCATGTTATATTAATACCAAAAGTATTCCACAAAGATCCTGTTAGATTGATACCAAAAGCATTCTACGACAAGAGTATCAGTCAGGGCATTCAAAATAAAGGAGGTTTTTATGAAGCTTAAGCATGTTATTTGAAGGATCAAAACAAGAAATTGAGCACAGAAATAGAAACCATGCATGAAGATTTCCAGAAGATCAGTCAAGCCTTTCAAAATGCTGGCATAGGAAATACCCCATAAGAGTTGATAACAGGGGGTCACCAAGCTGAAAAAGAACTGCAACATATACGAAGATCTTATCCAAGAACTTCTTGAACACAAAGGTTCTCTTACAAGGGAAAATGAGCAACTCCGAGAATTGACAAAGAATATGAAGGAAAAAGAGAATGGCATGGAAGAAACCGCAGTACCAATAAGCAATATGGCCCATAAGCTGATAGATTTAGCTGACTTTACAAGGAATAGAAGCAGACTGATAACTCAACTTTTGAGCATGAATGGAAACTAACTTGGCTTTAGAGAAGTTAGGAGGGAAAGTTATCCCCTATATGTAAAGTTTTATTGAAGTTAGGACTGAAAGTTGTCTCATACATGTAAAAGTTTTGTTTGATGCACGGAAAATTTTGTGTTCAATGAAATCTGTTTTAAGATGATCACTCTTGAGTAACACCTTTTCATACATGCATTTGCATTTTGTATCTTTGCATTTTCATTTTGCATTTATACTTTTATGTTTTCTTTTGTATTGCACAATTTGCATTCTTATTGTTACATTCACATATTTACATTTGCATTTTGCATTTACATCTTTGCATAATTACATTTTATTTCAAACTATTTTACATGCATTTAATCATTACAATATGAGAATAATTCGTGGAGGATTCCATGACAGAATTTTCGAAATCAAATTGGGGCTAACTCGGTCTTCCTAAAGAAGGATAAGAGCCATGAATGAGATTTTAGCAAGGGTTGGTAGAATCGAGAAACTACAAGAGCAACTTATTAAGACTCAACAAGAAATGACTGATCATGCAAAAAAAATTCCAAGATGATTTAAAAGAACAAATGACCATGTTAATGAACATGATGAATAATATGATCCATGGAGGGAAACCATTAGAGGATTCCGCTGTGAAGGCTATAAATGAGGTTCTAAATAATGATGAGTTCGACGTGATAGTGTCTGATGATCAAGAACCTATTAGTGAGTATGGTAATTCAAGACAGCTTCAAGATTTGGTCCCAAGAGGCATTGGTGAATTAATGGTGAATGAAGAATCAATGAAAGAAAAAAAGTTTCGTTGTAAGAAATAAGCTTTACCCAAAGAAAAGGGGCATAGAAATGGGTCAAAAGCTTATCAAGAAGAAAAAGAATGTGCAGAGTTTTCAATTTCCTCCCTTCCACTTTTCAGGTGAAAAATTGCATTCAAAAATGCTCTCAGCCAGATTAACTACTCCACGACTTGTTCAGCCACAGTGGCCTCCAAATGAGAATTGGACCTATAAGGAGGTTCCTTGGATAAACTAGACTGGAATTCCAAATTGTTCATCTAAGGTTCCTGGTAACCTTGAGGGAAATTTCCAAGATGTTTTAGAGCAAACAATTCAAAATTACAAGGTAAAAGAGGGGGTTAAAGTTCAATGCTCAGAAATCGTTGCCTCAACAGAGACTAATGTGACCAAATCCTGCGAAGAATATCGGGAGCAAGAAAATGAGAAAGGAAATCAAAGCAAAAGGGCTTCCATGAATGTAATCCGAGATTGGCCCATAGGTCTAAAAATAAACTGGGAAGATACAACCATGAAAACATCTCAAACACCCATATCAGACATCCTGAGGACAGATGAAACTTTGGGCAGTTTAGAGAACATGACGAATACTACGCCAATCACAGCTACAATATGTGTTCAGAACCGGGACAAAGCTATTGTTACCAATAAGAATTGTTTTGAGCCCAATTTCCAATTGATAAACGAGAAGATGAGATCTGACCACAAAACTGCTAAGAAAAAAAGTAGAGGTTGGTACGTCTGAAGAATCATCCAAACAAGCCCAGATAAGAGAAATGATCAAGAAATGGGGGGCAACTAAGGACAATAACCCTGATCCTATTACACGCCCAACATTAGAGGAGTAATGATGCATAAACAAGTGGAAGTGTTATCTACCAATGCAATACTTTCTATTTTTAGCATCTTGTTTGAATTTGTTTTTTGTTAATTTCTCCGCTTTTTGTGCAATAAATAAATTTTTGTTGTTTTTATGGTTATGAGCAAGGAATTAAATTTTAATCTTGAAATTTTTTAGTATCAAGTAGATTAAATATTCTTTTTCAAGAATTATATATCTTTGGCAAGTGGTAAAATTATACATTCCATATCTCATCCAATGCCAATTACTTGATCCTTACAAAAACCAAATCCTGACATACATTTATCTGAGACTCTGAAGTCATGTCTCTACTTATTTTTGAGACAAAAAATCCATATGTTTACCTTCTTGGGTAAATTTGATTGGTTTAGAACATTCCACCATACACCTGACTTCAAAAGTCACACCTTTGTCCTTCCAAATACAAAACAATCATAAACCAATAGACATCAAAAGAACCAAACTTTCAAATTATTCATGAATCTTCCTGCAAGAAGAGAAAAAATGAGGCATCATGGATCAACTTATCGAAGATAATTTTGAGTGATTGGGGCATTCTTAAAGCAAAAAGGAAAAAGAAAGAGAGATTGAATAATTATATCATGCATTAATTACATTGTTTTCATGAAAATAAAGATTAATCTTGAATATTCATCCCCTTGGGAATACCTCTTTTTACAAAGGCTTTTGTGTATGAGATGATGAACGGCATTGTTTCATTTATCCTTTCAAATATATGTATATATATATCCCTTGTTGTCCCCTTTTGAGCCTATAATATTTTTCTTCTGATTCAACCCTTACCAAGGATCAGCTTCCACATTGGGGGGAAAGGTGAAGGATATCTGCTCACAAGAATAAAGATTATCAATTATGAAGGAAAATCTTCATAAAATAAAGAGAGTTTTGGACTACAAGGTAGGACAAATACAAAGTGTTTGAAGATCAATCCATTCAAGAATAACGGAAAAATTTACGAAATAGAAGAGGAAAAGGAGGTTCTCAAAGCAATTGGAGTCCTATACTCATTCATAAAAATAAAAAAAAGGAAAAAGGAAAAAAAATTGAATCAAGATGGGTGACTCATTGAGCCTCAAGTTACAAGGTTGATCAAGTGCAATAAGTTCAAAGATTCATATTCAACAAGAAGCACAAGAAAGCTGGAGATGAATGAATTTTATGGAAAAATCCACAGCAAAGCAAATCCAAGTCAAGCAAGGCAAGATTGAAGGCATCAGAACGAATTGATCATTGGTTCAATTACCCTTAAACACTTGTTTGGGCCTTTTTATCCCTTTCTTTCATAACCCTGAGCCTTGGCCTACGTTACGTACCTGAAAAGTCCATTCTAATCATACATGGATTTTTTATGTGAAAAATACTATCTTCAGATTTCATTCCGCCTCTCGGGATTGATTTTTATTTACAAAAATTGTTATTTTAATCTTTAATGCATGATATGAAAAATGATAAAAGGGGGGTTCAAGATGTAAATTTTTAAATAACATCTTGGAACCAAAGGATGATTCAAGTCGAAAACCTAAAAAGGCGGCTTGAAAACAACAACATCATAAGCTCTTGATGAAGCACCGCACATCCCAAAGACGTTCCTGAGATTCTGGAACTAAGAAGTATCTCTATGAGATGAGCATAACAACCCTTCCTTCAAGTTAATGGAAGCTCAAAGAAGACATATATGCTGGATCAACTTGACAAACCTTACTTTACCAGAATCAACCTAAGCCCTAAATCAGTCAATAATTTTGACACTTGCCATAGGACTATGATTTTTTTGATTTAAAAGTGTAATTGATTTATTTGATATTCATTAAATTCATGCTTATGATTTGATTCTATTGTGAATCTGCGATAGGCAACACTTTACAAAATTCTTTCATTATTCGATAAAGAAAGGAGGAAAAACATTTTCAAACAGGACAGTCTCAAATGAGGAAGGTCCTTGAAGCAAGTTGTTGCCTATTCTACCTCTATTGAAGAAAAAGAATGAACGAGGTCAGAATAACGAAGCATTTCACTTTCTTGAAATTAAGTTGTCCAAGAAGCCAGAAAGTTTGGAGAATTGAACATATGATTCTCTCATGTGACATCATTAGCAATCCATCAAGAAAGATTATCACTTATATCATGCTGAGGGCGATAAGTATCACCAGACAAATTATTTTCCCTAGCCATCAATCCATGTCTATAGCAGATTCTCCAATCACAGAGTCATAAGTCTTATTAGGTGTATTATGGGAATGAATAAGTCACCACTTGCACTCTGATTATACCATGATACTGGCCCAAGTCTTGATACATCATTGCTACTTCCTCCATGTCGATCATTTTCCTTGTCAGTATTATATCCATTATGTCCTTTAGAAGATTGCTGATAACCGTCGTTTTGCTATCAAAATAATTCATGGCTTCTTAATAAATAAAAATGAAAATGTAGTATAGAGAAGCAGGGTCGATTCATAGGGACTGTGGTGTTTCTGATTTAATAAAACTCTTTCTTGATTTTAGAAAAAGATAGAATTCCAGATGAAATTGAAAAGATATATCAAAATAAAATAAATAAAAAAAGAAAAATAATATAATAATAAATATCAATAGTAATAAATATAAAAGGGGGATTTTTTTAAAGTTATGGTTAAAATAAAAAATAAGAATTAAATAAAAGAAAAAAATAATTAAATAAACAAATTAAAGAGATTAAGATAAAGAGAAACTTATTGTGAAAGCAACCTCAAACTTCAGTTTCGCCTCAAATTCCTCAGATCATCAAAACAATTTTTTACTTCAAGATTCACGTAGGCTTACAAGAACAATTCTTCGCTGCCAACTCGGATTGTGTCGTTTCAACAACAACTGATTCCGATCTCAGTTTCCTCTTAGCAAACAATTTTGCTAAGTGTGTTCTCGGGAAGTTGAATATGCTTCAATAAGCAAATCCTTCTTCAAACATTAACCATAACAATATCCGGACCAATGTCGAAATAGTTTTGATTTGAAAAGTAAGCTTCAGAAAACAGAGAGAAAATCCGAAGCGATTTAAGTACTTTACAATTCTCACGTTTGGAATTGAGCCTTCGCTTTAGTCTTCGGCTTGAAAGAAAATTAGCTAAGCATAACCAAAGTCATACTTAGTATAATAGAAAAGTATGCGAAAAATAGAGAGAAAGCTAGAGAGAAAAAGAAGATTTTATTCTAAAATGAGAGAGATATGTTTCTAGGCTCACCCTTAGTGGGTATTTATAGCCTTCAAAATCCTAAAAACATGCTAAAACATCTTAAATCCTAATTAAAACGCTTAAAACTATTTAAACTAAAATACCTAAAAAATAATATAATATTCTAAATCCTAATTAAAATACTAAAACCCATTTAAACTAAAATACAAAGATAAAGATAAAATATAAAAATAATATCCTAAAACTTAATTAAAATACTAAAAACCTATTTAAACTAAAATACAAAGATAAAATATAATGTTTAAAATATTATCCTAAATTTGAGTTTAATCCAAATCCGAATTCCAGCCAGCTTTGATTTTGAAAATAAAAAATCTGCATAATTATGTCCTTTTTTTGCAATTTCCATAATCTTACGTCATGTATAGAAAATGAATTAAAATGAAAAAATAAGCCACAAAAAACAATGATTCAAGAGTAATTTAAAAGTAAAATATTAACTAAATTAAGCACTTATCAAATTCCCCCTCACTTATTCAATGCTTGTCCTCAAGCATTTTTCAATTAACATATCAAAATCATAAGTTATCATCTTCAATTTCAATTTATTCCTCAAACTTCCAATCGAATTAAGTCCATGACATTTGCCGAATTCAAGTTACAATCAAGCAAAGACATAACCAAGAAAATTTAAAGTAGGCAAGATATCTCAATCAATTGCCAACTTCAATGAAACATGACTCAATACCTCACAAAGATTCACACATGTCCGCTCAAAGTGTTTGGCTAAATGGAACCGTTCAAACCGAAACTAACCAAAATATTACCATAGGCTTGGAATCCAATCAAGTCTCCACCACGAAAAATGAACATAATGCAATAATCAAGGGGTCTTTAAACAAGGTGTAACGGGGCTTAGGTTAGGGTAGGGAAAGGCCGAAAAGAAAGATTTAAACTACCGAAACAAGAGATCAAAATAATTAAGAAACAATCCACAAATTAACATGAAGCGCAATGAAGAACAAAACAAGGAAAAAGAATAGATGAAAGATAATTGAAGCGAGCGATTTTTTTCCTTCCCTTTTTTTTCGAACAAAGGGTTTTTTTTGTTGTTCGATACAGTGAACAACTTGTTTTTTTTAAAACATTGAATTTTTTTCTGGAACAACAATGATACAAGATCTCAAGTCTCGGTAAGGGTGTGAAAAGAGAGGAAAAAAAAGGCTTCGGGTTTAATTATGAGGTGTAAAAACAAAGAAAGTGAAATAGGCTCAAATGTGGTTCACTATTGGATATATAAATGGGTAGGTTTTTTTGGGAAAAATGGGTTTATCCTAGGTGCCCTTATCACATTAAAACATTACGTTCAACATGTAGTCTCGATATGCATTGTGATTACAAGTTCTAGAATATCCTAATTAGTTCGGCACACACAAGTCAAACAATGAGCAAGAAAGAAAATGTATGTTCGTTAGGCTCAAATCTCACAAGAAAAGTTTATATGCATTGAGTCAATTTCATCTCTATTGACAAAAGCATGAAATATCAATACTCAACAAAAAATTGACTAGCTATATCAATCACCAATCATACAAATTAAATTCGATAAAAAACATGGTCATAATCCAAAATAAAGCAAGAGTATAAAGCGAAATTCAAGACTAGCAACCAACGATTACAATATATCAACATCAGAATAACTCAATTTCAATTCGATTAAACAAGTCAAGAAAAATTTGACACATGCTTATCCTTCCCCCCTCACTTATTCCGTTTTGTCCCAAAACGTATATCAAATTTAAAAACAAAGAGAGGGAAAAAAATACTCCCCAATCTAGTGGCGATCACAGCCACGTCGATACGAGCTGTTGTAGAGTAGACTGTCCGATGATGCACTGTTCTGTTCGAACTTATCTGCACAGTTCAAACCAAATTTTTTTTTCTGCACTGCATTGTTTGAATATGCTGTGTATTTTTCTGCACTGTTTGAACCAAATCAGTTTTTTTTGTATTGTTCTATTCGAATTTTTCTACACAGTTCGAACCAAGGCAGTTTTTCTACACTGCTTTTTTCGTTAAATATTCTATCGGAATTCAGATCTGTTCAGAAAAAATAAAATTAATCAAAATAAAATAAATAGAATGAAATAAAGTTCGCTAAAATATAAAAAAAATTAAAAAAATAAAAACAAAAATATAACGAAATGGGTTGCCTCCCATCAAGCGCTTTTGTTTAACGTCATTAGCTCGACGACCTGATTTTTCAAAGCGTGGGTTCCTCTAAATTGATTTCTTCGATTAGACCAACCGGAGCATTTTCATAATATGGCTTCAATCTTTGACCATTAACTTTAAATCGTACTCCTGAGTTATCTTCAATTTCAACAGCACCGTGAGGAAATACTTGAGTAACTGTAAACGGTCCGAGCCATTTTGATTTGAGTTTTCCTGCAAAAAGTTTAAATTTGGAGTTAAATAATAATACCTTTTGACCGACAAAAAAAGTTTTAAAAGAAATTCTACTATCGTGAAATTCTTCTGTTTTTTCTTTAAATATACGAGCATTATCATAGGCATTTCTTCGGGTTTCCTCAAGTTCTTGAATGTGTAATTTCCGAGCTTCACCAATTGCATCCATGTCCATGTTACATTGTTTAACGGCCCAATAAGCCCGATGTTCTAACTCGACCGGTAAATGGCATGGTTTACCGAAAACAAGCCGGTATGGTGACATCCCAATGGGACCTTTATAAGCAGTTCGATATGCCCAAAGTGCATCAGTTAATTTTAAACTCTAATCCTTTCGGTCCGGTTTAACAATTTTCTCAAGAATTGTTTTAATTTCTCAATTTAATACTTCTACCTGTCCATTTGTTTGTGGATGATAAGCGGTAGCAAATCTTTGAGTTACTCCAAATTTCTTCATTAGTGACTAGATTACTCGGTTGATGAAATGTGTTCCTCTGTCGCTTATTATAGCCCGTGGAGTGCCAAACTTAGAAAAAATATTTTTAAAAAAAATAATTGTAGTTTTAGCATCATTATTCCGAGTGGATTTAGCTTCCACCCATTTAGAAACATAATTCACAACTAAAATAATATAAGTATTTCCAAATGACGAAGTAAAAGGACCCATATAGTCGATTCCCCAAACATCAAAAATTTCACAAACTTGTATAGAATTAAGCGGCATTTCATTCGTACATCTTAAATTACCTGTACGTTGACATCTTTCACAAGTTTTACAAAATAGATAAAAATCCCGAAAGATGTTCGGCCAATAGAAACCGCATTCAAGAATTTTATGAGCTGTATGTTTTGGCCCAAAATGACCACCGCAAGAGTAAGAATGACAAAATTGTAAAATTGAGTTTACCTCACTTTCGGCAATACATCATCGAATTACTTGATCCGAGCAGTGCTTCCATAGATAAGGATCGTCCCAAATATAGTATCGGGATTCTCGCTTAATTCGATTGATTTCAGTTCTCGTCAAATCTAATAGTAACTTACCTGTGGCCAAATAATTAACCATGTCTGCAAACCATGGAGTTATGCTTTGCGCCACCATCAGTTTTTCTTCAGGAAATTCTTCTCTAAGTGGTGGTTCGAATGTGGAAAGGGGAATTCGACTCAAGTGATCTGCTACCAGATTTTCGCATCCCATTTTTTCTTTAATTTCCAAGTTAAATTCCTGTAAAAGCAGGATCCAATTTTTTCTGAGCCGAGTCCAAAGTTCGGGACGCATAGGCTATGACATGTGGCTCTTTCCCTATTTTTTGGTCGAGAACGACTCCAACACTAGTGTCTGATGCGTCACACATAAGTTCAAAGGGATGATTCCAATCTGGCGGCTTAACAAGTGGAGCTAAAATAAGCTTTTCCTTTAATGAATCGAAAGACACTTTGCATTCTGAATTAAAGTCAAAGTCTTGATCCTTTTGAAGTAGATTGCATAAAGGTTGTGCTATCTTCGAAAAGTCCTTAATAAACCTGTGGTAAAATCCCGCATGGCCAAGAAAAGAATGAATTTCCCTTACAGTTGTAGGGTAAGGAAGTGAGCGTATAACATCTGTTTTAGCTTTATCAATCGCAATCCCTTTTGAGGAAACAATATAACCTAAAATTAACCCTTTATTAACCATAAAATGACATTTTCATAATTTAAAACAAGGTTATATTCTAAGAATCTTTTAAGCACATTAGTTAAATTATCAAGACATTTATTAAAAGAGTTACCATAAACCGTGAAGCCATCCATAAAGACTTTGATGCCCTTCTCCACATAGTCAGAAAATATACTTAGCATGCATCTTTGGAAGGTGGCTGGTGCGTTACAAAGACCAAAGGGCATTCGTCTATATGAAAATGTACCGAAGGGACAAGTAAAAGTCATTTTTTCTTGATCCTCTAGCGCCACTAGATTTGGAAAAAACCTGAAAAACCATCAAGACAACAATAATGAGTTTTCCCAACTAATCTTTCAATCATTTGATCTATAAAAGGAAGAGGAAAATGATCTTTTCAAGTAAGAGAGTTTAACTTCCTGTAATCAATACAAACTCGCCATCCATTTTGAACTCTTGTTGGCACTAACTCCCCTTCTTGATTTTCGACCACTGTGACTCCCGTTTTCTTGGAAACCACACGAATCAGACTTACCCAATTACTATCCGAAATTGGATAGATTACGTTAGCATCAAGGAGTTTCTGAATTTCTTTCTTTACTACTTCCATCATCAGTGGATTTAATTGACGTTGTCCTTCACGTGATGGCTTTGCTCCTTCTTCGACTTTGATCTTATGCATGCAAGTCGAGGGACTTAATCCTTTAATGTCGGTAATGGTCCATCCTATGGCTTCTTTGTGAGAGCGCAATATCGCTACCAAAGCTTCCTCTTCTCCTTTGGATAATTTACTTGAGATGATCATTGGTAAAGTTTCATTTTTGCCCAAAAAGACATATTTCAAATGCTCCGGTAATTGCTTCAATTCTACCTCAGGTGCATGCAAAACAGAAGGTAAAATTTTAGTTTTAGAGGAATATAAAGATAAATCAGAATTGATTGAATTAATATTTTCAAACTCCCTTTCTTCATCTTCGTGGCAAAGTTCATGATCCTTAAAAAGATCATAAGAAAATTTAGATTCAATATATTCATCAATTAAAGGATCTATAATATCAACAAAATTAATTCTTTCAACATGATAATTGCTTTGTAAACATCAAATTAAACGATCTCACCATCAAATTCCATTGTTAGTATATCACTTCTAACATCGATCTTTGTATGTGTTATGCTTAGGAAGAGTATGCCTAAGAGTACCTCGGAATAAGAATCCGACCTATCATGTTCCATGTCAATGACATAGAAATCTGCAGGAAAGAATAATACATCGACCTTTACCAAGACATTTTCAATTACTCCCACTGGATAGATCACATATCGATCAGCCAACTGTATGGTTATTCTTGTTTCCTTCAAAGGCTCGTTAGTAATCATTTTATATATAGAAAATGGCATAACATTAATTGAAGATCCTAAGTCATACATTGCATGTTTAATTTTGAAATTACCTATTTTGCAAGGTATAGCGAACATACATTGATCCTTCATCTTTGGTGGGAGTTTTCGTTGAAAAATTGCATAAACATGTTTTCCAAAATTTACCTTTTCGTGTCCCATTAATTTCCTCTTTTTAATGCAAAGTTCTTTTAAAAATCGAGCATACCTTGGTACTTGTCGAATTACTTCAAGAAGAGGTATGTTAACTTGAACTTTTTGGAAACCCTCTAAGATCTCCCTTTCTTCAGCTCTTTTATCACGCTTCATCAACCTTGATGGGAAGGGTGGTGGCGTGATTTCATGAGAAGAAAGAGAAGGATGTGAGTCAGACGTACCTTGTATTTCTGGAGGTGGCGTTTCCTCTTGTTCTTCCTGATGTGCGTCTTTTTCTGCTGGAACTTTGGGTGAGATAACTTTTTCACTTCTGAGTGTGATGGCACTAACATTCTCTCTCGGATTTAACTCAGTTTGAGAAGGTAGTTTTCCTTGTGATTCCAATTTTCCCATAGTTTGAGCTAGTCGGCTTACTTGATTATCTAACTCTTGAAGATGTGTTTCGGTTCGGTTTTAGAATTTTTCTTGGGATGCAATGAACTTTTCTTATGAAATTGCTAACTTTCCTATGAGTTCCTCTAATGATGAGTTTTGCGTTTGTTGTTGAGGAGGAGGCCTTTGTTGATAAATTGGTCTCTGATTTTCCGCATAGCTAAAGTTTGGGTGGTCTTTGCCATCCTGGATTGTAAGTATTGATGTATGGGTTGTATTGTCTTTGTGGAGGACTTGGAAAGTTCCCTACTGCATTGATTTATGCATTGTCTCTTTTTTGTATCAGCGGGCAGCAATCCGTCGGATGGTCTAGCTTTGTGCATATCCCATATGCTCTTGTTGCTCCAGATTTTCCTGCAACAAGTGAATTAATTACTTCAGTTAATTTATATAACTTATTTTCAAGGGAAAATGTACTTATCTCGTGAACCCGTCGGCTGGGTTCACTCGAAAACTGTTGAGAGTTGGCTGCCATGGTTGAAATCAATTTCCTTGCTGTTGTTGGGGTCATGTTAACTAATGTTCCTCCACTGGCGGCATCCACAATTTTCATCTCCATTGGTAAAAGACCTTCATAAAAGTATTGAAGTAACGTTTGCTCACTTAATCCGTGTTACGAACAACGTGCGCAAAGCTTTTTAAATCGCTCCCAATAGTCATAAAGACTTTCTTCGCTCTTTTGCTAAATGGAAAGAATGCTCCTTCGTAACTCACTTGCTTTAGCCGCTGGAAAGAACCTGTCAAGAACAATTCGATTCATGTCAGCCCATGAATTAACTGAATTTGGAGGTAAATAAAATAACCAATCTTTAGCCAAGTCAGATAAAGAGAAAGGGAAAGCTCTCAATTTAATTTGATCCTCGGTAACTCCCTGTGGTTTCATGCTAGTGCAAACCATGTGGAATTCCAACAAGTATTTGTACGGATCTTCAGTGGGAAAGCCGTAGAAAGTGGGAAGAAGATGAATGAGTCATGTCTTTAATTGAAACGGAGTCCCGCCACTAGGAAAATTAATGCATAATGGCGTCTGAGTGACATGAGCTATGGCTAGCTCTCGAATCGTTTGTTCTTCTTCTGCCATCGGGATATATTGTATGCGTCTGCTTCAGAGTCTGTCTCTGGAATTGATTATGCTTCTCAACTTTGCTCTTGTTCTTCTTGTCTTTTTCTCTTTTCTCGAAGCGTTTATGCGTGGATTCTTCGTGCTCGTGCTTTGATCTCTGGATCTAGATATACTAATTCACCTGGGTTACTTCTGGTCATAAATCAAAAACTAGAAAAATAAATCAGTACTTGCCATTAGTCCCCGACAACGGCGCCAATTTGATAACCATCGTTTTGCTATCAAAATAATTCATGGCTTCATAATAAATAAAAATGAAAATGTACTATAGAGAAGCATGGTCGATTTACAGGGGTTATGGTGTTTCTGATTTAATAAAACTCTTTCTTGATTTTAGAAAAAGATAGAATTCCAGATGAAATTGAAAAGATATATTAAAATAAAATAAATAAATAAAAAGAAAAATAATATAATAATAAATATCAATAGTAATAAATATAAAAGGGATATTTTTTACAGTTGTGGTTAAAATAAAAAATAAGAATTAAATAAAAGAAAAAAATAATTAAATAAACAAATTAAAGAGATTAAGATAAAGAGAAACTTATTGTGAAAGCAGCCTCAGATTTCAGCTTCGCCTCAAATTCCTCAGATCATCGAAACAAATTTTTACTTCAAGATTCATGTAAGCTTACAAGAACAATTCTTCGCTGCCAACTCAGATTGTGTCGTTTCAACAACAGCTGATTCCAATCTCAGTTTCCTCTTAGAAAACAATTTTGCTAAATGTGTTCTTGGGAAGTTGAATATGCTTCAATAAGCAAATCCTTCTTCAAACATTAACCATAACAATATCCAGACCAATGTCGAAATAGTTTTGATTTGAAAAGTAAGCTTCAGAAAACAGAGAGAAAATCCGAAGCGATTTAAGTACCTTACAATTCTCACGTTTGGAATTGAGCCTTCGCTTTAGTCTTCGGCTTGAAAGAAAATTAGCTAAGCATAACCAAAGTCATACTTAGCATAATAGAAAAGTATGTGAAAAATAGAGAGAAAGCTAGAGAGAAAAAGAATATTTTATTCTCAAATGAGATAGATATGTTTTTAGGCTCACCCTTAGAGGGTATTTATAGCCTTCAAAATCCTAAAAACAAGCTAAAACATATTAAATCCTAATTAAAACACTTAAAACTATTTAAACTAAAATACCTAAAAAAATAATATAATATTCTAAATCCTAATTAAAATACTAAAACCTATTTAAACTAAAATACAAAGATAAAGATAAAATATAAAAATAATATCCTAAAACTTAATTAAAATACTAAAAACCTATTTAAACTAAAATACAAAGATAAAATATAATGTTTAAAATATTATCCTAAATTTGAGTTTAATCCAAATCTGAATTATAGCCAACTTTGATTCCGAAAATAAAAAATCTACAGAATTGTGTCCTTTTTGTGCAATTTCCATAATCTTACGTCCTGTACAGAAAATAAATTAAAATGAACAAATAAGCCACAAAAATCAATGATTAAAGAGTAATTTAAAAGTAAAATATTAACTAAATTAAGCACTTATCAATTGTTGAACTTAAATTTGACATCGGAACAGATTCTACACTTGTATCCCTTTCATATTGGGTAACATTGGTTACAGGATTCCAAAAGTAAAGATAACCAGTTTTACTATCAACTAAACCTTTTCATGGTTCAGGAAGAGTAAGATATGTAGGTGTGTATCTTGAAGCAGTAGAAGAGGCAGTCATTGTAGCAGTCATTGTAAGAAAATGCACCAACAAAAATCTTCTAGTTCATCTCGATGATGTTTATTTCTTCCGGTAAGGTTGTTACACTAGATGCCACCAACAACAAGGTCGAATTCGCCAAATCTACTCATTAATTACTCCAACTGATCATCATTCAGTTCTTGCACATTTTCTTTCAAAGGTATGCCAAGACAGTAGAAGGAAACCTCTGCATCACTGATCCCAGAGAAAAGAGACAGAATATTGATATCCTCCTCCTCGTGTATGGTTTTTTAGGGAAACCTAGAAGCATTTCCACTTCATCAGGTTCAAGTGGAACAACTTTATTCCTTCCAACTCATACCAGATTTCATTTTTGGCACTCATCAAGAACATACTTCTGGACACTCGAATGTGGCTCATCGTCATAAGCTTCAAGAGCCTTACAGATCTTTTCTGTCAATTTGGCACTTCCTGTACATGTTTGTAAACAGTTCAAATTTGTTCTTGAATCCTAGGAAGGCCATCATTTTTTTCCAATAGAAAAGCATCATGTATGGTGCGTGGAGGAAGCGGAATAAGAGGAAATTTGTTGTCAATTGGCAGATTATGAATATAGCCCCTTTTCTGTGCAGTAGCATAAAAATACTTCGAATCTACAAATTCTGGCTCTACATCGTATAAGTACCGTGACATTTTGGTCCAAACACCAACTTGAGCAAGTGCCACGTTCTCGTAGTAGAAATAAGGAGGCCCAATAACATCTTCTGGAAGTGTTCTTTGAGTTATCTGATCTGGTTTGGTAAGAACCCTAAAACCAATCATTGGATTTAGAAGATGAACTGCATGATCGTCTTCATTAAGAAGCTTCTTTTCAAACTTCCTCTGTTTCTTCCTTTTTCAAAAATCATAGCCTGAGTTTCATATTTTCTTGTAATTGGGGTCATTGCATAATGGCTTCCTATCTTCTACCGGAAGAAGTGCGTCAGCAGCCTTAGCCATTTGAGCAATACATATAAAATCTGTCAACTCTGTAATTGATGAATCCGGACCACATCTCTCCATGGCTATTGAAGCCTCAGCCTCTGAGTACCCCATTTTCTTCAAGTATAACAGTTTATTCTCCTCATTAGAATCAGAATTCAGGATTTCCTCGATATCAGAAGAATTATTAATATATGTGAAATCATCCTGAAGGATCGCTTCATAATCAGATGAGTAGTTATCAGAATCAACATGTTGCATGGGTGCAGACTTTTCAAGAGCCTATACCACTGTATATGTAGTCTTTCTATTGCATCAAAATATGATCACTGTTCACATAAATTGGTTTCTCTTTCACATAAAAGTATATTCCAGAAATAGCCTTCATTAAAAACAAGGTTCACTGTGTCAGCCTGAAATGAATTACCAAGCGATTTATACCACTCTGTTCGGCTAGATCCCTCCAGATAAAAAAAATGGGCACCTCATTCAAAAAAGGCACATATCTCAGACATTTCTGTTAGAATGATTGATTACTTCTTAAGTTTGTGACAACATGAAGAGAATTCCTCAAGTTACTTGACTACTGCTGTTTAGTGACATCAGAATGAGAGTATTCAAGATAAACAGATTTGAGGCACGGATAAAGCCGCAAGTACCCACAACAATACATTGTCAAAATTGGATCTCGTGGGGATCATGATATTGAAATCAAACAAACATTGAAAGTAAGCCTTACAATTTAGAAGGTTGGGGGCATTTTAAAGGCCCAATTCAGACAAATTCATGGGGGACATCTTGAAAGCCCATTTCCACCAGAAATAGAATGGTGGGAAATTTTGAATGCTCATAGTAATATGAATATTTGGGCATTCTTGGAGGCTCATCTCATCAAGAAGTAATGTTGAGCACACTTTTAAAATCTGTATCAGCAAATGTTGGGGCATTTTAAAGGTTACTTCAGACAGATCCATGTGGAGCATTTTAAAGGCTCAGATTAACAAGAAGCAAATGATGGAGCATGTTGAAAGCCCATTTTAATCATAATCAGGAATATTGACACATTTTGAATGTTTGTATTAGCCAATGTTGGGGCATGCTGAAGATTCATATCATCTTATGGAAAGATCGTTGACTTGAGAAAATATTTCCAATGAGACAGAAAGGTATAAAGAATGAAAATTGAGAAACAGTGGCAGTCGATCTGACTATACATAATTGCTTTGTTAATCAAACAGTTACATTAGGGTTCTTATGCTGAACAAATATTTACTCAACAAGTATGGTTTCAAATACCCAATCTTCTTAACCATGTGTCACATGACAGCATGTTCTTTGTTAAGCTACATCACAGTTGCATAAATAAAGATGGTCCCCAGGCAGACCATTCGATCTAGGGTTCAGTTCCTCAAAATCTCGACTTTGAATTTTGTATTCCGTGTGTCGGTGATGATTGGAAATATTTCTTTGAGATTCCCGACAGTTAGTTTCAACCATACTGTTGAGGTTACGAAGCTGTTTTTCACATCAATTTTTGTTTACTTGATGACATTGAATAAAGAGGCTCAACTTACGTATATTGCCCTTTCCCGTTGTTACTGGGGTTATCATTACCAGTTAGGATGAACTAAGTTTTTTATCTATGTGGTTTATCATGTGCGTTTCATCTACACCAGCAAGAATTCCATAGACCTCCTTCTGTACATGGATCCTATAGCTGATGTGTTTCTACTTCCTACAACACTCATTACGGAAGAAAACGTGATCGGTATCACACTTGCTCAATATGATATCAAGATCAGTTGGTATCTCTTTTTCAATTCAACACTAGCATATTTTATGAATTTGACCAACATTTTGGTCATGAAACACACCAACATCTCACTTCTATTCCCACTGAGTTTTGTTCTCAAGTGGTCTTGTGACATCATACAAAAGCTTTGAATACTGTGCAAAGAGCTTCATTGATCAGAAATCTGTACAGAAACCACATAAAAGAATGAATGTGTTGTCAAATGCTTTACGAACATCTGGCCAGAAGCCACAAGAAAGGATGAATGTGTTATCAAAAGCTTTACGAAAATCCGGGCATAAGCCACGAGAAAGGATGAATGTATTGTCACATGTTTTAAGAACCAGTGATTATGGTGCTGAACCAATGTTGCTATCATATGGCGTTTTCATTTATTGATCTGAAATAAAGTTTGACTTCTTCAACCCCAAGGTCAGAAGTGAGATATGATGAAGATTTCTTTCCACAGAAGGGAGGCAGAAATTTTAACAACAAGAAACTAGTGGAGCCAACTAATGTTGAACGACAAGTTGTTGTTAAGCATCTTGACATGATATAGTCCAAGTTTCCTTGTTCGAGATCCAATTAGATGTAGAGACATGAAAAAAAAATTAGGATAAATCCTCCTTATTATGTGTTTCAAGAGTCAAATCAGAACATACTCTACTCTCCTACTTAATCTCTGCTGAGTTTGACATATCTACATCTACATTCTTTAAAGATGATAGATACATTCTTCAAAGATGATAGATTCTCTTTTCAAAGATGATAGATTCTTTTTTTAAAGATGAAAGCCTTATTGGATTTCTACACAAGTCCAGACGAAGAAAGTCGATGTTATCAAAGACAAAAATGGGGCATCAATGTCATAATTCTGATTACGACAAGAGTTCCACAAATGAAACATTTCTTCTAAAACTTTCATGAAGCAAAGAAGACACAAAGATACAAGTTGATCAAATGGTTCTTCAGAATTAGCATAAGTTGCTACACCACTCCAAAAGTAACCTGTAAATAAAAGATCAAGTGAAAGAAGACCGAGTTCACCACTTTGAAGTCAAATGAAGATTGCATCAACATTCATGCATTCATAAGAACATCATTTGCACAATAGACAATTCATTACATCGATACATTTGATTGCATTCAAACATGAAGTTTTACATATCTTCGTATGAAAAAGAAGATTCATAATGGAAAATACCTTACAAGAAGAAGATAGAATTCAAAACCTCAAATACAGGAATCACGCAAACATCTGAAGAATAGATGGTTGCAATCCATAAAAGAAGCATTATTTTGAAATAGTGCATGTTACCCAATCAACAAGTTATTTCAATGAGAAAACGATTTCCAAAATTTCTCATTTAATCTTTTCTGAAAATGAAATTGTTGAATAGTAAGAAAACGATTTTCAAAGTTTCTTACTTAGTAAACTATTTCCTACATCTGTAAGTCCTTCAGTGCATGATGTTTTTAAAACCTTCGGGTCATCCATAAGACCTATAGTGCAAGATGTTTTCAAAAAGCCTTCGGGAGCTTTTTGATGTTTTCAAAACCTTCGGGTCATCCATAAGACATACAGTGCAGGTTGTTTTCCAAAAGCCTTCGGGAGCTTTTTGATGTTTTCAAAACCTTCGAGTCATCTGTAAGCCCTTAAGTGCATGATGTTTTCAAAACCTTCGGGTCATCTGTAAGCCCTTCAGTGCATGATGTTTTCAAAACCTTCGGGTCATCTGTAAGCCCTTCAGTAAATGATGTTTTCAAAACCTTCGGGTCATCTGTAAGCCCTTCAGTGCATGATGTTTTCAAAACCTTCAGGTCATCTGTAAGCCTTTCAGTGCATGATGTTTTCAAAACCTTCGGGTCATCTGTAAGCCCTTTAGTGCATGATGTTTTCAAAACATTCGGGTCATCTGTAAGACCTTCAGTGCATGATTTTTTAAAGCCTCAGTGTCATCTGTAAGACCTACAGTGCAAGATGATAAGACCTCCGGGCCATCCATAAGACCTCCAGTGCAGGATATTTTCAAATGAGATTTTAAGAAATTGATTTTCAAAGGTTTCTTGATCTTAAATCCTTCGGATCATCTGTAAGACCTACAGTGCAAGATGATGAGACCTCAGGGCCATTTTTAAGACATATGAGCAGAATGTTTTCAACATTTCCATCATACTCAAAAGAAGCCAAATGGAAAAATTATTGTCTTTTTTCGTCTTTGCTTTATTCTTGTTAACACAAGAATGAGCAAAGAGGGGCAGCTGTAGACATCAATTTTTCCATTCTAAAATTATTATTATTATATTTATTACTTTATTATTAATATTAATATTTATTATTATTATTAAATAAATATAATTACAAATATTGTTACAAGCACACAAATACATCGGAGGCCCAGAGTCCTCAAGCCCATTTACAAACCCGACCCATTTACAAGATCCCGGAGCCCAGTTCAGGCCCAAGTGGAGACTCAACCCGGATACAGAGGAAACCCTAGGGTTTCACACATCTCATCCCAGCCGCCATCCACCATCAGCCGTTGGATCTGGCAAGATCCAACGGTCCAGAGATATCCAACAAGAAACCCTAGGGTTATGATACCATAGGGACCACGCGCCGCCGCCTCTGTTGCCACCATCTGCTGTCGATGTTCTACACTGCCACGACGCCCGTCGAAGCTCCCAGAAGAGTCATTTTAGCCGTCCACGCATCTCATTCTTCGGTGAGTCACCACAGGTTCGGTGACTCGCCAAAACTCATCTCTGGGACTGGTCCGAGAGCATCCTCGATGGTGGCTATAAAAGCCACCACACCTGTGAAACCAAGACAAATCGACAACAAACGAAACAGAAAGAAGATAACAAACAAACAACAACCATAACCGGCAACAATCAAAACCCACAACAGAAAAACAAACCAAAAGAAGAGAAGCACTTACCGAGGAAAGAGCACGACCATCGGAACCTACATGAGCCACCAAGGAAACTGAAATATCGAACGTATTTCCGTAGATCTTGGTAATTTCGAAGCATTTTAGGGGAAAATGAGGTTAGAATCGGTCTTAGAGTGTTCACAGCTTTATTTTGGGGTAATTTGGGAATTTTCGGCCACCGTCGCGCTGAAAATGGTGGCCGATTTTCTTCTCCGGCGAGGGAAAATGAGAGTTTCTCTCTATAAAGAGAGAGAAGCAAAACCAGAAAAATGAAATAATGGCCCTTAGGGCCGGTTTAAAAGGGTTTAAATACCCTCCCCATACGACGTTTTTTTGGGGAGGAGTGTCTCTGTAATTTTTCTTTTGAGAAAATCATCTCCGCATCCATTCAAAATTCGTAAACTTCCATTTTATTCACTAGAATTACATTTATGCATATATTAATTTTGTCTTCTATTTTCGTTTTATTTATAATTTAATCCTTGCCTATTTATTTATATATTTAGGGTAAATATCACATTTAGTCCTTAAAATTTTGATAACATTTATTTTAACCCGAATAATTAATATTAAGGCTAAATTACACTATTAGTACATATCTTTTTAATAATTCAAATTAGGATCTTTAGGTTTTATATTGATATTTTAGTTACTGATTTTTTATTATTTATAATTTTATATTTTAATTATTTAATTTTAGTCACTGTTTAATTATATTTAATTTTATTCTTTAAATTTCAATATTTTAATTTTATTTTATTTCAGTCATATATATTATTTGATTAATTTTGTAAATTAATAATATTTATTTATTTTTAAATATTAAGAAAGGGGTTGTCTTAAAGCAACTAGAAGTCATTTTCTGATATTTTTAAATAAATAAATATCATACTTTTATAAATTATATATATTAATTTATTTTATTTTTTTAAGAAATGTCTTATTAATTAATATTTATTTATTTATTAATATTAAATAAATGAGTTGTCTTAAAGTAACTAGAAGTCTTATTCTGATATTTGTAAATAAATAAATACCTTATTTATAATTTATAAAAATTATTTTAATATTTTTCTTTCTTATTGTCTAATTGAATAAAAACAACATCGTAAATTAAATTCATATTCGAATTCTTAAAATTCTATTGTTAGAGACAATTTATAATCGACAAGGACCAATTTTAGGCGTTGTGGAGGTGCTAATCCTTCCCCAAACGTAATCGACCATGAATTCTTTTTTATTATTAAAAAGAATGAATTTTTTGTTAAACGCATATCAATTATCTTTTAACTGATGTTTTTTTAAAAACTATTTTAAAAGATGATTTTAGGTATTCGATCTATCTGACATAAAAGATCAATGACGACTCATAAAATATTTTAAGAACTATTTATTCACATCACTTTTTCCGTCAAATAAAAATTTTATGCCAAGACAAAAATCAGTTACGACGAGAGGTGACACCAAAAATCTTTGGTTGAAATATCATCAAGCTTCTTTAGTTTTCTTCAAACATTTCGTACAGTTCTCGTTTTTGCTTGAACAAAAAGATTGTGGGTTGTACTCATTTTGTGTAAAAAGCTTGTCAATGTGTCAGAATCTTGATACGAAGCGCCGAAAGCAATCGAAAACCAGTTGCTTTATCAGGCTACAATTGCTGGCAACGTGGATGACATCAAAGCTCTTTGCAGAGAAAAGCTTAATCTCCATTGCTTATTTTTATTTCAATAAACAAACTCTAATACAACTGGATTCAGTGCTTCCATTGCTTAATCTCCATCAGCTCCACCAATTCCTGATGATCTTTTAGTCGAAGAACCAAGTCGGTATCCCCGAGTTGATCTCAATCCACAGCATTTGCCTGCTCCAACGACAACAGATTATGGAGCCTCGACAACAAATGATGCTAAAGCAGATAATTCTTCCTCTTGTATAATAAGTTGGGAAGCTAAAAGGGTATCGAAGGCGCACGTTAGTCTGGCTATCCTGAGCCGAGCAGTGACATATGTATGTGTTCTCTAGGATGGGCTAAGGTGGGCTAGGGTGGGCACGTATATAAAGATAGACATAGGTCGGGTCAGATTGAATTTTTGATCGATTAGATTCGACTTGAATTCGACTCAAAAAATATAAATTTGATCTTTTAATATAAAACTTTTTTGACCTTGACCTATTTTTATTTAAATAAGAATTAAAAAATATTATTTTTATTTTAAAAAAATTTAATTATATATATGATATTATTACAATTATCTCGAAATATATAAGATAAAATTATAATTTTTCTAGGTCGAATCATGTATTTTTCAACTTAAATCTGAAACCGAACATAACTTCAAAAAAAACCCGACCCAAACTTTATTTTTTTTAAATTTAACCCGATCAAATAAGATCAAATTGAAACTTATTAGGTTCGAGTCTCATGCTTATCCCTACACGTATCCAATTTAAAATTTAAATTTTTTATATTAATGATTCATTATTAATGATGATATATATTTTAAAATATTATTTATATTCGTTCTATAATAAAAATTATGTTATTAATATATATACTTGTTTATTTAAAAAATGATATTTCTAATTCTATCCCTTAAAATAATAATAACAAATCTCTATTCTCATATGTAATGAGATAAGGAGAGGTAGGGTAGTAGGTTGTCTCCAACATCAGATTGAGAGAAATTTCCATGAAAGACCTCCAGCAGTAAAAAAATTTAAAATAAAGATAAAAATACAATATATGTAAAAATAATAATAAATAAATAGTTAAACTGTTTTTTTATGCAATCTTAATATTTAAGTCTGTTATGAAAAGTAAATCCCCACCGTAGAGAATCCCATATCCCTAAACTACTTACAAAATACATATTTACCGCGAGAAATCAACTGTCAAAAACTAGGCGCGCATTCTTTCTATAGTAGCAAACATTACATCTCCAACACAAAAGAAATAATCAGATCTGAGAACACCGACAGACCATGGGATCGCTTCCTCCGTCACTGGACCTCCCATCTCCACCGTCGGAGAAGCAACAAATTTCCGAAACTACCCTTCTCGACCTCTTCAAATTCCAACAGAACCACCTCAATTACTTCTTCCAAAACCTTGACTTGTCCTAAGCATTGTCCTTCACCCAAAACTCCTCAATTCCCGTGGCACCATTTTCTTCTCCGGAGTCGAAAAATCGGGATTTTTCGCCAACAAGATCTCCCAAACCCTAGTTTCCTCGGCATACGCTCCTCTTTCCTCTCCCCTCTCGACGCCCTCCACGGTGACATCGGCGCAATCTCATCCGCCGACGTCCTCGTCCTCTTCTCGAAATCCGGCTCCACCGAAGAACTCCTCTGTCTGTTTCCCTGTGTTAGAGCCAAGGGGGCTTATCTCATTTCGGTTACCTCCGTTTCCAACAATGCATTGTCCAATGCTTGCGATTTGAATATGCATTTTCCGTTGGAGAGGGAGTTGTGTCCGTTCAATCTGGCGCCGGTGACTTCGACTGCGATCCAGATGGTATTTGGGGACACCGTGGCTATTGCGCTTATGGGGGCTAGGAACTTGACTAAGGAGCAATACGCTGCGAATCATCCCGCGGGAGGATTGGGAAAAGCCTATTTTCAAGGTTTATTTTTATTTTATTATTAAATACTCCTCTGAAATCAGATTTTTGATCAATTCAGTAATTGCTTCTGAACTTGAGGTACTTTTATAGTAGTGGGTTTTTAATGAATTTTGATAAAGTTGATCCCTCTCGATTGTTTGTGCTCTGGCTTGTAGTTGAAAGATCCAAAAGATTGTTATTTTTGCTTGCTATTATAATTGGTTGATATAAGAAGCAGTAGAATGGTGAAAACTAAAAAAGAAAATTAAATATGTTTGTTGTAGTAATTTTGATGGATTGTAACAAGCTTCAACTTCCAGGATCATGTCATTGTCAACGGAGATTTCAAGAAAGGCAACTTGAAGGTCTTTTTTAATAAAAATTCTTGGACCTGTAGTAATTTCTTAATTGAGGCTTTTGTGTTTGTAGGTAAAAGATGTGATGAAGAAGCGGGATGAACTTCCAATTTGCAAGGAAGGATATTTCATAATGGACCAGCTGGTGGAGCTGACTAGTAAAGGATGCGGATGCTTGCTGGTTATAAACGATGAATATCACTTGCTCGGCACATTTACGGATGGAGATTTGCGGCGTACTCTTAAGGCCAGTCGAGAAGCCATATTCAAGCTCACTGTTGGAGAAATGTGCAACAGGTAAATTCAAATGGAGCATTTTCAAATCAGTTGTAGTAAATTGTGAAGTTTTCTGATTACCAGAAGACCTTGTTTTCAATCAAGTCACTCATATAGTACCATTTTGGTTTATAATAGGGAACCGAGTCCAGAGGCAGTGGCTGTGGAAGCCATGCAAAAGATGGAGTCACCGCCTTCCCCTGTACAATTTCTACCTGTTATTGATCATCAGAATAACTTGATTGGTATTGTCACATTGCATGGATTAGTTTCGGCTGGCCTTTGAAATATGAATGGAGTTGTCTTATATTTGGTCTTGAATATTATACCTTGACATAATTCTTTATATGTGTTAACTAAAATTTTAGTCCAAACATGACATTATGTCATATAGTTTTGCTCAAGACTTGTAAAGAACAATTATATATGCTTTATGCTTAATTTTCACAATGACCAGTGTTGAATACAAAAAATAAATAAACCCTAAACTAAAACACTCGCGAATCTTATACTTTGAGTTGATCACACCACCATTACAAATGGTTATCCTTTTTTACTCCATGAAGTATTCTATATCTTTCATGAGAAACCATACTTCTTATCAGCCCCGAATTTCGTGTTCCCAACATCGGAAGCTACCTCATGAAGATGATGACCTCCCAAGCTGTTGTTTTCTTCCATGTCCCACAAGAAGTTGTCGTAGCCATCATAGACTTTGGAGGTAACTTCATTGCTGTTGTTTTCCTGATGAGAATTATATTGAATCAGGTTTAGCAAGCACTGGGCATGGCTTTGATAGGTAGGTATGGTGGAAGAGCTTATTTGTTGATATGTTGTTTGGTAGGTTAAAGAAGGGGTGTAATTTGACGAGGTCTCCAACATGATTGGGGAGCTCAGTTTTGTGGTGTTCTCTTCTTTGCTCTTATGAAACACTCTACATAAAACCCACTCTTCCTATACAGACATACATGCATACATATAGTTAGTCATTTACATACATACATACATACATATAGTTAGTCATTTACATACGTACATATATGCATACATATAGTTAGTCATTTACATACATAAGAGAAATTAACTGACCTTAGGAGGCATATGTGGAGTGTGGAGCCGAAATTCATGCATTATCCATCCTGTTTTGATTCCATTAGGAGCTCGGTTTCCATAAAATACCAATGTCTTTCTCATCCCTACGACTGTCTCTGTTCTTGGATCCACCACCACTCGATCTTTCCCTGTTGCTTTCCAGTAACCTGATATTGTTGCCCTATTCGTTCGGAATCCCGTCGCATATTTTCGATCTCGAAAGCTAAAGAAATACCACTCATTTGCATTCAGCTTTGCCACCTCTTTAATTTAATCCAGAAAAGAAAAAGTCCACAGTTAATCACATGCATACAGGTTATGCTTCACTTTTCTTATAGTCGACATAAAAAATACATATTTTCGTTAATTCTCCTTGAATTGCTGAGAGTGTTGGTAAGTCTTTGTCACCACCTGATTTGTGTCTAAGAATTACATGCTATGCCAATATCTTTTGTGTAAATATATATTAATGGTGTACCTATAAGGTACATCACATTTTTAACGAGAAAATTTAAGTCGATCGTAAATTTTGAACATAGACAATAAAACATAAAGTTACCAAAAAGAAATCTTTTAGACAAAATAAATAACCAACAATTACGTATAAAATCCTCTTTGTTGTTAGGTTTTATATTTAGAAAAAAACTCATCTCATAAACTTATAAAAAAACAACAAAAACAAGAACCATCACATGTCAATAAAATATTTAGGTAGGAAAATAGAATAGGTTTCTACTTATAGGTCACATGTTAAGAGTCCAAGGCCACACGCAAAACATTTAGAGATTGTCTTATGTATCTTTCTCTTTTATTCTCTCAAGTAATTCAATTACCTTGCACATGATATTGTAATGATCTTGCTTATGTATAATATTAGGACTTACCATTTTGGCTATACATGGACAAAGATACTCTTAATTTGGAAAGTACACGAGCTAGCACAAAGAGGAAAAGGTTGATGGTGGGCAAATATTAGGTATCGTGTGTAGGAATAACATGGTATATCTTCACATATCCTATTTTTAAAAGGAAATACTATGTTGTAAAAAAATAAAATAAAAGATAAAAGTTATGTAGGGGACAAACACAAAATTTTATATCAAGAGACGAATTTATGGAGATATATAAGTAAAGATAATTTTACCTATATTAATACTCATAGATGTCAAGATTAATGTATTGAAAAGGTTTTGAATAGTGAATTTTGAGTCTTTAGAATTATTCGATCGGACTCAACTTCAAAAATCGATGTCTACTGATGTCGAGATTGATTATTCGATTATTCAAACACACCAACATACAACATACACATATACTTATATGCATAAACTAACATGACAAGAGACAATTTCATTTTGTTCAGATATCATATGAATTCAATAATTTTCATCTTTTTTTTCTGGTTTGTATTAAAAAAACAGCAGCAGCTACCGGACCTTAAAATTTTTTTCTTTAGGTTTAGTGGAACAGTAAATTTTGGCGAAAACCCCATCAGACTCAGGTAAATATAGAACGCAATGAAACAAAATAAAGGAAAGAGAGAGATACCAGGGAGCTGCCATGGCTCACATGTATGCAAATCAATATCCACCAAAGTACCCTTCAGAACATGCTCATTCACAATCTTTTTGTAAAGATAATGACACACCAACTCCTCGTCGCTCGGATAAAACCTAAACCCAGGCGGCAGTGTTGCCCCTATGTCCCTTAGCCCCATTCAACCTAACAAAGAAGAATATATCAGAAAAGTTCTTATGAATGAAGTGAAGGAAGATATATGATTATGATTTGCTTTGTTTAAGGGACTTGGCAATATATAGAAGTATATCGAATAGGAACGTGTATGTATATATATATATATATTCTGTGTATATACATAAAGGACAAGATTAGGATGAAAATCAAGTGCCTTTGCTTCTTACGATATATTCTACCATATATGTATATAGGGACCATGCTTGTGTGACTAGTTAGTTATTATTGGGAAGTAATAAGAAAAACTAAAGTTACAAGAAATCTTTTCTATTGTGGATATACATTGGACAGTTTTATTAGATAAACAGTTGTCAATTTATGTAAAATTAATTGAGGAATCTACTCATTTTAATTTATAACTAATTTAATTTTATATATTTCTGTAACTTTTTTATATATTTAACATTCACATGAAGAATCATTCAAACCACCTATCAAGCAATCCCGGTATTTAAAAAAATATTTCTTATTAGAGAATTCAAATTCGGGTAATTATGTCTGTAAGGTGAAAATAAACATTAATTAAGAAAGGAGAGGAAACTAATAGAAGGAAATAAAAGTTATATATAATGTTTTCAATGGCCTAAGAAAGTAGAGGTTAAACTTTGTTGTTGATATTTTAGAAATCAAAGTTTGATTTATAAAAAATGTTTCATGATAGCATAAAAAAATTAAACTTTAAATTAATTCTGTTGATGTAATATTCTTCTCGAATGTAATTTGATTTAATTCTTTTAGATATAATAATATTTAGAGAAATGTATTACCGACAAGCTGATATTGCCCTTTCTGCTTTTATGAGGAACTGGAATGAGTGAATAACTTGCCTATAAGTTGGCTACCTATTGAGATGAAAGGTCATTTTTGCCACTAGACATTTGTTATTATAATTGTTATATTGATAGTTTATATTATATGGATTATTATTCGATTCATAAATTATGTATATTTTATTTTATTTTTATATTTAAATATTATACTATAAATCTCTGTTCTTAAATTTTAAATCTTAAAACTTAAAATATTAATCTAACCTTAAATTTTAAGTAAGACTTAAGATACTATAAACTCGTATATATTAAAACATAAACTGCATATAATGAAGTATAAAATAAAATAAATTTATAAAATAATCGGTCTATTATATAATAATATTGTTGGGAAACGAAGGTGGAATTTAATGCGAAATAATTTGGACGCATCTACATAAATTGATGATCATGAGCTATGCCTACTAATAATTAAACATATTGTCGTCATTATCACAGTTACATTACATCTTTCTATATGTTGTGACACCCTAATTGACTCTACTTTGGACAATTGTCAATTAATGTTTCGTATCCTTAAAAAATGAAATTTAATTAATCGAATTTTAATTTAATTAATGTAATTATTATCATATATTTTAAAATTATCAACTTTAGTCAATTCAAGAATGATATTGATTTAAACAGATTAAAATATACAATGTTTTTTAATTTAAAAACTTTTATTATTTTTTCCCCAAAATTTATGCTTGTATTTGCTTAAAAAAATACTAAATGAAGAATGTTACTTTGGATTAAAAAAAATAAGATGAGTACAGTATATTAGAAGTTACTAAACCACGTTTATACGATTATTTCTATTATTGAACTTTCAAATGTTATAAAAGATTCATTAAATTATCAACTTGTTATGAAATGATCATTTTTACATTATAAATAGTAATCAATTCGATAAATTTAAGGGTAAAGAACACAATGGTCCCCCTAATTATAGGATGATATTTTATTGAGTCTTCCGATTATAAAAAGTTAAAAATGGTCACTTGACTAGTCATTAGTTCCAAACTCGTCTTTTTTATTAAAATTTGACTGCACGCTGAGTTGGACGTTAACATGTTGACTGGATATAATAGTCTTTGAGATTTAGGATCAGATTTTATCATGTCTCAACCAATAGGTTAACGTACAACTCATATTACAATTAATTTTTAATGAAAAAAGATGAGTTTGAAATATATGAATAGTCAAGTAATCATTTTGTAACTTGTAATAGTCGAGGACTCAACAAAGCAATGTCATATAGTCATGAGACTATTTTATAACTTTCAATAGTCGGGACTCAACAGAGCATTGTCTTATAATCGGAGGACCAATTATGTACTTTATCCTAAATTTCATGACCATTTTATAATATATGGATAAATTTTAATAATTATTTTATAAAAATTGGATAACTTTAATAATTATTTATAATATTAAAAAAATATTTTAATAATTTTTTTAAATTATTTATTTAAAATATATTTATTCATTGTGAGAAGAAAATTTTAAAAACAATTTTTGTATTGTGTATTTTAATTATTTTTTATAGTATGTAATCATGAGTTTTATATGTGAGATGACGTTGGAGGAGATGTGACGGCTTCATATTCCTCTTTGAAACCAATAATTCAGGTCTCGGGATATCCCTTCCTCCCCTATTTTACAAACAATCCTATTAAAAATAACTCATTGAATAATTTTAATGATTAAAGAGAATTTTTTAAAAAGTTTTAAGTTTGAGTGGTTACGTATGTAAAATATATATGTATTGTCAATGATTAAGAAATATTCTGAACAAATATATTGTAATCACCCTAAATTATTCAAAAATATATATTAAAAATCAAAGCCTTCAAAATAAGAAGTGATCTTTGAAGGGTTTCTTCCATCGACCACATATTTTAGAGTTTTATACTCTCTAATTAGTAATCTTCTTTTGACATAATTCTTGAGACTACCGTTGGTATGACCATATAATCTATTTTAGTTCATTCTATTGTTAGACGATCATATATATTCATTCAATTTACCAACCATGAATAATCATAATAATCTTACACTTGACACTGAAACTAAGAGTCAATATAAAATCATTCATACAAAACTGAAAGAAGAGATTATATCATTCTTTTTCTTATTCAAAAACTCTATGAAATTCTTTTAAATCAAACTATATTAGTTGTCTATAATTCTACTTTGAATTATTGATTATAATTCTTCACTCAAATAAAAATAAGTAACGCCTCAAATCATGAGTTAAGAGTTTTGGGTTAACCTGAGCTGATTTAGATGAACCCAATTATCTTATAAGAGAGCTTGGTCCATTTGGAGTTTGAATTGGCCTTGGTTTAGTCTTGGGTTAAGCCTAATATGAGATAAAAAAGGGCATTTTTAATCTTATGATAAAAGAAGGAGGACTAAAAGAGTAATTATACCCTTGTTTGAAACAAAAGCTGAAAATCCATTAATTTGGGTGATCTCATGTCGTGTACAACCTTTCTCTTTCTCTAACTTTGTCTCCTACTTTCCCCTTCATCATTTATTTCCTCTTCAAGGGTTACTCAAAGATCAAAACTTTATGGTGATACACACCTAGTCCGGATTTAAAAAAGTAAGAGTGTTCATCCCCACCTTCAAAGCTTTAATTTAACCCCCAAACACAAGTTTTGACCATGTAACCATATATGGGTTTTAGCGAGTTTTAGGGACACAAGAGATTTTAGTTCGTTTATGAGGGATTTGACCTTAGGTAGTGTTCTTAATCCCTCAATGAACTTTAAAAGAGATAGTAATCCATTTCCTTGATTTTGTATAGTGAAAAGATAGGAGAAAGCTCAAAGGCTAGGGGAAAGGAAAAATTGGTTCTTGGTTGATTTGAGAACATCTTTATCAGCTAGTGAGCTAAGGTAACACACTTACAACTCTTTCATACCATTTGTGAGTCATTAGAATACATTTAGCTAGAGAGTTGAGTTGTGAAGTATGAATGAGCATCCATGATATATTCCAACTTTTGGTGTTTTTCAGTATGTTTGAAAGACCTTTTATGACCCTTTATTCATACATAATATTTAATAATGTTTGAGAACCTTAGCAGGGCACTTGGGGTAGTTTAGAGAGTCATTTTCGTGCCCAAACAAGGTATTTCTGGGTTTGGGTATCAGTACTGGAAGAACAATACCAATATTGTTCATCCGATGGAAAAAAATAAATGGGTTTCGGGCTAGAAGTATCGATACTCATTCATTGAGTATTGATATTGCGGGTTGAGTATCGATACTCACAGGAGGGGTATCGATATCGAATATATTCAACATATTCTAATAGCCAATTTTGATATTACTCATGGGAGTATCGATACAGAGGGTAGAGTATCGATACTCCAAATAGAAGTATTGATACAAAGGTATTTTCTAAAACATCAAAGTAAAATTTGGTATCAATACTCTCTTCCATATCGATACTCCCATTAGAAGTATTGATACCGATGTATTTTCTAAACATCGAAACAAAATTTGGTATGATACTCCGGATAGTATCGATACCCTAGCTCGGGAGTATCGATACTACCCAAGGGAGAGTATTAATACTCATGGGTCAGTACTGGTACCAAGGGGCTCAATATCGGTACCCTCGTACATTTTGGGGCTAGAAATTCAAGGGAATTAGAAATTATATCGAGGGACACAAGGACACTCGAATTACTTTCAAATAAAACTACAAGTGAGAACCATGATAATATTCAATTATAGCTAGAAACAATATCAGCTAGGATGACATAAAACTAGCCCTGTTTGACGTTCGGAAAATGACTGTGACACCCGAGTTACTTTAGAAGAGGACATTAGTCTTGAGGTAGGAAATATCCATATATATATATATATATATATATATAAGCAAGTGCGCGAAACACTTTTGTAACTAACTAGGGCGAGAAGGGTGGGTTAGTGAGGTGTTGTGTCTGATACAAAAATTTCGGATCTCACCCTAGGTAGGCTAGAGTGGTGTGCGTCCAGAGATGTGTAACCCTCCAACCGCATCATGATGTCTACCCTAGCATAGTGTGTATTCTACGAGTATACTCACTTTATGTATTGCACTCAATAGCATGAACATTCATTGAACACTCATAGGATCACTTAGTTGTTAGAGTGGCACTGAGCTAGTGAGCTCAGCGTTCGGAATTTGTTTCCGTGCACAGGTTCTTAGGAGGAGTATTCGAGGAGCTTATAGCACAGTAGAAGTTCCAGACATACTGAGTAGCAGAGTACGTCTTGGGTCTTATTCTTTAGAGGGCACATATTATTCATAGACCTTCTTACTTGAGTTGTCACTTTATTTTTCAAATACTCGACTGCATTGTTTTGATGTATTTATTTTGGGAGCTTCCTAATATGAACTAAACTATTTATATTTGATTTCCCGTTTCTTTAAATGGTTTTTTATATGGTGTTTCACAAACGATAAAAAAATATTTTAGGTAGCCACTTCGGTGATCCTGTATGACATTCTAATCGACCGACCTCGAGTTGCATCAGGTTATGGTGTTACAAAATAAATGAACTGTGTACAACAATTATAATTCAAATGTTATTATCAACCATTATTATTTTATGTCTATAATCCACCAATCATATATGAAAAATTTATTCATCAGAAAAGTAATATATGATCAGATTATCGGTGTCTTGCTTTTCTGACGAATAATGTTAGTTGGAATAGTTAGAAAACATTAGGGTTAATGTTTAATTCAATATTTGGTAAATTAATTAAATGTATTTTCATTGGTCATTGAGTTGTTATTTACTTCTTCACGACTTTATCATGAAGGGTAGTACATTAATGATGCATTAATAATTTAATATGTCCAAGATTACCCATAACTATATATGTACTAAATCAAAATAATAAAAAAGGAAAAGATTTATTTATAGAAGTAAACCCTTAATTAAGAACTATAATTCATTAAACATTTGTACATCTCTTAAAGATCATCAAGATTGGTTACAAAGACTTCAGAAGAAGGGGGAAAAAAAACAAATTAACTAGACTTTTCTGGGACGGATTGGATTTTTCAAGGACTGAAACTAGTTTAATAACACCTCGTTTTAGCCTTTTTCAAATCCATAGTTTTGCAAAAATAAAATTTATTTTTCATAAGATAATAACAGACAAGATACTTTTTATATAATTATTAATATCTAATTTTTGCATGAACATATTGATTTCAGTGGTAAATGAATTGTTGTTGTTCCTTGAGGTCTCGAGTTCGAGCACCAAAAATGTCAATAGTATGAGTGTTCAATGTCAAATGATTAAGAGTTATCTTTGAATAAATACTACCTTACACTTGCCAGAAATTAATAAAAATAATAATATCTAATTTCTTAATTAATTTAAATTATATCTTATAAAAATTTATTAAGAATATAATCATTTAAATTTTATTTATTTTGTTTATAATAAAAATTTAGATTTTAATTTTATTTTAAAAAATTAATATTTGTTATGTTGACTAACTTATAGGTAATAAATAATCAAAAAGTACATTGAAAAAATTACCTCATAACCACGGGCGAAATTAGAAAATTTATTTTGAGGTGTCAAATTTAAGGAATTTATTTTGGGGTGTCAAATATAAAAAATGTATGAAGAATTTTTTTTGAGTAGATACAAAAAATAATGGGTGCCTATTTATGTTTAAGGTATCAATATTCTTTTTAAAATATATTAATTTTATTAATTTTTAATTATTTTATATTAAATTTATTTTAATTTTGGGGTGTCATATGACACCCTTGTTATAGCCTGGCTCCATCAGTGTTCATAACATTTGATCATTTTACCGTTATTTTTAGAATATTTTAGCTTTCAAAAATCATTAATTAGTTAATGATCAACATATAACACATGTTGCTAACATAAGATTTTCATATGTATTTAATTACTAATATAAAATTGTTACATAACTTAAAATTATGATGTGACATGTGTCAAACTATCTATAATGACGATGTGATATGTGCCACGTCACTTATAGTAATGACAAGGATTCATTTTACCGTTAGTTTTTAGAATATTTTAGCTTTCAAAAATCATTAATTAGTTAATGATCAACATATAACATATGTTGCTGACATGAGATTTTTATATGTATTTAATTGTTAATATAAAATTATTACATAACTTAAAATTATAATGTGACATGTGTCAAATTATCTATCATGACGATGTGATATGTGCCAAATCACTCATAGTAATGACAATGTATGTATCATATCGCTCACATTAATGTTATGACATGTGTTACGTCACTCATAATGATGATGTTTTATGTGTTACGTTAATAATTAAACATATAAAAATATCATATCAATAACATGTGTTGATCGTTAGTCAACGATCGTTTCTTTCTAACATATGTTACTTTAATTAAAAATTAAAATGTTAAGGGTTAAATGGTTTAAAAAGTAAGACAAATTTATCATTATGACTAAAAATATAATTGAAAAACATTAGAAGAAAATGAAAATAATACTTTTGTTAAGAAGTATTATCTTTATGGCTATAAGAAAATCAGGCATTAAAGTGAAAGTGTAAGAATTAAGATTGTATAGGTATAAGAACAAAGTAGTGTCTAGGGATGCTTATCGAATGAGTCGATTACGAGTTGGGCAGTGTTCGACTCGTTCTTGTTAAAAAAATTTGTTGCTCAACGACTTGTTGCTCGTTAAAATTGTGCTCGATTTGTGCTCGTTAAAAAAAACTTGTTGCTTGACTCATTCACATTAAGCCTATTAATCAGCTCGTTGCTCATTAATCTCACTAAAAAATTTCTTTAAAAAATTTCTTATTGTTTTAACTATAGGTAAAATTTATTAATACTATAAATTAATAGATTAGTCATTTATAATGTTTTTATTATCTATAAGCACATTTTAAATTTTTGAATGAAATAATTGTTTCAAAATAACTACTAAAAAATTATAAAAAAAAATTAACGAGTTGTTCGTGAACTTATCGAGTCGAGTTGGACTTTTCTCGACTCAACTCATTAATTTCTCGAACCGAGTTAAACTTTTATCAAGTTTTACCAAAATTAATTTTGAACGAATCAAATTTAAACTACTCACGAGTTGCTTAACTCACTAACTAATCCTAGTAGTGTCCTCTTTTGTCAACAAAGCTATAGCAGATAAAATCGAAATTGTTGGCGATTCTTCCATCAAAAGGAATCTCCTCACAGTGGATTTGACGCCAATGATTTTGAATAAAATTAAGATATAACTATTAGTTTAATATTTTTTATTAATTTAATATTTAATTAAATTTAAAATAAATTATATGAAATATCTTTAAATTTTAAGATTTAAATTAATTATATCACTAAACTATAAAGTGATATATTTTAATATTAATATTATCGTTTTAATTTTAATTATATCATTGAATTATTAAATCATATGATTATGAGGATGGTTTTTTTAGTATCATACTTAAATTATGTTGTTTTGGTGTAATTATATTAATACATAAGTGATGTCATTTATTTTTATTTTTTATATATCATTTAGTCATTCTTTTTTATTATTATTTTAGTTGGTTTTGATATCGTCTCAACTAATCAAGATGATTTTTATTTGTTATCATGTTAATTTTTCCTAATTTGGACACTTAAATGGACTTGGATACACGTTTGCATGTGGAGATAGTTTTCTAATGATGCTCGACTCTAGTTTTTTATTGTTGATGATCTTTCAGTAGTTTGATCTCCTATTATAGTCGTTTGTCGATGTAATCAGATCAGTTCATATCTATATTTTGTTCAACTCTTTTGATGAGTTTTTAACATTTTTCTTATATGGTCTTTTGTATGATTTCAAATGATTAATTTCTTATGTTAATGATCATAGGAAATGTCTTAATTATGTGTTTAGTTTAATTGTAAAACTTTATTACAATTTTGGATATTTTCTCTTTATTGATAAAACTTGCGGAATCTAGTTGCATGAAAAAAATACATCCAAACCGAACTCATTGAGTAGTTTCAATGATAAAAGGGAGTGTTGTTATACCTAGAGCTCTCATGCTCGAGTAGCTATGTCTGTAGTTTGTACGAGCATTGTCAATAGACTAAGAAAATATCTGAACAAACACTATCTTATAAATACTCCAAACTATTTAAAAAATAGGCGTAAACCGTTATGTAATTTATCATATTAATACTGTTAAAATTTTAATATTTTTATTAAAATGATTTATTTATTTTAGAAAACTAAAAACTTCTACCTTCATATTAAAAAACTACAAACCAATTTTGATTTAAAAAATAAGAGTTACGTTGATCACAACTATAATTACAATGAAATACATGACTAGTCTGACATGTACCGTCTACTAAAAATAAAAATAAAGGAACTTTATGTAAAAGTCATATTATAAAAAATGCAACCACAACAAAAGATTGGGTTGATTGGGGAAGTTCTGTTGTGCGACAGTTAAAAAACGGTTAAAAAATGGTGTGATCGGTTAAATTAGTGATTAGTTAAAATTTTGACCGGTAATGTTATATCATTTAACCGGAAATATTATCAAGTACAATAACATATTAGGTAACGCTTATATAATGTAATAGGTAGCGCTTAATAAAAATAGGCATTTAACCGAAAATATTATCAAGTACAATAACATATTAGGTAGCTCTTATAAATGTAATAGGTAGCGCTTATATTGACCTATTTTCGAAGTAAACTGGTATATTTATACTGATAACATTGCAAATTTACCTATTACATTATTATTATTATCGGTTATGATGTTTTTTAGATCGATACAATTTTAAATGTATCGACACTTTATGCTTGCACCTGGTTGGGCATTCATATTTCATTCTGGAAAAAAAGTATCGACACAAACTAACAACGTGTCGATACATTATTTAAACTTATTCTCTCATAAAACCGGTATATTTATACCGGTTACATTGAAAATTTACCTATTACATTATACTTATGAGTTTCGATGTTTCCGGGATCGATACTTTTTATAAATGTATCGACACTTTATGGTTACACCTTTTTTGGTATTCATTCTGGACCAAAAGTATCGACACAAATTTATCAAGTGTCGACACTTTATGCGTGCACCTCGTTTGTGCATTCATCCTGGATAATAAGTATCGACACAAATTACACAAGTGTCGATACATTATGTTGACATGTTTTCTAATTAACCGGTATATTTATACCGGTTACATTGTTAATTTACCTATTACATTATAATTATTGGTTTTGATGTTTTTTGCGTCGATACTTGTATAAAATGTATTGACACATATTTAGGTAGTTATTGTACATACCTAAATATGTACTGCGAATTTAATGTTGTACACACCCTTTAACTACCACTACCAATACCACATCCTATTGAAAGCAACACGACTGAAACATGTTCAATGAACCTTTGCTTACATCTCCATCAACTCCGAGACCACTGAACTTGCACAACAAAAGTTTTGCCATGGATCATACTGATGCAGACAATGTTAAGCCAACCGAGGAATGCCATGAAGTACATAATGTTGATGAATCTGACAGATTGGTTGGTCAACTCTTCTGTTCGCGTCATCAAGCTTGGTACTTTTACAAGGGATTCGCACGGGAACATGGGTTTAGTGCACGTAAGGGAACAACAATGCTTGACGTGGAAGGGAATGTGAAGACACAAGAATTTTGCTATTCCAAAGAAGGGTTTCGAGCATCAAAAGTCAATAATGTTAATCGTCAACGTGCTCATACGCCAGTCACAAGAACAAGATGTAAGGCTAGAGTCGTAGTTACAACAACAAATACAAACGATCAGTGGGTTATAAGTAAGTCTTATCAGGAACATAATCATGCATTGTGCACACCTGCTATGACACCATTTATGCGTTCTAATAGAGCTGTAAGTAAGGCTGATATCGATGAGGCAACAACATTGAAAAAGGTCGGTATTGACACGTCACAAGTAATGAACTATTTAACGCAGCAGGCAAGGGGCTATCATAATGTTGGATTTACACATAAAGACCTCTACAATGCACTTCAAAGAGGTAAAACAAAGGAAATCGTCGATGGGGATGTGAATGCACTTATTGCCTACTTTGATTATAAGAAACATGATGATCCCGGGTTTTTTATGACATACTCGATAGACGAATCAGGGGCATTGTATAATCTTATTTGGTCGGATTCTACACCGATATCGGATTACACATGCTTCGGTGATGTAATTGCATTCGACACAAAGTACAAAGATAATTTGTATGGTCAACCAATTATGCCTATTGTCGGTGTCAATCATCACCATAACACAATTGTGTTTGCCATTGCCATAATTGCTGACGAGACGTCTCAATCTTTCGAGTGGGTGCTACAGAATTTTTTAGAAGCCATGATGAATAAATCACCTATTTTAGTTGTCACCGATGGGGATAGGGCAATGCAGAGGGCTATCAAATTTGTTATCCCTTATGCTAAGCACATATTATGTGTTCTTGGCATCTTTCTCGCAATGCACAAGCTAACATTGATGACCCAAAATTTACAGCAGCATTCTCAAAATGCATGGCTTCCTGGTGGACAACCGAGGAATTTGATATTCAATAGCGTTCGGTTGTTTCAGAATTCAACGTCGAAAAGCATCTATGGGTGATTAAGAAGGGAGATACATGAAACTTATGGGCACAAGCATATCTAACCAGTCATTTCTTTGCCAATATTCGCTCAACACAAATGTGCGAGTCTATGAATGCTTCACTAGCGATTGCACTGAAACACAAGAAGACATATTTAGATGTTGTTCGTGCAATTGAAGATGGAATTAGTAGAATGCGTATGAACAAGTTGAAAGCGGATTACTTAAGTTCCCATACGAAGCCCTTCCAGATCACAAAACTGTTCGACCTTGAAAGCCATGCAGCTGCGATTTTTACCCGCGAATCTTTTCGCGCGTTCCAAGATGAGCTTCTACGGGAGACATTGTACCAGATTGAGGAAGAGATTCAGTCCTTATCAGATGAATGTCAACATTATATTTTGTCAAAGTACAAAGAAAAAAAATAGGAAATTTAAAATTAGTTTTGATTCTCGTACGAAAACCCTAATTTGCTCCTGCAAAAAATTCGAGACCGTTGGACTTCCGTGTCGCCATCAACTTCACATTTTGAAGCACTTGGATTACACGTATTTTCCCGGGACTTTGATTCAAAGTATGTGGACTAATGATGCGAAGGCTTCTGCACCCAATTATGTTGACTTGAATGTGTCTCCAAAAGTGATGCAAATGTCACTGTTCGTTGCTCTACATTCAACGTCAAGTAGGTTATGCTACATTGCATCAAAGACAGACGAGTCTTTTAAAATTGCAAGAGATGAGATGAAAAGACTAATAGAAGAATTAGAAAACTCGTTTGATTTGAATGATTCAGTCAACTAGAGCATTGTAGTAAACAACGTTCGTGACCTTCAACGAAAATAATGGAAGCGAAAAGAAGTACAGAAGAACAAGGTCGAGAAGATAATTAGGCGATGTGGGTACTGCAACGGTGAGGGACATAACAAACTAACATATCCTCAAGTCAAGCTCAGTTTGAGTATAATGTAAATTATACAAAATTAACCCTATATTTACAAAAATTGCTCTCTTAGTCTATTTTTATTGTGGATTACGAGACCGTTTAATATTTCATCTGCATCATCACATAAAATCCAAACAATCTGTAGAGTATAATCTCCCGCAATCATGGCCGGAATTAGTTTTGTAACTGGGATTATCCAGGTTAATCATGTTGACAGCATAACCAATAAAACCTGGGGTTTTTCAACAAAGTGTCGATACATGTTGTATACATATTCTCTCATAAAACAGGTATATTTATATCGGTTACATTGTAAATTTACCTATTACGTTATAATTATGGGTTTCGATGTTTTTAGGATCGACAATTTTTGAAAATGTATCGACACTTTATGCGTTCACCCTTTTTGGCATCCATTATGGACAAAATTTATCGACACAATATTAATAAGTGTCGATACATATTATAGACCTATTCTCTCATAAAACTGGTATATGTATACCGGTTATATTACAAAATTACTTAGTACATTATAATTATGGGTTTTGATGTTTTTGGGATCGACACTTTTAATAAATGTATCAACACTTTATGCGTGCAACCCTTTTGGATCGACACTCTATGAAAATGGATCGACACTCTATGAAAATGTATCGACACTCTATGAAAATGTATCGACACAATACTAATAAGTGTCGATAAATGTTGTAGACATATTTTTCATAAAACCGATATATTTATACCGGTTATATTGAAAAATTACCCATTACATTATAATTATGGGTTTCGATGTTTTTTGGGTCGTTACTTTTTATATATGGATCGACACTTTATGGGAAACTTTAAGTTTGGATACATTATAGAAAACGATTATAAATATACCGATATTTTTAAGTATGAAAACTTTGTTGTGGAGATCATAGAAAACATTTCTTTAATAATGTGTTTCGATACATTTGCACGCAGATGTAAAATACATTAATAACTAGTATTGATATTTTAACAATCCTCAAATGTATCTGTATACAGAGAAGCAAATATGGAATAATTAATGAAAATATACACACAATATAATCAAACCAAAAGATACATACACAACAATGTTCAAATAATGTACTAACAACGAAATTAATCCGATGAAAAAGGGTTATTTCTAACGAAGTCCAGAACATTAGGCGCCTTCAAGCACTGTCGTTCGAATGGCAAGCAGCATCAAATGTATGTGGACATATGTAATTGTATTTCTAAATAAACACATAAATTGTTAAAATAATCAATGTATGAACACCTTTTTAACTGGAAAAACATATTGCATAAATGCAACTTACCGAATTATAAATCATTTTTTTCGCTGAATCATAGACCAAAAGTGTATTTAGCTCGTTAAAATCAGGACATGCGTTCCAAACATCATTGAGATCTTTACAGTAGATAACATTATCGTATATTTTGCATTTTTCTTGATCCTGTTCACAAACAGTCGAACATAAATATGTAGGATCGTAGACAAAGAAAAGTCAGCAAACTGTAATGGCATTCATCTTACCCAAACGAATAGAAAATGCTCAGAAAATAAAGGTAGTTTCTCAAGTACACGGTCGACGTTATGCCTGAGATTGTAATCAAGTTTGAATGTTAACATTCAATTGTATATTAACGATTTTGGCTACAGTAATTTAATTGCTCAACAGTTCTAACGTCATCTTGGAAGACCAAATGGCAACAACAAAACTGTCTACACAAAATTGCATAAATTCAAATAATCATGTTCTGAGGACAACATCTACAACATGAAGAAAATGATATTAAAGTTCTACGCTTATATGTTAAAATAATGGATACAAAAGAACAAAATTAAAACATGCAGGTAGTCTTGGGATGTAGGCAAGGACAATATTGAGATAAAAAAATTAAAAGTTTTCTTGAAGGTGGCGTTGCAGACATGATATACTTGTTTGGATCATCATCATCATCATCATCATCATCATCGCCATCTTCATCATCATCTTCATCTTCATTGACCGCTTGGTTGTCCACATCTGTTAAAAGAAAATAAAATACATTTCAGAACGTGTAAATGTTTAGAACCATAAATAATGAATTACCTAACTCATTTGATGTCGTTGACGTAATTCGTCACGCAACATGGAGACTTCATCGCGCAATGATAAAATATCGGCTCGCATTCCACTCACAAGGGAATCAATATGCTCCCGAAAATTAACCATGTATTCCATCACGGTCTTAATTGTGACATCCTCTCCAATTGGAGCTTCTTCCATCATTGCGTCTCCAATTGGTTGCTCGTCTTCATGGCTAATGGGGTTCATTTTTTCCCTCTCTTAATCTAATCCGACCTCCTTGACACGCTTCCAATCGAGTTTTTCAACAAAATCATATCCCGTTTTTTTAATAAATAACATGTCAATCTTGCGGGTTAATCGAACAGGGGCGTCATGCGAAAAATCAACTTCTTTCTTTTTCAACAGATGGGTCATGACATCCATATGGTAGTGAAGTGAATTGTTGCTCCCTTGTGACCATTTATACAATTGTATTAAATATCAGTTAGCATGTTTGGAGCCGTTTGGATTAGGATTATACTTTGCTATCCACCAATAACCGTTGTCTCGAAGCGTTGAATGTTTTCCCCCACTAGGCCAGATATACCATGCGAGCATTTTGTGAAACACTCTCGACTCTACATCTAGGTGAATTGGGCTATTTCTAGCAACCCGTTGTATTGTAGTATCTAAATTATTTTCATCTGAATCCCCTTTATTCTCGATACCTAGACCCTCCGCAATAGTTCATATATATATTTTCTTCCCCATGACATGGGTATTAATTCCTATTATATTAGTATTATTAGGCTCGTGCTGTAAGGAAGCATTGTTGTAGAAGACTCTAACTAGGTTGGGGTAATATTTTGGTTCTACTGCAAGGAATTCAAGCCAACCCCAAGATGTAAATGTGGATTTAAAACTAAATTCATATTTATCATCAAACAAGAAACACAGGTCAATGACACGTTCGGGACGAATCTTCCTTACTTTAAAACTCGTCGGCCATCTTTGTTTCTCCATATCGGATCTAAAGTTCAGAGTTTCGAAGGACCTGATTTCCTTAGAAGAATCGTTTGTATGAGAAGGAGGTTGTGGTTGAGAAGAACTGGGTTGAGAAAAGCTTTGAGAAAGACCGCGCTTCTGACGCTGACGTTTTGGAGCCATTTTGGGTGTGGATGCTATTACAATGGAACACAAACACATTCAGGAAAAAAACTCCAATATACAAATCAATCAAACCCATAAAATATCGATAAATTTACCTGAATATCTGATTGTCACTGTTATGATAACGCTAGTATTCGTCAGAGAGGAAGAGTTTAGAAGCCTTTAGGTTTAGGGTTTATTTATCGATTTTGGAGTTTATATCGAATAAATAATGAATGGGGGGAAAAAACACGCGATATTTAAATTAGTATTGACACAAAATTAAAAACGTGTCGATACATGTTGTAGACTTATTCTTTCATAAAACCGATATATTTATACCAGTTACATTGAAATTTTACCTATTGCATTATAATTATGGGTTTCGATGTTTTTGGGATTCACACTTTTTGAAAATGTATCGACACTTTATGCGTTCACCCTTTTTGGCATCCATTCTGGACTAAAAGTATCGACACAAAATTAAAAGCGTGTCAATACAGTTGTAGACCTATTATCTCATAAAATCGGTATATTTATACCGGTTACATTCTAAATTTACCTATTACATTGTACTTATGGATGCATATGTTTATGCGATTGACACTTTTTAAAAATGTATCGACACTTTATGCTTCACCCTTTTTGGCATCCATTATGGACCAAAAGTATCGACAAAAAATTAAAAAAGTGTCGATACATGTTGTAGACCTATTCTCTCATAAAATCGGTATATTTATACCGGTTACATTGTAAATTTACCTATTACATTATACTTATGGATGCATATGTTTCTGGGATCGACACTTTTTGAAAATGTATCGACACTTTATGCGTTCACCCTTTTTGACATTCATTCTGGACCAAAAGTATCGACACAAAATTAAAAAAGTGTCGATACATGTTGTAGACCTATTCTCTCATAAAACCGGTATATTTATACCAGTTACATTGTAAATTTACCTATTACATTATACTTATGGATGCATATGTTTCTGGGATCGATAAATTTTACCTATTACATTACACATATGCTGACTTATTTTTTGGAAACTTAATGTTTGGGAATCATACTGGACAAAATGTTGGAAACAAATCAGTGTTTATTAATTTTTCAGTAAAAAGTCTATTTTTACCGACTACATTGTCAATTTACCTTTTACAACAATCTCCATATATCGTACGTATGAACATGACTCTTAATGTGTATAAGAAAATGTACAACAACCTACTGCTAACTTTTCTCATCTCATACATAATTACATTCACATACAAAATTATAAATCTTATAAAACATTAACCCTACATTTACATCATTGCATCCTTTTGTTATTGTAGTGTCTCATGGAAGCTTTTGTTATCTCCTACCTTCATTGATTTTAATTGTGGCTTACGAGATCGTTTAATATTTGCGATCGATCCCACTCTCCAACAACCTATATTCAAATTGTCAGAACGTTAAGTATTGTAAACCACAACATTCAATCTATGACTTTTAACAATTTTACCACAAACAAATTTTTAATTCCACTTACAAAATCACCATTTTCCCCTGTAGAACCGATCGATTCCATCCACATCATCACATACATGCCGCAATCATATCTGTTACAAAATTTGAAAACCACACATGTCAATTATGAATCCTGCATAAATTAAGCTTTCTATTTATGATAACATCTCATACCCATTCAATTGCTTATTCTTCTTATGCTCCACAAATTTGAAATTTTTCACGAGGAACTTTCCTAGAGATCCACAGTATTCAACCTAAATGCGTTTCTTATTATAAAAATCTAATATTTTAATCTGCATTAAAAAAAGAAGAATTTATGATCCAAAAAAATTATGCATTATAATTTACATAATGTCCTTTCATATATACATACATACATACATGCATACATACCAATCTCTTAGCATCCTTCACTCTCTGTTTAGCTGCTTTAGATGTAAACATACTATCATATATTATTGCAACACGATCTACCATATCCAACACCAACAGATACTAATGTGAATTATGGTAGTTTATTGTGATCATGATCTGCAACAAATTGCACACCCAATTTGACAAAATTCAACATTCTATATCCGAAAATATCATTTGCAATTGGTATGGTGTCTTACCTTCTCACAATCGGTGAATTTCACATAGTTATCCAATATGGGACCCCAAAAGGTAGCAATACTCTCAACACTTTCTTTGTTGTTGCCATCCAACGCCTGTTGCTGTAATTACGCAACAAACATTATTAATTTACCTTCTATAACACTACTTTTCAACATTTATTAATTTAACTCACTGTTAAGAGGTATGGAAGGTAGCCAATCCTCCGGAGTGACTTTTGAGAATCGTAGCATACTGTCCAGGCGAGCAAATCAATAACCTAACAAAATTAATTACACAATCAGAACATATTCAATAAGTTTTAACATTTTCTACTTTCTACTTACCACACCGCCAACCCATTCCATAGGCTTCAACGTTGCAACGTCGTATACACTAGCGAATTGATTTCCCATTGAGATTACATAATATATGTATGAATCATTAGGATTTATGTTGTCATGAAATATTTAAATATCACTCACAAAGCAAATATTTCACTTACCCCGATTCTAACTCACTATTCCATAAATAATCACAAATTGCAGCTTCGATGTCATAAATTCCGCTTGGAATATCCGCTTTTTCAACCTACAATTTTGCATACAAATTTTTGTCACAACAACATGATAAAGATCAAATTAAGTTTTCTTTTATTCAACTTACCTTCTGCTTCTTCTTCTGGGGTGCAGGACATTCGGAATCCAAATCTACTGCTATAAGACTCCGATGTATAAATGACATCGACTTCCTTCCTCATTCTTTCCATCTTTTTCTTCTCCTCCCTCTTTTCTTCTTCATATTTTCAGTTCATCGTATTTTTGCTCTACTAGCTCTTCATCTCTTTTATTTCACCCTTCAATGATCTCTTCATCCAAGTATTGACCAACCACCCATTTTAACCCCGTAAGTTCACTCCTCAATTCCACAACCTCCTTTACCACTCCATCAAATTTTTCACCCGTCACCATCTTAAGATCACCCCTTAACACCTCAACTACTTTCACCACTTCACCCCTCAACACCTCTACTTCTTTCACCACTCCATCTATTTTTCCTTCCACTTCCCCCTTATACCTCTCAAGTGTATCTTCGACTCTCTCAATTTTCTTTTCTACTCTTGATTGTCTTTGCATGATATCAAATTGGATTTTTTTGATATCAGCCAATTCAGACATCAAAATGTCAAAGTTACTCTGTTTTCCCTCACCGTCATCCCCTAATACAACCATCTCTTCTTCTTCTCCTCTGCCTCCTCTACCTCCTTGCCAATAACCTTCAAAATTAAATTACAATATTAAGACATTGATTATATTCTTAATATTATTTAATTACATTTATTACCCTTTCGTGCTTCCTCGGTCTATCCAACTTCAACTTCGCCATCACTCTAACCACCTTCTCATTTCCCCATGCACGGATGCGTGCCACTCCGGTTCTTTCATAAGCCGGCACTGTCTCACAGCCCGACCAAAAATTGAACAGTGCAACCTGCATTTATAATAAAATTTATAATTTTATATAATAACTATACTATCATTTTATATAAAAACACAAAAAAGTTCTTCAAGTCATTTATCTCTAAGACTGCTATGCACCCTTTGAGGTATCTCTGGCTGCCCTTTTTAAAGTTGATTATTGATTCAATCAATCTCGAATGGACATATTCAGTCCAATTGAATTCACCCTTCAAGCCTTCATCGCAAATGAGCTTCATATAGTCATTGTTCGTTGACGTATCACCCGTTGGACAAAGAAAGATACCAACAAGGTACAATAGAACTCTGGCCTTCAGCTCATCCCCCCCGTAAGATCCACTTTTTATTTTCTCTTCAAGTTCAGCATATGTCACCTTCTGCTTCAAACCATATTTGGAGGCAAGTGATTTCCAGTTCTTACTCTTACAGACTTCTACAACACTTTTGCCTTCATTTTTTACCCCCAATACGGCTGCAGCACATGGGATCCCGAGAGGAAATGAAAAATCACCATACTTAGCAATACATTGTTTGACATCAAATTGCGCCATCAAGGATCGACACAATTCCCTCCGAATAGGTTGATCCCTTACTCCTACCAATGATCCAAACCCTATTTCTCCCAGCACATTCAACTGACCCTTCTCCTTAAGGTGTTTAACTAATAAATTCACCCTTTTAATGATGCACCTTATCGATACTTCCTATATATTTTTTAACAATATATAATGTTATAGTTCTTATATATTTTGTATCAACGTATTTACAAGTTTAATGAATACCTTTTTTCATGCGCTTTCCTCCGTTCTTTGTATTCTTTACTATCATTCCTTGATTGTGTGATGTAAGGTTCCTTTTCAGCATCACTCATCGAATTCCATTTGGACCTCACATATTTTGTTACCTAATATTAAGCATAAACTTTTCTTAATCAATACATTAACACTAAATAATACTCAATGTCAATTTCATTTTACATACCGAACCGCTCTGTGTGCCATCTTCCTTCATCCTTTTGCATTCGGCCATACTGTCAACATTTAAAATTTGTTATCAATTTAAAGTTCTTAAATACTTTAATCCAATTACCATTTCAACAATAATAACAAAAAGACATTGATACTTACTAGAAGTACATATATCTACCCTTTGGTTGCTTTCGAGTCTCTGCCTCAATTTCAAAGTCATTTGTGACACCAACAATTTTTCCACCCATTGACTCCATTTTTCCTTCATATATCAGTTTACGCAAATCAAATCAAATCAAATCAAATACTTGTTACATAAACTTTATTCAATATACAAATATAGATAACAACTCTTGTGGTAAAACATTTTCTTCAAAAGAATTTGAATGACCACAACAAAATGTGTCGGCACATTTATACAACCTATAATATCATTTTCTACCTATAATATTTAATAAAAGTATCGACATTTATATTTTACCTTGAATATCACTTTCTACCTGTAATCGGTCCCAAATGCTTCTTTACTCCAAAACCTCAAACAACACATAAAAACCCTATTTACGATTACTGTAATAATAAAAAACTAGGGTTTTGACAACATACTTTTCGATTCGACTGCAGCAACAACAAACAAACTTCGCTTTAGAAATGCCTTCTGAAATACAACAACAATTACGCTTCGATTTCAAAAACTCGTCCGTTCTATCTATTTTCAGAGGATATTTAGCTATGTCCTTTATATTTTCATCGGATATGTTATTTATATTTAATCGATACAACTACCAAAGTGTCGATACTTTTATGTCAGGTGTCGATACTTTCGATAGGATAATTACCTATTTCTTTGAAATTATCGATAATTTATTACACATACTTATTAAAGTATCTACACTTTCAATATCCGGTAGCACTTTACCGGTTTTATCATTTTGTTACCAGTTTATCATATTTTTACCTGCTATATCGTTGTGGATCGATACATTTTATAAAGTATCTACGCTTTATAGGCGCTAAAACTGCTTCTCTTTTAAATTCACAAAGTGTCGATACTTATATTAAAGTATTGACACTTTAAATATATCCGGTAGGGCTTTACCGGTATTGTCTTTTCATGACCGGTTTTGTCATTTTTACCTGTTATATTATATAGATCGATACATTTTAATTTGGATCGACAAAACCGACAAGTTAAGTTTGCCGGTTGCCAAATTTTTTAATATTTCTTCATGATTTAGACCTACTACATTATTATTACTCAACATTTCCGGTAGCGCTAAACCGAATTTGTTAAATATCTTTTAATGTATCCGGTAACGCCGTATATTAACTCGCATTTCCAGAGACAATCCCGGGTTGATTGGTTGAAAACGCGTGGAAATTGTTATTTGTAAGTATAATGATCGTTGATCGCGCAACTACGGATGTGATGGGCAGTCACCAAACTCACACAAATTATATTTACTACTAACTTAATTAGGGATGTCTCCCGCACGACAGTCTAATATACAATTAAGAAAAGATATTATCAAAAATATTAATGATTTTTTAACATTTAAGGTAAAGTGTTATCTAAAACATATTTTTTCTACCGAAAATGTTATTGGGCGCTACCTAAAATATTATTTTTTCTATCAGTTTTTTACCGAAAATTAGGTAGGACATTAACATTTTCGGTAGAAAAAATAATGTTTTAGGTAGCGCTTTACCGGAAATGTTAAAAAAATTAACATTTCTGATAGCGTCTTTCCTTAGCCGTATATTGGGCTGTCATAAGACAGAACTACCATAATTATAGGAGGTAAGTTTTATACATACAAGTTTATCATCGTGTAATTTTTTTTCAATTTTAGATATTTTTAAAATTTGTTAGATAAATAAAAATAAACGATTACGATTAATAATACAAATAAGGGTAAACTACTTCAAATATCAGTAACCATTAAAAGCTGACTCGTTTATACCACCAATGTTCAGCTCCGCGCCATGACGTTGCTGATGTAAGTGCCTCACCAAAACGACGTCATTTTGGTGCGACTGTTTTGATGCCTAAAAAAGCCAAAACGACGTTGTTTTACTTAAAGAGATTTTGTTAAAATTTAAGTTTAGTGGGATTTGAACTTTACACCTTTCGCAACAAAGGATGAGGCTTAGTTACTCAACTAACTTAAGATTTTAGTTACATTCTTACAAATATTATATACAAATATATTCTTAATAATAATAATAATTTTTTAAAAAACACCTAAAATTTTCAAAATTTTCAAATTCTCCCAAAACTCAAAACCCTAAATACTAATTCCCTAATTTCACCCACTATCATCGTTGAATCAACGATCACCGCCCACCACTTTCGTCGTCAAACCCTTACCACCAATTACCCCACTCTCTCCTCGTCGAAAATCAAAGAACAATGTGCTAATCAATCTTCAAAACATCGAATATAAAATGTTCTAATCGAACCATGAACGTCGATGGTCGAATTGTGAATAATGTGCATGACAATAAGAGAAGACTTCAGTGCAGTGGAAACGACATGCTATCAACGATACTAGTTGTTGAATTTAGGGATTATGATTTAGGGTTTTTATTTTTTGGGATTTTTGAAAATTTAGGGTTTTAGGGGGATTTTAGGATTTTTTTTAGAAAATTTAATATTATTTATGTCAACAAAACGATGTCGTTTTAGGCTTTTTAGGCATCCACATCAACAATGTCATGACGCGAAGCTGCCATGTCACTGTGTCGTTAAATTATTAACAGCGGAATGGTATAATTACACTTAAAAGTAAACTTTAGTGCTAAAATCGGAAAAATTGAAACGTTGGTGGTATAAATGAGTTAACACTTAAAGGTTGGTGGTATTTGAAGTTGTTTATCCTGAAAATAAAAATATTTTACAAAAATAAAGAAATAATCTTATTCGTCTATTTTCACTCATTCAACAATTTTAAAAAGATATAAAACTAAATGTTTTATCTATGGATAAGTGGATGTATGCCATGAGGTATTTATACTTTAATAAATAATAAAATATATGATATAATGTTTTATTGATAAATTTTAAATCTAATCCTAATCCTACCTAGAAGGAAGTGGAAGAGAGTACTCTAGAAGAAGGAAGACAGTTCTCTTAGTGAGTTCAAAACTCAAATGTATTTGCTCATATATAATATAATATTTATATTTGATAAAAACATCTAATATGATATGTAAACTATCAATTTGTGTATTATTATGGTACATGAATTAATACTATTAGTAAGTGTTACACCCAAACTCTTAATTTATGTATCATTATGACACTCGGGTTAACACTTTTAGCAAGTACTAAATCAATCAATAAAACTTTTATAGATATTATAATAATTTATAGAATAATAATTCAAGTATCACACTAATATTTTATCAAAGTAAAAATACGGTATTAAATATCTTGTCAAAATATAAGTACCACATTAAATAATTTAAAAATACATGTATAACACTAGACACTTTTTCAAAATGCATATACTAAATGTGACAATATTAGTCGTATATACATATATAATAAACAGGGGAAATTACACGGTTCCTCACTCTCCTTTACTCTCTCTCCTATTTTGCTCACTAAACTTTCAATTTTTCTAATTTGCTCACTGAACTTTACAGATTGAATCATTTTGCTCACTCTGCCGTTAACTTTCTAACGACGTTATGATGTGGCATAGGAATCAAAATGATGTTGTTTTGAAAAACTCAAATATACTCTAAACCGACGTTGTTTCGGTGAGTAAAATGTGAGATAGAGTAAAGTTTAATGACTCATGGTGTAATTTACCCTTTTTCCTTCTCTTCTTTGTTTTCTCTCCGTCGGCCACCTCGTCATTTTTATTTCGGTCACCGTAGACCACTGTAGATGGTGGTCGTTCGGTCCCAAAATGGGATGGGTTGATTTGTATAGACCCCCTGAGTCCGGATCTGGTGGCTGTTTCACCGAAAAATATCCCAAAACCAGTGAATTTGGATTGAAACGTTTCAGTTTCCTCACTTTTAATCTCAAATTCGTGGACTTCGAAGAAATTGTTAAGTGTGTTATAAAGTGTTATATTTTATACCTTTTTTCCTCTAATTATTGCTAGGTTCATGTTCATTATATTTTCATTGTTTGTGTTTCGTGCATAATTCCATAATTTTCTGTCATCACTGAATTGATCATGAAATTTTATCGTTTCTTGTAGAAAAATGTTGTCGGTTGTGTTACTTTGCGCAAGATAAAGTTTAATAGATCAACATCACAAAATAAAGGGATAAAACCTAAAAGTTCAGCCTTTCACATAGAGTTTAAAGGGGAAAATAGGTCTTGGTTGCAAGGAAGTTTTAAGATAAAGATAAAAGAGAATTAATAGTTTTTTATCCCAATTAAAATTTTCCTTCAACAAGAAACAATGGGACCGATTCATCCCCTATAAAGAAGGATCCAAGACGCACAGAGAAATAGCGTAGGGTTTTTGGGAGCTAGCCACACATTCTTGTTCTTTTTATCCAATTTATATTTAGATTCTTCTTCATTATGCTTTTTTTAAACCTAGCCATGAACTAAATTTATTCGGTTAGGGTTGTTGGGATTTTGTGGTTATGAAACTTTTTGGATTAGTTTAAATTTTTGATTGTCTTTTTAATTCAATGTTTGTTGATTCTTGGTTTTTTAATTGATTTTGAGTGAATTGGGAGAAGATCTTAAGAGTTTATCTATATATCTAATATCAAGAAAGTTAGATTCAAGAAACGAATGAGCATGACCTTCATTTGAACGAACGTTGGTGAAGGTTAATTCATCTTAGGAATAAGATTCGAATTTCAATAGCTAAAAAGAGTGCAAGATTGGTTATTGTTCACCCATGGTTAACGCAGGAATGTGTTACCAAGTCATGCACTATTGACCAGTTCTTTAAAGTTAGGAATAACAAGAAGACATTGAAGAACACTGCTGAGATTTGAAGGAAGGAACTCAGTTACTAAGGTAATTAAATTAATTTTAGTTGCCCCAACAATCAAGTTGCTTAGGCAATCAACTACTCAGACTTTCCAAATAGTTATCACTTCACTAATCATGATAACCTGGCTTAATCTCTTATTCAATCTCAGTCTATACCTTTATTTACATGTTTATTTATTTTAATTGTTATTTTACATCTCAAATCATTCATGGAAATTTACAACTCATTCAAGCAACAAAGAGTCCATGAGAATGTCATAAGGCTGAAATTATTCCCCTATTAATTAAGGGATATAGAAAAGGCATGGTTGAATAGTATCCCATCAAGATCTCTAGAATCTTGGACGGATTTATGTCATGATTTCCTTGCAAGATTCAGTTATACAAATATGAATGATATATTGCGCAACGATATTACTTTTTTTGATAAGCTGATGATGTGTCTATGTACGAAGCTTGGGAGCGATATAGGGAGCTTTTACGCAAATGTCCCATGCAATGATTCCCAATATCGACGCAAATGACGATATTCTACAACTTAGTAAATACACCGATGATAATGATTCTAGATGCTTCGACAATTGACATACTCCTCAACAAGTTCACCAGAGGAAGCAATGGAGATTCTGAATCATCTTGCCAAGAATGATTATCAGTTCCTAACTACAAGAAGAGGAGGAGTCCGACATAATGCCATGATAAATGAACTTGATCAATCGGACACTATTTTTGCACAGTTAGCTACCTTAACCAACTTGGTTAATAATATGTAGCGACCTAGCAATCGACATGCAATCAAGGTAGTAAATTCCTTTTCTGAGTTATGCAACGGTAACCATGATTCTCTTGAGTGTCCGTAGAACCCATAATCTAAATTTTATGTTGGAAACTACAACTGGAACAACAACGTGATGTCCAACACGTACACTCCATCATGGAGGAAGCACCCAAATTTTTCCTGGAGTAACCCGAATAATTCTCTTAATCAAAATAATCAGGATACATAAGATCAGGATAGCAACATAACATGCCAAGGTAACAAATGCCACATTAACAACTAAAGCCATCCAGTTCTTTAGAAAATTATCTCAAATCTTTTATGTTAAAAATTGGATCTTACTTGGTTGAGAATAGTAGTTTCATGAAAAGGACTGACGCTTTTATTAACAGGACTGTGATGAGACTGCAAAACCAAGATGCAACATTGAAATCCTTGGAGGCACATGTCAAACAATTTGCTCAAAACTTGAACACAAGACTACTAGGCGGTTTACCCAGCGATACTGAGGTTGCAAAGGGATTAGGTCACGAGCAGTGTAAGGTAATCACCACTCAGAGCGAACATAAGCTAACTTAAATGCATGCAAAGCCCACAGAGGGAACTCAACCAGTAGAGCATATTCTTTACAAGGAAGATACGTTCAATATTACCCTAGTCGATAGTGATGAAACGGAGATTGCCCAGGTAAACCCACATACCTCAGTAATTCCAGATATAGTGGTAGGTCTATCAATTAAATTCCAAAAAAATGAGAAAATTAAGAAAATCCAAATTCCACCACCATTCCCTCAGAGACTGAAAAGACGGAAATAAGAATATCAGTTCAAGAAAGTCTTGGACATCTTGAAGCAAGTCCATATCAACTTGCCGTTGGTTTAGGTAATAGAGAAAATGTCGAACTATGCTAAGTTCCTTATGGACTTCTATAAAAGAACAAGGCTAGGAGAGTTTGAAATAGTTGTTGTGACGAAGGGATACATTGCCATGTTGCACAATCGAATACCACCCAAACTAAAAGACCCTGGTAGTTTCAAAATACCATGTGCAATCGGAAATCACTACTTTGGGAAAGCATTATGCGATCTTGGAGCAAACATAAACCTAATACCTAAATCTATTTTCCAAAGATTGGGTATTGGGAAGGTGAGACCTACGACAGTTATATTAAAACTTGCAGACAGATCTTATGTGTATCTAAAGGGAAAAATTGAAGACATACTGTTAAGAGTTAATAAATTTATTTTTCCCAATAACTTCATTGTCCTGGATTGTGAAGCAGATGAGTTTACACCTATTATCCTTGGAAGACCGTTCCTAGCTACAGGAAGAACCTTAATTGATTTCGAAAAGGGAGAACTCACCATGAGAGTGAATGATCAGCAAGTCTAACTGAATGTCTTCCAAACCTTAAAGCATGGTGATGATCCTAAAGAATGCCAATTCATTTACACCACCACTGAATTTAATTTGAAGCAGAGGAAAATTACCACAACAATTCTAAACAGAAGAAATTGAAGAATGAGAAAATGGAGAACAAGAAGAAGAAAAATGGATAGTAAGTCAACCGGGTAAATATTTTGAACCATTGGACTACTCAAGTAAGGAATGTAACATTAGAAAACCTTCTATTGAGCAACCACCTGTTCTAGAATTGAAACTATTGTCAGATCAATTAAAATACACTTATTTGGGATCCGATAACACACTACCTATAACTATTTCTTCTAAGTTGCAACCAAAATAGGAAAAAAGGCTGAGTGATATGTTGGCACTGCACAAAAAGGCAATAGGATGTAAAATTTCAGACTTGAAGGGAATTAGACTGGCAATATGCATGCACAAATTTTTTTGGAGGATGATGTTAAACCCTCAATTAAAGCACAAATGAGACTTAACCAAGCCATGAAGGAGGTTGTGATTAAAGAAATCATCAAGTGGCTTGACACTAGTATCATATATCTTATCTCCGACAGTACATGGGTAAGTCTGGTGTAGTGTGTACCGAAAAAGAGAGGTATAACCTTGGTAAGAAACAAAACCAATGAACTCATTCTGTAACATCCCAAATATCGGGTTAGTGACCAAATTATGGGATTTTAGAATTCAGTGGCTAAATTAGATAAATTAAAAAGTTCAAGGGCTTAATTGGAATATTTTATATAGGATGGTTTAGCAAAGAATGAAGAAAAAGGGGGCAACTTGGTCATTTGAGCATGAAATAATTAAAAAAAATGGGTTGTGGTTGTTTTATAACCATGTGGAACACATATTTGGAAAACAAAAGGTTCTTGATATCTCTTCATTTTTCTTCTTCTCCAACTGTAAACTCCATAAGCTAAGGTGAGTTAGTTTTCATTTGGTTAATTCTTAAGATTTAGGTATAGTTTTGATTGATGAATCCTTAGTAAAGATTAGAGAGACAAAAAGAGATATAGAAACTCAAAGAATAGTGAGTTATGGATGATTAAAGGTAAGAGGTAAATAAGTGAGAAGTTGAATAGGAATATTTAAATGAAATTAGAAACTGGATTTGACTTGTCATAGGTGTGAATAAGAAATAACAAGTGTTAAAACTAAGTTTGGATTATATGGAAAACTTAGTAAAATTCTTAGTTTCAAGAATTGGAATAAGATGTTGTAGTTTATAAAGTGTTAGGATGATAAAATATAGTTAAAATGATTGTAGTTAAGCTTGGTGGTATGAAAATGAACTTTAAAAGTGGAAATTAAGTAAAGAGTTGATGATTTTTGGGTGGAAAAAGTCTGTTCTGGGTAGGTGGTATCGGTACTAGATGAGTTGGTACTGATACTACACAGCTATTATAGTTTATATTATTGTATAGGTATCGATACTGTATGAACAATATCGATACCATAAGACATTTAAACACATCTTCATGAGGTATTGATACTGAAAGGGGTAGTATCGGTACCATGGGTACCGATACCATAGGTATCGATACTATTTTTAAAGTAAAGATTCCAGAATCAAAATTGGGTATCGATACTCAGGTACAATATCGATACCATTATAATGGAAGTATCGGTACTGTTACTTGGGTATCGATACTACTTCATAGGATATTGTATATTATCTTCAGTAATTAGTTTAAGTTATAAAGATTGAGTCATGAGGTTCATGATTCTGATGATTGTTTTGGAAATCATATTTATGTAGATACCGAGCATAAACAAGTTTTGAAACAATTGACGAGTAAGAATGATTGATGAAAAGATAAAGTGATATAGGTGAGTGCATATGTATAGGATGGTTATAGTATGATAATTAAATTATACTTGTGATAAGTCTAGCTCCCCCATATTTAATACATGATTGCATTACATGATATGATATATGACATGAACTCATATGTTACGCATTATATGGCCATGATCTAAGTGATTATGCATGAGAAATTTACATAAGCGATGTGATAAAAGTTAAGAAATTATATGTTTACAATATACAAACTATGTGAATTATGAAAAACCCATGTTGTTTAAATGAGAGCTATAGCTATAATTGGCATGCTAAGAGTCGAGGATCTACGTGGTCTTTCGGGACATATATGCAATTCTTTGGAACATGTATGAGGTCCTTTGAGACACATATTTGGTCATTTGAAATATGTATATGGTTCTTAAGGAGATTCTATATGGTCATTATGGACATTTTATATGACACTTTGGTGTATTTCTACGCGGCACTTCGGTGCATTTCTATGTGGCACTCTGGTGCATTTATACGAGCTATGAAGACATCATTTGTGCACAACCTCAATACACTCACATACCTTAAGTTCTCAGTATTGTGTCATGGGCTATTGAAAGTATTAATGTGAAATCATAATTGTTACTTTGATAAACTTATGTATGGAATGCATGTTTATGTAAGTTGCATGGAATAAATAAATGAATGCATTGTATTTCATTGCATTATAGTGTTATTACATATTATGCCTCATTAAGTTGATGACTTAGCGTTTGAGTGTTTTACACGTAGGATTCAAGAAGGTAGACGAGAAAGGATAAGCAGTCGAGATAACATTACTCATGCAAATATCAGATCAGAAGTAACTTAAACAGTAGGTTATTTTGTTATGAAAGTTAATGTTGGAATGTAATTAAAAGTTTAAGTTGTATATGCTCTGATTATTTTGTTGGCTTTTGTATTAAACTTATGCAAATTATTTGGTATATTAATATAAGTTTAAATTTTCTATCATTTTGTACAAGTATATTGTTTTGAAAAGTCAATGTGACATCTCTGACTCGTATCTGGGTCAGGTACGGGTTGGGGGTGTTACATTTAATGGCATCAGAGCTATAGTTTAGCCAATTCTAGGCATAAACTGTGGTCAAAAGTGTTTTAAAAAGGTTACATGCCAACAGAATATTGAGTACTACTGATCTGATATAGAAATGAGTATGCTACCTTGCTAATAGAATTATTTGGTTATATTTTATTAGATATCCGGACAAGATAGCTCCCGAAGTGAACTGGGAGATAATAGGCCAGCTGAGAGTAGTAATTCACTTGCCCTGGCCAGGTAAGGTGAAGAACATACACCTCAGGGAGTGCCTGTGCAAGATCAGGATACATTCTTTAGGACGTTGGACGTTATTCTGACGCATATCTATTCTCCTGCTCCATTAACCCAAAGAATGAATGTGGCGAAGGAGTTAAAGGGATTGTGAGCTCTCGAATTTAGAGGTGAAGTCGAGGAAGGTCCGGTTGTGGTAGACCTTTGGCTTAATGGTTTGAAAATCATGTTGGATCTTCAGTGTTCATAAGTGGAGAAGTTGGATGGAGCAGTTTCTTTGTTAAGAGGACAAACTAGGATATGGTGGACGAATGTCACCATGAGGTTGGTGGGTGATAAGTGACTTGGTCTCTATTCTTGGAAGAGTTTAAACACAAGTACATTGGAGATCACTTTATCAAGCAGATGAAACAGGAGTTTATGAACTTGAAATAGATGAATAGTATTGTATATGAATATGAATGTGAGTTTAATAAATTAAGTCGATTTGTGGCCAAACTTGTCCTTACAGAAAAAGACGCTTGTGAATGGTTTGTAAAGGGCTTGCACCCTAGATTGAAGGAGATGTTAATAGTATTAAATTTTTCCTCATTCAAGGAGGTGATTAATCGTGCTAAAGCTCTTGAGAGAGCTCAGAATGAAAGATTTGGGGAACAAAGAGTACAGTCATCCAAGCGAACTGGTGTTTCTTCAAGCTCATCACCATCAAAAAGAGGAAGAGATTCAGGATTCTGACCTCAAGATAGATCTAAATCAGTTGCATCCACTTCTAGAGGATCCAGTCAGAGGAGAGCGAGGCAGACACAATCAGTAGGATCTGGTGTTGGGAGATCCACTCAGGGCCAATCAAGACAGTGTCAGTATTGTGGGAAGAATCATTTTTGGATGTGTCGGATGGCGTCCGGAGCCTGTTTCTGATGTAGAGATGCCAGACATTTTATTCGGGATTGTCTATTGATGGCTGGTGAGTTTGCACCATCCGAGAGAATTACTTTTACATCGCAAAGAGGACAAAGAAGAGGTAGAGGGAGAAACCAGTCTAAATCCTCTGCACAACCTGAGATACGTTCAACTGCAAGAGTGTATAATTTAAAGATAAGTGAAGACCTTGATGATCCCGAGATTATAACAGGTACTTTTTAGTTGTTTGATAAATTAGTGTTAGTATTGATTAAGTCGGGTTCTACTTATTCCTATATTAACAGTAAATTAGTAAAATAATTGAGAATTTCATTAGAAGCTACGAGTAATGAGGTGATAGTAGCTAATCCTTTAGGGCATAGTGCTAAATAAATAGGTTTGTAAGGGGTGTCCAATAAGGATTCAGGGAATTGAATTCCCTCCCAATATGATAAAACTACCCTTTGATGAGTTTGAAGTAATTCTGGGGATGGATTGGCTGTTCTATTTTTATGGAAATATCGATTGTAGACTGAAAAAGGTAACCCTGAGAAGTCTAGAAGGAATAGAAGTGAATGTGACCAGTGAAAGATTTAATCCTTTAGCAAATGTAATATCGACGATGTCGTCAAAGAAATTGTTGCAACAGGGATGTCAGGGTTTTCTTGCAAATGTGATTGATAACCGAGCTAAAGAGAAAGGTTTAGACGAAATTACGATAGTCAGAAAGTTTCCTGACATATTCCCTACGGAGTTGCCAAGATTACCTCCAGATATAGAGGTAGAATTTCAAATTGAAGTGATGTCGGGAACAACTCCTATTGCAATGACACCTTATCGTATGGCTTCGAAAGAATTGCAAGAGTTGAAGAATCAATTGCAAGAATTGTTAGAGAAGGGATTTATTCGAACAAGTGTATCGTCTTGGGGAGCTCTAGTGTTATTTGTTAAAAAAAATGATGATTTAATGCGCCTCTACATTGATTATAGACAGCTCAATAAAGTGACCATCAAGAACAAGTATCCCCTCCCAAGAATTGATGAATTGTTTGATCAGTTAATAGGAGCTTCAGTATTCTTCGAAGATTGATTTACGTTCCGATTATCATCAATTGAAGATTCAAGAGAAATACATTCTGAAGACAGCTTTTAGAACGAGATATGGATCTCATGAACAGGATATTTTAACCATATCTGGACCAGTTTGTAGTTATTTTTATTGATGATATATTGGTGTACTCGAAGTCCAATGAAGAACATAGTGCACATCTGATGGTAGTTTTACAAACCCTAAAAGATAAGAAACTTTATGCCAAATTCTCTAAATGTGAGTTTTAGCTAAATGAAGTGACTTTCTTGGGACATGTGATCTCGACAGATGGAATTTGGATGGATCCCCAAAAGATAAAAGCTATTTTGGAATGGGAAGTTCCAAAGAATGTGTCCGAAGTTCGGAGTTTCCTTGGACTTGCAGGTTATTATCGAAGATTTATTAAGAATTTTTTGATGATAGTGTTACCTTTAACAAAACTGATGAGAAAGAATGTACCATTTGTTTGGAATCCCGAATGTCAAGAAAGTTTTGAAGCATTAAAGAGAATTTTGACAGAAACTCTAGTATTGGTCTAACCTGAATCTGACAAGAATTGTGTGGTCTACAGTGACGCACCCCATAATAGATTGAGATGTGTATTAATGCAAGAAGGAAAAGTAGCGTATGTATCGAGACAATTGAAACCACATGAAAAGAATTATCCAACTCATGATTTGAAGATGGTTGCAGTAGTGTTCACTCTCAAGATTTGGCGTCACTACCTATATGGAGAATGTTGTTACTTGTATATGGATCAAAAGATCTTTAAGTATCTGATGACTCAAAAAGAATTAAATTTGAGGCAAAGAAGATGGGTGGATTTCTTAAAAGATTACGATGTAATAATTGATTTCCATCCTGGAAAAGCTAATGTGGTAGCAGATGCTTTAAGTAGAAAAACATTTGCAGCCTTACGAGCTTTGGACGCTGGGTTATCTTTAAAAGATGACGGTGGCCTATTACAGAATTAAAGCTTAAACTAGCATGGTTAGATCGAATTAAAGAATTCCAGCATAAAGATGTCATGTGTTTGAAAATATTGGGGCAAGTAAAGAATGAAGGGAATAAGGATTTCGAGATTAAGTCTGATGGGAATTTGTACTATAAAGGAATAGTGGTAGTTCCCGATGATGGAATTAAAGAAAGATATTTTGGTAGAGGCTCTACAGTCCATTAACAATGCACCCAGGTGAAAACAAAATGTATATGGATATGAAGAATCGGTATTGGTGGCCAGGGATGAAAAGAAGTATCACTGAATTTGTGTCTAGGTGTTTAACATGTCAACAAGTCAAAGCTGAGCATCAAGTTCCTTCAGGATTATTGCAACCACTTTCCATTCCTCAATGGAAGTGAGAAAATGTAACGATGGATTTTGTTTCAGGGTTACCTCTGACTCCAAACAAAAGAGATTCAATATGGGTAATTGTTGATCGATTGACCAAGTCAGCACATTTCCTTCCAGTTAGAACCGATTTTTCTATGGAAACGTATGCTGAGTTGTTTATCAAAGAAATTATTAGATTGCATGGTGTGTCTGTTTCTATAGTTTCTAACTGAGACCCTCGATTCACCTCAAGATTTTGGAAATATTTGCATGGAGCATTAGGAACTCGACTAAATTTTAGTATCGCTTTTCACCCTCAGACTGATGGACAATCAGTACGGACTATTCAAATATTGGAAGATATGTTGAGAGCATGTGTAATTGAGTTCAAAGGGTCGTGGAAAAAATATTTACCACTGACGGAATTCGCTTAGAGCAATAGTTATCAGTCCAGTATTAAGATGGCATCCTATGAAGTGTTATATGGGAGAAAATGTTGTACGCCATTAAATTGGTATGAGCTTAAAGATCGAAGCGTTCTTGGTCCGGATTTGATTCAAGATATAGAAGAAAAAGTTTGAGAAATTCAGTATAATCTCAAAGTGACATTTGATTAGCAAAAGTCATAATCTGATCTTAAAAGGAAAGAAATTGAATTCGAGGTTGGAGATAAAGTTTTCCTGAAGGTATCTCCTTGGAAGAAATTATTGAGATTTGGTCGGAAGGGAAAATTGAGTCCTAGATTCATCGGGCCATATGAAATTGTTAAAAGAATAGGATCAGTGGCATATCAGTTATCTTTGCCACCAGAAATGGAGAAAATTCATAACGTTTTTCATGTATCCATATTGCGGAGATATAGGTCTGAGCCCTCTCATATCGTTGCACCGGAACAAAATAAAGTCCAACCTGATTTGATTTATGAGGAGGAACTAGTGCAAATTTTGGCTTATGAAGTCAATCAATTAAGGAATAAAATAGTTCCACTGGTTAAAGTTTTGTGGATAAATCATAAAGTAGAGGAAGCAATGTGGGAACGTGAAGAATAAATGTGTTATTAATACCCCCCATCTATTCGTGCAATGAAAATTTAAGGACGAATTTTCTTAAGGGGGAGATTTGTAACATCCCAAATATCGGGTTAGTGACCAAATTATGGGATTTTAGAATTCATTGACTAAATTAGATAAATTAAAAAATTCAAGGACTTAATTGGAATATTTTATGTAGGATGGTTTAACAAAGAAATAAGAAAAAGGGGGGCAACTTGGTTATTTGAGCATGGAAATAATTTAAAAAATGGTTGTGGTTGTTTTATAACCACGTGGAACACATATTTGGAAAACAAAAGGTTCCATATGTCTCTTCATCTTTCTTCTTCTCCAACCGTGAACTCCATAAGCTAAGGTGAGTTGGTTTTCATTTGGTTAATTCTTGATATTTAGGTATGGTTTTGATTGATGAAGCCTTAGTAAATATTAGGGAGACAAAAAGAGATATAAAAACTCAAAGAATGATGAGTTATGTATGATTAAAGGTAAGAGGTAAATAAGTGAGAAGTTGAATAGGAAAATTTAAATGAAATTAGAAGCTGGATTTGACTTGTCATAGGTGTGAATAAGAAGTAACAAGTGTTGGATTATATGAAAAACTTAGTAAAATTCTTAGTTTCAAGAATTGGAATAAGATATTGAAGTTTATAAAGTGTTAGAATGATAAAAGATAGTTAAAGTGATTATAGTTGAGTTTGGTGGTATGAAAAAGAACTTTAAAAGTGGAAATTAAGTAAAGAGTTGATGATTTTCGGGTGGGAAAAGTCTGTTCTGGGTATGTGGTATCAGTACCATATGAGTTGGTACCGATACTACACAGCTATTATAGGTTATATTATTGTATAGGTATCGATACTGCATGAACAATATCGATACCATAAGACCAATTTAGACACAGCTTCATAAGGTATCGATACTGAAAGGGGTAGTATCGATACTATGGGTACCGATACCATAAGGCAGGTATCGATACTATTTTTGAAGCAAGGATTCCATAATCGAAATTGGGTATCGATACTCGGGTACAGTATCGATACCATTATAAGGGAAGTATCAGTATTATTACTTGGGTACCGATACTACTTCATAGGATATTGTGAATTATGTTCAGTAATTAGTTTAAGTTATTAAGATTGAGTCATGAGGTTCATGATTCTGATGATTATTTTAGAAATCATATTTATGTAGATACCGAGCATAAACAAGTTCCGGAACAATTGACGAGTAAGAAAGATCGAGGAAAAGACAAAAAGATACAGGTGAGTGCATATGTATAGGATGGTTATAGTATGATAATTAAATTAGACTTGTGATAAGTCTAGTTCCCCCATATTTAATACATGATTGTATTACATGATATGATATATGACATGAACTCATATGTTACGCATTATATGACGATGATCTAAGTGATTATGCATGAGAAATTTACATAAGCGATGTGATAAAAGTTAAAAAATTATATGTCTACGAGATACAAACTATGTGAATTATGAAAAGCCCATGTTGTTTAAATGAGAGCTATAGGTATAATTGGCATGTCAAGAGTTGAGGGTCTACGTGGTCCTTCGGGACGTATATGTAATCCTTTGGAACATGTATGGGGTCCTTTGAGACACATATTTAGTCTTTTGCAATATGTATATGGTTCTTAAAGAGATTATATATGGTCATTATAGACATTTTATATGGCACTTTGGTGCATTTCTACGCGGCACATCGATGCATTTCTACATGGCACTTCGGTGCATTTATATGAGCTGTGGTGACAGTATTTGTGCACAACCTCAATGCACTCACATACCTTAAGTTCTCAGTATTGTGTCATGGGCTATTGAAAGTATTAATGTGAAATCATAATTGTTACTTTGATAAACTTATGTATGGAATACATGGTTATGTAGTTGCATGGAATAAATAAATGAATGCAAACCTGCTTAGTGCCCACTACTCACAACACTATGGTTTTCGCTTCTCAGCTTTTATTAATCCACTCTATTTTGTACAAGCAAGTTATCAATATTGGACAAATAGTCTGTGATAAGATTTTTGTCTGTGGTTAAAAAGATATAGGGGTGCTGTTCTTTCCGAGCTTAATATCTCGGTTATGCGAGCAACAATGAATACCGAGAGAATATACGAACAAAATAATTCACGAAAAGATGGGTGGACTCAAGCTCAATATTTGAGAATTATAGGTGAAGGACTGACCAAGGAACCATCATTGCCAAAGCAATCTTCTGCTCCAACAATTGTCAAGGCAAGTAAAGATTCCACAAGAAAGTCTACCACCTCAGACAATGGACATATATTGGCAAGCCTAGATCAAATAGCAACACTAGTCTACCCTCTGTCATAACGATTAGAACAATTAAAATCCCGTCAACTGTTGTTTCTGTGGTACATGAAGGAACATAATGCAACCATCACACATATCATCTTGGAGAATTATTCTGATAGCAGTATACCCACTCCAGTCTTTCCCGCTGAACTACTAGCCATAACAACTAAAGATATCGCGGTAACCGCTGCGTAACGCAATAATAAAGAACCGGTGCTTACACCTACACAATTTGTATCCCTCTATAGATCTTCCAGTGCAGATGAGCTCATTTCTGAGATGAAGCAATCACCACTGCGTGCATCAACAAAGTGCAAAGCACCAACTATAAAAGAGACCATACCAAGTGATGAAGTTGACACAACTGAGGCTCAATCCACACCACCAGCACCTCCAAGGACCAATAAAAGAATCAAGCGATTATCTCAAAAGAAACTCCTCAAACACAGTGATGACTTTTCTGAGTAAATCACACATTTTACTTGCATTGAGAACAATGCCTCTCTCGAGTTTGCGGGGTTGTTTCATAATTAGTTGCCTTCATCCAGTATAATTGTATCTCGAGTTTAGGAGGTTGTTATTCATTTTTTTATATCACATTTGCCATGTCATGCTTTGTGTTTGCATTAATTCGCATTGTTCATTCAAGTTTACCATGATATATATTTTTCATGACAATTAGACAGGGAAACAATTACCAAGGTTTTACACTTACCTATGATGAGATAATTGTCGATAACATTCCAATGCCATGAATCTTAGGACTTAAAGACAATTTAAGATTGATTTAATGATCCTTATGATGCTATAACTATTTATCGAAAGTTATGTTTGGTTGACTTGTGGGTATTTTGGCGAATACTTGATTATCATGCATGATTTGTTCAAGTTATATGTGAATTGCTAGAGGTGCCCAATTGGCTCTAGCCGGATAAATTGCCACATCAACTATTTAGCTCTATAACACTCCACTACTAAAGTAAATTTGGTACGCTTAGTGAATACTAGGTAGATATTTGTGAATAACATGAGTGAATGAAAGTCTTCACAAGATGACTCCACCTAAAAGGCTAGGGGCTTCGTTGTTGACAACATCTTATTTCTCTAGTACTCGCAGGTAGTTGTGATAAGCTGAAACTTTAGTTAAGCTAATTAGAAATTGTTGTGTCATCTTTTGCATATTTAATTAATTTGATAATTCTAACATTCTCTACAAATACCCATAGTGGTGAACCTTCTCTACTAAGAGTGCACACTCACACGAGCATCATAGGTTGAATTGAGTTAATTTCTTACTGCCTTGAGGTTTGAAGGTGATTAGCAGAAAATTACTAAGGTTTTGAGGTAACAGGTGCAAAGCAATGGTAAAAGTGATGTTGTCTAATTGCTATTAAAAAGTGGATGTCATGCATTACTTGAGGACAAGCAATAGTTTGAGTTTGGGGGTGTGTTAAATGTGTACAAGTGTTATATTTTCTACCCTTTTTCCTCTAATTATTGTTAGATTCAGGTTCTATTTGCATTGTTTGTGTTTCGTGAATAATTCCATAATTTTCCGTCATCACTAAATTGATCATGAAATTTTATCGTTTCTTGTGGCAAATATGATGTCAGTTGTGTTACTTTGTGCAGTATAAAGTTGAATGGATCAGCACCACAAAACAAGGGGATAAAGCCTAAAAGTTTGGACTTTCATGTAGAGTTTAAAAAGGAAAAGAAGTCTTGGTTGCAAGGAAGTTTAAAGATAAAGATAAAAGAGAATTAATAACTCTTTTATCCCAATTAAAATTCTCCTTCAACAAGAAACAATGAGACCGATTCATCGCCTATAAAGAAGGATCCAAAACGCATAGAGAAATGATGTAGGGTTTTTGGGAGCTAGTCACGTATTCTTGTTCTTTTTATCCAATTTATGTTTAGATTCTTTTTCATTATGCTTTTCTTAAACTTAGCCATGAATTAAATCTATTCGGCTAGGGTTGTTGGGATTTTGTGGTTGTGAAAGCTTTTTCGATTAGTTTGAATTCTTGATTGTCTTTTTAATTCAAGGTTTGTTCATTTTTTGTTTTTTAATTGATTTCGAGTGAATTGGGAGAGAATATCGAGAGTTTATCCATTTATATAATATCAGGAGAGTTAGATTCAAGAAACAATGAGCATGATCTTTATTTGAACGAACATTGATGAAGGCTAATTCATCTTAGGAATAAGATCTGAATTTCAACGGCTAAAAGGAGTGTAAGATTGGTTATTGTTTACCTATGGTTAACGCTGGAATGTATCACTAAGGCATGCGCTATTGACATGTTCTTTGAAGTTAGGAATAACAAGAAATTAAAGAACACTCGAGCTTTGAAGAAAAGAACCCAATTGAATTAATTTCAGTTTCCAAATCAATCGATTTGACAATCAACTACTCAGACTTTCCAATTAGTTATCACATCACTAATCACGATAACCTGCTTGTTATCTTATTCAATCTCAGTTTATATCTTTATTTACTTGTTCAATTATTTTAATTGTTGTTTTACACTCCTACAATTGCTTATTTACTCCTTTTTACAGTGCAAGAAGTTAGGATACAGAGTTTCACCAATCCTTGTGGAGACGATATCTTTTTTGTACTATAACTTGTGACGTGTACACTTGCACCAATTGCGAAGCACTCAAATCATGCAACAACAACTTCCGAAAAAATGAAGGTCAGATTCAAACTCATGTCGTCGAGGTGAAGCGACCCATCCCATTTTGGGAGCAAATGGCCACCATATACGGCGGTCAACGGTGGTCGGCAGTGGCATCCGACCACCTTCTATTTTATTTTACTTTTTAATTATTGTATATTAAATAATAATAATAATAATAAATGCCACATCATCTGTCGTTATAGAGAAAACATGGGAGTGAGTAAAATGATTTAATTTGTAAAGTTCAGTGAGCAAATTAGAAAAATTGAAAGTTCGGTGAGCAAAATAGGAGAGAGAGAAAGTAGAGTGAGGAATAGTGTAATTTACACTAATAAATAAAGTATAATAAGTCAATTATATGATTATAATTTATATTTCTATGTTAATATATAAAAACAAAAATGATTAATACAAAAAATTAAAAAAAATGTACGAACTAAATTACCTCAGTGGTTAAAGGGATGATTGTTACTCCTAAAGAGGTTTTGGGTTTAAGAACATCGTATGTCAGAGGTGGTTGAGCATTTACTGCCAAATGGTTTGAGAATTTTTCTAACATATATTACATTGTAATCACTTTTTTTATTAACCTTGTAATCACTTTAGACTAATAAAAAAATTAAAATTTAAACCAACTGATATTGATCTATACATGCACATATAAGTTGATATTAATTAAAATGGAATAAATTAAAATTTTAATTAGAATAAAACTATATAGGATATGATCCAATTAAATAGTGTAAAACCTTTTAATATAACACATATTTAGGATTGTTGGACTAGTGAAAATAGAAAATTGAGATTAATAATAGCAATCAAGAAGACATTTATTTGTAAAAAAATGAAAAAAAAATATTTATTGAAAAAAATAAAGAGTAAATTTGAATCATCTATATTTAATGTTTATGGTATACCTCAAAGTTGATTACGCGTAGTGATCTTATGATTCAATATATATATAGAGAGATGACAAATATTGATGTGAGATTTTATATTAAGTTATAAATTTAAAATAAATTATATATTGATTATATAATTGATCATTTATGTTTATATTTTATTCATTTTTCTTCATTGATTTTAAAAAAATAATATATATCACTTTTTTTTATTGAACTAAGATATGATTATCACAGGTTAACTGTTGTTAGACCATTCAAGATTTAATTAATTGACATAATAATTAAATAAAATAAAAATATATCATTTCTACGTGGATTAATTTTTTTGAAAAAATTATATAAAAGTGAAATAAAAAAAGTGTTATTAACTATCTATTTTCTTCAAATCCCCAAACAAAATCCCCTTCAAAATATTTTTCTTCAAAACCCTAAAACAACACCCTTTTGATATCTTAGTAATCTTAAAATCTTTATAAGAAAAGGAAAATACACCGACAAAGAAAAATATTATAAAACTAAACAATGACGAGTTCTAATTCTAAATTATATAAAGATCTAATTTTTAAGAGGCGATCGCTTTCGCTTTTCTTTTCGAGTTTTGGCCCATTCGTGATTATATATGACTTGAAATGGTTCGAGGGAGGAGTAACTAAATGAATGATTTTGCTGAGAAAGCGTGTGTAGAGAAGGTCCTCAGGTGATTCGTCCAAGTGTCCAAATGTTCTTTCAATTATGTGCCCCCAAATTCGGACACATTGAGACAGACATCCTTGGAAGCAAAAGAATAAGAGAAAAACACTGTAAAAGTGTGATATGATATTCTGTCATAACCCTAATACCTTAATGGTTCTTTTTTTCCCTTTTAATTTTCCCGAAAATTATTGAGAAATACCCAGATTTGTATAATATCAAGAACCCTACCCAGAAACCCCACTCATCATTTCCGGAAGGAAAAAAAACCCCAGGATTTGAGGGATTGGACGATATATTGTAGGTAAATTATAGTATATTAATTGTTCTTGAAAGCTATTGTTGACCTATTATTACATTTGTAAAATGAAAAAAAAACAAATACTATGATCAATAGAGAATCGAAATATGGATATTCAACATGTTATTTTACAGGCTTATTCGAATTTAAATGTGTTAAAATCATTATCTGTTATAAATTTAAAGAATATTTAAATAGACAGTCGAATATTCATGAATAGAATCTGTGTTACATGCGGAGATACAAATCGTATATTCACATGTCCGAATTTAACCCTGTATTATAAAATGATTACGTGTATCTGTTAAAAATAATTTTAAAAGTCGTTGATTTGTTTTGCGCCGCCAATACCTCTTCAGTGGTATATTTTATCCATCCTTATTATTAGTAACCGTGTCCGTTCCACTTAATTCAAGTATGAATCCAGTGTATGTAATCTGGGTGCAAACAATTACTATTTAAGCTCTACACTGAATTACTCTCGTTACAAAAAGTGAATTCACATCACATCCTAAGATATTCTCACACGAAATCTCAATTAAATCAAGGGTAAACTGCACAAATGGTCATTGATGTTTGAGTAAGTTTTTGTTTCCCCACTGAAGTTTCAAAAGTAACAAATTGGTCATCGATTTGTAACAAAACAATCACTCACGGTTAATCTCCATTAACATGGGTGATGGAAAACTTACGTGGCCGTTAAGTACTAACCTTTCAACTTTTTTGTCTACTTTCTTCGTCACTTTCTCTCTTTCTTTAAGCTCATGTTTTACTTTTTCTGCTATAAAAATATTCTCTATAAAATCACTCTCCTTTAGCCGATCAAACCCTCCATTGCAAAAATAGTTTTGGTTACTTAAGCCTTGTGATCTAAAGACTTTTTACACTGACATCATTGTAAACAAGCTGAACAAAAGTTATTTTATCCATGCGCTCGTGCTAGCGATGGAAAGGACGTAAACTCCATTAGAGTTATTATGTTTGAGCAAATAAATTATTTCTTGCTTCTCGTTGTCTCTACCAACATACTTCATAGCTCCATACACCACAAAAGTAATGGAATGAGATAATAAAGACCAGTACATTCAACACCAAGACGTTTCAAGCTACCATCACAAGCTGCTCACACATAAGCAGGGTCACCCTCTTAATGATCATAAGTTAAACAAGTAAAAAATAGTTGAATTAGAAACCAGATGGGTTGTTTGAGGATTTAGAAACAACACAAATTAATTCAAAGAGAAAATTGAAATTTATGATTGGTGCAACCTATAGCTGGATTAACTACAAATATTATTGAAAATGAACCTCCCACGATCCCATCCCAAACAATAAAATGTCAACTCTATTGGTGAAACTTAAAGTCAAAGAAAAAGAAAGTTACAGGTGTAAATAAACCAAGAGGGAACAATACTATTCAAAAAATAAAAATGGAGGGGTTTAATTACTAGTACCCCGTCCATCATGTTGTTCCAAGTATACAAACTAGAGGTCTAATTGTCTGGTCATTTTCTTCAAGCTGTGTGGGTAACATGAATCGAGGACTAGTGTGTACCATAACAAAGAATAAGAAACTGAAGGTATTCATTGTCTTGAGAATGCAAACAAATTTGAGTAGATTTGTTGGTGAAGGATTCATGGTGTCATATTTTAATGATGTAAAATCGTGATTACGATTCATTTTGGAGTCAACTGAGCTTTTGATTACGGTTTATGGTATCTTCCATCCATTGATACTGACTGGTGAAACAATGGAGTTTGTGTCCTCTCCGTTTTTGGCATGGGGCATGGGTAAAACAACTCTTGCTCAGCTTGTTTACAATGATGTCAGCGTAGAAAAGTTTTTTTTATCACGAATATTTGTTTTCGATAACTTTGATCTGTTAAAATAACCAAATTATTTTACAATGGAGGGTTTGATCGACCAAGGAAGAGTGATTTTATAGATATATTTTTATAGTAGAAAAAGTAGAATATGAGCTTAAGGAAAGAGAGAGAGTGACGAAGAAAGCGAACAAAAAGGTTGACATGTTAGCACTTAAAGGGCCATGTAAGTTTTCGGTAACCCACGTTAATAGAGGGTAACGGCGAGTGACTGTTTTGTTACAAATAGATAACGTTAGTGACCAAATTGTTACTTTTGAAACTTCAGTGGGGAAAACGAAAACTTACTTAAACATTAGTGACCATTTATGTAGTTTACCCTTTTTTATCATGGCAGTCAACCCATCCATGTCAGTAGTTAACGCGCCAACTGTATTTTTGGTCATGCCTGTTAACGGCTGTTAACTTTGAGTGGCCAGTTTGTAACCATTCGATGATGTTAGTGACCGATTCGTAACTTTTGAAACATAAGTGGGAAAAACAAAACTACCCCAAACGTAAGTGACCAATTGTGTAGTTTACACTTAAATCAAAGATATCATCACTGAAGAATCCCTGTAAAAGTAGTTTCTTGCAATTCTGAATACATATCTATTTGATCATAAAAAAACCCCTTAAACTACATACAAAATTAGAATGCCTGCATCAAAAACACATCTTAATTAATCTAATCTTTAATGTAAGATTGAATTTAGAAACTTAATTAATCACTGAAATCATTAAAAGTAGTATATGATAGCTTAATTTTACAGACAAAGAAGACGCGTTTCTTGAACTGCTTGGTTGACGAATAATTACCCATTGTTTTCCCAGGCTGATATCAATCAATCTTTGAAATTCCGAGTGAAATGATGGGTTGCAGCTCTTTGATTGCACTTTGGATTTAACCCTGGGATCCACACCCGAACCCTAATCCAAAACCAAATTATTAGCTCAAGATTTCCCAAATTTCAGCAATTTCCTATGGTACATGATTAATGTGTGGGTTTTTGGCAGGTAGCTTATGAATTAATCCCATCACATTGGATTAGTCATCACAACCCTCGAGTGTTTAATCAATCTGCTACTAATTAAGCCTGCACCTTCATTGACTAAACATTTCGTCATTTGATTTTTGGACATGCATGATTAAGTTATTTCTATATAAAAAAAACGTTTAAGTTATACCAAATAGGGTTTGTGTAGAGTAAACAGATCAGATATCGATAATTCATCGTAAAATTTTAAATTTATTTATTTTTAATAACAGTTTAACATCTGATTCATTAATGACGTATAAAAATATACTAACAACGCAGTAAATATTTCACTACACTTTTGAAACAACTTCTTAGAGCATATACATATTCTTTGTGATCAATACAAATACAGAATCTTAAAAGCCAACTCTTTCAAACAGTCTTCAGGAAAGCTTATCCGCCTAACTGGGATCTGTTAGCCTAAGCTCTTTCCTAACTATATAGCACAGGAAAGATTACTAAAAATGGATCAAGTTTTGTGATTATGTATTTAATTAAACTAATCCCCACCGTCTGATCTCTTGAATTTCTAAATTAAAAGTGATTGGACTCGAGAGTTATAATCCAACAAGTAGAAACTGTAATATTGATGATAATGATGAATAATTTGGATAGAAATAGGAAACAGAAAATTAGAACTATTAGGTGGCCATCTCACCGGAAAATATCAATTTTACCATATTTTTCTAAATTTGATAGCTCTTAATAGATTCAATGAGTGTTGCTTTTTCTAGGATCCCTTACAAAGTGTGCATGCATTATCAATGAATAAAAAAGATTTTAAACAATCAATAGGGGTTGATTCAAGTGATAAGCAACTTGAATTAACTTTCGCCATCAAAACTGTATTATGTTCGGTGTAAATCAAAACTCTGTTTCTATAACATTTATGAAATCTCAATTCAAATAACTGGACATGGACCACCTTTATTTATTTAAATCATGTAATCTAATTTTTAAAACGCCGAACCAATTCATAAATTTGTTTTTTATTCCACGATGATTTTAGAAATTTGAAATTTATTCCACCATGAATTCCAAGATTTCTGTTTTAAAAACTCCAAGGTCACATTCCTTTCATAAAACAGTTCAACGATGATTTATGCGAAGTCAAAGTCATTTGCAACATAGTAGTAGTGAAGCATATCATGTTTTATTTGATGATGATTCCCGAAAATCCCGTTATACATATTTACTATATTGTAGGAAATTTTATGATTTATGCAATGAATCATATCATGTTTTATTTATTTGATCAATCTAATAGTGAAGCAAAACTCAATCTTGAAAACACTACGTCAATATGGCCATGATTGTATTCAAGTTGGACAAAATGGGCTTAAGGGTTCAAACTTCGGCAGGCAGAGCAGAGTGCCTGGATATGCTAATTTTACAGTTGGGGTTGGGGGCACCTTTAACATTCTTCCAGCATTCTTGTACAATCAAAACTCCGTTTCTATAGCAGGAACAATGTATAATCCCATTTCTAATACAGGCCATAATAAGTTTTTCACAATATTAATAATAAAAGGCTGAATCACTTGCAATTCATCAACTTTCGAACATTATTTTTTAATCTTAATAATTTTTTCTCCTGAAAAAAAATAAAAATAAACGCTGAATATAAATTAAGCTAACTAATAATTCGTACCATTATTTAAGTGTTCTTTGATAAATGCCATTGGTCTTAACATTATGAAACCAGTTTCAAGACTGGAGAGAAGTTAAATGACAAATTTTCACAAAGCATATATCCGCATTCAATGTTAGCATCCAATATTTCTGTAAACAACCAAGAAAACACTTTTCACAAGGAATTGTTTTTATTCCTTGAGGTCCCGGGTTTGAGCACTAAGAATGTTAGGGGTGTGAGCATTCAATGTCAAATGGTTGAGAGTTGTCTTTGAACAAATACTAACTTGTACTTATTCCAGATTAATCAAAAAATTGAGCAATTGAACCAAATGAATTGTACCAGGATACCTAACGATAGGCCAATGGAGAATGAACAATTGGCTTTGCAATAGACACAAATAGCCAATACAAGTACCTGATGAAAGATTTTCACCTAATGACATAAAGGAAAAAGTACCTCACTCAAATAGGATTATGTTCTGAAAAATCTCACATTTATGAGAACTCAATGCAAATAATGAAAAACTCCTATCAGCTATTATTGAACACTCTATGACTTCATGGACCCCAAAAATTAGATAGTGATACAAGAAAACTCGTACTACAAGAAGAAATCTCAGAAGAAATAAAGGGAAGAAAAGAGGGAATGGAAGTAAAGCTACTCTTCTCCAACGTCTTCAATTATATTCAAAGTCAGTAGACTATTCTCATGGCTTGTCACCCCCAACATATTGACCAGCTAAGCAAAGTTTTCATTGAATAAAATATAGCACCTTAACAACAAAGGTGACTGCCTGACGAATGCATTTATTTGTGATAAATTTTGAGTAAAGTGGCAGCTGCACCATTGTCAAAAACCTTATGATTTTTCATCCCAATCTTTTAATTTGATATTAATTCCTTCCCTCATCAATTCAAATCTCAAGCGCGAGTGTGTATAGATAATATTACAAGGTCAAACTGAATCATTTATGACCAAGAGAAGTCGCATTTCCGGCTTTTTAAAGAAAACCGTCAATAAACTAGTCATTCTAATGGTCCTTATGGTTAAGAAAAACTAGCATGTATTTTCTCTCTTGAATTTGTTTTGAACAGTATACATACTCAAGAATTCAATCATGGAAGGTTGCCAAATACATGAATATAAAAGATTTAGAAGACAAGACACTCACATGATTGCGTAACAATTGTCCGCAGTTCTTCCATCAACCTGATTGAAAAAATCATCATTCAACTGACAGATTATACAAAGCATTAAAAGCTAATGACTCCAGTAAATTAGTAACTAAACCTGATATTCAAGATTGAGCCAAAAGAGAAGCAAAATAATCCACCTGTCACTTACTCACTTCTTGTAGTATCTTCCTGAGATCTAATCCTTTGAAACCCAAACAACCATACCAGTTGGTGTATGGACTGTTTTAATATGACCCGATCCAATCAAGTCACGAAGGTGAAATCTCATATCAAGAGGAGACAATCGAAGGCGCTTCTTCTCCAAAGGGGCCAACATCATCTCTTTATATCTCCTACGATTTAAAAGAGAAATGAGTTCCTTCCTTCCCTGCAGTCCAAGCAAAAATAGGAACACTGTAAATGCAACACTGACAGAATAGAGAGCTTAAATTTTGATATATATTGTAAAATCTAAAAGCTTCAGACTTAGCTAAATCAAAGCAGCATCTAAATTATTCAAATAACTCAGTGAATGACTAAGTGTTCGAAAAGTTTTGGGGGATGTGCATCTATACATATCATACTCAACTCGAGGCCACAGTAATCCAATTTTGTAAGTTCATCCCAAACCAAAAATTTTAAAAACTGAAATAAAATTAAGGAACCAATGGGATTCTATCTAAAGTTTATTTTCTACATCTATTTATAACCAGAAAATTAGTAAATTTGTATATAGTTCCAATGGTGTGTGTGTGTATTTCCAAGCTACTGATTCACAAAAATGATCAGAACTTCAACAAAAGTAATCAACAGTTCAACACATGAACCCTTTCTCTGCAAAATATATCAACATTTATTAAAATTCCACCAGTTAGAGCAGAAAAATTAACTGAAAGAAATAACTTACCTGGGAGAGGCCGGTTAGTATTGAACCAATATCTGGAATTGCAAAGCAGTACATACTTGGGTCAATCAACTGGCGAGTCTGAAAGGGAAATGTTCTTCTTAGAATAGGTATAGACTCAAGAAGAAATCCAGCACGTCTAATTTAATGCAATATTGCAATTATACGAAAAGAAGAAATGAAAACTAAGAGGGAAATGGAATTGCATAAGTACCATATGATGGGAAACTAAGACGGAAATGGAATTGCACAAGTACCATATGATGGAAAACTAAAAGGAAAAGAAAATGGCCAATATGCATTCGGCTAAATACCAATATGAATAACAAAACATTTTCATGGGCAGAGACATGTTTAAATTCGTGCATTCTAATAAACTCATCCAGATGGCACTCAAATATAGGATGTAACTGTATTTTGATATAATTACTCAATTAAACATCCACAATCCTTTTTATGATATGCCACAGTGAAATATTCATATAATATTGAAGTATCCAAGGATAGAATTTCAACAAACTAAAACAATATGAAAAATTCAGCAGAACGAAATTTCACTTACAAGAAGGCCAGCATTGATTAGGTGGGATATGTGCTCATCTTTCACCCGTCCCCCTAGAGATAAGAGTGCATACTGTAGCAAAGATAAGAAACGCCAAGAAAGTATAGAGTCATGCATGCATATGAAAATGGTAAATTTTTCTGCAAAGAATTTTTTGGAACAAACAGGAAGACATTCATAAAAGAATAGAGACATCTTCTAGAGTCAGTAACATGGATTCATGATATAGGAAGTTATATCTATCTCAAGCAGAATAAAATGACAAATAAAATTTAACCCACTTTCATAAAAGATTAGATGATATCTTCTGATATAAGAACAAAGTTATATTATCTCAAGTCAAGCTGAATAAAATAATAAATAAACAACACAATTCATTGGCGTTTTGACCACTCACAAGTTCTTAATGTCCAAAGCTAGGTTCCAGCTTGGACTCAATAACATGCACTTTGAACCACTTAAAAACTTCAAGATTGTCTTGTTTCTTTTCTTCCATTCTTTTGACAACATGCTCTACCTGCAAAAATATTACAGACAGAGTCAAAATGAAGCCTACTTAGTAAGATTGCAACAACACAAACATCCCTCACAAAGAGTGCCAAGCACTATAAAGTCAGCCAGATTATAAGTAACAGTCACTCACTTTGAGCTAATGGAAACTTGCAAACTAAACATCTCATCTTTTATGAATTCACAGACATCAATAACCAACCTGTTTTAGATAATCATCTAAAAACATTATACCATGATCATCTTGCCCCGTATTTAGTTTGAAAATGCGCACTACTTTATCCCTCCTTAGAGACTGCATAAAAGAGAACTCGTTATAGAAATCACATGGGACTAAGTGAGAAGGTTATTCTACTAATCAGTTCAGCAGAGAGAGAGTTGCAAGAAATATTACAATCAAAGAAAACTACTAACAAACAAGAACATGCACTTGCTCCCCCTGCAAGAACTAGGAACTATCTGACCAGATAGATGTTTTTCTTATCACCTTCAGTCATAAAACATGTCCCAAATATCTACTTTACCAAGAACCAGATGATGCGTGCATCATGAAACATGCACGTCTAGCTATAATCTGCAACAAGCATATGGTTCTAACCTGGGAAAACATGCGGCAACGCCCTAGAGAATCGAAGAAAACCAAAATACAATATATCTCGGGAAAAAGTCCTTAAACTAGGATATAGCATGTGAGCCTTCTGCATAAAATGTGCAAGAATAACACAGCTAATCAAAATAACTTGCATAACACTTAACTTCAAACTGCACATTAAATAAATCCAACCCATCAAAGATTGTCACTCCCATTATTGAATTAATAAAACGCGCTTTTGGCCAAAAGTACCATTGAACAATAGATCAAGAACAATTCTACATATGAAGTAATATTCTAAATTTGAAGGTTAAGGAACCAAACCTCTAGCTCCCTATCCACTTGTGTTCTTTTACACTGCTGTATAATTGTGACTGTAAAATAAAAGGTTGAATCGACACCTTGAAACATAACCAAATAAAATGAAACAGCTTTAGCTTTATCAATTTAAGGTTTAAATAAAAGTAGATATAGATGCATCTAAAAATGAATAAAATTACACATTGCAATTTGAGAAAAGGAAAAGGCTTTTTAATAGAGAAATGTTAAATAAATAGGTTTAGAAGAAAACGGTAGAAATTCTGGGAGTAGATAGCTAACCGTATCAATCCGAGGAAACTGATCTCGCATCATACGAAGCGCCACCGAAGTTTCGCTAAAGCTAAGATTTTGCTCTGCGCGAAATTAGAAAGGATTCATGATGAGCATTCGCTAAAACAGGAAAGGAAAAAAATAGGAAGCAATAATTTTGTTGGAAGCGCGAAACTTTTACCGAGGGAAAGAGAATGATTAGCGTCGCTGTCAACGGCCTCGATCTCTTCGTCTTCTCTTCTGCGTTTCTTTCCTTTATCCATCTTTAAGGGAACCCTCAACCGACGGAAATTGGAAATTTGGCGCCGCACCCACCCCCTCTGGTTTGCAACTTTCTCTATAACCGATCTGTGTGGAGTTGAAAGATGTATTATCGAAAACATTTTACATAATTCCTTTTGAAATAAAGAAAATAGGCTTAATAAAAAAATAAGTGGTTGCTTCTAAAAACGTTTTAGTGGTTAAAATATTTTTCATTAAAAATAAGTATCTAATGTTTCAACTGTTACACTTTTAGTGTCCTGGATGTAAGGACGGAGCCAGAATTAAATATTGGCAAGGGCCGAAATATTAAACTATTAAAAAAAATATAAAGACTTATAGGTATTTAAACTCGAAATTCTGCATTAACCAAACGACCTTATTAATTAAGGGATTGTTATCCTTGAGGTCCCGAGTTCAAGCATGTATATAGGGGTATGAGTGTTCATTGTCAAATAGTTGAAAGTCTTTGTACATATATTACCTTGTATTTATCCTAAATTAAAAAAAAACTCAAAAGACAACTTCTAATTTGTCTAATATTTAAACTTTTAATTTAAACTCAAAGTCATGAATCTCTTGAATATTTTGAATAGCTTGACCATCTCTTCTAATTTAAACTCAAACTTCTAAAGACTTATTAGGTATTTAAACTTCTTGTTTTTCTTTTCTTCATATTCTTCTTCTTCTTTCACCATCAACTAATGAGTGAGAAGAGAACCAATAAGCTCATAAAAAGTGAGAGACTTTAAGTTCTTAGCTTCGATAATCGTCGTCTTATTTGATTGCCAAGACTTTGAAAGAGAGTAGATCATCTTTCTCACAAGTTTCTCATTAGGGATTACTTCTCCAAATCCCTTGAGACCATTAACAATCACAAAAAATCTATCCGACATAGCTTTGATGTCTTCATCCTATTTTATCTTGAAATTCTCATAGCTATGGTTGATAAGACTAATTTTGGTTTCCTTCACTTCATTGGTTCTTTCATGAGTGATTTGGAGTTTGTCCCATATCTCCTTGGCATTAGAACAAGAGGAGATTCTTCTATATTCATCCGGGTCTAATGTACAAAATAGAACGTGCATAGCCTTAGCATTGAGTTGGAACTTCTTCTTATCTCATCACTCCAATCATCCATCTCATCGGTTGAAATGTAGTATCTTTTCATGATTGAGTTCCAAGCTCCTAGATAGTTGGCTTGAAGGAAGAACATCATCTTATTTTTCCAATAGGCATAGTTTGCTCGATTGTAATAAGGTGTCTTGTTGACCAGTTAAAAGTCTTGAATGTAGTAAGAGCTGGAGGTCGAAGCCATCTTCTCGGTTGTGTTGGGAATCGGTAGAGCTTCTTCTAGGATCGTCTCAAGATTGTTAAACCTTCTAATGAGTCAAGCTCTAATACCAATTGTTAGGATGGTTCGATGAAGCTCGATCAATCAACTGAAAATTTCTAAGAGGGGTTGAAGTGGATTTGAGAAAAATTTAGGGATTAAGGAGATTTAAAATATGAGAAAAATGACGCTTAAGGATTTATAGTGGGTTGACTTCTCAACCAAGTCTACATCCACTACCTTAGCTCCTCACTAATGATTTTCTAACAAATTCACTAATTTATTCTTTTTTTTCACAGGATAAAAGGATAACATTTACAAGTCCATATCTTTTCAATGACTGAGATATAACCTCTCCCCTTTTACAAATGTATAAAAAGTGAAAACAAGAAAACCTCACAAGGTAGGTGTTTACAAAATTAAGTTCATAAAAACACTAATATTTACAAGAGAAAGGAAAATAAGAATAAAAAACTCTTCACTTATGTTTGATTTCTTGGATAGGTGTTCTAACCCTTCTTCAAGTGTCCTCAACTTTTTTTTATGGTTGGAATGTGTTTGTGGTCGTTTCTAGCCGTTGGGGATGATTTGGAGACGTTAAAGATGATTTTTATGCATAATAAAATTACCCAGGAAAGGGAGTATCGGTACTCCTTTAATGAGTATCGGTATTTCCTTAATAATTTTTAAATAAACTAACCGTTGGGCTTGACCAGTATCAATACTATGCTTATGGTATTGATACTACTATGTAAAGTAGTATCGGTACCCCTTGGAGTATCGGTACCTATTTTGCATTAGGGAATTTGAGCAAACTGGTAGTATCGATACATCCTTGAGAGTATCGATACTTCTCTTACCTTTGGTATCGGTGCCATATGAACAGTATCGATATTGTTCATGTTGTATCGATACTATAGGAATAGTATCGGTACTACGTACCTAGAAAATCAATTTTGTGCTCAAATTCTATTTTAATGGACTTTGAATTATTTTTGAAAACTTTTTAAAACTTTGAACAAATTCAATTCAAGTCCAAAAAGATTTTACCTTAATTTGTTATATCAAAATATTATAAAACATAGTTCAACAAAAATCCTCAGTGTGCAGTGTGTGAAATATATGTTTATCCAATCAATACTTAGCTAAGTTAGAAAATTTTGCACCTACTCTGTTAAAGGTATTCAATGCTACAACAATATTTCTTCACTAATGTTGGAATTCCAACTTATTTCTTTCACTATTTGAAGCTATTACCAGTATTACCCAACTTATTCCCTAAGTCTCTCAATTTTTTTAAATAATTGCTATAACATCTAATAAAGATAAGAGATTTACAGCTTGAAGATTTCTAAATTCTCTAAGTATTGAAAACATACACCTATGTGTAAAAATATCTAAGGATCCTTAATTCAAAGGGTTTCTATAGCATTTCCTATAGCTTTTCATTTCAATCAATATTAATCATCGGACATCATCAAAATTCCCTAAACTACTTTATTAATTTTTCAAAATTATTTTAAGGCATTACCAATGCAATTCTATATGCAAACTATGTTCCCAAATGCAACATTTAAACCTTACAACACTTCCCAAACCTAAGGGATACATTGTCCCTAATGCATATAACAAAAAAATGAACTAAAATATGAGAAAGGGAAGCAACACTCCCATAAGAGGCTTTCTCGGACTTTTTCGGGGGCCGCTTTGCAGTTGTATTTGTCTTCACTGAGCTTTTCCTCTTTTGAATGGCTAACGCCGTTGAGGCTTTCGTCATAACCACCTAAGAGACTTGAGTTGTGGATGTTGTGCCATCCAGCTTTTATTGTATGTCTTGTGCATGTCTCGTAGCTTCAGCGGCCTGTGTGATGGGATTGATCTCCAGCTGACTCAAAGCAACTGATTGTCCAATAACAACTATAACATGACGAATAAATGTCGTTGCATCCAACTTTGGCTCATCAAAAACAATGGTTGCTTCTCCAGTTGTGGTGGCATTTAAATTCAACAACTAAGCCTCTACTTGGTCTGCTGGGTCATCAGTCGCCTTCTCTTGCAGCGGATCACTGCTCACCTGTTCTGTTGTGTGTAGAATTTCCTCATCCAAAAGTAAAACTTCGGTATCTTTCTCAGAGTCCTCTTCTTTTTCAATGTCACCATTTTCTTCTTCATCTTCGATCTCATTTTCACCCTCTATGGACTTGGTATCTGTAGCTATAGTTTCTTCTTCCCCTCCTAGCTGCATGACGTTAGGAGTCTCCTTGCTAGCTGAGCTATGGCCAATATCAAGCATTGCTAGTTGCATAAGATATTCCAATACCTTTGCTGGAAAGATTGGAAATAGTGTTTCAGCCTCTATGAATAATGTTGAACTTATATTTTGATATAACAAATATTTGTAAAATTGATTTTAGACTTAATCAAATATTTCAAAAATAATTCAAAGTTCAAAATAACTTGAAAAATATGTGTTCTTAATTGCTTTATATATGTGAAATGTTTTTGAGTTAATTAAAACATGTTTAAAATGTGTTTAAAGTTTTTAAATATGAAAAACACTATTCAGTTACTATTTGGCACTGTTCATGACATTGTTCATACATGAGTACTGTTCATAGTTTGGAAACTTTGTAAGAGTTCAAAAACTTTTATTAAGAGTTTCAAAACTTTACAAAAGTTTCAAAACTTTGCACCTAGAAAATATATTAACAGTCCGATTTTCTTCAACGGTCATATTTTTAAGTAAGATATTCAAAACTTTCATCAAAGTTTCGAAACTACATGTGCAAGTGGCCTTTATTGCATGTTTTTAAGCTTCCCAAAGGCTATAACTCATCCCCAATGATCATAAATGGGTAGCAACTCATTCCACACAATAAAAACACTCCAAGGACACTTGAAGAAGGTTACTACACCTATCCAAACTTAGATATCAAGAGAAAATAGTTTTCATTCCTATTTCCTTCATTTTTCTCTTGTACATAAGTGCATAGAGCTTAATTGAATATCTTTTGTTTTTATTCTTGTGAGCTTAAATCTTTGTAAACACGTATGTTGTGAGGTTTCTTGTTTACATTTCTTATGCTTTGTAAAAGGGGAGTGGTTATAGTTTAGCCTTGAAAAACTAGAGAATTGTAAATGTTACACTTGAACCTAGAAAAACAAAGAACAAATTAGTAAATTTATTGAAATCCTTAGTGTGGAGCTAAGGTAGTGGATGTAGACTTTGGTTGAGAAAGTCGAACCACTATAAATCTTATGTCCGATTCTTATAGTTTATTGTTTCCACACCAAAGATTTTTAAAGGTCAAATCACTCTTTCTTGGCATTATTCGATTGTATGTAAGAGTTCAAAAATTGGTATCATAGCATGTCACAATCGATGGTTTAACAACCTTGTGAATATCCTATAAACGCTCTATCAATTTTCTATTTAACAGAGAATATGGCTTCCACTTCGGCTCATTCTACATGGAGGACTCCCAACCGATCGACAAGCCTCCATACTTCAATGGAGCTAACTATGGTCATTGGAAGAACTTAATGAAGTTATTCATTCAATCTATTGATCTTAGAGCATGTGAGATGATCATAAATGGATGCTCTTCTCCATCAAAGAAGAAGATGAAGAAGTGGAGTGACCAAGAATAGAAGAAGTGCCAACAAAATACCATGGCCTTGCATATTTTATTTTGTGCATTTGGTCTCGATGTATATAAAGGGATGTTCAAATGCCAAAGAGCTATGGAATAAGCTTGAAGAACTACATAGTGAAAAGAAAGAAGAATCATCAAGTTTAAATCTCCTCCTCAATCCAAATGTGGTGTTCTTTCTGGCTCTTGAAGAGCAAGATATATCTTCTAACTCAAAGGAATTAAATTCATATTTTTAATGAGTTACAAGATGCATATGATGAATTATTTTTGGAGTTTGAGACCATGAACTCCGAATGCAAGAAAATAATTTCAAAATTTAAAGTTGAAAACAATTTTCTTTTGAAAGCAAAATTAGATTTTGAAAAACAAAAGAAAATTTTGAAAAATGATTTAGAGTTTTCAAAAGTGAAAATTGAAAATTTTTAAAAAGGAAATTTTGATTTAAAAGTTCATCTTGAATGCTTAACAAAAGAAAAAAGAAATCATTTTAAATAATTTATCTAGATTTATAATGAGAAAATGCTCACATTGTCATTATCATGGTCATAATGTTCATACTTGTCCTATATAGAAAATAAAAGCTTTTAAAATTAGACAAGTATGAGTTCATAAGGGAACTAGAGACATTGGTACTAACCCTCAAGGACCCAAAGAAATTTGGGTACCAAAATCCAAATAAATGTCTTTTGTAGGTGTGTTGTTGCAAGAAATATAAATGCCAAAATATGTGAATGCTCTAATCACACAAAAAAAGATGGGTAACCTCTAAACTTAATGTTTATTAATTTTGTATATTGGTTGTCTATTTTGATTTTTTTGGCATGCGATTTTGACTATGATGGTTTATATGTCATTTGTTGTCTAATGCATAATTAAAATGTATTATAATGAATATATTTTTGAAGTTAATTTTTTAAAAATGTTTTAGTTCATCATAATGATTTTTGGTCAAGTTAAACTTTATATTTTAATAATTTCTTCAAAATACATTGACCTTAATTTGTGCTTTTGTTGGAAACTATTTTCAAAACAAGTGATGTCCTTAATTTATTGAATTTTTTTAACATTTGGAATCACTTTAGGCTTATGATGCCAAACTTGACAATGTTTTTTTTTAAATCTATTTCAATTGGGTTGCGTGAAATAAAAGATAAAAGAATTTTAAAATTTGAAATTCTAAGGTGGAAGGATAATGTTAGATTGGAATGGATGGTTATGATTGGGTTCAGTGGACGGTTAAAAAATGAAAAGAGTAAATAGAAGACAACTCACACTAATTTTTACCATAAAAATAGTTGGGTAACCTAGTAATTGCTATGGCTTCAGTACAACGATGTATGCACACTACAATGTGAAGAGCTCTGCAACATAAAATTGTTGATCGGGAGTGATCAAACTAAAACACATGTACAAAAAGAAATAAAGAAAACAATTGCTTACAAATATATGTCAAAAGAATTGACTTATTCAAGAGAACAAAATATAAAAAAAGGAGGAGGATCGTTTAGTGTGATCGAAGTGATGCTAGGGCTTTGTTACTGATAATAATGCTTCAAGCGTTTCCCATTGACTTTAATTGTGCTTCCATCCACCAAGTTTTTCAATAATACTACACCATGAGGGAAAACTTCAAGAACTTTAAAAGGGCCTGACCAACGAGAACACAACTTCCCAGGGAATAATTTTAATCTTGAATTAAATAACAACAGTTGTTGTCCATCAATGAATTCCCTTGGAAAACTATTTTGATCATATCATTTATTGCTCTTGTCTTTATAAATACATGAACTCTCATTGCATTATTTTGAATTTCCTCCAATTCATTAAGTTCCAGCATCCGTTGTTCACCTGCAACACCAAGATCAAAATTTAGCCTCTTTAACGCCTACATAGCTTTATGCTTCAACTCCACCAGTAAGTGACATGCTTTACCATAAAAAGACAATATAGGGAAATTTCCAATGGATTCTTATAAGCAGTTTGATAGCCCATAGTGCTTCTTTGAGGTGTTGGGACCAATCCTTTCGAGAAAGATTCATAACTTTCTCAAGGATTTGCTTGATTTCTCGGTTAGACACCTCAGCTTGGCCATTAGACTGTGGATGATATGCTATAACAAACTTATGTTTCACTTCATATATATTCAATGATCTAGGAACCTGATGGCCAATAAATTGAGATTCTTCATCACCGATAAATGCATGAGGTGTTCCAAAATGAGTGAAAATATTTTTATGCAAAAAATGCAACACTACTTTAGCATTGATGTTTGGCAAGGCTATAACTTATACCCATTTGGATACATAATCTACATCAACTAAAATGAAGAGGTTACCACATGAAGAAAGATATGGACTCATAAAGTCTAATCCTCACACACCAAGTAGCTCGATCTCCAAAATATGCTACATCTACATTTCATTTTAGCGATAAATATTTCCAGTTTGCTGGCAGGGATCATAATGTTTTACAAAATCATTAGCATCCTTAAAAAGTGATGGCCAATAATATCCACTGCGGTACTTTCGCTGATTACATACCACCAAATGTCCATCATATGGAGAACTAGGACAATGCTGCAGAAAGCTTTGTTGCTCACATTGAGGAATACATCGTCACATAGTTTGTCATTATATTGCTTAAATAAATATGGCTCATCCCAATGGCATTGCTTTACATCCCGTAAAAATTTATATCGACCTTGGTAATTAAGGTCTGGTGGCATCATGCCACTAACAAGATAGTTAGCAAAATCTACATACCATGGTAATGCTATAGCAACTAGCAAACACTCATCAGAAAACTCATTTGGAATTACCTAAATGCTACCATCTTTGCTACCAGACTCTAACCTAGACAAGTGATTAGCCACTTAATTTTCAGATCCCTTCTTAACTTGAATTTCAATATAAAATTCTTGGAGTAACAACACCTATCTAATTAAATGAGGTTTTGTATCCTTCTTAGAAAACAAATGCTTCAGCTCTGAATGATAATATAGACAATCACTTTCGTACCCACCAAGTAGGAACACAATTTATAAAAAATGAACAACATAACAAGCAACTCATTTTCGGTTGTGGTGTAGTTGATCTGAGCTTCATTCAATGTCCTACTAGCATATTGTATTGCGTGAAACATTTTATCCTTTTGTTGCCCCAACACTACTCCTACCACGAAATCACTAGCATCACACATTAACTCAAAGGGCAAAGTCTAATCCAATGCTATAATAACAAGGGCATTCCCTAACTTCAATTTAATTGTCTCAAACTATTGAAGTACTTCATCATCAATAACAAACTTACTATTTTGCTCCAGCAATTAGCACAATGGCTTAGCAATTCGAGATAAGTCTTTAATAAATCTTTTATAGAAACCCGCATAACCAAGAAAGCTTCGAACTGCCTTCACATTAGTAGGTGGTGGAAATTTCTCAATAACTTCTACTTTTGCTTTATCCATTTCAATACCATGGCATGAAATTCAATGCCCAAGCATTATGCCTTCCGTGACCATAAAATGACATTTATCCCAATTTAAAACTAAGTTGGTCTCTTCGCACCTTCTCAAAACTGCAGCCAAATTGCTCAAATACTTGTCGAAATCTTTCCCAAAGATTGAAAAATCATCCATAAAAACTTCAAGGTAATCCTCAATCATATCGGAGAAAATGACCATCATACAGCGTTGGAATATCGCTGGAGCATTACACAACCCAAATGGCATTCTACAAAAAGAAAAGGTGCCATACGTACATGTACAAGTTGTTTTCTCCTGATCTTTCATAGCTATAAAAATTTGGTTGTAACCACTATATCCATCCAAAAAACAATAGAAATCATTACCCGTAAGTCTATCTAGCATTTGATATATGAAGGGAAATGAAAATTGGTCTTTCCTCATTGCTTTATTCAACTTCATATAGTCCATACATATCCTCTAACCAGTAGTGGTCCTTGTCGAATATAGGATATATAATTCCACCCTTCTTTGGAATGCATTGCAAAGTATTAATCCAATTGTTATCCGATATATGATATAAATTCCAGTATCCAACCATTTTATAATCTCCTTCCTAACCACTTCTTTCATTGTCAGATTCAATCTTCGCTTGTGTTCAATTGAGCTAATGTTGGGATCCTCTAAAAGAATTTTATGCATTCAAAATGATGAACTAATGCCTTTTATATTAGCGATGCTCCATGCAATTGCCTTTTTATGTTGCTTCAGCATATCAATTAGCTGAGCTTCATGTGATATTGTAAGCTGTTCTACCACAATAATTGGCAACGTCTCATTTCCTCTAAGATAAACATATTTCAAATGCTCCGACAGTGGTTTCGTTTCAAGCCTCGATGGTTCTTCAATAGATGGCTTCAGTGCTTGAATGATATGATCATGTATTTCAAACGGTTTTATGCTCTGGAGATACTTGCTACAACATTCGGCTTCTTCATCTATTAAGAATTCTTCAAATGCTTCGAAATCTCATAAAGTTGTTCGCTATAATATTCTTCCAAATGCTCATGTGCAACAATATCAAGCACGCCAAGTGAAAAACAGTTAGCATTGCCATTGATATAAAAAACATTATTCAAGACATTAAAAGTAATATGGTCATCATTCAAACACATAGTCAATTCTCCCTTTTCAACATCAATAAAAGCTCGACCCGTGGCAAGAAATGGTCGATCGAGAATGATTAGAACATCTTTGTCTGCTTTGTAATCCCAAATAATGAAGTCCGTAGGAAATATAAACTTATCAACATGCACAAGCATGTTCACCACAATATTACTAGGATTCACGGTAGAGCAGTCAGCACGTTGCAAGGTAACTGTAGTAGGCCTTGCTTCGTATCTTCCAAATTTCCTAAAGATTGACAAATGCATTAGATTTATGCTAGCACCCAAATAAAAAGAGACTTTACCTATAAATATGTCACTAATGTTAAAAGGAATAGTGAAGCTCCATGGATCCTTAAGCTTTGGTGGCAATTGACTAGTAGTAATAGCGCTACAGCCTTCAGTAAGATGGGTTGTCTCAAATTCACCAAGTCTTCATTTTTTTGAAAGGACTTTCCTCATGAATTTAATATAATTCAGATTTTGTTCTAAAGCATCAATCAATGGAAAGTTCGCTGTAAGCTAGAAAATTATATAGATGAAAGATTTGTATTGATGATCTTTCTTTGTCTTCTTGAAGCACCATGAAAAAGGTTGAGGGATTTTCATTTGTTGTTTCTATAGCACTAGAGTCGAATATGCATCAGATGCATCAGGGGTTACCTTTTGCAATGGCTCTGAATTACTACTCTGCCCCGCATCTGTCGTTGGGGATTAACTCACATATGGTTAATACTTAACTTCTTTACTCTTCCATTTACCATGCCGATGAGCTTCCTTATTCTTCTTCCTCAGTTCGTCAACTGGATCCCCAATATGAATTCCACTTCTTGTGGTAATGGCCTTACAATACTCCTTACCATTCTTAGGATTCTCAGTGTCGCTAGGTAGCGATCCTGGCAATCGACTATTTAGAGCATTAGCCATTTATCCCATCTGATTCTCAATAGCCCTTAATGAGGCAGATTGAATTTCCATATACTCTTTCATCATGGCTTCAAAAGGCGTCAAGGTTGAAAATTGATTCGAAGATTGACTTTGATAATTTAGCCTTTTTGTGGTTGAGTGACATATTATTGTACCTACGGATGTGACATTTGACTATGCTGAGTGTACTGATTCTATTGATACTGTTGATGTTGTGGGTTAGCAACATTCTGGCTTCTTCAAGAGATATTAGGATGATTTCTGAAATTTGGGTTGTACGTGTTTCCAAACACATTATCATTCCTTTAATAATTCCGCACGTAGTAGATGGACTACGGATTTTGAGGACATTCATCAAAATTATGGTCATCACCACAATATACGCAAGTGACAAGAGATACGACTTTAACTTCATATGTTCCCCTTGGATTATGCAATTTCTTCACCATTTCAGTTAATGTTGAAATTTAAGATGCCATAGAGTTAAAGGTTTCTAGATATACTACTGTAATACTAATTCAACCAAATATATTGAACGTATTACGGTATTGACAATCATTGATAAAAATTATCTCGATGATGTCATATACTTCATTTTATGCCTTATCCAACAAAACTCCACTCGTTGAGGCATCAACCACCATTCGAGTGTATATATTTAACCTATTGTAAAACATCTCCATTTGAGTCCAATGTGAGAAATTATGTATAGGACACTTCCACAACAAATCCTTAAATCTTTCCAATGCTTCATACAAGCTTTCATCATTCATCTGCTTAAATGAATTCAATCCATTTCGAAGCTTAGCATTCATATTCAGTGGGTTGAATCGCAAGAAAAACTTCAATGCACCGACGTAAAAAATTTGATGCTACGAAAATGCTATTGCATACAACGCAAGTGCACGTATCGTAAATCAAGTAATAAAGTGGTAGCAAAATAATGCTATGGATGTCGATGGTTATATTAGAGTTTTTGACAATAAGATGAATCAAAGGAAATTCATGCTAAAGTGAAAGTAATGTAATCAATAATTAAAGATACCACTTCATGTTATAGCATTCCATGAAGCAAATAGTCAGCTATCGAATCGAAGATATGCTATTATGATTCCCAAATTCTATGCAAGCATTGAATACTTAATCTATGTAATCAACATTGATTAAATCCATTTGAACTACTTTAATAATTTTCATCAATTAAATATTCAAATCATTAATAATTCTAATCAACTAGTTGCACACTTTTTAATATAACTATGCTACTCAACAACACCAATGCTCACACAAGTACATAGCAACTCGAATAAAACTACTTCTAGATTTAAACGAAAATACTATATGTGTAATTGCAAATATTTCTACTCGCAATCATGAAATTCAAAGCTCATAAACCAAAATCTAAGAGAACATAAAATAAAGAAATCCACAATAAACATCCAATAACTAGTTAAACATTCTAAACACTTTATCTCTCAATAGAAGGTTTTGAATGGTGACCCGTTGAAGCTCTTCAGCAAGCTTTCTTTCTGCTGCAACAACCCTGTCAGAGGATTTAGGCATCCATGGTTTGAAGAAAACAATGTGGTACTTTGGATCTCTCCCCATCATCACATTTTTTGCACCTAAGTGCTCCCCTTTTTATAGGTTGAATAAAAATCTCATGTCCCAATCTAGAAGATTCTTCCAACTGACTGGAGTTTAGACGACCACTATAACATTCGATCAAAATTTGCTACAGCGCTACAACATTAGTGCAACAGTTTGCAGTAAAAAAAATCAAGTTTAACCCTTAACGACTCACTATGCTCCTAACATGAAAAATATGAAAAAATAATTAAGTTTAATCCTAAAATTCTCCTAAATATGCTTAAGTTCAAACTAAACTTATATAATTAAGGCTACCAAATATAACTCTTTTGGATAGTTATTCGTGGTCTACAGAAAATTCTGATGAATCTTCGCTCTCATCAGAACGATGTGCTTGAAGAGGATCTTATTTCTGATTATAATAAGCTTCTTGAACATGAGTGTCATAACCATTTTTCAGGTGGAACAATTATTTATTGTTTTTTAAAAAAACAGTTACGACTTTAATTTTGAAAAATTAGGGATTTTGAAATTAAATTGAAAGAGTCGTCATCGACCTTTGGGTTAGGTAGGTCAAATACCTAAAAACATCTTTTAAAAATAATTTTAAGAAAAATTATTTGTAAGACAAAAAACTGGTCTGCGTTTACAGAGATTCGATTAAAACAAGTTCGAGAGTCGGTTACATTCAAGGAAGGATTAGCACCCTTGAACTGCCCTTTAGGTACCATTTAATTTTTCGGTTGTCTTAATTGCGAAAGTTAAAATTGAAATTGAAATTTAAAAAATTCAATTCGAATTACTTATCTTTTATTGATTGAAATTATTACTGAAAAAATCAAATAAAATATTAAATGGTAAAATAAAATATTGAATGTTAAACAAAAAGAAATAATTTTAAGAGGTTAAATTAAAAATAATAATAATAATACAATAAAATAATGTCATAAAAAATAAAAATAAAAGTTAAGAAAATGTTAATATAAAAAATAATAAAATATTAATTTATAAAAAATAAATATAAAATATAAAATATAGGAAATAATAATAATAATAATTTCAAAATATCAAATAAAAGACTGATTAAAATAAAATTATTTCACAATTAAAAGACTAAAATAAAAGAAAAATAATTTACACTAGTGACCAAAATAAAACATGTATAAACTCTTAGGCCATATTCGAATAAAAACATAAATTAGTGACTAAAATGTAAACATAATAAAATTTGAAATCCAAATTAAATGCTGAAAATTAAAATTGGTGACTAAAATGTATAAATTACTGGAATGCGGACGAGGTTTGACTATTTTCGAAATGACATAAAGGTCCTTCCCCAAAACGACGTAGTTTTGGGGAGGGTATTTATATTCCATAACATGCCTAAAATGCCTCCCCATCTCTCATTTTTCAATTTTGCTTCTCTCTCTAATAAAGAGAAGCTCTGACTTCTCTCTAACTCTCTCACTGGAGGAAAACCGACCAACGGCCGGTCACCGTGCGCCGCCACCGTCGGCCACCATCGATCATTATTCACCACTATCATTCACTATTCACGATGGCCGAAAAATATAAAAATACATCAAATCGAAGCTCTTACTACCCTAAAGCCGAATCTGGCGACCTTTCTTTCTAAAAACCCCTAGATCAACGTAGATCTAAATTTTTACCTTTGATGTTTCGACTTCTCCGGCGATGTTTGAGGCCTCTGACGGTCATGGTAAGTCTCTCGTTCTCTTCTCTCTATTTTTATATTTTTTACTCTTGTTTGGATGCTTGCCCTCTGCTTTTCAAGTCCGAATCCCTCATTCTTTTATAATGGTTGTTGCATGTGATGATTTCTTTGGAATAGGTAAAATCCCAGATTTTTTGGAATTTATTGTTGTTGTATTTTTACTTTGTGCTTGATATGGCTGATTTTGGGTATTTCGTGATGTATGTGATGACTATGACGGCTTCAAGAAGTCTCGGTGACCGACTGGAATATTGTTGTTGGTGGCTAATTTTTTTGACCCGGACAAAACGGGTGTCTACAGCTGCCCCTCTTTGCAAATTCTTGTATCAACAAGAATAGGGCAAAGACGACAAAGACAACCAGCTTTTGTCTGATTCTCTTTTTTTAATTTGATGTATTCATTATTGGGGAACAACTGTAATTGGGCTTTGGATTGAGCCTGGAATTGGGTCTTGGTATTCTTCTCGATTTAAAGACCTTGGCTTGAAAATTCTTCCGGAAAGTAGTTCCTCGATGTTACAATGTGTTCGATATGCCCTCGAGCTGAATGAAATCGAATTCAAAAATTCTTGTTGACAGATAACCCTTCTCGCCTTAAGTTATGCTGTACTAAACTGAGAGATTGCCCCAGATCTTCTTCTTGACCTAAAGACCTTGGTTTGAAAATTTGATCGAAAAGTAGTTGATATGTCATCGAGTTGAATGTAATCGAAATTGATAGTTTCCTGTTGATAGATATCTCTTCTCGCCTTGAGTTATGCTGCAAATGACGTGCATTTGAGCTGAGTGTAATTGAACTCGAAGGTCTTTTGTTGGCAGATAGCCCTTCTTGCCTTGAGCTAAGCTGCAAATGATATGCCTTGAGTTGTATGTAATCGAACTCGAAGGTCTTTGATGACATATAACCCTTATTGCTTGAGCTATGTGCAAATGATGTGACTTTGAGTTGAGTATAATCGAACTCGAAGTTTGTTGACAGATAACCCTCTCGCCTTTGAGTTATGTTATACTTGACTGGGGAATAAATCCCAGTTGCAGATGACTCATTTGCTGTGAAATTAAGTCAATATGTTGGGCACGATATCCTTCGTCGTGAAGTTGGAATCGTGGATGGCTCCTTCCTTGTGAAGTTGAGCTTGGAGTTGGATATCCTTCGTCGTGAAGTTGAAATCCAAGAGTTGCATTACTGCTTGTGGGCACGATATCCTTCGTCGTGAAGTTGAATCGTGGATGGCTCCTTCGTTGTGAAGTTGATCTTTGAATTGGATATCTTTTGTCGTGAAGTTGAAATCCAAGGGTTGCATTGCTGCTTGTGGGGCACGATATCCTTCATCGTGAAGTTGAAATCGTGGATGGATCCTTCGTTGTGAAGTTGAGCTTTGAATTGGATATCTTTCGTTGTGAGTTAAAATCCAAGGGTTGTTTCACCAAATTGGTTTTGAGTTGGATATCCTTCTTCGTGAAGTTGAAATCTAATTTCACCAAATTGGCTTTGAGTTGGATATCATTCGTTGTGAAGTTGAAATCCAATCTATAGTAAATTGTGTCGCTTCGAGTCTAATACCCTTCGATGTGAAGTTGAAATTGACTCTGAATGAAACTAGAAAGTTGTTTGTTGGCAGACGCTCATTTGCTGTGAAGTTGAGCTTCCACCATCAATTTCTGAAGGTGCTTTTAAATCGAGTATCTTTCTTCTTGAAGTTGAAACTTGACTCTAAAAGCTGCAAAAAATTATGTATGCAAAAAAAATTATGAATGTGATGCTCTTAAGTATGTCTAAGATGCATGCAACATGAATTAGTTATGTTTTATCTCGTAGATGGAGCCTCATTCTTTGTCTGCTTGTTCATGCATCTGGAGGGAATGCTTTCAGAAGATCTGATCGTTCACATCGTATGTTGAATCCCCAAAGATGCCCCAACATTCGATGTTGAATCTCCAAAGATGCCCCATCACACATCATTTCTTACTTCAACGTTGATTCTAAGCATGAGCTTTATGTCTGAGAGCCACATATCATCTACCAAGATCCACTCCAAAGATATTGTCTTGTTTGAAAAGCGCTTTTCTTCTTCTTTTATTTTCAAAAGTATGAAAATATTAATTAAAAGAGTTTTGAAAAAATGTTTAATCAAAGATTTCTTCAAAATATTGCCCCTTTTTAGGTCTTATAATTGACGAATCATAAAACAAGAGTTCATTGTATATCAAAGAATTAATTACACTGTTAATCCTTCAATAAATTATAGATATTTGACAAATGTCAATATCAAAGCTATTTTTGGGAAATGGTTAAGGAAAAGATACAAAGGTCTCAGGTTATTGTGTTTGGTCAAAGGTCTGTCATTTTTGTTTATTCGATGCTCAAAGGTTTGATGGGGTAACTTGTATGCTTCTCTACTGGAAGTGTTCTCCGACTCCCAACTTTCATGGTCATGCTCAGATTGTGCGACGCCTTATCAAGGAATTTGTGCAATCACCTCAATTGCACAATTTTTATATTCGAACCGCCTTTTCAGGTTTTCAACTCGAATCCTCCTTTGGTTTCAAGGCGTAATCATAATTTACGTCTTGAACCCCCCTTTGTTATTTTTCTCTACCATGCATTAAAGATTTTAGAAAACCTTTTGCAAATAAAGATTAATCCTGATGGGGTGGATGAAATCTGAAGATAGTCTCTTCTGTTCAGAAATCCATGTATGATTAGAAGGGACTTTTAAGGCACGTAATGTAGGCCATGGTTCATGGATATAAAAGAAAAGGATAAATAGGCCCAAACAAGTGTTTTAAGGTATTGAACCAAGGATCAATTTATTCTGATGCCTTCAATCCTGTCTTGATCAATTTGAATCTGCTCGTATGTGTTCCTCTTGATTTTCTCTTGATGCTCCATGATCTTTGAGTGAAGTGATTCTAGAATGATTGTGCTTGATCGATCTCAAAATTTGAATCTCGACACGTTATTTGAATCGAGAGAATCTTTGCATATGCGTCTTGTCTTCTTTTTACTTCACTTTTTCCTTTGTTTTTTTCTTTATTACTTCTTTTCTCTTTTTGTTCTAATTGGATCTTCGCACTTGAAATTTGGTTCACCTTTTGGTATCTCCTTGGATTAATGTCTTCACTCATGTGAGCAGATTTCTTCCGCATTGCCCCTCAGTGTGGAGTGTGATCCTTGGTTAGGATTGAATCAGAAGAAAAATATATAGGCTCAATAAGGGTCAACAAGGGATATATATATACATATATGGATAAATGAATCAGGATTAATTTTATTCACATAAAAAAATTAGTGTAATTAATGCATGATAGAATTATTTTGAATGAATTATTATTTCTGCTTCTTGTTCCTAACATGCCTCAATGTTCAGGCTCCTTACGAGATGCCCCAAGTTGTGTCTTAGAAGAATACTAAAATGAACAACTCTATGCCTTAGGTTTTATTGGAAAATGTTGGTTTTACATCTAAAAAACGATGGTGCGACTTTATTGACTCAAAGGTATGGTATGACTCTTTGTATCTTCATGAATTATTCTGGGTAAAGAATCGAGGGATTTTTTTTGTTTTAGACATGATAAGAAAGGTCTGATCTTGCCATATGTCAAAAATCTATAATTCTTGAAGAATTAAAAAAATTCTTAATTCATTCGATATTCAAATAACTAAAGATTAAAATTTGTTCAATTATTCCACCTTAGAAGGTAACATAAATTCAGTCGTTTAAAAGATTAAGCAAATATGAAAGATCAAAAACGTGTTCAAACAAAATAATGCTCTCAATGCAAATGGTAGATGCAATGCCCCCTTCTTTGATTGTCCATGCCCCTGAATCCATTAGGTTTTGGATCTTGTGCTTCAGTGTCTTACTGTTCCCAAAGAAATATCTGGAGCTTCCTATGTGGTAACTGCACACAGCTTCAACATCATAAATTGTAGGGAATGGGAACTCTTCTCTTAGATCATCCTAGAGGCTCAATCCTACAATCTTTTGAACAAACAGCCACCGTATTGATTTCAATTTTTTCTTTAATTGTTCAAATCTTGCTTCCATGTGATGTCACGTAATTAGGACCACTTCATCGAATCTTCCATGACTTAATTTCATGTTTATGAAAATGCTTAAAAATGAAATGTAGATGCAAAATGTAAAAATGCATGAAATGTTTGAAGCATTGATCCGAAAACATGTATGTTATTATAAATAATCTTTATTGGGACAAAAGTGTTATTTCTTAAGAGACAAAAAACCACCAAGTCTTCTAGACCCTGAATAGCTTCTGACAGGTTGACTCATCTTCTGCCTTCTTCTGTCACCGGTTGATACCCTGTCCAGCCACTCCGATTCTCTGGTTAAACAGTGCGAGTGACGAGCTATTTTTTATACTTTTTCCTGCAGTATCGAATGATTGTACCTTTGTTGAACTTCTTCCTTAACAGAAACGCCATTGGAGTCTTCCATCGATAGGAGTTATCCGAAGTTCATTTGCTTGTTTCTTGAATTTATCAATAATGGCCTCCAATTTCAACTATCGTTTTGCTCTTGTTGTCTTTAAAGGGACTCTCCAGGTCAGTAACCTTTTTCTCATCTTGCCCCTGCATCCTTTTTCAACCTATGTTTGGAAAGTTGACTTTTGATGTACTTGATTGTGGGCATCACGTCTTGAATATGACACATAATTGCCTTGCAGATTGTCCTCTTTTTCCTTCTGAGTCTTTTCTGACCATAGCCAAACTTTTGCGTTTTTCATCTCTTGTATTACAACCCTTTGTCCATTAATACAAACTATTTACATTTAACGAACATGTTTTTATGGATCAACACCTCTTTTGAATGATGTAAATGATAAAAATAAAATGAAAAAAAAACAAAAATGGAAGAAAAAGAAGTTAGTGAGATAAGGATAATATAAAAAAATAATGAAAATAAAAAGTCCTACCTCACATGATATATACCCCACATGCTTATTATTCTTTACCCGGACATGATCTTTATCCCGCAAGTTGGTTTTGAACGAGTCCTAACCGCATAAATTTCTAGTTCACAAGCTTTGAACAGAAAACAAAGCAGAAAATAATCTCAAAACAGCCTAGGGTTTGAAGTGAGGTTTTGGGGTGAGCTCTAATTACATGTAGTCTCTCGGTTTAAGTTCTAAAAAGGGTACCCGAGTTCTTCTTTCTGGTGACCCTTTGGGCTTTTCAGACCCTTAATCTTGATCCCATTACAAGCTTATGTGACTAAGTTAAACTCGAGAGTATACATTCCCTTATGCCCATACGGAGAATAAATTCACACAAAGACATAAGGTATATGAATCTCGAAGATTACTTGCTAGGCCCATACGGAGAATAAATTCTCACGAAAGTGTCGCTTTCACCCCTACTTAAAAAGGGTTCGGAGCTCGGGTATAGAGCCAGAGATGAAAACTTTTAATAAGCTGAAACCATTGAAAGAAAACGTCAGTACAACTATTTATTTGAAAAGAAATCAAAGATAAATAATAAGAATCAAATAAATAAATTAAAATTTAAACTTATTATTTTTACTTAAAAAGAAAATCAAAAATAATTCTGGCCACACTCACTTACAGTCCCCACCAGAGTCGCCAAACTGTCATAACCATTTTCAGGTGGAACAATTATTTATTGTTTTTTTAAAAAAATAGTTACGACTTTAATTTTGAAAAATTAGGGATTTTGAAATTAAATTGAAAGAGTCGCCATCGACCTTTGGGTTAGGTAGGTCGAATACATAAAAACGTCTTTTAAAAACAATTTTAAGAAAAATTATTTTTAAGACAAAAAATTGGTCTGCTTTTACAAATATTCGATTAAAACGAGTTCGGGAGTCGGTTACAGTCAAGGAAGGATTAGCACCCTTGAACTGCCTTTTCGGTACCATTTAATTTGTCGGTTGTCTTAATTGCTAAAGTTAAAATTTAAATTGAAATTTTAAAATTCAATTCGAATTACTTACCTTTTATCAATTGAAATTACTACAGAAAAATCAAACAAAATATTAGATGGTAAAATAAAATATTGAATGTTAAATAAAAAGAAATAATTTTAAGTGGTTAAATTAAAAAAATAATAATAAGGTAAAATAACGTTACAAAAAATAAAAATAAAATTTAAGAAAATATTAATATAAAAATTAAAAAAATATTAATTTATAAAAAATAAATATAAAATATAAAATTTAGGAAATAATAATAATAATAATTTCAAAATATCAAATAAAAGATTGATTAAAATAAAATTATTTCACAATTAAAAGTCTAAAATAAAAGAAAAATAATTTACACTAGTAACCAAAATAAAACATGCATAAATTCTTAGGCCATATTCGAATAAAAACATAAATTAGTGACTAAAATGTAAACATAATAAAATTTGAAATCTAAATTAAAATGCTAAAAATTAAAATTGGTGACTAAAATATACAAATTACAAATTACATGAACTGCGGACGAGGTTTGACTATTTTCGAAATGATAAAAAGTCATTCCCCAAAACGAAGTAGTTTTGGGGAGGGTATTTATATTTCATAACATGCCTAAAATGCCTCTCCATCTCTCATTTTCATTTTTGCTTCTCTCTCTAAGAGAGAAGCTCTGACTTCTCTTTAAGAGAGAGAAGCTCTGATTTCTTTCTAACTCCTTCACTGGAGGGAAACCGGCCAACGGTCGGGAATTAGCCGGGCACCGATCGATTACTATTTACGGTGGCCGAAAAATATAAAAATACATCAAATCGAATCTCTTAACACCCTAAAGCCGAATCCGACGACCTTTCTTTCTAAAAATCTCTAGATCGACGTAGATTTAAATTTTTACATTCGATGTTTCGACTTTCCGATGATATTTGAGGCCTCCGACGGTCGTGATAAGTCTCTCGTTCTCTTCTCTCTATTTTTATTTTTTTTTTTGCTCTTGTTTGGATGCTTGCCCTATGCTTTTCAAGTCCGAACCCCTGCTCCTTTTATAATGATTGTTGCACGTGATGATTTATTTGGAGTATGTAAAATCTCAGATTTTATGGAATTTATTGTTGTTGTTTTTTTACTTTGGGCTTGATATAGTTGACTTTGGTATTTCTTGAGTTAATGTGATGACGATGACGGCTTCAAAAATCTTGGTGATCGATTGGAATATTATTGTTGACGGTTGATTTTTTGGCCTGGGCAAAATGGGTGTCTACAATGAGGAATTATTCTGGTTCCAGAAAACCCGGGTCCAATGGCTACAGCATGGTGTCTTCTTTCACCTTACTACTATTACGCGGCGAAGAAGAAATAAAATTTCCATGCTTCGGAATATGGATAGCGATTGGGTTAGCTATCCTCAGCTCTTTATCTTTTTGGTTTTTGATTATTTTCGCAATATTTTTTCTGTCGATATTCCACCTGGTGATCCTCTTCCAAGTCTCGATTGCCCAAGGATCCCGCTGGATGATGGCTAAGCCATGATACGTTCAGTTTCAGAGGAGGAAGTTTACGAGGCTCTTTTCATGATGAAACCTTGGAAAGCGCCAGGTGACGATGGCTTCCATGCTGGTGTCTATCAGGAGACGTGTAGTACATTTTGAGGATCCCTTTTTTGGTTCAATCGGCCTTGGAGACGGGCTCGTTTCCAACCGAGCTAAATCAAACTTTGATACCTTTGATTTCGAAAGTATCCTCCTCGAAATCGATTAAACAATTTTCGCCCATCAGTCTTTGTATTGTTGCCTATAAGCTTATTACGAAGGTTCTTGTCAATAGGCTTCGGCCCCTCTTAAATAAACTTGTTCAGGGGAGTTTTATTCCTGGAAGGCAAGTTGCTGATAATATCATCCTTTCTCAGGAGGTCGTTCACAAGATTAGGCGATGCAAGGTAAGAATGGATTGATAGCCATAAAAATCGACATTGAGAAAGCTTATGATCGAATCAGGTGGGACTTTCTTGTGGATACATTTTATCATTTTGGATTCCCGAAGAAGTGGATTGGCCTACTATTGTTTTTTGTTCAAAGCACGGAACTTTCGGTGCTTTGAATGGAGAGAAGACTTCTTATTTCAGTCCCTCATGGGGTCTTCGTCAAGGCGATCCTATTTCTCCATACTTGTTCATTCTTTTCATGGAGAGACTTGGTCATTTGATTCATGATGTCGTTAATCAAAATTTATGGAAACCGATCAAGTTATGAAGGAATGGTCATTTGATTCATGATGTTATTTTTTTGTGGATGATCTTTTCTTATTTGGGCGAGCCAATGTTCAGCAAGCGAATGTGGTCAAGAATATTCTTGATAGGTTTTGCGCTGCCTCTGGTGCCAAATTTAGCTTTGAGAAGTCAAAGTTTTTCTTATCTCCATCTTCTACCGTTGAAATGAAGCGACGACTTAGTCAAATATTACAGATAGGGCCTACCTCGGACTTGGGGAAGTATTGAGGAGTACCCTTGATTCATGGTCGTGTATCGAAGGTGACCTATGGGGACATTGTGGATAAAGTGAAAATGAGTCGTAAGTAGTTGGAAAGTGAATACCCTCTCGGCCATGGGGAGGGTTATCCTTGTTGGTTTTGTTACCTCCGCTATTCCAACATACACGATGATGACTTCCAAGCTGCCTACCAGCATCATTAATGAAGTTGATAGGGTGAATCGAATTTTCTTGTGGGGAGGTTCGTATGAAAAACGGGTTCCTTATCTTGTTGCTTGGGAGACTGTTTGCGACTTAGCGGATTGGGATTACGTACCATGGAGAAGCACAATGTTGTTCTATTGCAAAAAAAATTGCTTGGCGATTCTTTACTCAACCCGATTGCTTATAGGTGCGTGCTCTCAAAGCCGTATACCCTGATCAAGATGATCCCATTTCTTTTGCTATGGATAGTCCTCGCTCATCGACCTCTTGGTCTCACTCATGGAGAAACATAATTTATGGTCTTCGTGGCTTGGCGTCTGGCTTAAGGAAGCGCATCGGGAATGGTCTTGACACTCTTTTGGACTGAAAATTGGCTTGGACAGGTGATTTGTGATTATCCTTCTATTTCGGCGCATCTCGTGGATAATGTTACTAAGGTTAGTGATTTCATCACTTCGAACAACTCATGGGATCTTGAGAAGCTTTTCGTTGTTCTCTCGATGGATCTAGCGACGAAAATAATGGGTTATCCTCTTCCCATTTTCAATAACGTTCATGACCGATACGTGTGGAATCATACTGCTAATGAAAGCTTCCGGTGATTCCCAGTTGTCAGTTTTGTGTGTGGTTAGCTTGGCGTGATAGGTTACTCACGAATGCCTAGTTGGCTTCTCGGGGCATATCGAGTTCTGCAGGTTATGGTGCTTGTAGCCATCATTTGGAGAGCTTGGTTCATATTCTCAGAGATTATGATATCGCCCGTAGAGTATGGAATCGTTGTGATTAGGGAGGGAAGTGGAGTGCCTCATGGTCCCAAGAGCTGAGCGCCTGGCTCAAGGATATTCTCGATGCCTAAAACAGCTCCCGTGAGGAACTCATTAAATTTGTTTGTATTATATGGAAGCTTTGGAAAGAAACATGTCGACGTGTGTTGGAGTCTGAGGGATATAACTATGATGAGCATGGTTTCTGGCGTCATGTCTTACAACTCGCCCAAGAACAGGTGCACTTAGTTCGGTCGTCGTCTTCTGTGTCGTCCTCAACCCGATTTGTGAGCTGGCTACCCCCATTGACTGGATGGGTCAGATTGAATACAGATGGTGCTAGTCAAGGAAACCTGGGAGTTGCGGGTGTCGGTGGACTGATCCGAAGCGAAACTGGTGATTGGATCTTGGATTTCGCAGCTCATTTGGGAGTTTGATCGAGCGTGGCTGTGGAGTTTTTTGCTTTACGACTTGGACTGCTGATTGCTTCGAAGTACGACTACAATAACATGGAATGCGAAGTAGATGCCCAGGTTGTGTTCAATCTTATTGATGGAGATGATATTTCAACCCACCTTTTGGGTGCAATTGTTAAGGATATCCGGGAACTTAGAACTCATTGGTGCCTAACCTTCAAGCATGTTTATCGCAAAGGGAACTTCTGTGCGGATGCTCTCTAGAAGATGGGATGTCTTCTTGATGTGGACCTTATGTGCTTCGATTCTCCTCCATCTGAAATCTCGGCAAGTTATGTTGCAGACCTCAGGGATGTTTCTTTTCCCAGGGGTATTTGGGATAACTTAATTCGTGTTCTTATTTTCCCTTTGTAGCAAAAAAAAGTCTCTAAATTCGAGCATAAAAGATTATATAAATAAAAGAAGTCTGATTTTATTGTTTATTATCAAATGAATATATATATGTAAGAGATTATATAAAAAGTTATATAATTATTTGGAAGATACAAGTCTTCAAGGGATTCAATCAGTAAAATAATTCTTGAGGAATTGGATATGCGGGGAGGAGGGCAGTTGAGGTTAAGGTATGGGGGCGTGTATCTATTTCATATTCGCGTCTTTATCTTCCTTGATCTGTCCCAACATTGCTGATTCCAATTTTATGTCAGCAGAGATTGTTTAATCAAATTAGCAGACTTTGAGTCAAAAGCCATTTTGTTTAATCGGGAGTAGCTTCTTTTTCTTTCTCTCGCGCATCAATAATTACAAAGGGGTTCATAAAAAGGAAATTGCCTTGATTTGACAAAATGAGCCGAGCCTAACAAAATTTTGAATTAAAATGTCCCAAGAAAAATCTGGGTAAGCAAAAGGGAAAGAACCCTTTCTTCGCTGTGCACCAAACAACGCTTGCAAAGGAATTGAATCATTCTTCAATCAACTCAGGCAGATTTAAGCTTGGCAGATGTAGCAGCCAAATAGGAAAGGATTCTATGGCCAACAAACACAAGGAAAACTCCCAACAAACCAAGTAGTTTCAGCGTTTGGAACAGATCCAACTGCACCCACAACCATGCATACAAGTTATTGATGGAATCACACAAATAATGACAAATGACTTCTGCTCAGATTGTTTAAGGCGGCGAAGAACTAACCTTCAACCAGAAAAACACATAGAGTAACAGAACTGCTCCGATGCCAACATGGAAGAGAACAGCAAATGTGGCAGCAACAGTATTGGTAGGAAAGTTCTTCAAATTCACCCCCAATCGATATAGCTATCCAAGTAACCATCAAAAAGTCCAAATAATAGCATGAGCACATTATTGAAGTAAATATACTTACAGTTACATATGCAAATATGCATCTTTAACTATAATTATACAGTATAAAATTATGCCTTCAAAATTGCAACCCTCTACACCCTATGATTGAATCAAAATATAAAAGTAGTGCATGCAAGACTACTAACCCCAAACAAGAATCCAAGTAATGGAAGGAAGGTAAGACCCAGGAAAGCAAAAGAAAGCTCCTTCTGAGGACGCTTTTCAGGAGCCTTGAAGATGTGTGTTATCTCTGCTTTGGGCCCATATCTTGAGTAAGGATCAACAGGTTGTGGAGGAGGGCGGGGTGCCTTCTCAGGAGGTTCTGGTAGATCTAACTCAATATGCCCAATGGCTCTTAATAAAGAGTTATCCTGAAAAAAAGAAGAAGAAGAAGAAGATATTGTACCATATTTTTTAAAGCATACAAATTGAGAATTTTATAAAGAAAAAGCAACACTTACCATAACAACATCACCAACTGTTAGCTCAATGTCATATCTACCTGAGAGATAGAAGAACTTCTCAACCAGCCCAAGAAAATTCTACAAGACAAGCCAGGTAAGATTAATATATAATAAAAAACATAAACAGAATATTTTCCATCTGAATACTATTGTCAAATCTTAAATAAGTGTATCATAAGCTTAGCTAGTGGAAGAATACTTTATGATAATAGTATAAGGTAACCGATTCCTCATTTCTCGGAGGAACAAAGAAATCACTAATTGTTCAAGATACTAACAATAATTTAATCTGTCATATAGCCAAAAATTTCAACCATGAAAGAAGCGTACTTAACTAGGATTATTTCAAACTGTTCTCCCGAGTTTCCAACCACAAAGAGGTGCTCAACCTTGCTTTCATGTCTCAACTTGAGCAATACCTGCAAACCACCAAACTTATCAATAAACGACCGGAAAGAATACCATAGATTAAAAATGAAGACAAGTATAACCTGATGTGGATTAAAAGCAAGCCCATGAGGAGTTGTCAATTTAAAGGATACACGTAGCTTTCGGAGATGGTTTGCTGATAATGATACAGCACTTTGTCCAGCTAAATCTAGCCTATAAATTATGGTGTAAGACCATGAAAAAAAATTGAGCAATGTCAGACATCATTTGAAAAGAAATCAAACATACTTGAGGCTAAAATATTAAAGAGTTGTCAGTTAACACATTTTATCAGTACACACGTCAGTTATCAAATATCAGTACAAAACCAACAAAAGATAAGCAAAAGAGAGATAACATACTTTTTCTGTGTTTCTATGCTCCCAAGATCACTGCCAAGTATAGCGATTTCTGCATTTTCAATTTTGATAAGTCCTGTGACAAATACTGGTACTTTCTTTTGGCCTCCCGTGACATAAACTTTTTCATCCTCAGGTTTATGGAGCACAATCTACAATTCAATTTCACATGTAAGGGAAACACGGATGAACACAAAGCTTAAATTATAAACCTAAGAATCTGATTGCAACCACAATACCTCAAAAACAAATGTGTAACTTCCAACATCTATACTCTTTGGCAAGTTGTTCAAGTTATGTAGCCCAGTTCCAGCATCAAACCCAAGTTCCTATATTTATAATATTTGCAGACATTGAATCAAAAAAGGAATGCAAAAGTATAACTTGAGTACAGCAGAAATTACGTCCGACAAAATGAAAATGGTTTGATAAAACAATAAACCTGGCTTTCAACTAGAGATGCATCCTTTGAACCAGAAGTAAAAGCTCCCACAAGCTTCACAGTAAGAGGTGGTGGATTTAAACCCAGCACAGTGTTAACTTTAACCTGTTATATTCAAAGAAAAAAGTTAAAAAACAGGATTAACAAAACCCTACAAACCAGATTCAATGAATCCAAATTTGGAATAAAGAGGCCTATGCAAATGAATATAGGAGAGAAAAGCAAGTCAATGCACCACAAATATGCATCATGTGGGGGGGGAAATCCTTTTTTGATAATTCTTTTTAAAACAAAGGCCAACAGTTTTCAGCATACACTACATCATATGAGGTACTAAGGTTCTCAAAACTAGTGTAGCGAAGCAAAATAGAATGTCACTAATGTTAATGTTATCAGTCTTTGGATGATAGGTCTCTAGCACTTTAGAATAACTTAAGTATTCATGTCAAGGATGTTAACTTTGGACAAACCTGGAGTGAGTCCTTTTTGGTCAATGAAAGCACTGTAGATGGAAGAAATAGAATCAGTGGGATGGAAACCCTGCATGGAAAGTGTGAAATTTAAGATCTATTAAGCTCCAGAGCTTTATTACATAAAACCAAAGAAAAAGGTTGCCATAGCATTGTTGTAAGCAGGTATTGACATTATGAATTTAAGGTCTAGGAAATCTAATACCATCATCAAATTTTATATAAAATAAATACAAATACATTAGAAGTGCCAAAGGAAAACCTTGCCTGTTGCTTTCCAAACAAGCTAAGGAGTCTATTTGGTTGAATAAATCTTTGGCATCACCAGGAACTCCAACACCAAGGAAGAAGTTAGCCAATCCGAGTATCTTGTTGCCTGGAAGCTGCAGAAATAAACCAGAAGGATTAAAACACACTCCCCAAAAAAAGGAGAAGAAGAAGAAGAAGAGAAAAGGCTAAAAGTGCAATATGAGTGAACTCTCCCAACAGACAATAAGACTTCCATCACTCACTGCTGCAAATGCTGTTAGTCCTCTAACAATAGACGAGGTGGTTGCTAAGGGACCTTGATGGTCATGTCCATCACCAAGCATAACATCGAAGTAAAGAACCTCATTGTCTGAAAAAGAAGAAACAACAAAAAGGATGGAAGAAAATAATTGAACAAGAAATTGGTAAAACTATTCTTTTTTGTAGATAAATCGTGAATGGAAGAAGGAGAAAAAATTGAAGAAAATTAGAACCAATAAAAAATAACGTAAAAGGAATTTGAAAAAAAAAAGAGAGGAGAAAATGCACATACCATATTTCTCAATACTGTCGAAAAGCTTGCTTATATCGTTATTTAGAGTACTGACCTGCCAACAGTAACCAAACATATAAAACGGAATGCGTAAACTAACAATGACATACATAAGCAACAAAATAATGAAAGCAAACCTTGCTCACTTGAGCAGAGACAATTCAATATCAAAAGACACCATCATATGGCTAACTGAAGTAATGAAATAATACATAAAAAAAAATCATAGAAATGCAAATTATTTTAAGTTCACTTGACAAGTCTTGTGTTTTTCTTGGATTCAAAACATCCCCTCTTCAGCTTAATATGGTTTACAGAATTTAATTAGATGGCTTAAAGAGTTTTAAGGAAGTGCTCGTAGCTACAGAAAAAAGAGGTAGTTCTACGCTTACAAGAAGGAAAATCCATTTTTCCTTGCAAGAGTTCCAACAAGGCCCTCATGGCCACAAGAGGGATAACCAACAACCCACTTCTCTCAACAAGATAATTTAATGATAATATAAGAAATAACAGAATATCTGGTAATAATCCTTGCATTGCCTTAAACAAACATTGATTAAGATCCACATCAATTAGCTAGATATCACACATGTATTAGGGGCAGAAAATAATCAATTCAGAAACCGCAAAACATACAAGGCTAAAAATCAGCAGTTCACCGCACACACACACATATATATATATATATATATATGTATGTATGTATGTATGTATGTATATATATAATTACAACACGTGAAGTTTAACAAGAGAACATTGCATCATACATTCAAGCTGATTAACAATTCAAATTCATAAATTGGTCAAACCAGAACCAAATAAAAGCAAACAACATATAATACTTACCAAAGATTGGTCAAGTTCAGAAGATGCTAATGAAACAATTCCTGCAAGTGTTTCAAGTGCTATTCCTGCAAAAAGATGACATGCCTTGACAAATAACTATCTCACAACTGAATTGAACAATTGATGAATGGAAAAAAGAAGGTAAACAACATTTATGAAGACATTGTCTTTAAAAAAAATTGCTAAATGATGGTTGTGCAGGACATTATCTCAAAAAAAAAAACAGATCATAGAAGCTAGAAAAATTATTTACCAGCAGCAAATGCACTGGATTCAGGATTATTTGAACTATAGCGCCACTTGCCATCACCCTGACTGAAAGCCTGGAAACAATTTGTAACATAAAATCAACCATTACGGAAAACATACATGTTATAAAATCAAGTTATAGAAATTGGCTGAAGTGAAAAAAGTTAACATAAAAATAAGATTAGAAGTTTGAGGCAATTTAAGTAATAAGTCCTCAACAAACACAAATCTCTCTGTACCATCAAGTTCAAGTAGTCCCACCAAAATGGTAGGCCTTAGCCTGCCTGGATAGAGCTGGAGAGAGTGAGCACTATATCAAAACTCTTCCACAAAATTAAATCTAGTAATAATAACAAACCTTCACTGAGCGGAAAATTCCATCAGCATTAGCAAGATGAACGTCAGGTTTGGAACTCTGATCCAGCATTGACAAACAATGTATTAGAATGTAAGGGGGGAAATAGAAACAAGTAAAAAGCCATAGAATCTGGATAAATAAGGTCCCTTTTTAAACATAGCAAACAAAGCAAGTATAGTGCATTCTAAAAAACACCTAAGATTTATTAAATTGGATTCATCATGATAACCAATATCATGCACTCATTTATTACCTTGACAAGCACCAAACCTCCTACTGAATAGTGGAAGTCAAGCAATGAACTTGCATCATTGACAGCAGCATTAAGTCTTGTTATAATGCCCTTTTGCAAAAGAATAAAAACAAAATTTAAGAGCCAGGATTAAAAAAAAAGTTAGATATTTTCAGTGACAAGTTAGTGTGCCAAATTTTTAATTCTATTAAATACCTGAAAAACTTTATCGTTTATCTTGCATTTCGCCACGCTATTTGCTTTTAAAGCATAGAAAAGATCCTTTGGGGTTGATGATGATGACCCAACAGCTTCCGAAATTAAACGGCAAGCTGTGGCGGTTACATTAGGCTTCTTTTGGATTCCAAGAACGTCAAATGTTCTTAGTGCTTCGTATGTCTCTTCTAAACTGGTGAGATCAATTACATCAAATAAGATAGACATTCCTAGAACCTAATTCTCAAAGATCTCAATTTATTTCCAATTAAAAAAACAATTACTGGAATATCAGATTCCTCAACACTGTAAATGGAGGGAGGAATAAACATAAGTTTGACTTTCAACGTATTTATTCCCCATTCTCCCGATTTCTTTTCTTGATCAACAAACCAATGAACGGATAAATGTAGTTAAAAAATAAACAAGGGTTTAACGAAACCTCTTGAAGGATCCATGGTCGGGACTGAAGTGCACAAGAGCGGCAGATCGATGACAAACGGAGATCGGCTGATAAATTGGAGATGCTTCACAGGTCGATAGAAAGAGTAAGAGAACCATAAATCCAATGAGACTTCTGGCCATTTCCTGTAATTAAAACCCCACACTCCCTCAGTCAACACCCTCAAAAACTGAGATTCATTGACGCAAATATTAAAATTGTTCAGTAGGATATAAAAATGGAAAGAATTTGACACAGGAAACCCAATGGCTTCAGATCAATAAAAACGGAAAACCTACGAAATGAAAATTCGTCGGCATTGTATTTTCCGTTTGAAGTCTTTGCTGTGCGCAAAGCGATGGAGTACAGTGAGTAATGTGTTGATGAAAATGAGGCTTGGGCCATAACAATCCCAAAAATAAAGGTACTCATGTAGTCACTAAACTATAGGGAGGCTTGGGCCATAACAATAAAAATAAAGGTACTCATGTAGTCACTAAACTATAGGGTTGTTTTTATTTTGATCATCGAATTAAAAATTGATTATACAACCTAACTATTAAATTATTTTTTTATTATTATGGGAAGATAGTTTGTGCTTAGAATTTTCTTAGTCAATTGACAATGAACACACATATTCTATAAATTACATCTGCTTAATCCCGAGACATCCAAAAAATAATACTTTATTTTACTATCTGATGGCTTCATTGTGTGGGGAAAATGTTTTTTTTGAGGGGGCCAATGATGAATAGACCTTATCTTTCTGGAAATTTGATCTCATCATATGTCAAAGGGTTATAACCTCGATTCAAATGTACATTTCATTATATTTGATATTCACTGAATTTCAAACAATGTTTTATTACATAAAAATGTCATTTTTAAAAAGTTCTGGCATATAAAAGACAAATTTAAACAAGACATTATTTCCTAGGCAATACAACTCCATGGTAATGGTGATGATCTCCTCTTGTCTCGTCCTAGGATGCCCCATTCATCGATTGTGGCATTAACTCTGTAGGAGTTATTCTCTCATTTGACAGTTTTCATCCGGTCTTCCAATTGTCTTATTTTCTCCTCTATTTTTTGAGATTTTTCCTTATCGTCAAAGTCTGGAATGCGATGACCTTTTAGATTTGTTGTCAAAGCTTGTGCGTTCATGGCAGAAAAGTCTCTCAAGTACTCTTGAAAGTTTTTTAGTGCAATTACTAGCTTTGATGGTGGAGTTACGCCATTAATTCTTCTGATCCCTCTGCCTCAAGGACATTTATAAAGTTTAAGCCTGACAGCCTAGCCACAATCTGATCAACCAAACTACTTTAGTTCTTCGTGAATATCCTTGTGGTTTTGGCCTATTATGTTTCCCATGTCCTTTTGGTGAAATTTTCCTCGATCTCTCTAGTCTAACTTCTATTTGCTTTTGATTTGAGTTTAGTATTATGCGTTCGAGATGAGTCCAGTGTTTTTTCCTCTCCGATGGATAAAAGTGATGCATGTTAGTAAGCTTGTTAAATTAAAGTGCAAGAATGTAAAAATGCACGATGAATGCATGAAATTTTTGAGGTATTGATCCAAAAACTCAGTTATGATAAAATGACATTCGTTGAGAAAAAAGCGTTATTACAATGAGGTCAAAAACATTTTGATGTACACTTTCTAGATTCCTCGAACTTTATACAACTTTTAGTAGGTCAATAAGCCTTGTTTCATTGCCACAACTTATCTTGTCAAATTTCACAGTGATGAGTCATTTTTGGATTTGCCATAGGAACTACCAGATGACCATTTCACTTTTGTTAGGTATATTCTCTACTGAGGTCCTCCATCGTAAGGACTATCTGAAGCCCACTCGTTTTTCTTGTTTTGCCTTTTTTTTCAAGACTTCATGTTCAATGTTTGCTTCTTAATCCTCATCGCCTTTTAACTTGGTCTACTCCCGCAATCTTTGTTAGGTTTGAAATAGATTTGGCCTCCTCTCATGTTTGCCCCACATGCTTTACATCTTTTGGTTGTCATTCTACTCGATTGATGTGAAGCCATCTAATGTAGTCATCTCATGGTCTTGTTTTCTTAGATCACAATCGTGTCCCTACGTTCTTTAACCTCTTGCATCACAACCTCTTTGTTCATTAAGGAAAGTTATTCGGAGTTTTACGAACACTTCGCGGATCAACACCTTTATGTAATGATGCAGATGAAATAATAAAAAACAAAAAGAAACATAGTTAATAAGGTAAAAAAAACAAAATTACAATCATTCATACTCGTATGATATCTACCCCACATGGTTTTGTTCCTACCAAATCATGATTTCTAATCCCACATGTTTTTTCTCGAAAATAAATCCTAACTGTATATATATCTAGTTCGCTTGCTTATAACAGTAAAATAAAGGTAAGAAATAAAGCAACAATATCCTAGGGTTTGCATGAGGTTAGGACTAGGTTCTAATTCTCACATCGACATGGTTTGGGTTCTAAAAAAAGGACCCGAGTTCTCTTTGCTAGTGCCTCCTTGGGTCTGTCAGATCCTTGATCCTAAACCCATCACAGGCTTATGTGGATCGAGTTAAACTCGAGATGACACATTCCTCTAAACCCATGCGAAGAATAAATTCTTATGAAAGCATAGAGTATGGATCACAAAGGCAAATTGCTAGGCCCATACGAGGAATAAATTCCTACGAAGGCGTTGCTTTTACTCGCACTTAAAGGTTGGAGCTCGGGTATAGAGCTTGAAATGACTTTTTTGAAAATTTTGAAAACACTAAAAATATACGTCAGGACAACTATTTATTTGAAACAAAAACTGAACATTAAGTATGATTTTCAAAAAAATTAAAAGTTTAGGTATTAAAACGGATCAAAACTGATAATTTAAATACTAAATTCAAATTTACCCAAAATAAAAGCAGACAATTTTTCTTTAGTCTCCAAACTGTTAGTTGCAATCTTTATATATATATTGATAGCTAAGCAATTCCCCACTCTAACACCAACAACAAAACTTAGCTGAAGTCCAGTTCACATCATGGTGTCCATAGATGGATTGACGGGTACAATCGTAGTTTTTGAAAATATTAAATTTTTATATAATTTAAATTTTCATAATTTTATTAATATTTTAATTTCACAAAAATTTATAATATCACAATATTTAAAATTTTAATATAAATTCTTAAATTCATATATTTTAACATAAAATTTTACGATTATTCCTGAAGATATCAACGTCAAATTCTACTCCCGTAACAAAATGGGACCAAATGTAGCTAACAACTAACATGTTAAAATCATTATAAAAGACAAGCCAACCTCATCAACTAACATGTTACCTTGCTTTGTGCAACATCTATGATCTTGTTTGTGTGATATTTACAAAGATCTTTTTGTTTGTTGTTGAATGTTAGATGTCACATGATGCCCTTATGGCAAGAAACCTCTACCCAATCCCAACCAAAATATAAACAATGACAAATACAAACATCATATTAGTAAAAAATGATATAAATACATTAATATTAATATAAATGAATGTTATTAAAGCTTTTATAAATATATACTCTCCGTCCTATAATTTGTGTCTATATTAATTATGCACACAGTTTTAAGTTTAATTAAGAGAAATGCCAAAATTATATCTAAAAGGTGATTGATAAATGTAACAAATTTGTTTCGATAATTATAAAAAAGTGAGACATATAAGAGTAAAAGAATAAATATAAGTGTTGTTGTTTGTTGACTTTCCTAATAGAATATTTTGAATGATATAATTTTAAAAACAAAACACATTTAGTAGAATAAAATGAGTACTATTTTTTTTGTTGCCCTTCTGATTTTCAAGGCTTCGTCTTGATTAATCTGGACCGATCCTGATAGCACACCTGATTTTGATGGGTGAGTCAAACAACGAGAATTTTTTGCATATAAAAAAACTCAAACTCGAGACGAGTACTATTTTAATAAATAATTATATAGAGGTAGTGAATTATCAAAACATTAACAACGGCCCAAGACAACAATTGTTCTCTAGCGGTATCTATAATAATAATTAAAAGTTCAGCTAATTAATAATTTAATTTTAAAATAATTCAAAATTATTTTTATAAATAATAATTAACATAATTGAACTTATATTTTATAAATAATATAAATAGTTAAACTAATTCGAAGAAACGTATATAAATGGAAGCAAAAGGTGTGCGATCAAAATACAACTCAGAGGATAAGCAATTCAATTCAGAATAACGCGCGCGACAAGAAAACCAAAAATCTTTTCTTCCGCTTTTCTCATCTCATTCCAATTTTATTTTGGAAAACAAAAATCATTACAATTTTATTTTGCAGAATGCGAGGGAATTTTTGTTTGCGTGAGATTTGATTTTGGTGAGAGAATTGATTCAGTTAGGAGTTGTCTTTCGAAGCTGCAACAGAAGGATAAGTTGAGGGCCGCGCAGAGGAATGAGGAGACGTCTAACACTGGAAGCAGCGGTGGCGGAGGAGGAGGGAATGAAGAAGTCAATGCGGACGAAGAAGTTCTCTCCAAGATCAGCAGACAAAATGGCCGCCGCTGCCAAGCAGTACATTGAGAATCATTACAAGGAACAAATGAAGAACCTACAAGAAAGAAGGCAGCGGTTTGGCTTCCTTCGTCCCTTTACATTCCAAGTCTTAACTTGCTCAACTATCTTTCATTTCTCAATATAAGTTGTTAATTTTATCGAGAACCAAGGATATCATTAGATATATATGAAACACTAATACTGAATCCAATTTTGGCTTTGTGATTTTGAATAATTATTTAAAGTTATCACAAATTGAGGAATTCTCCCATGATTTTTAAAAGAACGTAAAAGATAACGTGGATATCAAGAGTCAAGACGTAGAAATCAATGCACTGATTGTTCTGAAGATGACTCCGCCTTTTAAATGGTAACTAAGGTGATGGTTGTTTTTTAGAAGAAAGAAACACTTCTAACGTCTGCGTGTGGTCTGCGCAGAGTAGACGTGGCCTTATGTCTACAGACATCTTCTAACATCTTCAAAGAGGTTTTATATTTAATTTTATATTATATTTGATTTTAATTTTAATATTAATTTTTTAAATAAATTAAATATTAATTTTTTAATATTATATTATAGATATTAATTTTAATATTAATTTTTTAAATAAATTAAATATTAATTTTTTAATATTATATTATAGATATTTAATTTTATATCATATAAATTATTTTATATATTATTAAAATTTTATATTTATTTTAATTATTTTTATTTAAGTTTAAATATAATATTTTTTTGGATTTGTTATTTTTAAATTATATTTAAACCTTTTATACAAAATGTAAGTATTTAAACCATATTGCTTAATAAAAAATAATTTCATTGTTTGATAATTAGGATTTTAAAATATAAAAAATTATAAATTATGTTTTTAAAATTTTAAAATATAATCACAATTAAATAAAAATAATCATAAAATAATTTTATAAATTAAAAAATATTTTCTAAAAATATCATATAATTATAAAAATAAATTATGAATATATATTTAAAAAAAATAAAAGTATTACATAATTGCATATTTAAAAAAATCATATAATTTAATGATCATTTATAAATTTTATTCTATAAAACTTATAAAACTAATAATACATGTGATTATGTGATACTTATAATAGAATTAATAAGGTGGTGTTTGTTTTTCTAAAAAAATTATTATTGTAGTTGTATGAATTATTTAAATTTCAATATTGTAAAACTAAAATTATTTAAATCTCAGTATTGCAAAACTCTTTTAAGTTTAAAAAATCAGTTTATTTAGATTTCAGTTTATTTTAGCAGCCTGCAGACGTTAAAAAATAAACAACCTTCTTCTTGCAGACTGCAGACTTTTGGTCCACCTCTTTTTGTTGAAAACATTTTTGATATTTCGATATAACAAATTAAGTTAAATGAATTTTAAGATTTCACAAATGATTTTACAAATTCGATTCAATTAACCGAATATCAAATTATTACTCCAAGTTTTTCAAGATCAATTTTAATCCTTACTAAATGTGTAAAATTGTGATTTGTACTTAAACTATTTTTGAAACAATTTTCACAAAGTATTTTGAACCAAAAACAAGCCTTAAATCAATTATTCAAAGGCATGCACCGATGCATCAGTACATGCATCGATGCATCGATGAATTAATTGAACATCGAATGCATTCCATGCACCGATGCACTCTCCATGCATCGATGCACTCTGAATATTTTCAAAACATCGAATGCATTTGATGCATCGATGCACAAGCCATGCATCGATGCATCAGGCTATTTTTCAAACATCGAATGCATTTCATGCATCGATGCACACTTGGTGCACCGATGCATCAAGTGTTCCAACGGTCAAAATATTTGAATTTTACACGAATGCACCGATGCATACTTGATCATGCATCGATGCATGAGACGCTCCACCTAGAAAAATTAATTGTTTTCACACTTAAACGGCTCTATTATCCCCACTAATTATCACCAACGTTCAGAATTGATTCAAGGGGTATTTAAACAAGTTCTGGAGCCATTGATCAACAACAAGAAACATCAATCAACTACAATCAAGAGAGAATCAAAGAGAAAGCATCAAACCTCAAGTTTGAGTATTTCAAGCCTATTTTTCATATAATATTCATTTGCTTTCAAGAACACTTTTGTACTCAATTGTATTTATCCTTGAGTGTTCTTTTCTTTGTTCTAGAATTGTGCAAACATCTTACCTTGTGAGGTTTTCTTGTAAGTTTGCAAATTTGTAATCTTCTCTTTGGGAAAAAGAGTGTTCTCAAGAGTTGGGGTATACTCTTGAGGGATTTTGTAAGGTTATCTCTTTGGCCTCAAAAGAAAGAACAAATTAGTGAATTTGTTGGAAAATCCTTAGTGTGGATAGCTAAGGTAGTGGACGTAGACTTTGTTTGAGAAAGTCAAACCACTGTAAATCGTTGTGCAATTACTTTAAATTTTCTGCAAAAGCTTCCACGAAATTTTTAATTGCCAATTCACCCCCTCTTGGCCGATTCCGTAGATCGATTAACTCAACAATTGGTATCAGAGCCTAACTCATTTGAAGGTTTTATCGCCTCTTGAGTCGATTCGGGAAGAGTTATATCGATTATTAAAGTCATCAATGGCCTCCGCTTCAAACTTCGACTCTGGTCTCGATTCGATGCCCGTCAACAAGCCTCCTTTCTTCAATGGAGCTAATTACGCCTATTGGAAGAATAGAATGATGTACTTCATTCAAGCAAGTGACATGGGAGCATGGAATGCCGTAGAAGAATGATACATCAAGCCTATCACTCATCCAAGGTTGTGGAGTGAAGGAGAGACAAGAATGTTCCAGCTCAACTCCAAAGCCATCCATATTATTTTTTGTGCTCTTGGACCAGATGAATACGGAAGAGTTTCATCGTGTACAACCGCCAAAGAAATATGGGACAAGCTTCAAGTCACACATGAAGGTACATATGAGGTAAAGAAATCAAAAATTAGTATTCTAACGCATAGCTATGAAAATTTCAGGATGAAACCAAATGAAGACATCAAAGCTATGACGGATAGATTTTCAACGATTGTCAATGGTCTCAAATCATATGGAGAGATCATCTCAAATGAAAAGCTTGTGAGGAAGTTAGTCTACTCCCTCCCAAAATCATGGCAATCAAAGAAGACGGCAATCATCGAGTCTAAGGACCTATCGTCCTTAACTCTTGAAGAACTTATCGGTTCACTCCTCACTCATGAGATGATGCTCGAAGATGAGGTGGACCTTGATAAAGTTGAAGAGACACCAAAGGAAAAGGAGAAGAAGAAAAATATTGGAGTTGCTCTCAAATCCACAAAAGATGAGAGTGTTCTAATAATGATGATGATGACGAGGAAATGCATTGTTTGCCAAACGGTTCAGAAAATGATGAGACCTTACCAAGGAAGAAAATTCAAACGAACGAAGGCCTCAAAAATGAACCAAAAGAGAAGGACCAATCATTTGCTATGAATGCAAAAAGCCGGGGCATGTCAAATATGATTGCCCATAATTGAAGAAAAAGGGTCAATCAAAGAATAAGCACAAGGCTCATGTGGCTACATGGAGCGATGAAGAAAGTTCCGATGAAGAGGAACAAGAAGTAGCAAACTTGTGCTTGATGGCATTCGAGGAAGATTCTAAGGTAACCTCTAACTCATCCGATTTTGATGATTTATCTTACGATGAGTTATTTGAGGAGTACAATGGGTTGGCTTCGGATTATGAGAAATTGTTTTTAAAATATAAAAATGATGTTTCAAAATTGAAAAATGAAAACAAACTCATATCCAAAACCAACAACGATCTTGAAAGTAAAATCAAAGATTTGCAAATCAAACTAGAAGAGTTTGAAAAGAAAAATTTAGATTTGCAAAATTTACTTTCAAAGATCAATGATGATCATCAAAAGAAAATTGATGATCTTAAAACTTCTTTTGATAAAGTTGGAACAAAACATTTTGAAAGAGGTGGAAATTCAAAATCCAACTTTGTTAGAAAAAGTTTTAGAAACTACAATCATAAAGAACCTCTAATAGAAAAATCATTAGAAGTATGTGGGTTCCTAAAGAACTCATTACTACTAAAGATAAAAATATCCTACATAAATGGATATCTAAGGGGACTAGGATTTTGGAAACTAAAGAATATGGACCCAAAAGAATTTGGGTACCAAAAATCAAAAATTAATCTATGTTTGTAGGGAAAGGAGCATTGCTACAAGGCACGGGAAACAAATTCAAATTCATGGTACCTTGATAGTGGATGCTCAAGACATATGACCGGAGACAAAAGCCGGTTCATTGAGCTTAACGCCAAAAATGGAGGAGAAGTGACTTTTGGAGACAATTCAAAAGGTCACATTGAAGGTATTGGTACAATAGGTAATACCTCTTCCATACAAATTAAGAATGTTTTATATGTGAATAGATTAAAGCATAATCTATTGAGTATTAGTCAATTATGCGATAAAGGATTCAATGTCTTATTTGAAATTAATGGTTGTAAAGTCATTGACATTGCATCTAATCGGATTATGCTTGTTGGTCATAGAATAGGAAACATTTACATGGTGCATTTAGATTCTATTGATATGACTAATTTATGCCTAGTTGCTAAGGATGAGCATGATAGTTGGTTATGGCATAGGAGACTAGGTCATGCTATTACGAGTGTTTTGCAACAAGTTAATTCAAGGAGACTTAGTAAGAGGGTTGCCTAAGCTTAAATTTGATAATGATAAAATCTGTGATGCTTGTGCTAAAGGAAAACAAAAACGAGTTTCTTTTAAATCTATTAATGATGTATCAACTAGTAGAGTATTACAATTGATCCATTTAGATCTTTTTGGGCCAACTAGAACTACTAGCTTGGGAGGAAAACAATATGCATTTGTCTTGGTAGATGACTATTCTAGATACACTTGGGTTCTATTCTTAAGTACTAAAGATGAAGCATTAGAAAATTTCATCACATTTTCAAAAATAATCCAAAATGAAAAAGGTTACTCTATCACTAGTGTTAGAAGTGATCATGGAACTGAATTTGAAAATCTTGGATTTATTGAGTTTTGTAATTCTAATGATATTAGCCACAATTTTTCAGCACCTAGAACCCCTCAACAAAATGGAGTTGTTGAGAGGAAAAATCGAACTTTAGAAGAAATGGCTAGAACCATGCTTTGTGAAAATAATTTGCCAAAATATTTTTGGGCAGAAGCCACAAATACCGCTTGTTATGTTGTAAATCGAGTAATGATTAGGCCAATTTTAAAGAAAACTCCATATGAAATTCTCAAAAATAAAAAGCCTAACATTAGCTATTTTCATCCTTTTGGATGTAAATGTTTTGTTTTAAACAACGGTAAAGAAAATCTTGGCAAATTTGATGCTAAAAGTGATGAAGGAATTTTTCTGGGTTATTCCTTAAATTCTAAAGCTTATCGTGTATTTAATAAAAGAACTTTAGTTGTAGAAAAAGTCTATATATGTTGTTTTCGATGATAATCCCCTTCCAATGAAGGATTCTTCTGTTAATGATGATGTAGGTATTGTACAAGCAAATGACGTTAGACATGACGTTGGAGAATCATCATCAAAGGAAGAAACAAAAGATGAGGAAACTCATGATCCCCTCGAGAATCCAACCATTGAAGAAAGGGAAGTATCTTTTCCAAGAGAGTACAACTATGTCAAGGATGGTGAAATTATAGGTGATCCATCAAAAGGGGTAACTACTCGATCTTCTCTTAGAAATATCTGTAATTATGTTGCATTTATTTCATGCATAGAGCCTAAGAACATCAAAGAAGCATTAAAAGATGAACATTGGATTATAGCTATGCAAGAAGAATTAAATCAATTTGAGAGAAGTAAAGTATGGACATTAGTTGAAAGGCCTAGTAATAAATCTACTGTAGGTACTAGATGGGTTTTTAGAAATAAACTTGATGAAAGTGGTAATATAGTGAGGAACAAGGCTAGACTTGTTGCTCAAGGCTATACTCAAGAAGAAGGCATAGACTATGATGAAACATACGCTCCCGTAGCTAGGATGGAAGCAATTAGAATGTTATTGGCATTTGCATATTTCAATGAATTTAAATTATATCAAATGGATGTTAAAAGTGCATTTTTAAATGGTTTTATAAAAAAGAAGTGTACGTGGAACAACCTCCAGGTTTTGAAGATTCAAATTTTCCGGATCATGTTTTAAAATTGACAAAAGCTCTTTATGGTTTAAAACAAGCTCCTAGAGCTTGGTATGAAAGATTGTCAAATTTTTTAATTGAAAAAGGTTTTTTAAAAGGAAAGGTTGACACTACATTGTTTTTAAAGAGAAAAGGTAAAGATTATTAGTAGTTCAAATTTATGTTGATGATATAATATTTGGTTCTACTAATGATGTTCTTTGCCAAGAATTTTCTAAGCTAATGCAAAGTGAGTTTGAGATGAGCATGATGGGGGAGCTCTCATTTTTCTTGGGACTCCAAATCAAGCAAAGAAAAGATGGCATCTTCATTAATCAAGCTAAGTACGTCAAAGATATGCTCAAGAAGTTTGGACTGGAAAATGGGAAACCTCATAACACTCCAATGAGCTCTTCAACAAAGCTTGATTTAGATGAAGGAGGTAAATGTGTAGATGTTAAATTATATAGGTCAATGATTGGCTCTTTGCTTTATCTAACTGCAAGTAGACCGGACATTATGTTTATTGTTTGCTTATGTGCTAGATTTCAATCATGTCCTAAGGAATCACATTTACTAGCTGTTAAGAGAATCTTTAGATACCTTAAGGACACTCCTAGTTTAGGACTTTGGTATCCTAGAGACTCTAGTTTTAGCTTGCATGCTTTTTCTGATGCGGATTATGAGGATGCAAATTAGATAGGAAAAGCACCTCCGGTACTTGTCAATTCCTTGGAAATATGTTGATTTCTTGGTTTTCAAAGAAACAAAATTGTGTTGCATTATCTACCACTGAAGCGGAATACATTTCAGCCGGTAGTTGTTGTGCACAAGTTTTATGGATGAAACAACAACTTTTTGATTATGGAATTGAAGTAGGTACCATTTCTATCAAGTGTGACAATACTAGTGCTATTTGTCTCACTAAAAATCCCATCAACACTCTAGAACTAAGCATATTGAAATAAGACATCACTTCATTAGGGACCATGTCACTAAGAAAGATGTAGTTCTAGAATTTGTTGATACTTTGCACCAATTAGCGGATATTTTTACAAAACCCTTAGATAAAGAAAGATTTTGGACACTTAGAAGAGAATTAGGTTTAACTGACCTATCTTCACTTAGTGTTTAAAATAATTTAGCACTTTTAATAAATACTGAAAATGCTTATAATAATAATTTTTGATTGTATTCTTGCTATTAGTTAGGGGGAGTTTATGATTCTTAATAAAAATTAATTTTATGTTCAAATAAAGTTTGAAGATTAATTTGATTGATTGAACATAATTAATTTTTGATATATGAGTTGCCATTACCATTAGAGCCAAATTATTTAGCATTTTAAGTGTTTAAAACGGATTTTTGACATTTTTGTGCTTCATGCACCGATGCATTTAACAATGCATCGATGCATCCTTGAATATGCATCGATGCATAAGACCATGCACCGGTGCATCCGTCGGGTTTTAGGTTTAAAATCTTCATCTTCTTCATTTTTCTCAAAACCTAAAACATAAACTCACGGCCGTTCGTCCCACTCTCACCTCAAATCTCTATTTTTGCTCAAAATCTTCGGGAAAACATCGGATTCTTCAAGTTTTTCATCCTACAAACCTGCTACACTCATTAAATCGCACAAAACATCTCCTCATTCCCCTCAATCCGAATTTTTCAAGGTATTTTCACAAAAACTCTATTTCATTACATTTTTGAACTTAGGACTAGTTTAGATTAGTTCTAATTTGAAATAATTATCGGGCATTGGCTATATGATGATTCTAAACTAGTTTTTACAACGAATTTCATCAAAAACGCATAATTTTTCAAAATTATTTGGAAATTTCGAATTAAAAAAAAATTATTTCGAAAATTATTGATTCAATTGTGTTTTTTTCATGAAAACTATGCGTATTATGATATTAATTTTAAATAGTTTTCAAAACTTTGCCCATTAGGATTATATTAGAGAACCTTGAATTATTGAGGACTCATTTGAGTTTTGGGATTGAATTTTGTGCATACATGTGTTTTTAAATTGCAGGTGATATTTCTTTTCCAACTTCCCTAATCATGTCTAATCCCAAACGCCCTAGATCATCCTCGAGTCGGTCTCACCAAAACCGTCCTCCCGCTCCTAGACCTCAAAATCCATCCAATATTCCTTCATCCCTCATTAGTACTTGTTTTAACATGCCTAAAAACCGTAGGGATGAATTGTACTCTAGGTACATGAACTCCTTCCAATCCTATCGTATTAGGGAAGAGCGTATTCCTTCTCTACAAGCTATGATAAAACTTGAATTTGAATACCTCTCAATTCTTCGCCGATGGAAGTTTGATAAACTTTTCTCTTAACCCATCGTCTTTCACCAACTTGTCCGCATCTTTTATTCCAATGCGGTTTGTATTCAGAACACAACTCAGTGCGGTACTATAGCGATTAGATCCTATCTTTTAGGACAATATATCACTATTACTTCTGAATCCATCGCATCTCATTTTGGTTTAGATGACGAGGGTTTATTTAATGAGAAGGAAGATGTGGAATATCCATATCTCCCTAATGCTAGTGTCAGTACCTTTAGGTCTCACCACGATCGATTTTTTCACTTAATGATCTCTTGGTGGTTTAGACCATCCGCAGGTCGTACTCCACACTACGTACTACAGACTTATGGTGGATGCATGTATAAGAACAAAAAGAAAATCAATTTTCCACATATTGTCTTTAGTGCGCTTGTCGATATCATAAACATCATTCCTCAAAGCATGTAGAAACCCTACCTTATGGTTGTCTACTAAGCAATTTGTTTATCAAACTCGGCCTAGATGTCTCCCTTGAAATCCTATTCCGCTCCAAAACCCAATCAATATCACATCCTTAAAGAAATCGGATTGGAAATTGGATGAGAACACCGGACTATGGTTTTCGACCCGGTAAGCAAACCCGGGAGCTGTTCTTCACGAGCTGCTCCTAGTTCTTCTCGTGCTCCTCCTCCTCCTCCAGCTCCTGACGCTGATAATGATCCAGAGCTTCAAAGGCTTATGAGAGATATTGACGAGGAAGTACCAGCTCGGCAAGATGATCAAACGCCACCTTATTTCCAATCTTTTCTAGAGTCGTTTGATCTGCGTTTTGCTTCCATGGAGTCTACGATTACTGAGTTTCAGAGGGAGATGCGTGATCGTATGGATGCTCTTACTCTTGAAGTTAGAGCTCATTATCCTCCTCCTCCTCCCGATTCCGCTATGGATGATTAAACGTTATTTGATGATATTTGGTTTTAAACTTTAAAAACTTGGATTGTTAAACTTTTTGATTTGAATGTTTATGTTTGTTTGGATGTTTGGATGCTTGAATGTTTGAACTTAATTTTAATATATTTGGTTTGAATTTTATTCATTTTGCATCATTAGATATATGACCAATTATGCCATTTCACATTTTATTATGAATATTGTTTATGAAAACTATTGGCTAATCTCTCTTTTGATTGTGATCTTAGCAGCTTATTATTAATAAATCAATTGGCTAATGTTTTTCAAAATTCTTGTTTAAAACGTTTATATAGAGTCTTTTTGATTTAACAAAAAGGGGGAGAAAATTTAAGATGTGCTATAGTAAGGGGGAGTAAGTTTTTCAAAATCGATTTCAAAAATAATTTCTTAAACAAATCTTAAAATTATTCAAATATTTTGTTATATCAAAAAGGGGGAGATTGTTGAAAACATTTTTGATATTTCGATATAACAAATTAAGTTAAATGAATTTTAAGATTTCACAAATGATTTTACAAATTCGATTCAATTAACCGAATATCAAATTATTACTCCAAGTTTTTCAAGATCAATTTTAATCCTTACTAAATGTGTAAAATTGTGATTTGTACTTAAACTATTTTTGAAACAATTTTCACAAAGTATTTTGAACCAAAAACAAGCCTTAAATCAATTATTCAAAGGCATGCACCGATGCATCAGTACATGCATCGATGCATCGATGAATTAATTGAACATCGAATGCATTCCATGCACCGATGCACTCTCGATGCACTCTGAATTTTCAAAACATGGAATGCATTTGATGCATCGATGCACAAGCCATGCATCGATGCATCGAATGCATTTCATGCATCGATGCACACTTGGTGCACCGATGCATCAAGTGTTCCAACGGTCAAAATATTTGAATTTTACACGAATGCACCGATGCATACTTGATCATGCATCGATGCATGAGATGCTCCACCTAGAAAAATTAATTGTTTTCACACTTAAACGGCTCTATTATCCCCACTAATTATCACCAACGTTCAAAATTGATTCAAGGGGTATTTAAACAAGTTCTGGAGCCATTGATCAACAACAAGAAACATCAATCAACTAGAATCAAGAGAGAATCAAAGAGAAAGCATCAAACCTCAAGTTTGAGTATTTCAAGCCTATTTTTCATCCAATATTCATTTGCTTTCAAGAACACTTTTGTACTCAATTGTATTTATCCTTGAGTGTTCTTTCTTTGTTCTAGAATTGTGCAAACATCTTACCTTGTGAGGTTTTCTTGTAAGTTTGCAAAATTGTAATATTCTCTTTGGGAAAAAGAGTGTTCTCAAGAGTTGGGGTATACTCTTGAGGGATTTTGTAAGGTTATCTCTTTGGCCTCAAAAGAAAGAACAAATTAGTGAATTTGTTGGAAAATCCTTAGTGTGGATAGCTAAGGTAGTGGACGTAGACTTTGTTTGAGAAAGTCGAACCACTGTAAATCGCTGTGCAATTACTTTAAATTTTCTGCAAAAGCTTCCACGAAATTTTTAATTGCCAATTCACCCCCCTCTTGGCCGATTCGTAGATCGATTAACTCAACACTTTTGCTACAGATGCCTGCAGATATGGTCCGCAGACTGCAGACCTTTAACCTCTGCAAAAACAAACACCACCTAAGAGTCAAAAGAAGCTCGGCAGAGATGGTTTATGGAATATAAAAATTTGGAGTGAATTTCTTTAAATGAAACTGTCATTGGGCATTTTATTAACATGTTTTTTATACTCTAGTAATTTGGTTTTTGATAGACGAATAATTCTGGAAAAGAAACTGACAGACGCTGACGTCTCTGAGGAAGATCACAATAGCTTACTGAAGTACTTGGAGATAAAAGAAACTGAATACATACGACGCCAAAGATATAAGATGGGTGTTGATGACTTTGAATTACTAACTATGATTGCAAAGGGTGCGTTTGGAGAGGTATAATTGTATACAATGTCACCTATTATATATCTTGTTCTGTTTTGTCCTTGTGCAGGGGAGTACCTATTGCAAAGGGGTTGAGGAGGGGGCACTGAATTCCACTGAATTCGGTGCAATAAATGTTGTTTGAATTTTTGAAATGGGTTTATTACACTTTAGCCATTGCTCTTTAGGGTATTTTCAAAGATTAGTCCTTAAGCTTTAGCTATAAATACCCTAGCCCATTTAACTTCAAAATCATCCCAAAATCTTCCAGTTTTCTCTCAAGTGTGTTTTGTAAACACTTGTAATTTTTTCTCTTTAGTAAAAGATTTGCAGTAGTCCGGAGACGTAAGCACAATTGGCTGAACTCTGTTATCAATTTTTGGGTATTATTTTTTCCGCTTTTATTTTGTATTCTCACTAATCTGGGTATTGAGAAATTACTCGTACTCGGTTTATTTCCCAACAATTGGTAATCAGAGCTTTTGGGTTGTGAATTTTGTCAATTTTTTGTGAGGTTACTATTCATTATTATTCACGCGAATAGTAACTTTCCTGAATAGTGAAATTTTGTCGGCGATACGAATTTGTCAACGGAGGTGTTATAATACACGGTGGTTCGCACAAATTGTCAGAAACGATCCGAAGAAGCCAGATTCGAGTGGGAGCGATGGCTGCAGACGAAGGGAAGGTGAAAATTAAAAAGTTTGATGGTGTGGACTTTGGCTTTTGGAAGATGCATATCGAAGATTTCTGTACCAGAAAAATCTATATCAACCCCTCTCAGGAAAGTAACCAGAGGGCATGAAGAATGAAGACTGGGCTCTTCTCGACCGACAAGCCCTCAGAGTTATCCGACTAACGTTGTCCCGAAATGTTGCTTTCAACATAGTAAAGAAAAAGACCACGGCGGGTCTTATGGCGGCTCTCTCCAGTATGTATGAGAAGCTATCGGCCTCAAACAAAGGTCATTTGATGAGGCGATTATTCAATTTGCGGATGACGGAAGGGGCATCAGTGGCCAACACCTGAATGAACTCAACACAATCACAACCCAGTTGAGTTTAGAAATTGAATTCGATGATGAAGTTCGAGCTTTAATTCTCTTATCATCTCTACCAGACAGTTGGAATGCTACTGTTACAGCAGGTAGCAGCTCGTCGAAAATAGTAAATTGAAATTCGACGATGTTCGGGATCTGGTGTTGAGCGAAGAAATTCGACGGAGAGAATCGGGTGAAGCATCAACCTCCTCAGCCTTGCACACGGAGTCCAGAGGGAGAACTTCAGAAAGAAATTCAAATCGTGGAAGATCAAAATCCAGACGGGGAAAATCAAGAACGGGAAAGAAAGATTTTACCTGTTATAATTGTGGCAAGAAGGGTCACTTTAAAAGGGATTATCGAGCACTGAAGAAAGATACCGGCATACAGGAATCTGCAAACATGACAGAGGAGACAGGTGATGCCATGATTCTAAGCGTCAACAGTCCGATTGAATCCTGGATCTTGGATTCAGGGGCATCTTTCCATCCACCCCATGCCGAGAAATCATGGAAAACTATGTCAGTGGTGATTTTGGGAAGGTTCATCTAGTCGATAATGAAACCTTGAAGATCATCGGAAAAGGAGACATCTGATTAAAGTTGCCAAACCAAACCACCTAGACGCTGAAAGGAGTGAGACATATTCCTGGCCTCAAAAGAAATTTGATTTCTGTATGACAGCTTGTTGGTGAAGGATTTAGCACAACCTTTTCAGGCTGTGAATGGAAGATTAATAAAGGAGCACTCGTCATTGCTCGTGGTAAGAAAACTGGTACTCTCTATATAACCTCAAATTTAGAGAATATCATTACAGTAGCAGATGCTGATGGAAAATCAAACCTATGGCACCAAAGGCTTGGACATATGAGCGAGAAAGGGATGAAGACACTTTTGTCAAAGGGGAAGTTGCCGGATCTAAAGAATGTAGATGTTGGACTATGCGAGGATTGCATCTTTGGTAAACAAAAGAAAGTCAGCTTTGCAAAGATTAGTAAGACACCCAAGGCTGAAAAAGTTAGAGTTGGTTCATACTGATGTATGGGGACCATCTCCAGTTCCATCTCTTGCAGGCTCATTATATTATGTCACCTTCATCGATGATTCTACAAGGAAGGTGTGGGTTTATTTTCTAAAGAAGAAATCAGAAGTCTTTGATACCTTCAGAAAATGGAAGACCATGGTGGAAAATGAGACTGGTCTGAAAGTCAAGCGGTTGAGGTCTGACAATGGAGGAGAGTATAGAAATAGGAGATTCAGAGACTTCTGCGCAAACAATGGGATCAAGATGGAGACAACAGTTTCCATGACACCGCAGCAGAATGGCGTAGCAGAGCGCATGAACAGAACTCTGAATGAATGTGCCAGAAGCATGAGGATACATGCCGGATTGCCCAATTTTCTATGGGCTGAAGCTATCAACACTGCAGCTTACCTGATCAATCGTGGGCCCTCAGTTCCTTTGGATGGAAGAATACTAGAGGAATTTTGGAGCAAGAAAGAAATAAACCTTTAACACTTAAGAGTGTTTGGTTGTATTTCTTATGTACACATAGACTCTGCTGAAAGAAGTAAACTTGATGCTAAGTCCAACAAATGTGTCTTTGTTGGTTACGGCGGTGATGAGTTCGGTTATCGGTTTTGGGACTATGAAAATCGGAAGATCATCAGAAGCAGAGATGTCATTTTCAATGAGAATGTGATGTACAATGACATGTCAACTGTAGAATCAAGCAGCTCCAATACCAAACCTGAAACAAAGGAATTTACTGAGTTCGAGGAGATTTCTGGAAATGATGTTCAGATCAGTCCTGAAGCAGTTTAAGAAGAACTAGGCACACCGGAACTAAGACGCTCCTCTAGAATTCCTAAACCAACCCAACGATATTCTCTTTCTTTCCAATACTTATTGCTGACTGACAATGGTGAACCAGAGTGCTATGATGAAGCAATGCAAGTGGAGGATTCAGTCAAGTGGGAGTCTTCCATGAAAGATGAGATGGACTCGCTTATGTCAAATCAGACGTGGGAATTAGCTGAATTACCACCAGGCAAGAAAGCGTTTCACAATAAGTGGATTTACAGGATCAAAGAAGAGCACGATGGGAGTAAACATTACAAAGCAAGATTGGTTGGCAAAGGTTTTCAGCAAAAAGAAGGCATTGACTACAATGAAATTTTCTCTCCAGTCGTGAAACTGTCTACAATCAGACTGGTGTTGAAAATTGTAGCTGCAGAGAATTTACATCTTGAGCAGTTAGATGTAAAGACAGCTTTCCTTCATGGTGATTTGGAGGAAGAAATCTATATGAGGCAACCAGAAGGCTTCATAGAGGCAGGAAACAAAAACCTGGTATGCATGTTGCAAAAGAGCTTGTATGGTTTAAAACAAGCTCCTAGACAATGGTACAAGAAGTTCGATAGCTTCATGAGTAGCAATGGGTTTACTAGATGTCAAGCAGAACATTGTTGCTACATCAAGAGGTTTGACAACAACTTCATTATTTTATTATTGTACGTTGATGACATGCTCGTTGCAGGCTCAGACATGCAAGAGATTATAAACTTGAAGCAAGAATTGTCGAAGCAGCTTGCTATGAAGGATCTGGGCGCTGCAAAGTAGATTCTTGGGATGAGGATCAAGAGAGACACAAAGTCAGGGACTTTGATGTTATCACAAGCTGAGTACATCAACAAAGTACTCTTCAGGTTCAACATGCAAGGTGCTAAACCAGTAAGTACACCTTTAGGTGTTCATTTTAGACTCTCCAAAGAACAGTCACCAAAGACGGAGGAAGAACGTGCACACATGGTGAAGGTGTCGTATGCCTCAGCAATTGGAAGTCTGATGTATGCCATGGTTTGTACCAGACCAGATATTTCTCATGCAGTGGGAGCTGTTAGCAGGTACATGAATAATCCAGGCAAGGTACACTGGGAAGTTGTCAAATGGATCCTCAGATATCTGCGGGGTACTACAAACAAAGCACTTTGTTTCAAAGGTGGAGATACGATACTGACAAGCTATGTAGATGCTGACTTAACCAGAAATATTGACATCAGAAAGAGCACTACAGGGTATGTCTATACTCTAGGAGGTACTGCAGTGAGTTGGGTTTCTCAACTACAGAAGATAATTGCTCTCTCCACAACTGAAGCAGAATATGTCGCTGTTACGGAAGCCAGCAAGGAGATGGTTTGGCTCCAAAGTTTCTTGGAAGAGTTAGGAAAGAAACAAGAAATCAATGTCTTATATTGCGACAGTCAAAGTGCTATCCATCTAGCAAAGAATCCTTCTTTTCATTCCAGACGAAGCACATACAATTGAGATATCATTTTATCCGGTCTCTTCTGGAAGATGGGATTTTGAAACTTGAAAAGATTAGTGGAGCTCAAAATCCGGCAGACATGTTGACAAAGACGGTGACTACGAACAAACTGAAGTTGTGTTCAGCTTCAGTTGGCATGCTAGAGTAATAAGACCAAAATACTGCTGCATTGATCGAGGTGTGAAGACAGATTAAAATCAGTCTTCAAGTGAGAGATTGTTAGAGAAAAGTCAAAGAAAGGGGCTGAGGAGGGGGCACCGAATTCCACCGAATTCGGTGTAATAAATGTTGTTTGAATTTTTGAAATGGGTTTATTACACTTTAGTCATTGCTCTTTAGGGTATTTTCAAAGATTAGTCCTTAAGCTTTAGCTATAAATACCCTAGCCCATTTAGCTTCAAAATCATCCCAAAATCTTTCAGTTCTCTCTCAAGTGTTTTGTAAACACCTGTATTTTTTTCTCTTTAGTAAAAGATCTGCAGCAGTCCGGAGACGTAAGCACAATTGGCTGAACTCCGTTATCAATTTTTCGGGTATTATTTTTTCGCTTTTATTTCGTATTCTCACTAATCTGGCTATAGGGAAATTACTCGTACTCGGTTTATTTCCCAACAATAAGATGGGTGTTGATGACTTTGAATTATTAACTATGATTGCAAAGGGTGCGTTTGGAGAGGTATAATTGTATACAATGTCACCTATTATATATCTTGTTTTGTTTTGTCCTTGTGCAGGGGAGTACCTATTACCATAGTTTACTTAATTCCTCCAAATTTATTTACTCAAAATTGTGATTATGGTGCAGGTTAGAGTTTGTAGGGAAAAGACAACAAACCAAGTATATGCTATGAAGAAGCTTAAGAAATAAGAAATGCTTCGAAGAGGCCAGGTATTCATTTATTCCACTATGTGGTATTCTCGAGATTTCCTACACTACTTTATTTTGGATGTTTTCTTTCTTATTTTAGGTTGAGCATGTGAAAGCTGAAAGGAACCTGCTTGTGAAGTTGACAGAAATTGTATTGTCAAGCTCTACTGTTCTTTCCAAGATGATGACTACCTTTATCTTATAATGGAATATCTGCCTGGCGGAGATGTGATGACCTTACTTATGAGGAAGGATATCTTTGACTGAAGATGAATATAGATTTTATGTTGCAGAGACAGTTTTGGCTATTGAATCTATCCATAACCACAATTATATTCATAGGTTAGTATACAAATAAAATAAACTGTGAAGGTGTTTTTTTTCCTTTCTTATGTAGGGTTAAACCTTTGGAGTGCTGGACTTTGTAGGGATATCAAGCCAGACAACTTGCCACTGGATAGATATGGACACTTGAGATTGTCAGATTTCGAACTCTGTAAACCCTTAGATTGCAGTACCATCCAAGAAAAAGATTTTATTGTAGGTGGCAATACTAATGAGGCTGGGGAAAATGGTGAACGCTCATCTGCTCCAAAGGGAATACAGAAAGAGCAACTAGAACATTGGAAAAAAGAACCATAGAAGGCTTGTGAGCCTCAGTCGTTATGTCTAAACAGTCCCTTTATCCCACTATATCTCATTCAGTTAGTGGTTGACTAAATTAAATTCATGAATTGGTGGCTTTGAGTTATGTTCCCTTGTTGAGTGAATTGATGACAGTCTCGCATGTGCATCTTTTCACTCGTGGAATCACTAAATGAAACATACTGGACCCTGCATTGCTTTTACATGATATATGTAAATAGAAGTCTTTCTGTTTGTATGTGTTTGTGTGTGCTTCTCAAAGTAATAGTTCCAAGTTATTTGAAGAACCCAGCAGTGACTGTTAGATGATTCTTCTTTTCTGGTCAAATGCTTGGATTTTGCAGGCTTATTCTACAGTCGGTACTCCCGACTATATTGCTCCAGAAGTCCTCTTGAAGAAAGATTATGGAATGGAATGTGATTGGTCAGTATTTCTGCATTTTGAAAAGAAATTCCACCTTTTTGCAGATACCAGTATCCTGGTTTGTCTGACATATGAATTTAAACTGTAGCATTTTAATTTAGAAACCGAATTGGCTATGTCTAGTTTCAGGTTGGAGGATATTTCATTTTTAGCTATTTTATATAGAGTGCTGACTTCATTTTGAAAGATTAGCTTTAAATCTCAATGAGACATAGTGAATTAAAGTGACATGGTCCTCTGATGGTGCCTACAATTCATTAATTTCTTGCACGTGACAGTATTGTAGGTTATTTTGACTGATTATTATTTTGCATAGGTGGTCACTCGGTGCCATTATGTTTGAAATGCTTGTGGGAGAACCACCTTTTTATTCAGATGATCCGATGTCAACTTGTAGGAAGGTAACCTGAGAAATATTGCCAATTGATTATGTACTTATTCTCTTTTCCATTAGTTACTTTTGTCTGGATATAGCTCATTATCTCTGTTATTGCAATATATTACAATAAAATGATTGAAGCGAAGTAGAAAAGAAGGAATTTATGAATTTTCATTTGTCTAATAATGTCGCATTTTTTATTACTGGCATAGATAGTGAATTGGAGAGCTCATTTGAAGTTTCATGAAGAGGCAAAATTATCTACAGAGGCAACGGATCTAATTAGCAAACTCTTGTGTGATGTCAGTCACAGACTAGGATCAAACGGGGCAGATGAAATTAAGGTGTTGTTTGGTGTGTTCTATTCTAGATTCTTGGATATGTTCCGTATACACTTGTTTCTGGATACAGCTATCTTCTTTTTTCTTCTCTAGGAAAATCCATGGTTTCAACGTCTGGACTGGGATAGAATACATTACATGGATGCTGCGCTTATTCCTGAGGTTAATGATGAGCTAGATGCTCAAAATTTTGAAAAGTTTGATGAGGTACTTTTATCCCTTAATTTTGGAGTTCAGTACTGCTGATCATGTTTCAACCTTGGTGTACTATGAGGTTAGTTTCCTGTTTGCTTGTATTTCATTGTGCAGTCAGAAGAAATGTGTTCTAGACCACCAAAATCTGGTCCATGGAGGAAAGTAAGCTTCCAGACTTCCAGTATCTTTTGTATTGTACCGAAGTCATCTACCTATAGCATTTGAGTCTACTGTCAGTCGATGATAAAGTGGTCATTCTTTTCTTTGGCTCTCTGCTATAGGGTTTTCTTGGTGAATACTGTTTTGTTATTGTTGTTGACTACTAATAAGTCAAAGAGGCCTTTTTATTATAAAATTTTCATGACATACGTTACCTTTTTCCTGGATCATCCCCCTATGTTGCAGATTCTTTCGTCCAAGGACATAAATTTCGTGGGATACACATACAAAAACTTTGAGATAGTCAATGATTTTCAATTGCCTGGAATGGGTATTCTTCTTTCTCCACCTTGTATGGAATTATGTACATAGACGCCATGATTTTTGTTCCCGAATCATGTGTAAGAATGCCTGGCTGACAAATATTTCAAGATGCTTAAGCTTCATATTATTATTATAAACTGTCTGCATACTTCATCTCAACTTTATAGCTTTACAATGCTTTGTCTGGGACGTGGTTGTTTTAGTAATTTGCACTTAATATTTGTCCAGTCTGTTCGTAGGGATTAAGTAATACCTTTACAAATTGATATTTTCTTTCTACTTTTAGCTGAGCTGAAGTAGAAGAACCCCAAATCCAGTAGGCCATCGGTTAAGTCACTTTTTGGTACTACTTTTTTCCTTATTTATATTTATATGTTGTTTTTCTGAGTGCCGGAGGTCTCCCACGGAAGTTGCTCTCAACCTGGCGTTGGGGGCAGCCTACTGTCCTACCTCCCCTTATCCCATTACATATGGGAATAGGGTCAGTTAATATATATTTCATATGTTGTTGGTTGTTCTTTCTACATCCGCAGACATATACTTCACTGCCACTGGGGTCTGTAAAACTTGATTCGACTCGAGAAACCGAAATTTTCAACTCAATTCGACTCGAATTGATTTCGAGTTACAATTTCATAAACTCGACTCAAATCAAAAAATTTCAAATTCAAATCGAGTTGAAAAATGCAACTCGAATAACTCAAATTTTTTTTAGTAATTAGTGGATTTATTTTCAAGTTTAAGTCGAGTCTTTGGACTTGTATGATATATGTATATCATGTATGAAAAAAATACGAAGAAATATATTTGTATGGTATATATGGTTATAGAAACTCACTTAAATTGGAATCAAATAATATTACAATATTATAAATATTTACAATTAAATTTAAACAAAAACTCGAAAAATCGACTTGACTCGACTCAACTCGAATTTTATAAACTTAACTCGACTCGAAAAAAATTTCAAATCTAGTCCGATTTGTAAAATAGGACTCGTCAACTCGAATAACTCGAAATTTTTTGACTTGACTCGACTCGATGGAGCCTAACTGTCACTATCTTTAACATATTCAATTGTTCTATCTGATTCTCAACATAGGTGGTGAGGCAGAGTCTTAAGGTGCTTCAGAGACACTTAATGATCAGCCTGTTCAAGGGGGCTTCTTAAATCTCTTGCCTCCTGAACTGGAATCCACTGAAAATCAGTGCGGATTCTGATACCCAACCAGTATTTTTCCATGTTGTCTCTATCTACGGGACCTTCAGGTTTGATTCGCCTCTTCAGACCTAAATACCGAGGAAAGTTACTGTTGATCAAAGTATTTTTTTCGCTCTTAAATAGAGATTGAAGACACTAGTTTTTTTTTACATTTGGTTTTTTTTTATTTTTTTTATTTTTTATTAATTTTATTATATTACAGGCCCAAATTACATAAACGAGCCCAATTACAAATGGGTCCAGATGACCCAAACTGGCCCAAACCCATCAAAACCCTAAAACCCAACTAGGGTTTTCTGTCCTAGTGCTGCCGCCGCTTTGCTTCTCCACCGTTGGATCTAGCATTGATCCAACGGTTCAGATAGTCCCAGCAAAAACCCTAGGGTTATGATACCCTAGGGCCACATGGCCGCCGTTCGTCAGCCAGCCGACACCTTCAATGCCAGGTGACCCAACCAGCAGCTGCCGACGCCTTGCTACCTTGACACCACCTCACCAGAATGCTCCAGAAGCATCCCGATGTCATACACGTCGCTGCTCTAGAGGTGAGTCACCACTGGAGGTTCGGTGACTCACTAAAGCTTACTCTATTGACTGGTCCGACGAGAGCCTCTTCGAGACTATATGACCACACCTGCAAAAAGAAACAAAAAAAAGAAGAGGACAGAGACGAAGAGAGAGCAAGGAAAGGAGCAAAACCACACCAACACAAATCAACCATCGGCGAGAAAAGAGAAAGAAGAACTTACCTCGCCGGAGAACTCCAAACATCGCCGAAGTACCGAAAATACCGAAGGTATTTTCTTAGATCTAGAAATTCCAGGGACTTTTGGGGAAAATAGATGCTGGATTCGGTCTTAGAACAGTGAGATTTATATCCTAGGGTAATTTAAAAAATTTTCGGCCACCGTTGACGGTGGCCGACGGCGGTGGTCGGCACCGGAGTACGGCTGCCGGCCGAACTCTAATCCCTCCGATGAGGGATTTGAAGAGAGAGGCGAGAGAGAATATTAAACTCTCTCAGTTAGAGAGAGAAGAGATAAAGAAGAAATGAGGGGTTGGCCCTTCGGGCCAGCCGTTTGAGATATTTAAATACCCCTCCCAAATGACGTCGTTTTGGGGGAGGGGTATATCTGTAATTTCTCACGTGGGTAAACTATACCCGCTGCCATCACAGTTTTGTGACTTTTCATTTTGGTCACTAAAATCAAATCTTGAACCTTTTAATTCGGTCTTTCAATTTTATTTAGTTTATAATTTAGTCCTAGCCTGTATACTTATATATATTTAGGGTAAATACCATATTTAGTCCTTATAACTTTAATAACTTTTATTTTGACCTCTAATTAATTAATTAAGGATTAATTACATTAGTAACACCGAGTTTTCATAATATTTCAAACTAGAGCATTTAATCTTGATATGTCATAATTTAGTTACTAATTTAATTATAAGTTTTATTACTTTTTATATTTAATTTTAATTTTATTATTTATATTTTAATTTTATATGTTTAAATTATTATTTTCATAATTATTTTATTATTATTATCTTATTCATATAAACATATACCTATATTCTTTTAAATAATAATGTTTATTTATTTTCAATATCAAAGAAAATGACAGTCTTAAAACAACTGGATGTCCTATTATGGTATTTTAAATATTAAACATTATAAAAAAACTATAATTTAGTTTTATTTAAATTATTTAATTTTTAATATTTATTTTTATCGAAGAAAAGAGCTGTCTTAAGGTACCTAGAAGCTCTTTTCTGATATTTTTAAATAAATAAATATCTTACTATATTAACATAAATTTTTATTATCTTAAAAAAACTGTTTTAGTCATTTATTTATTTTTTAATATCGAAGAAAAGAGCTGTCTTAAGGCACCTAGAAGTCCTTTTCTGATATTTCTAAATAAATAAATATTTTTATAAATATATTTAAATTAATATATTTTCTTAAAAATTATAGTAATAAAATTTGAAATAATATAATTATGAATTAAATATATTTTGAATTTTTAAATTTCTAATAATAGAGACAATTTATAATTAAAAAGTACCAATTTTGGGCGTTGTAGGGGTGTTAATCCTTCCCTAAACATAACCGACCACGAATCCCTTTTTATTATTAAAAAGAATGAATTTTTGGTTAAAACGCAGATCAGTTTATCTTTTAATTGATGTTTTGTTAAAAACTCTTTTAAAGGATGATTTTTAGGTATTCGACCTACCTGATCCAAAAGGTCGATGGCGACTCCCAAATTATTTTAAAAAATCATTTATTCACATCACTTTTTCCGCCAAGTAAAAAATTTCGTGCCGGACGAAAACCGGTTACGACAGCTTGGCGACTCTGCTGGGGATCGGTCAAACTTTAAAATTAATTATAAATTGTCTCTATTAATTAGAAATTAAAAATTCATTTATTTAATTTTTAATTCTTTTCTTTCAAATTTTTATTACTTATGATTTTCATAATATTCATTATATTTTTATTTTTTATTTTTACTTTATTTTCAGATATTAAATTTTATTATTTATTGTCTGTCAAAGGTTTGAATATATTTCCTCACACACAACACTTGCATTGCATAACATACGCTTTCTAATCAAGCTTGTCCCTTTTAAGTGGGAGTGAAAGCGACGTCTTCGCGAGAATTTATTCTCCGTGTCAGACCTAGCAAGTAAGTAACTTTCGGGGTTCATATGCTCTCTGTCTTCGTGAGAATTTATTCTCCGTGTCAGGCATAGAGAAATGTGTCCCCTCGAATTGAACTCGATCCGCTTAAGTGTGTAATGGACTAGGATTGAGGGTTGACAGCCCAAGGGGGCATCAACAAGGACAATTCGAGTACCTTTACTCATAGAACTGAAAACTTGCATATAATGAACCCTAGAAATTCTCCTGATTTAAGACAGTACTGAACCTCTGTTTGTAAGTGTACACAAAGGAGAAATAAGCTTTAGCTTTTAATTTATTATTTTCCTCTCTGAATAAATGCATGCGAACTAGAAATCATGCAGTTAGGTTAAGTTTTCCAAACAAAGCATGGAACTAGAAAGCAAGAGGTTAAGATTTATACCTTGATAGATAGATTTTTCCATTAGTTGGTACTAACTATTCTATTTTTTTCTTATTTTTTTCATGTATGTTTATTGCTCTAATCTGTCCATATTGATTTCTTTGTTTGTATTGCATGATCATGGCATAATCAAAAGGTGTTTACTGGAAAGACTGTTCATCAAATTGGAAAGAAATCGTAAATGGACAAAAAGTTTTATGATCAAACAAAATATGATGCGGCCAAAGAAAGACATCCTGAGGAAACTCCGAGGATAGAAGCAAGCAAAGCAAGCAGAGATCCTGTTATATTAATACCAAAAGTACTCCACAAAGATCCTTCCAGATTGATACCAAAAGCAGTCTATGGTAAGAGTATCAATCAGGGCATTCAGAGTAGAGGAGGTTTTTATGAAGCTCAAGCATGTTATTTGAAGGACTTGAATGACCAAAACAAGAAATTGGGCACAGAAATGAAAACCATGCATGAAGATTTTCAGAAGATCAGTCAAGCCTTTCAAAATACTGGCCTAGGAAACACCCCAGAAGAGTGGATCACAGGGGTCACCAAGCTGAAAAAGAACTGCAACATATATGAAGATCTTGTTCAAGAACTTCTTGGATAGAAAGGATCTCTTACAAGGGAAAATGAGCAACTCCGAGAAATGACACAGAAGATAAAAGAGAATGTCATGGAAGAAGTTGCAGTCCAGACAAATAAAATGGTTCTTAAATGATAGATTTAGCTGACTTTACAAGGAGATGAAGCAGACTGAAGACTCAACTTTTGAGCATGAATGGAAGCTAATTGGGCTTTGGAGAAGTTAGAAGTGAAAGATATCCCTATATGTAAAGTTTTGTTTGATGTACCGAAACTTTTGCGTTCAATGAAATCTGTTCTAAGATGATCACTCTTGAGTAACACCTTTTCATACATGCATTTGCATTTTTGTATTTTCATTTTGCATTTGTTGTTTGCTTTTGTATTATTTTTACATTTACATTTTTACATTTGCATATTTACATTTAACATCTTTGCATTTGTATTTTTATGTTTGCTTTTGTATTGCACAATTTGTATTCTTATTATTACATTCACATATTTACATTTGCATTTGGCATCTTTACATTTTTTATGTCATAATACGTTAAAACATTCATTCATTAAAATAAGGATTTCAATCGAAGTGATCTTGGTTCTCCCTTGTAGAAGAACGCTTAGCACAACACAAGAAAAATGTCTAAAGAAACTGAGGATAGGCTAGCCAAATTTGAGATAGAGAAGAAAGAAATACAAGAGGAATTAAGGAGCAAGTTGGCACAAATTAAAGCTAATATCACAAATTCTCATATCGATCTACTGAACAATATGAAAGAAATGATTTAGAAGCACCAGACCGCTGGAAAGAGTCTTGTTGAAAAACCCATAAATTCTTTGGGTGTTACACCTGTTCATATTCCTGAATTTACCTCTGTACCCCAGGAAATTCAATCACCGATTTACTTCGTTGTTAAGAACTCACCATATCAAGCTGGAGCAACGTTCCCCACTGATTGTCCTACTACTTCTGAGTTGAAGCTTGATGAATTTTGTATTAGTAATGAGGTCCTTGACCTAAACAAATCAGTTGAGAAGGAAAAATTCACTCAACTACTGGAAAATATAGAAGAGGTGATAAAATCTATAGAGACAGTTGAGTCATTTTATGGGTTTGATGCCAAAGAACAAAGTTTGGTCCCTGGCCTGGTTATTCCACCAAAGTTCAAGGTTCCAGATTTTGAGAAGTATAATGGGACCACATGCCCTTCATATCATATCACTATGTATTGTCGTCGTATAACTGGCTATGTAGAGAATGAAAAGTTGTTGATCCACTGTTTCCAAGACAGTTTATCTGGGTCTGCATCCAGATGGTATAATCAGCTAAAACGTACTCAAATACGTTCTTGGAGGGATTTAGCTCAAGCTTTTTTGGGTCAATACAAGCACATGACTGATATGGCCCCTGATCGAACAATATTGCAAAGCATGAATATGAAATGCAATGAAAGCTTTCGACAATATTCACAACGATGGAAAGACGTTGCTTCTCAAGTACATCCACCATTGACTGAAAAAGAGTTCACTACTTTGTTCATCAGCATACTAAAATTTCCTTATGTTAATCACATGATAGGGGTTGTCCCTAATAATTTCTCTGACATCATCATAAGTGGAGAAATCATCGAAATGGCTATCAAGAATGGCAAGATAAGAGGCTCTGACAATACTAAAGTCAAGAAAGAAGCTGGGGTTAATACAGTGAGGTCTTATTTAGTTAAACATGGCGCCAAACCTTATATAGTGATCAAGAAGAAAAAGAATGTGCAGGGATTTCAATTTCCTCCCTTCCACTGTTCGAGTGAAAAATTGCATCCAAAAATGCTCTCAACCAGATCAATTACTCCACAACTTGATCAATCACAGTGGCCTCCAAATGAGAATTGGACCTATAAGGAAGTTCCTTGGATAAATCAGACTGGAATTCCAAATTGTTCAGCTAAGGTTCCTGGTAACCTTAAGGGAAATTCCCAAGACCCTTTAGAGCAAGCAATTCAAAAATGTAAGATAAAAGAAGGGGTTAAGGTTCAATGTTCAGAAACTGTTGTTGTAACAGAAACTAATGTAACCAAATCCTACGAAGAATATCGGGCACAAGAAAATGGGAAAAGAAATCAAAAGGCTCCCATGGATGTAATTCGAGATTGGCTTATAGGTCTAAGAAAGAATGAGGCAGATATAACCCAGAAGACACCTCAGATACATGTATCAGATTTTCCAAAAACCAGTAAGGCAAAGGACAACTTAAGAAATCTGGTTAATATTACCCCAGTTATAGCTGAAATGAGTATTCAGAACCCCCTCGATAACATGAAAGCATTCATTCGTTCAGAACGATCAAAGAAAGTGATAGCCTCGCGAGCGAGAAAAACTCTGAAGGTGTTTCAAGAATCTATCTCAGACATGTACCCTCATTTGGTTAAAGGTCAATACATTACACCAAGATTGGTGAAGGTGTCACCAAAGCCTTATGCCCATTGCTATAATCAAAATAGCTTCTGTAATTTTCACTTGGGAGTATCTGGACATTCAACAGGGAATTGTTGGTCACTGTTAAAGGAAATAGAGACGCTCGTCGACAAGGGAGTCTTGACACAAGAAATGATCAAGAAATGATCAAGAAATGGATAAAAATCATGGGCCAAGTACACACCCAACAATAGAGGAGTAATGATGCATAAACAAGTGGAAGTGTTATCTATCACTGTAGTACTTTCTATTTTCAGCATCTTGTTTGAATATATTTTTTGTTCATTTCTCCGCCTTTTGTGCAATAAATAAATATGTGTTTCTTTTATGGTTATGAGCAAGGAGTCAAATTTTAATCTTGAGATTATTGAGTATCAAGTAGATTAAATATTCTTTTAATTTTTCAAAAGTTATAGATCTATTGGCAAGTGGTAAAATTATATCTTCAATATCCCATCCAATGCCAATTACTCGACCCTTACCAAAACCAAATCTTGACACTACATTTATCTGAGACTCTGAAGAAATGTCTCTACCTGTTTTTGAGACACCAACTCTAGATGTTTACCTTATCGGATAAGAGTTGATTGATGATATTACCTTCCACCATATACATGACTTTAAGAGTCACACAATTATCCTTCCAAACACAAAACCACCATAAACCAAATAACCTCAAAAGAACCAAACTTTCAATTATCCGTGAATCTTACTACAAGAAGAGACGAGATGAGGCATCATGGACCAACTCATTGAACATAATTTCGAGTGATTGGAGCATACTCAGAGAAAAAAAATGATTGATTGAAATAAATATGTCATGCATTAATTACATTTTTCATGTAAGTAAAGTTAATCTTGAATATTCATTCCCCTGGAGATACCTCTTTTTACAAAGACTTCTATGTATGAGATGACTAACTTCGCGCACAGATCAACACGCCAACTCAGTGTCATATCACCCAAAGATGAATGGGGCATTTGCAGGAGCAAATAAGAACATCAAGAGAATCATTACAAAGACCACTGAAACTTACAAGGATTGGCACGAGAAGCTACCTTTTGCCTTATATGCATATTGAATTACTGTGCGAACATCTAGAGGGGCAACACCTTATTGTTTAGTCTATAGAATGGAAGCAGTATTACCAATTGAAGTTGAGATCCCATTATTTTGTATCCTAAAGGAGGAAAAATTGGAGAAGACTGAATGTATCCAATTTCGATTTGATCAATTAAACCTTATTGATGAGAACCAATTGAAAGCTATTTGCCATGGACAGATGTATCAGAAATGGATGATGAAAGGTCACGAACAAAAAGTACATCCAAGAGGCGTATGTTATAAAAAAGGCCTTTTCCCGAGAAGCGTTGATCTTGGAAAAAACGGATGGGAAAGTTCTGAGAAACCAAATAAACTCAGATTCTGTCAAGAAATATTATACTTGAAGAAGAAAAATGACAAAAAGGAAAAAAGGTGTTCAAAGAAATTGAAGTCTTATACTCATCCAACAAAGAAAGAAAAAAGAAAAATCCAGCAAAGAAAGAAGAAAGAAAAAAAAGATGAAAAAAGAAAAAAGATTAAAAAGGAAAAAAAAAAAGAAAAAAAAATAAAAAAAAAAAAAGAAAAAAAAAGAAAAAAAAGAGGAAAATTGAATCAAGATGGGTGACTTATTGAGCCTCAAGTTACAAAGTTGATCAAGTACAAACAAGAAGAGCAAGAAATGTTGAAGATATGAGAAAATAAGAATGGATAAAAAAAATTTGGCAGTCTAGAGGGATCTTGATGATAGAAAAATCCCCAACAAAGCAGATCCAAGTCAAGCAAAGCAAGATTGAAGGCATCTAAAGAGAATATCTTCAGAATTCATTCCGCCTCTAAAGATTGATTTTTATTTGCAAAAATTGGTTTTTAAAATCTTTAATGCATGATATGAAAAATGATAAAAGGAGGGTTCAAGATATAAAGTTTTAAATAACATCTTAGAACCAAAGGAGGATTCGAGTTGAAAACCTGAAAAGGCGGCTCGAATATTGAATGGTGCAACAACGATATAAGAGACGATCTTAAGCTCTTAATGAAGCATCACACATCTCAAAAACGTTCCTGAGATTCTGGAAACGAGAAGCATCTCTACAAGATGAGCATAACAACCATTTCTTCAAGTTAGTGGAAGCCCGAAGCGACATACTGAACCAACTTAAAAGAACCTACTTTACCAGAATCCACCTACACCTTAAATCAGTCAATAGTTTTGACACTTGCCATAGGACTATGATTTTGAATGATTTAAAAGTGTAGTTGATTTATTTGATATTCATTAAACTCATTGTTTATGATGTGATTATATTGTGAACCTGAAAGGGGTAATACTTTGCAAAATTCTTTCATTCTTCAATAAAGAAATGAGAAAAAACATTTTCAAACATGACAGTCTCAAATGAGGAAGGTCCTTGAAGCAATTGTTGCTTATTCTACCTCTGTTGTAGAAAAAGAATGAACGAGGCCAGAATAATGAAGCACTTCACATTTTTGAAAGCAAGTGGTCCAAGAAGCCAGAAAGTCTGGATAAGTGAACTTGTGACACTCTCCTATGACATCATTAGCAATCCATCAGGAAAGATTATCGTTTATCTCATGTTGAGGTCGATAAGCATCACCAGACAAATTATTTTCCCTAGCCATCAATCCATGTTCTCTAGAAGATTACATCATAGAGCCATGAACAAGTCACTACCTGCACTCTGGTTATACTGTGATGCTGACTCAAGTCTTGATACATAATTGCTACTTCTTTCATGCCGATCATTTTCTTTGTCAAGATGATATCCATTATGCCCTTCAGAAGCTTGCTGAATTTGAATTTGAGGACTTATGGCACAGAATAAGACATTGGAACAGAATCTACCCTTATAGGCTTTTATATAGGGTAACATTGGTTACAGGATTCCAAAAGTTGAAGATGACCAGTTTTACTGTTAACTAAACTGTTCCATGATTCGAAAAGAGTGGGATATATTGAAACAGCAGAAGAGACAGTCACTGTAGCAATCATTGCAAGGAAATGCACCAACAAAAATCGTCTAGCTCATCCTGATGATGTTTATTTCTTCCAGTAAGGTTGTTACGCTGGATGCCACTGACAACAAGGTCGAATTCGACAAAACTACTCATCAATTGCTCCAACCGATCATCATTCAGTTCTTGCACATATGTTTTCAAAAGTATGCCAAGACAGTAAAAGGTAACTTCTGCATCATTGATTCCAGAGAAAAGAGACAGGACATTGATACCACCATGGAACATGTCTCTATACAGATCCTCGTGTATGGTTTTTAGGGAAACCTAGAAGCATTTCCACCTCATCAGATTCAAGTGGAAGAATTTTATTCCTTCCAACCCATACCAGATTCCATTTTCAGAACTCATCAAGAACATACTTTTGGACACTCGAAGGTGGCTCATCGTCATAAGCTTCAAGAGCCTTACAGATCATTTCTATCAATTTGGCACTTCCTGTACATGTTTATAAACAGTTCAACTTTGTTCTTGGATCTCAGGAAGGCCATCATTTCTTTGTCAATGGAAAAATATTATGTATAGTGCGTGGAGAAAACAAGATAAGAGGAAATATGTTCTCAATTGGCAGATTATGAATATAGCCTATTTTCAGTGTAACAGCATGAAAATGCTTCGAATCTACAAATTCTGGCTCTACATCGAATAAGTACTGTGATATCCCAGTCCAAATATTAACTGGAGCAAGTGCCATGTTCTCGTAGTAGAAATAAGAAGCCCCAATAGCATCTTCTGGAAGTGTTCTTTGAGTTATCTGATCTGGTTTGGTATGAACCCCAAAACCAATCATTGGATTTGAAAGATGAATTTGCTCGTAGTAGAAATAAGGAGCCCCAATAGCATCTTCTGGAAGTGTTCTTTGAGTTATCTGATCTGGTTTGGTATAAACCCCAAAACCAATCATTAGATTTGAAAGATGAATTTGCTCGTAGTAGAAATAAGGAGCCCTAATAGCATCTTCTGGAAGTGTTCTTTGAGTTATCTGATCTGGTTTGGTATGAACCCCAAAACCAATCATTGGATTTGAAAGATGAATCTGCTCATAGTAGAAATAAGAAGACCCAATAGCATCTTCTGGAAGTATTCTTTGAGTTATCTGATCTGGTTCGATAGGAACCCCAGAACCAATCATTGGAATTGAAAGATGAACTGCATGATAGTCTTCATTAAGAAGCTTCTTTTCAAGCTTCCTCTGCTTCTTCCTTTTCAAAAATCATAGCCCAAGTTTCGCCTTTGCTTGTAATTGGGGTCATTGTATAATGAATTCCTATCTTCTACTGGAAGAAGTACGTCAGCAGCCTTAACCATTTGATCAGCACATATAAAATCTGTCAACTCTGCAATTGATGAATCTGGACCACATCTCTCCATGGCTATTGAAGCTTCAGCCTCTGAGTACCCCATTTTTATCAAGAATAACAGTTTATTCTCCTCATCAGAATCATAATTCAGGATTTCCTCGGTATCAGAAAGCACTATTAATATCTGTGATATCATCCTGAAAGATCACTTCATAATCAGATGAGTTGTTATCAGAATCAACATGTTGCATGGGTGTGGATTTTTCAAGAGCCTGTACCACTGTATATGTAGTCTTGCTATTGCATTAGATTACTGTTCGCATAAATTGGTTTCTCTCCCACAGAAAAGTATATTTCATAGATGACCTTCACTGAAAGATGATAAGCCACTGTGTCAGCCTGGAACGGATTACCAAGCTATTTTTACTGCTCTGTCCGACTAAATCCCTCCAGATACAGAAAATGGTCACCTCATTCAAAAGACACATATCTCAGACGTTTCTGTCAGAATGATTAAGTACTTCCTAAGTTTGTGACAACATGAAGATAATTTCTCCAGTTACTTGACGATACTACTATTTAGTGACACCAGAATGAGAGTATTCAAGATAAACAGATTTGGGGCACGAATAAAGCTACAAGTACTTACAACAGTTCATTGTCAAAATTGGACCTCGTGGGGATCATGACATTTCAATCAAACAGACGTCGAGAGTAAACCAGAAATAGAAAATTGAGGCATCTCGAAAGCCCAATTCAGACAAATCTAGAGGGACATCTTGAGGCCCATTTCAACCAGAAATAGAATATTGGAGCATTTTGAAGGCTCACAGCAATATGAATATTTGGCATTCTTGGAGGCTCATCTCAACAAGAAGTAATATTGAGCACACTTTTAACATTTGTATCAGCAAATGTTGGGGCATTTTAAAGGTTCCTTCAGACAGATCCATGTGGGGCATTTTGAAAGCTCAGATTAACAAGAAACAAATATCAGGGCATACTGAACTTTCAATCAGAATTAGGACTGTTGATGCATTTTTGAACGTTCGTATCAGCAAATGCTGGGGCATGCTGAAGGCCCACATCATCATGTGTTAAAAATCATTGACTTGAGCAATATTTCCAATGAGACAGAAAAATATGAAGAATGAAAATGGTTAAACAATAACAGTCAATCTGACTACACATAATTGCTTCGTTCATCAGGCAGTTGCATTATGATCATGTTGTTGAACAAATATCTACTCAGCAAGTATGGTTTCAAATACCCAATTTTCTTAAACCATGTGTCACATGACAGTGTGTTCTTTGTTAAGCTACATCACGGTTGCATGAATAAAGATGGTCCCCTTGTAGACCATTCGATCCAAGGATCAGTTCCTCGAGACCTCGAACTCTGAATTTGGCCTTTTGTGTTTCGGTGATAATTGAAAATATTTCTTTGAGATTCCTGTCAGTTAGTTTCAACCATACTGTTGAAGTTACGAAGCTGTTTTTCACATCAGTTTTGTTTACTTGATGACATTGAAGAGAGAAGTTCATGTATATTACTCTTTCCCGATGTTACTGGGGTTATCATTGCCAGCCAGACTGAACTGAATTTTTATCTATTTTGGTTTATCATGTGTGTTTCATCCCCAGCGTCAAGAATTCTACGGATATCTTTCCATACATGGCTCTTATAGTGGGTGTGTTTCTACTTTCTACAATGCTCATTACAGAAGAAAACGTGATCTGTATCACACTTGCCCTTGCCCGAGAGGATATCAAGATCAGTTGGTATCTCTTATTCGACACTAGCATATCTTGCGAATTTGACCAACTTTTTGGTCATACTAACATCACACTTGAATCCCCACTAAGTTTTGTTCTCAAATGGTCTTGTGACATCATACAAAAATTTTGAACACCATGCAAAGAGCTTCAATGATTGAGAAATCTTGGCAGAAGCCACAGGAAAGGATGAATGTGCTGTCAAATGTTTTATGAACATCTGAGCAGAAGCCACAGGAAAGGATGAATGTGTTGTCAAATGTTTTACGAACATCTGAGCAGAAGCCACAGGAAAGGATGAATGCGCTATCAAATGTTTTACGAACCTGCTATTCTGATGCTAAACTAATGTTGCGATCATATGGTTTCCATTTATTGATCCAAGATGAAGTCTTTCTTCTTCAACCCAAGATTAGAAGTGAGATATAATGAAGATTTCTTTCCACAGAAGGGAAGCAGAAATTTTAACAACAAGAAACTAGTTGAGCCAACTATGGTTGAACGACATGTTGTTATTAAGCATCTCGATATGATATGGTCCAAGTTGCCGTATTCGAGATTGGATTAGATATGGAGACATGAAAGGAATTAGGATAAATCCTCCTTGTGATATGTTTCAAGAGTCAAATCAGAATAGACTCTACTCTCCTAATTAATCCCTGCTAAGTCGGCATATCTACATCTACACTCTTCAAAGATGATAGATTCCCTTTTTAAAGATGACAAATTCTCTTTTCAAAGATGAAAGCTTTATCGGATTTCTGCACAACTTCAAGCAAAGAAAGTTGGTTTTATCCAATACAAAATGGGGCATCAAGGTCATAGTTCTGACTACGACAAGAGTCCACAAATGAAACAATTCTTCTGAGACTTTCATGAAGCAAAGAAGACATAAAGATACAAGTTGATCAGATGGTTATTCAGAAATGCAAGTTTGATAGCATAAGTTGCTACACTGATATCCAGAGGTGACCCTGGCAATAAATGATGAAGTGGAGGAAAACCGAGTTCACCATTTTGAAGTTAAATGAAGATTGCATCAACATTCATGCATCATATTTAGACATTTGCAAAATAGGAGCATTTTCATTCATTTTATCCATGTTGAATATTTGACAGGAATTTCAAAGATTTTAGAAAAGTTCAAATCCATCATTCGATGGATCAACTTTTTCAGAGAAAGTTCATAATGAGAAGAACTTATCTGAAGAAAGCAGAAGAAGTTCATAATGAGAAGAACTTGTTCAACTTTTCGCTTGAATTCATCATTCGATGGATCAACATTACCAGGTCGAGTTCATAATGAGAAGAACTCATCTGAAGAAGGAAGAAGAAGTTCATAATGAGAAGAACTTGTTCAGCTTTTCACTTGAATTCATCATTCGATGGATCAGCATTACCATGTCGAGTTCATAATGAGAAGAACTCATCTGAAGAAGGAAGAAGAAGTTCATAATGAGAAGAACTTGTTCAACTTTTCGCTTGAATTCATCATTCGATGGATCATCATTACCAGATCAAGTTTATAATGAGAAGAACTCATCTGAAGAAGGAAGAAGAAGTTCATAATGAGAAGAACTTGTTCAACTTTTCGCTTGAATTCATCATTCGATGGATCAGCATTGCCAGGTCGAGTTCATAATGAGAAGAACTCATCTGAAGAAGGAAGAAGAAGTTCATAATGAGAAGAACTTGTTCAACTTTTCGCTTAAATTCATCATTCGATGGATCAGCATTGCCAGGTCGAGTTCATAATGAGAAGAACTCATCTAAAGAAGAAGAAGTTCATAATGAGAAGAACTTATTCAACTTTTTGCTCGAATTCATCATTCAATGGATTAGCATTACCAGTAGAGTTCATAATGAGAAGAACTCATCTGAAGAATAAGTTCATAATGAAAAGAGCTTGTTCAACCTTTTGCTCAAATCCATCACTCGATGGATCAGCTTTTCCAGGTAGAGTTCATAATGAGAAGAACTCGTCTGAAGAAGGAAGAAGAAATTCATAATGAGAAGAATTTGTTCAACTTTTTGTTTGAATTCATCACTCGATGGATCAACTTTTCCAGAGAAGGTTCATAATAAGAAGAGCTTATCTGAAGAAAAATAAGAAGTTCATAATGAGAAGAGCTTGTTCAACCTTTTGCATAACTCTATCACAGAAGGAGATATATCATCATCAGCATTTCCAGAAGTAGTTCAAATGAGAAGAACTCATCTGAAGAAGAAGAAGTTCATAATGAGAAGAATTTGTTCAACTCTTTGCTAGATTACATCACAGAAGGAGATAAATTGTCATCCCCAATGGAAAAGTTCATAATGAGAAGAACTAATCCCAAAGAAAAACTTGTTCAACATTTCCAAATAAAGTCAAATGAAAAAAAAAACTTATTGTCTTTTCGTCTTTTCTCTATTCTTGTTAACACATGAATGAGCAAAGAGGGGCAGCTGAAGACACTAGTTTTTTTTACATTTGGTTTTTTTATTTATTATTATTATTATTATTATTATTTATTAATTTTATTATATTACAGGCCCAAATTACATAAATCAGAGCCCAATTACAAATGGGTCCAGATAACCCAAACTGGCCCAAACCCATCAGAAACCCTAAAACCTAACTAGGGTTTTCTGTCCTAGTGCTGCCGCCGCTTTGCTTCTCCACCGTTGGATCTAGCATTGATCCAACGGTTCAGATGGTCTCAGCAGAAACCCTAGGGTTATGATACCCTAGGGCCACATGGCCACCGTTCGTCAGCCAGCCGACACCTTCAATGCCAGGTGACCCAACCAGCAGCTGCCGACACCTTGCTACCTTGACACCACCTCACCAGAATGCTCCAAAAGCATCCCGAGGTCATACACGTCGCTGCTCTAGAGGTGAGTCACCATTGGAAGTTCGGTGACTCACCAAAGCTTACTCTATTGACTGGTCCGACGAGAGCCTCTTCGAGACTATATGACCACACCTGCAAAAAGAAAAAAAAAAAAAAGAGGACAAAGACGAAGAGAGAGCAAGGAAAGGAGCAAAACCACACCAACACAAACCAACCATCAGCCGAGAAAAGAGAAAGAAGAACTTACCTCGCCGAAGAACTCCAAACATCGCCGAAGTACGGCTGCGGCCGGAACTCTAATCCCTCCGATGAGGGATTTGAAGAGAGAGGCGAGAGAGAATATTAAACTCTCTCAGTTAGAGAGAGAAGAGAGAAAGAAGAAATGAGGGGTTGGCCCTTCGGGCCAGCCGTTTGGGATATTTAAATACCCCTCCCAAACGACACTGTTTTGTGACTTTTCATTTTGGTCACTAAAATCAAATCTTGAACCTTTTAATTCGGTCTTTCAATTTTATTTAGTTTATAATTTAGTCCTAGCCTGTATACTTATATATATTTAGGGTAAATACCATATTTAGTCCTTATAACTTTAATAACTTTTATTTTGACCTCTAATTAATTAATTAAGGATTAATTACATTAGTAACACCGAGTTTTCATAATATTTCAAACTAGAGCATTTAATCTTGATATGTCATAATTTAGTTACTAATTTTAATTATAAGTTTTATTACTTTTTATATTTAATTTTAATTTTATTATTTATATTTTAATTTTATATGTTTAAATTATTATTTTCATAATTATTTTATTATTATTATCTTATTCATATAAACATATACCTATATTCTTTTAAATAATAATGTTTATTTATTTTCAATATCAAAGAAAAGGCAGTCTTAAAACAATTGGATGTCCTATTATGATATTTTAAATAATTAAACATTATAAAAAACTATAATTTAGTTTTATTTAAATTTTAATATTTATTTTTATCGAAGAAAAGAGCTGTCTTAAGGTACCTAGAAGCCCTTTTCTGATATTTTTGAATAAATAAATATCTTACTATATTATCATAAATTTTTATTATCTTAAAAAAATGTTTTAGTCATTTATTTGTTTTTTAATATCGAAGAAAAGAGCTGTCTTAAGGCATCTAGAAGTCATTTTCTGATATTTCTAAATAAATAAATATTTTTATAAATATATTTAAATTAATATATTTCTTAAAAATTATAGTAATAAAATTTGAAATAATATAATTATGAATTAAATATATTTTGAATTTTTAAATTTCTAATAATAGAGACAATTTATAATTAAAAAGTACCAATTTTGGGCGTTGTAGGGTGCTAATCCTTCCCTAAACGTAACCGACCACGAATCCATTTTTATTATTAAAAAGAATGAATTTTTGGTTAAAACGCAGATCAGTTTATCTTTTAATTGATGTTTTGTTAAAAACTCTTTTAAAGGATGATTTTTAGGTATTCGATCTACCTGATCCAAAAGGTCGATGGCGACTCCCAAATTATTTTAAAAAATTATTTATTCAAATCACTTTTCCCGCCAAGTAAAAAATTTTGTGCCCGGGTGAAAACCGGTTACGACAGAGATCAAAACAAACAGGAGAATTGAAAAGGAAAATAAAAATAAAAGAGTTATGTCAAAGGCGGCAGAAATGTTGTACAAAGATACTCTTAAAGTCGTATCATACCATCATGTATACATGCTTTCCTTCGCAATATGTTCACAATTTAGCACCGAGTCAGATATTGACTCTGCTCTCAGTTCTTTTCTATTTTTTCTTCATGTTTAAAGAGTTTTGCATGCCTTGAGATGGTCTGAATAGGGTTAGCCTAGAGCTGACGCCACCTGCTATAACTTCTTGAACAGATGTTTTGCTCCCAAAATTCCCCCACCCCCAGGACCAGCAATGATTGCAGACACAACTTTGCCTCGTAACTGATAAGTGATTTTAGTCAAAGGAAAACAATAAGAAGTTTTTATATGGATGCTGCGGTGAAAATGGAGGGAACGGTAGAGGGTTAAGTAGGTTAGGCAAGCGGGGTTCGAGCTTGGTAATGCTTCTTTTGGAGTGTGTTTTCGGTTTGCAATCTTGAAGAAGCTCATAGAATGAAGCTTTCACAACAATCTCTCTCCCCTTTTATCAAAACCGCTCACTCTCCGTGAGTCATTTCATGGACGCAGCAGGTGTTCATCCTGAATATCATGCAATGCTTACGATGTTAGTTTGATCTGAAAAAATTGATTGAAAAAAGTGAGAGCTCTATTTTATTTTATGTTAACTGAGGGTAGGAAACATAATTTGAGTAGGTTTCTTGTTATGCAAGTTCTCTTTGTAATCAAATAATTGTTTTTATAAATATATACTAGAGATTAGGGTTAGATATTAGATTATTTATGAGAATTCCTTCTATATTCTTTTATTTTCGATATTAATGAAAGCTTCTATCTTCTACCTATAATTTTTTCAAATTTTTTTATATAAAGTTTTAATATCTATTTTGTTGTGTGTTATTATACATGTCATTTTTTAGCATTAAGCAATCACATTGAATGAGCGAAGACCTCTCCCACGGTGGAACATTCTTAGACCTTCTAGTTGGGACTCTATTATTTCACCATGTTTGATTTCACTTGTGGGGACAAATAGTAGACCCTAATTAACCAATTAGGTCGATTATATTTAGTATAATCCAATCAAGTAATTCACAGCAAAATTTTTCATTATAGCAAGACTCCAGTGAACATGAAAGCCTGAGTATTTCTTTCTTTTCTTTTATTAAAGTAGTTAGGTTGATATACGCTTGTCGATGCTTTCTGTTTCTCAATCATTGATTCAGGAATGATGCAGCTTAGGATTGTCTCTTGGTGGGACTTTGAAATTGTGTCCGATGAATTGGACGAAAAGGACGTCCCAGTTAATATTAAACATGTTTTCTCAATCTTGAATTGAGAGCTTCAAGGTACTTGTTTGAGCAATGTAAACAAGGAAATCAAGAATGAAGGCGCGGTGTCGGCCAACTATCAGTCAACTTTTAGAAGCGCCGACACCCCTGACCAGGCATTAGCGTGTGCAACGCATGCAGTGGCCCCGTCAAATAAGTAATGAGGTTTGAAGTGATTTCATAATAGGTAAACCTGAGGTCATCAACTTCAAGGGCAATGGTGGAAGAAGCCGATCTCCAACCACCGGAGTTTGCGCAGCCTCTAAAATAGAAGTGGATCGAAAGAGCGGTTGAAACTGTATCTCTTGAAATTATTTTATTTTTTATTAATCTCAAATGAATATAATGTTACATTTATTTAGAGACTTTCAAGGATTTGATATTGAATGCTCGTATCATTGTTTATGCTTCAATATGAGACCTTAAAGATTAATAACGATTATTTGAAGATATTTGGGCCGAGCATACATGATCGCTTGAGGTCATTTAGTTGCTAAAATTTTATAGATTTGTTATCTTAAAATTTTACCCAACGTAAAATCCTTTTTATCTATTCTTACACTGAAAGTGGGGTTTGAGCAGCCAATAAACTGGATATCGGCATAGCTTCAATAAAATGGTTTTTACAAGATATTTTTATCTCGATTGGTAGCACGAACCAAGCGACATTTATAGTAAAAGAATTATTGTTATTTATTAAGGTTTTGAGCTCGAGCACTAAAAATACTAGAGGTGTGAGCGTTCAATGTCAAATAGTTAAGCGTTATTTGTGCTTTGTAAAAAAACTAAATTTCTTCGTTTAAATATTTTTTAAAATTTAAAAGCAAATTATATACTTTTATATACTTTTACATTTTCTGAATATTTTTTTTAATTTTTATAAGTTAATGGGAAAATATTTAAATAAACTATATAACTAAAAATTCAAATAAAAAATTATTTATTAGTTTAATATAATTCATTTACAGTAAATTTCTATAAACTAATAATATCGGGACTACATAATTTTATTAATTTAAAGAGGTATTAATTAATTGATAAATTAATAATTTATTAATTTAAAAAGATTTTTTATTCAATAAACTAAATGCAAGTTCATATATGATAAGTAAATCAACTACTATATAAACAAGGTTTAATACAGAAATAGGTGTCAATTTTATCTCAAAAAATGATTTGATGCCTAAAAACTTTTTCGTTGAAAATTGGTGCGTAAAGTGTTTTTAGTTACAATTTTAGGTGTTCAATGTTATTTTTTTAATTTTTTTAATTTTTTAATAATAAAAATATTATTTTTAATGAAAAATAAATTTTTTTATAAAAAATAATTTATTTACAAAAGAACCCCAAACTTTTAATGAAATTATAAAAAAAACTCAAAAAACTAAAATATCTCATTTCAACCCTGTTACCATGGTGGAACATCGGAGGAGCACCGACGAGTAGGGGTGTGCAAAATTACCCGACCCGGTTGACCCGACCCGCCGACCCGCAGACCCGGATCTAAAAAACCGGGTAATTCTCTAAAAAAAATTACCCGGCCGGGTCGGGTACCCGGCCCGACATTTCCCGGGTCGGACCCGGGTCACAAAATCTAGTTTTTCCGGGTACCTGGGTAACCGGGTACTCGGTTAGTTTTTATTTTTTTTTATTTTTTTATATATAATTATATAAAATATAATAAATTATTTATATTATGGATTATTATATTTTGTATTTTGAACTTTTAAATTTTATGTTTGGATATTAGAGTATGTAATTCGAAGTTTCGAACATTTAAATTTGTGTATATATTTTTTTAAATTAATAATTTGAAAATAAAAAATTAAAAACCGGGTATCGGGTACCCGATTACCGGGTACCCACAAAATCCGGGTATCTGATTACCGGGTACCCGTAACATCCGGATCGGGACACGGGCCGAGAAATCGTCGACCCGGAAGTTCCGAGTTCCCGAAAATCGGGTACCCGAAAATCCGGGTACCCGGATTTGCACACCCCTACCGACGAGGATGAGTTTTGAGCGAAATTAGATGATGGTTTGAATGGTGGTGATGGCGTGACATATGAACTTCAGGATTGACCTAAATCGACGAAAAATAGCGACAGTGGTTTAAAATCTGACGAAACTTCGAATATTTCTCTACGGCAAACGGTGATAACTTACCGCGAAAGGTTACTAGGGGTTTGATCCGAGGTCGACACCGGTGCCGATAATAATTGCGATGATGGTCACTAGCGGCTGGCCGACGACCTATTGTAGGGGGCAAGAGGAGGGGGAGAGGGAGTTTACGGTGGGGGTACAGTATTTTTTTCAAAAAATATTTTTTTTATTTTTAAATAAATTCTCAAAATTATCAAAACGTGACACATTTCGCTTAACGGTCAGTTAATGACTATTTTAACAGTGGGCACCTAAATGTATAACTTTAGAAACATTATGCATATATTTTTAGTGAAAAATTCTTTAGACACTAAAATATTTTTTTAGACATAGTTTAGACATTTTTTTATTTAACATATAAAAACATCAAATATTTTTATAGGTTGTCCTAGTTATATTTATAATTTTATAAAATTATTAATTTATAGGATTGAAGGCAATGTAAATTTATAAAAGAGTCTTCTAAAAATTATTATTTTATTAATCTATCAAAATTATTAATTTAGACCTTAAACTCAAATTAAACCAAGAACAATTATTATTTAGAGAAATTTTTATTTTATCAAAATTTTACTGTAATAATAGTTAATCACAATTAATAATGTAATGTCATTTTATAATAAAATAAAAAATTCAATAATTATTTTATATTTTTAATAAATTTAATTATTAAAATAATTATTTTAGCATAATTTAATGATTATTTATAATTTACGCTAAAAAACAAATGCCATTATATAAAGCTTCTGTTCCTTTACCGTTTCACTTTCCTATCTTTTCTCCTAAATCATCGGCCTTTCACCTTCTTTCAATAGTCTTTCCTCCTCAACGAACAGCTGCTCAAAACTATTTCTTGACTGTTCTTGTTTTATTTTTATCCCAAAGATAGAAAGAAAAATAACATTTTTTCTTATTTTATTTGATTCGCTGTTTTCGGCCATTTTTTGTCAGCCGTCTTCTTTTATTTGATTACATATGGGTGTTTGGTTTTGCATATTGATTCCTCTTCTTCTTCTAAAGTAAATCTAGCTTTTCTTCACCTTCCCAAATTAGGGTTTCCTTTGCAAAATTCGGGGGATTTTGCTGTCAAGCTATGACGGCTATGAAGTTGAGGAAACTGAGGTCTTTCTGAATTCCGATAATCATTATCATAAAAGCTTCTTCCTTTCCATTTGCCTTTCCTGGGCATCATCTTTCGAATTTGATTTCATTTTTGGTCTTCTTGTTCTTTTTTTTTCAGAAGCTCGGATTTTTTATTGTGGCGGTTTTGCCCTTGCTGATTATTGACGAAGATAAAGGATTTTTTCCCCTTCAATTGATATATTGGAAATTTTCTATGAATTTAGTAAATCTCCCAAGCTTTGAGGGTACTGGTTTGAGGGGCTATAAACACTGAATTTGACAGAAATCGAGTTAAAACAGATTAGATTAATCTCTTTTGGGAAGCATTCGGTATTGTTAAAGAGTAGCTTTTATATTTGTGGCTTAAGATGGATCGTGTAATTGGTGGCAAGTTCAAGCTTGGAAGAAAAATTGGGAGTGGCTCTTTTGGAGAGCTTTATCTAGGTATAATAATCTCAACCACTTTAATGCCCTTTTCCTCCTCCTCCTCCTGGAAAATGTGGCTTGTTGCTTTGTATGCATCGTATCTCTCTCTCTTCTGATATTTTTTTTTGTGAAGGGGTAAATGTGCAAATCGGAGAGGAAGTTGCTGTCAAACTGGTAGGTGATACGTCATTGAGTTTTTTTTTTCAGTCTTTTTGTTGGCATTACTTGTGGCTGTGTTTGCCAAATGGTAATGAAGAATTTTTGGTCTTTGAATTAAATAAAGCATTCTTCAGTTTATAATATACTTGCTTCTGGTGGACTGGTGTCGAGTCCCAACGTTTACAACCGTTTGCATCAAATAAACAAAATGCCAAAAAAGGAAAGAAAAGAATCATTGTTGGCAGTTATTCTTGCTTATCCTTTTTTTCTTCATTTTTTTGTTCTGTTGTTAACCTTTGGACTTTAATTACATTGTATTACGGGGTATGGATATTGAGTAATAACATGATAAGAAATAGGTTTTTTTTAGTGATTTTTCTCTCTCATAAAATAGAAGTAAGTTTGCGAATGTTTTTCTTAATTTGTGTTAAGAGAAGAAACTTGTTTTCCATATACAGCTATGTTCATTCAATTTCCATTTTGAAGAATAAGAGTGTTTTTGTAGGGATTAGGAAATGAAGACTTCCTTATGATAGCAAAGATGTTTAAAATTATTATTGCTTAAATGTAATTTTGGTAGACAATTTATCAACTTTGTTCCAAATTCCAATCTACACTACCCTCTGTGAAATCATATATGGTGTTGTTCTTTTCATGTGAGAATGCATGGTTTAGCCTTTAGGTGTGATTTTGAAAGGAATGACCTTGACCCCCTCTTTTTTTCTAATTTCAGGAATCTGTGAAAACCAGGCATCCACAGCTTCATTATGAGTCAAAATTGTATATGCTTCTTCAAGGAGGAAGTAAGTCTCCCTGCCTTGCTCTCCCTCTGTGAGTCTGTGTGTCAGGAAAAATGATTTGTACCACATTATAATTTGACTGTAGTCTTCTGTGGGTTAGCCTTTTCAACTGCACTAGCACCGTACGAGAAAACAACCTGTAAGGAAAACATTCAATCTCTGATGTGATGGAATCCATTAATTTCCTTCTGCTATTACATTTAAATCAGTCTTCAGTAAATTTAGTATTGATCTTAAGCCTTGGTTGCTGCTGTTTTTGAAAGGCCATAGCAGTCTTCTTTCATTATCATGTGCTATCAACTCAAGTCTCTAAAACTTTGTTAATGTTTTTGTTAAATAACTTGGTTTTTATTCACCTTGGTACAGCGGGTATTCCCCACCTCAAGTGGTTTGGAGTTGAGGCAGATTACAATGTCATGGTAATTGACCTTCTTGGACCCAGTTTGGAAGATTTGTTCAACTACTGCAGTAGGAACCTATCGATGAAAACAGTGTTGATGCTTGCTGATCAATTGGTAAATGACTTTTTTGTGGTAAAGAATTAGTTTTTGAGGTTTTTTATTATTTAATTTCCCCCTTTTTAACCTTCCCCCCTCCAGATTAATAGAGTAGAATATATGCATTCGAGGGGTTTTCTTCACCGTGATATAAAGCCTGACAACTTCTTGATGGGCCTTGGACGCAAGGCAAATCAGGTACTAGTTATTTTGGTAGGTTACGTTGGCAAATAAAACATGTGCATATGGATTAGATTGCTAGCACAACCACCTTTATTTTTTAATTTCTAGTTATGCTAAAAATATTATCATTTATACTAGTGTTTGTAATAGGACTTCATTTAACACCAAAAGTTTGAAACATTCTGATATCATTTTTCATTTTTAATTTTACTTCAACAGGTATTTATCATTGATTATGGCCTTGCAAAGAAGTATAGGGATCTTCAGACTCATAAGCATATTCCATACAGGTGATTATTTCTCTCTCGATTCTTAATATAGAAATTCAGTCCTGAAGATCTCAAGATTTTATAGAGAAAGCAACTAATCAAGTTCTTTGCTGCAGAGAAAACAAGAACCTCACAGGCACAGCTCGTTATGCTAGTGTGAACACTCACCTTGGCATTGGTGAGTCATTTCCAAGTTCCAACTAGTAACAGTAAACAATATATTATGGATGCATGTTTTCTTCTTTCTTTTATTAAGTTACATTCTTCAATGTTACTGACAGAGCAAAGCCGAAGAGATGATTTGGAATCCCTTGGTTATGTGCTTCTGTATTTTCTAAGAGGAAGGTTGGTGTATAAAGTTTTGACATGAGCATCTTAAATGTTCTTTTTTTAAATAATGTTGTTACTTTTACTGAATCTTCATTTCTTAGTTTGCACCATATTGATTTTTTATTCAATTGGAACTATTCTTTTGTTTCAGCCTTCCATGGCAGGGGTTAAAAGCTGGCACAAAAAAGCAAAAATATGATAAGATTAGTGAAAAGAAAGTATCAACTCCTATAGAGGTATTATTACTTATGCCATCCATTGACTAATTTGTTTCCTTTAAGAAATTTTATTTACTGACATCACTGATATCTGGATTGCTTGTGCTTGCGTAAGGCCTCATCTTCACCTATATAGACCTGGCCTGATCTTTGTATTCTCCTATTTCCCCCTTTTGTGGAATATCTGATAAATAATATAAACTTTTTAAAGCAATTTGAATTTTGGGCCATAATTGCTATTTCCACAAATGTTTTTGAAAGGATAAATTCCCTATTTAGTTCAGTGATGTTTGTTATAGTGAAATTTAATTTAGCTTAACTGGCATATGGAAATTTGTTGTATGATTTGACAAAGGTTTGGTTTTTAATCCCAAAATTTAGTGTTAATCCATCATATGGTTATTATATTTGTTCCCTTGCTTTGTAACAATGGCATATATGTATTCAACAGGTGCTCTGCAAGTCATATCCATCTGAATTTGTTTCTTATTTTCAATATTGTCGATCTTTGCGATTTGAAGACAAACCCGATTATTCATATTTGAAGAGGCTTTTCCGTGATTTGTTTATAAGAGAAGGTTTGTTATTATGATTGTGGCTTCCTTAATAATGATTAGTTATTATAATTTTTTTTCGTGGTTCTGAAATTCACATTGTTGCAGGTTATCAGTTTGACTATGTCTTTGACTGGACTGTGTTGAAGTACCCCCAGATTGGCAGTAGTTCAGTAAGTATTTATAAACTTCTAGGCTCTTGGTTTCTTCCACCTTTGGAATATTTACGGCTTTTCCCATCTGTTTCTCAGCATGCCAGTGGAAGGGCAGGTTTAGCTGCAGGACCATCCATCGAAAAACCAAAAAGATTCTTAGGTTCTATAATCAAACCTTATTTTTGGAATTTAAATATTCGATGAGGACAAATTTTGTTTTGTCTTTCAGAATAGTATTTTGTTGCTTTTGCCGAGTATTGTGGTATACTAATAATAACCTCTTTGCTTTCTGTCTTTGATCTCCCTTATGGGTCATTCCCCTCGACATCAACGTTCAGTGGGAAGAGAGGTTCAGGATAGATTCTCTGGTGCAACTGAAGCTTTTTCCAAAAGAAATTTTTCAATTACTAGTCCTCGTCGTGATCATTCTAGAAGCAAAACTGCCGAGGATGTAACTTTGTCCAAGCATGTGGTGAGCTATAATTTTCTGTCAAAGATTTTCCTTTGTGGACTTCATTATTGTGTGAATCTTTTCTAGAGAATAATTCTTACCAGCTGTAAAGCTTATTAGCCACCAATTTCCTTTCTAGCAGTACTATGACAAAACTCTAAACCCACATTTAATATCCCTTCTGTTTTTTATTTCAAGTTCTGACTTCGTATCCTCCTGTTTCTACTTTATTTCATATAATAGCCATGCTAAGTTGCAAACGTGCTGGCTTTCATCTCAAACTCTGGATTAGAATTAGGAGATTAAAGAGTAGTATCAAATGCACATTTGAAATAGCACCGCTGTGTGGTCAATAGGCATATAATGAACACTGATCTCTCATTTATTCGTTACCTTAATTTTGTTTTTGATACGTTTTAGGTGGCCTGGTACTAAGATATAAATTCTGTCAATTTGGAATTTTCTTTTAATTCTGTTCATCTCTCTTTTATGTTTTGGTTTTGGCTCATCTTCCACGTTCTGATTGTTTGTTGGTTTGCAATTCCCAGCACCCTGATTCAGGTAAAAGAAGCGTTTCTCAATATGTTAGCACTTCAAGAAGAGCTGTAGCAACAAAAATGCCTAGTTCATCCGGCAAACCCAATGACATTCCACAAAACCAACCATCAACAAGTGATGGTCGCTTGTCTACCACGCAAAAAATCCAACACGCCTTTGAGGTCAAACCATCTAGTCGTGCCGCCTCTGGTAGAGGAAGCCGTGATGATCACCATCTTCGGAGTTTTGAACTTCTCTCAATTAGGAAATGATGGAGAGTAGTATATCAACCGTAAGCCATTGTTTTAACAAGCTTGCTAGCAACTGTGTATAAGGGATATCACCCAGGATCCATTGCAATTGCTACAGTTCATGCCACTTCCCTCATCATGTCCCAAACTTTTTTCCATCGTTCACCCACTCCCCTCAAGAATTTGTGGCCATTGTAAGTGTTTTAGACAGCATTAAAGACATCTCATATTTTAGTTGAATTACTGCAAAGAAAAATTAGAGCGTTTTAGACTTTTTAAATGTTGTAGTGCTACCAAGCATTGGACAAGTTGATCCTTGTAGGAAGGAAGCATCCAACAGCTTTGAATTTGTATCTAGGATTGTTTCTTTTATCTATTCTTAGCTTAGGGCATCTATATAAAAAGGGGTGTAAAAACTTGTGAAAATGAGTCAACTAAAAGTCAACAAACAATTTCAGCTACTACTATTTGTGTTTGATAGCAAGAGTCAATAATAATTATGCCAAGAAAAAAAAAAGTCTGGCTAGGTTTGGAAGATCTCAAACTGAATAAAAAACTGAAATGTGCAACAATTAGAGGCTAAATGGAAGAGAGCTTTAAGCCGCAATCTCCTTTTTAAGCTTAGCCAGCTCCTGCCTAACCATTCCGGCTTTCTGCAATACAAAACAAAGTACACACTCGTCAGGATCGGGAAATCTTATAATTCAGGCTACAATTTATATTACAGAAGAGATCCAAACATTGAAAACAAAAGTTTACAATCAAGCCGATATATCCGACTGCTACAACATATATGGAGTTACCAAAGGGGCAACTTTAACTTGGAAAACTGAAGATATGTATTGATTGTGCCAAAAAGGTTCCGAAAGTCCTAAACTCCCAACACTTTATTCAAGACCCAAACTTCTTTAAATCATTAAAATAAGGAGAAAAAATGGACTTTTCATGCCATTAGACTTATCCGGAGATCAATGTCAGGAAAAACACTTGAAATCTATATATTCCGGAACCAATGCTTACAATGCCCTTAACAGTTTATTGTTCCATGGTTATCGGTAGCTACTCAATTAGCTTAATAAACATAGAATGGAATAGTTGTGGAAATGTACAATGGGGATAGGAAAGAGAATACCAAGCATAATGCCAGTCTTTGATACATTGAAGACCACCCAAAACTCAACATACAGAAAAACAAGGAAAGCATAGCATTTTTTATAAGAAGGAAAGCATAGCATAGTAATGAAAAAGAAAAATATGAAAATGTGGTTACCTTAATCTTTGCCAACATGAGTTTGAACCTACCAAAATCATTAAGAGATGCCTGTCTTTTCTGTACGATCAGCTTCCTGCCCCATGAACTGTTCTCCCACTTGTTCTTCACACCTGCACCATTATAAACCAAGTTACAAGAAACAATTATGAATAAAAAAACAGCCCTTTTTATTTTCAAAGTTTAGAAATTTAACACCAACAAGCTTTCTCCATAGGATCAATCAGGGTCTTCTTCTTAGGAACCCTATTAATATCAATCTTGATATCGGTGAGAGTTAGTCTCTTAAAGTTCATTTGACTTCTCACCATATCGGGTGCATCAACAAGAGCCTACATCACATTAACAAAGCCACTATTACAGCTTATTCCGCTTCCGCTACAATGGTAATCATTTTCAGCAAACATTTGCATCACATCTAAATTTTAGTTGCAATGTACTGGGAAAAAAAATGAAAAACCGAACAACCGACAAAATGGAAAGGTAAAATTTCATGGCGAACCCTGTTTTGATCAACGACATCGACAATGACAACGAGCTTCCCATAGTCCTTTCCGTAGTTAACCAGAGCCACTCTCCCGATCTCCACGTACCTCTTGAACGGATACACCATGAATGAAAAACAAATAAACGAATGTAATTATAAATCAAGAACATGAAAATGGCATATGTTTATCGTTGTTGTTTGGGTGCTGTAAAAAACAGTGGGTTTTGTTTCTCTAGGAAGCTTACCGTTTTTTGAGAGCTCGGGGAATAAGGTCCAGTTGAAGTTGAGGTTTCTGAAGACCACTAAAATCATTAAAAATACCTTATTTGAGGGTTTAAAAGTTTTAATTTTCTTCGAATCGCTATTGGGATTTGTTTTATTTTACGGTAAATTATATGTTTAATATCTAAATTATCAGTTTTGGTCTGTTTTAATATATAATTTTTTAATTTTTTAAAATCATATCTAACGTTTATTTTTTGTTTTATTTTAGTATCCCGTTAAAAAATTAACGTTAAATTTTGAAATTTTTTTACAAAATTCTGGTACTAAAACGAACAAAAAAAAATGATAGTTTAAGATAACTTTTTTGCTTTGGGTTTTGAGAAAGTTTTCTTACTCGCGTACGTTAGGGTTTTGCATGAGTGTTTCGTCTTTTAACGGCTGAACTAGGAAATGTAATCAAAATCTACTACAACACTAATATGAGGGAACGAGAGAAGTTTGCACATCTAGCAGTGGTTGTTGATTTTAAAAAATAATTGCTTCCATGTATTGGCATTGACGACTTTATTCATAAGCTGGGATATGAGGGATTCTAGAACGTTTGTTTTTTATGTGGTGTGTATAGACACATGCAGGACTTGGGCGGTGTAAAAGAGGTTGAAGCACCGAAGGAAGATAATATCCCTCCGAGTGGTCAGGAAACTAACGAAGGGCATTCAGTCAAAGTAGATGACGATCTCTATAGCCTATGGATGTTGGCAACGAATCGTCGAGGTTGCCCACGTGACAAGTTAAGTAAAACTAGTGTGAATGTTGATTTAGGGGCAGCTCTCAATTTGTGGTCCTTGATGCGTTGGTCATTGAGGATGGGAACAAGGCTGCTAATCAGATTATTGTGGAATCTAGTGTTTTTTTTTTTTGGTCACGAAACAGTAAGAACGCCAACAAAAATAAAGGCAAGCAAACGATAACTCAATTGGGGAGCAATGGAAATCAAGATGAAGGAAATCTAAGTGTGAGCACGATTGGTGCAAGTAGCTTATTAGAATCTTTGAATCCGCAAGTCACTCCAACTATGTAATGCCTCGAAACCCGGATCAGTAGTTCGAGTTAACCCAAAATTCGTAAGTCAAGACAGTTAGACCTCTTAAGATAATTGAACCAGTTCAGAAAGGGTATTGGGCTTAGGTTGGCCAAATAGTAAAGGATAGTGATGTTTTTAAAAGAGAGTTAAAGGGAGAAAGACTAAAGGTGTAGTTTACCCGTAGCTTGTCTTAAAGGTTAAAAACCCCTTATCTCCCTTATTTTTCACTGAGCCATTCCCCTAACATTATCTTCGCATTTTCTTCTTTTCCATAATCTTCTACTTAACCAAGATCAAGCCTTGAGGAATTTAAGTTTTGTTTGAATCCACCAAGGTAAGAGTCTTAGGGGTTGTTTGTTTGTCTCTAAATGAAACCATTTAGCGTTGAATGCTGAACCGTTCAACATTCAGACTGTTTGTTTCTCACATCTGAATGATTCATTGCTGACTGATTCAGCAAAACAATGTTGAATGATTCAGAACAGAAGTATATTCTGAATGATTCAGAGTCATTATCAAACAATATGCCACAATCAGAGTTAATTCATACAGAGCATTTGAATCATTCAGCGCTTAATCATTCTGAAGTAAACAAACAACCCCTTATTCTCCTTCTCTCAAGCTTTATTTCTATATTTTGGTTAAATTTTTAGAAAATGAGTTTATGGGATGGTTTATAGAATTCAAGAATCTAAGATAGTTGAGAGGATTTGAGTTATATAGAATGTTTTTATTATAGTTTTCAAGTCAAAAACAAGTTAGTAACTCTTAGATTTGTCTATGATTAGCTAAAGAAGGGGAAGAGAATATCAAAGCTAGAAGCAAAGGAAAGGTGATTCCTAGTAGAATTGGTAGAGGTTTTAGAAACCAAGGAGGTCAGGTAACACACTATTAGTTTTTCCATACCAGTTGTAGGATCATTATATAGAAGTTTAGCTTGAAAGTTGGGTATGAGCAGGTTTATTACTCTTCCATGGTAGATTTTATGTTTAAAGTTTTTAGCATATTGTTAAGCCTTAGTTATGCTCCCTTAATATCACATAAGAGTTTAAGAATGTTTGGGGACCTCACTAGAGTGTTTGGGATTGAAAAATAGAGTTTTTCATGCTTGTTTTATGACTTTTGCAGGTAGAGTATCGATACTATAGGGTTAGTATCGATACTTGTTCTTCGTTTCTGGGTAAAATCGTGTTTTTTGGGCAAGAGTATCAAAACTCTTTCAAGAGTATCAGAACTTTGGGTCATAGTTTCGAAACTCCCAGAAAGTATTGAAACTAGGCAGAATAGAATGTTTAAAAGTATCAATACTTATATAAAGTATCGAAACCTTTGCAAGAGTATCGATACTCTTCGATAGTATCAATACTTTCAGTTTGTTTTGGGCAAAAAAATTAGTTTTTGAGGGATTTAGACACGAGGTACCCCAACACTTCGTTATACCACCAAATAAGACTACAAGTGAGAACATAATTGATGTTTTCAAATTAGAAACCAAATAATTAGGGACAAATAAGACTAGCCTTGTTTGATGCTCGTAAAACGATTCGGATACTCGAGTTCTTTTAGAAAAGTTAGTGGAGTTAAAAGTATAAATACAGTCTGGATATATCATTAAGTAGGGAGCAAGGCCCTTAAAATCGACTAACTAAGGCCAAGACCTGACACTCTCAAGGGGTGGGTTAGTTAGGGGTATGGTGTCTGATGCAGAAATTTCAGGGGCCATATCCCAATAGACTAGAGGGGTTTGTGAGCTCCGAGATGTAGAAATTCCTTAGCCGCACTATGATGTATACAATAGCGTAGAGAATGAATATTGCAAGGATATTCACTAAGCATATCAGATCAGTCGACTTGATAGCTAGCCTTTCAGTGATATGTAGTTAATATGTTTTAACTATTAGTGTGTCATTGAGCTAGTTAGCTCAGCCTTCGGATTATTTTCGTGGGCAGGTCAGTAGATCCAGTAGGTGAGGAGTAACTGATAGACTAAAATCCAGTTAAGACCAATGTAGATTCAAATTACGTCTCAACATTTTTGAAAGGGCATGTATATTTGTAAACTTTATTATCCAGTTGAGTTGTAGTTTCAGTACAACTTCTATATTATTTTTGTAAAGGTTTTATTTATTCTTCAGTTTATTTTACAGTTGTTTTATATTTAAAGAAAGTAAGAAAAAGTTGGTCAACCACTTCGGTAGTTCTGTGTAGCACCTTAAATCGGTCGACTGTATATTGTATTGGTCTAGGGTGTTACAAACTACACCTACAAATGAAGTCCTCACTAATGATGATCTTAATCGAGTGGCTGGGGCACATGTAGAATCGTTAAAAGAAGGCAAGGAGATGTAGGTTATATTCTGAGAACCAAGTATTCGTAGTGGACAACACTCTGTTGTGTCTATTTTAGAATGTACTAATCTATTTTAGAATGAACTAAGGAGAAGCCAAATTTGAGAGATGGGGGAGCGATGCGATCGAAGGGTCTTCGAATAAAAAAAATCTTAATCATAAGGTCTCAGCGCACCCAGACCTATCTGACTAGGTTTAATCGATCTCTTTAAACATGAATCCTATAATGGAGCAGCCTGTGAGGTTGTCTAGTGGCATGAAGCCTGGGAAAAAGAGAATTAGAGTGATATGGGTGTTGTTAATATGGTACCTTCTTCAGCTACAATGGGTGGAGGTTCACCAAAAATCCAATAATTTCTTTTTCTATGTTAGATTGTTTCTTTTAGAATAGTCAATTGGCTACCAGTCCTACTTATCATTAGTATTTTAAACAGTTGGTTTGTAATGAACTTCTTTCGTTTGTGGCACTGCTGGAGATTATAGTTAATGGTTCTAAAGCTGACTCTATGGTTGCTAAGTTTGGTTTTCCAAACTCCTCCCGTGTTGAAGCCCAGGGGTTTAACGGTGGTATTTGGCTTCTTTGGTATTGCGAGGTCCAAATCAATATTTTATCCATTTCAAATCAATTCATCCAGTATTCTGTTATGACTACAAGTTTTTCCAAACCTATTTTTATTAGGGTTGTCTATGGCAGTCCTCATATTTCTTGCAGGAAGCACCTTTAGCGTATCTTGAGCAACTCATCCTAGTTCTGATTGCTCATGGCTTCTTGATGGATATTTCAATGCAATCCTCCAACAAGATGAAAGGATGAAGGTGCAATGGGACGTATGGGCACTAGTAGTTTTGCCAATTTTGTTGATGATTGTGCTTTATTAGATATTGATTTTCAGGGATTACTGTTTACTTGGTCTTGTGGCTCCCTTCATCAGAGGTTGGATCGTCGCCTTATTAATTTTTGTTAGTTAGTCGTTTATCCTGATTCAACCGTTTTTCATTTGGATCACTCTAGATCAGATCATCTCCCTTTGATCTTTCGTTTGAAGCTTGCAAAATTGAATATTGGGTATAAACTGTTCCGGTTCATCTTTGAGTGGCAGAAACATGTCGAATTTTAAAGCTTGTTTTGAGACACTTGGTCCGCAGATAGGGTTATATCAACCAATCTTGATTCTCTCCAAGCTAAACTAGTCGATTGGAATGTCTCAGGTTTTGATCTGATTGTGCTATCCAAAACAAGTAATCCTGTTACCTCTCGGATTTGGAGACGAAGTTGAAATGGAGCTTGAACAAGTTCTAGAGCATGAGGATAGTATTTGGTTGTAAAGGTACAGGTGTAATTGGATTCTCCATAGTGATCTTAACACAAAGTTTTACTACTCCTATGCGAAAAATAGACGTATGAAAAACATCATTCTAACTCTGAAGAGGCTGTAATATACTTGGTGCTCATTTCAAGTGGAGTTGTGTCGTATTGCGATTGATTTTTTTTCTCCAACCTTTTCACAAATGAATGTGTGTTTGGCTACACATACAATGTTTATGGATGTTTCCTTCCTCTGTCGAGTGGGTTTGTTTCAATGTTATCAGAATTTATTATTGATGATGAGAATCATCAAGTTATGTTTAGTTTGGATCCTTCAAAAGAACCTAGAGTTGATGGTTTTCATGTCTTTTTCTTCCAGAAGAGTTGAGATGTGGTTGGTATGGGGGTGTGTCGTCTGGTTTATTACCTAATTTTTGTTACAAGTGTGGCTTGATAAGTCATAATACAGTGATCCTTGTGTCATTCAATTGGATGATCCGAAGGCGATACTACCTTATGGAGATTGGTTAAAAGTGGTTACCCAACAACCACAAGATAAGCCACATTTGCGACGTTCTATCGAATATGTCGTAGCAACTAGCAACTAATTCGTCGACTACTACAGTTGTGTTGGATCCTATCGGGAATGCGACTGGATAATCTCCTAAGGATCCTCCGGTTGAGACTGGACATCTTGTTGATGAAGGTAGGAATGTGTCGGACGACTTCAAAAAAGTTCTACCTGATGATGATCTGATGGATAAGTTAGAGCCTGAGGCCGAACAAGTCTCGCATGCTGTTAATGATGTCAGGTTGACAAGGCTGCTGTTGAGCCTCAATAATAACTGGAACCGACTAAGGACTAAAATATCTTCACGACTATGAAGATTACTCAGGCCAATAATACTAAGATCAAAGTGGATAATGTGGCTGTTCCTAATACCTCAAAGAATGAAACTAGAAACAAATATGAGGGCAAAGCTTTCAAGAGATATTTACAAGGTAAATATGACGTAACCAATCTCATCAATTCGAAAAGATCCAGGGGTGTCCTCTGCTTTCGACAATGTTGTTACGACAGCTGGGAAGTTTAAAAAGAGATCGGCGGAGGCTACGGAATAGCCTGGTCGGACGCCATGAATCTCTTGTGTTGGAACTGTCGAGAGTTGGGTAGCCCTCGAGCAGTTCAATCCTTAGAACACTTTATCGTTCATCAGTCCATTAGAATTATTTTTTAAGCGAAACAAGATTACGTCAAAATTAAAGAGATGTTTTTAGGAATAAGTTAGATATGCAAGGTTGCTTTACAGTTGATCGTAGTGATAATTGTATTGGACTTATGCTACTTTGGAATAATAAAGTTGATATTAAGCTTTTGTCTTACTCTAGAATCATATTGACGTTATAATTCGAACTGCCACTGAACATTTCTCTTTCACAGGAATATATGGTCATCATATTGCAAAATTTAAGCATGTAACTTGGCGCATAATTGATACTTTCAAAGGATAGTCCCTATTACCTTGGTTATTAGGGGGCGATTTCAATGACATATCAACCTACTCCGAGAAAATTGGGGGAAGACAAAAACCTCGAGTGCAATTGGATGAATTTCGAGCTGTTCTAGATCGCAATGAGCTAGCAGATTATAGGCCATTCAAAGGATGGTTTACTTGGTTCTTTGGAAACAATGCAACTAATAGCATGGCCGAACGACTAGATCAATTTTTAATATCCCCGAATTGGCTATCTGGCCACCCTCAACTTCGTGTTCCTTCTGAGTATTTTGATTGTTCTGACCATGGCTTCATTGTTCTGAATACATCATTCGTTCACCATGGGCAAAGGCGAGTACAAAGATATGATTATTTTCAGTATGACACATACTGGTCCCATGAAAAGGTACGTGTTCACGCGTCCATAGTGCATGGAAATATACTAATGGTTTGGAAAAAAACAGAAGCAGTGGGTGAATCACAAAAAAGTTGGCAATTTAATCGCTGAAATTCTATAAAGAAACGAATTTCAAAGCTAAAGAGAACTTTAAATGATGGATTAGCTAGAAACCAACAACACATGGATCTGAACCGAATGGTTAAATCTAAGCAGGAATTGCACTCCTTACTCGATACAGGGGAAAGATATTGGGCTCAACATTTACGAGTTAATTGGTTGACTTTTGGCAATCGTAAGACAGCCTTCTTTCATGCTCGATCAACCCTACACCAAAAGAAGAATCAAATCACAGGATTATTTGATGCAAATGAGCACGGGACCGAGAAGAATGATGAAATCTCCAATATTGTGATTAGCTACTTTATGGACTTATTTGCGACATTCAATGTTCTGAGTCTAGATATTCTAGAGGATATTGACACTATGATCATGCCCACGATGAATAAAGAACTAATTAAACCTTTTACAATAACTGAGGTGATAGTTGCTTTTCAAGATATTAATCATATAAAGGCATCAGGAATTAATGGTTTGCCTGCTAGTTTCTTCAGGCAACATTGGTTACTCGTGGGTGACGATGTGGTGAGCCCATTGTTTTGAAAATCGGACTGGACCGGCCGGTTCAACCGGGAACCGTTGTCTAGTTCGGTTTAAACTAAACCGGTTGAACCGCTACTAGTGAACTGACCAGAACCGCTGAACCGTTCGAACCGGACCGGCTGAAAACCGGGAAAAACCGTCAATTTTTTTTTTTAAATTAAACCAAACGACGTCGTTTGTTAAATGAGCCAAGTCGAACTCGAGTATTGCTGAGCTCGACTCAAACTTTAAAAGTAAGCTCAACTCGACTCAAACTCACGAACTAAAAATTATCAAGTTCAACTCGAACTCGAAATATAATATTGAAACTTGAACTTGAAAAGGCTTGAACTCAAAAAAAATTTAGAAGTTCGATTGAAGCCTAAAATTCGAGCTTGATTGAAGTGAAAGAATAGTTCACTCTATGCTCACCAAAAGGCTCCATGATTTTGAATGTTAAATTACCTCTATTATTTATAAAAGTTAGTTGGGATGCTCTTCTATGTTTCTTAGCCATGTGAGATTGTTTTGTTCTCATATTTTTACTCTTTAGACTTTTGGGATGTTCTTCTATGTTTCTTAGCCATGTGAGATTGTTTTTAAAAAAAAATTAAACCAAACAATATCATTTTGTTATGATTTTTTTAGCCCCAAATTTATTTTTTAATTATAGTTATATAATTATATTTATTATTTAATATGTTTTACCTTAAATATTATGTTGTAGTTAATTTGAATCATTTTGTTTCACTTGATTTTATGGTTTTTAACTCATATATGTTATGACTTGCTTTGAATATGACTTGTGATATACAAAATTATTTTTTATTAAACATTTTTGGTATTTTTATTTAATTTTTTAAATAATTATGATGTCGTCCGGTTCTTCCGACCGGTCGGACCAGTTCGATCGGTTGAACCAGTGAACCGATAGTATGACCGGTTCGCTAACCGGTCCGGTTCTGAAAACCATGGGTGAGCCTTTGTTTAGACATACTTAATGGTCTTAAAGACATGTCCATCGTAAACGAAACTATCCTAGTGCTTATTCCTGAGGTACAAGAGATCTAGTACATGAAGTAGATACATCCTATTAGTTTATGTACCGTTATTTATAAAATTGTGTCCAAAGTACTAGTAAACCATTTAGAACCGCATCATTTATTAGTGACAATCATGTTGTTTTCCTTCTTGGAAGATTTTTGACAATATCTTGGTTGCAGATGAGCTATTACATTGCTTAAATTCATCAAAGAACGTAATTAGTAAGGGGGCTGCACTGAAGCTTGACATTGAGAAGGCATATGATAGAGTTGAGTGGCAATTCCTATGGAGTGTCATGTTAAAACTTGGATTCCATAGTAGTTTTGTTGAATTAATTATGACGTGTGCTACCACTGTCTCCTTTGTAGCTCGTGTTAATGGTTCCTTGACTAGCGCATTACTCCTAGCAGAGGACTGACCTCTTATCTCTATTTCTATTTTTTTTACGCAAGGTTGATAGGCGTTGTTCCACAAAGCTCAATGTAATGGAACTATTAAGGGCATACGAGCCTCCCAGAATGGTCCTCGTGTATCTCATCTTTTGTTCGCAGATGATAGTATGGTTTTTCTTAAAAACTCAACTTCTAAAAACTAATAACATTAAAGCGATTCTAAATCTCTATGTTGGTTCTTCCGGGCAAAGGATTAACTTGTCGAAGTTTGTCATTTATTTTAGTCCGAAGACAATTCCAGAACACCGAACACTACTATCAAACATCTCTGGTATACAAGAAGTGGAATCTCTTGGACATTATTTAGGGTTACCACTTCATATTGGTAAAAATAAAACACGAATATTCGGATATTTACGAGACAAAGTCTTGACAAGAGTAACCGGATGGACACAGAGGCTCCTATCTTACGGAGGTCGATAGGTATTTCTTAAAGCTGTGGCCTAAGCCTTGCCCCAATATGTCATGTCTTGTTATCTATTATCGAAACATCTTTTGAATGAGATTATTGGGATTATGCGTCAATTTTGGTGGACAGGGAAAATTTCTGAGAGAGGTTGGCCCCTAATTGCTTGGAATAAAATTTGTAAATCGAAGCGAGTGGGTGGACTAGGATTCTGCGATTTTCGATCCTTTAATTTTGCTATGTTAGGTAAACAAATATAGAGTCTTATTAAGGAGCCGGACTCATTTTTCGCTCTTGTACTTCATGCAAGTATTATCCTGGTAGAGATATCCTACACGCTAAAATAAGAGATAGGAGTTCATATGCATGGAAGAGTCTTTATAAGACCTTACAAGTCCTTTTGACTGCATTATTTTGGCGGGTTGGCTGTAACAGTCCTATATGATTAGATTATTTCAGGATAACCAAGGTGGTATAAAGATGCTCAAACTTGAAGGTACCTACAACACTATAAGACATATGCACGTGCAATGCAGGGACTTCATGCACAGGGACCAACCATGCTGGGATCGAGACAAGGTAATGGCTTTCTTCTCTGGCCAAGAAGCTGACATGATACTGCAGACTCTGATAGCACCATGCTTCAAAGATTGTATTGCATGGGGAAACCACATCTCGGGAGTGTATTCTGTCCAATCTGCATATTAGTGGCTTCAGAAACCATCCCATACCTCGGAAGTAATTCCCAAACTCTAGAAGACCAATGCCAAATTGAAAGTGCTTCATAAGGTACATATTTTTGCTAATTTTGTGATTAATTACTCATTGATTAGTTATTTTAAGTTGTTAATTTAGACCTTTTCGTTCATTTTCAATGCAGGACAGTAAATTCAAAATGTAATGCTAAAACTGATAAAATTCTGCAATTTTTGATTTTCTAGAATCATGACTGGATTAGTGGGCATGACGCATCTGACATGACATCTAGTCAGTAGCTTCTAGAAGGTCCAGTCAGCAGCTTGGTGGAAACATGAGACTCAACCGCATTTTCAAATTTAAATTAGGATTTATTTTTAATTTTAGGAATCATCTTTAAGTTTGAATGTAATCTTTTAGGGTTTTTGAGGACTATAAATATCCAAATGGGGTAAACCTCAATTCATCATTGAGATCATTTGCATGACTCAATTCCTAACGTGAGAATTGAAAAGCACCTCATACCCTTTCGGGTTAAATTCTCAATTTTGTGTAAACTAGACTAGCAATCGGTCTTTCTTAAATCAAAACTCTTTCACTTCAAAAATAGATTTTGGCTTGGATGTTGTGATGGTTTAACGTTGGGATAATAGAATCAATTGATTCGAATTCCCTTAAACACACTTAGTGATGGCACGCTAAGGGAAATTGGGATCAAGTTAGACTCTCGTAGAGAAAACATAATTCGAGTCGGGTTTTTCCAAGCGCTTTTAAACTGTTTTGAGTTAACAACGATAGTCAAAGTTAATCCGAACAATGATTGTGATTCCTAAAATAGATTTGGGAAAATCAATCACCAAAGAGAAAAATGACTACAAGGATTGAACTTTGCGGACTCAAACCAACATTTAGACGGAGGAAAATCCTATTCAAGGATCGATTGAAATTTGAGGCCGAGTGAAAGCCTAAGGCTATTTTTAATCATCTTGAGTTTTTCATAAGTTTCTTTTAATATTTATATTTCTTTATAATCTTTCAAACCCCCCATTTTTACTTTTATTTGTTATTATTCGCCTAGTTCAAAGATAAAAAAACAACTAATTTAGAATCTTCCTTAGTCCCTGCGGATCGATCCTTACTCTCCCTATTACTATTTTTATTTATTTCTTTTGAGATTAAGAAATTTATTTGACATCAAAACGATGTGTTGCCAGTAACCCCTAGACCCAACCTATGCATTACGACCAGATCTAATGGATTACAAAATTTTTTTACAAAAATAATTTTCATACTTTAAATTCAAAACCTCTTTAAAAACATAGTTATAATGATAAAACCCATAACTGATGTCAATAAAAACCATACGCTAGAGGTTATATAAAATACATCATTAAACAAATATCATTGGAAAATACATCATAAGATTAGTATATCAAAACATAGGCACATGTCACCAAAAGATAGACAATTTGGAAGATTGAAATATTACAACAAAATATATTATACAGAATGTGTCGATCCTTCAAGTGTCAGGTCTGGTGTACCTATCCAAAATAATTTAAAAGGGAAAACGAAGGGGGAGTGAACTAGGGAGCTCAGCGTGTTCCAATACATGCAGAATAAAACATACTGATACATTTCAAATAATATTCCAGAAATCACAGAGTAAAAGATGACAATAAAGTTTATTTAGAACAGATTATCCTCCACACGTACACCAAATATACCACAGAATATGCATCAATAAGGACTTACCCTAGACCCCTTGGATCAAGGGGTCCAATATGGAAGACCAGAATAGAAAGGAATTACCAGCTAGTTAAACCTCAAAGTCTCCCGACACCTACCCAGACAATACCCTAATAAAACAATTTCAGACAACACCAGTAAAATCATAGATCATAAATCAGACATTTTACAGTAACAGTAATCTAGAGAAAAAGTACCAGACAATAAAAAATTTCATATCAGTAAAATCTGAACTCGGGAAAATCAGTAAATAGAATCATGCTTTCAAAATCAATTAAAACAAGTATGTGCACATGGTAGTTCATATATATATTTTAAACAGATAAATATAACACACAAGGAACACACCTTGCGAAAATGGTCAATCAGAGAGATCTACTGGGCACCGATCTTGCTACGAACGAAAGCAGCACACGATCTTAAATCGAATCATAACAGGGTTACTATCTGAGTAATATACTGAATAGGGTATTTAATAGGGTTTCAGAACCATACGAGAAATCACGACTCATGCGGTCAGACGAATCGAGAGGAGTTGGGTCGAGTAGATGTACGGTTAGGTGAATCATGGGTACTTATCATAACCAAAATCATCCATCATTCATTGCCTTTTTCCTTATTTTTCCTTAACCAATTTAATTAAAATAACTATGCAAATTCAGGTTCAAGGGTCAATTAGGAGGCTTTCGAGTTAGAATTTGACGAAACTTACTTTGGATTCGGGCTCAGAACGTCGAAAACATAAAATATGATTTTTTTTTTGAAAAAGTTAACTTTTTGGTCAAAGTCAACGGGTCTGTCAACGGTCAATAGGTCTGGTCAACAATCAAGTTAATGGTCCAAGTCAATGGGTTGAATCGGTCTGAGTTGACTTGGTCAACGTATACAAACTCGTAACGAGTTGACCGATATCTAGAAGGTTCGGTCAGCAAATAAGCCCCACGCGCGATACAGGTGTGTGACGGCGTATGCAGAGGTCGACGGGGATAGGGACGACAACTGATCACTCCCAAAGGTACCAAACACCAAAATCAACCAAGACTAGATAAAAAATCAAGCAACAATCCAGCCAAACATTGATGAAAAATTAAATAAAAAAATTTAAGGCTTACCCAACGACGGACAATGAAAGCGACAGTTGGGGAGGATACAACGATCGGGTCTTGGTCAGAACTAAGCTAGGAACCAGATGGCGGAGGCGGCGAGGCCAACGAACGACGGGATCGATCGAAAATCGTCGAAACAATGCTGAGGCTTTTATGTTTTTCGATGAGATTTCGAACGCTTCAACCAAGCGAACGACGACATTTCACACAGCGAGGTCGGCTAGAATTTGGTTGGAGGAGTGAGGGGACTTTAACGGTGGTGACAATGAGATAAATCGACGACAGAATCGATGAGAATCGAAGAAAATAACGATGAGAGTTAAGGTGCTCGATGGGTCTTCAAATGGCTATTCACGGCAGCTGATGAACTTTTGGTCTAACGGTGGCGGTGATCACTCCGATGAGGGCGGTGTCGGCCACGGCTAACTAGACGGCGGTGGATCGGTGAGGGCAGTAGGGTAAAGATTTTGGGAATTATAATTTTAGGGTTTGATTCAAACCTAATTTAGAGAAGATGGATTTTGGGGATTTAAAATCCCAATTGATATCTTAAAAAATATATTTTTACCCTATTCTGGCACAAATAGTGCCCTAGCCTAATAGCTATGGCATGGTCTCTCATCTTCTGTTGGTCACGGTTTCAAATCGTGTCAGCCACATTATTTTTCTTTGTTAACCAACAATGGTTAAATTAGTGAATAGGTCCCTGAATTTTTAGGAAAATCTAAAAATTGATCTAAAACTTTGAAAACTCACAAATTGATCCCTAATATTAATTAATTTAAAATCCAATTAAGATTATTAATGTTACCCAAAATTTTCAGGGTGTGATTGTAATACCCCAAAAAAATTAACCAGTGACTAAAATGTAAGTTTTGAAAGTTTAGTGGCTAAAGTATAAACTTTGAAAAATGTAGTGACTGAAATTTGTAATTTTTAAAAGTTATATATATTTTAGGCCTGTAAATGAAAAGTTTGGATTAAAACAGAGATTTTAGTGGGGATCATATTTTTTGTACGGGAATTGTGATAAAAAATATAAAGCAGTAAATTTCGGTATTGAAATCAGATAATCGGATCGAACCAGAATTTTACTAAAATTTAAAGGATGCTATAAAGGTTGGAAATATTATTTATATATTTTAGAAAAGTGAAATTTAACATGGATCAATGGAATTAAAGTCGATTTTCCATGTTAAGCCAAAATTTTGGAATTAGGTGACTAAATTGCAAATTTCAAAAATTACAAGGACAAACATGAAAAATTAGAATTCAGATATTTTCTGAATTTAATGAGGTAAGTGATGATGCCATAAGTGGCATGGATGAAATTATTAAGTTTTATTAAGGGCAAAATGGTAAAGTGGATTAAATGAATTTAATATTCATTTATATTATATAATGACATGTGTATTAAGGGATAAGGTCTAGCAAATTGAAGAAAATTCCAGTTTCTTCTTTCTCCGGCAGCCGTGAGACTCAAATTACAAGGTAAGAGGATTTTCTTTTAAATTTTTGGTTCATTTTATTAGAATTTTAAGTTAGGCTATTAAAGAAAAAATAACCTACATGAGTTTCTCTTTCATTTGGCATAAAAATTTTCATGTTTTATGCTCAAGTTGGTAAGATATTGATGAAGGGGAAGTGTGATTTTTATGATTAAATATTGATTCTTGATATTAGAAGTGTTGTAAGAATTGATGAAGAACCTAAGGATCCAAATTAATGAAAACAGTTTAGATTTTGAATTTGGCAGTGAGTTTGACAATTCACCAGAAATTCTATAAAAATTATTTGGAGGTGATTTTTATATATTATGTTCTTATATCAATATAGTTTTGTTTAAAATAAACGGGGATCAATTTCAAGGTGTATAAAAAAAGATATGAATTTTAACCGAAGAAAGGTCAGAAAAACGGGCAGCAGATTCTGCATAAAACAGATTTTGTTAGTCAACTTTGAAAATTCACCATAAATTGTACAGATTGAATTAGAAGGATTTATTTATATGGATAGATTCGTATTCGAGTCTAGTTTTCAATGAAATAAACGGAATTAAATTTCAGTGAGTGTATCAATACAGAATATTGATTCTTTAAAGGTAGTGCAAGTTGTCTGAATATAGAAATTTTAGAATTTAAGTTGAAATGGATTAGAAGATGAAGAGTAATTTTTAAATGTAAAAGTACCATTTGGGTGAGTTAGAATAATTATGGAAAGTGTGTTGATTTTGTAGTTTAAGTATTAAGTTGGGATTGAATTTCAAGTTTATCAAGTTGTAAGGTTGAAATTGAAAAGCCTAAGAAAGTTTAGGATGAAATTGTAAGCATTTGAGTGTTGAATTATTGATTTGAACTTTTATTTTAGTGGCTGGAAATTATATATATTTGATGGGAAATAATCATAATAGTGAAGAGCTATTATGAAATTAAAGGAAAAGTTGAGTTGAATTCCAGGAAGAATTTAAAATATGTGGTTAGATTTTATAATTCGTAAAAGTTGAAGAATCATGCTGAAAATAATTATTTATGGAATTGAATAAGTGTTTTGATAAGTTTGAAGTTATAATGGAGTTATGAGTTTGGTTGTTATCGATTTAGTTATCGATTTTTACTATATAGATTTTCAAATGTTAAAACGAGCTTATATTAGTACGATACTAATATGTAGTTCGAACAATTTTTTTTTATAATTTGGTATTGTCAGACTACGTTAAATCTAGCAATCCGAACGATTCGAAAGGAAAGGATAAAGCTCGTGACTAGGATTATTATATACAAGTTCTGTAGTGAGGCAAAGGTGAGTGCAATTTATTTATTTAATTATTTTGATCGAGGACGACTTGCTATAAGGCAACCTCACCTTATTTATTTCAAAGATATGAATTATGTTTTGATTATTAAATTATATCCATAATTTCTTTAATAAGTTTTATGAAAGTTTTTGGACATGAACTGTCCATGTCACATTTTAAGAATGTGAATTAAATATATTTTCGACTCTGATATGATGTTTATCAAATGGTTAAGAAATTAACTAAAAGCCCACTGTATGTTATATTGAGAGTCAAAGGTACAATTGGCATGTCATGAGGTGGAGTGAATATCTGTTCTGATTTTGATATACTGTGGTGTACCGGAGTGTACACTAGTATTTATATATTCTGATCTGAATGCACCTGGTGTGCATATTGTTATTTCTGTTATGAGAGCACTGTGTGTGCTTATCTGTTCCGACTGATGATCTGATATCTGTATTGCGCACACTCGTCTGACTCACGTATCTTATATTCTCTTAAAATATACTTTGGGCTATAAAAATGAAATAAGAAAGTTCTGAAAAGTGTCTGACTACAAAGAATTATGAATTGATTATTCTATCTGATCTGATTATTTATGATCTTGTGAAAATTATCAGATGATTATTTTCAGGTTTATTATAAAGTTCAACATGAGATATCTGGTTTGAATGTTTTGAAGAATTTCAGTCTGTTTTATTTTAATGATTTTATATATTTTGATATTTTATTTAATTATTCTCTCCTTTAGTATTACTGCCTCACTAAGTTATACTTAGCGCGTGATGATTTTCATGCGTAGGTTCTAATAAGGATAAGTACGATCAGTAAGGAGCTATCAGAGCATCTTTTGGAAAGACATACATATCATCAGTATCAGTAAGACATCTATGATGTTTCTTTTGACTTATAGTGGCATGTATAATTATGTCAATAGTTTCTAATTATCGTATTTATTTTAAATAAATTGTAATAGTAAACTAGAACTATTTTAGTTTATTTTACTTAGTTTATTTTTATTGGTAACTATGCATGACAAGAATTTATTACATTTTTATATTTTTAAAAGGTTTTATGAAAAGACATGGTTTAGTAAAATTACTGAATAAATAATGATTTTATTTTTCTGTAATAAAGAAATAAATTATAATCTGAAATATACTTTAAAATAGATTTTTAAAGTTAGAACAAGAGTATTTTCAAAGAAACAAATTTTTACGGAAATTGTAGTTCAGTAAATGTTTTCAGTTTGATGTGACATCTTTAACTCATATATCGAGATATATACGGGTTAAGGGTGTTACATTTATTGGTATCAGAGCTACAGATTTAGCCGATTCTCGGCCAAAATCGAGCCTATAATATGTCGAAAATATACATATGCCACTAGGATGTCAAAATTACTGATATGATATGGTATGATGATTTTATTTATGATGCTGCTCCTTACTAACGTAAATTTGTGCTTTTGTTTATATGTCGGGTTCGGAAGGCATAAGATAGGCTACCGAACAAGAGGTTCCCGAGGGAACTGGTAGTGGGAGTAGTAACGAAGTAGAGCACGTACCTCAATGTCAGGGAGAGCATGTACATCAAGGAGTACCCGCTCCAGATCAAGGAACTTTCTTACAAGCTCTAGACGCTATACTGGCCCGATATCAGCCGGCAGCAGCACCTCCTCCTCCTCCGCCTCCACCTCTTCCTCCAGTTCCGAGAATATCGGTTCCAAAAGAATTAAAAAGCTTAGGAGCTGTAGAATTTAAAGGCGAAGCAAACGAAGGCCCAGTAGAAGCAGATATGTGGTTGAATGATGTGAAAATAATGTTGGACAGCCTTCACTGTTCCGATGATGAAAGATTGGAGGGAGTAGTTTCATTATTACGAGGTCAGGCTCGTATATGGTGGACGAACGTGACGAAACGTGTTCCTCCAGATCAGATCATATGGCGGTTTTTCTTAGAAGCATTTCAGAAGAAGTATATTGGAGAGCAATTTATTACTTAGATGAAGCATGATTTCTTTAATCTGATTTAGGGTGGTAAATCAGTGTACGATTATGAATGTGAGCTTAATAAACTTGCTCGATATGCCTCAGAGATGATTCCCACTGAAAGAGACATATGTCATAAATTTATTCGAGGTCTCCGTCCCAGACTCAAGGAGCTTCTGTTGGCTGCGAACTTGACCACTTTTCAGGAAATAGTGAACAAAGAAAAAGATTTGGAAATGGCATAAAATAAGAATTTTCTGATAGAGCAGAGACGACAGTCTAAAAGATCCGGAGCATCATCATCTTTTCAGTCTAAAAGAGGTCGAGGTTCCGATTATCGATATCAAAATAAAACTGAAAGTGGTGCTTCTAGTCGTAAAAGATTTGAGGCAAAAGAAAAAGGCCGACAGACTCAGATGACAGTTTCAGGAGCCAGTAGATCAACTCGATCACAGGATCAGATATTTCCATGTCAGTATTGCGGTAAAAATCACCCTGGAGTTTGTAGAATGAAGACTGGAGCTTGTTTCCGTTGTGGAGATACCAATCACTTTGTCAGAGATTGCCCTTTAATTGGGGAGAGATCAGTGCAGACAGAAAGGTCTGTAGCAGTATCTCAGAGAGGCGGTAGAGGCAGAGGTAGAGGGAGGGGGTACTCTGAGACAGCCTCTCAGTCCGACGTTCGTGCTCCAGCGAGAATTTATAAATCAAGACTAATGATGATCGTGACGACCCAGAGATCATAGCAGGTACTTTCTATCTTTATGATGAGCCTGTATTTGTTTTGATTGATCCGGGTTCTACGCGTTCCTATGTTAGTTCGGAATTAGTTAAAAATAAGAATATTCCGTTAGAACCCATCAATAGTGATATGATAGATATAAATCCACTGGGTCATAGTGCTAGAGTCACAAGGATTAACAGAAATTGTCTGCTAAAGATTCAAGGGGTTATATTCCCTGCGAATCTTTTGGAGTTACCGTTTGATGAGTTTGAGATTATATTGGGCATGGATTGGTTATCTCGGCATTATGGTTGGGTAGATTGTCGCATGAAGCGATTATTTATAAAGGATGCAGAGGGTACCGAGATAATATTAATTGGAGAAAAAACGGGGTCTTTGCCTAATGTAATATCAGCCTTTACGGCAATGAAAATGATGGAAAAAGGTTGCACAGCTTTCTTAGCAAATGTGCTCGATACCCGGACATCTGAAATTCGATTAGAGAATATTCCGACAGTTCGAGAATTTTCAGATGTATTTCCTGATAATTTACTCGGATTACCTCCTGATCGAGAAGTGGAGTTTAAAATTAAAGTTTTCTCGGGTACATCTCCTATTTCAATGGCTCCATATAGGATGGCTCCAACGGAACTCAGAGAACTAAAGGCGCAATTACAGGAGCTATTAGATCGAGGTTTTATTAGACCGAGTATATCTCCTTGGGGTGCACCAGTACTTTTTGTTAAAAAGAAAGATGGCTCAATGCGATTATGTATAGATTATCGTAAACTGAATAAGGTGACGGTGAAGAATAAATACCCTCTTCCGAGGATCGATGATATGTTTGATCAGCTCAAGGGTGCTTCAGTATTTTTAAAAATTGATCTTCGATCAGGGTATCATCAGCTAAAGATAAAAGAGGAAGATATTCCAAAGACGACTTTCAGAACTCGATATGGTCATTATGAGTTTGTTGTAATGACATTTGGACTAACCAATGCTCCAGCAGCATTTATGGATTTGATGAATCGAGTCTTTCAGTCGTATTTGGATCAATTTGTGGTTGTGTTTATTGATGATATTTTGGTGTATTCTAAGAATATGGAAGAACACGACACACATCTTCGTATCGTACTTCAGACATTACGAGATAAAAAGTTATATGCTAAATTATCAAAATGTGAATTTTGGCTGTCAGAGGTCGCCTTTCTGGGCCACGTGATTTCAACAGAAGGAATTAGAGTAGATCCTAAGAAAGTACAAGGTGTAGTAGAGTGGAAACCTCCGAAAAATGTTTTTAAAGTCCGAAGTTTCTTGGGGTTAGCTGGATATTATCAGAGATTTGTGAAGAATTTTTCAATAATTGCATCTCCACTTACCAAACTACTTCGAAAGGATGTACCATTCGTTTGGAATGAAAAGTGTCAAGAAAGTTTTGAGAAGCTTAAAAAGATTCTGACTGAGGCACCGATATTAGTACAGCCAGAGTCAGGAAAAGATTATGTAATCTACAGTGATGCATCCCATAATGGTTTGGGATGTGTTTTAATGCAAGAAGGTAAAGTAGTAGCCTATGCTTCAAGGCAGTTAAAGACGCACGAACGGAATTATCCGACACATGATTTGGAGCTAGCAGTTATAGTGTTTGCTCTAAAAATATGGCGCCACTATTTATATGGTGAGCGATGTTATATTTATACAGATCATAAGAGTTTAAAATATTTGCTCACTCAGAAAGACTTAAATCTAAGACAAAGAAGATGGATTGAGCTTCTCAAAGACTATGATAAGATTATTGATTATCATCCTGGGAAGGCTAATGTGGTAGCTGACGCACTTAGCCGAAAAACCTTTGCTGCTATGAGAGCGTTAGATGCACGACTATCAATGGAAGATGATGGTGCATTGATTGAAGAATTGAGATTGAGACCCGCCCTATTGGATCGTATCAAGGATCTTCAGAATAAAGATAAGAAGTGTTTAGATAAAATGAAACAAGCAAATAAAGGAGAAATGACAGATTTTGAAATTAAGTCTGATGGACGTTTGTATTATCGGAATCGAATCTACATACCCGATGATGAAGAACTGAAGAAAGATCTTCTTTCTGAAGCTCATTATAGTCCTTTGACTATGCATCCAGGAGGAAACAAAATGTATCAAGATTTAAAGAGTCGGTATTTGTGGGCAGGTATGAAAAGAGCTATCACTGAGTTTGTTTCTAAATGTCTAACCTGTCAGCAGGTAAAAGCAGAACACCAAGTACCTTCGGGGTTGTTACAACCTATCTCAATTCCTCGATGAAAATGGGAACGAGTTACCATGGATTTTTTGACAGGTTTACCTTTGACACCTAGTAAGAAAGATTCGATATGGGTGATAGTGGATAGATTGACAAAGACATCACACTTTATCCCAGTTCGAGAAGATTATTCTATGAACAAGTATGCTGAGTTATATATCAGAGAAATTGTACGACTTCATGGAGTACCCATTTCGATAGTTTCCGATAGAGATCCGAGATTCACTTCGAGAGTTTGGAAGTCTTTGCATGAGGCATTGGGAACCAGACTAAATTTCAGCACATCTTATCATCCTCAGGCAGATGGTCAATCTGAAAGAACTATTCAGATACTTGAAGACATGCTAAGGGTGTGTGTTATTGATTTTAAAGGATTGTGGGAAAAGTATTTGCCTTTAGCAGAGTTTGCTTATAATAACAGTTATCAATCAAGTATCAAAATGGCTCTTTTTGAAGCGTTGTATGGAAGAAAATGTCGAACACCACTGAATTGGTACGAATTAAAAGATCGAGATATAATTGCTCCAGATCTAATTAAGGAGATGGAAGACAAAGTGAAAGTAATCTAAGACAATCTCAAGATAGCAGCTGATAGACATAAATCTTATGCTGATTTAAAAAGAAAAGAGATTGAATATCAAGTGGGTGATAAGGTATTTCTTAAGGTGTCACATTGGAAAAAGATTATAAGATTTGGACGAAAAGGGAAATTGAGTCCAAGATTTATCGGGCCATACGAGATTGTAAAGAGAGTTGGACCACTAGCTTATCAGTTGGCGTTACCTCCAGAGATGGACAAGATTCATAATGTATTTCATGTATCAATGCTTCAAAGATATCGATCAGATCCTTCACATGTAGTTACACGGGAGGAAATTGAGATTCAACCAGATTTATCATACGAAGAGGAGCCAGTAAAGATTTTAGCACATGAAGTCAAAGAATTAAGAAATAAGACGATTCCATTAGTAAAAGTACTTTGACGAAACCATAAAGTTGAGGAATCAACTTGGGAACGAGAAGAAGACATGAAGAAAAAGTTTCCTCATCTATTTAATTCAGGTATGTAAATATATATGGAAAATTTGAGGACGAATTTTATTTAAGGGGGGAGGAATTGTAATACCCAAAAAAAAATTAACCAGTGACTAAAATGTAAGTTTTGAAAGTTTAGTGGCTAAAGTATAAACTTTGAAAAATATAGGGACTGAAATTTATAATTTTTTAAAGTTATATATATTTTATGCCTGTAAATGAAAAGTTTGGATTAAAACAGAGATTTTAGTGGGGATCATTTTTTGTACGGGAATTGTGATAAAAGATATAAAGCAGTAAATTTCGGTATTGAAATCAGATAATCGGATCAAACCGGAATTTTACGAAAATTTGAAGGATGCTATAAAGGTTGGAAATATTATTTATATATTTTAGAAAAGTGAAATTTAACATGGATCAATGGAATTAAAGTCGATTTTCCATGTTAAGCCAAAATTTTGGAATTAGGCGACTAAATTGCAAATTTCAAAAATTACAAGGACAAACATGAAAAATTAGAATTTAGATATTTTCTGAATTTGATGAGGTAAGTGATGATGCCATAAGTGGCATGGATGAAATTATTAAGTTTTAGTAAGGGCAAAATGGTAAAGTGGATTAAATGAATTTAATATTCATTTATATTATATAATGACATGTATATTAAGGGATAAGGTCTAGCAAATTGAAGAAAATTTCAGTTTCTTCTTTCTCCAGCAGCCGTGAGACTCAAATTACAAGGTGAGAGGATTTTCTTTTAAATTTTTGGTTCATTTTATTAGAATTTTAAGTTAGGCTATTAAAGATAAAATAACCTACATGAATTTCTCTTTCATTTGGCATAAAAATTTTCATGTTTTATGCTCAAGTTGGTAAGATATTGATGAAGGGGAAGTGTGATTTTTATGATTAAAGATTGATTCTTGATATTAGAAGTGTTGTAAGAATTGATGAAGAACCTAAGGATGCAAATTAATGAAAACAGTTTAGATTTTGAATTTGGCAGTGAGTTTGACAATTCACCATAAATTCTATAAAAATTATTTGGAGGTGATTTTTATATATTATGTTCTTATATCAATATAGTTTTGTTTAAAACGAACGGGGATCAATTTCAAGGTGTATAAAAAAATATATGAATTTTTAACCGAAGAAAGGTCAGAAAAACGGGCAGCAGATTCTGCATAAAACAGATTTTGTTAGTCAACTTTGAAAATTCACCATAAATTGTACAGATTGAATTAGAAGGAGTTATTTATGTGGATAGATTCGTATTCGAGTATAGTTTTCAACGGAATAAACGGAATTAAATTTCAGTGAGTGTATCAATACAAAATATTGATTCTTTAAAGGTAGTGCAAGTTGTCTGAATATAGAAATTTTAGAATTTAAGTTGAAATGGATTAGAAGATGAAGAGTAATTTTTAAATGTAAAAGTACCATTTGGGTGAGTTAGAATAATTCTGGAAAGTGTGCTGATTTTGTAGTTTAAGTATTATGTTGGGATTGAATTTCAAGTTTATCAAGTTGTAAGGTTGAAATTGAAAAGCCTAAGAAAGTTTAGGATGAAATTGTAAGCATTTGAGTGTTGAATTATTGATTTGAACTTTTATTTTAGTTGCTGGAAATTTTATATATTTGATGGGAAATAATCATAATAGTGAAGAGCTATTATGAAATTAAAGGAAAAGTTGAGTTGAATTCTAGGAAGAATTTAAAATATGTGGTTAGATTTTATAATTCGTAAAATTTGAAGAATCATGCTGAAAATAATTATTTATGGAATTGAATAAGTGTTTCGATAAGTTTGAAGTTATAATGGAGTTATGAGTTTGGTTGTTATCGATTTAGTTATCGATTTTACTATATAGATTTTCAAATGTTAAAACGAGCTTATATTAGTACGATACTAATATGTAGTTCGAACATTTTTTTTTTATAATTTGGTATTGTTAGACTACGTTAAATCTAGCAATCCGAACGATTGAAAGGAAAGGACAAAGCTCGTGACTAGGATTATTATATACAAGTTCTGTAGTGAGGCAAATGTGAGTGCAATTTATTTATTTAATTATTTTGATCGAGGACGACTTGCGATAAGTCAACCTCACCTTATTTATTTCAAAGATATGAATTATGTTTTGATTATTAAATTATATCCATAATTTCTTTAATAAGTTTTATGAAAGTTTTTGGACATGAACTGTCTATGTCACATTTTAAGAATGTGAATTAAATATATTTTCGACTCTGATATGATGTTTATCAAATGGTTAAGAAATGAACTAAAAGCCTACTGTATGTTATATTGAGAGTCAAAGGTACAATTGACATGTCATGAGGTGGAGTGATTATCTGTTCTGATTTTGATATACTGTGGTGTACCGGAGTGTACACTAGTTTATATATATTATGATCTGAATGCACCTGGTGTGCATATTGTTATTTCTGTTGTGAGAGCACTGTGTGTGCTTATCTATTCCGACTGATGATCTGATATCTGTATTGCGCACACTCGTCTGACTCACGTATCTTATATTCTCTTAAAATATACTTTGGGCTATAAAAATGAAATAAGAAAGTTCTTAAAAGTGTCTGACTACAAAGAATTATGAATTGATTATTCTATCTGATTTGATTATTTATGATCTTGTGAAAATTATCAGATGATTATTTTCAGGTTTATTATAAAGTTTAACATGAGATATCTAGTTTGAATGTTCTGAAGAATTTCAGTCTGTTTTATTTTAATGATTTTATATATTTTGATATTTTATTTAATTATTCTCACCTTTAGTATTACTACCTCACTAAGTTATACTTAGCGCGTGATGATTTTCATGCGTAGGTTCTAATAAGGATAAGTACGATCAGTAAGGAGCTATCGGTGTATCTTTTGGAAAGACATACATATCATCAGTATCAGTAAGACATCTGTGATGTTTCTTTTGACTTATTGTGGCATGTATAATTATGTCATTAGTTTCTAATTATTGTATTTATTTTAAATAAATTGTAATAGTAAACTAGAACTATTTTAGTTTATTTTACTTAGTTTAGTTTTATTAGTAATTATGCATGACAAGAATTTATTACATTTTTATGTTTTTAAAAGGTTTTACGAAAAGACATGGTTTAGTAAAATTACTGAATAAATAATGATTTTATTTTTCTGTAATAAAGAAATAAATTATAATCTGAAATATACTTTAAAATAGATTTTTAAAGTTAGAACAAGAGTATTTTCAAAGAAACATTTTTTTACGAAAATTTTAGTTCAATAAATATTTTCAGTTTAATATGACATCTTTAACTCGTATATCGAAATATATACGGGTTAAGGGTGTTATAGTGATAGTTGTGGATATGTTCAACAATGAGACTGGTGATGATTCTGCCATCGATGTTCACATGTGGCCCATTCGTACCAATTGTACTAAATTTAATAGTTGTATTATGAGTTATGTTAGTAGAGAGACGAATCATATGGCTCATGGATTGGCTAAAGGAGCACTTGACTTTAATGTTTCCTTTTTCTTTGGATTGGAGTATCCTGAGTTCGTTGCTCATGATGTAAAGAACGATATGTTACCATCTTGTATAAGACTTAGTCTTGGGTTGGTAGAAGAGGATTTTATTGAGGCCCATAAAAATTTTTAAAAAATAAAAATAAAGGAATAAATATGTATTACATTCGTCTCATAAAAGTTGTCTATTATTAACTTTTTAAAAGTTAAAATTTTTTAACTTTGATTATGATTATTTTAAATATTTTTAAAATTAAATTTTATAAAATATATATTTAAAAGCTGGTTGATTGAAAGTTTTTAATATATTTTATATTTGTATCAATAATAAATTTGAAATAATAATGAGTTACAATTATAAAAATTTAATAAAAAATTAATAATAGATAAATTTAATGTACATTATTATTTTGGGTTAACTATATGGAAAATCACTAACATTTATATTTTGTCCACTTTTGGTCACTGATTTTAAAACACATAAGATATAATCACTTTCATTTTTTTAAGTAAGATATAGTCACCCCAAGTTAACTGTCGTTAACATTAGTTAAATATTTTGATATCATCACACATTTGGTCTATGTTATTTATATATTCTCTCACTTTAGTCATACTTTTAATAAATTAAAATAAATTTAATTCTCTAATCGAATGATGCCACATGTCATGCCATGTAGGAGTAAGTGTTCGATCAAGCCGAGTCGAGTCAAAAAGTGTGAGTTATTCGAGTTGACGAGTCATATTTTTACAACTCGAAGTTGACTTGAAATTTTTTAGAGTCGATTCGAGTCAAATATTCGAGTTTCAATTTAAATTTAATTATAAATATTTATTATATTATGATATTATTTGATTCCAATTTAAATGATCTTTTATAACCATAAACAATACATGTGTATTTCTTTATATTTTTTCATATGTGATATGCATTTATGATACATAGTCGAGGGACTTAACTCAAACTTGAAAATCAATCCACTAATTACTAAAATTTTTGAGTTATTCGAGTTGTATTTTACAACTCGAATTGAACTTGAATTTTTTTCGAGCCGACTTGAGTTTATGAAATTAAAACTTGAAGCTAATTCGAGTCAAGTTTTTAAGAGCCAAGTCTAAAAAAATCGATTCTTTGAGTCAAGTTGAATTTTGCTCACCTCTAATACCACGTGTCACCATTCAGTTGAAGGATTAACTCTATTTAATTTAATATATTTATTTACACCAATCAAAGAGTGACATGTGTCACCCTTTGATTGAAAGAAAACAAAGAAAAGCAAATTTGGAGAATATTTTATTTAAAAGTATTTTATTTTTATTTTCGTTTAAAAATATATTTTTATGTTAACATTTATTTAAAAGTATGACTAAATTAAGAGAATATGTAAATAACAGTGACCAAATGTGTGGTTATACCAACTATCACGTCACATATCCTGTTAATTGTTAATAGCAGTTAATCCGTAATGACCACGACTTAATTAAATAAAAACGAAAATGACTACATCTTAATTAAATAAAAACGAAAGTGACCATGTTTTATATTTTTTGAAATCAGTGATTAAAAGTGGACAAAATATAAAAGTAATTGATTTTTCATGTACTTAACCCTATTATTTTCTATATCTAAAATGTATACCGTACACTACTTTTTAGATCAAATGGCTTTGAGACGAAATAGTATTCTTGTTTGCCGCTTCGGGAATCAAGTCTAAAAAGGGCAAACTACACAGATCTTCACTCAACTTTATTCTCTCTCCTAGTTTGATCATTCAAGTTTAAAAATTTCAATTTAATAACTACACTTTATTCATTGAATTTATTTAGTCACACCCCGTTAGTTTATTAACAGAATGATGATGTAACATTTTAACTCAACTTTTTGACTTTTCAACTTTTTAATTTTCCATTTATTTGTTCATTCCAACGTCACTGGTGTCCACTGCTCTCACCATTTTTTCGCACTCCTCTAATCTGCTACTTTCACTATTGGAAATGCACTTCCAGCAGCCTTAATTTACAGTTCCACCAACTCCTCCGCCTATAATCTGGAAAAATAAAACGATTTAGGATTGTTTGTAAAATTATAAAATCATTTTCATTGATTCATATGATTGCTTTATTGTAGTAGACTTTCTCAAATTTGAATTACAAGCGGTACGGGGAAAGTTTAAAAATTCTACGTTGGAGTATGGAGATAAAATTATAAAATCTCGAAAGGGTCAAAACTGAAAGCTCAAATATATTTAACTGCTTATTGATAACAATACAAAGCTAGTTTACAATGGAGGCTGAGATGTATAATATGATGAAGAAAACATTAAAAAAGTTGGAGAAATAAGCACCTATTGATGTGGATGAAGCATCAAATTAAACAAATACATAAGAAGCTAACTACTATGACAACATCCAGGTTGACAGGTGCTCGATTTACCTGTTAGAACCAAACCATAAATAAATATGTAATCAAACCAAGATCTAATCATGTCAAATCATCAAGAATAAAATAAATACTAGATGTGGAAGCATACCTAAATTAATTGATAGGTTGCAATCCTTGAATATTTCTTTGGTTGTGATATTCCAAGAAGATAGAGTTCTCTTAAGTATAAACTCTCTGACGTGGATAAGAGTAAATATGAGACTGTCTATTTCTTGGGGACCATAACCCCTTTATATAGTTGATTTATGAATAAATTATTGTTTTTACTTATAACTCTCCCTCTCATCAAATTATAAATACAACTTTAATAGTATCTACATTTTTATTTTCATGACACTTTTAATACCTTATAACTTTATAAAATAATTGGTCACTTAATTTATTCCTATTTTACGATAACAATATACATTATAAATATGTTCCCATAATTATGGATTTTAATCCAACAATCTCCCACTTGGACACCATATATTTCCAGATAAATGTGTAACCTTATGAGCTCAAAACTTGTTATCATGTAATAGGTATTCTATAACAATCTCGTCCATCAACTATATTCATATAGGATATAGGATCAAAGTGGTCTTTGTCATATCAATCATGACTAGAACTATCAATGGTCACGTATATAAATACAGTCAAATGACATAGATCAATCATGGAGTGTAGCATGGAAATTACATGCAATATGAACGTCACATGTCTATTTCCAGTTGGTCCTCTTTAAACCTTAGTGAGATCAAATTTTACCAAAATCAGAGTGTGGATAAACCAAAATAAACTTTATTTCTGTAAAAAAATAACTTTAAAATAAATGTCCTTAAATTGAAGTAACTAAAATTGTGTTTATAATAAACGAGCACTAAATACAAACTCCCACTAAAGCCTAATATCCTTAAATGATATTACACTCACATAAGTAGTGTGCTCATGAAAGACCCTGGTTAACAGTTCCTTAGTAAGCACACAATTGTGAGTTTGTACCAATATGTTCTGCAAACACACAATCACTCTGAATTTTCTTTAACAACCAGAAACATAATGTCTATGTGCTTAGACTTAAGCTGTTTATGTTATATATGGAATAAAGGACTACAACTTAGTTGTCACAGAATAATTCAAGTGGTCTTTCTTATCAATCCATAATTAGCAGTTCATGTGACAAAATTTTGTATCTATATTCCAATAAATCGGAGTCCATAAACCTAATGATCTCTTACTTATTGAACCTCTGATATGTGAGCATGTAACATGTTGTTCTTAAATGTATTGTATGAATCAATTTGGTTGCTATCCAATGATCAATACTCAAATTGCTTAAATATTTGCTTAATATCCTAAAATCATACGCTATGTCTGAATGCGTATAAACTTGAGTATAAATTAAGTCTTTATTTATTTTGAAGCATAAGGAACCTTTTTACATTTCTTTAGTTTTAAAATCATCCTTAGGGCACTAATCAAGACTAAACTTGTTTCCTTTAGCTAGAAGGGGTATTATTTGATTTACTCTCACTGAACTAATAATATATACAATTGTCAACCAAATTTATCTCAAAATCAAACGAGATAATCACTTAGTAACATTTATTATACAATTAACGAGAGTCATACTTAAAATCATAAATGGATTTCCCTAATTTACATATCATTAATTTTGTATCATTAGATACAATTTTCTAATTGCATCGTATAAACCACCTCATCCATGTTACCATTGGGAAACACAATTTTAAAATCCAACTTATGTAACTTAAGATCAAATATGAGCAACAAGTATCATGATCATCCTAAAAAAGCCTTTCAATTAAACCAGAGAGAAAGTTTCTATAAAATTAATGTATTCTTCATGAGTATATCCTTTAGATACAAGACATGCCTTATACATGTCAACCTTTTGCATTTATTTTGGTTTTAAATATCCATTTGCAACCAATTAGTTTTGCACATTTAGGTAATGAGACAAGTTCTTAAACTTTATTATCTGGTATAGAACTTATACTATTCTTCCATGACATTAACCCACTTATGAGAGTCAGAACTTTTATGACATGACAAAAGTTGATTATATCATCCTCCATCATTCCACTGCCATCCTTATTTCTTGGAGAAATACAACATAATAATCTAAATATTATTTCTCTCATCTCATGGATCTTCTTAATGACACTTGTTCTCTAAAGCTGTTAAGTCTATTCTTCCAAAATGATTTCTCATCTTAAATGAAGAGTCGTTCAAAATAACCTTATTGAGATTCTAGATCATCTTCTTGATTAACAGCATGTATAAACACATGGATAACATCCAAAGTGATAATGGGAATTGAGTTATAATCCAATTCATCCTCAAAATCAATTCCTCAAACATTATTTCTCCCTCCAAACTCAACATCCTAAAAATAACATTATAGATCTCATCTTAAAAATATTCCTAATTATGAGATCATAAAACTTAAAACCCCTAAATCACGTATAATAACCAAAGTATTTGCTTACTGTTTTACAATTTAATTTCTCCTCATACGTCCTAACTTATTACAAAAGAGAACAACCTTTTATAATATATTATTGTCTCTTTTGAGTTGGACCCTTAACAACTACATTTTGGTTTTATTTTTGCCCTTATCTTTATATGCACTTTTCAAGTGAGTACTTTCAAACTTATTATGCTTCAACCTTTCTTCCTCTTGCTCACAATGAAAAATGAGCTCATTTAGAGTTCATTTCTCCCTTTGAGTTTAAACTCTATAGGAAGCGATACTGAAATTACAAGAACAAGTAGTTCTTTAGAAAAACTCAATCTTAAGTGCCTTAATTCTTGAAGCAAGATGAAACATATCCATAATATACTCTCTCACATTTCCTTGCCCATATATTGTATAGACATCAAAGAAGACAAAAGTGATGTCATTTAAACCTTTTTTTTTTTTTGGGAAAAACATTTCTCAATTTCGTCAAGGAAACCATTAGCCATAGTAATCTTTTCAAATTATGTGCCCTTAAAGGCTTCTAAAATGTTGTGCTTCGTGACCACTAGACTCATGCAATTTGAACAAATTTCACCTCTCAAAATCTATTAAACCAATTAAGGATGTTATCCATCATGAGAGATATAAATTATTCTTTCCTTAGTGCAAAATCTATGTTCATGCAACCAAAACATAATTGATGTTATACCAATTAAAGGCTTCTATGTAAGTGCATTTTCTCATTCCTTGAGATTCATTTTCTGAAGCATGAGAAGAAAATATATAATATCAAATATTATGGTAGAAATAAATAATTAGCTGAATACATAACAAAACATAAATAAAATTGAAGCTCACATATTAAGTAAACAAATAAATTCAAAATTATGGCTAATTCACATCTCAAGATACCAAATATACATCAATATCAAGTCTTTAGACAATAATAGTAACAATAAATTGTACTCTTGTTGTAGTAATCAAAAATTGATAATAAGGTATGTCGAACAAAAGACTAATCTTTGGACTAATGTAATGCTAACATAAAATACCTTATAATTGTCACATGTTATTACCATATGTGTCGCTTGAAATTCAGTCAAATATTAACTTTCCATGGGTCCATTAATAAATGCATAAATAACAAGAAATATATAATTATCTTTATATTCTAAATAAACCAACCTACACAAAAGATGACACTTTGGCAACATTATGTTTCAATATCAGACATAGTCATAATAAGAATTAATTTGTTTCAAAATATATATATTCTAGTAACCAACAATCAAAACCTAAAAACTGAATTGAATAAATACATATATTGCACTAACAATATAAATAAAACCATAGAAATATTGGCAACCAATCAATTTCTCTTAATTTATCTTTTAATTAAATTAAAAGATAATAAAAATAATAATAAATTTGAATACACTTAAACCTTATCTCAAAATATCTCAAAATACAAATACTCTATTAATATTTCATCTTTAGACAAAATATTCATCTTAATTGATATCTGAGGCGGTAACCAAATATTGATAATAAGAACATGTCAAGCAAAAATCTTCCTTTGGGCCGATTTTTTACTCACACATCAAACCGGATAATTATCACATGCTTATTACCAAAGTTGTACATGCGATTAAGTCAACTATTAATCTTCCTTTGGGTCGATTAATACTAACATATCCTAAGTTATATGTACACAACTTTTATATTTAAAAAAATATATTTTCCATAACGGAGCTCACTTTAACAATTTATTGCTTTAATTAAGTCATCTCAAAATAAATATTAGTATTCAAATTTAATATTTCTATAACAATCAAAGGTTAAAAACTGAAATTTCTGATTGCACAATAGTATCCAAAATAACCTAAAATAAGGTTACATAAATGGTGCCATCAAAAATCGAAAACTCAAGTTATGCATTTAATTCATAACTTCATAACTCACCAAAAAAAATAAACCGAATTCAATTCAATATTTAACCAAAAGTCAAGGTCAAAATACAAACTAGTGAATTAAATCTTTAATCAAAGATTAAAAAGTATTTTTTAATCAAACTGAATCGAATATACAAATGCCAAACATATATAATTCATAACAGTCAAAAACCAAAATTGAATTTTCTAATCACGTTGTGTTTTCCGGAGTAACTCACAGTAAGGGTGTCTAAAAAACGTTATTAGAAACCAAAAACCTAAATCTTTAACTAATTCCTCAAAAAATTCTTAAACATAACTATGTCTGACATAAATATGCAATTAATTTATATTTTAAATTTAACAAACACATATTTTGAAGGAACTAAACCAACTGCATAATATAACTTGATTAAAAAAATGAAAGCAAATCAAATCTATAGAAACGAAAACATTTGCTTACGTCAAAAGAAATCATAATTTTCAAGCCAACATGCAATACCAAATGTCCAGGGTTTAGATAAACAAAAGAACAAGATTTATGTTCTCAATTAAAACCAAATAAAACCCATGACTTACCCGACTTTGAGGCTGATCTAATCTAATTCAAAATTGAATTAGACTTTAAAGTAAACTGTCTTTTTAATTAAAAATCACTATCAGATTTGATAAACTTCCCACGTGTGCCAAAGGTTAAGGGAAAAAAAGAATTATGTGAATTTCACGAATATTCACATACATATCATCTCGAATTTTTTAATAACGTGTGCAAATAAAATTAATGGATTTAAAAATAAACTGGAGAGCAACACAATTTGTTTTTTAAGAAATAAATCTAAATATATATCTAGAATCACCTTATGCCGTTACTATTAATTCCAAAAGTTGAAAGCAAAAGCATAAAGATTAATCGACAATAGAGACATCAAACCACATCGAAAAAAGTAAACTCTAAATTGAATTCATAAAAACTTAATCATAAATTAATTCATAAAATAAATCAATTAATTCTCAATAATTTAACATGATTAGATGATTATATCACTTGTTAGAATTAAAACATAAATAAATATTTAATCAAATCAGGATCTAATCATGTCAAATCATCCAGAGTAAAATAAATACTAGATGCGGAAACCTATCTGAATTAATTATTGATAGGTTGAAATCATGTGTAAATACGAAATTGTTTATTTATTGGGGACCATAATCCCTTTATATAGCTGATTTAAGAATCAGTTATTGTCTGTACTTATGACCTTGCCCCTCATCAAACTATAAATACAACTTTAATAGTATCTACACTTTTATTTTCATGATACTTTTAATACCTTATGACTTTATTACATAATTGGTCAGTTAATTTATTCATATTTTACGACAATATACATTATAAATATGTGTCCATAATTATGGATTTTAATCCAACATTATCCACCAACCTCTCTCTTACTTTTTTTTCTTTACAATTTTGTGTCAATTTTATTGATCAATCCAACTTTTTCTTCTTTAATTTTGTTTAATCGAAGGCGATATCTGTTTTGATGCTAGTTGCCGCCAGTCGGTTATATTTTTTCTTTATTTTTTTTAGTTTTTTTAATAAGAATAATTATGTCTTTGTGTCATGTTCTCTGTCTTTATGATACATTTATCTCTGTCTTTGTGACATGTTTTTCTCTGACTTTAAGTAGTTTACGATTTTTTGTCGTTGTTTTCGTTTATCTTTTTCACAGTGTTGGATTTGACATCATCTTGACTTATCAAGATGACGCTTATTTGTTATCATGTTGATCTTCCCTGCTTTGGACCCTCAGATTGATTTAGATACGCATTTTGCGCCCGTTGATATTTTTCTCACGTTGCTTGACTCTGATTTGCGATTTATCGATGATCTTTCAGTAGTTTCATCCCCTTTTGTGGTTTGTTTGCCGATATAATCATATTTGTTCATATCTTTATTTTATTCGAGCATTTGTTAGGTTTTTTTAAGCTTTTCCCTTTTATGGTCCTTGGTGATCTAGGTGACTAGTTTTTTGTTAATGGTTATAGGAAAATATCCTAATTATAATTTAGTTTACGTTTATGGTTATGTTCATAAATCTTTATTGTAATTCTAGATATTTTTTATTTTTAATAAAACTAAATGGATATATATATATATATATATATATATATATATATATATATATAACATTATCCACCAACAGGTGCTCATTATCCAAGTACACATTTTTGTGTGACCATTTTCCTGTATATATATTCCTATCAACTCTGTGAACTTACGTAAAAGAAAGCTACATATGCTTCCCTAACATTTCGAGTCCCTGACTTGTATGAATATATAAAATGAAATCTCTAGAGTTTTACCTCAAATAAGTGGTCAAGGAAGTAATGAACCGGCTGCTATAAAAAATAAGGTCTGCAGTCTTGAAAGTGGTACATGCAACATAGACACACATGACAATTTCCATCAGCAATCAAATGAAATGGCAATCAAGAAATTCGATATGCATCGATCTATTTAACAAAAGAAAACTCATCCCATAACCATAATCAAGTATGAAGAAAGTCCATTAAAAGAAATAATGTGAAGAGAATCCAAAGTGCATGAGAGAGAATTAATTCTCATGCTTAAAATCTGTTACAATTTGCAGAGTGTAGTAATTTCGTATTTTCCTGAGAATTTATGATATTTTCATCTGGTTTTCTTTTTTAATTTTTCTGTTTGAAGTCGAGACTCGAGAGTGGTAATAAGGATGGGAGGACTGGTGGCTCGGTGTATGTCTATCAAGTACAGATGGCCAGATTATAGGCGGAAGAGTTGGTGGACCTGTAAAAGCTGCTGGAAGTGCATTGCCAATGGTGAGAGTTACAGATTTGAGGAGTGCAAGAAAAAGGTGAGAGCAGTGGACATCTATAAAGTTGGAAAGAAAAAATAAATGGAAAATTAGTAAATTGAAAAGTCAAAAAGTTGAGTTAAAATGCCACATCGTCACTCTGTTGATAAATTAACGGAGGAGTGACTAAAAAAATTCAAAGTATAAAATTCAGTTATCAAGTTGAAATTTTTATAATTGGGTGACCAAAAATAGGAGAGATGAGAAAGTTGAGTGATGATCTGTTTAGTTTACCCTCCAAAAAAGGGGTAAACATGATTACTTAATTAGCCGATGGCTCCTATTAACAGCAACACTTTACCGTTTAAAATAAAGTAACCTTTTTTCTTGTGTCACCATTAACAACCAAAGGGACCTATCTTGTCTCACCATTCATTCTTCGCTGTTTTCCCCCTAGTTTCCTCTTTGTCTCATGAAACGAAAACTTTGTAGCATTTCGAGTTCCTGCCTACCAGGAAGTTGTCTTCTATTTGCATTTCACTCTATAAGTAAGCTTTAAATGATGATGATTTGATGATAACAATATGCAAAGATACAATTTTTAAACATGTCTCTTAATCAGGTTCTCTGTTTTGATTTCCTTGTATTTGGGTTTGGATCTCCATGACTGTGGAGCAGAGGGATATTTGAATTTTAGGCATTTTTAAGTTTTATCTTTATGGTCTGATGATAATTCAAAGGAGGGATTTCTGGGTTTCTAGAGAATGATTCAATGAAACTAATGTGACATTCGAATGGTATAGTGTTTAATTACTTAACAAGGCTAATATGTTTTCTATTTCTTGAGATGATGCTTTTTTTTTCCACAATATCTTTCTTTCTGTTTGACATTAGCAATGAATTCAATGATCATATTCACAGTTTTCTATGATTTTCAGATATCGCTAAATATCTGCAAACGATTAGGTCCATCTTTTAAGCCTTTAATTGGGAGGCAATAGCAAATGGCAAAGATATTTGGTAAAAAAGCTGGAACAGAAGAGTTGGAGACCTTCTATCCTATAAGACCAGAATGTGTTGCTGATATGCCAAAGACCCGTTTTAAGCCCAGGGTGTGCATCATTTACTCACCACTTCCCTTGCTCGAAGTTTCAGTTTGATTCTGTTTGTAAACCTGAATTTTTTATTAGACGTTTATCATTTTATTGGCCATGCACTCGCGATACTTATCGATTTCATCAGGCAGGGAAAACTCTCAGTGGAAGAAGATGGCATGCTGCATTCTCTGAAGAGGGTCGCCTGGATATGGCAAAAGTTCTTAGACGGATACAAAGAGGGGTTAGCTTCTTTCTAGTTCTACTTATGGTTCTGTTACTTGCCTACATTTATATTTATACATACAATTTAGACCCAAAAACAGACAGAGGCATTTGGACATTGACATAGGATTAAGTTGCAACATTTGAGATATTGGATAGTTTGATCATTTGATTAGTGTTTAAGATAAAACAAAGTTTGAGATATGATTTCAAAGAATTGACTCATTCAAATCAAAATTTAACGTCCTTTATGGAATTTTGTTCTATATGAGATTGTCTCGATCTGCTCTGTAGTCTAAGCACCCAAATGAAATCAACATCATTTTTTTTTGAAAAACTTCATGGGGTTTTAGAGAAGTAAATTTGCTCAGGTAATGCACATATGTGGAGCAAATTTGATGTGTTTAGGACAAAAATACAATGAAACATTGTGATTGTTAAATTTGTATTCAGCTCCAACCTACACAATTTAAAGGAATAGAAATTCAAACTTACTACTCTCCCTCTCTTTCCAAATCCGATACATGTGTTTATGCCCTTGCAGTTTTCTATATTTTTCACGGTTGTCATTCAACTGGGTTTCTGCTATTTTTCATTTTGACGCCTTTAACCATCCATATAACCACAATTATACTGACATCTCTTTGTGTCTGTTTACAGTGGTATGGTTTGCATATGCTTACATATTTACATCTGTTGAAACTTATGCAGTTTTTATCAAATATCAACAATGTATTATTATTGATTTTACTTGATTTGTTATGGTAGGGTATTCACCCTTCAATCAAAGGGTTAGTCTGGGAGTTCCTGCTAGGTTGCTATGATCCTAACAGTACCTTTGAGGATCGCAATGAGCTTCGACAGCAAAGGAGGTAGCAACTTTACCTTACAATTCGACATGTAGAGCTAGGAAATCGATGTTAGCAGTCTCAAAAAGCATAAATTATTCATGATATACGTGTCTTTCTTTTTCACTTCCAAATTTTAGTACCACTCCATATTTTGATCCGATTAAATTTTATAGCTCTTTCCATTGATTATGTAATCTTATATTCCTGAATCATTTTGTTTCTAAATATGCAGTTAGGTAGTTAACCATTTTCAAGTACGGTGTTGATTTTGTAATTTTATTTTTGAACCATGTTTCTTTGTTCATAATTCTGACTTTTCTTTCTCTAATCATCCATGTTTTTCTTTTCTTAAATTGGACATTATGATTTGATTTATCGCACTAACCATCCAGGGAGAGGTATGCCATGTGGAAAACTGAATGCCAGAATATGGTATCTGTCATTGGTACCGGAGATTTCATTTCAACACCAATTATCACTGATGATGGCCAGCCAATAGAAGCTGAAGGTTGCAACGTGATAAGTTCTGTTTCAGACAAGAAAGTGGCTCAGTGGATGCTTTCATTGCATCAAATTGGTATGTATGGGGTATAATTTCATGCAGAAATGATCAGATCTGCTATATACTTTATATACATTCTTGAGGTACTGTTCAACATTTTTACTACCTTGATTGATAGATAACCTTTAAGACTTTAATAAGGCCAATCTATTACCTTTTTATAACCTTCTCTTTTTAAGACACGATTCTTAAGCCTTGCAACTTGTAGATTTCTACCCTAGATGCTTGCTGACATTCTATGTTGTAAGCTATTATAATTGTTAGAAAAATTCTATTTGAGAAAGCATGATTCTTATAAATGGTTTTATTATGCATCTATACAATATTCATAATTATAATTTTGCTGAAACTTCAATGGTCCTTAATGCACTTGATGCATTTGGCTTGTAGGCTTGGATGTTGTTCGAACTGACCGAGCACTTGTCTTTTATGAGGAAAAAGCTAATCAGGCAAAACTTTGGGATGTTCTTGCTATATACTCATGGTTAGATGATGATGTTGGTTATGTTCAAGGCGAGTTACTTGATTGCATAGTTGATTACCAAGCTGGAGTTTTCTTCTTCTTCTTCTTCGAACATTTTAGCTTATTCTTTGATGATCAGGAATGAACGACATATGCTCTCCAATGGTAATCCTTCTTGAAAATGAAGCAGACACGTTTTGGTGTTTTGAGCGTGCAATGCGAAGACTGGTATACTTTTACATCTTACAGGGTTGTTTGAAAATTTGCTTCAGTGAAGACTGATATTCATTATCTTTTAGTATTTCATTGCATACAATTAGTGTGTGTGGTTTATGAATTACTATTCTGTTCAAGTGGCATCTTATGATTGATAATTATGGTATATATTATATATTGATACATCATTTTATGGGGGAAGATTCATGTAAAACTTTTGCTTTCATGTCTGTGTGTCTACGTATGGTGTTTATAGCTAATATCTCCGAAAGTATAACCCGGACTTTGGGATTTCTTTTTTTAAACAGAGGGAAAATTTTAGGTGTAGTTCAACTTCAATAGGTGTGCAATCACAGCTTGGTACACTTTCACAAGTAATTAAAACTGTTGACCCTCAGCTTCATAAACACCTTGGTATGTGTTCGTTTACAACTTTTTTTCGTACCTTTCGTTCTATTTATGATTTTACTCTGAAACCTTATGTGCAACTTAATGGATTAATGATTCGGGTGAAGAAATTTCATCCTTTTCATGGACATTAAGAGTAACCTAAACACAATGCTTTGTGGTTATGCCTTCTTTTCTTGCCATCTTCATATTCCAGCAATTTTATTTCATGTTTAACTAAAATCTCTTTTGATTTCTGTGACAGAGGAGCTAGATGGTGGGGAGTATTTGTTTGCATTCCGCATGCTGATGGTACTTTTCCGGAGAGAGTTCTCCTTCGTCGATTCATTGTATCTTTGGGAGGTGAGAGGAAAGGACTCTATGCATGTGAACTTCTCCTATAGATTGGCTCTACTTTATGTTTAAGAAAGTTATCATATCTTTGAGAGAGCTTTAGGTTTCCATTAGTTGTTTTAGTTTGTTGGGAGTCATCAGTTTCTTCATATATGCTTATTCTAAGACAGGTAATGTGGGCAATGGAGTACAACCCGAATATCTTCTGGTCGTATGAGCAGACCGATGGAGATCAAGATAACGACTCCGGACGATTAAATCAAAAGATGCTAAAGCAGTGCGGGAAATTCCAGAGGAAAAACATGGAGAAGGGTCACGGGGATCAAAACAACGCACTTGCTGTTTTCCTTGTTGCAGGTGTGCTTGAGACCAAGCATAAGCAGATTCTAAAAGAGGCTAAGGGTTTGGATGACGTTGTCTCGGTACGCCTCTCTCTCATTCTCGCTCTCGGTCACTTCCATCCCTAATGATTTACCATTGGCCAAGAATCATTTCTCTGATCATGAATATCTTTCTTTTTCATTATTTTTTTTTTCTAGATATTGGGTGATGTTACTGGAAACTTGGATGCCAAGAAAGCTTGTAAAGAGGCATTAAAGTTACAAGAAAAGTACTTGAAAAAGGTAGGCTTTATTTATATGTATGAAGTAGTTAGCTAAAGGGATAGAAGGCTCATCTTTCATTTGTTTATTTACTTGCAGACCAAGAAACCATAGCTTGCAAATCATCAACTTCCTATTTGTGTATCCCAGATTTTTTTACTTCATTTTTTCTTTTTAGTTTTCCATGTATTTTTTGTATTAATATTTTTATTAAATGGAAACTTACGAGAAAGAGTAAAAGTTGTTTTTCAACTTAAAATTTCATTTATATTAAAAATGGTAATATAATAATTAAATTCCAAAAGATTAAGCAAATATATTTAATACAATTGAACTTAAGTTGATGTGAAAGTTGATAGTATACAAGTGATTAGGATGATTCTTCTACGTTCAACGAGTAGCAATGAGCACCACTAACAACGAGCACCATTACTTTAATTTATAAAAATTTAAATTCTAAAGGATTAAAAGTATAATTATATATTTGTTAAAAATTTAAAGATAGATTATTTAAAATAAAGGGTAAATTATATCAATGACTACATAACTATTGTCCCTTTTCATTTTGACCAATATTTTTTGAAATTTTGTCAATCAGGTCATTCAACTATTTAAATGCATTCAATTAAGCCACCTGCCGTTAATTTTTGAAGGAAGAGCTGATGTGGTATTTAAAATATTTAGTATAATTATACATTTGGTCACTGTTACTTATATATTCTTTCAATTTGTCTTAACTTTAATAAATTAAAATAAACTTAACTTTCAAATCAAATGGTGCCATGTATAATCACCCAAAATTTAACTTTTTATTTTAATTTTAAAAGTTACGAATTATAAAAAAAATAAAATTTATAACAAAACTTTTTCTAAAAAAATGAATAACTCAAGCAATAATTTATGATATTAAATTTAAAACAAACTAAATTTATCGCCCTTTTGATATAGGTCAATCTCTTAGTGCAAAATTTTCCATGCTAAATGTAATACCCCAAACCCCAGGTTATTAGTTCGGGTTAACCTGAAACCTTTAATTCGAGCCAAAAAAGACCCATTAGATTAGTTGGAAAAAAGTAAGTAAGAATTGGACTTGGTTCAGCCCAAGTGTTGGACTTTTGGGATAATTTTAATAAGAAGTAAAAAGAAAGAGGACCTAAAGTGTGATTTTCCCCTTTTTGAAATCAAGAGCTAAACCCCTTTATTTTTATCTGATATCAACGTGAACCACCCCATCTTAACTCACCAAACACTCTTTCTCATCCCTCTTATTTCTCTCTTCATTTTCTTTTCCTCCAAGTGAAGATTTAAGGAATTCAAATACTAGTTGAGTTTACCTTAGGTAAGAAAGATTCTTCCCCAATTCAAGAGCTTCATTTCATGTCAAGTTTTAAGTTTTGAACCAAAAATGGGTTTTAGTGGAGGTTTATAAAATAGAGGTGTCGACACCGTTTTTTGCCCGAGTGGGAAAAAACTGGGTACTACTTAGGGGTTTTCTTTGAAAAGGTTTTAAAATGTGAGGAGTCGCTACTAATCGTTTGAAGGTGTTATCGGGACACCATAAAAACTAGGTGATTTTAATAAAATGTTTTATTTTTGTTGAAAACATTTTGATATTTCGATATAACAAATTAAGTTAAATGAATTTTAAGATTTTCCAAATGATTTTCTAAGTATATTTGATATAATTATTCGAATATCAAAACATTACCCCAAATATTTAAAAAATCATTTTTAATCCTTACTTAAGTGTAAAATTAAGTTTTAATCTTAAATCAATTTCAAAATAATCTTTCAAAGTATTTCGAACCATTTCAAAGCCAAAAATTCCAGATTGCTCAGAGGGAACCGATTCCCCCCCAAGGGGGTACCGATTCCCCCCTGAACGATTTGGCTCCGAGATTTCCAGAATGCTCGGAGGGAACCGATTCCCCCATAGGGGGTACCAATTCCCCCCTGTTCAACGGTCGAAATATTTAAATTTTACACTTAGGGAACCGATTCCCTATGAGGGGGAATCGATTCCCCCCATGCTCCAAGCTGTTTTATTAATTGTTTTCACACTAAAACGGCTATATGATCTTCACTAATCATCCCCAACGTTCAGAAGTGATTCAAGATGTATTTAAACAAGTTCTGAAGCCCTTGATCAACAAGAAATCATAGAGAAACAAGAGAGAAAGCATCAAACACCAAGTTTGTGCAAATCAAGCCAATTTTCCTTTCAATATTCATTTTGCTTTCAAGAACACCATTTGTGCTCATTTATAATTATCTTTGAGTATTCTTTTCTTGTTCTAGAATTGTGCAAACATCTTACCTTGTGAGGTTTTCCTTGTAAGTTTGCAAATTTGTAATCTTCTCTTTGGGAAAGAGTGTTCTCAAGAATTGGGGTATATTCTTGAGGGTGTTGTAAGGTTATCTCTTTGGCCTCAAAAGAAAGAACAAATTAGTGAATTTGTTGGAAAATCCTTAGTGTGGATAGCTAAGGTAGTGGACGTAGACTTTAATTGAGAAAGTCGAACCACTCTAAATCGCTGTGCAATTACTTTCAATTTTCTGCAAAAGCTTCCACCAAATTTTTAATTGCCAATTCACCCCCCTCTTGGCCAAATCCGTCAATCGATTAACTCAATAATTGGCATCAGAGCCTAACTCATTTGAAGGTTTAATCGCCTCTTGAGTCGATTCGGGAAGAGTTATATCGATAATCAAAGTCATCAATGGCCTCCGCTTCAAACTTCGACTCCAGTCTCGACTCGATGCCCGTCAACAAGCCTCCTTTCTTCAATGGAGCTAACTATGCCTATTGGAAGAATAGAATGATGTACTTCATTCAAGCAAGTGACATGGGAGCATGGAATGCTGTAGAAGAATGATACATCAAACCTCTCACTCATCCAAGGTTGTGGAGTGAAGGAGAGACAAGAATGTTCCAGCTCAACTCCAAAGGCATCCATATCATTTTTTGTGCTCTTGGACCAGATGAATACGGAAGAGTTTCATCGTGTACAACCTCCAAAGAAATATGGGACAAACTTCAAGTCACTCATGAAGGTACCGATGAGGTAAAGAAATCTAAGGTAAAGAAATCTAAAATTAGTATTATAACGCATAGCTATGAAAATTTTAGGATGAAACCAAATGAAGATATCAAAGCTATGACGGATAGATTTTCAACGATTGTCAATGGTCTCAAATCATATGGAGAGATCATTTCAAATGAAAAGCTTGTGAGGAAGTTAGTGTACTCCCTCCCAAAATCGTGGCAATCAAAGAAGACGGCAATCATCGAGTCTAAGGACTTAACGTCCTTAACTCTTGAAGAGCTAATTGGGTCACTCCTCACTCATGAAATGATGCTCGAAGATGAGGTGGACCTCGACAAAATTGACGAGACAACAAAGGAGAAGGAGAAGAAGATAAACATTGGAGTTGCTCTCAAATCCACAAAAGATGAGAGTGATTCGAATAACGATGACGATGACGAGGAAATGGCATTGTTTGCCAAACGGTTCAGAAAAATGATGAGACCTTATCGAGGAAGAAAATTCAAACGAAATGAAGGCCTCAAAAATGAACCGAAAGAGAAGGACCCAATCATTTGCTACGAATGCAAAAAGCCAGGGCATGTTAAATATGATTGCCCACAATTGAAGAAAAAGGGTCAATCAAAGAATAAGCACAAGGCTCATGTGGCTACATGGAGCGATGAAGAAAGTTCCGATGAAGAGGAACAAGAAGTAGCTAACTTGTGCTTGATGGCATTTGGGGAAGATTCTAAGGTAACCTCTAACTCATCCGATTTTGATGATTTATCATATGATGAGTTATTAGAGGAATATAATGGGTTGGCTTCAGATTATGATAAATTATTTTTAAAATATAAAAACGATGTTTCAAAATTGAAAAATGAAAACAAACTCATATCCAAAACCAACAACGATCTTGAAAGTAAAATCAAAGATTTGCAAATCAAACTAGAAGAGTTTGAAAAGAAAAATTTAGATTTGCAAAATTTACTTTCAAAGACCAATGATGATCATCAAAAGAAAATTGATGATCTTAAAACTTCTTTTGATAAAGTTGGAGCAAAACATTTTGAAAAATATGGAAATTCAAAATCCAACTTTGTTAGAAAAAGTTTTAGAAACTACAATCATAGAGGTCCCCAAAGAACCTCTAATGGAAAAATCGTTAGAAGTATATGGGTTCCTAAAGAACTCATTACTACCAAAGATAAAAATATCATACACAAATGGATACCTAAGGGGACTAGGATTTTGGAAACTAATGAATATGGACCCAAAAGAATTTGGGTACCAAAAATCAAAAATTAATCTATGTTTGTAGGGAAAGGAGCATTGCTACAAGGCACGGGAAACAAATTCAAATTCATGGTACCTTGATAGTGGATACTCAAGACACATGACCGGAGACAAAAGCCGGTTCATTGAGCTTAACGCCAAAAATGGAGGAGAAGTGACTTTTGGAGACAATTCAAAAGGTCACATTGAAGGTATTGGTACAATAGGTAATACCTCTTCCATACAAATTAAGAATGTTTTATATGTGAATGGATTAAAGCATAATCTTTTGAGTATTAGTCAATTATGCGATAAAGGATTCAATGTCTTATTTGAAATTAATGGTTGTAAAAGTCATTGACATTGCATCTAATCGGATTATGCTTGTTGGTCATAGAATAGGGAACATTTACATGGTGCATTTAGATTCTTTTGATATGACTAATTTATGCCTAGTTGCTAAGGATGAACATGATAGTTGGTTATGGCATAGGAGACTAGGACATGCTAGTATGAGTGTTTTGCAACGGCTAATTCAAGGTGATTTAGTTCGAGGGTTGCCTAAGCTTAAATTTGATAATGATAAAATCTGTGATGCTTGTGCTAAAGGAAAACAAAAGCGTGTTTCTTTTAAATCCATTAATGACGTATCAACTAGTAGAGTATTACAATTGATCCATGTAGATCTTTTTGGGCCAACTAGGACTACTAGCTTGGGTGGAAAACAATATGCATTTGTCTTGGTAGATGACTATTCTAGATATACTTGGGTTTTATTTTTAAGTACTAAAGATGAAGCATTAGAACAGTTCATCACATTTTCAAAAATAATCCAAAATGAAAAGGGTTACTCTATAACTAGTGTTAGGAGTGATCATGACATTGAATTTGAAAATCTTGGATTTATTGAATTTTGTAATTCTAATGGTATTAGTCATAATTTTTCAGCACCTAGAACCCCTCAACAAAATGGAGTTGTTGAGAGGAAAAATCGAACTTTAGAAGAAATTGCTAGAACCATGCTTTTGTGAAAATAATTTGCCAAAATATTTCTGGGCGGAAGCCACAAATACTGCTTGTTATGTTGTTAATCGAGTAATGATTAGGTCAATTTTAAAGAAAACTCCATATGAAATTTTCAAAAATAAAAAGCCTAACATTAGCTATTTTCATCCTTTTGGATGTAAATGTTTTGTTTTAAACAACGGTAAAGAAAACCTTGGCAAATTTGATGCTAAAAGTGATGAAGGAATTTTTCTAGGTTACTCCTTAAATTCTAAAGCTTATCGAGTATTTAATAAAAGAACTTTAGTTGTAGAAGAGTCTATACATGTTGTTTTCGATGATAATCCCCTTCCAAGGAAGGATTCTTGTGTGAATGATGATGTAGGTGTTATAAATACAAATGATGTTAGACATGAAGTTGGAGAACCATCATCAAAGGAAGAAACGAAAAATAAGGAAACTCATGATCCTCTTGAGAATCCAACCATTGAAGAAAGGGAAGTATCTTATCCAAGAGAGTACAACTATGTCAAGGATGATGAAATTATAGGTGATCCATCAAAAGGGGTAACAACTCGATCTTCTCTTAGAAATATTTGTAATTATGTTGCATTTATCTCATGCATAGAGCCTAAGAATATTAAAGAAGCATTAAATGATGAACATTGGATTATGGTTATGCAAGAAGAGTTAAATCAATTTGAGAGAAGTAAAGTATGGACATTAGTTGAAAGGCCTAGTATAAATCTACTGTAGGTACTAGATGGGTATTTAGGAATAAGCTTGATGAGAGTGGTAATATAGTGAGAAACAAGGCTAGACTTGTTGCTCAAGGGTATACTCAAGAAGAGGGCATAGACTATGATGAAACATACGCTCCCGTAGCTAGGATGGAAGCAATTAGAATGTTATTAGCATTTGCATGTTTTCATGAATTTAAATTATATCAAATGGATGTTAAAAGTGCATTTTTAAATGGTTTTATAAAAAAAGAAGTGTATGTGGAACAACCTCCAGGTTTTGAAGATTCAAAATTTCCAGATCATGTTCTTAAATTGACAAAAGCTCTTTATGGTTTAAAACAAGCTCCTAGAGCTTGGTATGAAAGATTGTCAAATTTTTTAATTGAAAAAGGTTTTTCAAAAGGAAATATTGACACTACATTGTTTTTAAAGCATAAAGGTAAAGATTTATTAGTAGGTCAAATTTATGTTGATGATATAATATTTGGTTCTACTAATAATGTTCTTTGCCAAGAATTTTCTAAGCTAATGCAAAGTGAGTTTGAGATGAGCATGATGGGGGAGCTCTCATTTTTCTTGGGACTCCAAATCAAGCAAAGAAAAGATGGCATCTTCATTAATCAAGCTAAGTACGTCAAAGATATGCTCAAGAAGTTTGGACTGGAAAATGGGAAACCTCATGACACTCCAATGAGCTCTTCAACAAAGCTTGACTTAGATGAAGAATGTAAATGTGTAGATGTTAAATTATATTGGTCAATGATTGACTCTTTGCTTTATCTAACTGCAAGTATACCGGACATTATGTTTAGTGTTTGCTTATGTGCTAGATTTCAATCATGTCCTAAGGAATCACATTTACTAGCTGTTAAGAGAATCTTTAGATACCTTAAGGACACTCCTAGTTTAGGACTTTGGTATCCTAGAGACTCTAGTTTTAGCTTGCATGCCTTCTCTGATGCGGATTATGGAGGATGTAAATTAGATAGAAAAAGCACCTCCGGTACTTGCCAATTCCTTGGAAATATGCTGATTTCTTGGTTTTCAAAGAAACAAAATTGTGTTGCATTATCTACCACTGAAGCGGAATATATTTCAGCCGGTAGTTGTTGTGCACAAGTTTTATGGATGAAACAACAACTTTTTGATTATGAAATTGAAATATGTACTATTCCTATCAAGTGTGACAATACTAGTGCTATTTGTCTCACTAAAAATCCCATCCAACACTCTAGAACTAAACACATTGAAATTAGACATCACTTCATTAGAGACCATGTCACTAAGGAAGATGTAGTTCTAGAATTTGTTGATACTTTGCATCAATTAGCGGATATTTTTACAAAACCCTTAGATAAGGAAAGGTTTTGGACACTTAGGAGAGAATTAGGTTTAACTGACCTATCTTCACTTAGTGTTTAAAATAATTCAACACTTTTAATAAATACTGAAAAATGCTCATAATAGTAATTTTTGATTGCATTCATTGCTATTAGTTAGGGGGAGTTTATGATTCTTGATGAAAAATTAATTTTATGTTCAAATATCGATTAAAGATTAATTTAATTGTTTGAACATAATTATTTTTCAATATACGAGTTGCCTATACCACTAGAGAAGATTAATTTAGCATTTTGTGTGCTTAAAATCGGATTTTAGCATTTTGGTGCAGAGGGAATCGATCCCCCCCCATGAGGGAACCGATTCCCCCTTTGAAGGGGAATAGATTCCCCCCACAGAGGAATCGATACCCCCTGGGGTTCTGTTAAAATCGGGCAGAACACCCCAAAACCCTCTTCCACTGTTCTCTCTCAACTTTTCTCAAATATCCATTTTTGCCTCAAATCAATGATATTAATCGGAATTCGAATCAAATATCATCTTCTAAACCTGTTGGAATCATTAAAATCGTGCAAACAACATCTAAATCCCCTCAATCTTCATCTTTCAAGGTAAATTTTTCTAAACTCTCTATTTCATTGATTTTGAACATAAGATTAGTTTTAATTAGTTATAGGTTGAAATAGTGATCGGGCATTGATTGTTTAGTGTTTAGAAACTAGATGTCTAATTTCATCAAAAACACAAGAATTTTCCAAAAAAATTTAAATTTTTGAAATTAAAAAAAATGTTAATTTTCAAATTATTGTGTTTTGATTAAATTATGTTGTTGTTATGAAAACTATACATATATTGTTTCTCAAAACCATATTTTTCAAAAGTTTTTCAAAAACTTTGCCCATTAGAATTGATTTAGAAAACCTTGAAATATTGAGGACTCAATTGAGTTTTGGGATTAATTGAATTGCATACATTTGTTTTTAAAATTGCAGGTTATCCAATCTATTCCGATTTCCTTTACCATGTCCAATCCTAAACATGCTAGATCTTCATCTAGTCGTTCTAGTCATCAACCAAATCCACCTCCAAATCCTCCTCCTATTCCTCAAAATCCTATTCCAAATCTTGATCCTAACTTGACTATCCAAAATTCTTGTTTCAATCAACCGGGTCCTAAAGATTATCTTTATTGGTTTTACCAATATTTTGACTCGTATAAGATTAGGGAAGAACGTATCCCATCTCTTCAAGCTATGGTTTCTATTAACTTTAAATATCTCTCTATCTTGCACGAATGGAAATTTGATAAACTTTTCGAAATTGAACCTGTTGTCTATCATCAACTTGTTCGTATCTTCTATTGTAATGTCGTTTGTATCAAAAATTGTGACAAAACCAAAACCATAGGAGTACGTTCCTACCTCCTAGGTCAATATTTCCATCTTGATCCGGCTTATATAGCCAATGCCTTAGGCTTGGATAATGAAGGTTTATCAAATGAAAAACAAGTTTTAGGCTCACGATATAAACGAAATGATAGTGCAAGTGTTCTAGATCTTCATGAGCGTTTTCTTCATCTCATGATCACTTGGTGGTTTCGACCATCCGGGGGTCGTTATTCTACTCTCAGAGCTTTAGATCTTTAGTGGTTGTATTATTTTGAACAAAATATAAAAATAAACCTTTCTGAGATTATCTTTGCTGAGATTGTTGAAACCGCTAACCTAGTGCCAAATAAGAAACTCTGTTCTTCACTAGTTTACGGTTGTATCCTTAGTAATCTCTTTTCTAAAGCCGAGCTTCGAGTTGGTCTAGATGCCTCCTTTCCTCTTAAGAAACAAATCAATCTTCTTTCTTTAACAAGAGCGGGATGGGTCAAAAATAAAGAAACTGGTGAATGGGTTCGATCTTCTGCAACTACTCCGGGAGCTAGTTCTTCACAAGCTCCACTCGAAGCTGACGAAGATCCAGAGTTTGAACAATTAATGAGGGATATCGATGAAGCCGAAGATGAGCCTGAGCAACCCGAGGAGCACGGAAAACAATCAACTCAAATGCCTCCATATTTTCAATCCTTTATGGAGACATTTGATTTTCGATATGCGACCATGGATTCGTGCTTTACTTCTATAGAGTCCCATTTATCCACAATGGGAGCTCAACAATTAGAGATTCTCCGAGAGATGCGAACAAACAACGCTTCAATGAATGAACGTATTGATGCACTCTCAAACGAGATGGCCGCTATGCGAGCTCGTTTTCCTCCTCCCGATCCTCATACGGATGTTTGAATCTATATTTTGATTTGAAATCCAAACTTATTATTTTAACATTTTGAATATTTTGGAATGTTTGAATTTGTGGATTGTGAATTTGTTTGGATTTATGGATGGTGTGAACTTATATGTTTGGTGTGATTTATTCATTATTGCATCATTTACATCATTATTAGCAATATGACCAATTTTACCATATCACATTGTTTATGAATATTGATTATGGAACTAATGGCTAACGTTTCTCTTGATTGTGATCTTAGCAGCTTATGCATACATATACCTAATCAATTGGCTAAATGATTTTCACGTTTCTTTGAATCTTTTTGATTTAACAAAAAGGGGGAGAAGTGTGTGTTTTTAAAAATGATAAATGGGAGAAGTGTTAAAGTAAGGGGGAGTAATTTCAAAACTTGATTTCAAAATCTTAAAATTACTAAAATGTTTTGTTATATCAAAAAGGGGGAGATTGTTGAAAACATTTTGATATTTCGATATAACAAATTAAGTTAAATGAATTTTAAGATTTTCCAAATGATTTTCTAAGTATATTCGATATAATTATTCGAATATCAAAACATTACTCCAAATATTTCAAAAATCATTTTTAATCCTTACTTAAGTGTAAAATTAAGTTTTAATCTTAAATCAATTTCAAAATAATCTTTCAAAGTATTTCGAACAATTTCAAAGCCAAAAATTCCAGATTGCTCAGAGGGAACCGATTCCCCCCCCAAGGGGGTACCGATTCCCCCCTGAACGATTTGGCTCCGAGATTTCCAGAATGCTCGGAGGGAACCGATTCCCCCATAGGGGGTACCGATTCCCCCTGTTTAACGGTCGAAATATTTGAATTTTACACTTAGGGAAGCGATTCCCTATGAGGGGGAACCGATTCCCCCCATGCTCCAAGCTGTTTTATTAATTATTTTCACACTAAAAACGGCTATATGATCTTCACTAATCATCCCCAACGTTCAGAAGTGATTCAAGGTGTATTTAAACAAATTTTGAAGCCCTTGATCAACAAGAAATCATAGAGAAACAAGAGAGAAAGCATCAAACACCAAGTTTGTGCAAATCAAGCAAATTTTCCTTTCAATATTCATTTTGCTTTCAAGAACACCATTTGTGCTCATTTGTAATTATCTTTGAGTGTTCTTTTCTTGTTCTAAAATTGTGCAAACATCTTACCTTGTGAGGTTTTCCTTGTAAGTTTGCAAATTTGTAATCTTCTCTTTGGGAAAGAGTGTTCTCAAGAATTGGGGTATATTCTTGAGGGTGTTGTAAGGTTATCTCTTTGGCCTCAAAAGAAAGAACAAATTAGTGAATTTGTTGGAAAATCCTTAATGTGGATAGCTAAGGTAGTGGACGTAGACTTTAATTGAGAAAGTCGAACCACTCTAAATCGCTGTGCAATTACTTTCAATTTTCTGCAAAAGCTTCCACCAAATTTTTAATTGCCAATTCACCCCCCTCTTGGTCAAATCCGTCAATCGATTAACTCAACAATTTTTTTTCAAAATACCAATTTTTGGGTATATGAAAAATCAAAAAAGGGTTCTAGAGTCAGTTACGCTTGGGGAATGATTAGCACCCACACAGCGCCCAAAAAATTGTTACCTAGTTGATTATCCTATATTTAAAATTGAAAATTTTGAGTTCAAACTTTATCTAATTTAAAAATCATTACAGATGCAAAGTTGAAAAGAGTATTCGTTTATTAAAGCTAATAGCATTCGCCCCTAGCATGAATGCGGGAGATAAGATATTGTACCCAATAACTGGATATTGCCTCGATATTTTAAAAATCCTGATGAGATCTTGAAAAGGATGTCGACCTACGGGAATCACCAGTAGTCACCTCCTGAGCATACTTACGGGAGATATGTTATTGACTCCATAATAAGTGAACATTGTCGTAGGTTTTAAAATAAGATGCAGTCAAAAAATTTATTATTAACCCTAATTAAACTAAGGGTAGATTAAACTAAGGGTAGATTAAGGCTTTCTCTATCTTAAAGTGTCAAATTATTAAAGAACTTAGAGGCATAAACTTAAAAATGTAGGCCTTAATATTAACTTAAATTAATTTTAATCAATATTGCAATTCGAATAATTAAAGTGGAACCTCGAGCAAAAGCCAGGACCAAATTAAGAATTCTCCTAATTTAAGGACTAAAGGTGAAATTAAGCCTAAGATAGAGTCTCTAATATAAATCCTAATTAAGTTTAATCAATTATACGATCAAATAATTAATTTGACATCTCGAGCAAAAGCGAGGATCAAATTAAGAATTCATTTAATTTAAAGATTAAACCTAAAAAAAGTAATATGGTTTGGGATTAAAATATTAAAAATCTAATAAAAAGGGTTTAATTTAAAAAGACAAATGATCTAACAGGGACTAAATTAAAAGGAATCTAAAATTGAAGGCAAAATTAAAAGCAATTAATGAATGCAAAAGGACTAAATTGAAGTGAATCAAAAATGCAAAGATGAAATTAAAACATTAAGTAAAGGACTAAAATGAAAGAAATCATAATATAAAACTAAAATTAAAAAATAGTGCAGAAAATCAAAGCTGGAATTTAAAGGACTGGAATGTAAATGCTGAAAAGTAAATGCATAAATTAAAATAACAAAAATTTAAAGTAAAAATTAGAAATAATGGAAAATAAATTAATCGAATAAAAATAAAAAAAGGTTAGGGGTTAATTTAATTGTTACCCGGACCATAAATAACGCGAATCATACCCCAGGAGGTCATCAAGATGTCGTATTATGATTTAATGTTCACATTTTAATAAAGGGACCAGAATGCAATAAAATAAAAAGATAGTAGCCAATAAAAAATAATTAGTGACTAAAATGAATAAATTGCAAACATCACATCCAAATCATAATCAAATAAGAAGCATAATCCCAACAACGGCTAAAATGAATAAACGTAAAAATCAATGACTAAATTCGAATAAATCAAAATAATTATAGTGATTAAATTAAAACAAGTACAAATTAGAGCACAAAATCAAAGAAATGGAATAAATAGGGGAGTCGTGACCGAAGTGGAAAAACATGCGTAAAGTAGAGGAACCTAGAAGAAAATAAACCAAAAAGTTAATACTTAGAAATAAAGATAGAAAACACCAAAATAAGGACATTAAATTTAAAATGAAAATGAAAAGAACACATCATGGTGAGCAAAATGCAAACTGATGAAACTTAGGATGGCTGTAGACGTCATTTCACCACTAGGATCAAAATGCACGAGGGCCAAAACGACGCCATTTTGCTTTGGGTATAAATACACTTTATCACCCTTTTTTCTCATTTTTCTCTCATTTCTTTTCCTCACTTTTTTTTTAAAGATATAAGTTATTTCTTCTCTTTAAGCATCCCCAAAATCCAACGGGATTCCAGCCGTCGGTCGTCGCGTCGACCGTCACGTAGTCAATATCGTCGGTGGTCGTTCGGGCCCAAATTTCATGAGTTGGTTTGCCTCGACGCGATGATCACAAATTCGAGCTCGATTTTCAACGCTTTGATCTTCGTTGTCCACCGTTGAATCATCTCCATTTCGAGATATGTTTCTCGTTGACCTCTCTTCTCCCTCCTGACCATTCAGATCTTCGAATGAGATCCCCCAACACCGGTGAAGCTTCCAGTCTAAGGTAAAAACCCCATTTTTCTTCTTTTATTTATTTTTTTGTTTTGTTCGTTCGACAGAAAGAAATAATAATAATAATAATATATATATATATATATATATATATATACATACATACATATAGTTTGGTATTGCTCTTCGAAAATGAGGAAAAATCCTCTGTCTACACTGATTTTTTTATATAAAAAAAAGAAAAAATAGGAGATTTATTACAAATTTTTTAATCCACCGAGAGCCTCAATTTTATATTGGTTTTTGCTTGGGGTTTTATAAAAATTCATATTATAAATTAAAAATTACATCCCATCTCTGATTTGGGCACTGTTGGAGCAGTTTGCAGAGAGATGGTGGCAGATTGATTGGCAACCTGGGAGTGGAGATGGTAGGGAGGTGGTGATAGCAGCAACAGTAATTGGGGCATTGAATGCCCCGATATTCAGGGATTTACGTTTTTATTTTATTTTATTATTTTTTGGATAAAAATGGTAATTACAAGAGGATTCTAGCTTGTGTTTGGGGTAGGATGAATTTTAAGAAATGTTTCTAGACTTCTAATAGCCTCATAACTAAGTTAGTAACATCTTTTCCTTATGCGTTAGTTAAAGAAGTTGGAGAAGTGTCCAAAGCAAGGGGAAGGAAAAGTTGTCAATTGGGTGATTTTGGGGAGTTTCCATCAACTAAATCACCAAGGTAACACCATTCTAACCTTCCTATACCATTTGTAAGCCTTACCATGCATTTATGTAACTTGCATTAGCTTTTGAAGGATTAAGAGCATGTTTATGGTAAATCTCACATTTATGTGTTTTTATGTTATATGATGACTCTTTATGACCCTAATAAGTTTAAATAAGACTCTAATAATGTTTAGGGACCTCCTTAGGGCCTTTATAATGGTTTTGAAAGGTTAAATATGCCCAAATATGGTATTTTCGGGTGTTGGTGTCGATATTGTATGTGTCAGTATTGATAATGTTCTTATACTGGGCAAAAACATATAAGTTTTTAGGTGGAAATATCGATACCCTAAGTTCGATCTCGATACTTGGAGAAGGGGGTTCGATACTGATTTTCCAAAAAGCAAATTTGGTACTGATACTCATGGGAGTATCGATACCAAAGGTTGATCATCGATACTCTCTATAGTGGTATCGATACTTTAATGGAGGTATCAATACTCCTGAGTCAATATCGATACTGATAAGTCAATATCGATACTACCTCAGTTCCAAGAATAAGAAATTTAGGGAATTTTAGAGATATTGTTGAGGGACTCAAACCATTGTTTAATCCTTCAATAATACATCAAGTGAGAACGATATTAACGAAGTTAATTTCAGTTAGAAACCTTATACTCTAGGGATCATAAGACTTACCTTGTATGATGTTCGGGAAATAAGTTGGACACCCGAATCCCTATAGAAAATCAAGGAACGTTTGTATGTTAAGATATGGTCAACCCTATGATTGTGCAATAGGCACTTCTTTGCTAACTGGACATAGATGCCCCAAGGTTCGACGGAGCAAGTTAGCAGGTGACTCATTCCGATGTAGAATTTTAGATTTCTACCCTAGGTAGAATAGAGGGGTGCGTGAACTCCGAGATGTAGCCCCTCAGTCGTACCATGATGCCTACCTATGTATTTATGTTTTATCTTACCATATTCATATGGTAGCAAATATGTTTTAAGTATGTTTTAAATATGTACATTAGAGGTTGCATGTAGTGTAGTTTGGTTATTAGTGTGGCACTGAGCTTGTGAGGTCAGCGTTCGGAATTTGTTTCCGTGTGCAGGTTAGGATTAGGAGCTTTTGGAGGAGCCTTTGCATGAACCGTTTACCACTAGCCGTCATCTTTTGAGTACGTCTCGACTTATGTAATAGTGGGCATGTATTGTAAACTACAAATTCAAGTTATTTTTTGGGGCTCCCGATTTGTAAACAAATATTATAATTTATGTGATTATGTATGTTAACATATGGATTTATGTAAATAAATCTTTTATTTTTAAAAGAAAATTTTTTGTCAATCACTCCAGTAGTCTGAATGACGTCATAGTCCGTTGATCTTTGGGTCGTACTGGATTAGAACGTTACACTAAGTCCGCCGGGAATCTTATCAGTATAAACTTTTATTAAAGATAGACATAAAATTTTATGGTAGGAGATGAATTTTTAAAATTTTAAAGGAAGACTATGTCAAACGTGAAAGAAATATATGTCACTTTTTTCTATTAGAAATTTACTAGATAAAACTTTCTTAGTTTTATAGGTTAGACCATATCACCTTTTTCTAGTAGAATGTAATTTACAAATAGTAGTAGGATAAAATTTTATCCAACGAACTTTATATGCATGGGTAATCAACTATATTTTTCCTTAAAACCAAAAGAGGTTATGGTACCAATGAGGAGATGCTTCTGAGAACCATAAATGGAATTTCTAGTAAAAATTTTGTTTTGTTATGAATATAGAATATGTTGTACCTTTTAAAAAAATTTAAAATTAAAGATTTGAGGGTTAAGTTTATTTTAATTTATTAAAATTAGGATCAAATTGATAGAATATATAAGTAGCAGTGACCAAATGTGTAATTATACAAAATATTTTAACTGTCACATCAGTTTCTCCATTAAATATTAATGACAAGTGGCTTAATTGAATGCATTTAAATAATTGAGTGACATGACTGACAAAAATTCAAAAATATTGTTCAAAATGAAAAGGGGCAATAGTTAGGTGGTCACGGGTATAGTTTACCCTTTATTTTAAATAGTTTATCTTTAAATTTTTAACTAATTTATAATTATACGTTGAGTCATTTAGAATTTAAATTTTTATAAATTAAATTAATAGTGCTCATCGTTAATAGTGTTCATCACTGCTCGTCGAGCGCCGTATAATTTTTCAAGCGATTATTATCATTAATAACAACTAAAATATTATGACATTCAATTATTAATTAAAAATAATATATTCGAACAATTTATCCTAGCAAGACAATGAATCATCTGTTTTACACTTTGTCCAACAAATTTACATTAACGTGAAAGATAAAATAAATTAATTTGTCCTTCATAAAAAGGAGAAGAATTATTAAACAAAAAAAAAATCTATGATCTGTAAAATAAATCATAAATAGGTAAAGTGAAAATCATTGGTGACTGAATTATCTGATAACATTGATCAGATTATGAAATAGAGATTGTTGATGGTTGAATCATATGCTATAAAAAGACAAAATAAATAAAATATAGATAATAAAAAGTAAGTGAAGACAAAGAGTGAGATGGGATAGCAACTTTCCACCATAATCAATTAAAATTAATGTCTAAAAAATTGAGAGAGAAAAATAAAAATGGATTTAAATGTCATAAAAATATAAACGTTTTGATTTAAAATATGCTAGTTGAATGAATTTATTTTAAAAAAAAATTATTAATTTCACAATCAATTAATTTGATGTTAGTTTATTTAAAAAAAAATTATTATAATTATTATTAGATTTGAATAACATATTTTACTATTTGAATAATAATGAGTTGTATCAATCCCTATAAGCTTTTATATAAACATTAGGATATTTGTCTCATTTTGGATACTACTTTAGTTTAGTAGTAACTTTTGTAATTTGAACAAGAGAAATAAAAATGACTTGGATTAATGGTTATTTTTAAGAATAAAGTGTATAAATGATCAATAAATTAAGTCGAAAAGATTTTTTTAAACCCTGAAGTTTTAGAAATTATAAAATAATTATTAAATTTCTCAAACAATTATAAAATGATCATTAAAATCTATTAAACTATTAAAAACGATCATAAAACTTATCGGAATATTACAAAATATTTATTAGTCTTATAAAAAATTATCATTATCTTATGATATACCTTGGTCATTTTATAATAGTTCGATATGTTTAATGATCATTTTGTAACCTTCGAAACATTAGTCTTACAACTTGAATCCGACAAATTTTAACTTAACTTGATTCTTTAAGATTTTTTTTTTAATTTTGAATTTAGATGATTCAAGATGGACTTGGAGAAAGAAATAGTTGAGGTCGCGGATCTAGAAATTAAAAAATGGGGGTCCAAAATCTTTTATACTTTATACTAAAAAATTTAGATATGCAAATTTTCTTATTTTTTTCTATTCTCATTAACAAATTAAACTGCATTTAATATTTTTCTTAAAATAATAAGTGTACAGTGACTTCCCTAAAGAGCCACATACATCCGCCATTGGTTGGGGTTAGGTCAATGTTGGATTTAGAGTGAAAACTCCATGGTTCGACTTGGAATAATCTGCTTAATTAACAAATTTTCAATCACTCACCATTTTTCATTCTAGCACTAATGGTCGTCATGCATTCAATCTCAAGTCACAATGAACTAAAAGCCTTCTTCCAATTCTTTCAATGTATTGTCTCAAATTTTTGAAACATTTCTAATGGAATTTTTTCAACAAAACTGTTTTAATTTGCAAGGTTGTTAAAATTAGGGTAAAATATACGAGTGACCACAAACTATAACCCCTTTTATTTTGACCACTGACGTTTTGATTCGATCAATCAGGTCACCCAACTATTTAAATGATTCAATCAAGCCACTGACCGTTAATTTTTAAGGTAAACTACACATGTGACCACTCAACTATGGTCAAAAATCATTTTGACCACCGATGTTTCATCGATTGGAGGACTAAATTTATTTCAATTTAAAGATTTACTTTACTCCAATCATGAAGTAAAAAACACCAAACCATAGGACTAAGGCATCCATTTGGTTTGCCAACAAATAATATACATTTTGTATCTTTGTAAATTATTTTTAGACAACAAATAATATAAATAATATTTTTACATTAACAAAAATAAGAATATATAAAACATGTTAAAATTTGTCTTTAATTATATAATTTAATATTATATTTATTTATTAATATAATACGAAAATTATATTTTATATTAAAATCATGATTAACATTCTAATAAAAATATTTTAAAATATAATTTTCATATTATAAAATATTAGATATATAAAATATTATATTCATATTTTTTGTTAATATAAAACATTATTTTCGTATTATATTAATAAATATATATAATATTAAATTATATAATTAAAGAAAATTTTTAATATGTTTTATATATTCATATTTTTTGTTAATGTAAAAAATAGTCTTAATTTTTATTTATTAATTATATTATTTATTGTCTAAAGAAAAATTTACAAAGATACAAAATATATATTATTTGTTGTATAAAGCAAACTAAATGGATGCCTTAGCTTGATGGTTTAGTGCTTTCTACTTCACGTAAGGAGCCCTTCGTTTAAATCCCATTAGCCCCCTTATGAATGTTGGTTTATTTTTTTGCAATCAGAGAGTGACACGTGTCATCCTCTGATTGGAGTAAAGTAGATCGTTAAATTAATAATAATAAATTTATTCCTTCAATCGAATGATGACATGTGTTATTATTTTAATTTATTAAAATGAGAACCAAATTGAAAGAATATATTAGTAACATTGACCAATTGTGTAATTATACCAAAATATTTTAATTGTCATGTCAACTGTTAACGGCAAGTATTTGATTGAAGCATTTAATAGTTGGATGGTCTGTCTGATCAAATTAAAATATCGGTAATCAAAATGATTTTTTTCCCATAGTTAGATATATTTAATGATCATTTTATAACCTTCAAAACTAAGAAAATAGATATCTTCTTCCCCTTGTCATAAGTTAAAATTAAGTAGGTCGGCTTTAGACACATTGTATCTTTAAAAAAAATCCCTCAGAAATGAATATGATAAATAAAACAACAAAAACAACAATAATAATAATAATAATAATAATAATAATAATAATAACCTCGATCCTCTGTACGTTCTTACTAAATAAGACAGTTTGTTAAAACCTTTCTAAAATTAGAATCTGGAAGAGAAAAAGAAAACACAAAACTCATTATGTCTTCTTAATCGTTCATATACATACCTAAATTTTCGACAAATATTATCTTTCGATCCAATATTATCATTTTCTTTTGACTTTAAATTGATTCCCGTTTTTGAAAAAAAAATGGGGAAAGATTTGATCTAAATGTTGCAGGCATGAGTTGATGCAAAATGTCTCTGTTTTTGCATCACACCAAGTTTTGTTCTTCTCTCATCTTCGAAGCTAATCAAATTTTAAAGAGGCTGTTTTAGTTTAGGATCAACCAAACCTTCCAAGATGTCATCGTCAAACAATAAGATGAAAGGCCTGTTAAAAGGCCTTAGATACATTTCTGAAATATTTGGTATGCAATCCCATCTCTTGCCAAATTATACCCAGAAATGGGTGTTGCAGAAAGAAAACTGGGTTTTGATAGAAAAACATGAACGTCATTGGTTTGGTGTTTTTCTCTTGTTAATAACAGTGAAAATGTGTGAACTTTAGTTGTGTTTTTTGCCCAAACAATGGATGTTGCAGAAGTTAATGATCGAGAAAGAAAACTTGTTTTTTGATAGAAAAAACATGAACATCATTGGTTTGGTATTTCTCTTGTTAATAGCAGTGAGAATGTGTGAACTTTTGTTGTGATTTTTTGCAGAAAATGAAAAAGAGCCTGAAATGCAGATTGGTCTGCCAACAGATGTGAAGCATGTGGCTCATATAGGATGGGATGGTCCATCAGCAGTAAAATATGCACCCAGCTGGGTAAATTGAAAGAACTACCATCATATTATTACCATGATTATGAGAAGTTTTTTGTTCATCTTTCTGTTTTCAATGATCAAAAGAATTAAAATTGCCCCAAGTAAAAGAAAGTCATGATTCATATTGGGAGTGAATTCTGGCTTTCATTTTTATACGCAGATGAATGAGTTTAAATCAACTCCTGCCAATACCCGGGAGGAAGATCCTAGGAAATCGGTCTCTCAAGGTCACAATTTCGATTATTCGAGTTCGAATATTTTTATCGAATCAGCTTCGTTTATGTTGATTAGTATTTGGTTTACAGATGTGATTAGCCGAGATGGTTCGAGGGATCAAAGCTTACCAGCAACAGAGACGGCAGACGTGCCTAAATCATCAAAACGTGGTTCATCTTCAACTAGGAATGGTCCTACAGGAGAGTCTAAAGGGAAGGAGAAATCAGATAAGCCTAAGAATCCAAAGAAGAGTTCCAAGACCAATTCTTCAAAGGAAACTTCAGATAGCACCACAAAGCCTAAGAAAAAGCCGAAGGAACACAAGGAGCCAAAGGAACCAAAGGACTCGGTCGACTCGGATAACCAGAAGAAAAGTAGTCGACGAAACAAGTCGAAAGAGAGTGTCGAGGGATCCTCCAGGAGGTCCAAGACCCGGGACATGGAAGCTGGATCCGAGTCAGGGTCTGTAACTGGTATCCGAGAGGATCGACTAAGTACTGGTTCAGGTTTTGAAGGAGAATTCTGAGGGGAATTGTACACTGTAAAACACTGGTAGCTACTAGCTAGAGACTCCCATTTGCTTTAGTAGAAACCAAATTCTTTCTTCTTCTTTTTTCTTGTTTTGTTTCTTTTCTCATTTTTGAGGAAACCTAACCTTTTATGACGAAAAGAGATCCATTGGAATTAATTGTTGAAACTTGGAACTGATTCAGTGATTCAGCTTTCAATGGATGCAAATGGACTATCAATTAGATCAGACTGATGACCAAGGCAATACTATGAATTGATTTTCTTCTTCTTCTGAATGGAATAATGGATAATAGTGGCTGATTCATGTCTGCAATACTAGCTTGTCGTTTGATTAATGGAGAAAAACAGAAAGCGAGTAATTACATAATCTTAAACCTACTCCAATACAAAATTCTTATTACCTTGTTTTTGTAAGACCTATCAGTGTTTTTTTTAATCTGTTACTGATGATAAACAATCAAACTATCAAAAGCCCCCAAAACAGCAACATTACATGAAAATGAGAAGCTAAAAGCCCAGTATTGGAGCCACCAACGAGGATGACAGCATTGGGAATATCTGGTTTGCTGCATTTCTTCAATAGCTTGGAGCCATGGCTTAATTTCTCATCAACACACTGTGCTGGATTACCCTTTAGCCTTATTTTTTCACCAATTTTAGCAGTGAATTCAGCAGAGAAAGGAACCCTACCATTCAGATTGTTGTTTTCCAAACTGAGTTCATTGATAAACTCCAAGCATCTAAATTCCTAAGTCACTTTCCCTTGAAGCCTATTGTTATCAAGTCCTAAATAACACAAGTTCCTCAAATGCATTCCCATGGAAGGTGGAATTTTCCCAACCAGTCCCATACCAGAAAACCCTATCTCTGGAATCTCCCCACTCAAATACACATCCTTTAACCTGGGCATTTCAGCAAGGAACAAATGAACCCCAAAGTTACCAAACTGTTAAAACTCAAATCCAAGAACTCCAAATCTTGTAAGTTACCCAAACTCTCTGGGATTTTACCAGAAAACCCGTTGGAACTCAAGTCCAGCTTCAAAAGCTGTGTGAGATTACCAGCTGCACAAGGAACATTTCCATGAAAAGCATTGGCACTCAAGTCAAGAACTTTTGAGTTTCTTCAACTTAGACAAAGTTGCAGAAACCTGTCCACTAAGCTTGTTTCTGGATAGTGTAATCTCTTCAAGAGCAACCAAATCACCTATCTCTCATCCGGGATATTCCCATAAACTCCGTTACCAGTCAAAACCAGTCCCCTCAAGCTCGTGAGAATAATGCCACTAAGAGGACTAACAAAAGTTGGGTTGTTTATAAACACAAGCTCTTCGAGAAAGTACCCGAAAGTAGTGGGAATCTGGGGGGCAAAAACATGGGTTTGGGTGAAGCATTGATAGAACAAAAGTTTGAGTAGATGTTTGCAGGAAGTGAAGATGAGAGGGCTAAAAGTTGAGTTGGAAGAGCAAGGAGGGTCAGCGTATAATCCGAAAGGTATCCAAAACTCAGTTCTGTGATGTGATCCATGACGTTTTTCGTAGCGGGATCGACGAAATAAGAAGCGAAAAAAATACCTCTATTACTCAACTACATAGAACTGAAAATTTGAGGATTAACGAAAGTACAACTTCCTATATATACAAGTTATTAACCCTTAACAGATAAACTGTTAACCCTTAATAGAATCAAACATACTTAAACCAATCCACTAAATATTCAGTTATAACATCCCCTCAAGATAGAGATTAATGAATATTGAGAAGTCCCAATTTGACCATGAGGGTTTCAAAACTTGGTGAAGAAAGTGCTCGAGTAAAAATGTTTGCCAATTGATTAACTGAACGAACATGGAAGAGTTTGATAAAACAAACAGTGACTTTCTCTCATATAAAGTGACAGTTGACTTTAATATGTTTGCTGCACTCATGGAAGACTTGATTCGTAGCTAGATGAATGGCTGACCGATTGTCACAGAAGAGAGAAGCATTCAAGACAGGAATATGAAAGGAAGATAGAAGAGTGACAGTCCATACAGATATTCTGTTTCACAAGATGAAATACTCAATGTATGTTGCTTTTTAGATTTCCATGAAATAAGACAATCATCTAAATAAGTACAATAACCGATAGTGGATTGACGAGTACCAGGACATGAGTTGTAATCAGCATCCACAAAGGCGCTGAGCTCCAAATTATTGCTTTCTGAAAAGAAAAAACGGAGACCTGGAGCATTCTTAACATATGATAAAAGATGACAAACAATTGTAAGACGTGGTTGTCGAATATATATATAGGTGAGAGAGAGAGGTAATTTTTTATGCCATATACTATAGGTTTTAGTTTTTTAAATGGTAATATATACATTTTATATTTTATTTTGTAGTGTTTCAAGTATGTATTATTTTATATAACTAGGTATGCCTATTTTAGTTAATTTATATATGTTAAAGTATAATATAATATATGTAACCCCTTTTGTCCGACCTAAAGGAAAAATGTCGGATCCAAAGGCCCATCATCTTGTTTACCCAAATCGAGCCCCAAATATCACTTTAAATACATTAAAATTTACCCTCATATTTATTGTAATCAAATATTTAATGTAACCAAAATAAATTTACAATAATTAATAATTAAAAACATATAACGAGCAGTTATAAAAAACCAAAGTTCAAGTCTCAAAGTCCAAACAAGGTTTAAATCCAATATTTCAAAATATTTAACATATTAAACATTATCCAAATAAAATAATAGAAAGTAATATCATAAAACCGAACAAATGTCATACTATGAAAATATTGAAATATGTAATAATGTCGAACTCCAAGTAACAGTTGTCCTAATCCGAGAATCTGAAAGAGAGAAACTAAGGGGGTGTAAGCTAATAAGCTTAATATGCCTCTAAAGTGCATTCAAACACAAGTAATCTCGATTCAAATAATATGCAAATGCTCATGCACCCACCTGTACTCCAATTACACCCAGAAGAGAGTGAGTTCCCCAGAACCACACTATTCCAACCCACACACCATGTAAGTGGGGTCCTCCGTAAAGACGAATGCCATTGAATATGAAAAGTGACATTTACCTCGTCGAGTGAATGCACTGAACTTCCCCTATCAGAATTCATCCCAACATAATATGCAAGATGACATAATATCTGATGTTTGATCTGATTTGAATAACAATATTTCATAAAAATTATCTGAAGCACATATTCCGAAGCATTTATATTTCCGAATCACATATCCAAGACGACAACACATTCACAGATAAAGTAAGTACATTCATGTATCGGGTCTGACAGTCAAACATGCAACACATGGAAAAATATTATGACTTTCATTTATCTCAGTCAAACTCAAAGTAAATCATGCTATCAATCATATTATCAACCAACGGAGCAAATAGAAATCATACAAAAAATATAACATCGAATAAAGAGACACACCTCGACAAATAGCTAACGATGATAACTATGTCCTCCACGATCAATTCAAGTATGAGGTCAGTCTGAATCAGTTTCTACGGCAAACAATTTAAATAAATATCTAATTCTAAATCAAATACAAAAATTAACAAACTAAACTTGTCAGTTACTAATAACTCCGTAAAAAAAGATCAGTTTTTTTACATAAGTTATTGTTTGTCAAAGCCATTGTCATAGCATTTTAGTTACATTTAGGGCATTTCATGCATGTGGTGGATAAGTTTTGCCTCGACTAGGTTTTTCTTTAAAACTGATGTTGCTGATGAGAAGGGTTGTGTGTTGGTTGTGATGATGCAAGTGATAAAAAATAATCGAGGAGTAAAATATTTGCCAAGAAAAATTTTGTGCGAGGGAAAAGGAACTGAAGATGACGTCCGTGAGGAATTTTTCACCACGGTTTATCTTGCAAGTCTGACGCAGTACACGACAAAATTGTTGACGTCCCATGGCCAGCTATCCAATGCACCTCACGTGAACCTCTACCCCTGCCAAGGATTTGGGACTATTGTTAGCTGCCAACGAAATGGGCATGAATTCAATGGTAGTTGGGGAAATTTCAATGGCACTAAAACCTAAAAATTCCCAACTATAAATAGCACATTATGCCTACCATTTAGGGGATCCCACTCTCACCTACCCTAAAAAGCTTTGGAGAAAGCGGTTGTAGTAACTTCTCCACCATTCCCCTATCATCATTCTTTGGTTTCCTCCATAGTCGGGCTTCACCAAAGTAGCGGCTAGGCCATCGAGAGAGGCTAGTGCGTTGGAGCAGTCATGGTGATGGTCTAATATCACAACAACAGTTATGTTTTTAGGAGTTTTATTCTCATTGTTTTTTATTTCTTATTTTTTAAGGGTTTGTACTTAATGAATATTATGGGTTGATTTTAGCCACACCATGAACTGTTTTATTTGGTGTTGGAGATGTTTGGATGATACTTTATTTTAGGTTTAATGGATGATTAAGTATATTTATGTTTATTGTTATCTTGTTCATTGTTTTAATCTTATGCCTTAGCAATGTAAGAGCTTTTGAGAGATTTTTTTGTGCCTTGGCATAATATTCATAGTCTTTGTAAGAGTTGTTGAGAGATAGCCATTTTTCTAGGAGTTAGGTTAGATCTACGTGAACAAGGAAACTAATATGGGATGGTGAGGTTCTAATCTGCCTTAGAGATAAGGAGGGGGGTTTCAATCGACTAAAACGGATAGTACTTAATTGATAGGCTAGGGTCGTAGTTTACGCTGAGAGGTATTGTCGTGACAATAGTTTTATCAGGTTGCTTACTAGAGATAGCCTAGACAATTAATTTTTTCCTTAGCAATTTTTATTTGTTTTCTTTTGCATATTTTTCTTGTCAAAACAAAAATTATCTGCTCATTTCACTTCACACAATTCTTACCTCAGCAAACTTTTTTCCATCTGTTCATACCATCTGCCATAGCACATTTCCTCATTTGTTCATATAATTAGATTTAGTCATTAGGATTAGTCAGTGACACGTATTCCTAGCTGTAACAATCATTAAAGAATTCCCTTAATCCCTGTGGATATGATACTCACTCATTATTATATTACTTACATCGATTGTGTATACTTGCACAGAATTACGTGCCATAATACACACATTTACATGCGATCAAGTTTTTGGTGTCGTTGCCAGAGATCGACGACTGCAAGAATTTTAAAGTTTTACCATAGCAAGTTTTTTCCCCTGTCAATCTCTCATTTTAGCTTTACTTGTTTGTTTTATTTATTTCTTTTGTAGGTTTTTTGTAACATCCCAATCTATGGGTTAGTGACTAAATTGTAAAAATTTCAAAACTTGGTAACTAAAGTAGAAGAATGGAATAGTTCAATGATTCATTTGAAAATATTACCTGAAAAAGGTAAGTAATTATTAGATGAAGTGAAGGGCAAAAGGATCTTTTGTAAGGGAAATAATTAATTAAAGAAAGGTTATATTAACCGCGTGGAAGGGAAGAGAAATCTACAAGCTTCCAGAGTTCTCTTTCTCTTCTTCTTCCTTAATGCGTGGGAACCCAAAACAAAGGTGAGTTTCTTGTTAAATTTAAGATTGGTTTATGATCATTAGATGATAACTAAGCTTAAGGAAATCTTAGATTATCTTAAAACCATAAGATGAGGAGTACATGAAGAATTAAAGAAAGGAAGTAGAAAAGTGAAATCTTAGATTATAGTTCATAATAAGAATTAGAAGTGGGATTTGACTTGTCATCAAGCTAATTAAGGAATAGGAAGTGTTAGAATTAGATTAAGAACATGTTGTTGGAAGTTGAGTGAGATTATTAAATTCTATATGGAGAATTGGATTTTTAAGTTTTAGAGGTATGAAATGGATAATAATTAGTTTAAGTAAGAGTATGCAAGTTAGGGATATAAAAAGAGGGGAAATATAAAGTGTTGAGAAGATTATGAAGAGATTTTCGTGCTAAAATAACATTTCTGTGCTATATGTATCGATGCACATTCAATGTGTACCGATGCATCAAGGATAAATTCTAGAAATGGTTCAAGGTGTATCGATGCACATGAAGTGCATCGATGCACTCCTTTAAAATAAAAACATCGAATGTCATCAGTGTATCGATGCACAAGTAGTGCATCGATGCACCTCATTAAATACAAACATCGAATGGGATTTATGCATCGATGCATAGATAGTGCATCGATGCACCCGTCAAGGGATACATCGATACATGGTGTAGTGCATCGATGCATACCTTCAATAAAAGATAAAAATAACTTTTTTTTAGCCTAAGGAGTGATAGTTTAGAATATATCAATTAGTATATTGATATGTATCAATGTAATACTATGTAGATTTAGAACGTAATCTCGTTCCGGAACAATTGAAGGATTAGAATCGAGTCAAAGCAAGGCTAAGGTAAGTACATATTATAAGTATGGTACAATGGAATAACACTTGGGATAAGTCTAATTCCTATGTTGATTTTCATAGAACAATAGTTATGAACATGCATACATGATAATTATTATGATACATGCATAAAGTATATATGTTCATATGATTTGATAAATGATATATGTGAATAGATTCAAATGCACATGTGACATAGTAAGTGATATGAGTTATGTGATCACAAGAGAAATGACATGAATACATGAACATATGAAACATAAGAATAATGCCCATGGTATACGATATGAGAGCTATAGGTATAGTTGGCATGCCAAGAATCGAGGGTTCTACGTGGTCCTTCGGGACATATATGTATCCTTTGGAACATTTACAGGGTCTTTTAAGACAGATTTGATCCACTGGAATATGTATATGGTTCTTAAGGAGTGGTCATTCGGGATAAAAACAGTACATAGGTCCTTCTGGACAAATTTCATAGCCCCTAGTGGGACCCATACGAGCTGTGGTAACAGTATAGTGCACATCCTCAATGTACTCGAATACCTTGAGTTATAAAAAATGTACATGGGCCTATAAAAGGTTATCAAAGGTAATTGCATTGTTATAATTATATGTTACCATATTATTATTGTTTACATTGAATTGTATATGACATGATTGAATGGATAAATTGCATGTTCATATTCATAAGGAATGCATTATTATTATATTTATATGTCTCACTAAGTCTATGACTTAGCGTGTAAGTGATTTACACGTAGGTACCAAGAATCAGGAAGAGTGGAAATAGGGTGGTAAGAACAGCAGCACTGCTAGAAGATCATATCAGAAGTAACAGATAAAGTATGCCTTTTGTCGTGTATAGTGTTGGTATGTAAGAAAAGTGTCTGTTACGAATGCTCTGATTGATTTAGTATTTTGTAGTTTCTTTTATGTAAATTAAGGTATTTGGTTTTAATGAAAGTTTAAAATTTCTCTGTTTTCTTAAAGTGTCAAAGTTTGAAAAGTCAATGCGACACCTCAGACTCATATTCGAGTCGAATATGGGTTAAGGGTGTTACATTTAATGGTATCAGAGCTATGGTTTAGTCGATTCTCGGTATAAACCAGAGTCTAGAGTGTCCTATAAAGTATTCATGCCAACAAAATAGTGAAAACTTCTGATATGATATAATAGTAAGTTTGTTGTCTCGCTAATAGAATTAGATTGCTAAGTTATAATAGAAGTATGATTATGATAATTCCGAAATAAAGTGAAAGGTGATATTCCTGATTGTTATAGTTATTCACCTGCCTTGGCCAGGCAGGATGAAGAGTGAACACATCAGAAAATGCCTCGTAAGCTCAAATGATGATTTCAGGAATTTGAAATCATATAAGAATAGTGATATAAGGTATTCATTGTTTTGAACTGGAAAAGTGATATGGAGTAATTTTGTTATTTTATGGATAAGATATAATATGGTGAACAAGTGTCACCATAAGAGAATTAAAAGATCAAGTGATGTGGTTATCATTTGTAGAAGAGTTTAAGAATAAGTGCATCAGTGATATGTTTATAAGATGAATGAAATCAGAGTTATGGATTTGAAAAAAGGGGTAGTATTGAGTATAAGCAAGAGTGAGAATATGATAAGGGTTGGTACTTTAGAATAAAGAGTTAACGTTGGCTAACAAGATTACATGATGAAAATTGTGTTGATTATATGAATATGATATAGTGAAGGAAATAATGATTCTTATGTTTGAGGGAAAGTAAGGGAGTATGAAAGAAAAGACATGTTCGATGTTATAAGGATATTTTGATTTATGGAAATTAATGGAATAAGGAAAGAAAATGAAAGAGTTTACAACATTAGATATGATAAGAGTTTTACAAGAAGTATCGATTTTAAGTTTGATATAAAAATGAGAAAATTGTGTAAAGTAATATGAAAAGATCATGTGTATTGAAGTACAAACAAGGATTAAGAAATGATGAAAGGTCGGATGTATATGATTAGTTAATTAGGGCTTGTGCCCTAGATTGAATAGTTTTTATTAATTAGCTAAAATATCAAAGGTGATGGAGTTATAAGATTTGGAAAAGATATAAGATTGAGTTAATCAAGTATAACATAGATTTGGATTTGGTAAGGTATTCTGAGTATGTAAAAGAAGATAAGGATTTTGTATAAGAACAAGAATTTTGGGCAATAGATATGGATTATAAGAGTTACGAAGATGCGATGAAGATCGATAATCATAGATAAGTATAAGCGATATGAAAATAGTATGAGAGTCTGAAGAAAAGATATGATATATTTTACAAGGAGGTTTTGATTTGTGAATGAGTAAAGAGATAAGGAAACTAAATGAAAAAGGAAATTAAAGGGGTAAATATGATAAAGGTTATATAGAAGTGTAGCTGATAAGTTCGATGTAGAAATACGACAAGTGTGCAAGGAGATGTGAGAAGATTGTTTGATTATATAAAGTATATGTTTAATAACATTTGAAGAATATTTAAAGTTTGGTATTGTTATAAGGTAATTTGAGGATAATGAAGAAATAGATGGATTAATGATATGGAGTGATGAAAATAGAGGTTATTGATTATATGATAAGTGACAATAGATAAATATATAAGGGAAAAAAGGAGTTGAATAACTAAAGGAATGAAAGAGCAAGTAATGGAGAAAATGTAACACCCCAACCCGTATCCGACCCGGATACGAGTCTGAAGTGTCACATTGACTTTTCAAACATTTATTCGTATAAAATAGTGAGTAATTTAAAAACTTTGATAACATTTAACTCATTTAACTTATTCAAAACGTTTACAAAATATATCAGAGTTCATACAATTTATATCTTTAGACTACATGCCAACTACACTCTATAAACAGTACATATATTTTCTGATCTGACATTTGGTAAGGAGAACTGACCTGTCTTGCTCCGCATTACTCTTTACTCTTCTCGAAACCTGCGTGTGAAACAATCACACGCTAAGTCGTTGACTTAGTGAGACAATAAATAAACATATAACAATAAATTCATGAATGTGCATTCATACCATTGAATCATGACATTTCAATATGCATGTATCTATTGCATGATAACAGTATATAATCATGTCATACACACATGCAACATTCCTTCTTGTATTACTTTCACTTTCATTTGTCTCGAAATTGCATTGCCCATGTATATTATTATCTTTATCAACATCATTATAATTCAGGGAACATATGTTATATCACCAAAAGTATATACATCACATATATTGTATTCATTATTGTCTCCTTATTCACCTATGATACTTACATGTAAATCACTTACTTTTGATAACCATTTATAAACACATCGTATACATATCACATTCAGTATGTTTGTTTAATCTCTTAATTAGCCCATGTACACTAGTGAGAACTTAAGGTATGTGAGTACATTGAAGTTGTGCACACATATGCTGTCACCGCAGCTCGATCAATGTCCCGAATGACCTATCCAGAGGTCATAAAGATCCTCGGTAACTATCCAGAGGTCATAAAGATCCTCGGCAACTGTCCATAGGTTCCGAAGAACCTAGGTAAACTGTCCATATGTTCCTTAGAACATAGGTATACTGTCCATATGTCTCTAAAGACATAGGTAATTCTGTCCATATGTCCCGAAGAACATAGGTAAACCTTCGACTCTTGGCATGCCAACTATACCCCTAGCTCTCTTATCATATAACATGGGCATTATCATTTATAACAGTCAATTTACTTATTCATATCTTTTCTCTTATGAACATATTCACATAAACATATAATTCACATATTACATGTACCTTTTCTCATATATCTCATATCATATAATTTATACTCTATCCTCTTATGTTCACATGACATAATGCATACCAATCATATTCACACATGTTTTTACTCATGAATTCATACATGATACAAATCATGTCATTCACGTATTTGAATTTATTACTTCATGTACTATAATTATAGGAATTAACATTTCTCTGGTGTTCATATGACATGTAAATCATTGTCATATCTTGTTATCATATGTTTCCCATCTAGCTTATCTTATATGCTCATATTATCATTTATGTTCCAATCTCCTAGTTAGTGTACTATTCTCACATTATCCTATAGATCAATATTATCTAGCTTATTTCACTTATCATTTAATAATATAATTATATTTTACTATGATCACATAGTTTATATCTCATATAATTCATAACCTTTCTTATGTAATCACTTATACTTTATCACCTAACACATAAAGGAACAGATCAATCCATATAATCAAGCATACATACATGCATATTCAACTCATGCCTTTAATCATGAATTCATGTGTAACACTTCAGGAAATAGACTCATCGCAAGTCTTATTCCCATCGCACATCATATACTATTGAATATGCACTCACCTGGCCTCACTAGTCAAATTCCAATCTCTTATCTTTCCCCTTGATCGATCTTACTTGTCAATGATTCCGAAACTGCTTTACGCGCAGAATCTACATAAATGTACATTTTGAGGCAATCATTAGATACCCACACCTTGTAGTTGGATACTAGCAACTTAAACAAACTTATTAAACCAATATTTACAATTTTCCTTTAGGGGGAATCGGTTCCCTACTAAGGGGGTATCGATTCCCTCATGATATTCTGGAAATTTTGTTCGTTTGAAGGGGTATCGGTTCCCCTTGAATGGGTACCGATTCCCCTTGCCCAGAAATCATATTTTCAACCCGAAAATTACTTCATTTCCTCTCAAACACTTCATATATCATCCCCTTTTCATTCTTAACTCTAGTACACATACTTAAACCAATCTATATTCATTTATTTCATCTTAAACTTCAAAATCCTATCTTCCATATGAGATTCAAGAATCATACCAAATTTTCAATGTGTTCTAATTCCAATTCTAACACTTCATACTTCTTAATTAGATTGATGACAAGTCAAATTCATCCATAAAACTTCAACAATCATACCATATCAAAATTTCATCTTAAAACTCATATTGCAAATTCCTTTATAATTCCTTTATCTTATTGTTTAAATCCCATATAAGCTTTCCTTAAGCTTATTTAATACCCAAAGAATCAAAACTAAGCTTAAAACTCAAGAATTAACCAACTGAAATTAAACTTACCTTTGCCTTGCTCTCCCACGTATGAAGAAGAAGAAAGAAGAAGAGAATTCTGGATGTTTCTCAAATTTCCCACGTTTTTCACTCTTATAAAAGGGGAAAAATATCTTTTAAAGGAAAAGACCATAATACCCTTAATTTCCTTTAATAATTACCAAATAACCTTCATTATATATATTCAAATAATCATTGAATTATTTCATTCTTATACTTTAGTCACCAAATTCTGAAACTTTACAATTTGGTCACTAACCCGGTATTGAGGATGTTACAGAAAACATAAGAACATTAGAAGATATGTAACTATCAATGTGTGCAATGAAAATTCGAGGACGAATTTTCTTAAAAGGAGGGGAGATTTGTAACATCCCAATCTATGGGTTAGTGACTAAATTATAAAAATTTCAAAACTTGGTGACTAAAATAGAAGAATGGAATAGTTCAATGATTCATTTGAAAATATTACCTGAAAAAGGTAAGTAATTATTAGATGAAGTGAAGGGCAAAAGGGTCTTTTGTAAGGGAAATAATTAATTAAAGAAAGGTTATATTAACCACGTGGAAGGGAAGAGAAATCTACAAGCTTCCAGAGTTCTCTTTCTCTTCTTCTTCCTTCATGCGTGGGAACCCAAAACAAAGGTGAGTTTCTGGTTAGTTAGTTTCTTGTTAAATTTAAGATTGGTTTATGATCATTAGATGATAACTAAGCTTAAGGAAATATTAGATTATCTTAAAACCATAAGATGAGGAGTACATGAAGAATTAAAGAAAGGAAGTAGAAAAGTGAAATCTTGGATTAGAGTTCATAATAAGAATTAGAAGTGGGATTTGACTTGTCATCAAGCTAATTAATGTATAGGAAGTGTTAGAATTAGATTAAGAACATATTGGAAGTTGAGTGAGATTCTTGAATTCTATATGGAGAATTGGATTTCTAAGTTTTAGAGGTATGAAATGGATAATAATTAGTTTAAGTAAGAGTATGCAAGTTAGGGATATAAAAAGAGGGGAAATATAAAGTGTTGAGAAGATTATGAAGAGATTTTCGTGCTAAAATAACATTTCTGGGCTATGTGCATCGATACACATTCAATATGTACCGATGCATCAAGGATAAATTCTAGAAATGGTTCAAGGTGTATCGATGCACATGAAGTGCATCGATGCACTCCTTTAAAATAAAAACATCGAATGCAATCAGTGTATCGATACACAAGTAGTGCATCGATGCACCCCCTTAAATACAAACATCGAATATGATTTATGCATCGATGCATAGATAGTGCATCGATGCACCTGTCAAGGGATGCATCAATACATGGTGTAGTGCATCGATGCATACCTTCATTAAAATATAAAAATATCTTTCTTTTTAGCCTAAGGAGTGATAGTTTAGAATATATCAATTAGTATACTGATATGTATCAATGTATTACTATGTAGATTTAGAACGTAATCTCGTTCCAGAACAATTGAAGGATTAGAATCGAGTCAAAGCAAGGCTAAGGTAAGCACATATTATAAGTATGGTACAATGGAATAAGACTTGGGATAAGTCTAATTCCTATGTTGATTTTTATAGAACAATAGTTATGAACATGCATACATGATAATTATTATGATACATGCATAAAGTATATATGTTCATATGATTTGATAAATGATATATGTGAATAGATTCAAATGCACATGTGACATGGTAAGTGATATGAGTTATGTGATCACAAGAGAAATGACATGAATACATGAACATATGAAACATAAGAATAATGCCCATGGTATACGATATGAGAGCTATAGGTATAGTTGGAATGCCAAGAGTTGAGGCTTCTACGTGGTCCTTCGGGACATATATGTATCCTTTGGAACATTTACAAGGTCTTTTGAGACAGATTTGATCCACTGGAATATGCATATGGTTATTAAGGAGTGGTCCTTTGGGACAAATACAGTATATAGGTCATTCGGGACAAATTTCATAGCCCTTAGTGGGAACCATACGAGCCGTGGTGACAGCATAGTGCACAACCTCAATGTACTCGAATACCTTGAGTTCTCAAAAATGTACACGGGCCTATAAAAGGTTATCAAAGGTAATTGCATTGTTATAGTTATATGTTACCATATTATTATTATTTACATTGAATTGTATATGACATGATTGAATGGATAGATTGCATGTTCATTTTCATAAGGAATGCATTATTATTATATTTATATGTCTCACTAAGTCTATGACTTAGCGTGTAAGTGATTTACACGTAGGTACCAAGAATCAGGAAGAGCGGAAATAGGTTGGTAAGAACAGCAACACTGCTAGAAGATCAGATCAGAAGTAACGGATAAAGTATGTCTTTTGTCGTGTATAGTGTTGGCATGTAAGAAAAGTGTCTGTTACGAATTCTTTGATCGATTTAGTATTTTGTGGTTTCTTTTATGTAAATTAAGGTATTTGGTTTTAATGAAAGTTTAAAATTTCTCTGTTTTCTTTAAGTGCCAAAGTTTGAAAAGTTAATGTGACACCTCGGACTCATATTCGGGTCAGATACAGGTTAGGGGTGTTACATTTTTATTGTTGCATGACCAGAAAAATTGTTAGAGAACCATTATTACCGGTTGAACTTGAAATCGAGTAATTTTCAGATAAATGCCACGTGCTCAGCGTGCTGAAAGAAACATGTATCGATTACCAGATTAGACTGGTCACCTAGTGGATGACCAGGCAGATCCAAATGATGTGGTAAATAATATTCCCAGAAATGCCGCAACACCACGAGTTATACGAGATCACTTAACCCATATTCTTGATGATCTCAATCCTGAAATTATGGCACTAAAATTTCAGGCAGTCCATTTTGAGCTCAAATTAATGATGTTCAATACGCTAAATTCCATCGATCAATTTGGTGGCTAGCCTAATGAAGATGCTAGGCAACATGTTCATGCTTTCCTTGAAGTGTACGATTCGTTTAGGCAACAATGAGTGCATGAAGCTAAAATTATTCCCCAACATTTTGCGTGACAGAGCAAGAGCTTGGCTTAGTGGAGTCCCACCCGACCCGATGAAGTCTTGGGCTGACTTGTGCAAAAAAATTTTGCTAAGGTATAATCCACCTAACATGCACACTCAACTTCACAATGACATCACAAGTTTTCACCATGGTGATGAAGAATCTATATATGAGTACTGGGACTGATATAAAGGTTTGCTTTGCAAATACACCGACCATGGATTCCACGACCGGATACAGGTCGTGATGTTATACAATGGAGTCAATACGCCCACTTGCATGATATTGAACACCTCAGAAAATAGTACTTTGCTTGATAAGTCACCCGAGGAAGCTTTTGATATCCTTGATAGGATAGCCAACAACGATTATCAATTCCTTTCTACAAGGCTTGGAACTGGAAGGAATGTATTTGGGGTATTTGAACTAGATGCCAAAGATTCTGTGGCTGCCCAACTTTCTACTATAACAAATATGTTGAAAAATATGCAAAGTTACAATGAGATAAAAGAAGTCAAAGAAACCAGCTCGGTGTATATTTTTTGCTGTAGTAACCACCATGAAAATGAATGCCCAGAAAATCAGGAGTCTATCAATTTCGTGAGCAATTTTAATAGAAGCAACAATAACCCATATTTTAACACCTACAATTTCAGATGACGTCAGCATCCTAACTTTCTTGGGGTAATCAAGTGGCTCACAACAACCATGATGGTAATTTAAATAGGCCACAATAAAATATTTCTGAACCTTTGAATTTTCAGCATCAACAAATGACGTGGCAAAATATTAACAAAGGTTCGACATCTTCATCAAATTCTAACTCCGTTAAAGCTTCTCTACAAGAATTTTTTGCTCCGACAAAAGATTTCATGGCTTCAACTAAGGCCTTGATGCATGAATATTCATCAATAATTAAAAGTCAAGGCACACTTTTGCAAAGTCAAGCAACCTTATTGCAAAGTCATAGCTCATCTTTGATAGCATTGGAAAACCAAGTGGGCTAAATTATCATAGCATTACATACTCGCCTAAAGGAAGCCTCCCTAGTGATACTGAGATCACTAGGCTTCACAAAAAGGAGTAATACAGTGCACTTACATTGAGGAGTGGTACCCATATTAGTTAATAAGACAAGTTTGGGGTGAAGAAGCAAGAAATTTCTCGCCACAGCTTTGTACAAGAAGAATCTGAAAGATAAGTTGAACTTGTTGAACAAGAAGAATTGCTTATGGAGAAAGAGAATGACGAGGGCTCAACCAATCATCCTACTGATGGAGGAAAAGTTAATGCCTCGAAAAAAGTTTCACCTCCACCCATAGTAGCTGAAGTCAGACCCCAACCACTCTTTCCTCAACGGTTGAAAATATACAATGATGAGATGTAATTCAAAATGTTTGTTGATGTCCTTGATAAGTTGAATATCAACGTCCCACTACTTGAGGCCATTGATCAGATGTCAACTTATGCCAAATTTCTAAAAGAAATAGTCACGAAAAAGAGAAATGTGGAAAGACTGAAAAATGTTGCCACGACGAAAGAATACTGAGTAAACTTCCGTCAAAACGAAAAGATCCTATAAGCTTTGTTATAACTTGTTCCATCGGTGAAAAATATGTTAGAAGAGCCTTATGTGACTTGGGATCAAGTGTGAATCTGATGCTCAAGTCCATATGTTTAAGCTTGGAATGGATAATGCTCAACCAACCATCGAAATCTTGCAACTAGATGATCGATCACATGTTCGTCCCAAGGGAAAGATTGAAGATGCCATCGTGAAAATGGACAAGTTTGTCTTTCCAACAGACTTTCTCATTCTAGACTGTGATACTGACGACAATGCACCTATTATTCTAGGGCGTCCTTTCTTAGAAACTGGACACATCTTAATAGATTGCAAGAAGGGAGAGTTCACGATGAGGGTGGTCGATCAGAGTGTCATAATCAATGTATTCAACGCCCTGAAATATAGTGTGATTCTAAAGAATGCCAATGTATTGAAGACATGGATTCAATGGAGGAAGATGAAGTAGACATTTTTCTCCATGACCAATTTTTACATTTGAAAGGGTATGATAATTTTTACCAGGGCAATATTTCTCAACTGAATGAGTATGACAATTTTGGTTATGGAGATATTTTACAGCATTAGGAGCATGATAATTTTTGTCAATACAAAATTTTTCAGAAGGACACAAACAACAAAATTTTTCTAACTGTCACAAAAAATAGACTTATTAAATATGAAACAAATACGGAGTTCGAGGAATATTCATTAGAGGTGGAACAGTCTAGCTTTCTTTAAGCTAGACCAAGTATGAAATTCGACCCTTGACTTTGGTGAATTCATTCCTCCAAAACCATCGCTATAGCATGTGCCTATCTTGGAACTTAAACCTTTGCCATCATAGTTAAAATATGTTTGTCTAGGTAGTGATGATTCTTTGTTGGTTATTATATCTTCTAGTCTAATTTTTAGAGCAAGAGTGTAGTTTGATTAATGTTTTGTTGCAGCATAAAAAGCTATCGGTTAGACTATGGCAAACTTGAGGGGAATCAAACCTACCATATGCATGCACAAGATCCAATTAGACGATTACCATGATAATTATGTAGAACCCTAAATGAGACTCAACCCGATAATAAAAAAAGTGGTGATTAAGGAAATCATCAAATGGGTTGATGTTTGGAACCTATCCCATATCCAATAGCTCTTGGGTTAGCCTGGTTTAATGCATACCAAAGAAAGGTGGTGTGACCGTGGTGAAAAATGAGTATAATGAACTCTTAACGACGAGGACTGTCACGGGTTGAAGGATTTGCATGGACTACTGAAAGCTCAAGAAGGTGAGGAAGATGAACAATTTCCCCTCCCATTCATCGATCAAATGTTTGATCGTTTGGCGAGCAAGGCATTTTATTGTTTCCTCACGGTTATTCTGGGTATAATCAGAGTGCCATAGCACCAGAAGATCAGGAGAATACCACCTTCACCTGCCCATATGGTACCTATGCCTTTAGAGGGATGACGTTCGGACTATGTAATTGTAACACCCCAACCCGTACTCGATCCGAATACGAGTGCGAGATTTCAAATTGCCTTTTTAAAATATTTTTCCTTACAAAATAACAAAACATTTGAACTTATATTAAGAAAAATACGATCATGTATTGTTCAATTGTGTTTAGTATAAAATTTTGAGGCAAAAACGTATTTATAAACATTAAAATACGGTATGAACAGTACCGTATGAACACTACCTGCTACAGTACTTTCGGCAAAATACTTATAAATTCATATAAAATCTCTATTTACATATAAACATCACAAAACTTAATCATATGATTTTACAAAACCGATTAAAACATATCGGATTTAAACCTTTATTTACATGCCAACCACTATCATTGTTACAAAATACATATTATACATTTATTTTCTGATCTGATCTTTGGAAAGGAGAATCTGACCTGTCTTGCATAACTTTTACCAATCTTCCTCTTCTCGAAACCTACGCGTGAAACAATCACACGCTAAGTCGTTGACCTAGTGAGGCATACAAAACATAAACTATAACCATATATCATTCCATATAAACAAAAGGTATACATATGCCAATATTATCATATCATATAAAAACATATAGCATTAACATGTTTTTCAATACTCATATTATTGTTACTAATTCCTTGTGATCATATAAGCATGTATTGAACATTTCTATACATATCTTAGAACACATAGCATCCTATAATCCATGCAATACCGTTCATATCACCACAAGCATATGCATCTTATAGATTGTATTTGTTATTGTCTCTTTATTAACCCATGGTACACTGGTGAGAACTGAAGGTATGTGAGTACACTGAGGTTGTGCACAAATACTGTCACCACAGCTCGTATAAATTGCACTGAAGTGCCACGTAGAAATTGTCCCGAAGGACCGCGTAGAAATGCACCGAAGTGCCACATAGAATTGCATTGTAGTGCCATATAAGATTGTCCATAAGGATCACATATAAATTCCTTAAGAATCATATACATATACCAAGGATCAAGTAAGTGTCTCAAAAGACCTCATACATGCTCCAAAGAATACATATACGTCCCAAAGGACCACGTAGAATCTGTCCCGAAGGACCGCGTAGACCCTCTACTCTTGGCTTGCCAACTATACCTATAGCTCTCGTATCATATAACATGGGCATTATTCTTATGCTTCATATATTCATGTACTCATATCATTGCTCTTATGATCACATATCACATGTGCATATAATCACGTAGTTTACTTTCATGTCACTTTTCATATGAATTCATATTCATATGTCACATAGCTCGTATCACTTTGCATGGATTCACATAAACATATATATATCATTTGATTCATGTCTTATTCTTATATCATCATATATATTTCATCTATGTTTCATCACCTAACCTCATATCATATAACATGCTTTATTCTCTTATGCTCACATGACATATAATATATACAAATTATATTTACATATGCCTTTACTCACAAATTCATATATCATACAAATCATGTCATCTCTTGTTCACATATGCTTCACATGCATCACATATATCATATAGCACATATCAGTTCATATAATAAAGTATACATTTCATGTCATTCACATCCTTATAATCAATACTCCATACACTATAACTATTAGAAATAGACTTATCACAAGTCCAATTTCTTATAATCTTATAAACTAAAATGCACTCATAAAAATCATATAACATTTTAGGAGTTACTTCTTACCATAGTAACTCCGTCATTGGCTCATCGCAAGCCAATATTTTTCAATCGCATAAGTACAATTAAATTGCACTTACCTTAGCCTTGCTTTGATTCGATCCTAATTCTTTGATTATTCAGGAAATGTTTAGGCTCGATATCTACATAAATATATCATTTCTAAACAACTATCAGAAGCCTAAACTTTAAACTTGATGTTAATAACTTAAACCAGTTTAATGAATCAAATTCCATTTTTTTCATTTAGGGGGAATCTGTTCCCGGGGAATCGATACCCTCCAGGGGGAATCTGTTCCCCCTGCACAATCTGGAAATTTCGTTTAAACCCAGAAAATCACTGTTCATGCCCGAAAATTCACTATAACAACTTAAATTCTTCATGTTTCATTCGCTTTTCTATTATTAACTCAAATTTACATACTTAAACTAATTTATATCCATTTATTTCATCTTAAACCTCAAAATTCTATTCTCCATATAGAAATCAATAATCATACCAAATTTTTCATGTTATCCAAACTTAATTCTAACACTTCTAACTTCTTATTCTCATAGATGACAAGTCAAATTCAACTTAAAATTCAACTTATCAATTCTATTCCAAGATTTCATTCAAGAACTCAAAATCTTTAATCTCTCCTATACCTTTCATCTTATTGTTTTAGAACAAATTAAGCTTTCCTTAAGCTTAATTATCATCTAGTGATCAAAACCCAACCTTTAATTCAACAAATAATCAACAAAAATATAAACTCACCTTTGCCTAGTCTTCCACGGTTGGAGAAGAAGAAAAGAGGAAGAAGAAAGGAGGAAGAAGATGAAATGTTTTCATCTTCACACGTTTTTATCTCTTATTAAAGGGATAAAAATATCTTTCATGACAAATGACCATTTTGCCCTTTAATTCTTTGGATAATTACTATAAACTTTCAAAAAATATCCCCAAATAAATCATTGAACTATTCAACTATTTTACTTTAATCACCAAATTCTAAAAATTTACGATTTGGTCACTAACCCGTAATTTGGGAAGTTACAAATCTCCCCTCCTTTTTAAGAAATTTCGTCCTCGAATTTTTATTGCACACATTGATAAGAACATATCTTCTAATACTCTTATGTTGTTTCCTTTATTCACTCTTTCCATCATTTAGTTCTTCCACTAATTTTTTTTCTTATTCATTCATCTATTGTCGTTTATCATATAACCAATAATCAGTAACCTCATCCATTTCTATCTTTTCTCTCCTTTGATTCTGCATTTTCCTTTGATCTTTTGAAAATTCTATATAATATCACTCATCACGTAAACAGTAACATTCAATCCTTACTACTCAATATTATGAATTGATTGATTTTCTTCATCATTCTTTAATTACTTTACACCTTAAACCAAATCTTTACTCATTCCTAAATTCTTGTCTGTATTACCATACACAAAATCTTTTCATATAATCTCATGTATTTGTTCAAGGAATAATCACCTTTTTATAACAAAAGGTATTAACTTTAATTATTCCTCAAACATAGTTAAACATATACTTTACAAAATATAACAATCTTTTTTCACGTCACCTCGCACATTTCCTTACTTCTATATCGAATTTATCATTAATACTTCCATATGACCTTTATCATATTTGATCTTTTAACCCTTTTCATTTTATTTGTTCCATTATTCCTTTATTCCTTCAAAGTCAAAATCTCCTTATACTCAGATCATATCTTTTTATTCATGTTTACATACTCTTTTCCTATCACTTATGATCATCTCTAATCACTGATATTTACCACATTTTTATAACTTTGATAATCATCTTTACTTATACATAATTTTATTCTTCACCATCTCTTGTACCTGTATATATTTTTTTCTTCAAAGCTCCCTTTAAAACTTGTAAATAATCTTCTCTTTGCCTTCATCATATTTATATGATCCAAATACATAACCATATTCAGATCCATATCCATATTCAGATCCATATCATACTTTATTAATTCACTTTATCTTTTCTTCCAATCTTATAACTCTATCACCTTTACTCTTACAGCTAGTTAATAATAACTGTTCATTCTAGGGCACAAGCCCTAATCAATTAATCATATATTTTTTTAGTATATTTTTTTTTCAATCAGAATTATCTCAACCATAGTTTACTTAACTTTTCAAATCCACCTTTATTCCCGTGCACCATGAAATTTCTTTGTTCACTCTCAACATTTCAACGTCTTCCATCTTATAAAATAATCACCGACGTACTTATTTCTTGAACTTTTCCCGAAACAATATTCACATCAATGAATCTTCCATTATTCCCATTATAATATTTGTTTACCATATTTTAGTTCAACCGTATAGCGACTACATTATTCCATCTAACTTTTCCACTTTAGGATAGTGGAGATCCTCTAATATTATTTGGTTGTACATTAAATTTTCTGAACACAATCCTCAACTTTTTAATCTAGGGTACAACCCTTATCAACTTGATCATATAAATTCTTTTCCATCAAAATTTCCCTCATCGATATCTTATTCAACTTTTCAAACTCGGACTCTTATTCACACATAATATTATTCCTTCATTTCAAAATCCAACGTTATAACTTCCTTTATCTTATAAATTGTTCACCGACATACTCATTCTCAAACTTTTCTATTACTCTTTATATTCTCTTGAACATTCAAATCCTTATCTCCTTCACTACATCACATTACATAACTAAAATATACATTGTATTCGAATCCACTTTATATTTGGTTATCATAACTTAACAATCTCTTATACTTCCCATACATTTCCATCACATAATTTTGTTAGCCATTGCTAACTTTTTCCATTTATAATACAAATCCCTCATCATATCCCCACTCTTGCTTATACCCAATACTATTTACACGTCTACTATTCCTTTTTATATATCACTTCTTCAATAAATCTTTCGTGCTATCATAAACTTCACTTCATTACTTTAATTCTTTCATTACCTTTTCTCTTATGCTTTTACATTCCTTTCATATCATTTATACTTTTCCTTTTTTATGCCTTTTTAACTTTTCTATCAATCTTTATTTCTGTCAAACATACAAATCATTTATCTTTAATACATTCTCTATCACACTACTTTATTATTCAACTTATTTCTTTCAATCGAAATATAAACCTTCATCAAACTATCCATATATATATTCCTTCCAATCAAAATAATCCATTTGATATTTCCATCACTTATCAAACCTTCATTCTCATTCGTCCGTAATAGAATTCATTTGGTTCGAATTCAACCATTTCCTTTACCTTTGTCTTATACATAACTAATCCATATCATATCTTCATGCTCCCATGCTTTTTTTATATCACATATATTTATCCTTAACTATCACCCCTTATCACATTTTCATGACTTTGATAGCCAACTTTACTTGCACAAAACTTTATTCTTTATCATTCTTATTCTTATGTTTTCTCCACTTGTTTTAAAATCACCATATTTCAATACTCATCTAATCCATTTAAAATACTTTTTCTGCTTCGATTTATATAACTTCTGACAGAGCTTTTAACCCAATTCACAAGGGTTATCTTTAACCCTGACTTATCATCAATTAACTCTTTGTTTAATCTTTCAAGATCAAACCTACTACTGGAGTCTGTCGAACTCTTATCTGATTTGATTCTCTAAAGGAGAATACAACTAATTCATGTCTGGTTTAAAGTTGAAAACCATAATCTCTACCTTTCTTTGATGGTGCTTAATTCTATGAAGCACTGATTCTCTTAATTATCTGAGATTTCTTTTTCCAATCCTTTTATTCTTAGCTCTCTCTAGAGCTTTAAGACGATCAACCATTTCTTTAGATGAGAACAATTTCAAAAACAGTAAAACTCTTTTAATTTAAGGCATAAGCCTTAAACAATTAATCACATGTATCCCTCTTAATCAGAATCAACTCAACAATAAATCTGTTTAACTTATTAAACTTATACTCATACACAATGCAATTTTCCTGGGTTCAAACTCAGGTATTATAATTTCCTTTTAGGGGGAAATCGGTTCCCTACTATGGGGGTATCGGTTCCCTCATGACATTCTGGAATTTTTTGTTCGTTTGAAGGGGTATCGGTTCCCCCCTTTAATGGGTACCGATTCCCCTAGCCCAGAAATCATATTTTTAGCTCGAAAATCACTTCATTTTTAGCTCAACACTTCATACTCCACTCCCTTTAATATTCCTAGCTTTCATACACATACTTAAACTCATTTCTGCTCCATAATCACTTCTTTAAACTCAAACTTCTATCATTTACATGGCATTCAAGAATCACACTAAATTTCCAACATGTTCTACAAACAATAATCACATCACTTGATCTTTTAACATCCTTATGGTGACATTTTTATACCATAATCTAGCTTACCCACTTAGTAACGAAACTATTCAATTTAACTTCTTCACTTTGGAGAAATGAACACTTTCTCACATTATCTTCCTATCATTTAATCAAATGTCTATAACAATAGAACATTTCTCGAATTCACCCTTGAACTCGAGTGTTCTCAACTCTTTTCAATACATTCCTTCTATGAAATATATAAGTATAAAATTAAAAACACATCATAATATCATTCAACGTCATGAAACATTCTCTAATCTTGTACAGGCACTCCCTGAGGTTTTTCGCTCTTCTCCCTGCCTGGCCAGGGCAGATGAATGCTATTACATTCAGTCTATTGCTTTGTGCTTCACTTTAGAAGCTCTCATTATCATACATATAATATAACATAGCATTTTAATTATATTAGCAAGACAGTACACTCCTTACCCTATCAGATCAGAAAATTTTTCACTTTGTGTTGGCATGTATACTTTTTAAAACAATTTTAATTTCGTTTTTAGCCTAGAATCGGCTAAACCGTAGCTCTGATACCATTAAATGTAACACCCCAACCCGTACTCGATCCGAATACGAGTGCGAGATGTCACATTGCCATTTTAAAATATTTTTCCTTACAAAATAACAAAACATTTGAACTTATATTAAGAAAAATATGATCATGTATTGTTCAATTGTGTTTGGTATAAAATTTTGAGGCAAAAATGTATTTATGAACATTAAAATACAGTATGAACAATACCATATGAACAATACCTGCTACAGTACTTTCGGCAAAAAATTTATAAATTCGTATAAAATCTCTATTTACATATAAACATTACAAAACTTAATCATATGATTTTACAAAACCGATTAAAACATATCGGATTTAAACCTTTATTTACATGCCAACCACTATCATTGTTACAAAATACATATTATACATTTATTTTCTGATCTGATCTTTGGAAAGGAGAAACTGACCTGTCTTGCATAACTTTTACCAATCTTCCTCTTCTCGAAACCTACGCGTGAAACAATCACACGCTAAGTCGTTGACTTAGTGAGGCATACAAAACATAAACTATAACCATATATCATTTCATATAAACAAAAGGTATACATATGCCAATATTATCATATCATATAAAAACATATATCATTAACATGCTTTTCAATACTCATATTATTGTTACTAATTCCTTGTGATCATATAAGCATGTGTTGAACATTTCTATACATATCTTAGAACACATAGCATCCTATAATCCATGCAATACCGTTCATATCACCACAAGCATATGCATCTTATAGATTGTATTTGTTATTGTATCTTTATTAACCCATGGTACACTGGTGAGAATTGAAGGTATGTGAGTACATTGAGGTTGTGCACAAATGCTGTCACCACAGCTCGTATAAATTGCACCGAAGTGCCACGTAGAAATTGTCCCGAAGGACCGCATAGAAATACACTGAAGTACAACATAGAATTGCACCGTAGTTCTATATAAGATTGTCCATAAGGACCACATATAAATTCCTTAAGAATCATATACATATACCAAGGATCAAGTAAGTGTCTCAAAAGACCTCATACATGCTCCAAAGAATACATATACGTCCCAAAGGACCACGTAGAATCTGTCCCGAAGGACCGCGTAGACCCTCTACTCTTGGTATGCCAACTATACCTATAGCTCTCGTATCATATAACATGGGCATTATTCTTATGCTTCATATATTCATGTACTCATATCATTTCTCTTATGATCACATATCACATGTGCATATAATCACGTAGTTTACTTTCATGTCACTTTTCATATGAATTCATATTCATATGTGACATAGCTCGTATCACTTTGCATGGATTCACATAAACATATATATCATTTGATTCATGTCTTATTCTTATATCATCATATATATTTCATCTATGTTTCATCACCTAACCTCATATCATATAACATGTTTTATTTTCTTATGTTCACATGACATATAATGCATACAAATTATATTTACATATGCATTTACTCAAAAATTCATATATCATACAAATCATGTCATCTCTTGTTCTCATATGCTTCACATGCATCACATATATCATATAGCACATATCAGTTCATATAATCAAGTATACATTTCATGTCATTCACATCCTTATAATCAATACTCCATACACTATAACTATTAGAAATAGACTTATCACAAGTCCAATTTCTTATAATCTTATAAACTAAAATGCACTCATAAAAATCATATAACATTTTAGGAGTCACTTCTTACCATAGTAACTCCGTCATTGGCTCATCGCAAGCCAATATTTTTCAATAGCATAAGTACAATTAAATTGCACTCACCCTAGCCTTGCTTTGATTCGATCCTAATTCTTTGATTATTCCGGAACTTGTTTAGGCTCAATATCTACATAAATATATCATTTCAAAACAACTATCAGAAGCCTAAACTTTAAACTTGATGTTAATAACTTAAACCGGTTTAATGAATCAAATTTCATTTTTTTCATTTAGGGGGAATCTGTTCCCGGGGAATCGATACCCCCCAGTGGGGAATCTGTCCCCCTGCACAATCTGGAAATTTCATTTAAACCCAGAAAATCATTGTTCATGCCCGAAAATTCACTATAACAACTTAAATTCTTCATGTTTCATTCGCTTTTCTATTCTTAACTCAAATATACATACTTAAACTAATTTATATCCATTTATTTCATCTTAAACCTCAAAATTCTATTCTCCATATAAAAATCAATAATCATACCAAATTTTCATGTTATCCAAACTTAATTCTAACACTTCTAACTTCTTATTCTCATAGATGACAAGTCAAATTCAACTTAAAATTCAACTTATCAATTCTATTCCAAGATTTCATTCAAGAACTCAAAATCTTTAATCTCTCCTATACCTTTCATCTTATTGTTTTAGAACAAATTAAGCTTTCCTTAAGCTTAATTATCATCTAGTGATCAAAACCCAACCTTTAATTCAACAAATAATCAACAAAAATAGAAACTCACCTTTGCCTAGTCTTCCACAGTTGGAGAAGAAGAAAGGAGGAAGAAGATGAAATGTTTTCATCTTCACACGTTTTTATCTCTTATTAAAGGGATAAAAATATCTTTCATGACAAATGACCATTTTGCCCTTTAATTCTTTGGATAATTACTATAAACTTTCAAAAAATATCCCCAAATAAATCATTGAACTATTCAACTATTTTACTTTAATCACCAAATTCTGAAAATTTACGATTTGGTCACTAACCCGTAATTTAGGATGCCCCAACAACTTTTCAGAGGTGCATGGTAGCAATATTTTTAGACATGTTGGAGGACTTATTGGAAGCTTTCATGGATGATTTTTTTTCGAATAGGGAGATGACTTTGATAAATGCCTTGACAATTTATCTAAAATGTTGAAGCAATACGTGAAGGCCAACCTTGTTCTTAACTAGGAAAATATCACTTTATGGTGATAGAGGGAATTATGTTGGGACATAAAATTTCTCACCGCGGCATCGAGGTTGACAAGGCCAAGGTGAAAGTGATTGAGAAGTTGCCTCCACCCACCACTGTGAAGGGCATAAGGAGTTTCATTGGGTCATGCAGGATTCTATAGGCGTTTCATCAAAGATTTCTAAATCTTTTTATCTTTTGCTATAGTAAAACCAGTCATTCGTGTTCAATGACGACTGTTTCATCTCATTCAATGAGCTGGAAGAAAAACTTGTCACGACACCAATTGTTATTCAACCTGACTGGGATGCCCCTTTTGAGATGATGTGCGACGCGAGTGACTACGCAGTAGGGGAGGTGTTAGGGCAAAGAAAATGTAAAATCTTCCATGTCATTTATTATACTAGTTGTACCCTAAATAATGCACAATTTAACTATACCACTACTAAAAAAGAGTTGTTTGTCGTGGTATTCACTTTAAATAAATTTAGGGTATACCTTATAGGCACTAAGGTCATTGTGCACACCGATCACTCAACCAATAAATACTTAGTGAATAAAAAAGATGTCAAGCCACTACAATAAATTTTCTTATTTGTGACATCTAAAATATTATCACTAAAACTTATATTTACGTCACTTATTTGTAATTTGTGACATAAAATTTGACGTCATGGCGAGCATCACCCTAGGTGTGTCACTAAATGTCAAATATGACGATGTATATATTTTCGTCACAGATTATTATAAATATAATGACGTTAATGAATATCGTCACATTATAATTTGTATTCAGTGATAATTAGTTGCGTAACTAAATAATATAAATTTTTGTTACTAATTATTCTTATCGCCACCAATAAATAGATAATTTTATTGTATGATGACAAAAATAAAATCGTCATAATTTTTTATTTAACTTTTTTTTAAAAATATAAAAATTTCATGAAATTACGTCTAGATTTATAGAATAATAAATTATAATCGAGAATAAATCTTTTTGTAAATTATAATATAGGATAAATCTTTTTATAAATTATAATAGGAGAAAAAATATTTTATAAATTACAATCAAGGATAAATATTTTTATAATTTAAAATAAAAAGAAAAATATTTTTACAAATTAAAATGAAAGTAAAAACTTCACATAAATTACAATAATGACATATATTTTTTTACAAATTGCAATAAAATATCATATTTTTACAAAATACAATGAAGATCCAAAATTATATAATCATTATATTTTGATCTCTTCCCTCTAAAACATCCCCAGAACCAACCCCACATTATGATCAAGTCGATTGGTCGCCAATGTTGTCGGTAGCCACCGACTTCAGTCACCATTCCAAACTCTTGTAACTACAAAAAATAATAACTAAAAGAAGAAATGTTATAACCAATGAAAATACACAATCATAAATAAAAATATAGAAAAAAGAAAAAGAAAAAAAAAACGAAATAGAGATATCAAATTATGGTTTTAACAATAGTTATAACAATCATAGTAATATAAGCTTTGAATAGAAAAAATAATAAATTTTGAACTGGTATATTAGCTATTAGTAAATAGAGATATTATGGAATATTTAAAATAATATAATAATTAAATAATTAGGTAAAAACAAATTCATTAAAGGGAAGGCTTGGGTGAATAACAATTCTAAGGAAACAGGCGTTGCTTACCAATTTCAGAGGACAGTGGCGGTCGTTGGCGATGAGAAAACGCTGTAAAATAAGGGGGAATCTGGGATCGACAGTTGGTTCGATGAGCTTGTCGGAATTCCCAAATGATTCATTAAATTCTGCAATGTAGTATCATGAAGAAAAAGATTAATGAGCAAGTTCCTATTAGAATAAGAAATCAACAATATCATAGCTTGAGGAAGCAAGTAACTAAGCCATGGCAATTTGCCGACCACTTAGGTTTTCGCCCAGTTCCATTGCGAAACATAATACCAAACTAAATAACGCTAACCCTGTCGTAACCGATTTTCGTCCGGGTACGAAATATTTATTTGGCGGAAAAATTGATATGAATAAATGGTTTTTGAAAATAATTTGGGAGTCGCCATCGGCCTTTTGGGTCAGGTAGGTCGAATACCTAAAAAAAAATTTTTTTTAAAAGAGTTTTAAGAAAACATCAATTAAAAAAATGAACTGATTTGCGTTTATAACCAAAAATTCGTTCTTTTTAATAATAAAGAGGGATTCGTGGTCGGTTACGTTTAGGGAAGGATTAGCACCCCTACAACACCCAAAATTGGTACTTTTTAATTATAAATTGCCTCTATTATTGGAAATTTAAAAATTCAAAGATATATTTAATTTATAATCTTATTATTTCAAAATAATATAAAAAATATTTATTTATTTAAAAATATCGGAAAAGGACTTCTAGGTGCTTTAAGACAGCTCTTTTCTTTGATATTAATAAATATTAATTTAAATAAAATTAAATAATAATTTTTATAATATTTAATTTTAAAATACCAGAATAGGACATCCAGTTGTATTAAGACTGCCCTTTTCTTCGATAAAAAATATTAAAATAATTTATTAAAAAATATGAATTATTATTTATTTTTATATTTATGACTACATAATAATAATAAAAATATTTAAATATATAAACAAGTAAAATTAAAACAATAAAATACAACTAGAACGATATATTTAAAAGCAGTAAAATAAATGAAAACATTTAAAATAAATGACTAAATTATAGTAAAATTAAAATAAAAAAGAAACCTAATTCATAATTAATCAAAATTATAGGGATTAAACATGCTATTTCCTTATTTTATTAATTTAGTGACTAAAATAAAACTATATAAAATTTGGATATTAGAATAAAATAAATTAAAACATACTATTCAGATTAAAATATTAATTATTAAAATTATAGGACTAAATCTGTTATTTATCCTAAATATATTATTTTAATAAAAAAGGGCTAAAATAAATAAAACAAAAATTTATAGATCAAATTAAAAGGATTATAAATTCGATTTAGTGACTAAAATGTAAAGTTTATAAACTAGTATGACTGCGGAAAGGATTTAACTATTAATAATTACACGAATAGCCCTCCCCGAAACGACGTCGTTCGGGAAGGGCTATTTAAAGCCGAAACACGCTGGCCCTTCGGGCCATATTTCATTTCTTTCATTTTTATTTCTCTCTCTAACTGAGAGAAATAAAACGCTCTCCCCTCTCTCTAGCTTCCCTCATCGGAGGGAAGCCGGTCACCGGACGGCAACCGTCTGCCGCCGTGATCCTCACCGCCGGCTACCGTATAAGGTGGCCGGAAAATTTTATTTTTACACCATTAGATAGATCGGACCGTCCTAAGGACGGTTCCGGTGCTCTTTTCTCCTAAATAGCTCCTGATCGGAGTGAATCTAAAGAAGTACCTTCGTTTCTGAAGGTTTTGGTGATGTTTGAAGGGGTCCGGGGGCTTCCTCGGTAAGCTCCTTTCTTTTCTTTTCCTTTCTGTTTTGGTTTTTGCTGGTTGTGGGATGTTGCTCTCTGTTTTCTGTATCTCTCTGTCTCTGTTGTGGTCCTTCTTTTTTTTCTCCTCCTTTTCTTTGCAGGTTGGGTGATGGCTTTATAGCCATCACCGGCGCTCGTCTCGGACCGGTCCGAAGGATAGAGTTCGGTGAGTCACCGGACTTCCAGTGGTGACTCACCATTTGGGAAAGACGTGTGCGGCTACGGCCGACCTTCTGGAGCCTTCGGTGAGACGTGGCAGCGGTGGAGATGGCGGGAGCAACTGCGGCGGCCGCGTGGCCCTAGGGTTAGGAAACCCTAAGGCTTTCTTTGCTGGAACCATCTGAGCCGTTGGATCAAAGACAGATCCAACGGCTGTGAGTTGAGGCGGCTGTTGGGATGATATAAACCCTAAATTAGGTTTAGGGTTTACTGTAGGCTTTTGGATCCGGGCCACTGTATTGGGCCTTCAATTTGGGCTTGTAATTATTAATATATATATATATATATATATATATATATATATATATATATATATATATATATATATATATATATATATATATAATAATAATAGTAATATTTAATAATAATACTAATAATAATGATAATAATAATAATAATAAATAAATCAAAATGGATAAAAAAATTAGTATCTTCAGCTGCCCCTCTTTGCTCATTTTTGTGTTAACAAGAATAGGGCAAAGATGAAAAGATAATAATTTTTTTATCCATTTGGCTTCACTTGATTATGATGGAGATGTTGAATAAATTCTTCTCTTTCTTCAGATGAATTCTTCTCATTATGAACTTTCTGCTGGGGATGATGTTGACCTATTTTCTTCTGTGATAGAGTCATTCAAAAGATTAAATAAGCTCTTCTCATTATGAGCTTTCTCTGGAAAGGTTGATGCTAATCTATTTACTTCTGTGATAGAATTATGCAAAAGGTTGAACAAGCTCTTCTCATTGTGAACTTCTTCTTCTTCAGATGAGTTCTTCTCATTATGAACTTCTTTTTCTTCAGATGAATTCTTCTCATTATGAACTCTACCTGGCAATGTTAATCCATCAAATGATGAATTTAAACAAAAGGTTGAACAAATTCTTCTCATTATGAACTTATTCTTCCTTCTTCAGATGATGAATTCTTCTAATTATGAACTCTTCTTCTTCAGATGACGAGTTCTTCTGATTATGAACTCTATCTGGCAATGTTAATCCATCAATTGATGAATTTAAACAAAAGGTTGAACAAATTCTTCTCATTATGAACTTCTTCTTCCTTCTTCAGATGAGTTCTTCTCATTATGAACTTTTTCTGGAAAGGCTGATCCATCAATTGATGAATTCAGGCAAAAGGTTGAACAAGTTCTTCTCATTATGAACTTCTTCTTCCTTCTTCAAATGAGTTCTTCTCATTATGAACTTTCTCTGGAAAAGCTGATCCATCAATTGATGAATTCAGGCAAAAGGTTGAACAAGTTCTTCTCATTATGAACTTCTTCTTCCTTCTTCAGATGAGTTCTTCTCATTATGAACTTTCTCTGGAAAAGCTGATCTATCAAGTGATGAATTCAGGCAAAAGGTTGAACAAATTCTTCTCATTATGAACTTCTTCTTCCTTCTTCAAATGAGTTCTTCTCATTATGAACTTTCTCTGGAAATGTTGATCTATTGTTATGGATTTAAAATCTTTGCTAAAATCTTTGAAATTCCTGTTAAAAATTCAACATGGATAAAAATGAATGAAAATGCACCTATTTTTGGAAATACCTAAATATGATGCATGAATGTTAAGTTATTTGATTTCAGATTAGTGAACAGAGTGTTTCTTCAGTTGTAGAAACCTAATAGATCTTTCTTCTACAAATCAGATAATCTATCATCTTTGACAAATGTAGATGTAGATATAATGTCACAAAACCTCTTGAGAATAAAACTCGATAGTATAGGCTCTTGAAAAGCTTTTATTCATGCAACATGTTGATTCTGATAACAACTCATCTGATTATGAAGTGACCTTTTCAGATGATTTCACAGATATCGATAGTTCTTTTAATATCGAGAAATCTTGAATTCTGATTATGATGAGGAGAATAAACTGTTATACTTGACAAAAATGGAATTCTCAGAGGTTGAAGCTTCAATAGCCCTGGAGAAATGTGGTCAAGATTCATCAATTGCAGAATTGACAAATTTTATATGTACTGCTCAAATGGCTAGGGTTATTGACACATTTCTTCCGGTAAAAGATGGGAAGCCATTATGCGATGATCCCCATTACAAGAAAAGGCGAAACTTGGGCTATGTTTTTTTTTGGAAAGGAAATAAGCAAAAGAAGCTTTAAAAGAAACTTCTTAATGAAGACGATCATGCAGTTCATCTTTTAATTCCAATGATTGGTTCTGTGGTTCCTACTAAACAAAATCAGATAACTCAAAGAACACTTCCAGAAGATGCTATGAGCACATTATTCTTCCAAATTCAATGATTGGTTTTATCAAACCAGATCATATAACTCAAAGAACACTTCCAGAAGATGCTATAAGCACATTATTCTTCCAAATTCAATGATTGGTTTTACCAAACCAGATCAGATAACTCAAAGAACACTTCCAGAAGATGCTATGAGCACATTATTCTTCCAAATTCAATGATTGGTTTTACCAAACCAGATCAGATAACTCAAAGAACACTTTCAGAAGATGCTATGAGCACATTATTCTTCCAAATTCAATGATTGGTTTTACCAAACCAGATCAGATAACTCAAAGAACACTTCCAGAAGATGCTATGAGCACATTATTCTTCCAAATTCAATGATTGGTTTTACCAAACCAGATCAGATAACTCAAGAACACTTCCAAAAGATGCTATGAGCACATTATTCTTCCAAATTCAATGATTGGTTTTACCAAACCAGATCAGATAACTCAAAGAACACTTCCAGAAGATGCTATGAGCACATTATTCTTCCAAATTCAATGATTGGTTTTACCAAACCAGATCAGATAACTCAAAGAACACTTCCAGAAGATGCTATGAGCACATTATTCTTCCAAATTCAATGATTGGTTTTACCAAACCAGATCAGATAACTCAAAGAACACTTCCAGAAGATGCTATGAGCACATGACATTTGTTCCAGTTAATGTTTGGACTTGGATATCACAGTACTTATTCGATGTAAAGCCAGAATTTGTAGATTCGAAGCATTTTCATGCTACTACACTGAAAAGGGCTATATTCATAATTCTGCCAATTAAGAACAAATTTTCTCTTATTCTGCTTCCTCCATGTGCTGATGCTTTTCCATTGACAAAGAAATGATGGCCTTCTTGGAATCCAAGAACAAAGTTGAACTGTTTATAAACATGTACAGGAAGTGCCAAATTGACAAAAAGGATCTGTAAGGCTCTTGAAGCTTATGACAAAGAGCCACATTCGACTGTCCAGAAGTATGTTCTTGATGAGTGCTGAAAATGGAATCTAGTATGGGTTGGAAGGAATAAAGTTGCTCCACTTGGATCTGATGAGGTGGAAATGCTTCTAGGTTTCTCTAAAAAACCATACACAATAATCTGTATAGAGACATGTTCCATGGTGGTATCAATGTCCTGTCTCTTTTCTCTGGGATCAATTGATGCAGAAGTTGCCTTTTACTGTCTTGGCATACTTTTGAAAGCAGATGTGCAAGAACTGAATGATGATCAATTGGAGCAATTGATGAGTAGATTTGTCGAATTTGACCTTGTTGTCGGTTGTATCTAGCATAACAACCTTATTGTTCATGGCTTTAAGATGGTGATGATTTGCTTACTTTGTATTCCATGTATTTAAAAGTATTAACATAAAGTGATATTCAGAAATCTTTAACTTATTTCAAAATTATGTTAATTCATAGAAGAATAAATTGAATTTTCGAAAATAAATTTGAATCTCAAATAAATTGAACTTGAAATAGATAGAATTGTATTCAAAGTTATGGCAAGCATAAGAATGATAAAAATTCAAATGTCTCAACAAATTATTAGCATAAGTATTTCTAAATTAATCAAGTTGACACAATTTAGAGAAATGATGTAAGCTTTTGTCTGGAAGATCTCAAACGTTGTCAAAATGCTTGTAGATGTGAAGTTTCTCCCAAACTGTCAAAATCTTAAGAGGGTTCAATTGCCAGATGCCTAATATCAACCTGCATTTGAGCCGCCTTTTCAGGTTTTCAACTCAAATCCTTCATTTGGTTACAAGATGCCCTTTGCGGGTTTTCACCTTGACCCCCCTTTTTTCTTCTTTTTTCTCTTTTTTCTTTTTTCTTTTTCTCTCTTTTTTTTTTTATTTTTTTTTTCTCTTCAAGCATAATATTTCTTGATAGAATCTGAGTTTATTGGATTTTTCAGAATTTTTCCATCCATTTCTGCCAAGATCAACGCTCCTCCGGAAAAGGCCTTTTTCACAACGTATGGTCCTTCCCAATTAGGCATCCATTTCCCACGGAAATCTTTATGCATAGGCAAAATCATTTTAGTACTAGATCACCCTCTTGGAACTCTCTTTGATGTACTTTTTTGTCATGAGACTTCATCATCCGTTTTTGATACATCTGTCCATGACAAATAGCTTTCAATCTTTTCTCCTCAACCAGGTTCAATTGATCAACTCTAGCTTGGATCCATTCAGATTCATCCAATTTTGTTTCTCTCAATATTCGAAGCGATGGAATTTCAACTTCAATTGGTAAGACTGCTTCCATCCCGTAGACTAAAGAAAACGGTGTTGCCCCAGTAGATGTTCGAACAGTAATTCGGTATGCATATAAAGCAAAAGGTAACTTCTCGTGCCAATCTTTGTAAGTTTCAGTGGTCTTTGTAATGATTCTCTTGATGTTCTTATTTGCTGCTTCAATTGCCCCATTCATCTTTGGACGATATGCCACTGAGTTTGCATGTTTGATCTTAAACTGTGCACAAAGTTCGGTCATCATTTTATTGTTCAGGTTCAGAGCATTATCTGTAATGATCCTTTCTGGTAGGCCATACCGGCAAACTATCTCTTTCTTTATGAATTTGCAGACTGTGGATTTCTTAATATTGGTATATGAAGCAGCTTCAACCCATTTGGTAAAATAATCAATTGCCACAAGGATGAAGCAATGTCCATTCGATGCTTTTGGTGTGATTGCTCCAATGACATCTATTCCCCACATAGAAAATGGCCAGGGTGCTGTCATTACATGTAAAGGAGATGGGGGTACATGAATCTTGTCTTCATATATCTGGCATTTATGACATTTCCTTGTATAATCAATGCAATCTGTGTACATGATAGCCCAATAGTATCCATATCTCATTATTTTTCTGGCCATAGAAAGACCATTTGCATGTGTTCCACATATTCCACTGTGTACTTCTTCAATGATGCTTTGAGCTTCGCTGGTATTTAAACATCTCAATAGCATTTGATCATTGCTTCTTCTATACATAATCTCTCCATCAAGAAAATATCCAGCAGCCATTCTTCTCAAGGTTCTTTTATCAATTTCCGATGCATTTGGTGGATAACTTTGATTTTTGATATATTGCAGGATATCATGATACCATGGTTTACCATCTACCTCTTCTTCCACACTATAACAATGTGCAGGAATTTCATATACTTGCATTTTGATTGGCATCATATCAACTTTCTTAGTTGCTTGAAACATAGCAGCTAATGTAGCCAAAGCATCTGCCATTTGATTTTCTTCTCAAGGGAGATAATTGAAGGTGACTCTCTCAAATTCTTTCACTAATTCGAGGGTAAAATTTCGGTATTCCAATAATTTGGGATCTTTTGTTTCCCATTCTCCTCGTAATTGATACACCACTAAAGATGAATCTCCATATATTTTGAGACATTTGATTTTTCTTTCTATAGCTGCTTTCAATCCCATGGCACAAGCTTCGTATTCCGCCATGTTATTGGTACAAAAGAACTCCAGTCTACTTGTAAAGGGATAATAAACATTTTCTGGAGAAATTAACACTGCCCCGATTCCTCGTCCCAAAGCATTGGATGCTCCGTCAAAGTAAAGCTTCCAAGATGCAGATGTATCATTTGTCCTGACTTCTTCATTCATGGATATGCACAACAAATCTTCATCGGGAAAATTGAAACTCAAAGGCTGATAATCATTTGATACACGACTGGCCAGAAAATCAGCTATGACACTTCCTTTTATCGCTTTTTGGTTGACATATACAATATCAAATTCAGATAATAACATTTGCCATCTAGCCATTCTGCCTGTCAAAGCTGGTGATTCCATTAAGAATTTTAAAGGATCAAGTTTGGATATCAACCAAGTAGTATAGTATAACATATATTGTCTGAGTCTTCGAGTAGCCCACACCAAGGCACAACATAATTTTTGTATTGGTGGATATCGAATTTCACAATCAGTAAATTTCTTGCTCAGATAATAAATAGCTTTTTCTTTCCTTCCAGATTCATCATGCTGTCCTAGTACACATCCCATCGAATTTTCGAAGACCGTCAAGTAGAGAATTAACGGTTTATCAGGCATTGGTGATACTAAAATGGGGGCATTGGATAAATATTTCTTAATAATATCCAAAGTTTCTTGACATTCTTCATTCCAGACTTCAGGATTATTCTTTCGAAGTAATTTAAACATTGGATCACATTTGTCAGTTAATTGAGAAATGAACCGAGATATATAATTTAATCTTCCCAAAAAGCCTCGAACTTCTTTTTTTGTATTGGGTGGTGGAAGATCTTGAATTGCTTTTACTTTATCTGGATCAATCTCGATTCCTTTTTTGCTGACCACAAATCCCAAAAGTTTTCCAGAAGTTGCCCCGAAAGTGCATTTTGCGGGGTTGAGCTTTAATTGATATTTCCTCAATCTCTGGAAAAGCTTTCTCAGATTTTGAATATGTTCTTCTTCAGTTCGGGATTTGGCAATCATGGCATCTACATATACTTCAATCTCTTTGTGCATCATGTCATGAAACAAAGTTACCATGGCTCTTTGATACGTTGCCCCTGCATTTTTCAATCCAAATGGCATCACTTTATAACAGAATGTGCCCCACATGGTTACAAATGTTGTTTTTTCCATGTCTTCAGGATTTATTTTTATCTGATTATATCCTGAAAAGCCATCCATAAATGAAAACCATGCGTGTCCTGCAGTATTATCTACCAATGTGTCTATGTGGGGTAATGGAAAGCTATCTTTCGGGCTAGCTTTGTTGAGATCTTTGTAATCCACACACATTCGAACTTTCCCATTTTTCTTTGGTACGGGAACAATGTTGGCTACCCATTCTGGGTATTTGGCTGCCTGTAGGAAACCTACATTGATCTGTTTCATCACTTCCTCTTTGATCTGCAACAACATTTCTGGTCTCATTCGCCTGAGCTTTTGTTGGACCGGTTTATATTCTGGATTGATTGGAAGCTTATGCATCACTATATCTGTACTCAAACAAGGCATATCTTGATAAGACCAAGCGAAGATATCTTTGAACTCTTGAAGGTGATTTATCAATTCTTGTTTTATCTGGATTGTCAGAGTAGTACCAATTTTCACCTCTTTCATTTCTTCATCTGTTCCCAAATTCACAGTCTCAATCTCTTCTTTGTGGGGTAGAATTTGTTTGTCTTCTTTTTCTACCAATCTTAATAGTTCAGTAGGAACATCACATTCCAGTTCATCCTCACACCCATTGATTTCTTCCAGACATATGGGTTGCTCTAAATTAATCTCTTGATTATATTTAGGAATAAACATGCTATTAACATGGTAACACCTGCAAATTTAAGTCGGACATATTTCCGAAAGAATATAGTAAATTTATGAAATAAATAAATGTAAAAATGTAAGAAAATATAAAGAATGATTGCCATCTGAAAATTTTAAAGAAAATTTCTTATATTTAACATAATTTCCTTTACAAGATAACAAAAAGTTTTCATATTTTTGAGCTAAACATAAATATTAGTTCTGAATATTACTCTGCGTTAATATTAAAAACTATAGGAAGATCTTCAGTGGTCCAATTGTTGAGTGTTTCTCCAGGAAAACATGGGCGAATCCTATCCAAGTATTTGCCAGTCTTGTTGTCATTCATGATCATGTTGATAAATAATCCATTCATAGCTTCTTCAACTATGTTTTGATCTTTCGTCAACTTTTCTTCTTTAAAGGCTTCAACAAGCTGCTGTTCTACATTAATTGTTCCCCCTGATCTGAATGTGGTCTTCAACTGTGGGAAAAACATGTGTTCCCAAAGGATTTCTTTCCCTTTCAACCTTGTCTTTCTGTCTTCACATCTTCTTTTCATCTCTTTGTTCTTCTGCTGAAAATTGGGCTTAAACCCAAGCCCAAAAGGATATTTCTTCGTCTTTATACTTACAGGAACTGAAATCCCTTGAAGATTCTTTCCTAAACCTTTCCCAGCTTTAGCTCCGATGCCTAAAGTTTGTCGTACCGTCATCCTGGTACAATCAGATAATCTGGGATATGGAATTTTGTTTCCTTCTGCAATAAAGGTTGCATTTACAAATTCAAGAGCTCGGAAAGAGCATTCAAGAGCATCATCATTGGTTTCGATATATGGAACATCACTTGTTACCGACGCAATGATTTCTTCTTCAGCTCCTACGCATATTAGTTGTCCATCAACAACAAATTTTAATTTCTGATGTAATGAAGAAGGAACGGCTCCTGCTGAATGAATCCATGGCCTCCCTAATAAACAATTATATGTAGGGTGGATGTCCATTGCCACAAAGTCAATATTGTATACGACTGGTCCAATTAACAACGGTATTTCCATTTTCCCGAGCACCTCTTTTTGAGTACCATCAAAGGCTCGCACTACATTATGATAACTCTTCATGTGTGATTGATCCACAGGCATTCTTTGAAGTGTGACTAGAGGCATCAAGTTGAGAGCGGATCCATTGTCAATCAATACTCCTGGCAACACATGACCATGACAATGTGTCGTGATGTTCAAAGCTTTTACTGACCCCATTCCGCCTTCCGGTATTTCATCATCCGTGAACGTTATGTAATTGTCAGCGGCTATATGTCCCACAATTCTGTCAAGTTTATTGAGGGATATATCCTCAGGGATAAATGTTTGATTGAGCATTTTCATCAAAGCATTTCTATGTGCTTCTGAATTCATCAATAGATCAAGAATAGAAATTCTCGCTTGTTGTTTGTGTAGTTGTTCAACCACACTATACTCACTATGTTTCAGGAATTTCAAAAATTCTCGGGCTTGTTTTTCTGTCATAGGCTCATTGAATGCTGGAGGGGATTCATCATCAAATACCTTCTGAGGTATTGCCATGGCTTTTCTTTTTGCTTTCACTTGTTCTGAAGCATTGGATGTTTCGGGAGAGTAACATCTCCACTTCTTGTAAAGAATCCGACTTCGCTTACTGCTTCAGACGTCGATGTTGTACCCAAACTCTGTATTTTCTCTTCTGTTTTTTTCTAGAGAAACAGATCCTCCTACCATTGAAACATTGGTAGTATAATTCCAAGGTACCCTGCGGGTATCTTTGTATGAAAATGGTAGAGGAGTGGTGATAACTACTTTCGACTTTATTGGTGCAGGAATCACCATAGATGATTTCACATTAATGATCATAGGATCATTTATTCTTTGACTAGGTTTAGAATCCTCTGATGAGCAAACATCATCTTCTTTTTTCCCTGGTTCTTCTTCAAAGAATTCTATTTCTCTGTTGTTCATCAATTTTTGCACCAAATCCCTAAACTCAGGACATAGTTGAATTTTATGCCCCTTCTCTTGATGATATTCACAATAATTCTTGCCTTCATTCTGCTTTGGCCTGAATTGTTGTGGAATTATACCGGCTAAAGAGAGTTGTTGGAATACCCAAACAAAAGGAGATTTAATTTCAGAAATGTCAGTTTTTGCTTTCTTTCTGTTCTCTTCCTGAATTGCATTCACGTTTTTATCTCCATGATTTGGCAATGGATGATTTGATGCAGATGGTGTATTGAATTCCAACTTTCCGGTGTTGATCAAATTTTGAACCACCCTTTTGAATGCCAAACAGTTTTCAATAGAATGACCCATAATTCCTTCATGGTAAACACAGTGTGCCTTTGTATCATACCAAGGAGGGAATGGTGGTTGCATGGGAACCAAAGGATATGGCCGTATGACATCTGCTTTTAACAGCGAATCATAGATCTCAGCATATGGTACTGGTAAAGGTGTAAAAGACAACCTTTCATTTTCCTTTCGAGATACTCTGGACTCTGCTCGATTAGTGTTTGTTTCTTCTTTCTTAACCCTTGGCTGGGTTATTGTAACACTTTTCGATGAATCCTTGTTGTAAGAATTTGCATTGTTGACTTCATTCTCTTTTTTCCGGTACATAGGTCTTTTGGAACTAGACCCCTCATTTGATTCAATTTTACCACTTTTCAAGACATTTTCAATGAGTTCTCCAGAAATGACCAAATCTGCAAAATTTCTGGTTGCATTCCCCATTAGATGATTTAAATAAGGAGCTTTCAATGTATGGACAAATATTACTGTGGCCTCTTTTTCTGACAAAGGTGGTTGAACTTGGGCTGATGTGTCACGCCATCTCTGAGCATACTGTCTGAACGTTTCGTTATTCTTTTTTTCCAAATTTTGGAGAGTCCATCTATCAGGGACCATGTCTGTTACATGGCGGTATGGCTCTAGGAATGCTTTAGCCAGATCTTTCCAAGATCTAATGTTGGCTTTGGTCAATTGAGTATACCATTTTAAGGCTGGTCCTGTCAAACTATCCTGAAAGCAGTGAATTAACAATTTCTCGTCCTTCACATATCCTGCCATTCTTCGACAAAACATAGTAATGTGGGATGAAGGGCATGTAGTACCGTCATATTTATCAAATTCGGGAGCTTTGAACTTGATGGGGAGGATTAAGTCTGGAACCAAACTCAACTCACTAGCGTCAAACCCATAAAATGATTCAGTTATTTCCACGGATTTCATTCGTTCTTCTAAGCTCTTGATCTGTCTGGTCAATTCTTCATTTACTTTTTGTTTCTCATTCAGCTCATTCAAATCTGGGATTAGATGATCAGTATTAAGATCCCCTGTTTTCACATCTGATATAAGCGGATTTTTGCTTGAAGATGCAGGATCCACTTGTCTATTTTCATGTGGTTTGGCTTCTTGAAATGCTGATGTACGAGCATTGATTTGTATAGGTGTAGTACCAGAGTGATAAATTGGTTCTGGTGGAAAACCTAGAGGATACATAGGTTCTTGGTCGAAAGATACAGGATTTTCATGCATTTTTCCAATGATAGCCTGCCTTTTAAACATGTCTTCTATTTTCTGCATCATGCTGTCTTGTGAATTTGCAATACTGTCTTCAATTTTTTCCAGCTTCATTCTCATTTCTGCTTGTTCTTTATTATGCTGTTCCTCAATACGTTGTATTTTATCCTCCATAATTCTCTTAGTAGCTTGTCTAGTACCGTAGTGATGTTGTATTTCTCTTTTGGCCAGAATAACTGCGATTGAAAAATCTTTTAATATTATTTTTTCAAATTTTAATTAATGAATTTTATCTTAATAAAAAAATATTCATAAAGAAAATCATGAAATGAATGATGAATGTATGCAAAATGTATGTATGCAAAAAGGTATTGATCCCAAAAAGTTAACTGTCATAGAACAACTTTCATCGGCATACAAAAGTTTCTTTATAATAGTTCATAACTACAGATAAGGCGTAGCTTTCCTATTAAGCTCTATAATTTCTTTCATTAACCATGACACCTTCTTTCCGAACTTAGAAACTGGATCAACGTGATGCTCAATTATTTTGGCTTCAACAGCTAGTTCCCCAATATATCTAGCAACTTCGCTCATTTGTACCATGGCCTCGAACACCATATTACTTCTTTCTTCACTTCTTTCAACATAGAAATCAGTTGACTTTTGCCATTGTTCATTCGTTCTTTCAAGAGTTTGCTCTAACTCAGTGATTCTGACTTGACAATTGTGTAGAATTTTTTCAAGATCTCTAATGCGTCTTCGCAGTGAAGCACTTTCCTCATTACTTTCTTTGAGGTCATTAGGTCCTAGACGAACCTTTTCTTGAAATAATGATTCTTCAAGTTGAAAAATATAAGCGTTAAACTCTGAGTTTTTGTTTCTAGACTGATCCAGATCTTCTTCAAGTTTTGTTCGTGCTTCTTGCGTTCTTTGATTAATCTTCTGGATTTGAACATTCTTGTTTCTGCATCTTTGCATCCAATTGCTAGCCACTTCTTTCTCTACCTCAATTTTGGTGTTGAAATTCTTTCTTTCCAACTCCCATTTTTCTTTTTCAATATTGAACTCTTCAATCTTTTGGCCCCTGACTTCAAGTTCAGCAATCAGCTGGTTCATTTCAGATTCAAATCCCTTGAACATGATATTTTTCTCACCTTCAAATTTATCAAAGATGTCATTCTTCATTTCTTCTAAATCTTTGGCTCGATCCCTTTCTCTTTGCATTTCATTCATGATCTCGCGGTGTTCAGCCTTGTGTTTTATAATTCGCTCTCTTCTGTCGACCTCAAAATCTTCCATTTTTTGCTTTCCTTTCTCAAGGCTTTTGAGTAGACGGCTATTCTTTCCTTTCAGATATTCAACTCGACTTTTCTCGATGTTCAATTTTCTGGTTATCTGTATCGTTGATTGGCTTGGTCCTGATGCTTTCCGGGATTTATATAACTCTTGGTAATTTTTCTTTAATGTTCTAAATTCACCATCAATTTTTTCTTTGTTTTCTCTCAACATTGTACCTTGTGATGAATGAAAGTCAATATCAACATCCAACATAGCTTTATCTCATCTCATTTGCTCTAATTCTCTTGACCAGCCTTCTTTTTCTGCTTCAAACTCTACTCTCAGGATTTCAATCTCTGATGGAACCACCTTAATACGATCTTCCATAGAGATATCCTCATTTTGATCTGGTAGAGGAATATTTTCATTTTTCCTGACATATCTCCATTCCTCATAATCAGGAGTTAGCATTTCTTTTGCTGCTTTAGCTCGGATACAAAAAGTTGTTTTCCAAGCTGTAACGGCCTCCATGATATTTCTTTTATAATTTTTGCTGTGGAATGCGAACTCAGATGAATGTAATCCAACGGTGACAGGTACAAATTGACGACCTTCATACTGCCTTATGACCAGAAGTGGTGCGTATCCAATTCCTCCCCATAATCCGAGTAGCATTATCCAATTGTAATCTCCACATTTGTAAAAGAATTCCCTTTGGATTTACCACGGGGCTCACCAAACAATGTCATTGCTTTGTAGATTTCGAAAGGCACTAATCCACATATCTTTCTTAATTTCTTTCGGCCATTCCTGCTCCAGAAATTCTTTTAATGGTGAGTAATCCGTATTAAAGCGTCGGTATGAAATCTTTTTTGTCCTCCAGAAATGACTACGGATCCAAACATATAACAACAGGGTACACCCTGAGAATCGTCCACCTCCTAGCTTTCTACAAGCATTTAACGATCTGAAGGTCTCTACTAGAATTGCAGAAGCAGGATTAATCTTTTTCGGTAGCTGTTCAAACAAATCTACCACTGCAGCTTCAACATATCCCAATACTTTTGGGAAGATGACCATACCATACATACCCAGAGCAAATAAATCGAATCGTACTTTAATATTTGGATGGCTCTGAATAAGTTCTTTAATGTTGGTCCAAGCAATGCCTTCGCTTTCGCCTTTTTGTTTTGTACGGGATGCCACCCATTCTTCTCGTACACCGGCAATCTTTGCTAATTTAACTCGAAAGGGTTGAGTTTTAATTGACTTTGAATAGATTCGATTCTCCAAAGCCCCTTCGATATGTAACAAAGTTGTGTACTCTTCAATAGTAGGGACCAAGTCCTCTTTATTGAGAGTGAAGCAATGGTACCCTGGATTCCATAATTGAATTAGGGCTCTGAGTAATTCATCATCAACTTTGACATAGAGCAAATATGGGATGTCTCCGTAAGTCTGATAAAACTGCAATTTTTTGTTTGAATCCCAACTTTCCCAAATACTTCGCAAGTCTTGCATATCATTTCTTTTTAGCGAAACTGGAACATAACTGGCCAAGTCAGATACATAATCATCCTGCAGACTGTCTCCTTCTTGTCTTTGTAAGTCCTCAGCCCACTGTCTTACTTCTGAGTTTAGAATTATTTGATTTGAACACTTTTTATCCATGGATGAAGGCTTTCCAATGAGACAATTAACACGAGGATCAATGCCTTTTATCCTGTATGATGCTATGCAAACAAAAGAAATAAAGAACACACAAAAAGAAATGAATTAGTTTACATAATAAAGAAATTTAATAATAACATTTACCTAAATATTTTTATTTAAACATGCTTTTTCATAATTTAAATAATTTAAATATACATGTAATTTAATCAATAAAATAAATAAATTAACAGGAAAGTTAGAATTCATTTCTCCTGTGTATACACCTATTTTGGACAAGATTTCGGCATGACTTCGGATTGGAAGAGTTTCTAGGGTTTATTATATGCAGGGTTTCAGATCTAAGAGTAAAGGTACTCGAACTGTCCTTGTTGATGCCCCCTTGGGCTATCAAACCCTCAATCCTAGTCCATTACAGACCTAAACGGACCGAGTTCAATTCGAGGGGATACATTTCTCTATGACTAACACGGAGAATAAATTCTCTCGAAGACATAGAGCATATGAACCCCGAAAGTTACTTGCTAGGTCTGACACGGAGAATAAATTCTCACGAAGACGTCGCTTTCACTCCCACTTAAAAGGGACAAACTCAATTATAGAGCTTTATGTTATGCAATGCAAGTGTTGTGTGTGAGGAGAAATATTCAAACCTTTGACAGAAAAATAAATAACGAAATAAAATACTTACAAGTAAAATGAGACATATAAATATTATGAAAATAATAAGTAAATATAAAAATTTTGAAAAGAAAGAATTAAAAATTAAATATATGAACTTTTAATTTTTAATTAATAGAGACAATTTATAATTGATTTTAAAGTTTGACCAGTCCCCCAACGGAGTCGCCAAGCTGTCGTAACCGGTTTTCGTCCGGGTACGAAATATTTATTTGGCGGAAAAATTGATATGAATAAATGGTTTTTGAAAATAATTTGGGAGTCGCCATCGGCCTTTTGGGTCAGGTAGGTCGAATACCTAAAAATTATTTTTTTTTTAAAAGAGTTTTAAGAAAACATCAATTAAAAAAATGAACTGATCTGCGTTTATAACCAAAAATTCGTTCTTTTTAATAATAAAGAGGGATTCGTGGTCGGTTACGTTTAGGGAAGGATTAGCACCCCTACAACGCCCAAAATTGGTACTTTTTAATTATAAATTGTCTCTATTATTGGAAATTTAAAAATTCAAAGATATATTTAATTTATAATCTTATTATTTCAAAATTATATAAAAAATATTTATTTATTTAAAAATATCGGAAAAGGACTTCTAGGTGCTTTAAGACAGCTCTTTTCTTTGATATTAATAAATATTAATTTAAATAAAATTAAATAATAATTTTTATAATATTTAATTTTAAAATACCAGAATAGGACATCCAGTTGTATTAAGACTGCCCTTTTCTTCGATAAAAAATATTAAAATAATTTATTAAAAAATATGAATTATTATTTATTATATATATTTATGACTACATAATAATAATAAAAATATTTAAATATATAAACAAGTAAAATTAAAACAATAAAAATACAACTAGAACGATATATTTAAAAGCAGTAAAATAAATGAAAACATTTAAAATAAATGACTAAATTATAGTAAAATTAAAATAAAAAAAACCTAATTCATAATTAATCAAAATTATAGGGATTAAACATGCTATTTCCTTATTTTATTAATTTAGTGACTAAAATAAAACTATATAAAATTCGGATATTAGAATAAAATAAATTAAAACATACTATTCAGATTAAAATATTAATTATTAAAATTATAGGACTAAATCTGTTATTTATCCTAAATATATTATTTTAATAAAAAAGGGCTAAAATAAATAAAACAAAAATTTAGAGATCAAATTAAAAGGATTATAAATTCGATTTAGTGACTAAAATGTAAAGTTTATAAACTAGTATGACTGCGGAAAGGATTTAACTATTAATAATTACACGAATAGCCCTCCCCGAAACAACGTCGTTCGGGAAGGGCTATTTAAAGCCGAAACACGCTGGCCCTTCGGGCCATATTTCATTTCTTTCATTTTTATTTCTCTCTCTAACTGAGAGAAATAAAACGCTCTCCCCTCTCTCTAGCTTCCCTCATCGGAGGGAAGCCGGTCACCGGACGGCAACCGTCTGCCGCCGTGACCCTCACCGCCGGCCACCGCATAAGGTGGCCGGAAAATTTTATTTTTACACCATTAGATAGATCGGACCGTCCTAAGGACGGTTCCGGTGCTCTTTTCTCCTAAATAGCTCCTGATCGGAGCGAATCTAAAGAAGTACCTTCGTTTCCGAAGGTTTTGGTGATGTTTGAAGGGGTCCGGTGGCTTCCTCGGTAAGCTCCTTTCTTTTCTTTTCCTTTCTGTTTTGGTTTTTGCTGGTTGTGGGATGTTGCTCTCTGTTTTCTGTATCTCTCTGTCTCTGTTGTGGTCCTTCTTTTTTTTTCTCCTCCTTTTCTTTGCAGGTTGGGTGATGGCTTTATAGCCATCACCGGCGCTCGTCTCGGACCGGTCCGAAGGATAGAGTTCGGTGAGTCACCGGACTTTCAGTGGTGACTCACCATTTGGGAAAGACGTGTGCGGCTACGGCCGACCTTCTGGAGCCTTCGGTGAGACGTGGCAGCGGTGGAGATGGCGGGAGCAACTGCGGCGGCCGCGTGGCCCTAGGGTTAGGAAACCCTAAGGCTTTCTTTGCTGAAACCATCTGAGCCATTGGATCAAAGACAGATCCAACGGCTGTGAGTTGAGGCGGCTGTTGGGATGATATAAACCCTAAATTAGGTTTAGGGTTTACTATGGGCTTTTGGATCCGGGCCACTGTATTGGGCCTTCAATTTGGGCTTGTAATTATTAATATATATATATATTTAATAATAATAATAATAGTAATATTTATAATAATAATACTAATAATAATGATAATAATAATAATAATAAATAAATCAAAATGGGTAAAAAAAATTAGTATCTTCAAACCCAACATGTAAATATAACTAAAAATACGAAAGCAATTAACTTGTAAACATAATTCATTAAAATGAAGCATAATATTTTCATTTGTTTAGAGAATCCAAAGTCTGAAACGTACTGGAAATTACTTGAAATGAACAACTAATATGATAATGTCATTCAAAAATTCAGAAGGAATTAATAAAAGAAAGAAAGAAATTAAGAAGAGAAGAACTTGAGAGGATTGAAGAAAGCGAGGGAATTAGATGACCATACATGGGTGAAGGGTCAAGAAGAAAGACGGCGGCCAAGCAAAGTAATTTCGACTAACAAACAATAATCATCAAACATGTATACGCTGAGAATTTCCAAGGAAACCAACTCCGCCCTGTTCTATTTCTTCCGAGATATCATATCCCAAGCATATAATAACAATAGTGATTAAAATTATGAGAATTGCCCGTCCAGCTCAGTTGGTAGAGCGCAAGGCTTTTAATATTGTGGTCGTGGGATCGAGTCCCATGGTGGGCAATCCATAATTCTGACTGTCGGAGGTCTTCCACGGAAGCTGCTCTCAATCCGTTGGGGGCAGGGATGAAATTATGAAATAATAAAAACTTATGGCTCTAAATAGAAAATATCACAAAACCTATGTACTAGGAATATAATTTAACCTTTATTAATATTCATGATTAAAATATAAATTATTAAAATTAAAGGACTAAATTTGATATTTACCCAAAATATATATTTAAATACAGTTAGTGACTAAATAGAAATAAAATAAAATTCAAAAACCAAATTAAAATACCCCTTAAACCGGCCTTTAAGGCTGTTTTTCTCATTTCCTCTTCTCTGTTTCGTTCTCTTAGAGAGAAGCTCTCAATTTCCTCTAGATTTCCTTCACCGGAGGGAAATCAGTCAACAGCTGGCCACCGTACTCCGTCCCTGACAGCCACCGTGCATGGTGGTCAGAGTTTACAAAAATACACCGAAATGACCCCTTTTTACCCTAAAACCGAATTCGACCTCTATTCTTCCTAAAAACCTACCATACACAATAGATCTAGGCTTCTTACCTTCGATGTTTCGATTTTCTGATGGCACATAGAGGCTTCGACGGTCGTGGGTAAGTCTTCTCTCCTTTCTTTCTGCTTTTGAATACTTTGATAGTTGTTATGGATCGTTGATTGTTGTTCTCTCTTCTGTTCGTAGTTTTCTCTCTATCTCTGTCCTCGTATCTTTCTCTTTGTTTCTTTTTTCTTGCAGGATCGGTGTCCTTTTATAGGCCTCGGAGTGTCGTTCGTAATGATGAACTCTCGGTGAGTCACTGGAGCTATGGTGGTGACTTATCCTAGGGTTGATAAAGTGTGCAGTGGTTTAGCTGGGTGCATTAAATGCACCCAGATCTTCTGGATCCGGCTGGTGAGGTGGTGGCTGCTGGTTAGAGCACCTGGAGGCTGCGACGGTGAGTTCATCATCAATCTAAGGCGGCGGCCGGAATAGCCCTAGTGTTGTAATGAATCCCTAGTGTTTCTGCTGGACGAATCTAAGCCCTTGGATCTCCATCTTGATCTGACGGTGAGATTGCTGGCGATTGGAGATGTGTGGGAAATACTAACAGAAAACCCTAAACAAGTTTTGGGCATGCTGGGTTATCTAGGCCAGGATCGGTTCTGGGCCTGACTTAGGTTAAACTTGTAAAACGAGGCTATAGGTTTTGTTATCAATTGGGCCTCCAGACTTGTAATTGGGCCTCCAGACTTATTGTATTATTTGTAATAATAATAATAATAATAATAATATAATAATAAATACATACACTCATACGAAAATGACTGTCCACAATTGTGAACCATTACTATATAACATAGTAGAACACTATGAAATATCTCTACCACAAACAATCATTCAAACTCTTGATCTAAGAATCAATCAAGCGACCTTAATGGTTAAAAAATTTATTGCTATTCCTTGGGGTCCCAAATTTGACCACCACTAATATCAAAGAATGTTTATTATTAAATGGTTAAAAGTCATTAAACAGATAATATCTCATATATATACCTTGGTTTATCTCCAAGAAATACCCTTAACCTAAAAGTTTTAAAATTACTCCATCTTATAACCCTAAACTAATAACATTATACAAAATCAAATGATCTCAGCGGTAAAAGAATTGTTGTTATTACTTGAAGTCTCGAATTCGAGCACCAAGAATTGTTGTTATTCTGCATTCTTACTCGAGATTAATAAAAAAAATAAGAACTTAATTAAAAATCTAAAATGATAAAATTTAAGAAAGACACTGCTTTTGTGAAACGTCAATTTTCTTTTGTCATTAATTATGGCGTTTTTATTGAAATATCACCCTCAGACCTATTAATTACCAGTTAGACACTCTCTCCCCTAATATTAGCAATCTAACACATTTTCTGCAAAGCGCGGATCGCCTTCGCGGGGTTCCGTCTGAGCTGGCGCCACGTAAGGGAAGGATAAAAGTTAAAATGTGTATTCCTTAATTTTTTTTATTTTTATATCTAATGAACACTAATATGTATAAAAATATATATAGTCTTAATTAATATAAACGTTAATAATAAATATTAACATAATGTAATTTAACAATAGTGTATAAGTAGATTCATTATATATAAAAACAATTAAGGAATACACCTTTTAGCTTTTATCTCACATTGTCAAGAAAAATAACATAAACACTCCAATATGTCTATATAAGCAAATCCCATTAAGCTCTTCAACTCATGAAACTAATATGTATTAAATTACGATGTTAGTCTCTGTAGTTTTATTTTTTTTAATTTTTTTAAAGCATAATTTTTTAAAATGCTTTGAGGGATGATGTGGGCTTTGAAAGCGTGTCCCTTTGAAACGTGCCTTCTCACGTGGCGTCATGTCAACATTTTCTATGGAATGCGTTCTTCATGATATGCATCTTTCGTATATGTCAAAGGTTCAGTGAAGGAGCAAATGACGATTCGCGTTTTATTTTTACTTTGTCAGAAAGTGCATTAAATCGGTAATATTAGGAGAGAGGATGTCTGACAAGTAATTAATGAGTATGATGATGATATTTCGGTAAAAACGCTATTAATTATACGATGTAAAAAGATATGTTATTTAATATGCATATTCTTGAGGATAATTTGGTAAAATATTTTTGCCTCACCTAATGTAAAAATATATATTTTTTGCCTCACCTAATGTAAAAATATATATATTTATAAATAACCTTTTGAGTATGCTATATTCATGAATAAAACAATAATATATTTAAGAGAAAATAACTTCAGTGACCGAAAATGCCTTATAATATACGATTTTAATCAACTTTTTTTGGATTTGCAAAAATGACCAACAAATTCGCAACGCGAACTCCAATTTCGCAACACAGGTTTCAAAATCACAACGCGAAAGTCAAATTCGCAACGCGAATAGTTAATTACCTATATAGGTAATTAGCGTTGCGAAAATGAAATTCGCGTTGCGATTTTCCAAATTCGCAACATGAAAGTCAAATTCGCAACGCAAATAGTTAAATCGCAACGATAATATGTAACTCTCAACGCGAATAGGTAAATCGCAACGATAATATGTAAATCGCAACGCGAATTCTCCAACCTATATAGGTAATTAGCGTTGCGAAAATGAAATTCGCAACACGAATAGTTAATTACCTATATAGGTAAATACCGTTGCGAAAATGAAATTCACGTTGCGATTTTCCAAATTCGCAACGTGAATAGTTAAATCGCAACGATAATATGTAATTCTCAACGCGAATAGGTAAATCGCAACGATACTATGTAAATCGCAACACGAATTCTCCAAATTTGCAACTCGAATTTCGCAACGCTAATTTTTAATTACCTATATAGGTAATTAGCTTTGCGAAAATGAAATTCGCATTGCGATTTTCCAAACAACGCTAATTACCTATATAGGTAATTCGCAACGCGAATTTCATTTTCGCAACGCTACTTACCTATATAGATAATTAACTATTCGCGTTGCGAATTTGACTTTCGCGTTGCGAATTTCATTTTCGCAACGCTAATTACCTATATAAGTAATTAGCGTTGCGAAATTCGAGTTGCGTAAACAAAATTCGCAACGCTAATTACCTATGTCGGTAATTAGCGTTGCGAAATTCGAGTTACGAATTTGGAGAATTCGTGTTGCTATTTACATATTATCGTTGCGATTTAACTATTCGCGTTGCGAATTTGACTTTCGCGTTGCAATTTTAGAACCTGTGTTGCGAAATTGGAGTTCGCGTTACGAATTTATTGGTCATTTTTGCAAATCTAAAAAAAATTGGTTAAAATCGTATATTATAAGACATTTTCGGTCACTGAAATTATTTTATCTATATTTAAATGATAAAACAATAAAAATAGAGAAAAATTAAAATGAAGTTGATAGTTCGGGTCGACTTTAAAGGTATAATTGCATACCTTTTTTTTTACTTGAACATATTTGTCATAATTGTCATAATTGTCATATAATGGAATGGGGCCCACAGTCTCATAAGATCCAAACCGTGAAAGCTGATCAGTTTGCCTTTTTGCTAAAACTGGTCAGTTTGCATTGTTTGACCAAGTAAAAAGAAGCTTATTATAAACAAAAAGATTAGCATTCAAGATCTCATAGTATAAACTTTTACTAGCACAATTAATATATCGCAAGCAGAATTTTACTTTTTCTTATTAGTTTGAATTAGTTATAAGATAATATATATTTAAAAATTATTTGATCAATTATCAACACTCAATATATACATGTCCCACATGATCGAATTCATGATTTCTAATAAAAAATAAATATATTTTTTATCACATAAAACATTAAATATATTCAAATTTCACTCAAATTTTGTCGTGGATAACTTTCAATTATTTCTATTTTGCTCATTGAACCATACAGATTGAATCATTTTACTCACTCGGTTGTTTTCTCTCTAATAGCTGATGACGTGGTATTTTTATTATTATTTAATATAAAATAATTAAAATATAAAATAAAAATAGAAGGTGGTCGGATGTAACTATCGACCACCGTCGACCACCATAGGTGGTGGTTGTTTGGTCCCAAAATGGATGGATCGCTTCGCCTTGACACCTTGAGTCCGAATCCGAACTCTATTTTATCAAAAATTGCTCCGAAGTCCACGAATTTGATATTGAAAGTGAGGAAACCGAAACATTTTGTTCTAAATTCATAGGTTTTGGGACATTTTCCAGTAAAACAACCACCAGATTCGGACTTAAAGGGTCGAAACGAATCGATCCATAAAATTTGGGACCGAACGATAACCATCTACGACGGTCGAACGTGGAGGGAATGAAAATGACATGGTGGTTGGCGGAGAGAAAATGAAAAGAAGGAAAAAAGAGTAAATTACATCATGAGTCATTGAACTTTACTCTCTCTCATATTTTACTCACCAAAACAACGTCGTTTTAAAGTATATTTGAGTTTTTCAAAACGACGTCGTTTTGATTCTTATGCCACGTGATAACGCTGTTAAAAAGTTAACGGCCGAATGAGCAAAATGATTCAATATATAAAATTCAATGAGCAAAATAGGAGAGAGTATAGATAGTGAGAAACAGTGTAATTTATCCCAAATTTTAAATACTGGACTCTGGCCCAACTCGGAGGATTTCATCTGCTTGAACATTTTCTCCATATTAAACTGAAAATACGTGCATGTCAATTTACTATCAACTTTGTTTATATAATTATTTATATTTAATTCATTAATTAATTAAAATTACCTGTCCAACTCAGTTGGTATTAATTAAAATTGTCCGTTCAGCTCAGTTGGTAGAACTCAGTTGGTAGAGCGCAAGGCTCTTAACCTTGTGGTCGTGGAATCGAGTCTCATGGTTGACAATTTATAATTAGAGGTCTTCTACGACGTTGGGGCAGCGTACTACCCTACCTCCTCTTATCCCATTACATATGGGAATAGTGTTAACTAATTTTTTTGAATTCTATAAAAAGTTCAATATAAAATAATATTTTAACTCTAATTTACTCTCTTTACAAACGTGGTAAGTTTAATCTTCACCTTGAATAGTTTAAGGTCTATCCCACTAAACAAACTAGATGTTGGATCAATTGACTTGTAATGGGCGTAAACTGAAAATACAAGAAAGCATGTTGGAAATTTCCACTTTTATTAATTCAGAACAAACATCAAAATGTACATACACGTCTTCATGCTATTCTAGACAGTACTCAAAAGGAAAACCGTTGAGCAAAGCTAAGGCTACGTACGTCACCTGAGAATGAAAACGATGATGCCCGAATGAGTTATCTCCGCGTCTGAAAAAAAATTAAAGCAATCTCACATCTGCAGGAGACGAGCGAGTTGACCCGGGTTTACTATGCCAGGTATATGGGCTCCATCGGTCTTAAGCAAACTGGCCACTTCCACGTACCTTCGATGATTCTCCTCCTTCTGCTTCGGCTCCGCCTCCACGTCCTCCGCTCTGGATCTCTTGCCCGGCCCCGCGTCTTCACCAGTAACCCTCCCGGAATCAGACTGTTGCGGTGGGGACGGGTCAAACGGTTGGCCGAACAGCGTTTCACGAGTGAGGAACTCGTGGGCCAGGTACCCGGCCAGGAGTTGGTTGGAGAGAACCGGGTTAGCCGTTTTCTCAGAACCGGGGATTTTGCGGGAAGGTGACGGTTTATGTGTTTGAGGTCAAAATCGTCCCTCTTTTCGCTTGACCTTGGTGGGCATGGAAACCCGACGGGGCGGGAGACGCATCGTTTTGGTGTTCATTATGGCGCCCTTTTAGGTGCATCCACGTCAGCACCAACCCTCCACATTGGAAAGCACAAATTTCGATATTGTAGAGATATATAAATAGTGGGGACCACCCTTTCTCACTCTTTTTTATAAACGGAAACGATTGGGGTAAGAAAAAGAAACGGTAAAGAACTAAAAAAAAGTAAAAAAGTAAAAAAATAAAACAAAAATATTTAAAAAAGAGAGGGCACAAAAGCTTTTTAAAAAAATTAAATAAAACAAACAAACGGAAGGAAAATGTATTTATTTATGAAAATGAGAGAATGAAAAGGGAGGTAAATTGATGAAAGGAAGGGAAATTTGGAGAGAAGTTGAAGAAGCAAAGTGGTGGGTTCTATGTATTTATAGAGAAGGCATTTATAATTAACCCCTACCCCTCCAGGAAATTACGGGAATTGCCATAGGATGGTTAAATGACGAAACTTCTCTTTTATCTATTTTGTGATTTATATAGTTTGTTTCCTCGTTCCCTTTATGGTGAATTAGGCTGTTACCATGGAATAAGTTATCAATTACCCAAAATCAAAAAATCAAAAAGTGTGGAAAAGATTGAAGATTCTTGTCTACCCACAAAGAATAAGATGAAGCGACATTTTTCTAAATATTTTCATTGATATTGATTGATAATTAAGAAAGTGTTATGTTTAATAATTATGTTTATAAGAGTTTACGTTGTTAATGATTAAATAAAATATTAAACGGATATTATACAATAATCACTTTAAATTAATAAAAAATAATTATAAATTTATAATTTATTATTATGCTAATTGTTGAACAATTTAAAAATAAATAAATAAATAGGAGATCCACCATCAATTATTGGTACAAGGAATTAACATAATATATTAGATATCGATATAGAAATTTTGATTGGCCTTGACCTACGAAATAGGAAAGGTACAACGCGATAGTGTTGTCTTGGATCTTGAACGGTTAGTCGTGAGCTCTCGACTAGTACTGTGCTTGCTTCCAACACTGCTCTGATTTGGAAAGATTTGAAAGAATGCTTTGACAAAAATTGACGAATCAAAGATTTTTTTTCTTCACCAAGAAATTGCTACTCTTGCTCAAGGTGAATCGTCGGTGTTGGCCTATTTTACTCGTTTAAGGTTGTTGTGGGACGAGTACGACGTTCTTGTGTCAAATTCTACCTACACTTGTGAGTTTTCTTTGCAGAATACAAGGCATTTGGCTCAACGACGCTTGTTCCAGTTTCTCATGAGACTCAAGAACCCTATTCTGACATACGTAGCTAGATCTTGCTCATTCAGCCGCTTCCAGCAGTTAATCAGGCCTACTCATTGATCATTCAAGAGGAATCTTAAAGGATTCATCTCATTGGTGCCTATACTTCTGAGACCACTACATTCTTTTCTCATGCTTTCAATAATTCTGATAGTAGATGTTTTAATTGGGTGTGTGATTATTGCAAAATCAAGGGTCATCGTCGAGAGAATTGCTATCGGTTAAACGATTTGCCACCTGATTTTAAGTTTACTCGTCGAAAGGAAACTTAAGTTGCGATGGTGGTTAACTTTGTACTAGAAGATGTTGTTGATACTAGTTCAATTGGTTATGAGTGTTAAGAATGCACCAGTATTCACCACGGAGCAATATAATCAAATTCTTGCTCTTCGGAGCAATTCTTCTTCACGTGCCAATAATATGTCTCTTCCTTGAATTCTTGATACGAGTGTTAGATGTAATTTTTTGAGTTTGCTCTCTCCTATTCCATGTTCTTTCCCTCGTTCTGTACATCTTCCTAATGGTCAAACTAGTTTGATTGCATATTCTGGTTCTTGTCAACTGATTGATAATTTATTCGTTTCAAATTTTTTGCCTGTACCTAAATTTCATCATAATCTCTTGTTTGTTTCAAAGCTCATTCGAGAGTTGAAATGTTCTGTTAGTTTCTTTCCTGATTTCTATATCTTGCAAGCTCTCTTCAGTGGCAAGATCATGGCGATTGGTAAAGTTTCTAAAGGCTTATGCTATTTTCAGCGGGTCACTCAATCTGCTGGAATAGGTTCTTCTACAAGTTCCATTTTGCTTTCTAATGTTGTCTCTCAAAATAATTCATCTATGTCTGATTTACATGTTTGACATGCTCGATTGGGTCATACTTCCGTTTCAACAATGTATGAAATGCCCATGTTTTATGCTGGAATTTCTAATGTTGACAATATCAAGAGTTTTTCTATATGTCCTCTAGCTAAGCAAACTTGTCTACCATTTCTTTTGATTTTCACAAAATCTGATGTTTCATTTAATTTGATTCGTTTAGACCTTTGGAGCCCTTATCATATTTCTACTCACAGGTGTTGGTTGTGTTTGCTTTAGGTTAAAACTGACATTTTATGCTCATTAAAACAATCCTTTACTTACATTCAAAATCATTTTCCGGCCAATGTTAAGATTGTACGTAGTGACAACGAATCTGAATTTTTTGATTTTGAGTGTTCATCCTTTTTTTCCCCTTCTCTTGGTATAGTTCATCAAAGTTCTTGTGTCCATACACCCTAACAAAATAGAGTGATTGAAATGAAACATATGCATGTTCTTGAGGTAGCTAGAGCTTTGTGATTTCAGTCTAAGTTACCTATTAAGTTTTGAGGAGAGTGTGTTCTTGTTGCATGCTACGTGATTAACAGAAATTCATCTTTCGTTTTAAATTGAAAAACACATTTTAAGTGTTTATATAAAAAAACAATCATACTTGTATTCTCTTCTCATTTTTGGCGCCTTTGCTATGATACAGAACCAAATTATCATGACAAATTCTCACCAAAAGTAATTTTATCTGTTTTTTTGGATAATTGAAAATTTTATTACCCAAAGGAGCAGTGTTCTGCTACAAACCAATCATCAATGGAGAAACAACGTAAAGTCAAGAACAACCTATTCACAAAACAGAGTATAGGTTATTCAATACTCCATTTCTTACAAAGAGTAATATTAACACTATCAAGTCTATTAATATTCCGACCTCTAAGTTGAATTTCAACAATCTCCTTGATAGCTTTAAGAATTTCTGTTGTATTTTTGGAGATTCCTTTGAACAACCTTCTGTTTCGTTCATCCTATAAAGAATAGAGAAATGCACACCATGCAAGTTTCAAAATTGTGATAAGTTGGGATTTACCTTTCCAAGCATGAGAAGCCGATGCTAAGAAGTTCTTCCAGGACATAGAAGGTGACCTTAATCCGGAGAGTTGCAGAATGGCTTTCCAAAGAGAAACCGCCAGAGGACATTCAAGGAATAGATGGTCTCTTGTCTCTCGGTCCTCATTGCACAGAACACACAAGCCATCGGTTATAATGCCCATACATTGAAGCCTATTCCTAGTTGGCAGTCTGTCCAAGATAGTCATCCAAGCAATCATGCTGTGTTTTAGTATGTGAAGAGGAAACCAAATTAGATCATGCCAAATAACTTTGTCCCTCTTTACTCTAATCTCATCCCAAATGATGCGAGTCATCATTGCTCCTGTAGAAAAAACAGTTTGTGCTTCTCTTTTAAGTTTTAGCAGTTTCCTAAAGCTCCAACTAGCATTAGTTCCACCTTCTGAGTGCCAGAAGTCTCTATCTTTTAACACGTAGGATTTGATCTAAGCAATCCACAGTGAGCCCTCTCCTGCTAAGATGTTTCTAATGAGCTGAATCATACACGCTTTGTTCCATGTTTTTATCTCCTTTAAGCCGAGGCCTCCTTCAGATTTCGAGGTGCATATCAATCTCCAGCTTACTCTAGCACCAGTAGCAGCCTTGTCTGAACTTTTCCAGAGAAAACGAGAACATAGTTGCTCGATCCTGTTTATAATAGATTGTGGTAAAAATAATTGCCTGCACCAGTAGTTAACAACACTAAATAAGACAACTCTGATAAGTTCGAGCCTTCCTGCATAACTCAAGTGTTTTCCTGACCAGTGATGGAGCTTGGCTTTGATTTTTTCAATGAGGAGTCCACAGTCCTTTTCAGAAAGTTTTTTCGTTACTAGAGGTACCCCTAAGTATCTCACATGTAAGCTTACATATGTGAAGCTCGTGATTCTGTGTATAGTCTCTATATTATTAATAGGGATACTAGCAGCGTAAAATTCACATTTGGACGCATTAAGCTGAAGTCCATACATTTCATAGAATTTATCTAGGACACTGATGACTCCTATAACAGATTCCACAGTTCCTTTACAAAAGATTAGGAGATCATCTGCAAACATTAAGTGAGTAAGACCTATCTTCTTACATTTAGGATGGAAGATAAACATACCTCGTGTCACAGCTAAATTAAGAAGTCTGGATATCACATTCATTGAGAGGGAAAATAATAGAGAAGATAGGGGTCACCCTGCCTTATACCCCTGGCACCCTTGAAGTAGCCAATCAGACTGCCATTGAAAGAGATGGAGTATCTTGCTTCTGAGTAACAAGCTTTAATCCAATTAATGAAAATAGGTGGAAGTTCTATAGCAGATAGGATTGCGGAAATGAAGCCCCAATTGAGAGAGTCGAAAGCCTTACGTAGGTCAATTTTCATACAGCATCTTGGGGAAATTGATTTCATTCCGTAGCCTTTAACTAGTTCTTGAGCGAGGAGAGTGTTGTCAATAATACTGCGTCCTTTAACGAAAGCGGATTGATTCAAAGTAATCATTTCTGGGAGCATATTGGTCATTCTGTTAACTATAATCTTGGTAATTGACTTGTAGACAATAAAACAACATGAGATAGGTCGAAAGTCTTGAATCTTACTTGGGTTTGGAATTTTAGGAACCAAGGCAATTGTTGTAGCATTGAAGGCTGGCAGCAGTAAAGTTTCTTGAAAGATGTACTGAATTGCATTCATCACGTAGTCTTCAACAACATTCCAACATTTTTTGAAAAAGTATGGGGAGTAGCCATCTGGGCCTGGAGCTTTATCATTTCCTTGATTAAAAATAGCAGTTTTAATCTCCTCTTTAGATACTTCAGGGTCACAATTGGTTACAGCAGGATCATCAGTGCCGATAAGGATTTTGAAGTAATTAATCACCTCGGAGGGCATATCGTCAAAGGATTCAAGTCTACTTCCTCGTTCATCAACAAGCACTCTGATTGTATCCCGTTTATTTTTGGCAGCAACAATGGAGTGGAAAACTTTTGTGCATCTGTCTCCCTCCTTTAACCATTGAGCTTTTGACTTTTGTTTTAAGAACATAAGCTCGGCTTGTTCGAGAGATTTTAGTTCATTTTGTAGAGTAAACTCCTTCTCGAGTACGTCATCTCCTCTTAAAGTTGATAATTGTTGCAATTCCAACTCTAATTTCTTTTGCTTGACTCGGATTGAAATGTCACTATAGCAATCTGTATTAAGTCTCTTTAGGCAACCTTTGAGACGTTTTAGCTTGTAGAAAAGGACTTGCATAGGATTACCTTGACTAGCTTGTTGCCAAGACTGTTAAACCTCATGAATGAAGCAAGGATGAAGAGTCCAGAAATTGAAGAATTTGAATGGTTTGGGTCTGTTTGTTTGCACCTCTTTGTTGAGCCAAACTAAAGCCATACAATGGTCTAAAGTTCCAGTAGCAAGGAATTCAACAAATGAATTTTGAAATTTTTTTGCCCACAAGGGATTGAATAGCACCCTGTCAAGTTTCCTTGCATGGAAAGATTCTTGCTGCTTGTTACTCCAAGTGAACAATGGACCAAAGTAAGTATGGTCTTGTAGAGATAGTTCTTGTGTGATATCGAGGAAGTCTTTCATTTCGGGAGATGAGACAGGGCCAAGTAACTTATGATCAGAGGTTTCATTCACATTCAAAATGATGTTAAAGTCCAGACCAAGAATTTTTGTTAATAGGAATGTTGTCTTTCATGAGACAATCTTTACTTTCGATTTTCATATCATTGATTCTTCACCTTTTTTTTCTTGTTTCTTTTGTTTCATATGATCCTGCTTTTTTAATTTTACAGCCACCTCCTTTAGTTCCTTCTAATGATTCGAATGTACCTATACAGTCATAAGCTTTTAATCTTTCTATTAATGTTTCAATAGATCTCATTGTACCAAGAAGGTCTTCTAGAATTCCTAAAGCTCCTAATAGGTTGACTGATTATGTTTGTAATTTTGTCTCAAATCATGTTCAGTTTCCAATATCTAATTATATTTCTTATGATCATTTACCCCATGCAACTCGGTCCTTTCTTTTTAAAACTGAATCTCTTGAGCCTACTATTTACCAAGAAGTTATTAAGCATCCTCAGTGAATTCAAGCCATGAGAGAGTGAATTCAAGCCATGAGAGAAGAGATCCAAACTTTTGAATTGAATAAGACATGGTCTATTGTATCTTTACCACGTGGGAAGAAGACTATTGGATGTAAGTAGGTGTATCGTATTAAGTATAATGCTTTGGAAGTAGAACGATACAAAGCTCGCTTAGTAGTCAAAGGATATAATCAGTGGGAGGGAATTGACTATGTAGATATGTTTTCTTCAATTTCTAAGATGGTGACTATTTGGTTGTCGCTTACATTTGTTGCTCAGAATAATTGGCCTTTATTTCAGTTAGACGTGTACAATGCCTTCCTTCAAGGTGACGTACGAAGGAGATGTATATGACTTTGCCCGATGAGTTTAGTAGCCAAGAGATAACGTGTGCAGGCTACAAAAGTCTCTTTATAGGCTGAAGCAAGTCTTAAGACAGTGAAACTTAAAGTTGACTAAAGCGCTTATAGAGTCAGGTTATAAATAGAGTAATTTTGACTACTTATTGTTCACTAAGAAGGAATGGAGCAAAATGATGATCATGTTAATATATGTGGATGATATTATGATCACTGAAAATGATAAAGGTTTAGTTGAAGCTCTTAAGAAGATTCTACACCAAAATTTTAAAATGAAAGACTTATGAGATGAAATTTTTCCTTGGACTTGAAGTGTTAAGATCTTAAGAAGGTACACAACAATAGAATATGATGAGAAGTTTTAGCAAAACAGTGTGTCGAGATGTTTTCCTGCCCTGGCGACGGAGAGTGCAAATAATACACCCCTGACGATGTAAGTAGTCTAAAAAAAGTAAGTGTTTATCTTCCTTAAATTAGATAAAACACCAAATTATAGAGTCACCGCCAATCTTTTAATTCGGTGAGATTGATCACCAAAATGTCATATTATTTTAATAAAAATTCTTAAGAATAATATTAAATTAATACAACTCGGGTATGCTTTACCAGAAAAATGAGTTCGGGAGTCGGTTACGTATGGAAACGAATTAGCATTCTCACAACGCCCAGAATTGGTACCGATATTCATTAATTAAATGTCTTTGCAGTAATTTTAAATTTGTTTATACTAATTTACAAAAGACCTAAATAAATTATAAATGATATTAATAATCTTATTAAAATACTAAATATAAAAAATATATAGGTTAGGTTATAAAATATGTAAATTACTAATCATGGTATAAAATATAAATACTATTAATATGATTAATATTATGATAATTAAAGGTTTGAAATATAAAAACATTAATACTAATTAATTCGAAATAATATTAAATTATTATATTAATACTGTAATTTATCCCAAATTATTATGTAGGTCGAAATGTAAATTATTAAATATATTAAGGACTAAATATAGTATTTATCCTAATATATATATATATATATATATATGCAATAATGATCAAAACGTAAATAAATAAAATTAAAAGACAAAATTAAAATACATAAAACATGCTTTAAATAACTAAATTGTAAAGTTACAAAATTACAAGGTCCACGGAAACCATTTACCCATACCCGTATTTACGCTCAGGTCCCTCCCCAAAACGACATCGTTTGGGGAGGTATATAAATAGGCCTTTATTAGGCCTAATGAGACCTTAAGCCTAATTTTCCTCTTCCCTCTTCTCTCTCTAGCTTCCTCGCCTAAGGAGGACCAGTTGCCAGCCGGTCGATCGTGCACCGCCGATCGCCGCCACCTCCGGCCACCACCCACGGTGGCCGAAAAACATCAAAATACCCCAAAACAAATCTCTATTTCTCCTGAACTTAAATCCAACCTTGTTTTTAACCAAAAACGATCCTATCGAATTAGATCTACAAAGTTTACCTTCGAAAAATATATTCTCCGATGACGTTTGTAGCTTTTGTCGATGGCTGAGACTTCAAGGGTAATGCTCTTCTTCTCCTCTATTTCTCTCTGTTGGTTGGTTGTTGTGTCTTTGTTGCTTGGTTGATGTTCTCTTACTTTCGTTGTTGTTCTCTTGCTTTCGTTTTTGTTCTCTTGCTTTCTTTGTTTGGTTCTCTTGCAGGTTTGCCCTATTTATAAGGTTCTTTGGTACACTATTTTACCCAGTTAAACAAATGAACCCCGGTGAGTCACCAGAGCTACAGTGGTGACTTACCCTAAAGGAGGAGAGTTGTACGGTGGAGAGGCTGGGTGCATTAAATGCACCCAGATCTTGTAGATCCAGTGGTGATGTGGCGTTATCGTGTCATGTTGGTGAGTTTGTCGGTGGAGCATCATCATCTCTACGGCGGCGCTGTAATAGCCCTAGGGTTACAATAAGTACCCTAGGGTTTCTACTGGTCGCCTATGAACCATTGGATTTTCTTCTGGATCAGACGATTGTGACTCGTGCGGCGCTGGAACCTTGTATGGAAACCCTAGCTAAACTTGGGTTTGCTTCTTCGGCTGGTTGGGCTGCTCGAGCCAAGTCTGGACAGGGTCTGGTTGTAATCAAGCTTCGGGTAGTATTTCATTTGGGCCTTTGGGTTGTAGTTTGGGTCCTGTAAAACTGTAATTATTAAAAATAATAATAATACTTATTATATTTATTATGTACATAATAATAATAATATAAATATAATAATAATATATATAAACGTCACTCGGACGAAAACTATTGTCAACAGCTGCCCCTCATTGCTTATTGTTATGTAAGCAAGAATAAACCAAAGATAAAAAGACAAACATTTTTCGTCGAGTGGCCTTTTATTTGATAAAAATTCGTTCCATTACTCTTCCGTAGAGATCGAACTTTTGATCTGATCTTGCTTCACTACTCTTTTTGTGAAGGCTTAATTTGCATTGTTTCACTACTCGTTTTGTGAAGGCTTGATTTGCATTGCTTCACTACTCTTTTGTGAAGGCTTGATTTGCATTGCTTTACTACTCTTTTGTGAAGGCTTGATATGCATTGCTTCACTACGCTTTTGTGAAGGCTTGATTTGCATTGAGAAAAATATGTTTCACTACTCTTAAGTGAAGATCATATTCGAAGTTGATTTAATTCCACTACTCTTCCGTTGCAATCGGATTGACTTAGAAAGAAATTATTCCCACTACTCTTTCGTGGGTGCTATACTCGTGCAATCTTTTGGATATCCCTCTTTTAAAGATTTTGAGTTGACTATTCCAATCTTGAGATTTTTTGGAAAACCTGCAAATGTGACATTGTGTTTGCTATCATGTATTTATGAATGTTATGACCTTATTTGTAACTAAAATATGTGCAATAACAAAATTTCGGGGTATCTTTTTTCTTCGAATAAGGACCCATTTTTGCCATCCATTCTCGACTTAGTCTCGTCATAGATTTTATCTAGACCAATCATCTTGATCTTTTCCTTTAAACCTGAACTTACTTTTGTTCTTCTCGAACTCCACCGGTACAAATGACAATCATTCAAATATTTCAGACCATTTTCAAGTATCTAAAACCTCGTATGCTTCCATGTTTCATGTATCATGTCATCATATGTTAAAATAATTCCTAGCCTCATAATATCAGCATTCTTCAAAGACTTTTTGTACAATAATACACCATGATTTTATGTACTTTAAATTAAACTATATGTTTTGAAACTTTCAAATCAAGATGCTTTACAAAAAGAAAAATATTTTTATTTATGCAAAGAATTTACATGGCAAACTTTTGTTTGTAAAAGACAAAGTAGGTGTCCTCAAACACCAATAGCATAAATGCTTTTGAACTGGCACACCGCAAAGTGTCTTGAGTGAAGCTTTTGTGAAAAGGATCTCGAAATTATGATAAAGGTATGGAGTTCCTCAAATCCTTTTTCTCTTCATGCAAAATATCTTTTAACTGCATCTGAATTTACTGGGAAAGGTAATTCAGGTCCATCCATTTCAGTAAGGATTAAAGCTCCTCCAGAAAAAACCTTTTTTACAACATAAGGTCTTTCCCAATTTGGCATCCACTTTCCTCGATGATCCTTTTGAAAAGGTAAAATACTTCTGACCACGAGATCTCCTTCGTAAAATTCTCGGAGGCGAACTTTCTTATCATGTGCTCGTATTATCCTCTTTTGGTAATCTGACCATGACAAATTGCTTTCATTCTTTTTTCTTTAATCAATTTTAATTGGTCACATCTGGTTTGTACCCAGTCTACCTCATCTAGCTTTACTTATGACAGAACTTGTAATGAAGTAATTTCTACCTCAATTGGTAAGACTGCTTCCATTCCATAGGTTAATGAAAATAGAGTTGCCCCAGTCGATGTTCGTGCTGGAGTTCGATAGGCTAATAAAGAAAATGGTAGTTTCTCATGCCAATCCTTATAAGTTTTAGTCATCTTCTCTATAATCCTCTTGATATTCTCATTAGCTGCCTCAACTGCTCCATTCATCTTTTGGCGATAGGTAGTGGAATTATGATGCTTTATCTGGAATTGTTCACAAACTGATTTCATCATTTTTGTTGTTCAGATTCAAAGCATTGTCTGTAATAATTCTTTTTGGCAGACCATATCGACAAATGATCTACTTTTTCAAGAATTTATAGACTGTGGACTGAGTAATGTTTGCATAAGAAACTAATTCCACCCATTTGGTAAAATAGTCTATTGCTACCAAAATGAAGCGATGACCATTTGAAGTTTTGGGAAAAATTTGTCCGATAACATCTATGTCCCAAATAGAGAATGGCCAAGGAGCTATCATTACATGCAATGGACGAGGAGGAGTATGCTTCCTGTCTCCATAGATTTGACACTTTCGGGCATAATTAATACAATATGTTTCCATAGTTGACCAGTAGTATCCAAATCTCATAATTTGTCTAACCATTGTATGTCCATTAGCGTGTGTACCACATATTCTTTCATGTACTTCTTTTGAGAATTGATTTAGTCTCTTTAGTATCCACACATCTCAACAAGACTTGGTCTAGGCTCTTTTTGTACAAGACTTCTCCATCGAGTACATATCCGGATGACATTCTTCGGATAGTTCTCTTATCATTTTCAGTTGCTTGTTCGGGATAACTTTGATATCTGATATATTGCAAAATATCATAATACTAAGGTTTCTCTTCTTTTCTTCTTCTTCAATGTTAAGACAATGAGTTGGATATTCATAAGCTTGCATTTCGATATAAATTATGCTTACATGTCCATTTACTTTAAATGTAGCTGCCAAAGTTGCCAAGGCATCTGCCATTTGATTTTCCTCTCTGGGGATATAATCAAAAGTCACTTCTTTAAATTCTTTGATGAGTTTCAGAACCAATTTCTGATATTTTACAAGCTTGTGATCTTTTGTTTCCCATTCTCTTATGATTTGGTAAATTACTAGAGCTAAATCCCATAAACATTGAGCATTTTTACTTTACGTTCAATTACAGCTTTAAGACCTAAAATGCATGCCTCATATTCAACCATATTGTTTTTGCATTCAAAATTAAGTCGGTTGGTAAACGGATAATGCTCTTTATCTGGCGAAACTAATATTGCTCCAATTCTGTGTCCCAAAGCATTTGAAGCACCATCAAAAGTCAACTTCCAATGTTTATTATTGGACACACTTGCTTTTCCTATTGCCATTAAATCTTCATCAGGAAAATCAAAATCTATTGGTTCATATTCTTGAGAAGCTCTACTTGCAATAAATTCAGCTATCACACTTTCTTTTACTACTTTTCGACTAATATATTGAATGTCGAATTCTGAAAACAATATTTGCCAACGAACTAATCTTCCAGATAATGCAGGAACATTCATTAGATATTTCAAATGATCAAATTTGGATATGAGCCATGTAGTGTGATACAACATATATTGTCTAAGCCTTCGAGTAGTCCAAACTAATGCACAACACAATTTCTCAATTAAAGAATATTTGCCTTCACATTCAATGAAATTCTTACTGATATAATAAATAGCTCTTTCATTCTTCTCAGTTTGATCATGCTATCTTAATACACATCCCATTGAATTATCCCAGACCGACAAATAAAGAATTAAAGGTTTATCTGGGATAGGTGGTACAAATATTGGAGTATTCGATAGATATCTCTTAACTATTTCAAAGGCTTCTTGACATTCTTCATTCCATGTTCCAGAATCATTCTTTCTAAGGAGGCGAAAAATAGGATCACATTTCTCAGTTAGTTGTGAAATGAATCGAGCTATATAATTAAGCCTTCCTAAAAATTCTCGAACTTCCTTTTGTGTTTGTGGGGGTGGCAAATCTTGAATAGCTTTGACTTTATCTGGGTTTATTTCAATTCCTTTTTGGCTTACCACAAATCCCAAGAGTTTACCAGAGGTTACCCCAAATGTACACTTATTCGGGTTGAACTTTAACTGATATTCCCTTAGTTTCTGGAAAAGCTTTCTCAGATTCACAACACGCTCTTCTTCAGACTTGGCTTTGACAATCATATCATCGACATAAACTTCTATTTCTTTATGCATCATGTCGTGAAATAATGTTACCATAGCCTTTTGATAAGTTGCTCTTGTATTCTTAAGTCCAAATGGCATCACTTTATAACAAAATGTTCCCCATAAGGTGATAAATGTTATTTTCTCCATATCCTCAGGTTACATTCTGATTTGATTATAGCCAGAGAAACCATCCATAAATGAGAATAAAGAATTCTTAGCAGTATTGTCCACTAATGTGTCTATGTGTGGCAAAGGAAAATTATCCTTTGGGCTGGCTATATTAAGATATTGATAATCAACACATATTCGTACTTTACCATCCTCCTTTGTTATAGGAACAATATTTGCTACCCATTCAGGGTACTTGGCTACCTTAAGAAACCCAGTATCAAATTATTTTTTTTACTTTTTTCTTGATCTTCAACAGAATTTTAGGCTTCATTCTTATCAGCTTTTGTTGCACAGGTTTATATTCTGATCTTATTGGTAACTTATGTACTACCAATTTTGTATCCAATCCTGGCATGTCTTCGTATGACCAAGCAAATACATCCTTGTACTCTTGCAGTAATTTAATCAAATCTTGTCGCACTTTATCAGATAAAGTGGTACCAATTTTTACTTCTTTCTTTTCCATATTGGATCCAAAATTTAAGATCTCAATAGGTTCCTTATGAGGTAGAATTTTCTTATCCTCTTTTTCCACCATTTTTAACAGTTCAGAGGGTAAATCACATTCTTCACCATAACTTTTAACTTCCTCAGGACACATAGGTTGTTCAAAACCAATTTCTGGGCCAGCATCATTAGCATCTATGTCATGGATATTTGAGTTCCTGAAAGAAAAATAAACAAGAGCATATACATATAATCATGAAAATACAAAAAATGGTTGCCATTTAGAACTAATGCATCTTTTATTGAAAAAGAAAAACACATAGTTTAACCCTTAGCACAAAATCAAACTATTTCCCCAGAGTATAGACAACAATGAAAGTCTTGGTGTATTACTCTGAAAAAGACTTGAAAACTATAGGTAATTCTTCCACAGTCCAATTATTTAACTCAAAATCTGATGATGCGGGGTAAATGCTCATAGCTTCTTTTGTTGTAGATTCATCATCCGATATGACATTGATATTCATTTCTTTCAAAACATCTTCAATAACTAGCCTTTTGATTTGCTGATTTTCTTGAAAAGTATTTCCTGCAAACACAAAAGTATCATTGAATGGTGGAAAGGTCATTGATTCCCATGTGAGATCCTCTCCAGCTAACTTTGCCTTTCTCAATTCCTGATTCTTTCTAATGTTCCTTTGTCTCTTTTTTATTGTTGGTTGATATCCCAAACCAAATCGATATTTTTGGAGATAGGAAAGAATGGATTCATTGGTCCTTGCAAACAACTTCCCAATCTTTTTCCTGTTTTTGCACCTTTCCCTAGGGTCAACCTGAATCCCATTTTTGTGCAATTAGAAATTTTGGGTTTGGGCACCTTTTTCCCCTCAGCTACAAATATTGCTTTAACAAACTCCAAGGATCTAAAAGAGCATTCAATAGCTTCATCTTCCAATTTGACATATGGTGCAATGGTAGAGACTGAAGTGATAATGTCTTCTTCAGCATTAAGACATATCAGCCTACCATCTATTACAAATTTTATCTTTTGGTGTAACGTATATGGAACTGCCCTGCCTGATGAATCCAAGGTCTTCCCAACAAACAATTGTATGTGAGTATTATATCTATTACAAGGAACTATATCTCATATGTAGCTGGACCAATAGTTAAGGGAATATCAATTTTTCCTAATACCTCTTTCTTGGTTCCATCAAAAGCTCGGACAATACTCTGACTACTTCTCATGAGTGTGCTATCAATTGGTAATTTCTTCAGAGTTACTAATGACATCACATTCAAATCCGAGCCATTATCCACTAACACTCGAGATAAAATATGTCATTTGCACTTAACTATAATATGCAGAGCTTTAGGGATACTATTTGTTTCAGAAGGAATTTCTTCTTCGGAAAAAGAAAGGAAATTATCAGCATGTATATTTGCAATCAGCCTATCTAATTTGTTAACATGCAATTCCTTTGGTACAAAAGTTTGATTTAACATTTTTAACAAAGCATTAAGATGTGCTTCAGAGCTTAATAAAAGTGCTAAAACTGATATACGATCTGGTAATTTATGCAAATGTTCAACAATGTTGTATTCACTGGGCTTGAGAAACTTCAAAAATTCTACATCTTTGCTTTCAGTTACATGTTCATTGACGACAGTTTCATCATCTTTTAACTGTAGCTCAACTTTTTTCCCTTTATCAATTGGACCTTGTTTTTCAGATTCCTTAGAATAACATCTCCCACTATGGGTAAAATGTCTAACTTCATATACCTCTTTATTTTCTCCCATTACTTCCTTCATTTAGCATTCATAATTCTATCGAACTTACTTGTTATCTTTATAAGGAAACGGAGGTTGTGAAGTGATAACCACCTTTGGAGCTTTCTTATCTAGTACATGAGTCCTTGGTGTGATAATTAGAGGATGATTATTGTTATAAAACTCTTTAGATGATCCCTCAGATGCACAAATATCCATTTATTCTTCTGATGTTTCCTTGAAAAATTCCATCTCATTTTCATCCATCATTTTTATACGAAAGCTCGAAAATCTAAACAGTGTTGTATAGCATGTCCTTCATAACCATGATAGTGACATATTTTTGTAGCTTAATTATTCTACTGTCATATCAGATTTCAACAAACCAACTTTGATCATTTGAGTCCAAATCCATAACATAGGCGATTTCACTTCATTGACTTGTTTTATCCCCTGTTTTCCTTTTTCCATAATAACTGCATTGATCTCTGCTCCTGTATGATTTGGAAATTGATTTTGAGCCACATTTGGTTGCTATTTATCACCAAAATTTATGATATTCTTTGGTCCTAGGCTTTGACCAATTCTTTTAAATGCGATGCAGTTTTCGATGGAATGCCCATAAGCTTCTACATGATATTCGTACTGCAAGTTACCATTGTACCACTTAGGATATGGAGGTTGTATGGGTGATACATGACAAGGTGATATTATATGTTTGTCATATAATATCTGATACAACTCTTTGTAAGTCATCGGAATTGGGTCAAACTAAAATTTCTCTCTTTCCAAGATTTAATATGAGCTCCACTTAATTGATTATACCAGTAGATGGTCGAACCTATTAAGCTTTCTTGGAAACAATGGATCAGGAGCTGATCATTCCCTATATAACTCGTCATTTTTTTGGTAAACATTGTGATATGGGTCGAAGGACATTTCATACCATCAAACTTTTCAAAATCTGATATTTTGAACTTAGGTGGTAATACCAAATCAGGTACCAAACTTAATTCATTGGCTTCAATTCCATACATATTAGAGCCTTCCTTTATTTCCCTGACTTCTTCCATTAGTTGTTTCAGTTGTTTTTTTAACTCTTTCTTTGCTTCTTGATCAAAATCTGGAACATTCTCAACTTGTTGTTGGTTTATAGAAGCACTAGGTAAATTTATGTTTACCGTCCCTGTTTGAGTAAATGTCCCTGACTAAACTTTATCGTGAGAGGTTGCATGATTAAGAGGGTATAAAGGCTCTTTAGTTTTTAGGCGATCTGTCAATGGTGTAAAGCCTGGAGGATATAAAGGATCTTCAGTGAAAGTACCAATAGCTGGGGCATTTGTTTGATCCATATTTCTTCTTTGTAACATACTTGTGAATTTTTCCATCATCTCATACTAGGATTTTATTAACTGTTCATGCATTTCTTCCTAAATTTTCTTGAAATTCTCTTGCATATCAAGCTGGTTCCTTTCAATTTGAGTGACCTTATTGTTCATTGCCCTTTTTCTGGTATTATATGGATGCTTAGGGGGTCCAGTATTCTTCGAAAAAGAAAAAAAAACTTTTTTAATGAATATGGATGAAAAATATAATGTCAAAATGTTCATGCTCAATATGTAAATGCAAGGTGTTGATATCAAGATAATTTCTTTAGAACATCATTTATATTAAAACAAAGTCTTATTACAAAGCCTTTTTTACAACATAGTACAAGCTACAGATACATCTGAGCAGTTTCTCCTAACTGTTGTATGTGTTCAAGTAACTTAAAGACCTTATGAGCTTCTTCGGTTTCTGGTTCCAATTCCTCACTCAAAGTGTTAGCTTTGTAAGCCATGTCCACTAAATATTGTGCCACTCCCTGAGCTTGCTCTAGATACTTTGTAATGAGGTCATCTCTTTGTTTGACCTTCCAATGGGCGCATTCCCAATGGTATCGCCATTGCAAAATTCTATCGTATGGAACAATAGGGAGTTGATTCGCCATTCTCTAAAAATTTTGGACTTTGATTTCCAGCTCATTCACTTGCTTTTTTAAATTCTTAGCTTCCGAGTTACTTTATTGACTTTGCAGTGCAGTTTTCAATCTTTCAATCTTGCTTTTTAGTTTCTGGTTTTGAGCTTGATTTTCCAATAATCTTTGATCCAATGCCTCTTTTTATTTAGCAAGCATCTTGGTCTGGTGTTTGCTTTATTTGAGCTCATCTTTACCTTCTTCAGCTTTTCTTTTCAGACTTGTCAACTCTTGTTTACTTGATCATTCGACAATCTGAGTCTTTACCACCCGTTGATAGGTTGACTGAAGATCGTTGAAATCTATCCTGAGCTATTTTTCAACCTTGCTAATTTGATATGCTCTCCCTTTATGGATATCTATCTCAATTTCTTTGTGGTAGACTTTTTCTTCCAGCTTTTGTAGAGTCTTTCTCCACTGCTTTATTTCGATCTCAAAATCTTTTTTTTGCTTAATTCCAAGGGAGATGGTATAATTCTTAAATGTTCTTTGATGGGTTGAACATTCTTGAAATTAACCACTGGAATGTTGTCGTTGACACGGTTGACTCTCTATTGTTCATATTCAGGTGAAAGCTTTTGACTGAAAATAAATAAATTTACTCGATAAATCCACTTCCATGCCTCAGCAACCTTTCTGATTTTTTCCTTGTACTGATCACTTCTAAATGCAAATTCCGTTCGGATAAACCAGATGTCACAGGAATAAACTGTCTTGATCCATATTGTCTGGAGACCATCAAATGTGCATATCCTATGAAACCCCAGATGTCAGGCAAGGGAACCCCATCGTGCTCTCCACACTTATATGTTATGTTTGAAGAAGTATTCCATGAAGCTCGACATAATACGTCTTTATCTTCAAGGTTTCGAAAGATGTTCATCCATTTTTCCTTGTCATAACCTCAGGGCCATCTGCGAGAAAGAAAATCTTGTAGAGATGAAAAACCTTCTAGAAATACTCGTCCAGGAGCTATTTCTTCATGTTTAAAATGGTTCAGAATCCATATCAATAATAGGGCTACACAGCCTATAAACCGTCCATCTCCCTCACATCTGCAGGAATTCAAGGAACAAAATGTTTCGGCTAAAATGGCAGGAACTGGATCTGCATTCTTGTTCAATTTTTCAAACAAGTCCATGGTTGATATATCAACATGCCCCATAATCTTTGGGAAAATGATTAATCCATAAATTCCTAAAGCCGGTATATCAACCTGCTTCCTTTTGTCAGGATGGTGGTATGTTACTTCTTTCAAGGCAGCCCAAGTAATGCATTCACTATGACCCTTTTTCTTGATTTATCATGTAGCCCATTCCTCACTCATCCCGATTAATAAGAGTACTTTCTTCTTGAAAGGAGCAGTGTTAGGTGACTTGATATATACCCTGTCTTTGTAGATTTTTAGACAGCGGATAAGAGCTCGATATTCTTCTATAGTGGGTGTCAAATCGACCTTGCCAAAAATTGAAGCAACTGTAAGCAGGGTTCCAAAACTGTGATAGGGCTCTGAACATATGTTTGTCAATAGGAATATCCAAAAGATAAGCAATGTTGTCATATAACTGATGAAATAGTTGCTTGTTCACGGTTTCCCATTTCTCCCAGATTTCTTTTAACTCACCCAGGTTATTATGGCGAACGTTGATATGTGTATATTTGACCAGATATGACACGTATCTAGGTGATATACTATTTCCCTTTACAAGTTGAGACTGCTCAGACCACCTTAGAACGACTGCATTATCTTCTACTTCATATTGGACTCTTTATTCCATATTCACAGCTCTCTATATGAAATCAGTCATGAATCAACATCATGATATGAAAATGCAAAATGAAGAAACGAGAATGAAGCATAAAAATAAAATAAAAAAGTTAAAGCCTAATTTTATTTAGACAATAAACCTAACCACATGATTTTTTAGTTTGCATGCATTTATTCAAAAAATAAATAAAAGACTCAACATGCTTTTCCTTGTTTGCTAACTTTACAAGACTTATTTGGGTTAGGTTTCGTTTGAACTTAAGTTCTAAGTTTTACTACATGCTGGTTTTGGCTCTAGAGTAAGAAGGGTCAACGAACTGTCCTTTGTTGGTGCCCCCTTGGACTGCCAAGCCCTCAATCCTAGTCCATTACAGACTTTTGGATTAAGTTCAATTCGAAGGAACACACTTCCTTATGTCCATACGGAGGTGAAAACCATACGAGGAACATAAGGTGTGAGCTCAAAGAATGGTCCCCTATCCCATACAGAGGTGAAAACCACACGAGGGAGTAGTTTCTCATTCACTTAAACAGGATAAGAGCGGGGTTTTAGCTCATGTCATGAATGTAGTGCACAGTGGGTGAGGAAAAGTATACAATAAAAATAATATATAACCTATTATCCTATTTTAATGACCCAAAAATTAGATCTGTGCACACATAAAAACAAAAAGTTAGTAAAATAATAAAAATGATTAAATTAAAACAATTTTTTTTTACTGTAAAAATGAATAATTAATAAATTGGTGGTTGGACTCTTATTTTTTAAAAAAAAAAATTCCCAGCGAAGTCGCCAAGCTGTCGAGACGTTTCTCTGCCCTGGTGACGAAGAGTGCAAATAGTACACCCCTGACGGTGTAACTAGTCTCGAAAAAGTAAGTGTTTATCTTCCCTGAATCAGATAAAACACCAAATTGTAGAGTCGCCACCTATCTTTTAATTCGGTGAGATTAGTCACCAAAATGTCATATTATTTTAATAAAAATTCCTAAGAATAATATTAAAATAATAAAACTCAGGTCTGCTTTAATAGAAAAATGAGTTCGGGAGTCGGTTACGTATGGAAAAGAATTAGCATTCCCACAACGCCCAGAATTTGTACCGGTATTCATTAATTAAATGTCTTTGCAGTAATTTTAAATTTTTGTATACTAATTTACAAAGGACCTAAATAAATTATAAATGATATTAATAATCTTATTAAAATACTAAATATAAAAAAATATATAGGTTAGGTTATAAAATATGTAAATTACTAATCATGGTATAAAATATAAATACTATTAATATGATTAATATTATGATAATTAATGGTTTGAAATATAAAAACATTAATACTAATTAATTTGAAATAATATTAAATTATTATACTAATATTGTAATTTATCCTAAATTATTATATAGGTCGAAATGTAAATTATTAAATATATTAAGGAATAAATATGGTATTTATCCTAATATATATATATATGCGGTAATGATTAAAACGTAAATAAATAAAATTAAAGGACAAAATTAGAATACATAAAACATGCTTTAAATGACTAAATTGCAAAGTTGCAAAATTATAGGGTTCACAAAAACCATTTACCCATACCCGTATTTACACTCAGGTCCCTCCCCAAAATGACACCATTTGGGGAGGTATATAAATAGGCCTTTATTAGGCCTAATTAGACCTTAAGCCTCGTTTTCCTCTCATCTCTTTTCTCTCTAACCCGAGAGAACATGTTCTCTCTAGCTTCCTCGCCTGAGGAGGACCAGTTGCTAGCCAGTCAATCGTGCACCGCCTATCTCCGCCACCGTCGTCCACCACCCACGGTGGCCGAAAAACATCAAAATACCCCAAAACAAAGCCCTATTTCTCCTGAACCTAAATCCAACCTTGTTCTTAACCAAAAACGATCCTATCGAAGTAGATCTACAAAGTTTGCCTTCGAAAAATATATTTACCGGTGACGTTTGTAGCTTCTGTCGATGGCTGAGACTTCAAGGGTAATGCTCTTCTTCTCCTCTATTTCTCTCTGTTGGTTGGTTGTTGTGTCTCTGTTGCTTGGTTGTTGTTCTCTTGCTTTCGTTGTTGTTCTCTTGCTTTCGTTGTTTGGTTCTCTTGTAGGTTCACCCTATTTATAGGGTTCTTTGGTGCACCCTTTTGGCCAGTTAAACAAACGAACCCCGGTGAGTCACCGGAGCTACGGTGGTGACTCACCCTAAGGGAGGTGAGCTGTGTGGTGGAGAGGCTGGGTGCATTAAATGCACCCAAATATTGTAGATCCAGCGGTGATGTGGCGTTATCGTGTCATGTTCCAATTGGTGAGTTCGTCGGTGGAGGATCATCATCTCTACGGCGGCGCCGGAATAGCACTAGGGTTACAATGAGTACATTAAGGGTTCTGTTGCTCGCCTGTGAACTGTTTGATTTGCTTCTGGATCGGACGGCTGGGACTCGTGCGGTACTGGAACCTTGCGTGGAAACCTTAGCTAAACTTGGGTTTGCTTCTTGGGCTAGTTGGGCTGCTCGGGCCAAGTCTGGACTGGGTCTGGTTGTAATCAGGCTTTGGGTTGTATTTTATTTGGGCCTTTGGGTTGTAGTTTGGGTCCTGTAAAACTGTAATTATTAAAAATAATAACAATACTCATTATATTTATTATGTACATAATAATAATAATAATAATATAAATATAATAATAAATATATAAACGTCACTCGGACGAAAACTATTGTTGACAGTTGCCCCTCTTTGCTTATTGTTGTGTAAGCAAGAATAAAGCAAAGATAAAAAGACAAACAGTTTTCGTCGAATGGCCTTTTATTTGATAACAAATCATTCCACTACTCTTCCGTGGAGATCGAACTTTTGATCTGATCTTGCTTCACTACTCTTTTTGTGAAGGCTTGATTTGCATTGCTTCACTACTCTTTTGTGAAGGCTTGATTTGCATTGAGAAGAATCTGTTTCACTACTCTTCAGTGAAGATCAGATTCGAAGTTGATTTAATTCCACTATTCTTCCGTGGCGATCGGATTGACTTGGAAAGAAATCATTCCCACAACTCTTCCATAGGTGCTATACTCGTGCAATCTTTTGGATATCCCTCTTTTAGAGATTTTGAGTTGACTATTCCAATCTTGAGATTTTCTGGAAAACCTACAAATGTGACATTGTGTTTGTTATCATCTTTCTAGCATCTGCCCCAAAATTAACAAAACAAACCATCTTTTTAGCAGTCTTCTCGAAGCAGCTCAGTGTTTGTTAGGCAAGCTTTAACTACTCGTCCACTCTACGTAATTTAATTGTAGATCACTGAATTTAAATTCATTTTTTATTTAAGTTAGAAATATTTGATTTAATTCGAATATATTATTCAACTTAACTTATTAATAACAAAAATCATTTATAGTAACAATGTTAAATAATTTTAACGATAAAAGTGAAATAGATACTTTTACTGGACCAATCAAATAATCTAATAATTAAAGAAAAAGTTGTTCTCCCAAAAATCGTGAGTTCAAACAATTATATATGTATGTATATGTATGTCGTATATTATCATATAATCACTCTAAATTTATTAAAAAAAACTTTTAATTATCATATCATATATTATCATCAAATAATATATTTTCTTCTTTTAAAATTTTGTAAGATACTCTTTCTATGTGAAGAGGTGGCGGTGAGAGTATATATAAGAACAAAGACATATTCTAAAAAAATCATATTTTTAAATTTTATTAATTTTTTTTACTAAAATACGCAAGCTAAAAATTTATATTTGAATTTTCTAAAATAGAGTAGAATATCTATAAATTAATATTCGATAAATTAATAATTACTTTAAAAGAACAATTTTTTCGGTCCCTACTTGGCTCCAAGGTTTAAATTAATAATTACGATAAATTAACAAGATAATAATTTTACGGAAGAGTACCCTTATATAAATTTATGATTCATTCAATATTATAAATTAATAATTCTATAAAATTACAAATGTAACTTGGACAACTTAGTAAAATAAGATGATATTGTTGTTTATTTCTTAAAATTTAAATCTAGCAATATTTTATCTCTAACTTTCCTTATTGCATCCAAAAGTTTCGATATTGCATTCTCATATTGTAACAACAAATTGTGAAGAGTTGTTGATGCTATGAGTACTTACTCCATGTAATTGGTTGCGAAGACATTGTATCATATTCAGTTCCATCCTCAGTAGGATTTACAAATATAACCTTTGGACCTCTAAACATGTATCATTTTCACCCGGATGATTCAATAGGTGATTGACATCCATTTTATTGTGGTACCCAAACATCATTAAGTTAGTTAATACAATATATATATTTTATTCATAAAGAATAATATAGATTCGTTAAATCAAAAAAAATATTTAAATTAATAAATTATTAATTTATCAAATAATTAATATATTTTAAATTAATAAAATAATTTATAAAGGATTTATAAAAAGAGAATATATTATCACGTAAGATAAAGACTATTTAACTAGAAGCGTCTTTAATAAGACACTTAAAGTTAAACAAGCCTATATCTTGCAGAAAATTTATTTTTAAATAATTATTTTATATTGTTAAAAGTATTAAAATTGAGCACTAAAACACATGAAAACATTGAAAAGCATCTCAAGTGGCTCAGAATTGGACTAATTAGAGAAACCTTTTATTGTTTGACCCCGCAAAACCTATCCCGTGACAAAATCTAACGTACCATATCTAATTCTACTTTTAGGGTGAAATACATCAAAGGTCCCTAATTTATACTCAAATACGTTTCTACCATTAAATTTTTAAAAGTATAAAAACGATTATTAAACTTTTTTTGAACCGATACAATAAAATGACTATTATGACGTTAATTACCGTTAAAAGGTGATGTGAAAAAGATTAATATCCTTTTGAACTTATCAATTAGGGTAAATTATAAATTTAATAGTTGAACTTTACTCTCTCTCCTATTTAGCTCACTATATTTTTAGAAGTTTTAAAAATAGCTAAATTTTACAGATTAGTTTTTTTAATCACTTAACTGTTTTCTCTGTCGCAGCTTGATTGATTACATGGTTTATAATATTAAAATCATTTTAACTTCACCTCTCCCTGTCGGACACATACTCAACCTAACCCTAAAAACCAACAAGCATACTAAATATCTTCCACTGGCTTGTGTTTAGGGCTAGAGGGTCAAGATATTTCATGGATACTAGGAGTCAAAGTAGTAGAAAATTGAACATCAGAATCGGATACGAAGAGCAGTAGCTAGTGAGAAATCCACAACTTAAAAAATGATTATGGTATTAGGATTTAATTGTGAGGACATTGGAATCACGGAACAAGGAACACCAACTGAAGAACACAAAAACAAGGAGTCTGATCCAACCTGAAAAAGGTTTTAAACACGAGCTGATATGCTTCTGCTTTTTTTGAAACAGACAATTTAAGAATAAATAAGATAATCGTGTTATTTTAAATCCTACTCATATTGAAAAATCCACAAAAATACCATCAATGTAGCAAATAATAATCCAAACAAATATCAATTAACCAATCGGTGATCGAGTTTCTTCTACAATCGAGATAAACACACTCAACAATTATCCATTTCTTTGGTCTTGCATGACCTTTGAATCAAGCAAGATTGCATATTTAGCGAAACAACGATCAATAATTAGATATAGCTAATTTAAGTTTTTAAAAACATGAACAATAAATGTGGGATTAATCATAAAGCAAATCTCCATTTTTTTTTTGTGTTGGTAATATCACATCGGGAGGATAAATCCCTTGGGAAGGGTATTTAAAGAGACTTATTTATCCTTTTTTCTTTGAATGTGGTTAGATAATTCTCTCGCACATGCGTGCCACCATCGCCACCCATTTGGCCGGTTTGGTTTGTGATTGTGGTCGTGGACATGTCGACGCACGTTTTATCTTTTGGAGGAAAATTAAAAATAGTTTACTTAGAATTGCTTTTTAAAAATCTAAAATGAGGACTCTTGAACCAAATTTATAGGCGAATTATTAAAATTGAAATGCTTTGATTCAAATAATATTGATTGTAAATTATCTATTAATTATTCTGAAAATGATATGTTAATTAGAATAAATTCAAAATTAATCAGCTATAATGTAACAACTATAACAATTGTTATTATTTAAAAGGATGAGTGATGGTTTTCCACTAGATGAATCTATATAATTTTAAGGCTAGATTCATACCTTCAATGCAGCAAATAGAGGATAAATTATTGATTTTATTCAGCTGTTATACAGAAATTTGATTACAACCACACTAATAGTTATGTGATTTGTGCATAAGATCATGTTATGTGTTGGAATATCAAGCGTATAAATATATAGGGTTTTTAGAATTCCAACATTTGGTTTTTTCTACTCTCAAAGTTTTCTCAAATTATGTCTTTGGTGAGAAGAATAATTCCATCATTGTTTACTTCAATCTTCTGGTGTACGATTATTCAGAGCTGTTGAAGAATCGGGCAAAGTAAACGAAAGAACATAAGAATTTTAACGAGGTTCGGCAATGTGCTTACGTCCTCGGTGCCTAGGTGGCACTAGAAATTTTATTCAATGTCTCATAGGTTTAGATTACATCTCTATTTATAATAAAAAACTTGGTACATAATTACATAATTAACCTGGTACATCTCTATTAAAACATGTAAACTCATAAAATCATTTATAAATACAAAAGTAAACTTTACCAATATTAAGAAATAAAACAGATTTTCAGACTCGTATATAAAACAAAATACAACCTACATGCCCCCTAAACACATGTACCATACTCTGCAACAACGCCGGAAGAACTCCCTTACTGATGTCGATAGTTGTACTGGTTAATTCCTTTTAACCTGAAAAGGGTGAGTAACAGAGTGAGCTTTGGAAAACTAAATAATACAGAACTACCAGATGATGCTGAGGAACCTGCAGTTAACAGATAGGCATAATTTTCTTATTGGTTCAGACATATACAAATCTTTATGCTTAGTAGAGATCCTACTGATATTTCATGTAGTAGCGGACAATAAGCTTTGAGTTCATATGGAAACATTTTGGATGACTGAGTTCAGGAGATCAAAATAGGTTGTCTAGTGTGTTCCCACAAAACTAGTGAAAATATATAGATCTTTTAAAACCATAGTAGTCCTTCCAACCAAACGCCAATGCAGTTCCCAGAACTACATAACCTAAGGGAGTACCTTGGGGCCACAAATCCTACACAAGGGTCGCTTTAGGTCCATAAGGAATTACCAGCTGGTACAGAACCTATAAAATGAATTAACCACAACGACTGAACCTGCCAGATTCTTCATACCAGATCCCAGAATATCCTAAATAAAATATTTTCATTCAGTAAACTGAGATATAAGAAATCTGAACAGAATTCAGAGCATAAATCAGAACAGAAATCGGATAAAACATTCATATCGAAAGAGTTTATTAGCTGACGGAATCATCAGTTATTCAGAATGTGATTTATCAGGATCATATTGTATTCAAACATATTTTTGAGGCACTAAGAAATCAGAAGGGTATTCAGAGTCCTTTGCATCTGAGTTACTTATGTTTTCAGATATAACCAGACTGATTCTATTATTCAGGAAAATCAGAAGCATTTTGGGTATTAGATTCTTGGAGAATTCATAACGATTTGAGTTGATAAGAGAAAAACAAAGATTCAGGGCATTTATGATTTGTGTCGATCTATCGAAACTCAAGCTGAACAACCCCCAAAACTAATACATGTCGACCGGTCCATTCGTTGCCTTTCCAGGGTATTCACTCTTTAGTACCAACAATTCTTGTCCTTTGATCACCTTCAGAATCATAGCTTAATGTAACTTAAGAAGATGAATAGATATTCCAATGGTCTTTATTTCATTTTCACATTGCAACACCATCAGGAAAATGTCAACATACTTCATTCGTGGTTCATAACCCATGGGGACAGTACATCATGTAAGCTCATAAGAGTTTTCATACTTATCCATTCACTTACTTAATCCTCAGTCATTGAGGTTACTAGTTCATTTCAGAGCTGAGGTTCATTTCAGAGCTGAGGGTACTATCCTAATTTTATTCAATTCTGTCAATGACATTACTTCGGGTAAATTAATCTTGAAAGTATTTCAGTTCCATTATAGTTCAGAGTACTACATTCATTTGCTCACTGGAGGTTAAATTCATCACTATGAGAAGTCTTGGTCCTTTTTCTGTATAAGGCTTTTCTGTAGTTTAACTATAGCACTCTTTTCGGTAATTTCATATCCAAATATTTCCTACATTTAATCATTAACGAGATAAATCAGAAATTACGCGTTCAGAGATTGTTTAATTCACTGATTTATTCATTTAACTGAGTTTTGTTTCTGATCAAGATACCAATTTATTTTTTTCGAGTTGTTAGAGTCTTATACAATGTTCTATCCTTAATTCTATTTACGTCTTGGTTCAATGATAATTAATTACATCTAATGGACCAATCATTTCCATTTAAGCACGTACCAATTATCAATAGGTTCTGAAAAGCATACAAAGGGTAGTCGATTATTACCTCGATTTCCATGACTTACCGATCAATCAGTTAAACTCTATTCGATCGCCCTTAAACTTGAATTCAATATCCAATAATTCCTCATATATATATTAAAAGAAATTTCATAAAAAAATGGAGCTTAATTATGAAAAATATTAGAATCAGGTAATTAATCAGTGAAAAACAGTATGTCGGGTTTGAATTTGGTAAAACATAACTCAAAAACGGACTCAGAATGTCAAAAAATGTCAGGATAAGTGTACCCGAAAAAAGTCAACAGTAGGTCAATGGTCAACGCCTCGGTCCAGGCGCGGTTCGGTCCAGACGGCTAGGCTCAGACCGGTCCAGCCGGTCAATATATTCCCTGACTTACAGATGATGCCAACACGCAGGGTGTGGCGAGTGCGGCGGCTTTGGTCGTCAGTTCGGCGTGAAATTTTCCAGATTTGTAGATCGACACCCCGGAAGTCTCGTGTAAGTGTTATTTTTCATCAAGACATAAGAGATTGTAGAATTTTAAAACGTATCAACTTATCTAACAATGATTGGCGAGTGAGGACGCAACAACGACGCGACGATTTTGGTCGAGTTTTGAGCGCCCGATAACGGTGAGTCTGATGGTGTAGGAGGTGTGATGAATGGGTGGACGGATCGACCGTAATCGATGAAAAACTAACGGCGATCAAGTTAAAACCGACGAAGATTTAAGTTTTGTGATAAACAGCACCGATTCACGATGGGATAGAGGTCGGGTTTTGTTCTCCATTCAATGGTAAGTCTATTGGTTATTTTTGATCGACGAACAATGGTCGGATGGTGGAGAATCGGGGCTGCATAGTGGGGTCGACGGGGAAGGAAATTTGGAAAAAAAAAATTGGGGGCTTTATTTCTGGTCTGTAACCAGAAACCAAACATTAAACATTTCAATTTTATCTCTGCCGACACAAAATGGGCAAATTCAGGGCTAGGTTCCTGAATTTCCCTCACTTTCTAAAATGGTCTTACAACTTTGTGATTTTACACTTTAATCCTCAATTTCTTCCAAAATACCACTTTAATTCAATACTTTATAATTTTTAAAACTTAGCCCCTAAATTGGGGTGTGACAATTCTCCCATCCTTAAAAGGGTTTCATCCTCGAAATTTATTCAAGTCATAGAAATGAGAAATGAAACTTCCATCAGTTCTTCAATATCTTCAAGTAGCTTTTACAGAAGTACAAGTAATCTACTAATCCTTAACCAGCTGAGTATACATTTTCGTCAAAACTCTCCCTTATTCTAATAAAAGAATCAGAACGGGTTTATCCTTGTAGAATCAATTCAGCCTTGGTTACAAGAATAAGTTCATAAAGCGATAACATATCTCAGTTTCATTTCGAGAGTCGGATCAAAATTTCTCAGATTAGTAACTCTCATATGGCTTGTGAGGTTCTTTACAGAATTTGGATACACATTACTGATATTCCTTTCTGCATAGGTCGAGCCCTAACAGATAGATAACATAAGTTAACTCGTTACATGGAGGGATTCAACCTTGGAATTTCGGCTTTGAGAAGTACGGTTGTAGTTTAGGGGTATGTACTGACCACACATCTTTTGACATTCGACCGACCGGTCTATCCAGAAAACTAGACTCAATCTAGGACCTGATACCACTAAATGTAACAACCCCAGACCAATGCGGGTGACCCGATCCAATCTGAGGTGTCACATTAGGGCCACCTGAGCGACCCACCGTAAAAATAACATAAAATTTAAATTTTTTATTAAAACATGTAAACTCATAAAATCATTTATAAATACAAAAGTAAACTTTACCATTATTAAGAAATAAAACAGATTTTTAGACTCGCATATAAAACAAAATACAACCTACATGCCCCATAATCACATGTATCATACTCTATAACAACGTCGGAAGAACTCTCTTACTGATGTCGCTAGCTGTATTGGTTCAATCCTTTTAACCTGAAAAGGGTGAGTAATAGAGTGAGCTTTGGAAAGCTCAGTAATACAAAAATACTAGAAGATGCTGAGGAACATGCAGTTAACAGATAGGCATAATTTTCTTATGGTTCAGACATCTATATATCTTTATGCTGAGTAGAGATCCTACTGATATTTCAGGTAGTAACGGACAATAAGCTTTGAGTTCAGATGGAAATATTTCGGATGATTGAGTTTAGGAGATCAAAATAGGTTGTCTAGTGTGTTCCCACAAAACAAGTGAAAATATATAGATAATTTAAAACCATAGTAGTCCTTCCAACCGAACGCCAATGCAGTTTCCCAGAACTGCATAACCTAAGGGAGTACCTTGGGGCCGCAGAACCTATCCAAGGGTCGCCTTAGGTCCGTAAGGAATTACCAGTCTGTGCAGAACTTATAAAAGGAATTAACCGTATCGACTGAACCTGCTAGAGTCTTCATACTAGATCCCAGAATATTCCAAATAAAACATTTTCATTCAGTAAACAGAGATATTAGAAATTAGAACAGAATTCAGAGCAGAAATCAGAACAAAAATTGGATAAAATATTCATATGATCAGGGAACACACTAGAGGTTACAGATATGGTTCGGAGTTACTGGAAAATCTTATCGGATAGAGAAACAGAGATCTTTATTATACCGATAGAATGTAAGAAATTAGAATCACTATTGAAAGAGTTCATTAGTTGACGAAATCATCATTTATTCAGAATGTGATTTATCAGGATCATATTGTATTCGAACATTTTTCGGAGGCACTAAGTAATCAGAAGGGTATTCAGAGTCCTTTGCATATGAGTTACTCGTGTTTTTAGATATGACCGGAGTAATTCTATTATTCAAGAAAATCAGAAGCATTTTGGGTATTAGATTCTTGGAGAATTCATAACGATTTGAGCTGATAAGAGAGAAACAAAGATTCGGGGCATTTACGATTTGTGTCGATCTATCGGAACTCAAGCTGAACAACTCCCAAAACTAATGCATGTCGACCGGTCCATTCATTGCCTTTCCAGTGTATTCACTCTTTAGTACCAACAATTCTTGTCCATTGATCACCTTTAAAATCATAGCTGGATGTAATTTAAGAAGACAAACATATATTCCAATGGTCTTTATTTCATTTTCACGTTGTAACACCATCAGGAAAATGTCAACATACTTGATTCATGGTTCACAACCCATGGGGACAGTACATCATGTAAGCTCATCAGAGTTTCCAGACTTATCCATTCACTTATTTAATCCTCAGTCATTGAGGTTACTAGTTCATTTCAGAGCTGAGGTATTATCCTAATTTTATTCAATTTCGTCAATGGCATTACTTCAAGTAAATTAATCTTGAAAGTATTCCAGTTCCATTACAGTTCAGAGTACTACATTCATTTGCTCACTGGAGGTTAATTTCATCACTATGAGAAGTCTTGGTCATTTTTCAGTACAAGGCATTTTCATAATTTAACCATGACACTCTTTTCGGTAATTTCATATACAAATATTTCCTATATTTATTCCTTAACGAGATAAATCAGAAATTATGCGTTCAGAGATTGTTTGATTCACTGATTTATTCATTGAACTGAGATTTGTTTCCGATCAGTATACCAATTTATTTTTTTCGAGCTGTTAGAGTCTTATACAGTGTTCCGTCCTTAATCCTATTTAAGTCTAGGTCCAATGATAATCAATTACATCTAATGGACCAATCATTACCATTCAAGCACGTACCAATTATCAATGGGTTCCGAAAAGCATACAAAAGATAGTAGAGTATTACCTCGATTTTTGTACCATATCGATCAACCAGTTAAACTTCATTCGATCGGCCTCGAACTTGAATTCAACGTCCAATAATTCCTCATATACATGTTAACCCAAATTTCATAAAAACGGAGCTTAATTATGAAAAACGGATCGAATCATGTGATTAATCAGTGAAAATAGCTTACCGGGTTTGAATTTGGCAAAACGAACATAAAAATGGACTTAGGACGTCGAAAAACGTTAGGATAGGTGTACCCGGAAAAAAGTCAACAGTCGGTCAACGACGGTTAACGGTGGTCAACGGCTCAGTCCAGGCGCGGTTCAGTCCAGACGGCTCGGCTCAGACCGGTCCAGCCAGTCAATATACTCCCTGATTGGCAGACGACGCCCATGAGCATGGGGTGGCGCGTGCGGCGGCTCTGGTCATTAGTTCGGCGTGAAATTATCCAGATTTATAGATCGACACCCCGATAGTCTCGTGCAAGTGTTAATTTTCATCAAAACATAGCCGGATCGACCGGAATCGATGGAAAACTAACGGCGATCAAGTTAAAATTGATGAAGTTTTCGGTTCAGTTTTACGACAAACGGTGCCGATTCACTACGGGATAGAGGTCGGGTTTAATTCTCCGTTTAATGGTGAGTCTATTGGTGGTTTTGGATCGAAAAACGGTGGTCGGATGGTGGGGAATCGGGGCTACAAAGTTGGGTCGACATGAAGGAAATTGGGAAAAATTGGGGGCTCTAACTGTAACCAGAAACAAAACATTAAACATTTCAATTTTATCTCTGTCGACAAAAAATGGGCAAATTCAGGGCTAGGTCCCTGAATTTCCCTCACTTTCAAAAATGGTCTATCAACTTTACGATTTTTACACTTTAATCCTCAATTTCTTCCAAAATACCACTTTAATTCAATACTTTATAATTTCTGAAACTTAGCCCCTAAATTGGGGTGTGACAGATGTGTAGCTCAAAACCAAGCTTACAATAGTAAGAAGAGACATTTACATAAGGCATGAATCAATGAGACATTTAATAATGAATGGAGTACTCTCTTTAGAGTATTTGAAGTCAGAGAGGAACCTTGTTAATCTGCCTACTAAAGGGTTAAGTAAGAAATTGGTTTTTAGGTTCGTCGAGAGAGATAGATCTAAAGCCCATTAGTTGAGAAATTCATGGTTAATACCCAACTTAGTTATCTAAGTTCAGTATGGTCTAACAAAGCCATGGAAAGACTCATAGTATACATTTTATTTAATCATCCTTATAAAAAAAATATACGTGCTCATGTTGAGCTTAATTGTTCTTAATAAATTCATAGCCCAGATTTTGAGTGGTTTTAGTCAGAAAGACTTGATAAATTTACCGAATTTGATTAAATATTTATTCTTAATAAGTTCATAACTCAATGTTGAGTGGGTAGTCTTAATAGTGAAAGACTAGGTGAACTTACTGGTGGAGATGATGGGTTTTGTAACACCCCAATTTTCATTGTTTTTAATTTGAATTTATTAATTGGATTTTTTAAGGATCAATTTGTAAGATTTTGAGGATATCAATGCATTTTTTAGAAACTTGAAAGTTTAGGGTCTTAACTCTAAATTATTCTATCCTTTATCAATAGGAAAAATGATAAATTGTAACTGTGGTGGTTTAAATCCATGACCTAAGCAGATAGTCACCCATGCCTTAACCACCAAGCTAAGCCACTATTGATGAAAGAAAAAGATTAAATTATTTTTTAAGATATTTAGATCGTATTTTAAATCTCCAAAATCTTTCCCTAATTAGAAAATCGAGCCAAACCCTAAGAATTAAAATCCCCAAAATTATAAAACACTTTATCACCATATCTTCGGTTCACCGTCACCATCCGGAGGTTTCGTACACTACCCCTACCATTAAGATCGTTGCCATCGTGGGATCAAAATGCATGTTGCCCTTGCTGAGTTTTGTCGTAGTTCACCATAAATCATCATTTGAACACTCATCGGAAAATCTAATTGTCGCCTTCGATTTTTACATTTTCTGGCCTAATATGTTGGTTGTTAGTCGCAATACATGTTCCATCGTTTTCCTTGTCTCGTTTCGAGCAAAGCTCAAATGATAATGTTCCCTCATCGTCGTGTTTCTCTTATCATCATGGAGTAAGAGTTTTGATCCAATTTTTGTTAGTTTATTTAGTTTTCAGCTATAATTTGGTGTTGAGGGTTGATGGTAGCGAGTTGATCCTTTTGGAGTAATCAGACCGTCAAAACTGACATGTCATCACCGCACGGGCTGCCACATGCTTCCTCTGTACGTGGGGCTTTCTTCTCTGATCGAGTCTTTTAGAATTGGCCTGAGTTAACTTGAACCTTACTAAGTCAACTTTGACCGAATCGAGTCAACCTGAATCTACTTGAGTTAACCCGAACCGATTTGAGTCGTTGACCTGATCGTTGACCTTATCAGAGTTGACTTTAACCTTTGACCAAAAAGTCAACTTTTTCTAAAAACTCCTATTTTATGTTTTTCAATGTTCTAGGCCCGAATTCGAAATCCATTTTGCCAAATTTGAACTTGGTAATATATTTTTTAATGTTTTATCTCTCAAATCGATATGATTTTCACATTTAAGTTTCGTTTCTGATGCAATTTGTTTTGCCATGTTTCTGAGATATTATTGGACATTGAACACAAGTTTGAAAGTGATCGAATGGAGTTAAAATGGTCGATTGATATAACTCGAAAATTGAGGTAATACACTACTACTTTTTATTTACTTTACTTAACACATTGATATTGGTTATTGTATGAATGAACATTATTGATCAGTTACATGTAGTTAATTATCGTTGAGTTCGAACTGAATACACTTTAATGGTGATTGATGTGAACCCTTTTAATGACTAGCTTTTAATAAATTCAACAAGTCATAAGTCAAGTCATAACGTGATTAACTTTATAACAACATAATATTTAAAAGAAAATTTGATATATAAAATTTATTTGTTAAATTTTAAAAAAATTAAATAGTAAAATAAACATATAATAATTAAATTTTTTTATTTGTATAACCTGAACTAATTTATTTAAGTAATTAAAAGATTTATTGTTATTTCTATAAATCATGCGTTCGAAAAAAAAACCTCAATAGGGTTTTGCTATTGATGTCATGTGCTCTCTTTGCTTTTCTGCTGGTTGGAAAAACAAAAGGTGAGAGCTTTCTTTTCCTTTTTGCTGTCTCAATTTTGTTTAGGCTCCATTTTACTGTCATCCGTGGAGTTTTTGGATTATTATTTACTTGGACTGACAGAGACTTCTTTTTTGTTTTATTGGTAAATTTAGTTATTTTTTTAGTTTATAATTTACGAGTATTCATTCGATATTTGATGAGAAATTTTCGAGTGGGGTTGTTGAAATATTGGTGGGTTTTTGGTCTTGATCGATAGTTTTTTGTTTTTCAATTGTGGGTTTTAAGCTTATCCAGCTCGAAAGAAATGAAATTTTGATTTCTTAATTTAATTCTTTTGTATTATCTTACCGTTGGATTTTGATTTCACTCTTAGTTTCTAGATGCCTTGAAATTTTAAATTTTAAATCTTGATTCTTGTAATCTGTTTTATTGGAAAAGCTTGAACTTTACTGTGTACGTTGAGTATGATAGTATTGATCATCATATTGTGTATTTACTAGTTACTATTTATGTATCATTTGGATCTACTCTTATAGTTCTGATGAAGTTATTGTTGTTCTTGCACTTTGAAGATTTTGGACAGAGGTGGAACAATATGAAGAGTAAAATAAGGATTAAACAGCCGAGAAGAGGTGGATTTAGGTGGGATTTGGAGCAGATAATGAAGTGTTGATGCACTGGAGAGCAATTAAGAGTAGGAAAAATGATACCCTCATCAGAATCCCTTGCTGCCAATGATTATTCGCCAGAGTGTTTTTTCTTCTAAAGTTGATGTTGCTGAGAAAAAGCCAGAGACAAGGAATATACAAGAAGCTGAATTGTTTCTGCGTGAAACTAGTTCACTTAATTATGAGGTCTGCTTCTCAATATTTTCAGCTTTCAAGTTGATATCTGGAGCGATTTTGTTCATCATTGTCGTTGCAATCAAGTTCAGTAAAAATATGCCAATATAGAGAAGCTAATGTTTATTCTGCTATGGTTTAGGAGTAGAGTAATTATTTTAACTTTAAATTTCGTATCTTTTTCTCTTTGACAGTATTAAATACAAAAATTGTGCAGATTCTATTTGGTCATGTTTTTCTCAGTAAAGCTAGAAGTTGTCCATTTTTAAAAGGCATTTTGATGAGTAACCGGTTAACCTTTATATAATAAGGTCTTTTTTTCCCTTTTATCCACATTGTATTATTTCCAGAGTGTTGCTCCTTACATTAATAGACCATTTTTAACTTTTCACGGCACCTTTCACCTGTGGCTGCTAACTCACCCTCTCTCTCGCCAATGTTGCCTGTGTGAAAGTGATCATAGTATGTGTGTCTGAAATTTGTGTTGTCTTTTATTTTCTAGTAGCATACTCATACCTGCCTTTGCCACTATTTTTTTGCCCCCTAATTAGTCTGTAGTATCGAAATTAGTTGCAGTAGTTCTTTGAACACTTTTATTTGTTTACTTTCTGGCTAAGGTATCTGCAATTTGCAGGAAGCTAGAGCATTGCTAGGAAGAATTGAATATCAGAAAGGAAATATAGAAGCTGCACTACATGTGTTTGAAGGGATAGATATCGCGGGAATAACTCCCAAAATGAAACTCACCCTTGCTAAAAGAGTCGATCGACGTAATAGGCGATCTAATGACCATGCTTCTCCACCAATGTCTATCCATGCTGTTAGTTTACTACTAGAAGCAATCTTTCTCAAAGAAAAATCATTGCAGCATCTCCAGAGGGTTCTCATATCAACTCTTTAATTGTATGGATTAAGAAAGCTACGCTTGAGTTCTGTGTTTGACTTGCACTTATTTTTACCTAAAAACTGCTATGTTATTCTAGCTTTTCTCTCTATATATGTACATATATTATTTTTATGTTCCAGCTTCTTTGCTATTTGCATGTGGCTTTTCAAGTTTGTTTCCGTGGAGCTCATTGTTATCAATGCCCTTACTGTTTCTCATCTTCGTGATACTCTTTCTGTGGTAAATGACAATTCCGTCATCACTGCATAGCTAATGTATAGTTCCAATCGTTCTTGCAGATGCCGCTCAAAGTTGTACAATCATTCTGGACATAGTTGAATCTTCTTTACCAGAAGGCTTTCCTGAAAACTTTGATGCTGACTGTAAATTGCAGGAGACTATAATCAAGGCAGTTGAACTGCTACCAGAATTATGGAAATTTGGTGATTCCCCACATGAAGCAATCTTGTCCTACCGGCGGGCGCTCCTCCATCAGTGGAATCTTGATGCGGAAACTACTGCAAGGATTCAGAAACAGTTTGCTATTTTTCTTCTGTATTGTGGAAGTGAAGCAAGCCCCACAAACCTCTTCAGCCAAATGGACAGTTCGTTTGTCCCTAGGAATAACATAGAGGAAGCTTTACTCCTGTTAATGATACTATTAAGAGAAGTTTCTTTGAAAAGAATCGGATGGGATCCATCAATTTTGGATCATCTGTCATTTGCTCTCTCCATGTGTGGGCCGTGTGGATTTGAAAGCTTTGGCTAATCAAATAGAAGAACTGCTTCCAGGGGTTATTAATCGCAAAGAAAGATACAAATACCTAGCTCTCTGTTATTACGGAGCAGGTGAGGGTTTGGTTTCTTTGAATATAGTGCGGAAATTGTTGCATGGCAGTGAGGATCCACACTGTGTTCCAGCATTGTTAATGGCATCAAGAATTTGTGGGGAAAAACCTAATCTTGCAGAAGAAGGGATTAATTTTGCTCATAGGGCCCTTGAAAGCCTTGATGACGAATGCATTGAGTTGGAAGGTACTTGTAACCTTTTATTGGGTGTGTCTCAATCGACACATTCAAAATCAGCTTCATCCGAATCTGAGAGGATTTCCAGACAGTCTGAGGCCCTTCAGTCCCTGGAAAGTGCATGGAAAATTATGAGAATGAAAGACCCAAATGTTCTTTCTCATCTCAGCCTAGAAAATGCAGAGGGGAGAAAGTTGGAAGTTGCGCTTTATTATGCAAAGCTTTTACTAAAACTAGAAGGAGTTTCTAACATCAAGGTGTGGTTGTTTGCTCGCATATTATCAGCTCAAAAACGTTTTGTGGATGGTGAAACCGTTCTCAATGTTGCCTTGTATCAAACCGGAAAATGGGATCAGGGAGAATTATTGTGCACCAAAGCTAAGCTTCAAATTGCAGAGGGACAGTTCAAAAGCGCTATTGAGACATATAGTCAGCTTCTTGCAGTTGTTCAAGTGCAGAGTAAAAGTTTTGGTTTTGGCAAAAGGCTTCATAAGGTCCGTTGTTTAGTTCTTCCTATCGACCTCCTATCGACCTATAATTTTATGATTTCTATCATTTTGGAGGAATCTGAAAAGGTTCTCCTACTAAGTTGGCTTCAGATGCATCCGTTTTTTAAATGAGATAGGTAGATAAGTTAGAAGGTAGGTTTTCAGAAATGATTGTCGACGATCATTATTCTTACTGGTTCATGTTTGACCACGTGACTTGCCGACACTTGGATCTGTGTATGATAAAAGATTGAGGCTTATTAAAATTAGAATTTTAGGGTGATAAATAGCCTTTTATTGCATGGATGAAGGAAACTATGGTTTGCCAGTTTTGAAAGTTATTACATCCTTTTAAACTTAACAGAAGCTCTCTCTGTCCTTGGAATATTAAAAAGTGCCTATAATGCTCTTTCTTCATGTCGAAAGCGGCTTATCTTTTTCAATAATTTTTTACTGGATCGTTCGTTGAAAAATTTTGAACTGGAGATATGGCATGATCTAGCTTGTCTCTGCATAAGCTTGTCACAGTATCGAGATGCTGAGATTTGTCTTTCGAAATTGAAGGCCATCAATTCCTACTCTGCTGCTAGAAATCATGCCACTGGTAAGTTCATTCTTCCCTTAGTTAATGTTAGTCACTATACAGTCCTTGAATGAGTGCTTCTAGCGGGCGATGTCATAGATGTATCAACACTATTCTCATTTCATAAGACGATCCTTTTTTTGTATTTTCCAATTCTCAATCGAGTTAAAAAGCTTCTTCCGGGAAGAGCCTTGGTTGATTACCTAGTTGAATAAAACATGTTATTTTGCAGGTTTACTTTACGAGCGAAAAGGCTTAATAAAACAAGCTTTGAAGGCTTATTGGAATGCTTTGGACATGGACCCGAATCATGCCCCGAGCTTGATATCTGCCGCTGTGTGATGAGACAAGTTTGCAGCCAATCCAGTGCAGTTTTGAAAAGCTTGCTGATGAATGCTCTCCGAGTTGATAGAATGAACCCGTCGACATGGTACAATCTCGCTCTGCTTCACAAAGATGAACACACTCCGTCATCACTATATGAAGCGACTGAATGCTTCGAGGCTGCTGGTGTTCTTTAAGACTCGGCGCCTATTGAGCCATTCAGATAACATAGTAATCCTCTGCCTGCCAATCTGATAGCAATATGATATAGTTGTTTTCTTCACTCCCTGATTTGATGGAGTTATAGTTCCACTGCAGCCCTGATTCTGCGGAAGATATTGTAGGACAATTATCTTATTTTTACAATAAATATTTCCTCAAAAGTTTATTTTCCTAAATAGATTCACGTGGATGTGGTGTGTAGGTTCACCTAAATTGATGGTAAAGCCATCCAATAAAGGTTTTGATCTTAAGTCATTCACAAGGTTGGTAGGTAGTATTTAATACATTTTAAACACGGTAACTCATTAAATAAAAGTTACTAAACACAGTGTATTTACCAATTTTAAACTATTTCTTTCAAATAAGGATCTTATATTACCCTAGTCGTTTCTAGCATCAGTTAGGACAATATTAGATATTGTATAAGAACAATTATATGTAAAATATAACGAAAACACACTAGAATAAGCTCATTGTGCTAATGAGCAACGGCATTGGCAACGCGATGAATATATTGGGTACATATATGGGCATCAAGAGACCACAAACAGTGTGTTTCATGCAAGTGAAAGTTTTCCACAGATAAATCAAGATTGGGGTGTTCAATTTTATTGTTAACTGGATACTAATTGTAATCATTTGTGTCTGTCACACTCGCATCATTTAACGTCGGAACATGCATTGCAAGCCTGAAAAAACTAAACTAGCAGAATCTCGAGCGACAACATTAACGTTGAATATCTATAATTCTAATTAATTGTTTTCATAATATAATAAAGATTAAATGATACGATCGATTAAATTAATATTTTTATATAGGTATAAGATGACATAAATATACTTAAAGGTTAATTTATTGTATATTTTTTTATTTTATACAATTGAGTTTAATTAAGACAGGAGGGGGACAATTTAAACAGACAAAACTCAAAAGCTTGAAGGAACGAAATTTAGGATTGTCTTAACGGATAGCGACGTATGTTCCCTTGTACCAGATACGTTATCGTCGGTTACCCATTTTCTCTCTCTCTCATTGCTTTTTTGAAAATCTAAAATCTTTTGCTTTGAAAAAATTTATTCCCCCTTTTAAAAAAATATATATATATAAATTTCTCTTGTGAACCTAAAAAGGGCATTGTTTATTTTTGTATCAATTTTGATTTTTGAGTCCTTTCACCGTAGCTAGATAGAGAGATGGAGAGTGGGAAAAGATCAGAAGCCGGGCCGTCAGTAGGTGTTAGTGAGAAGCAAGAAAGAGAACAAAGGGAAATGAATGAAAAATCATTGGCCGTTGAAGTTTGTGATGACCATGAAAAAAAAGAAGAAGAAGAAGATGATGATAAGGAAGATGGTGCTGAAACTTTGACTGGTTTTGTTCCTGGCCCTCTCCTTTCCCTCAAGGAACAGATAGAGAAAGACAAGGTCCTTTTTTTGTTTCAAATGATAGTCTGCTTCTTTTTCATTTCAATTTTTTTTTTTAGTTAAAACTCTTTCTTTGCCTTGAATTACTTGATGGGTACTTTCAAACTCTTCGAAAAAAGTTTGATTTTTTGTTTCTTCTCCCACCCCATTTTGGTGCTGTTTGGTAGGAAGGAAAATTAGGGGAAAAATGTATACTTTAATTTTTCTGAACTTAATGTAGTTTATAGGTTTTCCTATGTATACTTGCTCCAAGAAACGAGTTAGCCTCTTTTGATCTGGGATTGTTACATCTTGTAATCTAGCAAAGTTCATTTACTGAATTTTTCTTTCTATTGCTGCTTTCTTGGTTTCTGGGTTTTATATATAGCAGTTGAAATGCTGATTTTCTCTGCTTTGAATTGGGAAAATTCAAGCTATTTAGTATTTCCGCAATTATTGTCTTTGTTTGTCTTTTCATATACTGGTGTTCATTTAATCTTCATTCGACAATGCTTTATCGAAGTTTCATCCCTGAAATACACTTGTTCCTATACATATTGGGTATGATTATGATCCTCCGAGTAAATGAAGAAACTGAAAAAAAATGAGAGAACTCTTGTCAGGCGAACTCACACTCGAACATCCATCCGTAGTCGTAGTAGTAGCTTGAAGGTTTATTTGTGTACTTTTGTTGGTAATAAAATATATGGTTTCTTCTTGATTATACTCTTGCAGGATGATGACAGCTTAAGAAGATGGAAGGAGAAGCTTCTTGGTTGTGTTGAAGGAGACCTAAATGGTATCTGTTCTCTGCTTTTATGCAATGTTTCTTGATTTTATTGCTATTTTTATGTTAAATGTTCTTTTTTCCCCCTGATTTGATAGGCCAAATGGAACCTGAAGTCAAATTCCACTCCATGGGAATTATTTCTAATGACCTTGAGGAAGTTTCTCATCCATTGCCATTGGATTCAAATCGTGAAGGCCTTGTTTTGTTTACTCTCAAGGAAGGATCTCGATATCAGCTTAAGTTAACATTCAGCGTTCTGCACAACATTGTTTCTGGCTTAACCTACTCCAACACCGTGTGGAAGGCGGGACTAAAAGGTAAAAGAACATCTTTTTCTTTTTCTTTTTCCATTGAAGCTGCATTAATTATGTTCCTAACATGGTAATCGCAGCCAACGGTGTATTATGTCTGCACGACTTAAATTTGACACCGGACTTGGCAAATTGGCATTAGTGGGTGGTTGAGTATTCTACAGTCTGATTTGATTGCTTTTGAGTGGCGAGTCTTATACGTGTTGTACTCTGAAATTGTTTTCCTTTAGCAGAAGCATTAGAAAATGTTGAAGCTCTTGATAAGCTTTACTAGCAGGCATAAACTCTTCTGATTGTGCTTTTTATTGTGGGTGAGGGCCTATATTTTAATTTACTGCTTTTTGTTTTGTTTTTGTCAGTTGATCAAAACAAAGGAATGCTGGGTACCTTTGCTCCTCAACGAGAACCGTACGTACACATTTTGGATGAAGAGACTACACCGTCTGGGGTTCTGGCAAGGGGAATTTATTCCGCAAATCTTAAGGTATGTATGTATGTACGACTATGAATGGAAGGCTTCATGCATGCCTTCACCCCGAAGTTAATGACTAACTGCACATATAAAGCAAGATTATGTTATTATGTTTAGCAACAGATTCTTTTCTCAACACATTTCCTTCATATTGATCGTCAGTTACCTTGGTTGAATTTCGTGCAACATCGATAAATTAATCTTCCCAAGGTTTTAATATTCAGAACATGCAATATCCTTGTCTTTTGAAAACTTTACTCGCAGAAACCGTTATTCTCTGTCAAGTATGAAATAGTAAGCATTTGATTAAAGCATCTGAAAGTGTAGCACTAGTATTGCATTTTCTGGTTTTGCAATAATGATTGTACCTAATTTTATATGCTTCGATGCAGTTCGAAGACGATGACCGAAGATGTCACATGGAACTCAAATATGCCTTCGAGATAAAGAAGAGCATCTAGCTGAGTTTTTGTAGTGTTTTGTCTCCTGTTCTCTCCCTATAGCTTGTTTTTCTGGGTTATGAACTACATACATTGCTTGTGGGAGTTATCGATTTGATATCTATGTTGATTTTTGTGTCCCAACAATTCTACTAAAGTACTCAAAAACTAGTCCCTGGAATTTCCCTTGCATTGCTCTCCTTGCTATGACTTGGTAATCGCGATCAAACCAGCTATAGATGGCTCGTTGGCAGAAGAGGGTCGACCACTTGTTGATCATTGGCTATTCAAACGTATAAGATCTGTTGGTAATAAGTACTGCTGTAAAATAAACACGTATCGAAAAATAAATAAATAGATTTATTATATCGTAAAAATCATTAATTTAGGAGTAATTTTATCATGATTGGTGTAATTGTGAAATCGACGTCGTATAATATTTTCACATAAGCAACGAAATGAGTGATCAACGACGAGCTTAATTTAATAAAAAAATAATATTAATAAAATATCAATTAATGTTTAAGTGACTTAAATATAAATAAAATAAGTCATGATATCATGACGAAATGAGTGATCAACGAAGAGCTTAATTCAACAAAAAAATAAAAAAAATATTAATAAAATATCAATTAATGTTTAAGTGACTCAAATATAAATAAAATAAGTCATGATATCATGACATTTGTGATTTAACGATAGATTGACAAGAGAGTATTTAATCGTCAAAGTTGAGTAATTAAAATAGAATTTTATAAAGTTGAACGGTTAAAATAGAAATAAAGTCAAATTTGAGTGATGAAATTCATAGTTTACACTTCTTTTTAGGCTAAATGTCAAAAATAACCCTCAAAATTTATTAAAATGGTTATTTTAGTCCCTATTTTTTTAGAGCATTCTGGTTCTAACGTTTCATTTTGGAGCAAAAAGCTCCCTATATAGATAAAAATCATTAGTTAACACACAATTAATACCCTAAAATAAAATCATTTTTAACCTAAAATACAATGTTGAGGACTAAAATACCCTAGGAAAAAAAGAATAAAAGATTTGTCAAATGCTTAGGTGGGAAAAAAGAATAAAAGATTTGTCAAATGCTTAGGTCATTTTTGCCTTAAAATAGAATGTTTGGGCAAAATGCTCCTAAAAATAAAATATAGAGTAAAATGATAATTTTGATAAAAGTTAAAGACTAACTTTGACATTATTTTTATTATTGAAAACGACGTACGTCTAAAATTAAGAGGAGGTAAATTATGTCAATAGTTTCTTTTATTGGGTTCGAAGAAGAAGAATAAACAGTGTGGAGAAAGAGAAGAAAAAGAAGAATATCGACGAGGATTTTTTTTTAAAAAAAAATTTGATTGTCACATAACACTTCTGTTGAGGGTTAACGGGAGAGTTGCATGCCAATTTATATATGGGCGCCGAAAACAAAGAAAAAATAGTGGCATACGAAGCTTAAAGTGGTGAAGAATTCGAAGCTGGTTCTTCCGCATCACAATGACCACAAAACGACGTCACGAAGCTCAAAGCTCCATACTTCTATCAATCTTTGCGACGACTTCTATCTTCTTCACACCATTTGGAATTGAAATCGTGTTTCCTTTGACAGTAAAACAATTTCCATGGAATCCTCTTCAACCTCTACCACCAGATCCCGGTTCCAAGACCAAAATCGACAGACGATGGAGGACGCTGCTGATTCCGAAACCAGCTCTGGCAACATGTGTAACCCCCTCAGACCGATACGGGTAATCCGATCCGATCTGGAGTGTCACAATAGGGCCACCGGAGTGACCCACTGTAAAAATAGCAGAAAATTTAAAACTTTTATTAAAACATGCAACTTATAAAATGATTTAACAGTATGCAGAAATAAAACAGATTTTCAGACTCGTATATAAAACAAAATACAATTACATGCCCCCTAATCACATGTACCATGCTCTGCAACAACGCCGGAAAAACTCCCTTACTGAAATCGATAGCTGTACCGGTATAATTCTTTTAACCTGCAAAGGTGAGTAATAGAGTGAGCTTTGGAAAGCTCAGTAATACAGAACTACCAGATGTTGCTGAAGAACGTGCAGATACAGATAAACATATATTTTCTTATTGTTTCAGATATCTACGGATTTTTAGACTGAGCTGAGGTCCCATTGATATTTCAGGTAATAACAAATAATATTCAGTTCAGATGGAAAATATTTGGGATGTTTAGGTTCAAGAAATCAGAATAGGTTTTCTAGTGTGTTCCCACAAAACCATGTAACTTTTAAGATCTTTTTAAAACATATTTTTTTAAATATGAACACTACCCTCATCTGTCACAAACAAAATGTGTAGGTTCCCCAGAACCATACAACCCCGTCACGTCCAGTAAGGCCCTGAGCACAAAGCTGAGGAGCCTGACTCCAACAATACCCCCAAATAAAACATGTTCCGTCCGTAAACGGATCTATCAAAATCAAAACATAATTTAGGTCAAGTATCATATCAGAATTCATGTCAAGTATCGGATCAGAATCCAGGTCAAGTATCAGATTAGAATCTATGTCATGTATCATAACAAAATTCAAATCAGAAATAAGATAAAATATTCAAGTGATTAGGGAACACACCAGAGTTTACAGATATTATTTAGAGGTACTGGATAATTTTGGCAAGCAGAGAAACACAAATCTTCAGTATACCGATAGAATATCGGAATTTAGAATCACTATTGGAAGAATTCAATAACTGAAAAATCATCAATTATTCAGAATGAGACTTGAGCTGATAAGGAAGAAATGAAGGTTCAGGATATTTACAATCTATGTCGATTGATCAGATTATCGAACAACTCTTAGATGGATAGTTCCCATAACTAATACTAGTCGACTGGTCAATTCATTGTCCTTCCAGGGTATTTACTCTTTAATACCAAAAATTCTTGTCCATTGATCATCTTCAGAATCATCGACGAATAAATCTTCAAATGGTCTTTTTTTCATTACCACGTTTTAACGATACCATAAAATGCTGACGTGCTTGAGTTGTAGTCCATGGCCCATAAGGATAGTACATCATGTAAGTTCATTAGCATTCCCAGACTCATCCAAATCACTTATTTAATCCACAATCATTGAAGTTACTTATTTCATTTAACAGTCAAGTCCATTTCTTTTACTTCGGGTTTCCAGAATAATTCATACGTTTCTGAATTTCTGATACATATTGTACTTCTGTTTAGTTTAATTTGGTCTTTGTGGTTTACTTGTCCAACAAATATCCAATTCTTAGTACTGAATGTGATCTAGAATTGAGTTGAGCTGAATACTTCCAAAATTATCATCGAACCAAACTTGAGAAGACGAACACACATTCAAATGATACCTATGCCATTCAGGTACTAACATATCATTAGCGTTAGTCAACTCACTTAAACTGAATTCTATAACTTTTAAGGGTAGTTCAACACCCATGTTTATTTGGATTCCTTAATTAATCCAAAACATTTACTTAGTGTAAACCATAAGGACATTTTGGTCATTTTGGTGCTCAATGTTTTTCCATTCATTTCAAAGCTTGAGGATATCTATTCATTCCTGAGCTTGGTGATATTCTTTAGTCATTTCCATTATAGAGGTATTTTGGTCATTTTACAGATCCAATGTATTTTAATTATTTCCTTCTATCCTATCTTATTATTTAATTTAATCTTATCACTTACTTCAGTCCTTTCAAACAATTCTGACCTAAGAGCACCGTCGATAGATCATTTTTTAGGTATTTACTCATAACTCGGAGATTTTCGGGTCGATAGCTTTCTCAAATTTTTCAAATAGAATATCAGAAATTTCTTGGACAAAGACATGATCTTAACAATTAAATCCGTAATTGATCGGGTTAAGAACGAAATCTCATGGTACTTTCTCATTCAGGGTCAACTCGGACAATTTTTACTTCTCAAGGGCATTTTCGTAATTTCTTAACCAAATAATTTCGGTATTTTCTCTTAACATAAATAATTATAATTTAATGATCTTATGGTTAATTGCTTTCTCGAACATTCTCTAATCTTGAAATATTTCTTTAACAAACTTCTAATATCTTGCATAAACCCTCTTGGGGTTAAAAATCAATTATCCAAATTTTCTAAGCAAAACTAGCATTTCTTATGCACATTTGTAAATTTATCAGATCAATATGCCTTTTCAGAGTTATTAATCAACTTCTAGGGATAATTCTTATCATTATACAACATAAGGGCATTTTCGTAATTTATCACTTAAACCGTATTCGGTTCGAATCCATACATAATCAAACAGGCATAATAGGTCAATCATATATATATCAATGCATTTATCTATTATCAACATGTTCCATAAAGCATAAAAAGGTATTAATATATTACCTCGATTTCTGTGCAATACTAATCGACCATTAAATTCCATTCGAACGTCCTCGATCCTTAATTAAACTTCCAATAATTTCTCAAATACATAACAATATAAATTTCATCAAAAACGAGACTTAATTCTGAAAAATGGATCGAATCGGATGATAAATAAGTGAAAATAGCTTATCAGGTTTAAATTTGCTCAATACATCGAAAAACATAAGAGTATGTAATATCCTCAATACCGGGTTAGTGATCAAATTGTAAAGTTTCAGAATTTGATGACTAAAGTAGAAGAATGAAATAGTTCAATGATTATTTGAATATATATTGAAGGTTATTTAGTAATTATTAAAGGAAATTAAGGGTTAAATGGTCATTTGACCAGAAAGATTTTTATATTTCTTTTTAAGGTAATATAAACGTGGGAATTTGGAGAAACATCCAGAGTTCTCTTCTCCTTTCTTCTTCTTCATACGTGGGAGAGCAAGGCAAAGGTGAGAGTTTTATTAGTTGATTATTATTTGAATTTTAAGTTTGGTTTTGATTCTTTGGGTATTAAATAAGCTTAAGGAAAGCTTATATGTGATTTAAACAATAAGATAAAGGAATTATGAAGGAATTTGCAATATGAGTTTTAAGATGAAATTTTGATATGGTATGGTTGTTGAAGTTTTATGGATGAATTTGACTTGTCATCAATCTAATTAAGAAGTATGAAGTGTTAGAATTGGAATTAGAACACATTGAAAATTTGGTATGATTTTTGAATCTCATATGGAAGATAGGATTTTGAGGTTTAAGATGAAATAAATGAATATAGATTGGTTTAAGTATGTGTACTAGAGTTAAGAATGAAAAGGGGATGATATATGAAGTGTTTGAGTGGAAATGAAGTAATTTTCGGGTTGAAAATATGATTTCTGGGCAAGGGGAATCGGTACCCATTCAAGGGGAACCGATACCCCTTCAAACGAACAACATTTCCAGAATGTCATTAGGGAATCGATACCCCCTTAGTAGGGAACCGATTCCCCCTAAAGGAAAAATGTGCATATTGGTTTAATAAGTTCGTTTAAGTTGCTAGTATCCAATTACAAGGTGTAGGTATCTAATGATTGTCTTAAAATGTATAATTATGTAGATTCAGAGCCTAACCAAGTTCTGGAATCATTGACAAGTAAGATCGATCAAGGGGAAAGATAAGAGATTGGAATTGACTAGTGAGGCCAGGTGAGTGCATATTCAATATTATATGATGTGCGATGGAAATAAGACTTGCGATGAGTCTATTTCCTGAAGTGTTACATATGAATTCATGATTAAAGGCATGAGTTGAATATGCATGTATGTATGCTTGATTATATGAATTGATATGTTCTTTTATGTGCTCTAAGTGATATGACTTATAGGTATTTCTATTATAATGTTACATGATATGTTATGTATGTTAAATGGATTATGTGATGGTATAAAAAATGATATGAAATATATATGTGAAAATAAGTATATGTTATGAGATAAGATCTATGTGATTACATGCAACATATGATATTAGATATATGTTTACACATACATGTGGTATGTGACAGAAAAGAAGGAACATGTGATTATGAGATCAATGATTACACGTACATGTGATACGTGACTGAAAAGAAAAGATATGTGTTTATAAGAGAAAGCATATGAATAAGTAATGTGAACTGTTATAAATGATAATGCCCATATTATGTGATATGAGAGCTAGGGGTATAGTTGGCATGCCAAGGGTCGAGGGTTTACCTATGTTCTGGGACATATGGACTGTTTACCTATGTTCTTCGGGATATATGGACTGTTTACCTATGTCCTTCGGGACATATGGACTGATTACCTAGGTTCTTCAGAATCTATGGACTGGTCCTTCGGGACATTGATCGAGCTGTGGTGATAGCATATGTGTGCACAACCTCAATGTACTCACATACCTTAAGTTCTCACTAGTGTACATGGGCTAATAAAGTGATTAAACAAGCATACTGAATGTGATATGTATACGATGGGTTTATAAGTGGTTTGAAATGTGTTACGTAAACCATATGATGTTGTGTGTGTACAGTGTTTGATTGAAAAGGTTAACAATAAAAGTATTACATGATAAACTGTTAATGATGAATTATGTGTATGTATGTATTACTGTAATTAATCTGATATGATTTTATATGATACGAAGAATGCATGGAATTGGTATAACATGATAGAACAGAACATGCATGTATTGATATATGTTATGAAGTGCATTATAAGTCGTTATGCCTCACTAAGTCTTCGACTTAGCGTGTGATTGTTTCACACGTAGGTTTCGAGAAGAGTAAAGAGTAATGCGGAGCAAGACAGGTCAGTTTTCCTTACCAAATGTCATATCAGAAAATATATGTACTGTATATAGAGTGTAGTTGGCATGTAGTCTAAAGACATAAATTGTATGAACTCTGATATATTTTGTAAACGTTTGAATAAGTTAAATGTTATCAAAGTTTTTAAATTACTCACTATTTTATACGAATAAATGTTAGAAAAGTCAATGTGACACTTCGGACTCGTATCTGGATCGGATACGGGTTGGGGGTGTTATATTTAATGGTATCAGAGCTAAGGTTTAGCCGATTCTCGGTATAAACCGAAGTATAAAGTGTCATAAAAGGTGTACATGCCAACATAGATTGAAAAATTTCTGATCTGATAGTGTAAGGAATATGTTGTCTTGCTAATAGAATAAGAATAGTTTAATACAGTAGAAAATCCGATCGTGATAATTTCGAAGTAAGTGAAAGGTGATATTCCTGATTGTGATAGCTATTCACCTGCCCTGGCCAGGCAGGATGAAGAGCGGACACCTCAGGAAATGCCTAGTAAGATCAAAAGTTGATTTCAGAAAGCTGAAATCATATCTGAATAATGATAGAAAGTTTTCATCGTTTGGAATCGGAAACACGATATAGAGTAGTTTTGTTATTATGTGGATAAGATAGAATATGGTGAACAGGTGTCACCATAAGAATGTTAAAAAGATCTAATGACGTGATGAGTACGTATAGAAGAACTCAAGGATAAGTGCATCAGTGACAAGTGTATAAGTATAAAGTCAGAGCTTATGAGTTTGAAACGAAGTGATAGTATTGCGCATGAACAAGATTATGTTTATGATAAGGGTTGCAGTTAAGATGGAAAGAGTTAGCATTGGCTAACTAGAGTATGTGATAAAAATGTACTGGAATTATAAGATTTTAAGATATTGTCAGGATATGATAACCAAATCCGCAATGGATCCGGATACAGTTGCATATTTGGATCATAGTAATGTGGTATAGTAAAGGAAAGGAAGTAAGAATTTGTATATTTAAGTAAAGCTGAGGATTGATAAGAAGAGTTTGAGAATATGTATATCGATGATCAGATTATAGGACACAGGAAGTCAAAATGTTGAGTTTGAGTAAAGAAATTTCAGGATGTATGAGAAATAGGTGAAATTGATAAGTTGAGTAAACGAATGTTGAGATAATTTAGATTGGAAAGAATGTATATGATTGGTATAAGAGGGCTTGTGCCCTAGACTGAACAAAAGTTATTATCTAGCTGTCAGAGTAAAGGTGCTAGAGTTATAAGATTGGAGGAAAGATATAGTGGAGTTAATTGATTATGATGTGAATTTGAATATAGTTGTATATTCTGAGCAGATAGCTATGATGTAGAAACAGAGATAAGTATTTGCATGGAACCTTCAGGAAGGAAATACAAGTATAAGAAATGATAAAGAATGAAGTTATGTATAAGAAATGGGTTATCAGAGTAATGAGGATGCAATGAAGATTGGTACATAAAGATGAGTATAAGTGATAAGACAAGAGTATGTGAATATGAAAGGAACATAAGAACATTAGAAGATATGTTCCTATTAAGATGTGCAGTGAAAATTCGAGGACGAATTTTCTTATAAGGAGGGGAGATTTGTAACATCCTCAATACCGGGTTAGTGATCAAATTGTAAAGTTTCAGAATTTGATGACTAAAGTAAGAATGAATAGTTCAATGATTATTGAATATATATTGAAGGTTATTTAGTAATTATTAAAGGAAATTAAGGTTAATGGTCATTTGACCAAAGATTTTTATATTTCTTTTTAAGGTAATATAACGTGGGAATTTGGAGAAACATCCAGAGTTCTCTTCTCCTTTCTTCTTCTTCATACGTGGGAGAGCAAGGCAAAGGTGAGAGTTTTATTAGTTGATTATTATCTGAATTTTAAGTTTGGTTTTGATTCTTTGGGTATTAAATAAGCTTAAGGAAAGCTTATATGTGATTTAAACAATAAGATAAAGGAATTATGAAGGAATTTGCAATATGAGTTTTAAGATGAAATTTTGATATGGTATGGTTGTTGAAGTTTTATGGATGAATTTGACTTGTCATCAATCTAATTAAGAAGTATGAAGTGTTAGAATTGGAATTAGAACACATTGAAAATTTGGTATGATTTTTGAATCTCATATGGAAGATAGGATTTGAGGTTTAAGATGAAATAAATGAATATAGATTGGTTTAAGTATGTGTACTAGAGTTAAGAATGAAAAGGGGATGATATATGAAGTGTTTGAGTGGAAATGAAGTAATTTTCGGGTTGAAAATATGATTTCTGGGCAAGGGGAATCGGTACCCATTCAAGGGGAACCGATACCCCTTCAAACGAACAACATTTCCAGAATGTCATTAGGGAATCGATACCCCCTTAGTAGGGAACCGATTCCCCCTAAAGGAAAAATGTGCATATTGGTTTAATAAGTTCGTTTAAGTTGCTAGTATCAAATTACAAGGTGTAGGTATCTAATGATTGTCTTAAAATGTATAATTATGTAGATTCAGAGCCTAACCAAGTTCCGGAATCATTGACAAGTAAGATCGATCAAGGGGAAAGATAAGAGATTGGAATTGACTAGTGAGGCCAGGTAAGTGCATATTCAATAGTATATGATGTGCGATGAAAATAAGACTTGCGATGAGTCTATTTCCTGAAGTGTTACACATGAATTCATGATTAAAGGCATGAGTTGAATATGCATGTATGTATGCTTGATTATATGAATTGATATGTTCTTTTATGTGCTCTAAGTGATATGACTTATAGGTATTTCTATTATAATGTTACATGATATGTTATGTATGTTAAATGGATTATGTGATGGTATAAAAAATGATATGAAATATATATGTGAAAACAAGTATATGTTATGAGATAAGATCTATGTGATTACATGCAACATATGATATTAGATATATGTTTACACATACATGTGGTGTGACAGAAAAAGGAACATGTGATTATGAGATCAATGATTACACGTAGATGTGATACGTGACTGAAAAGAAAGATATGTGTTTATAAGAAAGCATATGAATAAGTAATGTGAACTGTTATAAATGATAATGCCCATATTATATGATATGAGAGCTAGGGGTATAGTTGGCATGCCAAGGGTCGAGGGTTTACCTATGTTCTTCGGGACATATGGACTGTTTACCTATGTTCTTCGGGACATATGGACTGTTTACCTATGTCCTTCGGGACATATGGACTGATTACCTAGGTTCTTCAGAATCTATGGACTGGTCCTTCGGGACATTGATCGAGCTGTGGTGATAGCATATGTGTGCACAACCTCAATGTACTCACATACCTTAAGTTCTCACTAGTGTACATGGGCTAATAAAGTGATTAAACAAGCATACTGAATGTGATATGTATACGATGGGTTTATAAGTGGTTTGAAATGTGTTACATAAACCATATGATGTTGTGTGTGTAAAGTGTTTGATTGAAAAGGTTAACAATAAAAGTATGTGATTACATGATAAACTGTTAATGATGAATTATGTGTATGTATGTATTTACTGTAATTAATCTGATATGATTTTATATGATACGAAGAATGCATGGAATTGGTATAACATGATAGAACAGAACATGCATGTATTGATATGTTATGAAGTGCATTATAAGTCGTTATGCCTCACTAAGTCTTCGACTTAGCGTGTGATTGTTTCACACGTAGGTTTCGAGAAGAGTAAAGAGTAATGCGGAGCAAGACAGGTCAGTTTTCCTTACCAAATGTCATATCAGAAAATATATGTATTGTATATAGAGTGTAGTTGGCATGTAGTCTAAAGACATAAATTGTATGAACTCTGATATATATTTTGTAAACGTTTTGAATAAGTTAAATGTTATCAAAGTTTTTAAATTACTCACTATTTTATACGAATAAATGTTAGAAAAGTCAATGTGACACTTCGGACTCGTATCTGGATCGGATACGGGTTGGGGGTGTTATATTTAATGGTATCAGAGCTAAGGTTTAGCCGATTCTCGGTATAAACCGAAGTCTAAAGTGTCATAAAAGGTGTACATGCCAACATAGATTGAAAAATTTCTGATCTGATAGTGTAAGGAATATGTTGTCTTGCTAATAGAATAAGAATAGTTTAATACAGTAGAAAATCCGATCGTGATAATTTCGAAGTAAGTGAAAGGTGATATTCCTGATTGTGATAGCTATTCACCTGCCCTGGCCAGGCAGGATGAAGAGCTGACACCTCAGGAAATGCCTAGTAAGATCAAAAGTTGATTTCAGAAAGCTGAAATCATATCTGAATAATGATAGAAAGTTTTCATCGTTTGGAATGGGAAACACGATATAGAGTAGTTTTGTTATTATGTGGATAAGATAGAATATGGTGAACAGGTGTCACCATAAGAATGTTAAAAAGATCTAATGACGTGATGAGTACGTATAGAAGAACTCAAGGATAAATGCATCAGTGACAAGTGTATAAGATGTATAAAGTCAGAGCTTATGAGTTTGAAACGAAGTGATAGTATTGCGCATGAACAAGATTATGTTTATGATAAGGGTTTGCAGTTAAGATGGAAAGAGTTAGCATTGGCTAACTAGAGTATGTGATAAAAATGTACTGGAATTATAAGATTTTAAGATATTGTCAGGATATGATAACCAAATCCGCAATGGATCCGGATACAGTTGCATATTTGGATCATAGTAATGTGGTATAGTAAAGGAAAAGGAAGTAAGAATTTGTATATTTAAGTAAATCTGAGGATTGATAAGAAGAGTTTGAGAATATGTATATCGATGATCAGATTATAGGACACAGGAAGTCAGAATGTTGAGTTTGAGTAAAAGAAATTTCAGGATGTATGAGAATAGAGGTGAAATTGATAAGTTGAGTAAACGAATGTTGAGATAATTTAGATTGGAAAGAATGTATATGATTGGTATAAGAGGGCTTGTGCCCTAGACTGAACAAAAGTTATTATCTAGCTGTCAGAGTAAAGGTGCTAGAGTTATAAGATTGGAGGAAAGATATAGTGGAGTTAATTGATTATGATGTGAATTTGAATATAGTTGTATTCTGAGCAGATAGCTATGATGTAGAAACAGAGATAAGTATTTGCATGGAACCTTCAGGAAGGAAAATACAAGTATAAGAAATGATAAAGAATGAAGTTATGTATAAGAAATGGGTTATCAGAGTAATGAGGATGCAATGAAGATTGGTACATAAAGATGAGTATAAGTGATAAGACAAGAGTATGTGAATATGAAAGGAATATATGATTTATGTATAAGGAATAAGGAGTAAAGAAATGAAAGGGATTGATTTAAAAGAATCAGATACGATAAATATGGAAGTACAGAGGACAGTTTTGATATAGAGTGATGAGATGAATGTTACTGTCAACGTGATGAGTGACATTATATGGAATTTTAGAAAGGTCAAAGGAAAAATGCATAATCGAATGAGAGAAAAGACAACAATGGATTGGTATTACTGGTTATTGTTTATATGATAAACAACAGAAGATGAAGGTATAAACGAAAAAGATAGTCGGAAAACTAAAGGATTAAAAGTAAGTTTCTGATGATGACAAGAAAGAATAAGTCAGGGAAGCAACATAAGAACATTAGAAGATATGTTCCTATTAAGATGTGCAGTGAAAATTCGAGGACGAATTTTCTTATAAGGAGGGGAGATTTGTAACATCCTCAATACCGGTTAGTGATCAAATTGTAAAGTTTCAGAATTTGATGACTAAAGTAGAAGAATGAAATAGTTCAATGATTATTTGAATATATATTGAAGGTTATTTAGTAATTATTAAAGGAAATTAAGGGTTAAATGGTCATTTGACCAGAAAGATTTTTATATTTCTTTTTAAGGTAATATAAACGTGGGAATTTGGAGAAACATCCAGAGTTCTCTTCTCCTTTCTTCTTCTTCATACGTGGGAGAGCAAGGCAAAGGTGAGAGTTTTATTAGTTATTATTATCTGAATTTTAAGTTTGGTTTTGATTCTTTGGGTATTAAATAAGCTTAAGGAAAGCTTATATGTGATTTAAACAATAAGATAAAGGAATTATGAAGGAATTTGCAATATGAGTTTTAAGATGAAATTTTGATATGGTATGGTTGTTGAAGTTTTATGGATGAATTTGACTTGTCATCAATCTAATTAAGAAGTATGAAGTGTTATAATTGGAATTAGAACACATTGAAAATTTGGTATGATTTTTGAATCTCATATGGAAGATAGGATTTTGAGGTTTAAGATGAAATAAATGAATATAGATTGGTTTAAGTATGTGTACTAGAGTTAAGAATGAAAAGGGGATGATATGAAGTGTTTGAGTGGAAATGAAGTAATTTTCGGGTTGAAAATATGATTTCTGGGCAAGGGGAATCGGTACCCATTCAAGGGGAACCGATACCCCTTCAAACGAACAACATTTCCAGAATGTCATTAGGGAATCGATACCCCCTTAGTAGGGAACCGATTCCCCCTAAAGGAAAAATGTGCATATTGGTTTAATAAGTTCGTTTAAGTTGCTAGTATCCAATTACAAGGTGTAGGTATCTAATGATTGTCTTAAAATGTATAATTATGTAGATTCAGAGCCTAACCAAGTTCCGGAATCATTGACAAGTAAGATCGATCAAGGGGAAAGATAAGAGATTGGAATTGACTAGTGAGGTCAGGTGAGTGCATATTCAATAGTATATGATGTGCGATGGAAATCAGACTTGCGATGAGTCTATTTCCTGAAGTGTTACACATGAATTCATGATTAAAGGCATGAGTTGAATATGCATGTATGTATGCTTGATTATATGAATTGATATGTTCTTTTATGTGCTCTAAGTGACATGACTTATAGGTATTTCTATTATAATGTTACATGATATGTTATGTATGTTAAATGGATTATGTGATGGTATAAGAAATGATATGAAATATATATGTGAAAACAAGTATATGTTATGAGATAAGATCTATGTGATTACATGCAACATATGATATTAGATATATGTTTACACATACATGTGGTATGTGACAGAAAAGAAGGAACATGTGATTATGAGATCAATGATTACACGTACATGTGATACGTGACTGAAAAGAAAAGATATGTGTTTATAAGAGAAAGCATATGAATAAGTAATGTGAACTGTTATAAATGATAATGCCCATATTATGTGATATGAGAGCTAGGGGTATAGTTGGCATGCCAAGGGTCGAGGGTTTACCTATGTTCTTCGGGACATATGGACTGTTTACCTATGTTCTTCGGGACATATGGACTGTTTACCTATGTCCTTCGGGACATATGGACTGATTACCTAGGTTCTTCAGAATCTATGGACTGGTCCTTCGGGACATTGATCGAGCTGTGGTGATAGCATATGTGTGCACAACCTCAATGTACTCACATACCTTAAGTTCTCACTAGTGTACATGGGATAATAAAGTGATTAAACAAGCATACTGAATGTGATATGTATACGATGGGTTTATAAGTGGTTTGAAATGTGTTACGTGAACCATATGATGTTGTGTGTGTACAGTGTTTGATTGAAAAGGTTAACAATAAAAGTATGTGATTACATGATAAACTGTTAATGATGAATTATGTGTATGTATGTATTTACTGTAATTAATCTGATATGATTTTATATGATACGAAGAATGCATGGAATTGGTATAACATGATAGAACAGAACATGCATGTATTGATATATGTTATGAAGTGCATTATAAGTCGTTATGCCTCACTAAGTCTTCGACTTAGCGTGTGATTGTTTCACACGTAGGTTTCGAGAAGAGTAAAGAGTAATGCGGAGCAAGACAGGTCAGTTTTCCTTACCAAATGTCATATCAGAAAATATATGTACTGTATATAGAGTGTAGTTGGCATGTAGTCTAAAGACATAAATTGTATGAACTCTGATATATATTTTGTAAACGTTTTGAATAAGTTAAATGTTATCAAAGTTTTTAAATTACTCACTATTTTATACGAATAAATGTTTGAAAAGTCAATGTGACACTTCGGACTCGTATCCGAATCGGATACGGGTTGGGGGTGTTATAGAGTAGGTGTACCCGGAAAAAGTTAACGGTCGTTCAATGGTCGGTTAACACCGGTTAACGGTGATAAGCGGTCAACGGTGGTTAATGGGTCAACAGGTCGGGTCGGACCGGTCAAACCAGTTTTTTTCTTCTTTTTTCCCTGTTTACCTGCGCAGAACCATCCCCACCCATAGGGAGCGGTGCGTGGGGAGTGTGTGGCTTTCTCGGAGCCCTTAAAAATCTCGAAAAATATTCTAAAATTATTTTATGGCATTTTGAGACACTTACCAAGCTCGGTTCACAATTTTGAACGGCAGAGAGCTCGATTCCGAAACATCAAAAACTTTGACTTTCTCATCCCTCCATACACCAGCGACGACGAAGACACAGAGGACATCGGCGAACTCGGAATAATGCAAGGAACACGATGGTGTGGGAGGTGTCGAAAACGAATGGCCGGATCGACGAAAAACCAACAAAAATGGAGTTAAAATGATGATACATCCGACTGAAATTAATGAGAACGACGACGATTCACGACGAAAGGTGAATATGATGGTGGTTTTAGATCGTCGAACGGATGCCGGATGGTGAGTAGATCGGAGCTCAAATGAGGGTCAAAGGGGAGGGAAAACTGGGAAAATCTAAACACACGGGGGAAGAGGTTATAATTCACCCCATAAAAAATAGGTAAACCATGAGTTTAGTCACTGAACTTCCTGTACTTCTTAAAATGATCTGCCAACTTTACGATTTTACAATTTAATCCTTAATTTCTTTCAAAATACCAATTAAATCTAATACTTTATAATTTCTAAAATTTAGCCCCTAAAATGGGGTGTTACAATTCTCCCCTCCTTAAAAGAATTTCGTCCTCAAAATTTATTCATGTCACAAAATTGCATAAATGAAAATTCCATCAGTTCTTTCATATCTTCAAATAACTTTTACAGAAGTACGAGTCATCTACAATCATTTACCAGTTGATTTTTACATTCTTATCAGAACTCTCTCTCTCATTCCAATAAAATATTTAGAAATATTTATCCTTGTGGAATCAATTCAGCCTTGATTACGAGAATAGGCTCATAAAGCAGTAACATATCCTAATTTCATTTCCGGAGTCGGGTTAGAATTTCTCAGATGAGTAACTCTCACATGGCTCGTGTGATACTTTACAGAATTTAGGCAGACGTTACTGTTATTCCTTTATAAAACGATATAGTCCTAACGGATGAAAACTTATGTTCGCTCATTACAGATAGAGACTCAACCTTGGAGTTCCGGCTCAGAGATGTACGATTGTAGTCTAGGGGCATATATTGATCATACATCTTTTTGAAATTCGACCGACCGGTCTATTTTGAAAAATTTGACTCAACCATAGCTCGGATACCACTAAATGTAAACCCTCTCAGACCAATGCAGGTAATCTGATCTGATCTGGAGTGTCACATTAGGGCCACCGGAGCAACCCACTGTAAAAATAACAGAAAATTTAAAACTTTTATTAAAACATGTAACTTATAAAATGATTTATCAGTATGCAAAAATAAAACAGATTTTCAGACTCATATATAAAACAAAATACAATTACATGCCCCCTAATCACATGTATCATACTCTGCAACAACGCCGGAAAAACTCCCTTACTGAAATCGATAGTTGTACTGGTACAATTCTTTTAACCTACAAATATGAGTAAGAGAGTGAGCTTTGGAAAGCTTAGTAATACAATTCTACCAGATGTTGCTGTAGAACGTGCAGATACAGATAAACATATATTTCCTTATTGGTTTAGATATCTACGTATTTTTAGACTGAGCTGAGGTCCCGTTGATATTTCAGGTAATAACATATATTATTAAGTTCAGATGGAAAATATTTGGGATGTTTAGGTTCGAGAGATCAAAAATAGGTTTTCTAGTGTGTTCCCACAAAAGCATGTAACTTTTCAGATCTTTTTAAAACATATATTTTTTTAAAATATGAACACTACCCCCATCCGTCACGAACAAAATGTGTAGGTTCCCCAGAACCATACTACCCCATCACGTCCAATAAGGCCCTCAGCACAAACCCGAGGGGCCTGCAAGTATTCTTCCTTAAACAATACCCCTAAATAAAACATGTTTATTCCGTAAATGGATATATCAAAATCAAAACATAATTCAAGTCAAGAATCAAATCAAAATTCATGTCAAGTATCAGATCAGAATCCAGGTCAAGTATCAGATCAAAATCCATGTCAGGTATCATAACAGAATTCAAATAGAAAATCAGATAAAATATTCAAGTGATTAGGGAACACACCAGAGTTTACATATATTATTTAGAGGTCCTGGATAATCTTGGCAGGTAGAGAAACACTAATCTTCATTATACCGATAGAATATCAGAATTTAGAATCACTATTGGAAGAGTTCAATAACTGACGAAAACATCAATTATTCAGAATGAGACTTAAGCTGATAAGGAAGAAATGAAGGTTCAGGATATTTATAATCTATGTCGATTGATCGGATTATCGAACAACTCTTAGATGAATAGTTCCCATAACTAATACTAGTCGACTGGTCAATTCATTGTCCTTCCAGGGTATTTACTCTTTAATACCAAAAATTCTTGTCCATTGATCATCTTCAGAATCATCGATGAATAAATCTTCAAATGGTCTTTATTTCATTATCACGTTTCAACGATACCATGAAATGCTGACGTGCTTGATTTGTAGTCCATGGCCCATAAGGACAGTACATCATGTAAGTTCATTAGCATTCACAGACTCATCCAAATCACTTATTTAATCCACAATCATTGAAGTTACTTATTTCATTTAACAGTCAAGTCAATTTCTTTTACTTCAGGTTTCCAAAATAATTCAGACGTTTCTGAATTTCTGATACATATTGTACTTCCGTTAAGTTCAATTTGGTCTTTGTGGTTGACTTGTCGAACAAATATCCAATTCTTAGTACTGAATGTGATCTAGAATTGAGTTGAGCTGAATACTTCCAAAATTATCATCAAACCAAACTTGAGAAGACGAACACACATTCAAATGATACCTATGTCATTCAGGTACTGACATATCATTAGCGTTAGTAAACTCACTTAAACTGAATTCCATAACTTTTAAGGGTAGTTCAACACCCATGTTTATTTGGATCCCTTAATTAATCCAAAACATTTACTTAGTCTAGACCATAAGGGCATTTTGGTTATTTTGGTGCTCAATGTTTTTCTATTCATTTCAAAGCTTGAGGATATATATTCATTCCTGAACTTGGTGATATTCTTGAGTCATTTCCATTACAGGGATATTTTGGTCATTTTACAGATCCAATGTATTTCAATCATTTACTTACATCCGATCTTATTATTTGATTTAATTTTATCACTTACTTCAGTCCTTTCAAACAATTCTGAGCTTTTCAGGTATTTACTCATAACTTGGAGATTTTCGGGTTGATAGCTTTCTCAAAATTTTCAAATAGAATATCAGAAATTTCTTGGACAAAGATATGATCTTAACAATTAAATCTGTAATTGATCGGGTTAAGAACGAAATCTCAGGGTACTTTCTCATTCAGGGTCAACTCGGACATTTTTTACTTTTTAAGGGTATTTTCGCAATTTCTTAACCAAATAATTTCGGTATTAACTCTTAACATAAATAATTATAATTTAACGATCTTATGGTTAATTGCTTTCCCGAACATTCTCTAATTTTGAAATGTTTCTTTAACAAACTTCTAATATATTACATAAACCCTCTTGGGGTTAAAACCGGTTATCCAAATTTTCTAAGCAAAACTAGCATTTCTTATGCACGTCTGTAAATTTATCAGATCAATATGCCTTTTTAGAGTTATTAATTAATTTCCAGGGACAATTCTTGTCATTATACAACATAAGGGTATTTTCATAATTTAACACTTAAACCGTATTCGATTCGAATCCATCCATAATCAAAAAGGAATAATAGACCAATCATATATATATCAATGCATTTATCCATTATCAACATGTTTCATAAAGCATAAAGATGTAGTAATGTATTACCTCGATTTTCGTACAATATTGATCGACCATTAAATTTCATTCGAACATCCTCGATCCTTAATTAAACTTCTAATAATTCCTCAAATACATAACAATATATATTTCATCAAAAAAGGACTTAATTCCGAAAAACGGATCGAAACAGATGATAAATCAGTGAAAAACAGCTTATCGGGTTCGAATTTGGTGAAACAGACCCCCAAAAACAGACTCATGACGTCAAAAAATGTTAGAATAGGTGTACCCGAAAAAAGTCAACGGTCGTTCAATGGCCAGTAAACTTTGATCAAAGTTCTGGTCAACGACGGTCAACGACGGTCAATGCGGTCAACAGGTCGGATCGAACCGGGTTGGGTTGGGTTGGACTGGTCAAACCGATTTTTTTTCTTTTTTTTTCCCTATTTACCTGCGTAGAACCATCCCCACGCTCAGGGGACGGCGTGTGGGGAGCGTGTGGCTTCCTCGAATCCCCTAAAAATCCCAGAAAATTTTCTAAAAATTATTTTATGGCATTTTGAGACACTTACCAATCTCGGTTCACAATTTTGAACGGTGGAGAGCTCGATTCCAAAACATTGAAAACTTTGACTTTCTCACCCCTCCACACGCTGGCGTCGACGGAGACACCGGCAGACTCAGAAAGATGCAAGGAACACGATGGTGTAGGAGGTGTCGAAAACGGATGGCCGGATTGACGTGAAACCAACGAAAATGGAGTTAAAACCGACGATACTTCCGACTGAAACTAACAACGAATGACGACGATTCACGACGAAAGGTTTGAGGGATTTTATTCATCGGTTGACAACAAATACGATAGTGGTTTCGTTTTGTCGAACGGAGGCCGGACAGTGAGTAGATCGAAGCTCAAAGGAGGGTCAGAGGGGAGGAAAAACTGGGAAAATCTGTAGAAAACACAAGGGGGAGGGGTTATAATTCATCTCATAAAAAATGGGTAAACTATGAATATAGTCACTGAACTTCCTGCACTTCTTAAAATGATCTGCTAACTTTAAGATTTTACAATTTAATCCTCAATTTCCTCTAAAATACCAATTAAATCTAATACTTTAAAATTTCTAAAATTTAGCCCCTAAATTAGAGTGTTACAGCATGTCCTCCGTCTCCAGCGACCTCGACGATGAAAACGAGCTCCAGTCCATGACCGGAAAGGTAAAACCGTAAATTTTAGTTCTTGCTTTTTTTGTGGATTAGTTTTTTAATATTTATGTGAAATTTTTATTTGATTTTAGGGAATTAATCATCTTTGCTCAGAGCTTCTCGAGCTAAAGGCGGAATCAGACGAAGATTTCCACAGAAATATTTTTTCTAATTATTCATCCTTTGTTAGGTAATATTCTTCATTTCTTTTTTTTCTTTTTTTTTTTTGGTTTCAACTAGTGTCAACTGTCAAGCTTAATTATTTATTCATTTAAAGTCGATTCTATTCTATTTTTTAAAAAGTTCTATTTAATTGTTTGTTCGCAGAATATTTGATGAAGTAAAGGATATTTGATGAAGTAAAGGCTATGGAAAATGAATTGACACAATTAAAGGGACATGTTTTAACACAAAAGAAGCTTGTGAAAGACCTTATGAATGGAATTTATTTAAAAGTTTTATCAGAGGAGATAATTGATTCAATTCTTCAAGAATCTGAATTTGCTGAACCAGCTCCACCAATTGAGTTAGCAGCACATATCGATAGCATTTCTGAAACATTGGATGTTCTCATGTTCGAAAATAGGATAGATGAAGCAATAGCTATTTTACAAAGGGAGGATGAAAATTTGCAAAGGATGCAATTTGAAGACAACTCTCCTGAAGATTTGTTAATGTTGTATAATTCTGCAGTTTATGAGAAAAAGGCAATGCTTACTTTACAGCAAACACTTTCGGCTGAAAACCCGAGAATATCCGCTGCTGAACTTCAAAAAGTGTTAATTGGGATCTGTAGACTTGGTGACACTCATCTTGCAACTCAATTGTTGCTTAAGTATTACCATTCACGTCTTGCAACTGGAAGGCATAATCTTCAGTGTTCACAATCGTTTTTAGATGGTTTGTACGTTAAGAGGCTTGCAAAGTTGTGTTTTCTATGATTTCTCAAGCAGCGAGTAGCTTTATGATGCTATATGGAGAAACTTCTCCCCGTGCTTCATAACTTAGTCAATGGGCTCGGGAAGAAACCGAACTGGTCATTGATTCATTTAATAAATATGTCAAGTCCAGTTCTGATGTAACCGAAGGGTTTTCAAAAGCTGTGGAAGCCATGCAGTTTTCATTGTCTTATTGCTCCTTGTTAAAATCTCAGAGGTTATTCCTTAAGCCATACTTGATCAAGCATATTCGTTCTTGTATGGAAGAGGTTCTACTGATACACAGACCATTTTAATAAAGTTATCAGTATGTTCACAGCAACTGATGACTGGGTTTTGGGTAGATATCTTATCTCAGGAATTTTAAGTGAAGGCAATTATGTGGTTGCTGGGCAACATCCAGAATACTGTCTGCTCACTAACAGTGGCCGGAAGTTCATAACTCTGTTGCAGGTTTGCTTTATCTCTCTTTTAGGTTGCAAGTACTACGAGTATTTAAGTTTTTATGCATATTATGTATGGTTCTTTACAGGCAAGTTGAATTTGTCTGCAAATATATAACATAAACCAGCCAAGTAACCATGAACTTGTGTTCTTCCTCCGTCTCTTATCTAGGGCCGAAACAACCTTGGCTTCATTTTTTAAAACCTCTTTAACATATTAATTTGCTGCAATCAATTTCACTGCTTGGACAATGATATCTATAAATCTATCTACCTTCCTGCCTTTATCTTTTTCTTTTATGTACCTACATGTGTAATTGAATTTTATTCATACACTTTTCCCATTTTCAGGCTATCATAGCAGACGTCACCCCATTTCTTGCCATTCGAATGGAGGGTTCTATCCTTAATGGACTCATGAATCTCTTCACAGAGTATATAGCCATCCTTGAGGAAGCTATTACCTTCGAAACACATGTTTCTGAAAAAAGGTTCAAGAAGAACTTTAGCAGAGTCATTGCCGCAACAACTCTCTGTGCTGGCTAATTTATCAACACTGCAACTTTTCTTCTTCAAGATTGTTAGAAGTTTCTTAAGGGGACCTGGTTACCTGCATTCTGAGCTAAGGAAGAAAAATTCAATTGATTTTCTACAAGAGGAACTTGATGGTTGTATACTGTTCATTCAAGAGGCTGCTGCTAAGCTCAAAGCTCGTTTCTGCCAGCAATTTATAAATAGAATGTCGTCCCCTGAAACCAGCTCTAAACTTATGCTACAAATTTTCAATGATAGCCCACAATCTAGCAAATTTCAATTTGCAATGCCCTCTGTTGCTTTTCAGGTAACTATGCTTCTTCTGAATAAGATGTGACTAACATGAATTTATGTGTCCTATGAAACTGGTATAATCCCTTTGAGAGCATCCTATAATTATTTCTCGTCTCTCATGCCAAAATGTTGGTATAAAGGTCCTCTTCACATGGAAAAGAATTGAAAGGAGGAGAAACATTACTGTATAATCACAGGCAGAAGTGCATAACTACACTCTGCCTTCATGGCACTTGTTTCAGGTTCCAACTTTGTTCTAGACTTCTGATGGTACCGTTGCTAATTATGATGGTACAGATATTTGATTTGTTGGATTTGGGCTGTTCTTAGTTTTTTTTGGTATCGTTCATTTCCAAAGATGGCAGAAATGATTCAAAATATTGTGAAAAGAGAGAAGTAAAAAACAGAAATTTGAAAGCAATAGATGTACTTTTCTCCAAGAGACCATTAAGGACTCAGCTTCTAGTTTGTTTCCTTTTGTTTTCATTTTGTTTTGCAATAAACAGGTACTATTTTTTGAACTAAGAAAAGTTGATAAAATTGACGAAGACAATGTCTTTGAAGAGGATTGGTTGATGGAGCTATTAAGGGATTTGATAGAGGCTATATTCTCTTGGATGGTAAATAACAAGGAGATTTGGAGAAATAAGGAGAATTCACCTGTCCAGCTTTCTGACATAATCAGTCAGGTATTTTCATTCTAGTGCCGGAAATTCCTTGAAATGAACTTTGTTACACCACCATCTGCATCAGTTTCTATTGTTTATCTATAGAGTTTTTTTTTTAATTGTAGTCTGAGACAACATTTTTGGCACCTTTACCTGGTGACACAAAAATTTGGCTCATTTATCTCACCAATCTACAGTACGCAAAGAATAGTTAACCTTCAAATTGCTCATGTTTCCTTCTTCAATTTGTTGGATATATTAAAAAAGAATCTTTTTCTGCCAATTGAACATAAAAACCCATTTCCTCTTGAAACCTCAGGTTTTGAACACTCCTACTACCATGTGCCTATGTGGCTCCAAATCTTCCATTTTCTTGAAATATCCATGTCCAACGTCCTTATTCAGTGCATATATGAGTTGGATGTTGTGATATGATCTCCAAATACATGAAAAAAACTTTGAAAACATTAAAAATAACTTTGTTAGACCACAGATATTATTGAGTGTATATATTTAACGAATTATATTTTCAAATTATGGATCAGTCAGAGAATCCTGAATAAGTTAATATCTATCGAATTTTCTTCAGAGATTTTGATGGCGATGGATGGGTTAGAAATGCTGCAAACGAAGCAATGCAAAAGCTACTTGAGATTGAGACGATGCAACTGATTTTTAAAGATGATTCCGCTGATGGTTTGGAGGAGGAACCATGTGAAAATAAGGCAAATGACCTTGTTCCGGATGTTCGTAGAAGTAATATGAAGGATTCTCTAGTGTTGGATGAGGATTCACCAACCATGGATACAGTTGAAGTTGACATTACAACAGAAACAGCAATGAAGGCAGAAATCCCTATTCCCTACTGAGGATTCAGTATCTCTTAATGATGCTGATGAATTTTCTGCTGTTATGTTAGAAGCTGTGGACACTGCAAATGACATTAGCGAAACATGTGATGAACTTTATTTACAGGAGAAAACTGATTTCCCAGATCCGTCCTCAACTGATGGCACGGAAGATGGAGGCAATGAGACAGATGCCATTGATTCTAACGTTGATGAGCTAGAATCAGCTTCAAAGCTAAGTGTTCCTGTGATGGAGGATGCTGATGTAACTGATTCTGCCATTAAAGAGGTAGATGAAAGTTGCCAGGGATTGAACCTGCTTACCTGATTGAAGACATTGAAAGGAACAGCCTGGGTATATCTGATTCCATAATGAAACTGGTAAGAGTGAAATGAAATATGTACGAACCATCATCAGGAAAAAAAACCTTTTTCTGTTTTACCATAATAGAATGTAAGATGCAGGGGATTTTACACGATGAGGAGATTTTTGAAGGGCATGCCTAATTCAAGAGAAACAAGAATCTACAGTGTTATAGCAGGGCACATTTAAATTAGGGTTAACTACATGGATGACATCTTATCTTTGTGTTTTGTCTATTTTTTGTCACAGATTTCAAAAAATATAAGATATGATCACTTTTATTTTTGTTTAATTAAGATATGATCACTCCGAGTTAACTGCTATTAACAGTATTTAAATATTTTGATATATTCATACATTTGGTCTATGTTATTTATATATTCACTCAATTTAGTCATACTTTTAATAAATTAAAATAAATTATATATTTTTAATGAAAATAAAAATAAAATATTTTTAAATTAAGTTTATAATAAAATATATTTAATAAGTTGTTATAAAAATAATTTAAGTTAATATATATAATTACATTATATATAATTCGGGTAATGAGTATCCAGTTCATAATTTTTTTTTTATTTTTTCTTTAAATTATATTATTTTTTAAAAAAAATTATATAAAAAATTCTAAAATTTAAAATCTAAAAGTCTATAATATATATAATCCACACATAAAGTTTAAAAATTCAAATTACATAATTGAAATAAAATTTATTAAAATTTAAAATAAATAAATAAAATTAAATTTCAAATGTTTTGAAGTTAAAATAAATATTTTAAAAAATAATTTAGAACGTTTAAGTGAAATAATTTAAGAAACTAAGAATTTTGAATATTATAGTGCCAAAATTTAAGAAAATTAATATTTTAGAATGTTAGATTGAAATAATTTGAGGATTATGAATAAAAAATTAATATAAAATGAAAAATAAAAATAAAAAGTATATAATAAATCGGGTACCGGGTCGGAGGGTACCCGGTTAACTAATATTTTGTGACTCATACTCGACTCAGAAACTCGAACAAGTACCCGATTCGGAAAATCAAATATTTTTATATAAATACCCTATATTTTTTAACTGGTTCAGCGGGTAGACGGGTCAGCTGAATAGGGTCGGGTATTTTTGAAGAACATTACTGGCATGAATGTGACATCATTCGGTTGGAGGATTAAATTTATTTTAATTTATTAAAAGTATTAATAAATTGAGAGAATATGTAAATAGCATAGACCAAATGTTTGATTATATAAAAAAAATATTTAACTGTTGTTAACGACAATTAACTCGGGATGACTGCATCTTAATTAAATAAAAAAATGACTATATCTTAATTAAAGAAAAATAAAAACGACCACATTTTATATTTTCTGAAATCAATGATTAAAAGTGGACAAAACACAGATAAATTACCAACTATTTGGTCATAGTTAAATGACCATATCCATGTAGTAACCTTATACTCAACTATTTGGTCTACATGATTTTTTTTATCTATTTTCTGAGCAAAAGGCATATGATTTTCTAGTAGTTAAATTACTTTCTCATCAAAGTTTATGCACTCTTTTCTTTCTGGTGTTTCCAGAACCAACAAAATCAACATAATTTTATGTTTTCTAGAAATGAACAAATAGGTCGTAGTCAGTGGTGGAGTAACATCTTGGTAAACGTGAGCATGTGTCAACTTCGAAATTTAAATTTTCTTTAATTATTTATTTTATTAATAGTGTCTATTTTAAAATTTAAATTTTTTTCGATTAATTATTTATTTTATGAATTCTATTCACCCTAAAATTATATTTATAGTTATCCCATTTAAAAAATTCTATATCGTTAATATTTATGTACCCACCATTCGTAGTTAAAGAGTTCAATTTTAAAATTTATTGATATATTACTAATCCAACAAATTAATATTATTTATATAAAGTGATAATCAGTGCCATGAACAGCGCGGTGGTGGCGCAGTTGGCTAGCGCGTAGGTCTCATAGCTGTTTGAGTTATCCTGAGGTCGAGAGTTCGAGCCTCTCTCACCCCATGCTTTTACTTTTTCCTTCGTTTATCTCTTGAAACATAAGTAAACTAATTTAAGTATATTATTTTCATAATACTCCTAATTAATTATTGTTTTGAACAACCTTATATAATTTCCTTTTCCTGAAATCTATGTATTAATTATTCATTAATATGCTTCCGATCTTGGCATATAATCAATGTTTGATCTACATAAACAATAAACAGTTTTATTTTATATTTTAGGGGGAAATGTAAATAAATAAAAATTATCTATTAGTGTATTTGGAAAATAGATAAAATTATCTTTTTAATTATCTTTTTATCATATATTTTTAAGGTAGTATTTATATTTTTTGGCAGTGTATATATCTTACATATGTGACTACTCAAACCTAAAACTTATAAGAAGAAAAACATTTACTCTAACTATTGAAATCACTTGATAAAAATTTTAAGGGTAAAGTATAGTAATGGTCACAAAACTTTTCTAAAGCTTTCATTTAGGTCCTTCAACTTTTAAAACTTGCAATATAGTCCCTCAATATTTAGTCCATTTGTAATATGGTCCCCCAACAGTTATGTTGGGGACCATATTGCAAACGGACTAAATGTTGAGGGACAATATTGCAAACGGACTAAATGTTAAGGGACTATATTGCAAGTTTTAAAAGTTAGGAGACCTAAATAAAAGCTTTAGAAAAGTTTAGTGACCATTATTATACTTTACCCTAATAATAATTTGGGGCAATTTACTTATGGAGTTAACGTGGCAATAGTATTAACAAAAACAAAAACTTACTCTAAGGTAAGTAAATATTTGTGTAATTCATCCAAGAAACAAAAAAATTTTGTAGGAAAAACAGTCCAGATCTCCGACATATATTGTTTTAATGATCAAATTGAATAATTATTTTCTGGGGGAGGCAACCAGAAATCGTGAATCCATTTACGGCCAAAGAAGAGAAAGTAAGATCGTTTGTCTCCCCTATTTTCTTTTCTGTATGAACTAAAATCTCTTTAAATTCTCTCATTTCTCCTGCTTGAAGCAGCCATTTGATCTACCGTGAAAAAGCCCAGTCCTCATATAGCCGTTCATTGTTATATATTGACATGAATATTTGAAATTGTTTTGGGAATTTCAAATCTGGTTTTTGATTCAGTGCAAGGTTTTGTTTACCTGAAAATTTTGTCAAAATTTATTGATTGATTTGTGCTAAAAAAAAGTGACGATTTTATCTTAAGAATTAATATGCTCATGAATTTTAACTGTATTTTAATGTTGGGTTTTTCTCTTTAGATTGAATAAAGCTGAAAAAAGAGAAGTTGAAGGAATTTTTTTAGTTTAAGTAGTGATGGGGAATCCATTGTTTTATGAGATATTGGAAAAACCAGCAACAAGTTGTATAATAGGAATCTGTAGTGGAATGTGGTATTACATCCAGAAGAACATTGGTTATCAGCATGTCGGTTTAAGTTACGAAACGGCGTTGGAAGGGCAATATTGGAGAGTAATTGTTCTTCATCTTTTTTTCAATATGAGTGCCCTTTGGAGTCTTGGTGTTGTTGAACAATTAGGCCATTTAGGCCTTGGAGTGGCTTATTACCTTCATTACACACTTGTTTTGGTAGCTGTGTCGGGGTTGCTCGTGTTGGGAATGTACCATTTATTAATTCAGCGGTTTAAGATTGAGTATTTCCGGTGAGTGACTGCTGTCGGTTATTCTTGTGTTGTTTTTGGATGGATGACGGTTTTGTCTGTGAAGCAACCTTCAACAAAGTTGGATCTCTTTGGATTCCTTTCGCTTCCTATTAGTTTTGCGCCTTTCGAGTCATTGATTTTCACTTGGATAATTGTTCCGCAAGCAAGTTTTGTTGGACATTTATCTGGAATCATTGTGGGGTATGCTATAGATTGGGGCTTGATTCATGGGATGACCAGTTATTGGGCAGCTTCCATGGTGGGATATGGATTGCAGTAGTTTCTGCATTTAGTTTGAAACATTCTGGTGCATATGATTTTGATTTTCTTGAGATCGAATCCATTATAGATCCTTCATTGCCTTGTATTCGGTTTATCGGAGATGGTAGAACCTTGCAGATTAGTACAGTTCCCGTTGAAGGCAATCAAATTGTTTAGTTGGTTTGTGAAGAATGAAGGTGGTGGTTTTGCTTTGTTGATGCTATCACAGTTGAAGGCATTCATTGCTTTGCTTTACTTTGCTTTGATTTGATAATAAAATTCCCAGGTTTGTTTGCAAAGCTTTATACAAATTTCTTCACTGACTTGGCTTGCAAGTCACTCATCACCAAGCATTCTATGTATATGCTTTTAAATAGACTTTAAAAACAAATGAAAATAATTTAAATATTTTCTTTTCAACGAGTATTAATTGATCTACAACCAAAAAAATAATTGAGAGGATACAACAAAACTTGCTCAAAAATATAATTTTAATATGGGTAAGTATAGTAATGGTCACTGAACTTTTCTAAAGCTTTCATTTAGGTCCTCCAATTTTTAAAACTTGCAATATAATCCCTCAACATTTAGTCCGTTTGCAATATGGTCCCTGACGTAACTGTTGGGGAACATATTGCAAACAGACTAAATGTTGGGGGAATGTATTGTAAGTTTTAAAAGTTGGGGACCTAAATGAAAGGTTTAGAAAAGTTTAGTGACCATTACTATACTTTACCCAATTTTTAATCAAATATTTAATATTACATTTATATTATGATCAAATGTTTAATGCCGTATTTATCTTATCATTGACTATTTTGATATTTACTAATAATTTGATTCAAGTATCACATTAATTAATATACAAACAAAATAATAGTTTGAGTACGATATTTATAAATATTGCTAAAACACTATAATAATATATAAAATAAAAAATTAAATATGAAATTAAATATTTTAAAAATATAGATATTATATTAAATGTTTTAAATATTTTAAAAATATAAATATTACGTTTAATATTTCATTAAAATAAATATATCACATTTAATGTTTTATCAAAGAACAAATATTACATTTATTAAAATACAAATATCTATATTACTTTATTTAGAAAGAGAGCGAATAACACTTAGATAAGATCTAAACTATTTAAATTTAATAGAAGATAATATTTTAAAATGTTCGATGAATCTAATTGGTTTAAGTGGTAAATAGTTTCACATTATTTAAGATCTCGATTTCGAGTCCTTGTGTATATTGAAAATAGCGTTAAAAGACTCACCTAACAAAGTAAGATATACGATGGGAATCGACCTGTATTGATTAAGAAGAAAATCTGAAATCAAATTACAATAAAAAATGTTTCATGACTTAGTTTTTTATACTTTTTTAAGGTTTAAGGGTCATTTTTAATCCTTTAGTAGATTAAATTTATCAATTTAGCTCTATTGTATTTTCACATTAATTTAATCATCAAAGTTGTTTAATTGTAACATTTTATGTCATTCTTTTAACTTAAAACCCTAAGTTAATATTTAGAGATAAAAGAGTTATGGTTTAGGCTTTAAAGATTATAATTTGAGATTTTAAGTTGGGAGAAAGATTATAAAATGATACAATTAAATAATTTCAATGACTAAATTAACGCGAAAATATAATAACATCAAAAGTGATAAATTAAGTCTATTATGAGGATAAAATTACTCTTTTGACTTTAATTAATAACAAAGAGAAAGGAAAATGTGTGACGTGACGTGGGGGATAATATCAATATATTAACGGTCAAGATAGGTTTATTATTATTTATTTATTACAATTATTTTTCTAAGTTTTAACAAAATGTAATCCACAATCATGGTTCGTAACGGTCACTTCCTTTTTCCCTCTCTCACAAGTTTATAAAATAATATTAACGAACCAAAAAGCAAAACCTAAAAACTGTTATGTCCGATCTCTCTCTCTCAAAACGCTCCCTCTCTCTGCTCTAAAACCATGAGAACCCACCATTGTTAACGCCAACAAAGAAAACCCAAGACAGAGTAAAGGTTTTCTTTTTTTATTGTTCAAGAATCAAACAGAGATTCTTGCAATGGGATGTTTTCTTGCATGTTTTGGTTCCTCCAAAGACCGAAAGAATCGAAAACGCAGACACAGGGTTCAATATCCATCACAAGTAAGTTTTTTTTTTTGTTCTTTCTTTATGGGAATGTACTGATTTTACTTTATTTGGGTATTTTTAGTCGCATGAAGCTTATGATTTCAGGGTCTTTTTTTTTTCTCCTCAGAGAAATTTTAGTTACAATGATCAATCTACAGTTTCTTTAGAACAGAGCAGCTTGGGAACCCCTATCAAGGGAGTTAGGTGAGTAAAATTATTGGGTTTATTATGTTTAATTCCTTTTTTTCTGTTTGAAACGATGGATTAGATTTTGATACAATCTCTTTTTGGGGTTTTGATTTGGGGGTTTAGAGATGATAAGGCAGAGGAGCAGCTTGGTTCGGGTTCTCGAAAGAAAGTAACTTTTGATGCTAATATTAAGACATATGAACATGTTTTGGTTGATGAAAGTACTGATTTTGATTTGCATGGTGAAGAGGAAGAGGAAAAGAAATTGAAGGAGAAAGAAGAGGAGAATTTGGCTAAACCAAGGGAGTCTGAGAATTCCTCAGAGTCTAGCTCAAGTTCTTACCCTCCTAATCATAGGTATCAGAATTGTAGAGAAAGTGATGATGAAGAAGACGATGAATTGGACTACGAAGAAAGTGATATCGGCGATGAAGAGGATGATATTGAAGAATCGAAGCCCATCGATTTGATTCGAGTCGTTAGAGCGGGTAGGGACGGCGATGTTCATCCGGTGCTGAAGCCGGTCGAAAATCTAGATCAATGGAAAGCTGTAAAATCCAAAGGTTCAACACCATTGAAGCTGCAAAAGGAGAATCTCAGCTTGGAACAAGAAGAGCCCCGGCTTTCGACTAGCTTGGACCATAGTTCCAAGGATCGATCTTTCAGTTTCAGTGAAGAAGTTTCAGTTGATGCCAGCCTTTCCAATTGGTTGTCTTCTAGAGAAACTACACCGGCGAAAAAGAGTAGCACATTGGATGCGTGTACGCCGGAGAGGAGCGTCTCAATAGGTTCGATTCCGACGAAGATGAGCCCCGAAGATAGGCCGATTTTGGGTGCATTAACTATGGAAGATATCAACAAGTTCTCAGCATCATCTGCACCAAGAAGGTCTCCAAGTAGGAGCCCGGAGGAGATGCCGATAATCGGAACGGTGGGAAGCTATTGGAATCATGAGAGCACCACCATTAAGGACTCAGCTGCTTCTTTCAAAGGAATACCAAACAGTACCAGCAAGTACAGAGAGGTAACATTAAGCTTTTCCTGTCGCGTTCTGCATCAAGGGATGATAGGTTTTGATGGAGTTTCATTTGGGTGCATGCAGGATAAGAAAGTGAATTGGCATTCTACTCCATTTGAGAAAAGATTGGAGAGAGCTTTGAACAAGGCGTAACCCCAATGAAAAAACATATATGTATTGCCCGTGTTGTTATTTTTTTGTTTCCATATAATCTACATGTGTGTTTATTTTATTTTAATTATTTATGTGTGATCTATTAAATAGGGAAATTCGATGTCTTTATTGGTGGGAGAATTATAATGATTAACAATAACAATTTAATCAATATATTTGGATTTCCCATTTATAAGTAAAAAAATACTTATATTTTTGTATATCAATGATGATTACAACGACAATAATAACTACAATGTATCCTCAATCCCTTTCTTTCATTTTTTTTTCTTTCTATAAGTGTTGTTAATTTATATTTTACTTTAAAATTTATCTAAGGACTTTAAGAAATAATTTAGATGGTCAAAAATAAGTTTTAAATTATTTTATGAGCTTTTTTTCTAAAACTTAAAATGCTTTCAAAAGTTAAAGAATAACTTAATTTTATATAAAAAAAATCTGAACAAATATTATCTATTCTATATTATTAAAAAAATAAATTACATATTTAATCATTTAATTATTCTCGCAATTTTATTATTGGGTGAAAGAGTATAATTTAACTTATAGGTTTTAGAATTTTGCAAAAGTAATAATAGTTGAATAGGAAATTAAGCAATGCCATGTTTGACGACTAAGGAAAAAAACTAGACCTTTGTCTGTCCCTAGATGAAACCTTACTTGTTCTTGTTCTATCTCCCAAAGCTAATTAGGCTGCTAATGGTTGTTGTTCTCAACGTCTCACCCAAGCAAGGCTGGTTTCTTGTAGATAATTGTTGTGCCACGGAGCGCATCGCAGGTCCTGAGTCCGGCACCGGACGTTTGCACGCCAAACCTATTGCGAAAACCGATGCAACTTTGTGTGCTGTTCTGTTACTAGGAAGTGGAAGCCGTTGGTCCAGCAAATCCTTGAGATACAAATCCTTATTGTCTGATAACGGTGTTACTGATGACAACAACTCCCCTGGGTGCTTACCCATCATAATCTACAATGCCACTGTTGTGGAAGACGGCTATCGGATAGAAAAAAATCATAACTGATAATTTGAGAAAATAAAATTGAAGATAAAAGAGACACAAAATTTACGTGGAAAACCCCTAAAATATTTAGGGTAAAAACCACGGGCAACGGTAGAAGAATTTCACTATGAGAAAATAGGAATTACAACCTCTCTCGATCTACCAAAGAGAAAACAATGATAATTCTCTCTAGATAAAAAGGAGAAAACAACTCTCAAGAAACTCTCTAAAATCTCTCTAGTATTGGAAGAAAGCTAGAATGCTTTGAGATGCTTTTGAAGCTAAATGAGCTAGGGTATTTATAGTTGAAAACTAAGGACTAATTTGTAAATACCCTAAAGTTTAATGACTAAATTATGATTTAGCCATTGTCCAAAAAATCAACAAAACAGCTCATTTTTTTCGGTGCATTTAATATGTACCTTTCGGTGCTTAGTCAACAGCCACCACTCCGAAGCTGTAAACATCACATTTACTTGTGATCCGCATTGGGAGTGCAAGCTCTGGAAGACCGACAACATTAAACAACGTCAACAATCACATCCCGGCTTAAAAAAGGAAAAGATACCGTCATGCTAACCTGGTGCCATGGACTCATAAGAGCCAGCAACCGTGGTCCAGTTGGATTCAATAGAGGTCGCAATTGGGTCATTCGGATAGGTCGTTTTGGATCAGGTTATTTCGGGTTAGGATTACATTCGGTTTGGATTTGGTCCGGTTTGGTTCGGGTCATAACAGGTTCGGATTTAGTTTGGGTCAATGGAAATTCAATTCGGGTCGGGTCAAGATCGGATCGATTGATTTTCGGGTTGGGTCAAAATCAGATCGGTTGGTGGTCGGATGGGTTAATCTCAGATCGATTGATTTCGAGTCGGGTCGATATCAGATCGGTTGATTTGGGTTTGGGTCAAGCTTTAGATATTCGCGTCAATTCAGATTGGTTTTGGTTCAAATCGACCTTTAGATTTTCAAGTTAATTCGGGTTGTTTCTGTTTAGGTCAACCGTCTTCTCTTTTTGTCCTCTTAATCATCGGTGTTGCTCTTTATAATTTGTAATTCGGAAAATTTATGTGACCATATATTGTCACATCCCAAATTTGATGCTAAAAGTTTTAGTTTAAATTAATTAAATCAACTTAGAATATTTGGAAGTATGAATTAACTTTATAAATCTTAGGATTGATTGTAGTATTAACCCTCAACAATTTTTTACTTTTGTTATAACCAATCATCATTTATTATATTTAAAAAAAATACATAATATATGTATATATATATTTACTTATTTCAATTTATTTTTTATATTATTTTGGAATGATATAGAAATTATTGGGTATAGAGATAGTCTTTTAAAATAGTAAAGATTATATTGAATTATTAAATTATTACTAAATATGGTGATAAACTAATTGTACAATATAAAATGAGAATAAAAATATATTATTCTACTATTTATTTAATTACTAATGTGGTGATGTAATTGAGTTTTTTAACCGCAACTACTTGGCCTGAGGGCAATTCTGCTCCGCAAACACTTGCAAATCCCCCTTTACCAATCAAGTACTTTTTATTAAACCCCTCAGTGGCTCTTTCAATGTCACCAAGTGTAAATTTTCCTTCGCTTCCCCAAATGCTAGACTCAGAAAACTCGGTTTTTTTACTAACTTTAATCTCTTCGTCAAGCGTTCGGTTTTGTCGACGGCAATGCACAATCACTCCAGCAGCAATCAGTGCTGGAGTTAGTATGCCACAGATGGGAACAAGGATAGCTATAAGAAGAACCCTCCTGTTGTTGATAGGACTTAAACTGCAAGGTATCAATCCATCAACATCTCCACACAAGCCTGGATTTCCAACAAAAGCATTTCCAGAAGCTTTTTCGAATACACCGTCGCTCGGAATTGGTCCTGTTAACTCATTGTACGAGAAATCGAATTTTTGGAGACTAATCATGGAGGACAATGAAGTTGGGATTCTGCCAGAGATACCATTGTGTGAAACGTTTAAGTTCTCCAATGATACAAGCTTCCTCAAATCTTGAGGTATTGAGCCTGAGAGGGAATTGCTGCTGAGATCCAGCAAAAACTGCAAAGCAGATAAGCTGCCAAGCTCACTTGGAATTTCACCAGATAAGATGTTGTGACTCAAGTTCAAGCTCAATAGTTTCTCGCAGTTGTCAAGCTCTACTGGTATTTCGCCTATCAATCAGTTTCCCGAGAGATCAAGGAACTGTAACCTCACCTAGTTGCCAACAAACAGGGGGATGTTACCTGTGAGACGGTTCTGCCTCAAATAGAGGTTGAACAACAGGCTCAGATTTCCCAGTTCCAATGGAATCTCCCCTTCAAAAGAATTTTCAAACAGTTCAACAGTTTGCAGCTCAGATATGGTTCCTATTCTCTCAGGAATCGAACCATTTAACTCATTGGTTCCTAATTGAAGATATTCGAGTTTTGAAAGCATAGAAATATTGGAAGATAGTCCCTTCAAAGGCATTATCAGTGAGATTGGGAGACACAAGCTTGGTGAGATTTGTGAAAAGTGATTCTGGTTTTGGACCAATCAATCTATTCAACGAGAAATATAGGAAAATAAGATTACGGTAGTCGAATATAAACCGACGGAATTCTGATTCGAGTGCATTGTTAGCTAAACTGAGGTACGTCAACGATGGCATGGACAAGAAACCGGACCAGTCTGAAGAAACAAAGTAGTTGTGTCCGAGGTCGAGGTGTCTTACATTTTGGAGATTGCTAACTTCAGGAGGAACCGCTCCACTGAGATTGTTGTTGGATAAACTCAGATATTGAAGTTCCCTTAAACCACCCATCTCCACCGGTAGCTCGCCTTGGAAAGAATTGCTGCTCAAGTCCAACACAAGCAGCTTGGACAGAGTACCGATAGAAGCCGGTATCGGGCCATCCATGGTGTTGTTTTTGAGGTCGAAGCGCGTGAGACTGGTGAATGGGGTGAAGTTGAACTGAGAAATGGAACCGGACATGTCTGAATTGAAAAGGTTGATTTGGGAGACGGTTGCAGTGGCATCATCGCATGTAATGGAAGTCCAGTCGCAGAGGTTGTTGAGATTGGACAGCGACCATGAGTTGAGCGAAGGTGATGAAGAAAGCAATGTGTTCTTCCATCGGATGAGTGCCTCCGCTTGTGTTCCTGCTGAACAGGTGATCTTCAATGGCAGTAAAGAGAGCAGAATAACGTGAATGAAAACGAGACAGGGGTTTGGAAAATCTGACATGTTAAAGATTTTACAGATTTAAGGTGGGCTTTTTTAATAACTTAATAAAAAGAAAGGTTTTTTTAATACTAAATTTAGTTTTTGTGTCGGGCACGTGATTTAAATATGAGGCCATAAGTGCAGAACACCAAGTAAGATCCTTTAGTTTGACCTGTGAAGATGGTTTGTGTAGACACCTGTTTTTGTTCGGGTCTTTTTTTATTATTATTATTATTATTATCGTTATTTATTATTATTAATTAATTACATATATTTTTGCAGGCCAAATTAAGGCCTGATTACAAAGTGACCCAGCTGACCCATTACAACAACCCGAAGCCCAATTGGCCCAGAGACCAGAAGCCCACTGCTAACCCAGACCCAACCTAGCAGATTAGGGTTTCAAACCCTAAAACATATTAGGGTTTCAAACCCTAATCCCCTACTCAGCCGCCGCTTCTGTTTGGACTTCCAGCCGCCGTGTGACTCCTCAGCTTCCCAGACGCCATCCACTCAAGCCGAGCCTCCCCTTCTCTTCCTCTGACGCCGCCACCATCACTGTTCCGGTCTGACCCCAACTGTTTCACTATTGTCATCTACAGCAAAACCAATCAAGAAAATATATCATATACAGTTCAAATCTCACAAAATCTAAACTCCAAATTAAATACCAATAAATCCCTAAATATTCGGGATTTCTATCCCACCAAATCAGAAAAAGCCAGGCTCTACCTAGATATCATCATCATCTCACCAGAAATCAGGAGGCAAGCAAACATAAAAGACCAAAAAAAGAGAAAATGGGGGACGGTCGGTGAAAAAACAGAGAGAGAAAAAAGAGATACGAAACAAAAAAAAAAAAAAAGAAAAGAAAAGTTTTACCTTCTCGAACCACCACCGTGAATCTCGTTGTGACCTTCTCCGATCCCAGCTAGCCCCATATCTGAAGGTAAAGCCTTTTCCTCTTCTAGGTTAGTTAGGGTTGGAGTGCAGTGGGTTTTGGGGTTATGATTCACTTAGGTTTTTTTTAGGTGAGAGAGATGAGGTTACTCCCCATGGCCATCGATCTACGGTGGCCAGGGAGTTTAGGGTTTAAATCCTCGGTTGAGGATGAGAGAAGGAAGACGGAAGGGTTTAGGTTTCTCTAGGGTTTTCGCCGCCGATTTACGGTGTTTGCGACCTCTGTTTTTTCTCCACGCGGAGAGAGGCGGAGGATAAGGGAGAGAGGTGGAGAGCCTTTTTGGTTCTCTGTTTTCTGGAGAGAAGAGGAGATGTGAGAAATGAGAGATTGGCCGGGGAAGGGCTTGGGTTTAGCCTTATAGACCGAGTCCGAAACGGCGCCGTTTAGGTCGAGGACTCGGTTGTAATTTCGTCATGGGTAAACTGCGTAGAAGGGGCTCCCAGGTTTTGAACGTTTATGATATAGCCATTTCTTGTATTTTATTTATTTTGTACTTTATACCTCAAGTTTGTAATGTTTATGTATTGGCCACCTTGCAATAATATTCTGTAAGTTTCAACATTTGTACTATGTGTTTATAATGTTCACATTTTGCTCACTGTTTTTCTGTTTGGCTTAAATACCGAATTTGCATTGTATGTTTCATTTGTTTTATTTTAGTCATTTGTCTATAACATAGGAAAGTATTAATTTACGTATTTAAAATCTAAGTTCTTTATACGATTTATAGTCATTGTGTAAATCTTGTATGGGTTATTTACTTGCTTGGTTATGGTCATTTTGTTTAGGTTTATTTAGATACTTTTGCTAAATATATGTATAATTTATTTTTACTTATGTTATTGTTTTTACTTATTTATTTTATTTATGTTAATATTTGTGTTTAGTATGAATTAATATTAGGAAATATTTATATAGATATATATTGGTTAATAATCATTGGTTAATAATCATTATTATATTATTGTGTGATATGGTTAAGCTTGCTTATGTTATAGACGTTCATTTTACTTAATAGTATAATAAATTTTATTTCATTTTTATTTATTATTTTTATAACGTTCAATATGTTAATGTATTTTCTAATAATTAACTATATAGGTTTTAGATGAACAGAGTATGATTTACTTTATACTCATCTCGATATAATTTGGTGTTAATTCAAAGATAGAATATACTTTATAGATGAAAAATAGACGAGATAGCTTTCCCGATGGAGGATTGCAAATCTCGGGATTTCTCACCAAGTTAAGTATTTCTATTATTTCAAGTAATATTCAATAAATAAATTATAATTGATTTATCATTCCTTTTTTATAATTCTTATTGTATTAATGGTTGTTATATTAATATTAACGATACATGTTTTAGATAAATTAAGCATATTTTATTTTCTACTCATGTCAATATTATTTAGTGGTAATTCAAAGATGGAATATACTTTATAGATAAGAAATAGATGAGATAGCTTTCCCGTTGGAGGATTGCAAATCTTGAGATTTCTTACCAATTGAAGTATTTCTATTATTTTAACAAAAATTCAATAAATAGATCATATTTTTACTTCTGCTTCAAATTTTAAGTTCCACCATTTACGACTATATATAAGTGACTAAGTACCGATTTTGGGCGTTGTGAGAGGGGTGTTTACCCTTCCCTATACGTAACCGACTCCCGAATCTGTTTTAAATGAATCTTTGGTAACATAGACCGAATATTTGTCTTATAAAACTATTTATCTTAAAATTGTTTTTAAAAGACGTTTTTAGGTATTTGACCTACCTAACCCAAAGGTCGATGGCGACTCTTTTCAACTTTATTCAAATCAATACAAATTTCCCAATTTTTCCAAATTAAAGTCATAATTGTTTTAAAATAAATAATATTTAATTGTTTAAAAAATGGTTATGACAGCTTGGCGACTCTGCTAGGGACGGCTAGAGAGTCAGGCTGTCGGTCGCTTATATATGGTCGTTATGGTGGAAATTATAAGTTCGAATCTTTAGTAAAACTATGATCTATTTATTGAATTTTTATGTATTATTTTATCTCTTTATTTTTATATACTAACATTTTAATTGTTTTCATTTTTTTTCAGATATTTCTTAGTTCTCGTTGGGTGTTATTTTTTATTTTTATTTTCCCTGTTTTTGAGTCAAAGGTTTGTTTGTTTCTCCTCACACACATCACTTTCATTAGCATAACATGAGCTCTAGACATGAGTTTCGATCCAAATTAGTTAGGGTGATTGCTTTACTCTCGTAAGAATTTATTCTTCGTATGAGTTTTAGCAAATAACCCATGGGATACATACCTTATACCTTCGTAGGAATTTATTCCTCGTATGGGTATAAGGCAGTGAATCCCCTCGAATTGAACTCGGTCCGTTTGAAACCTGTAATGGGTGAGGATTGAGGGTTTGGTAGCCCAAGGGGGCACTGACATCAAGGACAATTCGAGTTCCTTTTTTCCTGTTAGAGCTGAAACCATGCATATAGCGAACCATAGAACGGTCACACTAGGTAGAGTCATACTGAACCTCTGTCCGTCAATAGGTACCCAAAATAGGCGTACACAATGGAGAAACCCTCTAACCTTTTTATTTTATTTTATTTATTTATTTTTGAGTGTGTAGAATAGATTTATTCTTTTAAAGCATGTGAAATAGAATTTAGGTGCAGTTAGAATTTAATTAATTTAGGAGGGTAGAGAGCATGTTTGGGGTAGGACCCTTTTTGAGGAATATTATTCGGGTAGATAATACATAAATAGAATAGATTTATTTCCCGTTTTACTTATCTTTTTATGTTGAATTTATGCAATGTTTTTGACTAACTGTTTCGTTTGTTTTGTTTATTTTTTTCATACTGCATAGACATATCATTAGAAAAGGCGATTGATCTGTGAGTATCGATAAAGTGGAAAGACTTTCACGATGGAAAGGAGTTTCCTAAACAAAGAAGTGAATCCAGCAGATGTAAGGAACTGGTCCGAAGCCAAGCAGAAAGAGCAGGGAGATAGTCTATCAGGGAACTACGTGTCGGATCTGTCTGATTATGCACCAGCTTCTTTAAAACAGAATGAGCTTCAGGGATTGAAAACCATTTGGGAAAGTTGGAATCTTATTGAGAGGCAAGCTTTTCAACAGACTTATGGGGATATATTTCATCTGATATACGTGAAGGTAGACCCGGTTCTCATACGAAGCATAATACAGTTTTGGAATCCGGCCTATAGTTGTTTCACATTCAACCGAGAGGACATGACTCCAACCCTCGAGGAATACCAATTTCTGTTGAATTTGACAAGCGTTAAAGTGGACAAAGTTTACTCCCGGTCGATAAAAGGGCCTTCTTTTAAGTCAAAGCTTGCAAAGATCTCGGGCACAAGCGACAAATGGGTAAATGATCGCTTGCAACGCAAGGGAGAAAGTGAGGGAGTGCCGTGGTCTCACTTACAAAAGATAGCTGAAGCACACGTAGATGAAAACGTGCGTAGAGATGTATTTGCTTTGGGTATATATGGTTTGGTAATCTTTCCAAAATGTTTGGGGTTGATCGAGCTAGCAGTAGTCGATTTGGTTGAGAAGTTAGGAAGAGAGGTGAATCCAGTCCATGCGATTCTTGCTGAAACTTTCCGATCTTTGAATATATGTAGAAGGTTAGGGGGAGGTCGTTTTATGGGTTGTGCTCAATTGCTTACTGTGTGGATCAGAAGCCATTTCTGGAAGGAAAAAGTCAACTATAATCGTTTTTTGAAAGATTATTCTTCTATTGCTGAGTACCTTACGAAGGAGTGGCCTGAAGTATCTCAGAAAGATCAATGGATTGATTTCTTCCGGAATCTACAAAATCAAAACATAGCATGGCGAACACCGTGGCTGATGCATACACAAATCTTGTTCAAGTGTGGAGATTTGGACTGGATCATATTACTGGGACTGTGGGGAGGAGTGGGATACGCTCCTTTGTTGATATTGAGACAGTACGGTGCCCGAAAGTTTGTTCCCGTGACTCATGGGTTGACTGGTGCTGAATTTGATTATAAAGAAGGCAATTATAGAAAGAAAATCAAAGATGTGGCTGATTCCTGGAGGATGACTTTTAGGACTAAAGTAATTGGAGCGGATGTTATCTTGACGCCTGATTATGAAGCCTGGAGAATCAGGAGGGTAAATGATAAGATACCTTTAACATCTGGAGAGGGATCAAGGTCGATAGAAGAACAAATCAGAAATATCCCTTCGAATTTGGAAATCCAAAGAATTGAGTTTGAAATGGAAAAGGCTAAAGATTCCAAGAAATAAAGAGATGGAGAGAGAAAACTTCATGTTGACTATCGAGGCTGAATTTCATGCCAGACAGTTTATAATGATGAGAGAACGGAAAGAGGAGGTGGAAGCCGATGTAGAAGACTTAAAAAAAAGATTATCAAAGGGTGCAGCAAGTGAGAAAGAAACTTGGATCCAGAGAATTAGCGGCTGCAAGACGGCGAATCAAAAGTCTGGAAATTGAGAACAAGTGTCAGATCAAGAAGATAGAAGCTGGAAAAGCAAAAGTATACGAGCTAGAGGCCGATAAAAAGGAATTGATCAAGCAGTATAAAGCTGAGGCTCGTAGAGCTCAAAAACTCCATGAAGAAAAAGAAGTCAGCCTGAAAGAATTAGAAGAAGAAAAGAATCAAGTCCAGGGGTTAAAAACTGAGATGAACAGTATAATTGAGGACTTTGAGGACAAAGATCGAAGAATTTTAGAGCTCGAAGAAAAAAGAAAGCAAAAGAAAGAAGAGATATGGTCTGAGAGACAGGGATGGAATCGAATCCTAGATAGAAAGCAGGCAGAGATTGGATCGTGGATGCAGAGATTCTCTACAAAAAGTCAGCAAGTAGATGAGCTCACGGGAGAAATGGGAGAATTACAGATGAGATTCGAACATGAGATGAACCAATCTCGAGCTATGAATGATGAGCTCAAAAGTCATGTATCGAACCTTGAGCAATCCCTTCTGCAAGTGCAAGTTCCTCCCGTTTCAGTGGACCTAAGAGTTGCTCTCGAAGAAAACAAATACTTCCAGAAGGAAATCAGAGAATTGAAAGGTGAACTCCAGAAATGTCGAATTCATATTACCAGTCTAGAAAAAGAAATCAAACGCATCAATAAGGGATGGGAAAATACATATGAGCATTATCGATCCTTGGTAGAAGAACGCGAGCGCATGATGGGGGAAGCTATTGCTCAAATGGGTGAAGTGGCTCGGTACATGAACGAATTAGCCAGTAGAGCGGAGATCATCCAACTGCGCACAAATCCGGTTTCTGAGTATACGAGGGAGATCATCGCCATTATGAATGAAATTGTAGAGCTGAGTCTGAGGGCTAGGCCTTATATGTAATAGAACTCCTTTGTAATGAATGAAACTTTTTATCCAATGAAAGTATTTCCGAATGGTTACTGCTTGGGTCAACGCCTTTTATTTGCATTTCATACTGGCATCATTCATTATGCATAAGTATATTCATCATTTATAATGCATCACCAATAAAATGTATCATTTATAGCACATTACCAATAATATGCATTCGAATTTAAAAGAACAATAAAATTAATTTCCGAAGGGTTATGTGACAGACGATTCTGGCAAGTAAGAACTCCAATCCTTATCACACGCGAAGTAGAGCCATGGAGGCCAAGCTTGATCAATTAAAGAAAGAAATGCAAGAAGATTTACTAAGAATACAACAAGAATGGCAGGCAAAGATGGATCAATCACAAAAGTCAATTATAGATCAAATCCTGCAAAGCCAGGCTAATATGATGAATGAGATGATAACCAAGATGTCTGGGATACGTACTGAAACAGTTAAAGAACCAAGCACTGCCCCTGTTGAAGTTTCTAGGCAGGAGTCTACCCCGAGACTAGTTATCTCACCTGAAAAGCTAGTTGAGCATCCTGCAGGGTCTTCCGCGGTAAAGGTTCAAATGGCCATGACTAACCCTCAAAACAGTCCTTATGAGTATATTGATGTAGATCCTGAGGAAATGGAGAAACCTAAAACGAAAGTACCAGAGCATTTAAAGGACTGGTGCAAAGGGTTTTTTAAAGAAATGGGAAAGCAGAGTTCTCAAGACGGAATGAATGCAGAGGAATTGAGTCTTGTGCCAGACCTAGTATTACCACCAATTCAAAATGCCAGAATTTGAAAAGTATGATGGGAAAACTTGTCATGTTGCTCACTTGACCATGTTTTGTCGAAGAATGACAGGATTTGTGAAGGATGATGGGCTATTAATTCACTGTTTCCAGGCCAGCTTGACGGGGTCAGCTGTCAGATGGTATAACCAATTAACCCGAGCTAAAATAGGGTCTTGGAAGGATTTGGCCAATGCGTTTAAAGAACAATATCAACACGTTACCGATATGATGCCTGATCGTGTTACTCTCCAAAATATAGAGATGAAGCATAATGAGACCTTCCGACAATACGCTCAGCGCTGGAGGGATATTGCTGCTCAAGTGCACCCACCGCTTATTGAGAGGGAGTTTATAACCATGTTTATAGATACGTTAAAATCTCCTTATATTGATCATATGTTAGGAGTGGCAACTAAGAGCTTCTCTGATATCGTGATGTGTGGAGAGATGATCGAGAGAGCATTAAAGAAGGGGCAGATTGTCGGTAGCCAAACTCCTGCAAAGAAACCCTATGTGAAAAGGAAAGAAGGAGAGGTGAATAATGTAAATTTCTCTGTGAGTAAGCCGAAGATGGGAAATTCTTCTTCATCCCAAGGAGAGACTAAGCGCGAGCATAACAATGAAAGGATGACGTTCACTCCCATACCAATGACTTACAGTGAGCTCTTCCATGGATTAGTCCAAGCTCACGTAGTATCACCAAAATTCATTGATCCAATTAAACCACCTTATCCAAAATGGTTCAACGAAAATGAGACATGCGAATATCATGCAAATCTCAGAGGGCATAACATTGAAAAGTGTCTCTCTTTCAAAAGAGTGGTTGAAGATCTGATCAAGAGAAAGGTGGTGTCCTTTAATGATTCTGAAGCACCCTGTGTTGCTGCAAACCCGCTTCCAAATCATCAGAATCAGGGAGTGAACGCTATTGAGAAAAATCAGAGAATTAAGAGGAGAATTGAAGAAATAAGAACACCACTGAAATGGGTATATGCTCAAATAAAGGAGAGAGGGTTGTTGAGCCCTAGAAATGAATGCTCAACGGAAAAGACAGAAAACTTTTGTGAATACCATGGTGAAAATGGTCATCAAATTCAGGACTGTCAAGAATTCAGGCAAATAGTCCAAGAATTAATGAACAAGCAGGAGTTGCAGTTCTATGAAGAAAGAATGAGTGAGAATGAAAGATATATCTGCGCTTCTGAAGAAAATTCAAGGGAAGCTGAAAAGAATTTAAAAAAGCCTGTCCTGGTCATATCGAAACCAAATTACGAGGCCAGCAGTGGAAGTATAACATCTAGGGTGGTGATCAAACCCCTGCGCCTTTTACCTACAAGAGTAACAAGAGTGTTCCCTAGGACTATACATGCCAAATTAATACTCCTGAGAGTAAGGAGGAAGAGGTTGCTGAAGTTGGATTTTTCACCAGGAGTGGAAGATGCTATGCTCCTGGAAAGGCTGATAAAGCAAGAGATGTGGTTATTAAAGATCCTGATGATAAATTGAATGAGCCTGTTAAGATTGAGGAGGCTCAGGAATTTTTAAAGTTTCTGAAACACAGCGAGTATAATATTGTGGAACAGCTTCATAAGACCCCAGCGCGGATTTCAATGTTATCTCTACTGTTGCATTCGGAAGTACATCGAAATACTCTGATCAAAGTGCTGAATGAAACTTTTGTAGGGAAGGATATACCAGTGGAACGTGTGGACAGGATGGTAAATCATATTAATGCAGATAATTTTATTTATTTTTATGATGACGAAATACCTGAAGAAGGAAAAGGCAGGGGCAAGGCTTTACACATTACGGCTCATTGCAAAGGAGTCATCGTCTTAGGGGTGTTAATTGACAACGGATCGGCCTTGAATGTTATGCCATTCGCCACTCTAAATAGACTTCCTGCGGATGTATCACAAATGAGGGTTTGTGGCAATGCTGTAAGGGCATTTGATGGGACAGAACGCAAGATAATGGGGAAGATGATTATCCCTCTCAGAATTGGCCCTACAACATTTGAAGTAGATTTTGTTGTCATGGATATTCATCCGAGTTATAGTTGCTTGCTAGGGAGACCCTGGATTCACATGGCTGGGGCAGTTCCTTCCTCCCTTCACCAAAAGCTCCGATTCATTGTTGATGGGACTTTGGTGACCATCAAAGCGGAAGAAGACATCATTGCCTCTATCACTACAGATGCACCATATGTAGGGGTAGATGAAAATGCACTAGAGTCCTCCTTCCAGTCCTTGGAATTTGTTAATGCTACTTTTATCTCTGAAGGCAAAAGAATTCCCATTCCTCATCTTTCAAAAAATACAAAGATGCAATTAAAAGAGACATTAGCTAGAGGAGCAAAGGTAGGGAAAGGCTTGGGAAAGAAACTGCAAGGCATCACTGAAGGGCCGGCTGCAGTTCCTAAAAGAAATTATTTTGGTCTCGGATACAAACCAACGTACCATGATAAAGTCAAGGATGCACAAAAGCTTAAGGAAAGGAGGAAGGCAAGAGTAAAGGGAGAAGATCTAGTTTGGGGACCCATGGTCATTCCGCCTCTCTCCAAATCTTTTGTGTCTGGAGGATTAGTGATTAACACGCTGAAACAGTCATGGGATATTGAAGATACAGAATTTGTTGAAGATTTATTGGGAAGCCTGAGCATCAACGTTATCACAGATGATTCTACTGGAGAGTGCTCATTAGCATCAATCCGTCCGTGTCCTTCTGGCTATGTTTTGAACAATTACACTGTTGAAGAACTCCCTGTGTTCTATAAGCACTTTTCAAAGTAATGCATAATAACAAATCTGTCTCCTTTTGACCCAAATATAATAGGGCTTTTGTAAAAGGACAAATTGTTATTTGTCATTGCTTTAATGAAACAGTGTTCTTCTTTCATTCTAATCTTAGCAAGTATTTTATTCATCTCTTGAGTATTCTTTATTCTTTATTGATAATTATTCTCTTGATAAATATTAGATAAAATTTTTGTCCACAGCCAAATATACTCCTTTTGGATTCGCAGGTCTTCAGATATCAACTGTTCGAGTAATGATACTTTTGAACCACAAATTGATTTTGAAAATGACATGTGTCTCGAAGAATCTGAGGGTTATAAAGATGAAGAGGAATGTGAGTTAAACTTTGAGCTTGTTAGAATGATGGAGCAAGAAGATAAACAAATATTACCCCACAAAGAGACAACTGAAACAATAAATTTGGGAACAGAAGATGATATAAAGGAAGTTAAAATTGGCACTTCACTCTCACCAAAAATAAGAGATGGTCTTATAAGCCTTCTTCGGGAATATAGGGATGTGTTTGCTTGGTCTTATCAAGATATGCCGGGGTTGGAGACTGACATCGTGATGCACAAGCTACCAATAAAGCCGGAATGCAAGCCTGTTCAACAAAAACTTCGTAGAATGAGACCAGATATGATATTAAAAATCAAGGAAGAAGTGAAGAAACAATTCGATGCTGGATTTTTACAAGTGGCCAAGTACCCTGAATGGGTAGCAAACATAGTGCCAGTTCCAAAGAAAGATGGCAAAGTTCGGATGTGTGTTGATTACCGGGATCTCAATCGAGCGAGCCCCAAAGATAATTTTCCACTCCCACATATCGATACTTTGGTTGACAATACGGCTGGTCATGCTCTTTTCTCTTTCATGGATGGTTTCTCAGGTTACAATCAAATTAAGATGGACCCAGAAGACATGGAAAAGACAACTTTTTGTGACAATGTGGGGTACATTTGTTACAAGGTGATGCCCTTCGGACTTAAGAACGCCGGGGCAACATATCAAAGATCAATGGTTACGTTGTTCCACGATATGATGCACAAGGAGATAGAAGTGTACGTGGATGATATGATTGCTAAATCACAAACCGAAGAAGAACATGTAAAAGTCTTGAGGAAGCTGTTTTTAAGATTAAGAAAATACCAGCTCAAGCTTAACCCAACCAAGTGCACATTCGGAGCTACTTCAGGGAAGTTATTGGGATTTGTAGTCAGTGAGAATGGGATAGAAATAGATCCTGGTAAAGTCAAAGCAATTTTGGAATTACCTCCCCCTAGAACGCAAAAGGAAGTACGAGGTTTTCTGGGGAGGTTAAATTATATTGCCAGATTCATCTCTCAGTTGACTGAGAAATGTGATCCAATATTCCGATTATTGAGAAAGCGAAACCCAGGAGAATGGGATGATAGTTGCCAAGAATGCTTCGATAGAATCAAGGGTTACTTAATTAATGCTCCTGTCTTGATGCCACCAATCCCAAACAAACCATTGATTTTATATTTGACTGTTTTTGAGAAGTCAATGGGATGTGTGTTGGCCCAACATGACGAAACTGGAAGAAGAGAACGAGCTATTTACTATCTCAGTAAGAAATTCACTGACTGTGAGACTCGATACTCCTCTATCGAAAAGCTGTGTTGTGCTTTAGTATGGACTACTAAGAGGCTGAGACAGTATTTGTTGTATCATACTACCTGGTTGATATCAAGACTGGATCCGTTAAAGTACCTGATGGAATCAACGACTCTAACTGGAAGGATGGCGAGATGGCAAATGTTGTTGTCCGAATTTGATATAGTCTACATGAACCAGAAATCAGTTAAAGGGAGTGCTATTGCAGATTTCCTGGCGAGCAGAGCATTAGAAGACTATAAGCCAGTAAAGTTTGATTTTCCGAATGAGGACTTAATGAGTATATTTGTTACTGAAGAAGATACTCCGAAAAATGAAGTATGGAAAATGAACTTCGATGGCGCTTCTAATGCTGTGGGACATGGAATTGGGGCAATACTAGTTTCACCTGAGGGAGATCATTATCCTTTTACTAGTAGGCTCGCCTTTGAATGCACTAACAATATGGCAGAGTATGAAGCATGTATCTTGGGTATTCAAGCTGCAATTGAGCGCAAAGTTAAAAGCCTAGAAGTATTCGGCGATTCTGCTCTGGTTATTTATCAGCTTCGCGGGGAATGGATGACTCGAGACTCCAAGTTGATAGAATACAAGAACTTAGTGATGGAGTTGATCAAAGAGTTTGAAGAAATTTCTTTTGCTTATCTTCCTCGTGAAGAAAATCAAATGGCAGATGCCTTGGCTACGTTGGCAGCTATGTTTAAGGCCGATGATCAATCTCGAATGATGCCTATTCGGATGAGTATAAGAGAAATGCCAGCTCATTGTTGCAACATAGAGGAAGAAGAGGATGATAGTCTCCCATGGTATTATGATATTCTCCAATATGTGAAGTATCGGGCTTACCCGGCGGAGGCAGCTGAGAATGATAAACGGACCTTAAGAAGATTAGCAATGGGGTATGTCCTTGATGGAGATATATTGTATAAAAAGGGCAAGGATCAGGTGCTTTTGAGATGTGTGGATAGAATCGAGGCCAAGAAAATACTTGAGGAAGTCCATGAAGGAGTTTGTGGAACACATGCTAATGGATTCACAATGGTTAGAAAAATCATGAGGTTTGGGTACTATTGGTCCACTATGGAAGGAGATTGTATCAGATTTGCTCGAAGATGTCATAAATGCCAGATTCATGATAACCAAATACATGTTCCTCCTTCACCACTCCATGTAATGAACGCACCTTGGCCATTTTCAATGTGGGGCATCGATGTCATTGGGGAAATTTCACCGAAGGCCTCAAATGGACATCGTTTTATCCTAGTGGCTATAGACTACTTCACCAAATGGGTTGAAGCTGCCTCTTATGCTAATGTCACAAAAGGAGCAGTGTGCAGATTTCTAAAAAGAGAAATCATTTGTAGATATGGAACACCTGAAAGGATCATCACAGATAATGCATTGAATTTGAACAACGATTTAATGAAGGAAGCTTGCACAAAGTTAAAGATCAAACATCACAATTTGGCTCCTTATCGCCCAAAAATGAATGGGGCAGTAGAGGCAGCGAATAAAAACATCAAGAAGATCATCACAAAAGCAACTGAAACATATAGGGACTGGCATGAAAAATTACCTTTTGCATTGCTTGCTTATCGCACGTCCGTTCGTACATCTACTGGGGCAACACCATTCTCTTTGGTATATGGGATGGAAGCAGTTTTACCTGTTGAGGTGGAAATACCTTCTTTGAGAGTATTGATGGAGTTGAAACTGGACGAGGCTGATTGGGTACAAAGTAGGTTTGATCAATTAAATTTGATTGAGGAGAAAAGGCTGAGAGCTATCTGCCATGGCCAAATGTACCAGAAAAGGATGATACGAGCATATGACAAGAAAGTCAGACCTCGAGAATTTTGTGAAGGCGATTTGGTACTAAAAAAGATCTTACCTATGCAAAAAGACTTTCGAGGGAAGTGGATGCCGAACTGGGAAGGTCCCTATGTTGTAAAAAAGGCATTCTCAGGAGGAGCTTTGGTGTTAACAGAAATGGATGGGGAAGATTTGCCTAATCCCGTGAATTCAGATTCGGTCAAACGATATTACACTTAAAAAAAATGAAAAAGAAGAAAATAAATAAAGGAGGGTTCAAGATGAAAACCCAAAATGGGCATCTTGAAACCAAAGGAGGATTCGAGTTGAAAATCCGTAATGGACGGCTCGAATAATCAGAAATTGAAATGGTGGATTCCCTCGGAAGCCTAACAGTTTAGGGAAAGACTCTCATGCTCACACATCTTTTGTACGATCTGAATCTTCGAACACATGTCAACTTTCGAGAAATATTTGGGGTGAAGAAATAGAAGGACTCAGCATTTGATATTCACTATATTTGTCCATTGTTTTTCCTTTGTATATACTTGTTTTCTTGTCCCAAAAGATTGTACTTTCTCATTACCTATCTTCAGTGAAATTTTTGAATTTGATTCAATATCCTCGCATATATTCACCAAATTACTAATCAATAACATCGGTTATTATGCCTTACTCGGAAAAGTGTCAGAGTATGGGGATTTTGAAACAGGTGTTCGCCAGAGAACACATACAAAGGCACGCTCCCATCAATCATTAAACGAATCATTGAGAAAAAAAGAGGGTTTAAATTAAAGAAATCAGTTTTAACATAATCATACTTTTCCCAAGCAAAGAAGTCCCAATTTAAAGGCATGCGACAAGGAAAGACCATTCTGAATGAATTTTCTCTGAAAAATCAATCAATGACCAAAGAATCAAAGAGGCAAGATAAACTCTCTCGGGGTAGATCAGAAGGACCAAGTCAAAGAATATTTAGTGAGAGGTCAAGGAAGTAACCAGGCATGGACAAACGCATAAATATCGCATATTCCGGTCAAAGAGTATGAGAGATTCCCAATGCCAGGATCGAACTGAGCATAACCCTTTAAACATGCATTTAGATCATCCTTAGGGCATATTGCTAACATGAAATCATGGCATATGACCATTTTTACAGGATCTTCAAGACTTATTTCATTATTGAAGCAATGAATCAGTCAACATCAACTGACCAGATCTCCTCATCACATAGGAGAGTGTCAACATTAGGATAACCAGCCGTCATCATCACGTAGGAACCGAGTTATCACCCTTCCTAAAGATGGCCAGAGTTCTTCATCATGTATGAACCATGTCATCTACCCTTAGACGACCAGACTTCCTCATCACGTAGGAGCCGTGTCAACCTTAGATAATCAGCCGTCCTCATCACGTAGGAACCGAGTTATCACCCTTCTTAAAGATGACCAGAACTCTTCATCGCGTATGAGCCGTGTCATCCCTTGACCAGATTTCTTCATCACGTAGGAATCGTGTTTCCCTTAGACGACCCGAACTCTTCATCACGTATGAGCAGTGTCGTCCCCAACAACCAACATTATTCAATTTCTAAGTTTGAAAGGGAGAGAACCAGATAAAAAACTTGATGTCTTTTCATCTTTGCCCTATTCTTGTTAACACAAGAATGTGCAAAGAGGGGCAGCTGTAGACACCCGTTTTTGTCCGGGTCTTTTTTTTATTATTATTATTATTATCGTTATTTATTATTATTAATTAATTACATATATTTTTGCAGGCCAAATTAAGGCCTGATTACAAAGTGACCCAGCTGACCCATTACAACAACCCGAAGCCCAATTGGCCCAGAGACCAGAAGCCCACTGCTAACCCAGACCCAACCTAGCAGATTAGGGTTTCAAACCCTAAAACATATTAGGGTTTCAAACCCTAATCCCCTACTCAGCCGCCGCTTCTGTTTGGACTTCCAGCCGTCGTGTGACTCCTCAGCTTCCCAGACGCCATCCACTCAAGCCGAGCCTCCCCTTCTCTTCCTCTGACGCCGCCACCATCACTGTTCCGGTCTGACCCCAACTGTTTCACTATTGTCATCTACAGCAAAACCAATCAAGAAAAAATATATCATATACAGTTCAAATCTCACAAAATCTAAACTCCAAATTAAAATACCAATAAATCCCTAAATATTCGGGATTTCTATCCCACCAAATCAGAAAAAGCCAGGCTCTACCTAGATATCATCATCATCTCACCAGAAATCAGGAGGCAAGCAAACATAAAAGACCAAAAAAAGAGAAAATGGGGGACGGTCGGTGAAAAAAACAGAGAAGAGAAAAAAGAGATACGAAACAAAAAAAAAAAGAAGAAAGAAAAGTTTTACCTTCTCGAACCACCACCGTGAATCTCGTTGTGACCTTCTCCGATCCCAGCTAGCCCCATATCTGAAGGTAAAGCCTTTTCCTCTTCTAGGTTAGTTAGGGTTGGAGTGCAGTGGGTTTTGGGGTTATGATTCACTTAGGTTTTTTTTAGGTGAGAGAGAGATGAGGTTACTCCCCATGGCCATCGATCTACGGTGGCCGGGGAGTTTAGGGTTTAAATCCTCGGTTGAGGATGAGAGAAGGAAGACGGAAGGGTTTAGGTTTCTCTAGGGTTTTCGCCGCCGATTTACGGTGTTTGCGACCTCTGTTTTTTCTCCACGGCGGAGAGAGGCGGAGGATAAGGGAGAGAGGTGGAGAGCCTTTTTGGTTCTCTGTTTTCTGGAGAGAAGAGGAGATGTGAGAAATGAGAGATTGGCCGGGGAAGGGCTTGGGTTTAGCCTTATAGACCGAGTCCGAAACGGCGCCGTTTAGGTCGAGGACTCGGTTGTAATTTCGTCATGGGTAAACTGCGTAGAAGGGGCTCCCAGGTTTTGAACGTTTATGATATAGCCATTTCTTGTATTTTATTTATTTTGTACTTTATACCTCAAGTTTGTAATGTTTATGTATTGGCCACCTTGCAATAATATTCTGTAAGTTTCAACATTTGTACTATGTGTTTATAATGTTCACATTTTGCTCACTGTTTTTCTGTTTGGCTTAAATACCGAATTTGCATTGTATGTTTCATTTGTTTTATTTTAGTCATTTGTCTATAACATAGGAAAGTATTAATTTACGTATTTAAAATCTAAGTTCTTTATACGATTTATAGTCATTGTGTAAATCTTGTATGGGTTATTTACTTGCTTGGTTATGGTCATTTTGTTTAGGTTTATTTAGATACTTTTGCTAAATATATGTATAATTTATTTTTACTTATGTTATTGTTTTTACTTATTTATTTTATTTATGTTAATATTTGTGTTTAGTATGAATTAATATTAGGAAATATTTATATAGATATATGTATATTGGTTAATAATCATTATTATTTATATTATTGTGTGATATGGTTAAGCTTGCTTATGTTATAGACGTTCATTTTACTTAATAGGTATAATAAAATTTTATTTCATTTTTATTTATTATTTTTATAACGTTCAATATGTTAATGTATTTTCTAATAATTAACTATATAGGTTTTAGATGAACAGAGTATGATTTACTTTATACTCATCTCGATATAATTTGGTGTTAATTCAAAGATAGAATATACTTTATAGATGAAAAATAGACGAGATAGCTTTCCCGATGGAGGATTGCAAATCTCGGGATTTCTCACCAAGTTAAGTATTTCTATTATTTCAAGTAATATTCAATAAATAAATTATAATTGATTTATCATTCCTTTTTTTATAATTCTTATTGTATTAATGGTTGTTATATTAATATTAACGATACATGTTTTAGATAAATTAAGCATATTTTATTTTCTACTCATGTCAATATTATTTAGTGGTAATTCAAAGATGGAATATACTTTATAGATAAGAAATAGATGAGATAGCTTTCCCGTTGGAGGATTGCAAATCTTGAGATTTCTTACCAATTGAAGTATTTCTATTATTTTAACAAAAATTCAATAAATAGATCATATTTTTACTTCTGCTTCAAATTTTAAGTTCCACCATTTACGACTATATATAAGTGACTAAGTACCGATTTTGGGCGTTGTGAGGGGTGTTTACCCTTCCCTATACGTAACCGACTCCCGAATCTGTTTTAAATGAATCTTTGGTAACATAGACCGAATATTTGTCTTATAAAACTATTTATCTTAAAATTGTTTTTAAAAGACGTTTTTAGGTATTTGACCTACCTAACCCAAAGGTCGATGACGACTCTTTTCAACTTTATTCAAATCAATACAAATTTCCCAATTTTTCCAAATTAAAGTCATAATTGTTTTAAAATAAATAATATTTAATTGTTTAAAAAAATGGTTATGACAGTTTGAAGTTGCAATTTTACCAACCAACAGAAACGTGTTGCACTTTTAGAAATTGATAATTTCGAATTTTGTGTATATAGAAATTTATTTTAGGGAGGTTACCTATTAATATTAGATGTGTAACACGAATCTATTCGAATTAATCAAGGTGAAATCATGGAATCAAGGCAACCAAAAAATGAAATTGATAAGTTGGGTAAACCCTCAACTTTATCCAAAAATTTTAGCCTTTTAAAATTTTAAACGGTTAATTCGGTTATAAATCAGATTGAATTATCATTAATCGAATTAATCAAACATTTTCCTTTAACAATTAATCGAATCGAAATGTTTTTAAAATATTAACTGGATTCTTTTTATAATTTTTATTTAGATTAATTTAAGGTTATTACAAATATTTTTTATTTGGATTAAAATTTAATTAGGTCTTGATAATTTAATGGATCTCACCTAACGTGGTTAAAAATAACTAGGTCTTAATTTCTAATGAATTTTAGCTTAAAATATGTATTTAATATATATAAATTTAACATTTTCGATTAATTCGGTTAATTAATCGATTTCGAACTGAATTAACTAGTAACCAAATATTAGAAAAAATTAATTGTTCCCTAAATCGAACTAAGTCGATGACCGTCCAAATTAAATGAATTAATTTAATTCGATCGGTTAATTCGGTTAAAATGAAGAAGTGAACACCCTAATTTTTAGGACATCTATACTAAGTAGTGTTAAACAAAATAGTTTAAAGAGATGTACAAAAATTGGAACTCCGAAGATGACATAATATAAATCAAAATCAAAATATTAATATAATTTATAGACTAACATACTAATAAGGTCCTATGAATGCATATGCTCACTCATTTAAATTAGAAGTTGTACTCTAAAAAAATAATGTTAGAATTCCATCGCCAATAATGCTCCTTTGAATCACAATCTATTAACTTGTGGATGAAATCATTCGAATACTTAGCTTTACAAGCTAAATAACACACTTCTTCTCTATTATATTTCGTGCAGTTGATAAAGATAAACCTGCAATGCAAATATAAGCATAGAGACATAGGCATAAACAAGTGTTATTCTAATTACAAAGCTTCATGAATAGGAGGGAACGTTCGATCGAGTCGAGTAAAAAAAATTCGAGTTGACGAGTCATATTTTACAACTCGGAGTTGACTTAAAATTTTTTCAAATCGAGTTTATAAAATTCGAGTCTAGTCAAATCGAATTTTCGAGTTTGTGTTTAAATTTAATTATCAATATTTATAATATCATGATATTATTTGATTTCAATTTAAATGGTTTTTTATGATCATATACAATACATATATATATATATATATATATATATATATATATAACAACCCATTCCTATGTAATTTTTGATAAAAAAAAAATACAATACATGCACATTTCTTTCATATGTGATATACATATATAATACAGAATTGAGGGACTCAACTCAAACTTGAAAATTCATCCACTAATTACTAAAAATTTCGAGTTGTATTTTACAACTCGATTTGAACTTGAAATTTTTTCGAGTCAAGTTTATGAAATTACAATTCGAAGTCATTTCGAATTGAATCGAAAAATTTGAATCGACTGAAAAAGATTGAAAGACAATTGGTGTTCAGTCTTAACCTACTAACATGTGTTTACACTTGGTCACAAATTCTGATACTTCCCTATTTATATTCGGCCATCAATATAGTTGTTTAAGCTGTTGATACATCTTATTACTTTTAGGATGAACCGCAAAAGAACTATCTATGAGCTTCCTAAGAGTAAAATCTCTAACTGTTCATTCATCAGGGTGCACAATCAACTTCTAAAATAGAATATGTCACCACTTCTCAACTTGAAACCAATTTCTAATTTAATTTATGGGCTTCTTTTACTTCTTGTACCAGTTTAGCTAATAATTCACCATCCTCAGATAACCTCAACCTTACAAACATTGCTCTCAAGTTTGAGATTGCTTTTTGTCTGAAGGTATTGGGATAGTAATTGATAATACAATTATAATCCAATCCTTGAGCAACCCCATAACACAATTATAATCCTTAAGCAACTACATTGTTGCAAATCCTTAAGCAAATTCAATTCCTTTTACGTGAGAAAATACTTTAAACTCTCGGTGAGGCCAAACTTCTCCAGATTTGTTACATGCAGCTGGATATATATTACTGAATCTAGAATCTGAATGTTAATATACGCTGGAAATGTCAGACTAAGGGTCAATGTCATTTACTACATTACACACTCGCACAGGGCAACGGTATTCATTTTCCCTTTACCCAGAAGGAAATACTAAAGAAAAAACCTATACATATAGACTATGGTACATTGAAGCCATGTACAGATCTCGGAATGGGAGTTTTATTCATGAAGCCATGTACAGATCTCGGAATGGGAATTTTATTCACGTCTTCCAACAAGTTTATGATAACTAAATTCCCTAAAAAAATTGAGCTCCTTCCCTGTCTTAACTATGCACTTTGTGCAACCGGTGTTTATTAATGCACCTGCATTTTCACCTGTCTGGACAATCAAACTCAATACTATTTTATAAGCGTTTGATCATAAGACGGCAGTGCTAAAGCAAATTGTTCACAAGGACTCAACATGGAGGAAGACGACCTTAAAACTCTAAAAGCTCTAACCTTATCTAAACTTGGCTTATCCCGCGTCCATCCATGAACAATTATGGTAGTCGGTTTAAAGCCTGCCATATAACTTATTCCTCAATTCTTGGGCGCTTTGAGGTTTGTTGTGAACTCGACTCAGAAACACGGGTTTCGGGTTTCTCTAGATCACCTGTTTCAGGTGCCTTATGCTGTCCACAAATTTCTTGTGGACTTCTCTCCAACACGGACTTGGCATTAACGGTGCCTGTTCCAGAATTCCCGTGATCCCTCTGGGAGGATTCCACTTCACTTTTTGTAGGAGCCTCATTGGTAGCATCCTCATTGGTAGCATCTGAAGGAACCGGTGGATTCTCCGGATCAGAATATGATCCCTTCAGCTTGTCTAGACCTGACTTTTGCTTCTCAAACATCATTTGAAGGTACCTCCCTTGTTCTTCTATTTGCAACTGCAAATTTCTTTGAGTCTGTAGAGAAAACAATAGATATTAACGTTACACCAATAGACCCCCCGGAAAAAATTAGAAACATCAATTAGTGAAGGGTTCATTCAGAACTTTGACTATAATGGTGTGCAACTCCACAAGGCAAAGATGGACTACATAGTAAATAACTGCACCACTTAAGCCCATGTCTCTTCAACCTCAAAAAATAAAAACCCATGTGCATATATACCCAGCAGATCAGCCCCACCCCAACTTCTTCGAAAATCTCATGGCAAAAAAAAATAAGTTTTTTCAGGTTCAGAATCTAAAGCCATCAATCTAAATGAGAGCACGACAGAAACATAATTTCTACTTATGTAAAGAGAAGAAAGATCTTCCGTTCTCCACTTCCTTCAAGGAAAATTTAAAGGTAGATTCATTTAATTCAATTTTCTTCAAGTACAAAATGTGCTGCTTTTATGTCCCAAAATCCTTCCCAACACAGATTCATACCTCAAGCTGTTCATGCAATCGCTTCTGAACTTCCATCTGTATACGCAAAGCTTCAGTGATCCCCATGCCCCTGCTCCAGTTCAGAATGAAAAATGCACTTAATATGATTAAAGGTAAACTAAACAAATCAACTGACTGAAGCTGGCATTAGACCTTGATTATATGATATGCTCCTTATGGATTCCATTTGGAATTTTCTATAATCAAATCTTTGCAAAATGCAATAAAACGGGAAAAGAACTGTTAAATTTGCAGCTTCATCTCCCTATCAAATAGATTTACCAAGGATAATCCATGGCAAACATTTTCGTTTTTGAAGCATATTACAAACTTCTTTGTCAAAACTTGAACATGACCAAAGATTTGAATACACAATCCAATTCATGGTTTCAGATCAGCATTTCCGATATGTTAATAGCAGACGGTTCCCACGTAGTTCAGTTCATACTTCATACAAATTTGTCACTAACCATTTTCTTAAAAGGTGATATTTCCCTGCTAGGAATAGCAGAGCACCCCACTCATTAATAACAAAAGAGGTCCAAATAATTACCATGTATGCTACTCAAACTTTATTAAAGCGCACAAACTATAAAAGCAGATGCTCAAACAATGCCACTGATTCAATTCCCTAACCCAGGAAAAATTAAATAAATAAATACCACACAGTATTAATAGAAAACATTGGCAAAGCATTACAAATTACTTACGCTTTCAAGTCCAGAGATGAAATTTCTTCCATAGAAGTTAACTTCTTCTCCAAGGATCCTGCAAGCAATTGTCATTATGTCAGCTAAAATATACAGAGCCATCCTACAATTACACAGCTGAGAATTTTTGGGGATTCAATATACATAATAAAGTATTAGTCACTTAAATATTTATGATCCAATCACCAAAGTAACTTAAAAGACAAAGTCTTGACAAATAAGTAGTAGAGTTGGTATAGACATGTGCTTCATACAAAATGTTGTACATGTAATTTTGTAAATATTCATCTATATAAAGGTATATGGATCCAAAGGGATGCACAAGCAAATTTATTTTTTCTCTTGAATCTAATCTTAACAGTATCCATGCCAACTACAAAGATAACCAGTTTCATGAATAAATAAAGAATGGGCAAAGTGTGTGCGAATGAAAAAAAAAACAAATTTGAGCAGACAGCTAGGATCCTGGAACCGGCTTAACCAAATGGAGTCCACTTCATTAATGAGAAAAAGATCCTCTCTCAAGTTTCAACAACTCTTCATCCATCCATTCACTTACACAGCAATAACTTTTAATATATCAGTACGGGATGGGTGATTGCCAAGTGCAAAGTAGACATGCAACATAAATTTTCACTGGACAGCTAATGATTCTGGAACACAAATAAGTCACACAACAAGGAAAAGGAAGAAACTTAAAGGGAGAACAACACATACCTTCTGATGGCTCTGGTCTGTATCTAGCTGTCCTGTATTTCTGCAGTGAAGAGAATGGCGTCTCCAGTTAAAGGGTAATCTAACCAAAGTCTTTGTGCACTATATATTTGAATAATAAAGAAAGGGTGTATGCACCTGCAAGTGACTTTTAACATGATATATAGTCAAGCCTTCAACTTTCATAAGCTTCAACACACCCTTTGGAGTAGCTCCTGTAAGTTGAAAATACCAAACAAATTAAGACACAACATAAGCCTAATGACTTTTGAAAACAGTTTCATGAGGAATGAAAGTAGCACACTTTCACTGCCTCCCAATTGGTTCACGGCTTCAACAAAGGCTTCATGAAGTTCTGGTGTCCACCGCATTCGTGCTTTTGCTGGGGCATTATTTGCTGATGAAGAGGGGTTTACAACACTGTGACTTTCTACAGATGGAGAAGGAAGCTGTTGATTCTGTGCAAGTACGGCTATGCATGGTTTCTCCACCTGGTATGCCATCTGAAGCAAAAAAAAAGGGAAAAAATCAAAGATAAAAAATACCAAAAGGATTAAGTTTATCTGGATAAGCTTTATCTTCCATAGCATTAAAGCATCCACACCTTTGGTTCCAGATTCGTAACGTTGTCAACAAGAAGCTCATTCCAATTGGAAGCCGATGCATCTTCACCAGTGATAAGCTGGTCCGCCCATTCCTGCCAATCATTTTGTTTGCCAAAGTCTTCAGATCTCATACTACCACTACAGCTACTGTTTTCTATTTGACTGCTCAGGACAGTGGTGCTTACAGGAAAATCAAGAAAATCAGGATCTGTACACCAAGAACCACTATTTTCTTTGTTGCAGTGACTTGGTATTGTGGATTGAGGCAACAGTGAATTTGAAGATTGTGATAACGGCAATGCTGCAGTATTAGTTGTTGACTGAGATATGAAAGGAGAATTTATTGAATGCTTTTCACTTGGTAGTGCTGACGAGTAATGAATATCACTTGAAAATCCAGACAATGATGAAAAAATGTGACCAACCACCCCATTATTGGCAGGAAGACAAGTTGCATGGGTCAAAGGCCTAGTCATCAGTTCTCTTTCTGCATGTGCTTGTTGAGTATTAGGGAACTTTTGATATGTCTCTTCCAGATGTGTTGAAAGGGCAGGTAAAGACGATGACAATCCTCCAGATACCCCATGGTTACTAAGCTGACTTGCACCTGATCTCTGAAAGGATAAAGCAGGTCGTGCCTCCATAGCTGTGCTTAATTAAAAAAGATGGTGTAAATGATTTGGTTAATCAATATTAGCTCAATTGGCAGAGTTCACACTGTTTCAAACTAATCAAGGAGCCACAAAAAGCATCATTCTTAGTTGTTACAGCTTGCAAAAGCCCACAAGGCGAGATCATAACTTTTCACATCAGTGAATATCATCTAATAAATAAAAAGCTGTTGTTGTATATGGAAAAACATCAACCCCAGAAATCTCCAGGGAAATATTGGTACGAAACTTAAGATGAACAGGGAAATAAGAAGAAACAAGCGCTTACATGAATTGTTATAGATTATGTTCAACAACACAAAAATGTGCTTAAGTGGATTCCAACTCAGGAATTCCCGACAAATGACTTAAGTTCAATAAATATAAAACAAAATTGATGCAGAACAAGATCATGCTTGTTATACAGCTAAATAACCTAGAAATTTATGATATGTATTTTAGATTCTCGATGTAACTTGTAGTATTTAGGAAACTATAAGGGCATTTAAGGTTAAATGTGGCATTTCATATGAACTCGGGTGTTTAGGAAGTAGCTTATGTGGACGTATGTCCTTTCAGTTTCTAGTAGCTTTCAGTTATTGACATATATTGAATTGACATTTGACCTCAAGTGTGAAGATTTCCATTCCCTAGTTTCTCTATTCCACTCTCCTATTCCTCTATCTTTCCATTCTATTTCCTCTCCCTTTTCCTGAAAATTTCTCTATTATCTACTCTTCAAGTATTCTTTCCCTTGCTTGCAAAGAAGAACAATTGCCAGATGTGCAAAGAGTAAGCAAGAACAATTTCCTGAAAATTTCTCGATGTAACTTGTAGTATTTAGGAAACTATAAGGGCATTTAAGGTTAAATGTGGCATTTCATATGAACTCGGGTGTTTAGGAAGTAGCTTATGTGGACGTATGTCCTTTCAGTTTCTAGTAACTTTCAGTTATTGACATATATTGAATTGACATTTGACCTCAAGTGTGAAGATTTCCATTCCCTAGTTTCTCTATTCCACTCTCCTATTCCTCTATCTTTCCATTCTATTTCCTCTCCCTTTTCCTGAAAATTTCTATATTATCTACTCTTCAAGTATTCTTTCCCTTGCTTGTAAAGAAGAACAATTGCCAGATGTGCAAAGAGTAAGCAAAAACAATATAATCTCAAAATGCACAGAAAGACACGTTAGAGCAGAATCAAGTTTACCAGAAATCTAAAAAAGCGGGTAAACAGAGGAGCCAAACATCAGTCTATTATTTTTGCAAAATGAAAATTACCGGCTTTTCCATCCTTCAAGCTAATTACAGTGAGAATATATATAACCTGTTCCCAGATGTAATAATGACAGAATCTATATGAAAACTGCACAAGACTGTTACACAGATAGCCCTTGACAATGAATGTGATGCAATATTAAACTCTCTATTGACTGTTCCCTTCATCACCAAGAAGGTTCACACTATTTTCCAATTTGGTTATCTCTATCCATCATATCCTTCAGATTTAGCTTTGAAGTTTCAAAATTCTTATACTATGTCAACATACATGGCATTTCAAGAAAACAAGTTATATACCCTCCTTATCTACATTAGTCTATCAATCCCAGCAACCTCTTTATCCATATTATACACACACGCGCGCGCAGATCCTAAGCATTAAATACCTATAATTAACTCAACCAAGCCAGCAATTCAGATTTCAGGGACAATTCAACTTAAATTAAAAACTAGATTTTTAACACACACACACACACAAAACTAAAGCTTTCGCACATAATCATCATATATGAAATTCCAGCAAAAAAAAAAAAGAGATGATAAGAGACAAAACTAGAACATCAGAAAATCCCCAAAAAAATGAAAATGTAAACACCCCAAATAATAAGTATTCAAAAATCCCAACATGCAAAACATCAAAAGAATGATTCAGTATGCCCCAAAAATCATAGCCAATCCAGTTCAATTACAACCTTTAACAACTTCAACAAGCACCCAGATTAACAGAAACTTCATTAAATGAAAAACCATAACTTTTTACCTCAAAAAACGCCAAATTGAGCGGAAACAAGCAAATGGGTAAATCGATTCTTACCTAATCCTTGATAGAAACCTCGCGGGATCGAAACCCACCAAAAAGAATCGAATCGAGTCACTGAAAGATAGATAGATTGTGGTGGGAATTATTCCAGAATCTATAAGCAGGTGTTTTTCTTAAAGTTCCGTCACCGGCGTACACCAAACAAGGAAGTGCTGAGTGACGAAGTGCGATTTTGCCTCGTCTATTGGCCCTTACTGCCTCTGAAGCTAATATAAGAAAGAAAGAAAAAACACAAGTGAAAGGAATTGGGTGTGAGGACCACAAGATTGTTTACGTGGACAGTCCTGATGGATGTCTGGGAAAGACATTTGATGGGCGGCACGTGGGCGCTAATTGTGTTCGTGGTCGTTCTCAGTGGCCAAAGTTTGGTGCCCTCCATATTTTATTAAATCAGATAAATAAAAGCCTTTTCAAAAAATATTTTTGAGAAAAAAAGGATTTTTATGGCTATTTGAGAAATGGAATTGGGAGAGTTTACTCTATTGGCGGTAAGGAAAGATGTTGTTGGTTTTATTATTATTTTTAATAAAATTAATAAAAAATTATCAGAAATACTATTATTTCTATCGATTTTATTATTATTGGACGTTTTATCGGTTTTATTAACATATTCGGTAAAGCGCTATCGCTTTTGTTATTTTTTCTTATCGGTTTTGTTATTATTGAACATTTTACCGAAAATGTTAAAAAAATTAATATTTTAAGTAGAAATAATAATATTTTAAATGATTTTTATTGATTTTATTAAAAAAATAATAACAAAACCGATAATACATTTTTTTAACAGTATATTAAGATTGCACGCAGTATAACTTCCCTGCCTGGTGTTACAGAGAGAAACAATGGTCCATGAGAATTTATCTGGCCAAATGGTACCTAGGAGCTAGGACTCTATATTTGTCCAAAAATAATTAATGTATCTCTCGATATTTTTTTATTTTTAATAAGGTCTTCAAACTTATAAAAAAGAATTTAATATGGTATTTTAATCAATGATTTTCGGTTGTTGAATGTTATTATGTTGATGTGACACTTCACGTTGTTGATGTGGCACTTTACGGTGTTAATTAGCGATCAGCAGTACTGACATGAAAGTCTTGGTGACATGTTAGGTGGATTAAATTGATTTTTTTTTAAGTTTTAGAGTCAAATTGATTTTTTAAAGTTTATGGGCTTATTTAATTTTTAAAAATAAAATAGTTTAAATACAAAATATAAAAAATTAAATATAAAAATACCAAAAATAAAAATTAAATTACTAAAAAATCAAATATATATTATTTTGTTTTAAAAATAAAATAAAACTCATGTAAGAAATCGCCTCTAAATTTTAATGTGAATTTTATTTTATTTTGTTGAGACGTATTTGAGACTTATTTATTTTTTTTAAAAAAAAGGAAATATTGGAGTGACAAAAAAATCTCGAGCACTCGAAGTTCATATATACATTGACTTTATAGAGTTGTATTTAATAAAAATTGGCGGGATAAGTCGATATTCTCACTTTTTCATAAGATTATGTTTAGGTTAAGTTTACTTTCTTATATCATGTTATATTCACTAAAAATGTTTATCTTAATTGGATAACTATTTTTTAATTTTTAATTATATAGTTTCATTATTATTTATAAAACAAAATTTAATTTCATAATTTTATATTTATGTGACTTTATAATATTTATTTCTTTCATTTTTATAAAAATTTAGTGAAATAAAATTTAAAAAAGACACATAGAATTTAAGACAATTGGATGTAAATATATAAATAAAATTTGTGAAACTAATTTAGATTTATATAAATTTGAGGTAAAAATATATATATATATATATTTTTAATTTTTGAATAATTTAATTTTTATCTTTGGTGTTATATATTTAAGTTTTTAAATATTTTTATATTATGAATTTAAAATATTTTTATTTTCTAAAAAAATAAATAAGCCTTTAAATTTAAAAAAATTTGACCCTTAAACTTTGTAAAAAAATCAATTTCTTTGGTATTATTATATTTTTGTTTTCATATTTAAGTAGAGAGAAATATGAAAGAATTTTAAAATACCTTATAGAGATATAAAAATTACGATAAGTTAGATAATTGTAAACTGAAAAAACAATAGTGCAGAAAACAAATGTAGAAAATGAGACGAAAATTAGAAAAAAATAGTTATTTTAGATACAATAGAATCTTTATAAATTAATATTTGATAAAATAATATTTTTTCTCGGTCATGACCTAGGCTCAAAATTTAAATAAATAATTTTGATAAATTAATAAGATAATAACTTTTCAAAAGACCCTTATACAAATTATATAAATTTATGGCGCTTTCAATATTATAAATTAATAATTCTATAAAATTATAAATATAACCAGGAGAAGTTAGTAAAATATGATTCTATTGTTGTTTGTTTCTTAAAATTTAAATCTAATTGTATTTCATTTCTAATTTTCCTTACTACATCCAAAAGTTCTGGTGTTGCGTTCTTATACTACAACAAAAAATTGTGAAGAGTTGGTGTCACTATGAGTGCTTCCTTTCATGTGATTAGTTGCAAATGTATTGTATCATCTTCAATTTCATCCTTAATAGGATTTTCAATAACATTAACTATAATTTCTTCCAAACTTTGAACCTCTGAGCATTGTATCATTTCACCCGGATAATCCAATATGTGATTGACATTCATTTTATTGTGTTACGCCAGATCAATAATCATCATCACATTATACATGAATATTACTCAATTAGTCAATACAATATATATAATTTATTCATGAAGAATAATGTATGTTCGTTGAATCAGAAAAATCTCTTTAAATTAAACCTTGGAGTTTTAAATCCTTTTATAAAATAGTTTTTCCCCTAATTATTAATACTTAATCAATCTTCTAAAATTCTCATTTAAATAAATTTTTTTAAATTAAAGTATTTGATTGATATTTCAAATTCTAAAATTGTTAATTTAAATTTCCAATTAGATTTATTTTAGCTCAAAGTAATATTGATTTCTAAAAATTCATTTTTAACTCTAAAATCATTTTTCAAAAAATTAAAAAAAAAATCTGAATCGACTAATTAATTTTCCTAATTCGAATTTTGGGTTATCACATTATTTATTATTAGTCTTGTTAGAATTATATAACTGGGTAACAGAATATTGTGATCCTGTAGATGTATGTAATCTTGTAGGTGATCATTTGGTTATAGTGGAGTTTTTTTTATTGTACTTTAAAGTTCTATGGATAGTCAAAACCATGTCCTCAACTCCTCATTGAACAAAATAAGGTACCTTGAACCATAAGAAACTGTCCTCGCAATTTTTCATATAATTTAAATATTTATTTTATTTTTATTGATAATATATAAATATGACCAAATTCCAATTAATAGGTAAGCTTATCATAATCTTCATAGTCTGCAATGAAGAGAGATTGATATTTTGCAGTTAATATATGCTATACATTTGAGTTTTGAAGTATACACACACACATACATGATCTGAAGGTACTGCCATCTCAGATTCTTATACCAGTTAGTAAAGAGAAAATAAAAGAAATGGAAAATCCTACTTTCTTTACACATCAAATTGCAACCCCCAAACCACTTACTTGGAAGAGGAGAGGCAAAGAGTTTCACAAGGGGAAAACCCATGGTCGAAGTTGAGAGAATAGCTGTGCAAGTCATAACTGAACCGCGTGCTTCTTCTTTGCCACCTCCAAGTTTGCCTTTGTTGCCTCCACTTGGACTTCACCTTCCAAACAAACTGTTTCAACCACAAGTTGGCCCTCTCTTTTGCACACTCATAGACTCATGGTTTCCCACTTCAACATCTGAATTCTCTTCAAGATTTGCATTGTTTCTGAATTTCCCCCCCAATACTCGCAGCAATGGTGAGACATGTGTATATGTAGTTTCAAATAAAGCATGAAAGGGTGAGCTTTTTCATGCATCTATACGATTCCAACAAGCAAAGAGACCACCAAATGTTCTTTCCACTTTGACTTGCGATCATTCCTATGTCAAAAAGGGGTAGTGATGTGAATGGGATGCATGTTACCAGCTTTTTCGTTGGTCATTTCTGGTATGTTTAGAGGTTTGTGGGTGGTGGACTTTCCAGGAAGCATCTATAATTAAAGTAAGACGGGCAAAAAGAGAGGTGTAAATTGAAAAGTTAAAGCCCTTCATACCTAAGTCTGACTCTTCTAGTGCCGAAAGGAAGGGAAAAGGAGTGCCTTCATTATCAAAAGCTTGGGTATCAGTACTTTATCTTGTGTATATCCATTTTTCACCGCCTTGTATCCCAAGATGGCCTTAGTATCATGCACAGAAAATTTTTCAAAAGAAAAATCTCAGTACATGAAGCCGTGAGAAGGTCATGAACCAGTACCCTAAAATCGATTGAGTTTAATTGCACACTCATGTGCATATATAGAAGGATAATTTTATAATCATTTTAGGACAAATTTTCTCTAAACTGAACCTAACTACTTAATTTTAAATTTTACTTGACTCTCTATTTTTTTTTAAAAGTAACTTTACCATTTGATCAGAATCAGTCAAATATGTATTATTTTATCATTCTAATCCAGTCTAATTTCATACAATAAATATTTTTGAAAAGTTGCCATTACAAAATTAATAACCCTATATTTCATTTGTAGGTTATAAATGAATTGAATTTGAACTAATAATGTTGTACTTTATGTGTTTATTTTCAAAAGTGTTTATGTTCCTTTCGTGTTCGTTTAAATTTTTAATATCATATTCTTATTTATATTCTTTTATTATTTTTTGAAAGTGTTTGTGTTTAGTTCGTTTAACGTTCGGAATATATTTATTTATATGTTCTCCAACATGTTCGTTCAGCGGCCGCAAACATGTTTGCTAAAATTGTGAAATTACTCCACTAGTCCTTATGCTCCTTAGGCTTCACAACTTGAACTCTAAAATTTACCATGTATTCAATTTAGTTTTTTACTTTCACCAATATTTAAAATGTAAAAAATAAAAAAGAAAAGGAGAATCGAATAAACAAGCTTATAAAACGATCCAATAAACAAACTTATTCTTGAACATAAACGAACTGACTACAACTATGTTTGTGTACATTCGTTTATTAAACGAACATAAGAATTTTATTCATATTCATTTATTTAGTCTAAAATTTTAGACCCCTATTTCGTTCATAGAGGTCATGGACAATGACAGATCCATAAATTTAAGAATGGAGGTCCAAAATTTAAAATTTCTTTTCTTAAAAATAATAGGTATGCAAAAAAAATTATTTTTTTCTTAACACATTAAGCTAAATTTAACCACTTTTCCAAAATAACGGGAATGCACTTGGCCCCTATAGGGGCTTAGTGCATCTGCCACTAGTCACGAGTTTGAGCACGTATGACTACAAGGGTGATCGAACGTCCATTGTCAAATGGTTGAGAGTACTTAGAACAGAATCTTCTTTGTAATCACATGTATCTTAATAAAAAAAGGTAAACTATACGAGTGACCACCTAATTATAGTCATTTTCATTTTGACCATCATTTTTAAATTTTTGTCAACCGGGTCATCCAACTATTTAAATGCATTAAATCATGCCACTTGTTGTTAGCATTTAACATAAGTGCTGATGTGGTAGTTAATAAAATAGGTATAATTACACATTCGATCCTTACTATTTATACATTCTTCCAAATTGGTCATAATTTTAATTTAATTTAATAAAATTTTAATCTTCCAATCATGTGACGACACATGTCAATGGTGACATGTGTTGCGTGTCACGACATGATTGGAGTTTTTAAAATTATTTTTAATATATTAATTGAATAATATCTACACCAATCAGATGGTTACACCTCAACCGATAAGACCAATCCTATTTTTATTTCTTGGGTTCAATATGTTTTATACATTATAACTTATGACACAAAAATAAAATAAAAAACTATTAATTGGATTTCAATATGAAATTTGAATTTGGAGGTAAATCAAACATTTGAAAAATATTTACACTATCATTTATGTATCATTAATATCTATTAAAAATAAAATCAAGTTTAAAGTTTTTTTATGTCAAAAAGTTTTTATTTTTTTAAAATTAATTTTTTTTTTATTTTTTCATAACTAATTTTCAATTATTAAAAAATCAAGCTTAATAGATGAAATAAATTAATGTTATACGAATAATTCATGAATAATTCATCAAACATTCTATTTTTTGGATTGCTAAAATATTTTTAAGTTTTATATTTTTAATTAAGAATTTTGTAAAAAGGAAATATGAATAAAATTTTATAACCAAGTTTGCTATTTAGGAACATGGCATAATGGGTAGGGTCGCGGTCTCATGGGTCGGGGTAGGTATTGTCCCAGCAATTACTTACGTTTCTCTTCTTCCTTTCGTTTTCTTTCTACGAATGCCGCCTCGGAATCTGCTCGTAATCTCACCGTAGAATTCACCGACCTCTGCTCCAAAGGACTCACAAAACAAGCCTTTGATACGTGTCATCGTCAAATATGGACAGATTCACCTTTGTTTTCCCATCTCATTCAATCTTGCATATTAGTGGCGGATCTAAAAATTAAAAAATAGGGGTCTAAAATTTTAATGTTCATATTCTAAAAAAATTGGGCATGCAATTTTTTTTCTATTTTTTTTTTATTTTCATTGACAAATTAAACTAAATTTAACACTTTTATTAAAATAATGGGTGTGGAGCCACATACATCCGCCCCTGTTGTACCCCAAAACTCCGCATTTCTTGGGAAACAACTTCATTCTCTATTCGTCACATTTGGATCTTCAAAAGTCAGGTTTATATCGAACCACTTGCTAAACATGTACCGCAAATTCGGCAACTTACAAGCCGCCGTTTCCGTATATAATGTTATGGTTGTAAAGAATGTTGTCTCGTAACATTTTGATCAACGAACATCTGCTTGCTGGGGACTTGAATGGTGCCAGACAGTTGTTCGATGAAATGCATGAGAGAAATGTCGCTAGTTGGAATGCGGTTGTTGTGGGGAGTTTAACGAGGAGGGATTATTTTTGTTTAGAGAAATGCATGTTTCGGGGTTCAGGCCTGATGACTTCACTCTTTCTAGTGTTCTTAGAGGGTGTGTCGGTTTGAAGGCTTTGTTAGTTGGGAGACAAGTTCATTGTTGCGTTGTGAAATGCAGATTTCGGTTTCATTTAGTTGTTGGGAGTTCTTTGGCTCATATGTATATGAAGTATGGGAGTTTAGAGGAAGGGGAAAGGGTAATTAAATCAAGGGTAAAGTATAATAATGTTCACTGAATTTTTCTAAAGCTTTCATTTAGGTCTCTCAACTTTTAAAACTTGCAATACAGTCATCAAACATTTAGTCTGTTTGCAATATGGTCCCCGACATAACCGGCTGTTTGATGTCGTTACACTGTCGTTAGTATATCTGCAATATGGTCACTGAACTTTTCAGGCGCTTGCATTTAGGTCCCCCAACTTTTAAAACTTGCAACACAGTCCTCAATTTCCAAAACATGTAAAAAATTTAATTGTTCACGATATATCAATCCCATAATCAACATGAACTTATTAAAAAGAATACGAGCTCACAGGATGTCGAAAACCACAGGTCGGATCAATATAATTCCCAGTAAACTAGTACCAGCAATCTCTCGGATTGAGCCTGCCGATTTCACTATGTCGATACTCACAACCAATTCCTTGATTTAAAGAAAAACCAAACAAGAAGATCAAAAAAATTTAGCTTAGGACCCTCTTTCACTTTTATTCTGATGGACTGAATATCTTTCATAAGGAGTACTAAAAGTTTTTATTAAGAAGAAAGAAAGAAAATTAGATGATTTTGGTTCAAAACTAACACTGAATATCCAGATCATTGACATGCAGTTCCAGAAACATAAAAATTTCAACAAAAAACAAACAATGCGAGCTGAAAATGGGAAAGTGCAAAAGAGGAAAACTTACTTCCAGATAGCCCAAAAGAGAAAATAAATATCTTCATGCAAGTGAGGGGACAGACTAAGAAATAAACGCAATCGGTGTTGTTTTCCATTTTTTCTTTGTAAATAAAAAGCTGAAAGACATAACACTGCTTGGGTTTATAATTTTACATGACGAAAAATTGAAGAACAAAAACCAAATGAGAGTGCATATGAGTGAAAGAGACTGAGAGATGAATGCGTTGTTTGGGATTTCATTATATTTGATCATCTGTTGGAAAATCTTTAACCACAAGGATTAAACGAAGAAATTATTATATGTCATTTATACAAAATAATTTCAGCTTTGTTGGTGACTTTCAACAATGATACTTAGTTCATTTTAGTAGTATTTGTCAACTCTGTATTTCTAACCCCATTTTTTTCTCACAAGCATTTCATCGAACATTTATGCTTCACCTGAGATGACCTGTATCTAACATTACACCTTGAATTGTTGATTGTAACACCCCAACCCGTATCCGAGTCCGAGGTGTCACATTGACTTTTCAAAACATTTTCTTTATAAATTGGTTAAAATCTAAATACAAAATTCGAGAAAGTGAATGATTTTCATTAACTAAAACGTTTAATCTTACAAAACCCACCAGAGCATATTCAATACAATTCTTTTAGTACATGCCAACTATAATTAATATAACAATATACATAGATTTCCAAATACTTTTTGATCTGAACTTCGTAAAGGAAATACTGACCTATCTTCCCCTCTTAGCTTTTCTTCTAGCTTTCTAGAACCTACGTGTGAAACAATCACATGCTAAGTCGATGACTTAGTGAGGCATAAATAAACTTAAATATAACATCTCATTATTAGCTCCTACAATGCACATTTCATGCAACTATATTAAACTATAACACATATTATAGATCAGAACATCAATACAAACATATTCATATCATCTCACAATTCTTATTATTATTATCATGTATATCTCTTATTCATATGCTCTTGTATCTAACAATATACACATCACAAACAAGTATATCATTTCACCATGATTACACTTAGCATCAAATCAAATGGATTTATTTATTCTCTTTAAAAGTCTTATTTTCGTTCTTTATCTTTTAGTCATATGTTCTTGTATCTATTATTCTTAACCAAGTTATACACATCATCATATCACATATATCACTTCACACCATAAAAATTACAAACAAAGCACATAATATCATACAAGGTTCTTTTCTATCATTTTCTTTATTAGTCCATGTACACATGTGAGAACTATAGATATGTGAGTCTATAGAGGTGTACACTAATGCTGTCACCACAGCTCGTATAAATGCATCGAAGTACCACGTAGAATTGCACCGAAGTGCCGCGTAGAAATGCACCGAAGTGCCATATAAGATGTCCCTAAGGACCACGTAGAAAATTCCTTAGGAATCATATACATATTCCAAGGACCAAGTATGTGTCTCAAAGGACCTTATAGATGTTCCAAAGGATACATATATGTCTCGAAAGACCGCATAGACCCTCGACTGTTGGCATGCCAACTATACCCCTAGCTTTGATGACACATAACATGGGCATTATCTTTTATATCCTTTCACATATTCATGTAAACATATCATATATTCATATTAGCTCGTAGCTTCATTCACATATACATGTAATCATGTAGTTCATGTCAATTCTCATATGATTTCATATTCATATGTCATATGGCTTATAACACTTCTCATGTGTTCCTCTAAACATGTCATATCTTATAACTTATATCTTTTCATATAGTTTATGTTTTAATCTCTTATATTCACATAATTCAATATCGTTGAACTTGGTTCACTTTCTCATATCATCATACTTGCATATAATCTTATATGTCCTATCAATACCATATAAACTCACACATGTAGTCATATATATATATATATATATATATATATATATATATATATATATATATTCTTTCATAAAATTCCCTATAGTAATGTCATATACTTATAACACAAAATAATTCCACCTGTCTATATCTGATGTTCATTTCCCTGTTCAAATCATATAACACCCTTCTCATAGGATTTTATAGTGCTTCATTTTATCTCTTATATCATAAACTCCTTTAAATGTACAACCTTCCTACAAGGCTTATCCTATAGTTTCGTATTATCATCTACCTTCATGTTCCCTAATTTATATATTATTCTCATATAGTCTCATAATTCATCATTTTATGATTTCTATTTTTGTTCTCTAAAGTCTTCTCTCACTTTTCCTTTAATACCATAAGTCTATTATACTAGTTTCCGCTAAACTTAACTCATGTAATTTATGTCTTGTTAGCATATCTTCATCTAAACATATATCTACCTGTTTATAATCACTTAACTCATATTCTTTCTGTTGTTATCATATAAGTCATTTACTAATTTATATGATTCGTGATTTTATGACTTATTTTACATGCTCATACAACCTTTTCATATAGCTTCATAGTTTAATATCACATAACTTAACTTATATCATATTATTATATGTTCGCATATATCACATAACACACATATCATGGATACTTAACTTGTATCATAGAAACATGTACTCTCATGATTAATATTCACATACTTAACATATAACCATATGCATGTATCCATGTCCACAAAGAAATCATATCAATGTGACAATTTAAATCATGAACTCATGCAATCTAATAGTTGAAATAGACTCATCATAAGTCTTATTTCCATAAAACATCTTATACATAATAACTAGCACTCACCTGGCCTCACTAGTCAATACCAAATCTTTATCTCTTATTGATGACTGATACTTGACACCTTGTCCGAACATTGCTCTCGATTGACATCTACGCAATCAGACGTATAATATACATATCAGCATTCCACTTGACATACTCTAATCTTTAATTTCTTAAACTAAAAGAAAGGCTACCTTCAACTTTTATTTAAGGTAGGTATCGGTACACTCTATAGTGTATCGGTACATCCCATAACGTGTTTATCGATACACTACCTATGTATCGATACACAAATTTCATTCGATGTTTTCATTTTAAAGGGTGTATCAATACAATTCATGTGTATCGGTACACTTTGAACATTTTCTAGAAATTACCCTTGATGTATCGATACATGTTGAATGTGTACCGATACACACCAACCCAAAATTCATATTTAAGCCCGAAAATCACTCCAATTTTACTTAAACACTTCATATTTCATCCCCTATCATATTCTTAACTCTCATATACATACTTAAACTCATTTCTACTCACTTATCACATCTTAAATATCAAAATCATATCCTCTACATGGACTTCAAGAATCATACCAATTTTTTTTACTTGTTATAAATCCAATTCTATCACTTCATATCTCTTAATTAGATTAATGACAAGTCAAATTCAAATTTCAATTCTAATTATGAACTCTATTTCAAGAATTCATTCAAGAACTCCTAATCTTTAATCCCCCTAACTCCATCATCTTTTGATGTTAAGATAACTTAAGCTTTCCTTAAGCTTAGTTATCATCTAATGATCACAAATCAACCTTTAATTTAGCAAATAATAAACTAATCAAGAAACTTACCTTTGCTATTGAAGCTCACGGCTAGAGAAGAAGAAATCTATGGAGAAATCTCTCCATTTTCCATATGGTTCCCTCATCTTATAAAAGGAAAATAAAAATCTTCCTTGTCAAATGACCATTTTACCCTTTAATTCATTCAATGATTACTCAACAACCTTTATAAAATATTTCCAATAAATCATTGAACTATTCAATTATCCTACTTTAATCACCAATTTCTGAAATTTTTACAATCTAGTCACTAACCCGGTATTGAGGATGTTACATTGATGGTCCCGGTAGTCTCTTGGTCGAGTTTTCTCTCAATGTACCCTTATTCAAGTCAACACCTCCACATAATTCAAAGTTATATTAGAATTTCCCATTCATCCCCGATTGAAAAGTTATGCTGGAAATGAGAAGAGAGAAGCGAAAAAGGAAATTTGAGATCGAAAAAGAATTTGGGGTTTAGAATGAAATTGAGGACTGACTTGCAAGTTTTAAAAGTTGGGGACCTAAATGCAAGCGCCTGAAAAGTTCAATGATCATATTGCAAACGTACTAACGGCAGGGTAACAGCGTCAAATGATCAGTTACGTCGGGGACCATATTGCAAACAGACTAAATGTTGAAGGACTGTATTGCAAGTTTTAAAAGTTGGGGGACCTAAATGAAAGCTTTAGAAAAGTTCAGTGACCATTACTATACTTTACCCTTAAATCAATGCCGATTCGGAATTTGGTTGCTTGGAATACTCTTATCGCAGGGAACCTCTCAAAATGGCTATTCTGAGAGTGTGTTGGCCCTTTATTGTATGATGAAAATGGCTGGTTTTAGACCCGATAAGATTACATTTGTTAGCGTGCTCAGTTCATGTTCGGAGTTGGCAACATTAGGACAAGGTCAGCAGATTCATGTTGATGTTATTAAAACTGGTGCAAGTTTGGATGTCGGCGTGATAAGTACGTTAATTAGTATGTATTCAAGGTGTGGTTGCTTGGAAGATTCTATTAAGGATTTCATGAAATGTGAAGTAGCAGATAATGTGTCATGGAGCTCGATGATTGCTGCGTACTGGTTTCATGGACAAGGAGTGGAAGCTGTTGAGTTGTTTGAGCAGATGGAGAAAGAAGGACTGGAGCCAAATGATTTTACTTTCTTGAGCTTGCTTTATGCTTGCAGTCACTGTGGGCTTAAAGATAAAGGACTTGAGTTCTTTAAATTGATGACAGAGAAGTATGGAATAAACCCTGGGGTACAACACTATACTTGCGTAGTCGATTTGCTCGGTCGAGCTGGCTGTTTGAATGAAGCAGAAGCTATGATAAGATCGATGCCAGTGAAAGGAGATTCTATCATATGGAAAACTTTGTTATCAGCATGTAGACAAGTAGCTGAAGAAGTGCTTAAGCTTGATCCTCAGGATTCAGCTTCCTATGTTCTCCTTGCAAACATCCATGCATCTGAGAAAAAGTGGCACAGTGTTTCCGAGGTAAGAAAAACCATGAGAGATAGGAGAGTGAAGAAAGAGCCCGGAGTAAGTTGGTTGGAAATTAAGAATCAGGTTCATCAGTTTTGCATGAGTGATAAAGCACATCCGCAATCGGAAGAGACTGATTCATATTTGATTCATATTTGAAGGAACCGACTGCAGAGATGAAGTTTCACGGATACGTGCCCGACACAATTTTAGTTCTACATGATATGGATAATGAAGAGAAAGAATACAGCTTGAGTCACCGTAGCGAAAAAATGGCCATTGCATTTGCTTTAATGAATACACCTGCTGGTACTCCTATAAGGGTGATGAAGAATTTGAGGATCTGCAATGATTGCCATGTCGCAATTAAGATCATATCAGAGATTAAAATAGAGAGATTATTGTGCGAGACGCTAGTAGATTTCATCATTTCTGAAATGGAAAATGTTCTTGTAGAGATTATTGGTGATAGGGTTTTTGCAGCCACCCTTTAGAGCTGATATGGGAATTTTTTAAATTTGAATCCAGTTAAGTGATTTGGATTTCAATTATATTTTAGTTGCGGGAAGAGATTTGAATCCTGTTCATCAGGAATTATGTCCTAACCAAATTCACCATTACCAAAACACATGAAGATTTTGAAACTAAGAACAGAAAGATCAAATCTGGTTGACAAATGATAATCATAAACTCTATTTTTTTCAATAGTATGCAATAATTTTAAGATAATATTTGTTTATAATCTTTCTAACCATTGACAACAAACACAACTGTTCGAATCCAAGATCTCGAGAGAGAATAACACTCTTTAATCACTAAGGTCGCTCAATGGATTCGTAAAACTCTAAATATGTTAACTTCGATATAAAAATTGAAACAATAATGTAATAGGTTTTGAAATTTATACAACAATTCAATATTTTGATATAGGTAAATGGAGCTGTTTCAACTTTCATTTCCCCCTTGGGGTTGACGATGACACCGGCATTATCTGCAAACAGATAGATAAACCCAAGCTAAGTTTCAAGTTAAAATACACAAATAATACTTTCACGTTGTAATAACCTAATCAAATGTACCAGCAGACAGGTAACACGATGCAATAGATAAACAACAGCATCATGCTGTTTAAAACTGGCTATTTCCCATTAATCTATGCTACCCATTAAAAGTAACCAAAAAAATCAAAATCAGCTACCCCATTATTAAAAGAAGCAACAAAGAAATATACAAAAGAAAAAATTATTTGGATTTTTGGACCTTCGAAGTACATGTACACGCCGTCCCAGAAAACCTACGTTTCATTCCAAAACACTTCCACGACAGGGAATCAGTTCATCTGGTGATTGTTGCAGATTTCGACCCTGCACCATAGAAAGAAGATCCTTTGTATCCTGTGGTAGTAATCACAGAAATAATCTATGATTTCTGGCATCAATGTTCTCATGGCGATTACTTGCTAGTCGAATGTTTCATATTCCTGCAGAACTTACCGCCGCATCTGCACTGGAAAGCCTTGACAGGATGATCAAGATCGTCAAAGGCAATACCATAATCCTGCATGCAGAATGTATAGGCTCTTAATAGGGACAGGGGAAATTTAAAATGCATGAACTGATCCAGTTCGCTTCAAATACCACGCATACGAATAATCATTATTCGACGTATGAGAATACTCACCCATGTTAACTCCTCAAGCGCGTCAACTTCCCTTAGGCTAGCTGTACACAGTAAACGCTTAATTAGATTTGCCGTTGCAAAGATTTGAAACAAACAAATAGGACTAGGAAGGTGGATGAAACCAGTATTCCATACATGATAGCAATGAAGATCTGGAGTCTCTACTTTGACTGGAATTTCAATCAAGTTTGCATCTAAGCACCTAGCAAAATAAGAAACAAAAGGAATTGGATATTTTTAAATGTCTATTAATCGAAGGTGCTCAGACATTTTTCCAATGAGTTTGTCGTCATATGCCTGACCTATAGCAGTAATTAAAACAATACATATAAAAAGGAAAATGAGACAAATCTCTCAGGTAATCTTTTCATATCTCCTAGTGCTAAACTGCTAATATCTCAACTAATGTTTGTAACCTTCATTAGTGTCATCAAAATCAATTACTAAACTTACAGAAACTCACAACAAAGAGAGAGGCAAAAGCAATTGAAATCTTTTGAAGACCGGAGTAGGCAAAAATTACAGGCCATAGAAAGTCCAATACATTTAACATCTATACAAACCTATGATTGATGAACCTAGCAACATTTTCATAACATGTGGCAACAAAACAAAGGGCTTCTTCATCCTTGGAAACTCCCTTCAACCCCCAAACATTCAACAGGATAGGACACGTATGTTTCCTTGTGTCCCTAGCATAAAACTCAGAGATGGTGAGTATTTCTCCGACACTCTCGCAAACAAAAGCTCCTTTGGGAAGTTTTTCGAGTGTCCTGAGGCCCCATCCTTTTCCATCAGGTGTTAAGAAAACCTAACAGCCATTGTAATTAGTCATTGAAGAAAAACTCAAGGGAATGCCTTAAGTTGAAAAGCAACCTAATGATAACACGGACTGGAATTTGTACAAGACCAGGATAAACTAAACCTGCAATTTGTAATTTACACCTCTCTGAACCACCCTGTTGCCACACTGCTTATTGCAGCCACATTTGCTCCAACATTCTTTGACAGCTCTTCTCTTCAAGTGCCCCTTACAAGGTTTGGGAAAGTCACCCTTTTTGATCTCTCAACCGGGCATTTTGTACAATAGAGGAGACATGGATGTTGAGGATTATGATTCATCAAAATGCACTCGTCTAAGAAGTCCTCCTCAACAACACCTGCTGAAGAGTATGCAAATTTTCTGCCAGCTTGACAAGCACATCCACAGCGCTGATCAGACAAGAGACAATCTCCGAAACAGGTCGGACAACAACTTTCATCTCCAATTCCATAAAGAGAAAAACTAACATGGGCATTTTGAAATACCAGATTCTCTGATATATATTGAAATGGTGTTGGAAACTCTTTATTAATTTCATTTACCCATGAAATTTCAACCTTTTCTTTACCTTGTTTATGTCACTCGCATCATGAAGCCACCTTAATTCATTAAGAGTAAGTTCATGCTGTGGAAGAAACGGCAATTCCTTCCCCACTAGATCATCAACGCATCCATTTGAAGAGTGCTGAACATTGAAAGATCCATTTGACAATCTAGCTCCCAGAAACAAGGGTATCCCTTGCAGGAGATCCCTTCAACACATCAAAAGCTGGCATCACATCACCTTCCTTTGATTGGCTAGAGGAATTAATCGCCAATTCGGAGATGCACTCACACATGTCGTTCAGAATTTTGATGAGATCAAAATTTGGATCAATGATTTTGTATGATCGGAGACATCTCTGCTCCATCAGCTCTCTTAGTTCATCTATGGTAGGCAATTGGAAACTCTGTTTTCCAAGAGCAGAATTGTGGCAGCTTACAGAAATCTTTACCTCACCCAACAGCGATGAGGCAATTTCTACGCTAGAAGCTGTTACGACAGGAACAATTGCATGCTCACAGTTGGTATACTTCTCACTCATTGAAGCTGAAGCACCAGCACCTACAGTTTCATCTGCATGCAAGGATTCTGGAGGTTCCTGCCAATTTGATCTTCCGGTTGAAAGTTCCCTAATTGCCAAGTCTCTTCCACTTAATGAATCTATTGAAAAAGCATTATAGTAAACTAAATAAGTAAAGGATTAAAACTATTTGGAAAATATTACAAAATAATTAAGAAAAAGATTGACAACAATTTTAATATCCAACAAAGTTATAGTTATAGATGCTAGTTAGCATATAAACAAAAAAATCAAGCTTATACATTTCACAGCACCGATATTAAAAAAAAGCCATAACATGTTTTAAAGGAGTGTAATTTTTGGCATATTGAGGGAGGGTCGAAATTCAGTTGGAGTTTTAATAGATTGCTCAAGTTACGTGATGAAGCTCTTCCTGCCATTTCAAACAGCACCTTTACCAAAAGGGAAATCTGGCAAGAAATCAGAATTAATGGTGAAAAAGCTTCTTGGCAATCCTTGATTTGGTTCTCACTTCATATTTCGAAGCATAGCATTATTGCTTGGATGGCTCTCCTCGATCGCCTTCCTACTCGAGAATGACTTCAACGAATGGGGATTACTACATCCGGGGACTGCACTCTTTGTAACTCATCAATAGAAACTCGCTCCCATTTGTTCTTTGATTGTTCAACTGCTTCTTATCTATGGGAAGCAATTCTTTCACATAATGGGATAAAGAAATCTGTTTCAACTTGGGAAGACATGATTAATTGGGCTACTAACACCTGGAAAGGCAAGTCTCTCATCGTAACAATTTTTAAAATAGCTTGGTGTGCTACAATCTATGTTCTATGGGAGGAACGCAACCGAAGAATTTTTCAAAATCGAACAAGAACTGCTGAAGATCTCTTCATTTGCATCAAAGAAGTTGCAATCAAATTAAGGGGAAAAGCCATAAATAGGAATGATAATATTAACTCTTTCCTTTGTAACTCCTGGGTATAGATTAAACCGATCTTTTCTTGTTGTAAGTTGATTGTACATATATTTTTGTGATCGGTTATTTTTTATAGCAGATACTGCTTTCTTTGGGTAATAAAATTTATTTATCCAAAAAAAAATTAATTTAGATGATTGAAAACTGCCACAAGGATAATCAGTAATCGAACATTGATTCACAATGAAAAGTGAATCAAGGAGGGGACGAAAACAAAAACAAATATGATCATATGTGAATTATTTACCTGGATGAATAACTACAATAGGAACCTCATCATGTGGCATCTCATTGGAAAATGGCTCTTTCTTGGGTATAATCAAAGCAAGTTTATCAGCAACCATTTTCTTAGAAATAATAGGGGGCTCATCTTTAATGCTCAAGGAAAGAGAGACTCTGAGTAACTTTCCCGTTCGAAGCAACGTAAGGTGACATCGGTTCTTTTCCTTTAATACTGATAACTCCGTAAAAAGGTCATATTTGAAACTTTTTCACTTAAGTTATTAACTGTCTAAAAGCTCATATAGGATCATATAGATGCATTTAGGAGCATATAGTTCCATGTGGTGGAATTCTGTTTACCGAGGCATTTTTATTTTGTAATCAGTGCTGCTTTATGGGGAAGGTGTTTTGTTTGATGATGTGTAGGATTTGGGAGCAATGATAAGCAAAAGGGAATTGCCATGACATGATGAGACTATTGAGCAAAATGTGATTGCCGCGACAACTCGGACGGCATTTCTGGGCATAAAAAGTAAAAGAAAATATTTTTAGTAAGAGCCAGCTGTCATGGTATAAAAAGTGATTTCTGCAATCAACCATAAAGGAGGGGCCAGTTACCATCTTTGCACTGACTCTCACATAAAAGGAATGAACTTTAGGGTACTAATGTAATTTTAACACAAAACCTTAGGTTCATTCTCCCCCTATAAATAGAAGATGAAGCCTGACTTTTTAAGTAGACTTGGAGATTTTTAGACAACCGTCAAGAGCCTAAAAATTCGGAGAAAAAGTTCTCTTTTTTTTTTGTCAATCGTTTTTGCTGTGGCATTCCTCCGCTGACAAGCTGGCGTTCTAGACGTCCGAGATGAGCTAGTTTGCTGGGACAGTTCGTGGTGGCCGAGGAAAGCTACGACAGTGCACGTCGAAGGCTTTTCCTCCTTCCCTTTGCTCTTTGCTTTCGTTATTTATTATTTGGGTTGTAAGGAACGGATTAACTTGCTTTGTGCTTGCTTATTTCGAACCCCACCATGAACTAATCCTATTTTGTGGGAGTTTATTTTGGATATTTAAGTTTTGCTTTAATGAATGGTTATTTTTCTATGTTATATTATGTTTTGTTTATGAAGCTTAGTGCCTTAAGGTTGTAGGAGCTACAAGAGTAGCCGTTCCTTAGGAGATTACTTAGTGTTCGAGAGAATGTCTAAGTAGCACATCTTTAGTATTCGAGAGAAATTAGGGAGGAACCACATAAGCAAGGGGTTCTAGATAGTAACTAGGCCTAATCCACCTTAGAGATAAGGCTAGGATTTCATTCGACTAAAAAGAGTTGTGCATGAGCAATAGGTTAGATGTTTATATTGTCGCAAAAAGGTATTGTTGAGACATCATGTTATCTGGACCAATAGGATCCCTGCAGTAGCTAACGCCAATTCGTTTTGCCAAGGCATCTTCAATCTGTCGAGTCCCTTAACTAGAGATAGCATAGGGTGCCCTCAGTAAACTCTGTCGGGCAGATAAGGCATAGAAGTAAAACCATTCTGAGAAGTAGACTTAGATTTTCCTAAGTAACTCGTATAACTCATTCTCACAGTAACTTGTCGTGTGAGGAGTCTAAAGTTCTTATAAGCAAATCAAGTATTTACAGTTTATTTTTGTCTTTACATTTTTATTTGTTTGCACTCAGCACAATTCAATTTGCCATAACATCTCAATCTGCTACCATATTACCATCAGACAATTTCCACAACATCCATTCATTTTGCCACAGCATTTTCATTTGCAAATAACATCATTAACTTTACTTAGGTGACATAGTAAAGCGCTTTGACCGAACTTATCAATTTTCTTCAATCTCTGTGGAGACGATACTCACTTTTCACTGTATTATTTGTTCGATTGTGTATACTTGCACATATTTCCGCACCCATATATAATACTCACAAATAGCGGACAAATACTAAAATGCATTTGAGATGAATGTGAAATGTGTTCATATCTTCCTACCATTGCCAAATGCCTAGGTTCTATTGTTCCAGACACATTTGGGCCTCCATTCCTGAGAGAAGGAGAAGCCTCACCTAGTTTTCTCAATCTTTTTAAGGGTCTTACAGGTCATCAAGTACTGAATCATCTCCAATATCTCCATCCTGCAAGGTAGCAAAGTTAGATAGATGAGTCACATACGATGCATTTCTCGTCTTTTTTAGGTTCTGGAACCTGAAAAGCAAGATCAATATCAAAAACAAATCAATTTATGAATTAAAACTGGAATGAAACAAATTATAGAGGAAAGTGTACCTTACTATCCTCCTCATCAAAGATGGCATCAGCAAGAACTCTATAGTTTTCAGATTCAATTGGCTCCCAATTTCTATCATATAAAATTAGAAGTCTCTTCAACACTGGTTTCACTTTCTCCTCACAAATTCCTATATCCTTCATTGCACGGAAGGCCTGCACAACTCGTGGTTTTGGTGCATAATGCTTTCTCAGCCACAATACTTGTACCTACATTTTGCATTTGGTGAGAAGAGGTAGATAACATCAATAGAGGTGATCAAAATTCAACTCGACTCGAAAAGAAAATCAACTTTTTCGACTCGTGATTTTATAAACACCACTCAAAAAAATTCAAATTTGAGTCGAGTTATAAAATAGAACTCGAATAACTCAAAATTTCTAGTAATTAATGGATTAATTTTATAAAAATTAAATAGTACCATAATATTTATGTATTGCATATTGTTATAAAAAACTATTTAAATTGGAATTAAATAGTATCATAATATTATACATATTTGCAGTTAAATTTAAAAAGAAACTAAAAATTTCAAATAAAATTTTAGTTATAAAATAGTACTGTCAACTTGTATAACTTGAAATTTTTTTACCCGACTCGACCAGATCTAACGCTCACCCCCTAAACACCGGTAGTGAGGCCAGGAATAGAAGTAGAGAAGTAGCAGCGGAAGAGCAAAACAACCCAAAGATAAAAGAATGGCATGCATAACTAACTAAATGAAAAATTAACTTGCCATAATCAGAGCGGGGACAAACACTCTTCTTTTAACTTCTGAAGTCTACAAACAAACTAAGAGAAACAAAATGATAATCCAAAGACGAAGATCCACATGCATCCTCTAATTAATACACTTTTATACATAGAGATATTTCAGTAAGAAATTAAGTAAAAGCCAAAACCTCCATGATCACATGCAAAAGGAAGCTAGTTCATATTTTTACCTTACCAAGCCACGCCCTTGAAGACCAATTATTCTTATATTTATAGTGTTTTTCTAAAGACCAAACAAATCCATTCTCACCGTGCATACTGCATTACAAAATTTCGTAAAGTTGAACACTTTCCGCACGAGGGAAATAAATTAAGCCGAGAGTTCCTCGGTAGACGAACACAACTTAAGCAGAGAAATACTCAGAAACAAAGCGGAAACAGACAAAAGCGTTTGGGATTCAAATGTAGAGACGTTTCACATAATAATACCAAAGGTCAATTTCTTCAACGTATATATATATGGCAGAAGAAAATACAAAGTCGGGTGATTTTGAAACAATGAAGAAAGAATTGGATCAAAACCATACCAGGAGGAGGAAGCGAGCTTTGCAGTGGAGAGCAAAACAAATTAGAGGAGGGTTTTTGTTTATTTTAGTTAGGTAAACTAAACCAGATATACCATGGACGCATTTTTCCGTTATTGTGATGACATGGATAAAGGGACGTCATTTTGGTGTTGTTATTGGTTCCTAAAACGACATTATTTTAGGCACTAAACTTTAAAAATGTATTCATTAAATTTTAGAAAGATTTAATTTTTTGCACTGAACTTTTTCAGCCGCTATTGGCAGCCAATTATTGGCGATCACCGATCATATTTTGCTACAAGATTAGTATTAGATTGTTTGCATTTCACTTCTCTTTTGTTTGAATCTATTTTTCAATCGATCAGAAGATGTCCCAGGTACTCAATCCCAAATTCTTGCTCTCTCGATCAGAAGATGTCCCAGGGTACTCCTTGATCAAATATTTCAAACCGTTCTGCCTATTTAATGTAATTTAGGTAAGATGATCATAAAACTCCCTAATAATAATATTAAAAAACACATCAACAATATACTAATGAACCGAATTGTATCAATTTAGTTTCCTACTCTTTTTCGGTTGGCCTGTTCCATGATCTCTCTTTCAAGAAACAATACCTAAACCACGGTTTACCACTGTAGACTAGAACAGACATCTATGCATGAACGTCTCGAACGCCCCCCCCCCCCCCCCCGCTTCTTCTACCCCAAAAATGTCCACCTCAGCTACCTGCTAAGCCTTCTCAAGGTAGAAATAAAGAAATCGGATAATCATATTTTACTGCATTCTCAGCTGTAAGTCCCATATTAAGTTGTTTGAGGAACTGCTGCAGCAGGTTGCTGGGCTGGAGGTATCATCGTGGCAGCCGTTGGTTGAGCGTAACTTTGTTGAGGAAAGGCCTGCAAAAATTTACAGCAAGATATTAGGGATCCCAACGAGAAAAAAGAGATTTCAAACTTGAATGCTGAATGAGAAGAAAATATGTAAAATCTATACGAAAATCATTCCAAAAACATTGCTTCAACATGCAGCAACGTACATAAACCTTTCAAATGTTTGTAATTATTGACCTGAGAAGCTTACACTTCAATGTTTTCAATTTCTTCTTTCAAAAGTGAGTGGTATAGGCTTGGTACGTTAGGGTGGGTACTAGTCTTTTAAAATTGTAGTTTTTCAAATAATTATAAAACAAATAGGAAGTGATTGCAGATAGTTGTATACCTGAGCGGGATATGCAGTCGGATAAGCACCGTATGCGGCACTCTGGGGAGCTGATGTGGGCATTTTTGACGTAGAATAATTGCTACCATAACTACTATACGCACCATATGCAGCCTACAGATGAGAATTCATAGAATTGTCGATCAAAGAGTAGAATAATATGAAACCATATCAAACCATTGATACTCGACAGGGAATTTTTGGCAGTTATAAATGGCATGCCAACAATGGCTAGTTTTCCCTTCACAAAATTGCAGTATAATTCAAACACTTGACTACATAAAATAACAATTCTAAGGGGAAACCATAAAGACAGGCTAGAATAAGTCAAGAAAACATGACAAGCATGTCCTGAAATACAATTCAAAGATACATAAAAAAACTGCAATATACCTGTTGGCCGTAGCCAGGAGTCCATGTTTGTGCCTGTGTAGTGGGAGGCCAAGTCTGAGGTTGTGCACCATAACCAGCTGACCACTGGTTTAGTACATTTGGATAAGCACTCATCAAGGACTGACCATCTGAGGGGTCATTAGAGTAAGACTTTGCCAGCTTTGTCTTATCTGAACACATGAAATCTTCGGCATGACGCTTCCTTAAATTTGTCATTGGTCTATTAGGTAGAAAGAGCTTAGCATGTCGATCTTCTGCCTTTTTAATAGACTGTGCATCTCCAAAGAGACTCAAGAACTGCACAATTCTTTTATAAGGTTAAGCTACCAGTAAAAGTATTCTACAACATTTAGCATTTGGCCACCAATTTAAACAATCAGAGCATTCAATACAGATTTTCAGACAGCATTCACAATCTTGTGACATTCCAAAACATTCAATCTTTGACAGAACCGTCAACTCAAATATAGTCTTAGACTTAGAGAAGGTCAATCTTATAGTGATAACTTGTAAGCAGCTTCAATTCCAGGGCAAACCCCAACCTCCACTCGTCAATAACCGAAAAAAACAGTTTAAGCGGAAGGCAGGTAGATAGTACCATACCAGCGGCCATGCCATTTTTCAAATATTTTCCAACATACAGCATATTTCAGGTTTTCTAACAAATATAAAGATAATCAAATTACCTTCATCACATAAATCTATATGTTTATAAATACAAAATTTCATAATTATGAATATATACTAATACCCAAAATTGTTAAACATCAAATAAATAAAACATAAATATTAAACCACCTAATAAATTATTATTAGCCAAGTTCAGAACCAAATTTAATGAACATTTTATTTTAGAATAAAATTATGAACAAATTAAACTATCACAAGAGACAAAGCATCGAGAATTGTTTAAAGCCTAAAAGAATTTTAAAAATCCTTATACAGATTGATACCAGCCAGGCCTGAATAGATCGCTATAAGCTGGTAATCTACCAGTTTTCAAACAAAATTATTACCTCCAAAAATATGCTAGATAGATCTTCCCTGTCTGCAGCACTGCCATCTGAGTTAGGGATATGAACTTGACAACTGATGATTCTAAATAATCTATCTTCTTTGGTGGTGGCAAAATTGTTTCAAAATATATTAAGGCCTGTGGGGAAAACAAAAGCAAAATCAGAAATCGGGGACAGGAAAATGTTTGGAAAATATGTAATGAAGAGAGAGAGTGTGTAAGAGAGAGAGAGAGAGAGAGAGAGAACCTCAAGGATTGGTTTAGACAGTTGGACTTCATCAAGTGCTCCAATTAGAATTTCCCTAGCCTTATCTGCATTTCCAGAAACCTATAAACAAAACCAAAGGGAATAAGAAAGATATTCGGTCATGACTCATGAATTAAGTAGCTATGACAATAAACATTTGGAACTAATGAGAATAAAGCAAAGCCATAAACCACCAAAAAATGCTTTACAGAGCTAATAGCCTACTGCTTATTAGGATGAAATTAATGGCATTTGAAACTAGAAAAACCGACAAGCAAAAATAAATAGCACTACTAGTAGCGTAATATCAAAAAGTAAATAATTAAATAAAGGAGAGGTGAACTACACATAAAATTTGTCAGTCATTTTTCTGTGAAAATGATTAATATTATTGACACCGACTCCTGAATAAAAAATAAATCATTTTCCATTTTGCACAAATCATATCAGCATAATGAAATTAGGCATCACAAGAACGGCCACCTACCAAGTATGAAAATCTAGAGTACTGTGCATACGGTATCGGTAGTGTTTGAGAATGCTCTTTTGTTTTTTCAATGGCAATGGCTTGCACATATATAGAGAAGTCATCTTCAAGTTTACCCTAAAGAATCGAGACAAACCACCTCTATGAAACAAGTAACATAAAAAATCACATTGGCATGCTAGCACAATCTTACCAGATGGCATTCCATGTTTGCATGTTCAATAATTGCTTCAAGAAAACCAGGTGAAATATCATTGTGAACAAGTTGATACGCAGCTCGAGCAACCGGTATGTCCCAATTCTGCTCCTTGAATCGAGCAGCAAAAAGATGGATCTCCGGTTGCCTCTGCCAAACATTGTAACAGGAAATATTGGAAAAATATAACACAATGAAAATAGTTGCTACTAGCATGATGTCAGGCAGCATAGGGTCGAGGAGCCAGGACATAATCGTGGTGTTCTCTGTGAGTCAAGTGTCGTATTGGGGTTGAAGGGATCGGAGACCGGCATACTGTCAGAGAGATATTGTTTTTTCCGACAACTGGTGATGAACAGACGCATGGGTTGAGACCAGGCAATGTAATTCTCACTATTTAGACGATGACAAGTAATGGTCGAGGAAACCGAGTCGGAAGGAGACGGCTAAACAATGGAAGTTTCAGCCTCGGATGACACGTTGGACGAAGAAGAATATGCCATGACTGACGAGAAATTGAGAGCTTGGTATATGTCGCGAACTAGTAGGGAACACTGCTATAAGTGACAATCAGAGATTTGAGGAGATCGGCGCTAGGATGAGTATCGATTGGGTTGTGCGGCGAGGAGACAGTACTGGCCGGACAGTTATCAACAACGGCGGAATAGGTACCAAACAACGGCGGAACAGGTACCAAACAGTGGAATGGGAAGGGTTGTCGCTGTGATGAGGGCAGCGCGACAAGAGTAGTATGGCGATGAGAGCAGCGCTGTGAAAGAAGCGACACTGTTGTGGTCACGCAGCAAGGAAGACAGCGCTGTGAAGGGGCTGTGTTACGAAGAGGGTGGCACTGCGAAGAGGACAGTGCTGCAAAGGGTGATGCGATTGGAGAAGAACAACGCTGTGATGGGTGGTGTGTTGATAGGATTTCGTAATTGGAAGGACCGCAGTGCACATAAGGCACACTGCTGGTCGGAAGGATGACAAACGGCGGCGACAGTAAGGCTGAGATCGACGTCGGTGGTGACTGATACCATAAAGAAACAGAGTTTTCTGGTTCCGGTAAACATAGTTTTCCGGTTCTGAAATTATTTTTATTCAAAGAAAAATTGCATATTACATAAGAGGATACATAGGTTTTTTTATATATACGAGTTAGAGATATAAATAAGATATGAGTCATCTTTTTTACAAATTAAGAGATAGTTTTAGAGGTAAGTTAGGATTCAGAGTTTAACTTAAACACTACTTACATGGAGCACGAGACCTTCCCATCGATGGATGCTGGGTAGAGGTGTTTCTGTTGGGACTTTTTCTTGCAATAGCCGTTGGACACCCGGACAAGAACTGCCTATCACATGCTTGGAGAATATAGATTCTAAACTACATGCAATGCCAAACTGTGATCAGATTCATGCATTAATAAATCACTAAGGACCTACTCTATTTTTCCATCCTAATGAGTGCCTTCTTCTGTTTCACGGTTTTTCGAGAATGGAGCACTTCAGTTCAGAAAGGTGACTCGGTAGGCCAGTCGATTGATGCTGATGGGTCAAATCTTCCGAGTGGTGGAAGAAACGATAGTGAATTTTGGATAGACTTGCCTAGTGGTGATAGGAGAAATAATGTCAAATTAGGAAATTTAGAAAGCGCTAAATTATACGTACATGTGAAGTCGGCTCTCGGTGGGACTTCCACTGATATTGCTATGTGAATTTTCAGCCCGGCCTGCAACTCTTAAAGTCGGTGTTATGAATTTTGCACTTAGCAGGGTTGGTCAGCATGTGTGTGATTGGGAGCATTTTACTCTCCGTATATGCAACTTTACTGGAGAGCTCTGGAGCATATACTTCTCTCAGCACAGTGGTGGTTTGTGGGTTAATGCTTATGATTTGGGGTACATACAAGGAATAAAGCGATTGTTTACTCATCGAGAAGTGGACACGCGAGCTTTCCTCACCCATGTACTTATATTCAGGGTTCTGCAAAACTAGGAATTGGGATTAGAAACGACGCTGCTCGTAGTAATTTCTACATTGATTCCAGTACTCATTATGAACTCGTAGCAGTCGAGTATCTTGGAGGGGTTGTTTCCGAGCCTGGTTGGTTGCAGTTATGAGAAAATGGGGTCCAAGTATTGTCTATGGTTCTAGAACAGAGTTGGATAGAATTATTAACAGTGTGCCTCTGATGCTTCGGTATTCCATGGCGAACATTTTCGGTAAGCTTCCTGTTGAACTCTATGGAGAGGAAGGTCCTACAGGGCCTAAGGAGAAGAACAATTGGGAAGGAGATGAAAGAGGCTAGTTTTTCGGTAGTCTCCGATCTCGACCACTGTTGTCACCTATATCTGCTGCTGTCGTCTTCGTACAATAGTAAATCACAAGTTCATAGCAGGTACTGCAGTTGTTGTATGCCTTTCTTGTATAAATTTTGGATTTGATGGTGAGAGGCTTCGCTTGAAATGCTTCTTTGTTTGTTACACATGGTTATGAGTATTGGATATGGACGCGTTTAGTGTTTTTTTTGGCATAATGATATAATTATCTTTGGAAAGTTCTAGTCCAAGTCCATCTGTGATGTGCTGGCTCCTATTATTTGTTCATGTAATTTCTAGAGTCATCCAGCTCAGACCCAGAACACAGGCTAACACGTTTTCTTAAGAAAATTGCTTAAACAACATTGTTAGTCCCTGAGTTTTTAGGGCACTTATATTTTAATCATCAAAATTTTAATATTATATATATCAAATTCAAATATGTAATAAATATACTTTCCTCTTATATGTAAGGTGTTCTTGGAAACGATGTCTCAAGCAAAAACCTGATATCATTAGCTATTATTTCTTGTATAAGACAAAAACATTAAACAAACAATCTCAGCTAAAAATACAACAAAAACAATCAATAACAAAATAGTTAGCTCAAAAAACAGAAAACTGTATAAGAAAGCAGAGATTATGCATATATATTTTGGTTTGAAACAAGGCTAAGCTCTCTATATTTTGGTTTGAAACAAGGAACCCACAGGGAGACTATTCAATTCCTGCTTCATCAACTTGGATTTATGATCGATCTCTCTGCTCGTTCTTCCAAGAATTTTTGCCAGCTTCCGCAGATTGATCTCTCTGCTGCTCGTCCTTTGGTTTTGAGAAGAAAGGATCCCACTCATGAGCTCCAACCTCACGCTGTCCTTCATCCAATAAGTCATACTTCCAACTGTTTTCCTCCACAAAGTTATCATATTCGGTCCGCCCTTGGATAATGTTCTTCCTCAACTTTGTAACTTTATTGATCACTGCCTGCACAGCAACATCAAAAGCATCTCGAAGCGTCTCCAATTTAGATTGAGGGTTTGCATATATCAAGCTTGGGATGAGATTTATGACTGCCTCTCTCATGATCTTTACTTGCTCAGGAGAGATTTGACTAAGCCTCTCCTCAATGCTAACGTTCCGATTACGAATATCATCCTCTGCGATGAACACTGAATATGTAGTATAATTTTTCGGAAGGTGCCAAGTGTACTGTGTGTATGCCGAGCCTGGGTGGAAGAAGACAGGAATACAACCAGCCAACATGGAGTCAAAAGCAGATCGCCGAGTGTATGAATCTCCTTGAGGTTGCAAGCAGAACAGAGAGCTCTGGAACATCTGCATTATACTGCTCGGTGAATGACACTTGCTCTCCCCAAAATCACATTCCAACAACTTGCAGACATTCGACTTTCTGCACTGGTCAATAATCTGCCCTCTTATTGACTTTGGGTTGCCTGGGCGAGGCGCACCTGCAAAAGAGAAAAGCCACTTCCTCTCCAATTTTCGCATCCGGTCTTGCCATACAAAGACTTCCTCATCCTTGGCAGGGTGGAAGTATGTTGGATATGGAATGCCAAAATCATTTGCATTCCAGGGGCTTGATTCAACCACCAGCATTGACATATTCCTTGCAGCAGGTAAAAACAGAAGCTTATTACCCCAATCAGTTTCCTCCTCACTCAATCTCCTGAAATCCCATGTAATCCTTCCAGCCACCAGGAAATGATCCTTGCCTCCCATTATACCCCACTCAGGCCTCTTCATCAGCCAATCAACCAAATCAAGCGAAGCAGCATCACGCCTCGAGATATTATATCCCCAAAGATACCTTGCAATATCAAACCCGGCGTAAAAGGGCACGAATATAGCGGCTGCAATGGATGAATCATTGGTCAAGCACTCATATTGTTTCATTCGATTATTGAATATCACATCCACCGCAAACTGATTCGTGGCGTACCAACCGGTGTTTTCGAACACCCCTTCCACATTCTCAAGTGGTGGACCAAGCCCTTCATTGCTAGTAAACTTACACATATTAGTCCAAAGACTCAAACTCTTACACTCCTTAAGCATATCCTCATTGAACCTAGGAGGAAGTTTATGCACATAAATGTACCTCCCCCCGCACGGATCACTCTTGTTATCCACCGTTCTTAAAGCTCTCATAAAAGGGTAAGCCACAACCCTTTCACTAGCCGTATTCTTAACGGGTTTCACCACTGGTGGTTTCTCCTTCTCTTTACGGGCATAGGTCACCCGAGAAGGAGTGAGAGGAGAATCTAATTTGATTGGCGGTGATGGATCTAAGTTTAATTTGATGGGCGGTGATGGAACTAAGTCTACTTTGAACGGTGGTGATGGAACTAAGTCCTGGACTGTGGTGCTCCCTCCTAGAACTACAAAATGGAAATACAAAAGCAAAATCCAGAAGAAAGCTGATAAGGAAGCTAAGAAACAGAGCCGGGTTTGTTGATTTTTAGGGGAACCTTTCTCCATTGCTTCGAAAGGAGCCAACGCCACAGGACGCGTCTCATCAGAGTTCGATCACCAGGATCTCAACAGATCCCCCAAATATCCCAAAGAAAAAGAACTCAAAAGTCGGTTTTATCGGTTGAAAGAAGGCAAAAAGATCCCAAAACCCTAACTCGAAATCTCAATCCATCTGTTACGGTAAGACCTGAGCTTGGACCACAGATTCCAAAAGAGAAGAAGACTAGAACTTTACACCTGAATAAACACTAAAATTCTATAAAGAAACAGAAAATTTAACAAAGGGGAAAGGGGAATTTAGAGTCGATAGCGCAGAGGAAATTATCTGCCGGTATGACGAGGTAGCGAAATTGAGAGATTGCCGTGATATGGTTACGGATCTTTCGACCAACAAATCTAACTGCAAATGAAGAAGAGAAAATTTTGATTTTTAAGAAGAAAAAAAAGGGACTCACTGGTGATTTATTTTCTAGGAAAATAATTTGACTGAGTTGGGGAGGGAAATGGAGCGGAAAACTGAGATCTGGGGGATTATAAAGAGGGAGGGTATGTGTCTGTTGTCGGTGCCGCTGGGACCTGGCCACGTGGGACTATCTGATGACGCGCTAATTCTTTTGGAGCGATGTTTAATTCCCACTAGTGGGTTTTCTAGGAAAATACTTAGGGTGTGTTTGGTTCACGGAATGTAAGATTATCAGTGGGAATAAAAGATTACCAGGGAATAGGATTACTGGGAATGTTACATTACTGTGTTTGGTTGGTTTGGCAGGAATGTAAGATTACAGTGTTTGGTTGGAGGAATAAAAGATTACTGGAATGTATATTTTACCAAATTGTCCTTGTTTTATATTTGTTTTTTAACAAGTGAAATTCTAAATATTTAAATAAAAATTATTTATATAAAAATTCTATTTGTTGATAATATATTACTTGAGTATTTAAATATATCATGTATTATTTTAATTTTAATTAATATTAATTTTTACATAATTTATGTAAAAATATATTAAAATTTTACATCAACATTTAACTAAATGTTTACATTGTGGAAATTCTTCATAGATATTCATAATAATAAAAAGATGTAAATTATTTTTGTTATCTAATATATAATATTTATTATATCTTCTATATACAATAATTTATTATCTTTTATATTTATACTTAATTATGCATACTTTATCATTATTATTTATCTCATTAATTTATATTACAAAAACATAATTCAAATAAGTAAGAAAATATAACACTAAAAATCATATTATCTATAATTTTATATTTCACCGTCATTCATCATTATATTTGTTAATATTTTAACAAAATGTTGTTGTCTTCTCATTGTGCTTTAAAATTCATTATTTTTTTTTGCAATGCTTAAATAAAATAAAACATTGCTTTTTCTGCTGTCTCAATGGATCATGTGTAAATCTTGCATACAAAACAAATATGGCTTAGAGCTATAGAAGTTTTCTTCATCTCAGGAAACGAAACAGTGATCCACCGAGAAATCCCACGAACTGATGTACGACGACGGTGGAATCATGTTGGGGTCAATAGAACGTCTCAACGCTTGAAGAGCTCTGGTGTCCGACCTCAACCTTATCGAATGAACAAGTGCGAACACTGAAGCTAAAACCATTGCAACGACAACGGAATTCGAAGAAGAGGATGAGATCGAATCCGTTTCTTTGAAGATTTTATTTGATGGTAACGTAAGTTAGGGGGCATAAGGTATAAATAGTTACATTTAGATGGTATAATTTACACGATGATAATAAAGTAAAGACGCTGAACATCAAGTAGAAAGATAGTGAACTGGTTTCTTTATCTAAGGCACAAAATTTGATCTTTACTCCTTTCAACCTACTTTCTATCAACAAAAATATTATACAAAAATTTTGTAATTGGGTGAAACAAGCATGGAGCTGTCACTAGATTTGTCCATGGTTCAAATTATTTATTTAATTTTTTTAATTCTTTTTTGTTGTCTTCAGGTTCCAAGTCTTCTTCCCGACTAAACCGAACCGACTCACGTCGCACATCTAATTTTGGTATATGAGTCACTCAACGGGAATTTACATGTAAATCCAATAGTAAAAGAGAATATTATTCTCCTTAATGGGATTGAGACACAACTATAACTTTCATTAATATTTTGAGTAACATCAGTAGTATAAAAGACTATTATTCTTCCTAAAAGATTCGGGTTCCAAACAATTTCTGTAAAACGTATATATATATTATTAATAGGCTAAAAAGATTTTGAACAAATAGTATCTTATTCACCTCAAAAACAACTCTTCTAGAATTGATCAAGCCAAATCTATATGAAATTGCAGTATGATTTCCCATGAACTTGAAGATCATATATGTATGTTCATGTTCGAAAGCGCATCGAAAACTTGTTCCTATAAAGAAAAACGAAGGCAACATAATCGGAAAGCAAGACGAGATGCTATGCGTACATATGAAACTATATAGTTTGATCACATCACATACAACCTCATCCTAGATCAGGGACCATGAAGTACTCGTTGTCATCGTCTGGGATCTCGATTCTAGGCTTCTTAAGAGGCATGGGTAGGTCGGTATGTGCTAAAGCCTCCTGAGGCAATTGATCACCGAAAAGACCAATGTCTGCCAGCCATTCAAGCTCTCCAAGCTTAGACTGCTCTTTCTGCAACAAAACAAGGAACAAAAACATTATTGGAAGACGAATAAAATTCAATCGAACTCGAATCGTAGTGTTGGATTAATAATAGTTTCTCACCTTGTTTAGAGATTGAATGTCCGAGAGTTCTAACAGATCATCAACAGCCCATTGGGAAGCAAAGCTTGAGTGCTGATGTTGCGGCGTTTTCATTGAAGTCTGAGGTGCACTCTTGTTGGGTGGCTCCAACACATTGTTTTCAGTCTTTTTATTGCAACTCGAACTCAAGGCGACTCAGATTTCGGTGGCGAGGAACCTTTGGTGGTTCGCGGCAAGGCTACCGACAGGATGGATCTGTTCGTCGCAATCACGGTAGAAAAGGGCTCTATCTTCAACACAAAAGATGAAAACTGCTTTGTCCTGTATGACATATATGCACAAGATTCACAGTCTATGTTAGAACATTCAAACTCAGCATGTATTAAGAGGATTCAAATCCATAGTACGACGTGATTAATTTCTTATACAATTACTATGTTCGGATCTCGTAACGCTAGTGATAAATAAGATTACAAAAAATTCATGAAATAAACCAGAAAAAGCGAAATTCTGAACCTGGCAAATATCACAAGGAGGAAGCTTGTTGGAAAGGCACTGAAGGAGAAGCCTTTGGTGCTTGCTTGCAAGCTTGTTAGCTGCATGAACTTCAATGTCACATTTAGCACAAAGTGCAGCCTCATCTGCACAACATATCACTGTTGCTTGTGCTCTTTCACAAACATCACACTAGATTTTCATTTTCTTTTTCTTTCACTAAAGCTTGGATCTTTTGATTGAAATCACTCTTCCAGACCAAATATTTCCCCTTGTTTCAGAAATTCAAGAGGAACCCATTGTTCAAAACCTTGAGACAATGATGAAAAACTGGACCCCAAGAAGTAAAAAGGTTCTCTCTTTTTTTCCTGAGAAACAAACACCCAAGTAATAGAACAGAGGATATTCAGAAAATCAAGAGAAACCTACAGTTTACAAACTTGTGAAAACGATAAAAACTGAAGCAAGAAGTGAACAAGATCTGGGTATACCTTAAACAAGTTTCCTTTCTCGTTCTTTCCTGAGAAAGAGGGGAGGAAAGGAAAAGAAAAAAATCTGGGGAAAATATGGGATTTAAGAGAAGATAAGAGAGAGAGCTTGGAATCGTGGAAGATACAAGAATGGAAGAATTAACGGTGGAAAATCAAAGAGATTGGATTGGAGATAAGATTGTGAAATCAAAATCAAGAACAAAGAACGCTTGGGAGAAGAAGCGGAGGTAAACGGGAAAATCTGGGGAAAATATGGGATTTAAGAGAAGATAAGAGAGAGAGCTTGGAATCGTGGAAGATACAAGAATGGAAGAATTAACGGTGGAAAATCAAAGAGATTGGATTGGAGATAAGATTGTGAAATCAAAATCAAGAACAAAGAACGCTTGGGAGAAGAAGCGGAGGTAAACGGGAAAAGAGGGTATTTTAGCCCATAGAACAGGGAATAAAAGAATACCTAAGAAAAGCATGGGAATAACATTCCCGATAAACAGAGAATTTTTTTTACTGTTTGGAATATATTATTCCTTCCTATTGGGAATATTTCCCATCCAAACATGGGATTTTGAATCTAAAAAAAAATACCCACCAGGAATCTTAAATTCCATGATCCAATCACCCCCTTAAGGTAAATTAAATATATTTTAAAACAAAATAATTACGTGATTAAAACGGAATAAAAATAAAAGTATTTGAGTGATTTACTAGGTCCTTGATAAATTTTTTTTACCTGTAAGATACATTTTTATCTTTATTTATCGATCAACACTCTTTACAGAAAGATACGCTTTTTGAGGTGTGTCTTATGTTGATCTGGCGCCACATGGGGTAAGGGGTGCCCCTGTCGCACGTCTTATGCTGACATGGTTACACGCTGGCTAAAGCGTAACCCCTGGGGCGCGCCTTATGCCACGTAGGGGTATAGCGCGGTGCAGGGGCCGCGCCTTCCTGTAATTATGACATGCGTCAGAAAGACGCGTCCCCCGTACCTCACGTTATCTTTAATTACCCAACTAGCTCACCCGTCACACCCCATTCGCTCCCTATAAATACTTTTCATCTCAATCACTTTAATCACACCAAATCCTCTTAACTTCTCTCATATACTCTTATATTATCTTATAGCTCTTTAAGGTATATTTTATTATATTTAGTATTTTGTTAGTAATTTATTTAACTATTTAAATTTTTTAATATTTTATTTAATTAATTTTTTTGCAGATATAAAATGGAAGGCGATCTACTTCGTTTGGATGTAAATCATATATCTCGACATTTTGCTGATACGGTAACATTTTAACATTTTAATTTAATTTAAATTATTAGTAATAATTTATTTATTTAATGCATAATTATTAGTTTATAAATTAATTTTTGTAATTATTTATATTTTAGGAAAGCGGTCGTATATTAGATCCTTTTATTAGGAACCTTAAGTTAGTGATACTTACCTGTGTCTGGCCGTATTTAGTAGATGCTGGATTCGGTCACATAGGTAGATATGAAGCCCATTGTAAGATAGAACCAGACCTTATTTCTGCATTAATGGAGCGGTGGAGGCCGGAGACCCACACATTCCATCTTCCGTGCGGAGAGTGCATGATTACGCTTGAGGATGTTTCTATGCACTTGGGGCTTCCGGTGGATGGAGATGTGATTTCAGGGATGGCGCACGGTAACTGGACTACTTTATGCCGAGATTATCTAGGATGTGTCCCGCAAAATTTTAACGGTGGTCGGATACCGTTAAATTGGTTAGATGCAAATTTTCGGGAGTTGAGCGAGGACGCCTCTGATGATGAAGTTAAAATGTATGCACGGGCATGCATACTACAGTTGATAGGAGGGTTGCTGAGGCCAGACAAATCGCGCAACCAAGTTCACTGTATGTGGTTGCGACATCTTTGCGACTTTCATCTGGTTGGATCATTGAGTTGGGGTTTGACAGTTTTGGCTTTCCTGTATAGGGAGATGTGTCGAGCGACTGACTACAGGAAAAAAACTATCGGTGGATTTCTCCTTCTGCTGCAATCTTGGGCATGGTATCGATTGCCCTTTTTATGTCCTGTTGTGAAGAACCCGTTCGTATTTCGGCTACTATTGAGGTAATTATAAAACTGATTTCGTATATTAATCATTTTATATAGTGTATAATAAAAAAATTCCTTGAATAGGTGGTATATTGACAGGAAAATCATCGGGAGCTACCTGATGATTTAGAAAAAATGAGGGTGCTAATCGATCAGAAGGCTGGCACAAAGGTATGCATTTTAATGTTTAAAAATCAATTTTGTATTATAGTTATATAATTATATTATTATTTTGATAAAAATTATATATATTTGTTTTAGTTTGAATATGTTTCATATTCTAATGATGATGTGAGGATGTGCATCTCACCTGAGTTGAGGGGCCCATCAGATGTTTGGATGGCGGTGGTCCCTTTGATCTGTTATGCGATCGTCGAGTGGCACTCCACTGATCGTGTGCTCTGGCAATTTGGTTTTGTACAAACAATTTCGGAAGCACCTCGCAATATGGACGAGTTGCATAGCACATATCGACGCGGCAAGTCGGATACAGATTGGCTGGTGAAGCATCATGAGTGGGTTGTCCTGTACGAGGATCGACATCGGCGCCTTCCCGATAGAGAGCCCATTTATGATGACCTCTTGATGGTTTGCTGATGATTATTATGAGTGGTTCAACAGTAACGAGAAAATATTTCTGCTTTCCGAGGATGCACGATGGTGGACCTTTCAGTGACGTCGATAGAGACGTGCGACGTCGACAGAGACGTGCACCGTCACAACCCCATCGTTCCCCAACTTATGGACGAAGAGCAGGTGCTTCCGGTTTATCCCCAGCTGCACCAGCAGGACCTTCACAGCAGCTGCCGTCTGCATCGACTTACATACCGCAGCCATATATGATGTTGCCACCACCTTTCCCTTACTAGATGTCGCCACCACCGCCGTCACATGGTTTTATGACCCCGTCGTCGCCACCGTCAAAGAGTTATATTGTAACATCCGCAATAACGAGTTAGTGACTAAATTGAAATGTTTCAGAATTTGATGACTAAAGTAGAAGAATGAAATAATTCAATGATTATTGGAATATATAATGAAGGTTATTTAGTAATTATTAAAGGAAATTAAGGGTATTATGGTCTTTTCCTTTAAAAGATATTTTTTCCTTTTTTTTAAGAGTGAAAACGTGGGAAGAGAGCTATCTGGAAGCTTTCTTCTTCTTGCTTTATCTTCTTCACGTGGGGCTTAGCTACAATAGGTAAGTTTAATTTCAGTTGGTTAATTCTTGAGTTTTAAGCTTAGTTTTGATTCTTTGGGTATTGAATAAGCTTAAGGAAAGCTTATAGGGGATTTAAACAATAAGATAAATGAATTAAGAAGGAATTTGTAATATGAGTTTTAAGATGAAATTTTGATATGGTATGGTTGTTGAAGTTTTATGGATGAATTTGACTTGTCATCAATCTAATTAAGAAGTATGAAGTGTTAGAATGGATTTAGAACACATTGAAAATTTAGTGTGATTCTGAATGCCATGTAAATGATGGAAATTTGGGTTTAAGAAGTGATTATGGAATAGAAATGAGTTTAAATATGTGTATAGAAGTTAGGAATATTAAAGGAAGTAAAATATGAAGGTTTAAGCTGAAATGAAGTGAATTTCGAGCTCAAAATATGATTTCTGGGCAAGGGGAATCGGTACCCATTCAAGGGGAACCGATACCCCTTCAAGCGAATAAAATTTCCAGAATGTCATGGGGGAACCGATACCCCCACAGGAGGGAACCGATTCCCCTAAAGGAAAATTGTAAATATTGGTTTAATAAGTTCGTTTAAGTTGCTAGTATGCAACTACAAGGTGTAGGTATCTAATGATTGCCTCAAAATGTACATTTATGTAGATTCTACGCATAAAGCAATTCCGGAACATTTGGCAAGTAAGATCGATCAAGGGAAAGATAAGAGATTGGAATTGACTAGTGAGGCCAAGGTGAGTGCATACTAGTGATAAGTAGTGTTTAATGGAAATAAGACTTGCGATGAGTCTATTTCCTAGAGTGTGATTATCTGTATTACATTGATTGTATGTATGCATGACTAAAGATAATGACATGCTTTGTATATGCTATATGATTTATGTAAGACTTTATTATGTAATAATGGAAGAACATGGAATAAGTTATATGATATGGTATAAGTGATTATACGAGAAATGTTAGGAGACTCTAAGAGAATAATATGAATTCGAGGGCATAAATAAGGATACATAAGTTATATAGGGAAGATTGATAAATTAAAGGAAACTATGGTTTATGTATTATAGTGAAGAGCTACAAAGTTTTATTAAAGAGTATTGTGGAAGTCATGAGAAATTGAACTAAATAAATAGATGGTTTATGTGAGTGGAAAAGGAAAATGATATAAAATAAATGGAAATTATTTATAAGATAGCATGAGACTAATTGAACATGTAATATAAACTTTATAAAGGAGTACTTGGGTAAAATCATTATATGATACAATTATAGAGTATTACTATACAAATCATATTCAAATATGATATATGAGAATATGAGTAAGTTTATAGGATATTGATAGGACATATAAGAATATTTAAATGTATGATGATATGAAAAAGGGAATAAAAAGAAATGGAGCATCAGGTAGATAATATGATATCAGTTATTATATATCTATATGATATATGCCATCAGGTAATATGAAAGGACTCTGAAAATTGATATAAGCTATGAGAAAGTGTTATAGGTGTTTCTTGTGTTATATGAAGCATATATGATAATATGTGAACAAGATATGATATGTATGTTTATATGAATATCTGAGAAATGAACTAAGCTATATGATATGTTATATGACATGGATCTATATAACTACGCGAGAAAGTATATAAGCTATGTGACATGTAAATGTGACTCATATGAAAATGTTCTATGAGTAATTGAACTATGTGTTATGTGAAATGATAAGTATAAAAGAAAATGCCCATGTTATGTGTCTTGAGAGCTAGGGGTATAGTTGGCATGCCAAGAGTCGAGGGTTTACCTATGTTCTACTGAACATATGGATAGTTTTACCTATGTCATTCGAGACATATGGACGGTATACCTATGTTCTAAGGAACATATGGACAGTTTACCTAGGTTCTTCGGGACCTATGGACAGTTACCGAGGATCTTTATGACCTCTGGATAGTTACTGAGGATCTTTATGACCTCTGGATAGTTACTGAGGATCTTTATGACCTCTGGATAGGTCCTTCGGGACATTTATATGAGCTGTGATGACATCATAGTGGTGCACAACCTCAATAGACTCACATATCTACAGTTCTCACAGGTGTACATGGGCTAATCAAGAGATATAAACAAATATATGTTAGTGATATGATAAATGTATTACAAATGATATGATGATTTATGTGTATGTATGTATTTATTGTTAATTAATCTGATATAATTTTACATGATATGAGGAAGTCATGTAATTTGGTATAACATGATAGAACAGAACATGCATATATTGATATATGTTATAAAGTGCATTATAAGTTTTTATGCCTCACTAAGTCTTCGACTTAGCGTGTGATTATTTCACACGTAGGTTTCGAGAAGAGTAAAGAGTAATGCGGAGCAAGACAGGTCAGTTCTCCTTACCAAATGTCAGCTCAGAAAATATATGTACTGGTTATATAGTGTAGTTGGCATGTAGTCTAAAGATATAAATAGTATGAACTCTGATATATTTTGTAAACATTTTGAATAAGTTAAGTGTTATCAAAGTTTTTAAATTACTCACTATTTTATACGAATAAATGTTTGAAAAGTCAATGTGACACTTCGGACTCGTATCCGGGTCGGATACGGGTTGGGGGTGTTACATATATGACCCCTCCTGAAGGATATTATGAGTCTATATTTGCATATCTGACTTGGGGTTCATATACTGGTTATTTGGCGGGTGCAGCCTCATCACCGATGGTCGCCGCATAGACACCTCTTGTACATTTTTCACACTCATCGATGTCTGGGTTTTATGAGTTTTCGCAGTTATCTATGAGCAGTGGGATAGTCAGTCATACACCTCCAAGGTCCTTATTCTATGGAGGTGCTACATCGTCATCATTTCCTCATCAATAAAATGTATCTACTCCTGACGACGACGACGATGACGATAATGGCGATGATGATGACAACGAGGAGTCAGAACCAGTTATACAAAGAAATCCTCCTTGAGACAGACATCCACCGCCCTGCAGAACACATTCGCACCGCAGACATCGATAGATTTTAATATTTTATTATATTTGTATTTAGTTGTTTATTGGAATTTTTTTATTGTAATTTTTTTTATTATTTATAATTTAATACTTACTTTATTTTGTTAATTTAGTTTTATTTTTTTTAAATTTATTTTGTTAATTTTGTTGGACTTTTTGTTAATTTATTTTGTTAATTTTGTTTATTACCATTTAATATTAGTTATTGTAATTTGGTTATTATTTACCATTTAATATTTATTGTAAGTTTGTTATATTTATAATTATATTCAAATACCAAATTACTATTAGTTTGATAAAATTTAATAATTGTGTTCGATAACTTTCTTAAGTTTGTCACTTATTATCTCTTTTATTATAATCATATATAACGCCAACGTCCAATATCATTTTCTTGTATCATTTTTTTAATCTTCATCAGCAGTTATTGAATGACATTAACTTTAAGTAAATGCAAATTAAAATACAAGAATTATTATTTGATAAACAATAACTACATCAATTCCTCATCAATGGTTACTTGATGAAAATAGAAATGGACATGTTCTCCTAGTGTGTCCTGAGTTTCTACAATGCCCACATTTTTTGTCGTGTCTAGATGTTTCTCGAATATCCATATCACAATGAATTCAAGTAGATTTTGGACGACCACGGTCCCTCAATAAAGTCGGGTCTGGTACAATCAAAACTCAATTCTGAACCTCATTAGGGTCTTCGTCATTACCTATGGGGGGAACTCAAATTCGTATACCTTAAACACTTCTGATAGTAGGTATACGGGATCCATAAAACAGTTATAGTCTTGACGGGTATATGAACAGGCTGTTATCACATGAGAGCATGAATACTTCAGAGCTTGAAAAAACCCGCAGTCGCACCATCTCTCTCGTAGATTTACTCTTAACGACACAACTTCAATCCATTGAAGAGGTCGCGGTAACTCTGTGACACAAAACAATTCATGTATTCTAGAGAAGCTTGTTACAGACATTCCATTTAATGCAGTAATTTTTTTGTAGATCTGCAACTAATCTAGGGTGATAGACATGACCGCCTTGCATCCAGGTTTTAGCTTGTCCCCCGAGCTTCGCAAAAAGCGCCCCCAAACAAAAATATGTAGTTTTTACCAAAGTCGCTACAGGTAAGTGACGTGCACCCTTTAAGGTCGAATTGATTACCTCAGCCAAGTTGGTCGTCATGTGTCCATATTGATATCTACCATCATATGTGTTTGTCCACATTTATTTATCCATGAGGCTAATGTAATCGTATCATTCCTCGTTCTTCACCCGTAAATCTTGAAGCATGGATTCAAATGTTTGAGGAAGTAGTTCGTAACCTGATCAAAAAATGTAGAACTTACTAACTATGTTTCCCTTAAAAATTAAAAACGATTAAAAGAAAAAGGGTGGTTTCGCTTACCCAAGTGCACAAGTAATTGGCTCTCATCATTCTTCTTGAACCTTCCATGGTAGTTCACAACAATGTGTCGAATACAATACCTATGTTGGACAAAGAGTGGCTGCCACAATGGACCCAAAGACTCCATTGTTGCTTTGATCCCAACTCCATGATCTGAAATGACATAGATTTTTCCCTCGTGATAATATGTGAACGTAAGTTTCAGAGGAAAAAAAGTCTAAGAATATGTATCTTCTCTTTTAAAGAGAGCAAACGCAACTGGAAGAATGTTGCGATTACCGTCTTGGACAACTACTAATAGTAAAACTTGCTTGTATTTTCCATACAAGAAAGTCTCATCGATCTGGACCACATGCTTGCAATATTTGACATCATTAATGCACTATTGGTAAGTCCAAAAAACCCGATAGAATTGGCATCGATCGTGAAGAACTCGATCATTATGGTATGCATTGGAGGTATCAAAATCCACAATTGTCCTCGGATTCAACCTCCGCACCAGCCTAAACCAACTTGGAAGTTCGTTGTAAGATGCATCTCATTCGCCGTAAAGCTTTTTAATGGCCATCTGCATTGCCTTCCATGCTTTTCTGTATGAGAAGAAATACCCATACTGCGATTGTATAGCTGAAATCAACACATCAATAGCTATATGGCAGCTCATTTTTACCATGGGTATGATGGCTTAGCAGATCACTTCAGAGTCTGTTGAAAACATTTTGATGTTTCGATATAACAAATTAAATGATATTCGATGTTAAGATTTTCTAATCATTTTTAAATATATAATCGATTAAATTATTCGAATATAAAAAATATTACTCCAAGTTTTTCAAATGACAATTTTAATCCTTACTTAAGTGTAAAGATGTGTTTTAGTCTTAAAATAATTTTGAAACAAATTTTACAAAGTATTTCAAGCCTTAATTGAGCCAAAAATCTTTTCTTAATAAATCTCAAACCGAAAAAAGACATATTACCCAGAGGGTATCGATACCCTATGTATGATTTGGCTTTGAGAAATAACAGAATGCTCGGAGGATACCGATACCCCCAGGAGGTACCGATACCCCCAATCTTATAACGGTCAAAATATTTGAATTTTACATTACAGGTACAGATACCCTATGATGGGGTACCGATACCCCCCACGCTCCAAGATGTTTTATTAATTATTTTCACACAATAACGACTCTATTGACTCCAACAATGATCCCTAACGTTCAAAATTGATCCAAGAAGTATTTAAACAAGCTTAGAAGCCATTGATCAACAACAATTAAGAAGAATTGAGAGATAATCAAAGAGAAAGCATCAAACTTTAAGTTTGGGCATTTTCAAGCTTATTTCATTCAATATTCATTTTTGCTTTCAAGAACACTTATTGTGCTCAATTGTATTATTCTTGAGTGTTCTTTTTTGTTCTAGAATTGTGCAAACATCTTACCTTATGAGGTTTTTCTGTAAGTTTGCGAAATTTGTATTGTTCTCTTTGGGAGAGAGTGTTCTCAAGAATTTGGGGTATAATTCTTAAGGGATTTATAAGGTTACTCTTTGTCCTCAAAAGAAAGACAAATTAGTGAATTTGTGGAAAATCCTTAGCGTGGATAGCTAAGGTAGTGGACGTAGACTTTGGTTGAGAAAGTCGAACCACTCTAAATCTCTGTGCAAATATTTTCAATTTTCTGCAAAAGCTTCCACCGAAATTTTTATTGCCAATTTACCCCCCTCTTGGCCAATTTCGTCGATCGATTAACTCAACAATTGGTATCATAGCCTCACTCATTTGAAGGTTTAATCACATTTTGAGTCAATTCGAGAAGCGTTATATCGATAATCAAGTCATCAATGGCCTCTACTTCAAACCATGACTTCGATCTTGATTCATTGCCCGTCAACAAGCCTCATTTCTTCAATGAAGCAAATTATGCTTATTGGAAGAATAGAATGATGTACTTTATTCAAGCAAGTGACATGAGAGCATAGAATATCATAGAAAACGGATATATCAAACCTTCCACTCATCCAAGATTGTGGAGTGAAGGAGAGACAAGAATGTTCCAGCTCAACTCCAAAGTTATCCATATTATATTTTGTGCTCTTGGACCGGATGAATACGAGAGAGTATCATCTTGTACAACCGCCAAGGAAATATGGGATAAACTACAAGTCACTCATGAAGGCACAAACGAGGTAAAATAATCCAAAATTAGTCTTCTAACTCATAGCTATGAAAATTTCAGGATGAAACCGGTTGAAGATATCAAGGCTATGACAGATAGATTTTCCACGATTTTCGATGGTATCAAATCATTTGGAGAGATCGTTCCAAATGAGAAACTTGTGAGGAAGTTAGTTTACTCTCTTCCAAAATCTTGGCAATCAAAGAAGATGACGATCATCGAAGCTAAGAACTTAAAATCCTTGACCCTTGATGAGCTAATTGGTTCTCTTCTCATACATGAATGATACTTCAAGATGAGGTAGACCTCGAAAAGACAGATGAGATAAAGAAAGAGATGGAGAAGAAGAAGAACATTGGAGTTGCTCTCAAATCCACAAAGGATGAGAGTGATTCAGATGAAAATGACGATGACGAGGAAATGGAATTATTTGTCAAATGATTCAGAAAATTAATGAGACTCAACCGAGGAAGAAAATTCAAAAATGAACCGAAGGAAAAAGACCCTATTATTTGCTATGAGTGCAAAAAGTCGGGGTTATGTCAAATACGATTGCCCAGAATTGAAGAAAAATGGTCAATCCAAAAAGAAGCACAAGGCTCATGTGGCTACATGGAGTGATGAAGAAGGTTCCGATGAAGAGGAACAAGAAGTGGCAAACTTGTGCTTGATGGCATTTGGAGAGGATTCTCAGGTAACCTCTAACTCATTTAATTCAGATGATTTATCTTATGATGAGTTATTAGAGGATTACAATAGGTTGGCTTCAGATTATAAGAGTTTATTTTCAAAATACAAAAATGATATTTCAAAATTGAAAAATGAAATATTCTTATGTCCAAAACCAACAATGATCTTGAAAGTAAGATAAAAGAATTGTAAACCAAATTAGATAAATTTGAAAAGAAAATCATCGATCTGCATAACTTACTTTCAAGAGTAAATGAGTATCATCAAAAGAAAATCGATGATCTTAAAGCTTCTTTTAATAAAGTTAATCCAAAACGTTTTGAAAATGGAGAAAGTTCAAAAATCAACTTTGTTAGAAAAAAATTAAAAGCTAAAATCATATAGGTCCCCAAAGAATCTCAAATGGTAAAATCATTAGAAGTATATGGGTTCCTAAAGGACTCATTACTACTAAAGATAAGGATATCCTACACAAATGAATACCTAAGGGGACTAGGATTTTGGAAACTAATGAATATGGACCCAAAAGAATTTGGGTACCAAAAATCAAAATTTAATCTATGTTTGTAGAAAAAGGAGCATTGCTACAAGGCACGAGAAACAAATTCAAACTCGTGGTACCTTGATAGTGGATGCCCAAGACACATGACCGGAGACAAGAGCTGGTTCATAGAGCTTAACGCCAAAAATGGAGGAGATGTGACTTTTGGTGATAATTCAAAAGGTCACATTGAAGGTATAGGTACTATAGGTAATACCTCTTCCATACAAATTAAAAATGTATTATATGTGAATAGATTAAAGCATAATCTATTGAGTATTAGTCAATTATGCGATAAGGGATTCAATGTCATGTTTGAGACTAATGGTTGTAAAGTTGTTGACATTGCATCTAATCGGATTATACTTGTTGGTCATAGAATAGGAAACATATACATGGTACATTTAGATTCTATAGATATGACTAATTTATGCCTAGTTTCTAAGGATGATCATGATAGTTGGTTATGGCATAGGAGACTAGGACATGCTAGTATGAGTGTTTTACAACGACTAATTCAAGGAGATTTAGTTTGAGGGTTGCCTAAACTAAAATTTGATAATAATAAAATCTGTGATGCTTGTGCTAAAGGAAAACAAAAGTCCATTAATGATGTATCCACGGGTAAAGTATTACAATTTATCCATTTAGATCTTTTTGGGCCATCTAGGACAACTAGCTTGGGTGGAAAACAATATGCATTTGTCTTAGTAGATGATTATTCTAGATATACTTGGGTTCTATTATTAAGTACTAAAAATGAAGCATTATAAAACATTATCACATTTTCAAAAATAATCCAAAATGAAAAAGGTTACTCCATAACTAGTGTTAGGAGTGATCATGGAACTTAATTTGAAAATCTTGGATTTACTGAGTTTTGTAATTCTAATGGTATTAGCCATAATTTTTCAGCACCTAGAACTTATCAAAAAAATGGGGTTGTTGAAAGGAAAAATCGAACTTTAGAAGAAATGGCTAGAACCATGCTTTGTGAAAACAATTTGCCAAAATATTTTTGGGCGAAAGCCACAAATACCGCTTGTTATGTTATTAATCGAGTAATGATTAGGCCTATTTTAAAGAAAACTCCTTATGAACTTTTCAAAAATAAAAAGCCTAACATTATCTATTTTCATCCTTTTGGATGTAAATGTTTTGTTTTAAACAACGGTAAAGAAAATCTTGGCAAATTTGATGCTAAAAGTGATAAAGGGGTTTTTCTGGGTTATTCCTTAAATTCTAAAGCTGATCTAGTATTTAATAAAAGAACTTTAGTTGTAGAAGAGTCTATATATGTTTTTTTCAATGATAATCCCCTTCCGAGGAAGGATTCTTATGTGAATGATGATGTAGGTATTATAAACACGAAAGACGTTATAAATGACGTTGGAGAACCATCATCAAAGGAAGAAACGAAAGATGAGGAAACTCAAGATCCTCTCGAGAATCCAACCATTAAAGAAAGGGAAGTCTCTTACCCAAGGGAATACAACTATGTCAAGGATAGTGAAATAATAGGTGATCCATCAAAAGGGGTAACAACTAGATCTTCTCTTAGAAATATATGTAATTATGTTACATTTATTTCATGCATAGAGCCTACGAATATTAAAGAAGCATTAAATGATGAACATTAGATTATGGATATGCAAGAAAAGTTAAATCAATTTGAGAGAAGTAGAGTATGAACATTAGTTGAAAGGCCTAGTAATAAATCTATTGTAGGTACTAGATGGGTATTTAGGAATAAGCTTGATGAAAGTGGTAATATAGTGAGAAATAAGGCTAGACTTGTTGCTCAAGGCTATACTCAAGAAGAGGGCATAGACTATGATGAAACATACGCTCCTGTAGCTAGGATGGAAGCAATTAGAATGTTATTAGCATTTTCATGTTTTAATGAATTTAAATTATATCAAAGGGATTTTAAAAGTGCATTTTTAAATGGTTTTATAAAAGAAGAAGTGTATATGGAACAACCTCCTGGTTTTGAAGATTCAAAATTTCCAAATCATATTTTTAAATTGAAAAAAGCGTTTTATGGTTTAAAACAAGCTAATAGAGCTTGGTATGAAAGATTGTCAAACTTTTTAATTAAAAATGATTTTCAAAAGGGAAGGTTGACACTACATTGTTTTTAAAGCATAAAGGTAAAGATTTATTAGTAGTTCAAATTTATGTTGATGATATAATATTTGGTTCTACTAATGATGCTCTTTGCCAAGAATTTTCTAAGCTAATGCATAGTGAATTCGAGATGAGCATGATGGGGGAGCTATCATTTTTCTTGGGACTCCAAATCAAGCAAAGAAAAGATGTCATCTTCATTAATCAAGCTAAGTACGTCAAGGATATGCTCAAGAAGTTTGGACTGGAAAATGGGAAACCTCATGCCACTTCAATGAGCTCTTCTACACATCTTGACAAAGATGAAGAAGGTAAATGTGTGGATGTTAAATTATATAAGTCAATGATTGGCTCTTTGCTTTATCTAACCGCAAGTAGACCGGACATTATGTTTAATGTTTTCTTATGTGCCAGATTTCAATCATGCCCTAAGGAATCACATTTACTAGCTGTTAAGAGAATCTTTAGATACCTTAAGGACACTCCTAGTTTATGATTATGGTATCTAGAGACTCTAGCTTTAGCTTGCATGCCTTCTCTTATGCGGATTATGGAGGATGAAAAATAGATAGGAAAAGCACCTCCGGTACTTGCCAATTCCTAGGAAATGTGTTGATTTCTTGATTTTCAAAGAAACAAAATTATGTTGCATTATCTACCACTGAATCAGAATACATTTCAGTGGGTAGTTGTTGTGCACAAGTTTTATTGATAAAACAGCAACTTTTAGAATATGGAATTGAAGTAGGTATCATACCTATCAAGTGTGACAATACTAGTGCTATTTGTCTCACTAAAAATCTCATCCAACACTCTAGAACTAAGCATATTGAAATTAGACATCATTTCATTAGAGATCATGTCACAAAAGAAGATATAGTTCTAGAATATGTTGATACTTTGCACAAATTAGCGGATATTTTTACAAAACCTTTATATAAAGAGAGATTTTGGACACTTAGGAGAGAATTAGGTTTAACTGACATATTTTCACTTAGTGTTTAAAATAATTTTAGCACTTTTAATTAGAAATGAAAATGCTTATAAAAATAATATTTTTGATTGCATTCTTTGCTAATAGTTAGGGGGAGTTTATGATTCTTAGTGAAAATTGATTATATGTTCAAATAGAATTTAAGGATAGATTTGATTTATTGAACATAGTTAATTTTCGTAATATGAGTTGCCAATACCACTTGAAAAGATTAATTTGGATTTTTTGAATGATTAAACACATATTTTTACCTTTTATAAGCGCTAGGTATCGATACCCCCTTTGCATGGGTACCAATACCCTCTTTGAATGGGTACCAATACCCCCACATGAGGGTACCGATACCCTACACGGGTTCTGGTTATTAAACGCCCAAGAATCTCATTTTGCCAAAACCCTCTCTTTATCTCTCTATCGTCTTATCACTCTTTCTCTAACCCCTAATCTCTACATTACTTAAAATCAACAATTTTAAGTCGAATTTCACTCAGTTTTTAACTCCTAAACTTGCTAGCATCATTAATCTCGTGCAAACATCATCAATATCCACTCAATATTCATCTTTCAAGGTAATTTTTCTAAAAACTCTATTTTATTGATTTTTGAACTTATGACTAGTTTTGATTAGTTCTAGGTTGAAATAGTGATCGGGCTTTGATTATATGATGTTTCTAAACTAGATTCTACAACTAATTTCATCAAAAACACAAGATTTGATCAAATTCTTTTAATTTTCGAAATTAAAAAAATTGATTTTCAAATTGTTATGTTTTGATTTAATTATGTTATCCTTGAAAACTATATATTGATTTTCAAACGTCATTTTCGAACATAGTTTTCAAAATTTCCCATTAGGATTATTTTAGAGAACCTTGAAATATTGAGGACTCATTTGAGTTTTGGGAATTGATTGTATTGCATACATATGTTTTAAATTTGTAGGTTACCATTTCGATTTCTTATATCATGTCTCAAAAACGCCATAGGACATCCTCTAGTCTTTCAAACCAACCTCCTAACCCACCTCCAAATCCTCATCCTATCCAACAAATTCCTAATCTCGATGATCATGTTATGACTATTTGTGATTCATGCTTTAACGAACCTGGTCGTAGAGAAAATCTATTCTTTAGGTATTCCCAGTATTTTGAGTCATACAAAATTCGAGAAGAACGTATTCTTTCACTTCGAGCTATGCAAGATATAAACTTTAGATATCTTCATACTCTAGAAGCTTGGATGTTTGATAAACTTTTTCACCTCGAACCAATTGTTTACCAACAACTTGTTCAAATTTACTATTCAAATGCCGTTTGTATTAAAAATCGCGCTAAAACCGAAATAATAGGAATACAATCCTATATTCTAGGACGATTCATCCATATTGAATCTCAGTATATAGCAAACGCATTAATGACGGCTTATATAATGAAAAAGAAATAGCATGATAACCTTACAAGGTTAAGTCTAGTGTGAGTGTATTAGATCACCAAGATCGTTTTCTTCATCTGATGATCTCTTGGTGGTTTAGACCATTTGGAGGAAAATACTCCACTTTTAGAGCCTTAGACCTTTAGTGGATACACTGTATCCAAAATAATAGGAAAATTAACATACCTCAAATTATATTTACCGAACTCGTTGAAACCGTAAATCTTGTCCCTAATAAAAAGCTTTTTGAAACTCTTGTTTACGGTTGTCTTCTGAGTAACTTGTTTATCAAAGCCGAGCTTAGAGTACAGCTTGATATAGCATTCCCTCTCAAAAACCAAATAAACTTGACTTCTTTAAAGAAATCGGGATGGAAAAAGGATACGAAAATGGGTCAATGGATTCGAACAATTGAGAAAACTCCGGGAGCTAGTTCTTCATGAGCTCCACCTCCTCCGGCACCGGCAAATGATGATGATCCTGAATTTCAACAACTCATGCAATACATTGCCTCCATATTTTTGATCATTTGTGGAGAATTTTGATCTAAGGTTTGTATCCATCGAGTCCCATCTTACAGCTATGGGGGCTCAACAATTGGAAATTTTTAAGGGAGATGCGCATGAACAACGAAACAACAAACGATCAAATCAATGCACTAACACATGAGATGGCTGCTATGCGAGCTCATTTTCCTCCTCCCGATCCTCCTACGGATGCTTGAACCTTGCCTTACTTTAGTTTTTTTCTTGGATGAGACTTAGAACTTATTGTTTTAACATGTTAGATGTTTGTGAATGTTTGAATTTGTGGATGTTTGAATTTGTTTTGGATGTTTGAACTTAAATGTTTATTTATATATATGTTTGATTTATGTTTTGCATCATTTACATTATTTACATATTAGTAAATATGACCAATTTACCATTTCACATTATTTTTTAATATTGAATTATGGAACTAATGGCTAACATTTCTCTTGATTGTGATCTTAGCAGCTTAAGCTATATCTAATTATAATCAATTAGCAAAAACTTGTTTTTAACTTTTTAGAGTCTTCTTTTTTAATTAAAAAAGGGGGAGAAGTGTGATAGTAAGGGAGAGTAATAATTTTCTCAGTAATAATTTTCTCAAAATTATTTTCTAAAATGATTTTCAATAAGAAAATCTTAAAATTACTAAAATGTTTTGTTATATCAAAAAAGGGAGATTGTTGAAAACATTTTGATATTTCGATATAACAAATTAAATGATATTCGATGTTAAGATTTTCTAATCATTTTCAAATATATAATCGATTAAATTATTCGAATATCAAAAATATTACTCCAAGTTTTTCAAATGACAATTTTAATCCTTATTTAAGTGTAAAGTGTTTTAGTCTTAAATATTTTTGAAACAACTTTTAAAAAGTATTTCGAGCCTTAATCAAGCCAAAAATCTTTTCTTAATAAATCTCAAACCGAAAAAAGGGATATTACCCAGAGGGTACTGATACCCCCCATAGGGTACCGATACCCCTATGTAAGATTTGGCTTTGAGAAATAATAGAATGTTCGGAGGGTACCGATACCCCCCAGGAGGTATCGATACCCCTAGTCTTATAACGGTCAAAATATTGAATTTTACAATGCATGTACAGATACCCTATGATGGGGTACCAATACCCCCACGCTCCAAGCTTTTTATTAATTGTTTTCACACAATAAAAGCTCTATTGACTCCACCAATGATCCCCAACGTTCAGAATTAGTCCAATGAGTATTTAAACAAGCTTAGATGCCATTGATCAACAACAATTAAGAAGAATTGAGAGAGAATCAAAGAGAAAACATCAAACCTTAAGTTTGAGCATTTTCAAGCTTATTTCATTCAATATTCATTTTTTCTTTCAATAACACTTATTGTGCTCAATTGTATTATTTTTTAGTGTCCTTTTTTGTTATAGAATTGTGCAAACATCTTACCTTGTGAGGTTTTTCTGTAAGTTTGCGAAATTTGTATTGTTCTCTTTGGGAGAGAGTGTTCTCAAGAATTTAGGGTATAATTCTTGAGGGATTTGTAAGGTTACTCTTTGTCCTCAAAAGAAAGACAAATTAGTGAATTTGTGGAAAATCCTTAGTGTGGATAACTAAGGTAGTGGACGTAGACTTTGGTTGAGAAAGTCGAACTACTCTAAATCTCTGTGCAAATTTTTCAATTTTCTGCAAAAGCTTCCACGAAATTTTTATTGCCAATACACCCTCTCTTGGCCAATTTCGTCAATCGATTAACTCAACAGAGTCCAGTTGGGATAATCTTGGTTGATCCCTCCAGTACAACATGTGTGAGGACCGTTGTATACCGTTAGTACCTATATATATTTTCCTCTTCCTCTTCGATACGCGAACCATCCAATTATATCGTTTTCGCATCGGCACATGGCTTACATATTTTTCTGTCATGGAGCAGGCGACTCTGGATTGAACAGAATTATGGATATTGTAATTTTTTATAGCCATCATCGCTTCTTCTTTGCTTGAAAACTCCATGCCTAAAGATAACTCACCCTTATTTATTGATGAGTAAAATCTATAGTCACCGAGATTAGGCATATCCGTAAATTCTTGCCCGTATATTGCACCATAATCAGTTCATACATGTGTGCTGGAGGGTCAGTTTGTGCCACATTTGAGGGAACTTCATCTATATCATCATTATCATCGGAGTTGAATTACGGTAATTCTGGGTGAATGAATAGTCCAGTTTCAGCACCATCCGCACCTGGCTGACAAAGCGATTCTTCTGGTGGAGATGATAGTTCCTCCATGCTCTCCACATTTAGGTCGAAGAACCTACTAATTGCATGCCTTTCCCTTGAACTATAAGGCATATCGACATTGAGATCAAAAAAGCTCGCAGTCAAATGCCTCCCCCTGGAGCTTGAAGCCATTGTGTCAAATGGAAACTGCATAGATTGTTGCGTCGAGGGCCTATTAAGGTCAAGAAATTTGTAGATGAATGTCTTCCCCTTGAACTAGTCTTGATGTTTCCATATAAATTATTCGTGGACCTACCTCGGTACAGATCGTAAGGAGTTGCTGATGAATGTCTCCCCATTGAAGTTGATGGGACGACATCATGATGCGGATTTCCCATTATAGCATTAAAATCATTACACATTACTATAGTCGGGCTGTCAACTTGATCAACTTGTTCAGACATCCCATAATGGGAGCTTAATGACATACCCCGAACAGCACGCACTTGAACAAACTTTGCATACATCTCAATATCGACGTCTGAATAATTACTTTGAGAATCAACCATCATTTCAACATCATCATTGTTCGATAGTTCGAACGTTGTATAAATTAATGGCAACAATGATGTTGGAAATATGTACTACAACAACGACATTCTTCTATTACTTCCAACATGAACCTTCCTTGAAATCTTCGTTATCAGCTCCTCAATAGTTATGTTTCTCTTGAATGATATTTTAACAAAATCATTTGATACAAAAATAACGTCGGTTTCATCTTATCGAATTTCTCCATCATAATAAACAATAGCTGAAATTCGCGTCAATCTTAGAGTTTGAAACTGCGCCAATATTATATCTGCAAAAAACAACTAAAACAAACCTAATTAAATAAATAATATATGGAAAAAAAAGAAAAATAATTTGACTTGATGAAAGAAAACCTAGCCCAAGACGACTGCTCCATAAAAAAGCACACCGACTTGATGAAGAACCACCAGATATAGGCTGCGCTCCACGCAGTATGGATGTTGAAGTGGCCAGCAACATGAATCTAGTGATCCCACCCGCTCCAATCTCTTACCGCGACACTCTCATTAAAGATAACCCTAAAGAATCATTGATTGATATAAAATTCTAGACGAGGAAGATGTTGAAGTTTTAGAGGATGATGTAGTCCGTGGTGTGTCGATGGTTTAATCTCAATCGATTTCTCTGATCGGGTCCAAGCCATTGCCAATAAAAGTTTTGATCAGACCGTGGTGGTGAAACTACTTGGGAGGCGTATTGGCTACACAACTCTTCGAAATAAACTTTATGATCTATGGAAGCCGTCTCAGCCCTTTCGTCTTATGGACATAGAAAATGACTACTTCCTTGTTTCGTTACGAACACACTCAGATTTCTTGACTACCCTCTCTGATGGCCCATGAACAATCTTTGGACATTACCTAACCATTGAACCATGGTCGCCAGATTTTACCTCCTCACAATTGTTCCCTAGCAGAATTGTGGCATGGATTCGTCTCCCGGGATTACCGGTAACCCTCTATAAACGCAACTTTATTACTAAAATTGGTGAATACATAGGAAAGGTTGTGAAAATAGACTATCAAATGGAAATTGGTCGTCGAGGACAATTTGCAAGAATGGTGTTGAGTGTGGACCTGAAAAAACCGCTAACCTCGAAGATTCTTATCAATGAACGCGTTCAGATCGTTGAATATGAATCAATGCCTACAATCTGCTTCTCATGTGGTCGGTATAGACATGTAAAGGATATCTGCCAAGATAAAATTATTATCGACCAACATGATTCAAATGACCCAAAGGAATAACTAAGCAAACTACAATTGCTGACAATCAATCCAAACTCTGAACCATTTCGACCATGGATGGTTGTTGAGCGAAGACAATGGAAAAGTAATAAAAAAAACCTCCTGCGGATAAAAGACAAAATCTAGAGAATAATGGTTCGCGTTTTAATCCTCTTTATGAATCATCTGATGATGTTAGTGTTGTTGCATTTGAAAATCAAGCTACATATACAAACAAAGATGCTCACACGCCAAATACTGCTAATACTCATCATGTTTCTCATGGCCTGAATGCCTCTCATGCTTCCCATGTTATTAATGCTCATTCTTCAGTTAATCACGCACAGCCCAACAAAAGCAACTCCAGCGGTCAGTATGCTGCTAAAAACAAGATGGCCACTTTTTCCAGTAAGCCACTAATGATCCCCAAGATCACCACGAGATCTTCGAAAGGAAGCCAGGGTCAGTTCAGCCACCAATCTGGAAAAAAACAATGTTGAACCACGTGTTTACATATTGGACAGGATGAACCATTCGACCATCGTACTAGCAGAGAATACAAATCCAAACATTGTTGATGACGAGAATTTACAAGCCATGCACGGAACCACCCAACACAAATCCATACCACGTGAACCAACCGATACAAACCAAGCTCAATCGAGTGCAGCATTCTCTACAAGAACAGAAACTGATCCTGCTAGTCCTGCTCAACAAAACAATGCCATGCATAATATTTGCTCTGACAACCAAACAGTTCCCATGCTGGAATGATTTAGTTTTTCTATGCTTATTTTTCTTTATGGATGTTAAAATAATGTGTTGGAATATCTAGGGATGTGGTCACCCGTGTTTTCTCATGGCTTTTCGACAATATTTACATGATTTTAAACCGGAATTAGTAGCAATTCTTGAGCCTCGGATAAGTTGGGGTAGATCTGATGCTTTTATCCCCGCCACTGGTTTCGATCGATCTCACCGCATTGAAGCTGTAGGTTTTTCAGGAGGCATATGATTATGCTGGTGTGGAAAAATCCATGTAGACATACTCCTCAACCATTTTCAGTTCATCCACTGCCGTATATCTATCACCTATGGCAATTTCTCGACTTTGGCAACCATTATATATGCCAGTCCGAATGCAACAAAGCAAAAACAGCTATGGCCTCACCTTCGATCCATCGCTGGAAATATTACATCCCCTTGGATCATGTTTGGAGACTTTAATTCCACGCTCACTGCTTCTGATCGGATGAATGGTGCAATTTCTACTCGGCCTTGTAAAAAATTCCTGGATTTTGTTTATGATTTCGACATCCGTAACATAGTATTCCAAGGTCCTGAATTCACGTGGAATCAGGGTGTCTCTTATTCTCGTCCTGACAGGGTTTTATGTAATAGCAAATGGGATGGATCATACCCTGAAATAACCATACATCTTCTTCATCACATGCGGTCAGATCACAGACCAAATTCTCCTTTGTGTTGGCAGCTTTACAATAAACTTTCGCCCAGCTCAATTCAGATATTTCTCTGGTTGGTTGTAGCATGACGATTACAATCGAATGGTAAAGGATAACTGTGTAAACTCTGAATCTCTTTCAGACACTATCACTCTTTTTACTAATGCAGTTGATACATAGAATAAAACGGTGTTTGTTTATATTGGCTCAAAAAAGAAGATATTTATGGCAAGACTTCGAGGAATACACAAAAGCCTTAATACATATAATTCGGCTTTCCTTATTAATCTTGATGCCAAACTCCTCACTAAGTTAGAGAAGCTCCTAGACCAAGAGGAACTTCTATGGAAACAACGCTCAAGAATGAATTGGGCTACCCAAGGTAACCAAAACACAAAATACTTCCATAGAAGTACTTTGCAGCGAAAGCAGAAGAACCGAATCTTGGCCCTAAAACTTCCTCCAAGTGATTGGTTCTTTGATATGAATAAACTTAAGGAAGAAGCAATTCATTTTTTCAGTAATATTTATGCATGCAATAAGGAAGTGGTAGGGAATTTTCCCATTACAGGTTACTTCCCAACTATTCCGGCCCAATTAAAGGATTCCATGTCTATTGAACCTGAAGATAAAGAAATCTATGCAGCTCTTAAGGATATGGCTCCCCTAAAAGCACCGGGGCATGATGGCCTCCATGCAGAATTTTTCCAACAATATTGGTACTTGGTAGGTCAATCTGTTTGTAACATGGTGAAAAAAGTTTTTGCAGGAGGTGACATTGAAGCTGATCTAAAAAAAATTGTGTTTGTTCTAATCCCAAAAAAAGAAGGACCCGAAACTTTTGCAGACTTCCGTCCCATCAGCTTGTGTACAGTTATGTATAAACTCATCACCAAGATCATTGTTCGTCGCATAAAGCAAGTGATGCCTATTTTTGATCATGTCAAATCAAACAAGTTTCATCGATGGCCGCTCTATTACCGAAAACATCATTATAAATCAGGAGGTAATCCATTCCATGCACCAGCTCAAGACAAAGCAAGGTTGGATGGCAATTAAGGTGGATCTTGAAAAAGCTTTTGATCACCTCCGATGGGAGTTCATTCAAGATTCACTTACTGAAGTTGGCTTCCCACGAAGCACTATCCAACTCATAATGCACTGTATCACTTCGACATCCATGCAAATCCAATGGAATGGTGAGAATTCTGCTGCGTTCCAACCGGAACGGGGTATCCAACAAGGTGACCCACTTTCTCCATATCTATTTGTTCTAGCAATGGAACGTCTTGGCCACAACATTCGTAAATGTGTTGAAGAAGGTGATTGTAATGGTTTCTCTTTTTCTCGGCGGGGTCTTTCCATAAATCATTTATTTTTTGCTGATGATCTTATGTTATATGCAAAGTCTGATCTACCCCATGCGAAAATCATCGAGAAAACCCTCATGGAATTTGCGTACTTTTCGGGGCACAAAGTCAGTAAACGGAAGACGCATATATACTTCTCGCCTAATACCATCATATCCACGAAATCTTTCATCCTATCATGTCTTGGTTTCCAAGAGGTTAACTCTATGGGTAAGTACCTTGGAATTTTGGTCCTTTATAGGCGTATGAAAGTTGCTGATTTTGATTTCATATTCGACAAATTCAGGAGTAAATTAAATGGTTGGGTTGCTCGATTCCTTTCGCTCGCAGGGCGTATTAATCTGACAAAATCAGTGCTTTAGCCATATCGACTTATTTTATGCAAGTCACGCCATTCCCTAAACGAGTCTGTAATGAGATCGAAGCTGCGGTAAGATGTTTTATTTAGGGGTCGAAACCATCTGGCAGAAAAATCTCTCTAGTTAACTAGGCTACCGTTTGTAATCTAATTGATCGAGGAGGTTTAGGGTTTGTTCGACCTCTTGAGCAAAACAAAGCTTTCATAATGAAGCTTGGTTATTCCCTTATGGTGAAGACAAACTCTTATTGGGTCCAACTACTCCGACAAAAATATAAAATTCAGGAGAATCGTCCGCTATCGATTGAAAAGCATAATTGTTCCCCATTATGGAGAGGAATATCGAAAATATGGAGACAATTGCTCTCATGTTTGGTTTGGTCGGTGGGTAATGGGAACTCTAGAACTTTCTGGAATGATAAGTGGGTGCCGAGCTTGGGGCCTTTACGAGATTACACCCGAGATTATATACATGCTGATTTAACTCAAAAACTTCACAACTTCGTTGACGATCATGGCCATTGGGACGTTGCAGCTTTTTTTGAATTCTTATTCCAGCTGTCATCCCTCACGTCATCAGTGTTAGACCACCTGATAGAAGCGATAAGCCCGATGTCCTGGTTTGGAGATGGAATCCTGAACTTAACTTTACAATTAAGTCAGCTTATACTTTTCTCATAGAAGGTAACTGGAATGAAAAAAGCTCTATTTGGAAGGCAATTTGGTCAATCACTGCTCCTCAACGAGTTCGCATGTTTGTATGGCTCGCTTATAAAGAAAAAATCATGACGAATTACAAACGAGGAAGACGAATGCTCACAAATAACCATTCCTTTCCGACTTGTGGTGCAGCAACTGAAACTGTAATTCATGTGATACGTGACTACCCACCAAGCCGACACCTGTGGTTGCGCATTGTACCCCAATCTGCCTGCTCAAACTTTTTCGGGACTGACCTTCATTCATGGATTACACAAAACATCAACATGCAGCGTCCCTTACGCGATGGTGATCCTTCTTGGTTCTCCTTTTTTGCTGCTCTCATTTGGCTAATTTGGAAACAAATGAACGATTATGTTTTTAAGGGCGCCATTTATAAAACAAACTCGATACTTCATAGTAGTTATAGCTGGGTCAAATGCTATGAAACCAACATCAAAACTCCTGCTAAACTCCCGAGAGAACGGGTGGCTGTTTCAACGTGGTCTCCGCCACCCCAGGAATGGATGTGTTTAAACATGGATGGTGTAGTTACACTTGATGGGCGAGGTTCGATTGGTGGTGTGCTTTGCAACTCCACTGGTGATTGGATTAAAGGTTTTACTAAGAATATAGGGACAACATCTGTCCTCCACGCAGAACTCTGGAGCATCTACGAAGGTTTACTCATTTCAAGGAGCGTTGGGTTTCTAGATTATTGATACAATCCGACTGTAGCAGAGCAGTCAAGCTGGTCGAAGATAGTGCTGCCACTGACAGTCACATTCCTTTATTACGCGCAATTCTGAAGCATTGACGGTCAGGATGCTGGATAACAAAGGTCCACCGGATAAGTAGGAATGGGAACAAGATTGCAGATAAGATGTCAAAGCTTGCCTCCTGTAATCACTTCAGTTTGATTCGTTTTGACTACCCCCAGATGAGATTGTTGACCTTCTTCGATTAGAAACAACCATTGCCCAGCACGATGATGCCACTAGCCATACTTAGACTTCTGTCTTAGGCTTTCTTTTAATTCAAAAAAAAAAAAATATATGAACGAAAATATAACACAATAATTTTTTTTACACAAAAACGTAAATAATTTGATTTTATATTATTACCGTATCGGCAAAAATATTTCAACGTACGCTGCTTTCCAATTTTACAACCACAAAAATTAATTGAAAACAATTAATACAATATTTTTTTTCAAATAATCATATATAATTATAAAAAAATATTATAAAAAATTACCTTATAACGAAAGATCGAACGAACTTCTGAATAAAATATAAAAGGATTGTTGGGTGTTTTTTTACTAGTTGAGAGGATTATTGTAGTAGTTTCTCGGTTTAGAGGGAGTTGTGAGAGATTTTTAGGGGGAAGGGGGTATTTATAGCGGAGAGACGATGTTTTAAAGCCGAGAAATTCGGATGAAATTATGCAAGGCGCGACCCCTGCACCGCGCCTTGCATTATGCATGTGATAATTGCAAGGCGCGGCCCCTGCATCACGCTATATCCCTACGTGGCGTAAGACGCGCCCCAGGGGCCACGCTTTAGCCAACGTGTAACTATGTCAGCATAAGGCGCGCTACAGGGGGCGCCTTACCCTACGTGACGTAAGATCAACGTAAGACACGCCTCAGGGGCGTGCTTTTCTGCAAAATGTATCAGATCGATAAATAAAGATGAATGGTTATCTGACAGATAAAAAAAGATTATCATGGTGATTTTTCAAAAAAATCGCCGATTTACTAATGGCGAAAGAGATAGGTGTCGAGGTGTAATCCGAAGGCTAAAATGAAATAGGCATGTGATGGATGGGGCAATTGACTGGCAACATCCACTTGTCCACGTCAACACCCTCCCAATCTTTATTATATTTTATATTAACATCAATTATGCTTTTAATTCTCTTTCGAAAATTACCTTTCCTGTTGAACCCTAAAATTATTAGCCTCTCTTTTTTTGGTTGAAGGTGGCGGCACTGATATTATTTTTCTCTATTTTTTATATTATATCTTTGTTTTTTTTATTACATTTACTTTTTTAATAGTTCTCTATTTATGACACGTTTTACTATGTTTTTATAGTATATTTTTTTGTCTTTTGATATATTTTTTTTATTATTTGGCCGTTGTTTTTGTTTATTTTTTTTAATGTTAGATTTGACATTGTCACGACTGATCGAGATGACTCTTATTTGTTATCATGTTGATATTATTTGTTTTTAAACCCTTTGACTTATTTGGATATGTGATTTGTGTTCGTGAATAATTTTCTCACGTCGCTCGACCCTGATTTACGATCTGTTAGTGGTCTTTAAGTAGTTTCATCCCCTTTTATGGTTCATTTACCGATTCGGTCAAATTTGTTCGTATTTATCTTTTTTTTGAGCTTTTTAGTTAGGTTTTAAACTTTTTTCTTGTTTGGTCTTTGTGTAATCTAGGTTTTTTAGTTAGGTTTTTAATATTTCATGTTTTTAATAAAAGTAGCGGATTCTATCAAAAAAAAATCTCTTTCGAAAATGTAAACTTATACTTCTAAGAGATATTTTTATTTTTTTATTTTATTAAGTTAAAGATGATTAAAAAATAGTATTTGTTCTAAAAAAATTTAATTATTTTATAATAAACGCTCAGTAACTTCTGTTACAATCATTAATGCTCGAGCCTGAAACTTGCAAGAGTAACAATTATTTTTTAACCATAAAAGTAATTTGGTTCGTACATTCTTTTTACTTTTACAATGCTAATAATTTATTATAATCGATACTACTGATAATTGTTTCTCTAATATAATATTTTAGATGCATATATATAATAATCAGAGTAAAGTGAATAAATGATCTAATGATTATAGGTTATTATTTTATTGAGTGTTTTAATTATTAAAAACTACAAAATAGTCCATTAATTAGAAGATGTTACTTTATTCAGTTCATCGACTTTAAAAGTTACAAAATGATCACTTGATTATTCATAGGTTCTAAACTCATCATTTTCTGTTAAAAAATTGATAATTATTAGATGTTTATGTTAACTTATTGATTTAGATGTAATGAAAATAATATTTCAATGATGTCTAGTGGTAGGACCATTGCTTTCAAGCACTAACTTGACGACACAACATAAACGAATAGTCGATTCATGACATACAACTCAGATGATTCTATGATAAGATTTTTATCATATATAATTAATAGGTTAACGTCTGAGCCACTAATATTTTAATAGAAAATGACGAGGTTGAAACATATGTTACCTTATAATTACCGTAACTGTTTTTTTAATTTAATTGAAATATATTTAAATACGTTATATACAAATCAAATGATTAAATTCAGCTTTATCAAATTAAACAAACTCAAATGCAGAGTGAAATTGGTTTTATAAATGAAATAATTAAAAGTAGTCAACGTAGACTAAGATTAGCCTGCATTCTCTTACTACCATTTTAGTGGAATGCACTTGGGCGGCTCTTTTATTAATCCATAACCTCGTTATACTTTCTATTCATACATTCAATACGCACTTCAAGCATTGCTATTTTCAATACGTAAACATTAGTTTTTAATGCATTTCTTAAATGATTCATTAATTCTAGTACTTGAACCGAATAAACTGTTAACATTATATAACTGTACACTTGAATTAATAACCTCTAAATTGTTGTAACAACAGCAATAGAGCAGATCAGTTTAAACGTTCAATTTCATGTCAATTTAAATTGATATATTTGTTAATATATAATTATCAATCAATTTTTTTACATGAAATAAATAATTTTTTTAATTTATACATGTATAAGTAAATTATTTATTTTGTGCATTTCTGGTCTTAGATTAGGATGTGGATGATCATAGAAAAGTAGTAGAATAATGTAGCGGTGGAGGAAATGCATGCCTCTCACGATTAAAATGAATAGAAAGAGTCGATGGAAAAGCAGGTAGGGAAGGTGGTGTTTGGTTGGTAGGAAAATAGTGTATCCCTTTGCCTTAATCGTGGGTGGGGAACTCTTTGTTTTACTTGCATTCAACTGGGGAAACACTTTTTTTTCTCCTCCTTTTCTTTTTGGGGTTTAATATAATATTGTAACACCATCCATGTTTCGGCACGTGTCTCGTCTTTCACAATCTGTAGTTGTGACTTGTGAACTCCATGTGGCCTATGAAACAGGAAATAAATGAGCGATTGGGATGCATCACCCCACTGTAACTTGAGAAACCCTTCTTCTCGGAAAAAAAAAAGGAAACTTCGATGCATCACCACTGCTAAGAATTCCACCGGATCGGATTTCTCAAACAATGGTTTCTTTTTTAATGTATAAAACACAATAGTATTAGTGAGTGCGATGGCTTAGGGGTTAATTGAATTTTCAAGCGTCTCCATAAATAAGTTTCTAAAAGGGGGGGGGGACATATAATCCTAACGATACACAAATCATGTAAAAAAAACATATGTTTTTACATAACATACAATATTAGGTAAAAAAAAGGGCATGCATGAGAGAGAAGGGGGGGGGGAGTCCAAGAGGAGAGACGGCACAGAAAATGAAGATAGCAAGAAACGAAATCCCAATCTATTTAAAATAACATGTACAATGTTATTTTTCTTAATTATATCAGAATGGACATCTCAAATATTTTTCTCAAGAAAATACATCCCAATCTACCTCGAATATCAATCTTAAAAATAAAAATTACGGATCGAGTAATACCGCTCTAGGCATGGCAATTGCCTAAAACCATCAAATGATGAGCTGTTAATCTATAACTCAATGTTAAACAGTAATAAGGAACAACAATGTGTGTGACCATAAGAACAGAAAGATCAGTATGAATCTAGAAGCACAATAATTAATTAAGCGTTAATTAGGGTCACGATCAAGGAATCAATGGCACAACATGCCTTCAATTGATATCTAACTCTTTGTCCATGCATATAGTCAAGACTGACAATTTGACAACAGAAAAAAAGGCTGCACTAACTTAGAACATCTTGCTTGTAGCACTTGTCCAAATACAAGGGTTAAAATATTACCTTCGCAATGGGTAAAGGTACATTTACATAGCGTGGCCATTCACGGATCATGTCATTCACAAGCTCAGCCTGCAGTGTATTCTATGATCAGTTACACCAAGAAGCATTGTTCAATCATAAAGCTGGAAAGTAGTTAGCAGTTCATGCACAGTATAGATATCTGGTCCACCCAACTCAGAGACTTTTCCCATGCTGGTTTCATCATCTTTCAAGGCCCCAACGATTGCAGAAGCAACATCATTAACATATACAGGCTGGATTCTGTAAAGAAACTATTGTCAGCAAAAGATGCACAAAGCTTGCAGAAGAAACAAACCCAACAAATTTCAATTCAAAGGATCAGTTATAATCCAAAATTACTTGGTAGATCCATTGCCAATAAGTGGAAGAAAGCTATATTTCTTTGCAAAGTGCGCCCACAGATTCATAATCCGATCCTCAGTACCATTCATTACAGCAGGTCTCATGACAGTGGCCTGCAGAAGGAATAATATAATAAAAGTGGTGACGTTGAAATCACAATTCACATAAAAAATTTGGAAGCCTAGGGAAGGCCAACCTTTAATGAACTAAGCAATCTTCTAAACTCAGTTTAGCCCTTTACTATACTCATTTCTCACTTACCTTCCCTCAAATTAACCAGGAAAGAGATGCTTCTACAATTTTATTATTCACTTTGGTTTTGTTCTATTCAGGTTCTTGTTATGAACTTATGATTGCACCCTGAGCTATGAGTATTCTCATGATATCCTAGAGTTGAAATCAAATGTTTATACCAAGTCCAAAACTAAGTTTGGATAATGTGAAATTCAACAACTTTGAGAAATAATAAATGCAACATTTTCTAGGTCATTTCTTTGATAAATTCCGTATATAGCTATCAGGTAAGAAGTATCAAAAGTTCGGTATTACGCAAAAGGGTGAAAAATAACAATGTACTCCAATCAAAGATTAAATTGCAAAAGGATGAACTTGTACTCTACTTTTTCTTAGGATAACAGGAAAACTTCAAGTAAGCCATTGCATAGCATTAAAACAATATAGAACCAGTTTGCAAAATCAGCAAAGATGTTGAAGGATGGTGATTTGGATTTTGGGTGTAATTTAAGTTCCATGTTGGATTTGATTTGAGCTTTGGGCTCATCGTTTTCGGATGACTGGGTATATTGGGCCTTTACCCTTAAACATTCATGCGAATCAAAACAAAATTATTTATAAAAAAACAATCCATTGAAATTATTATTGAATTATTTATAAAAATAATTAATCGCATTTCAGTGAATTTTTTATTCTTGGTTCAAAGAATCTTATTACATAGATAAAAAGTTACAACATTATGATGATAGTGCGCACTAAATTGGAACAAAAAATTGACAAACCTATGTGCATTCTCATAAGTCGGAGGAAAAACATTTCATATATATTTAATATTTTCTAATGATTAATCCTATTAATTAATCATTTAAACTAGTGACGAAAACCAACGGTTAATTGGTTTTTATGTTTTTATAATGTATAATTATTACTTTTCTAAATTTTTTATTTGATTATTGTTGAACTAGTGATTCATTCCGTTTAATTGAGAATTACTAATCTAATCTGTTTGATCACCGATCTAATTTATGCAACATTTTTTTTTTGAATGGAAGAGAAAGTAAACAATAGAAATAAATATCCCTAACTTGTAACGAGAGGCCTGGATGTCCTCTTGGAGGAAAGAAATGACCGCCATCTGAGGTGCTTGATATGTCTGCAGACCAACATATTGAGACCAAGTCAAATGAGCTATACTATATGCCAGTTCATTCCTCTCACGAGGAGAGGAGGCAAACAGTAGATTCCATCCTCGTCCAACAAATTCCAAAATGTGAGCTACCATCGAAGAAACATTCATCTTCCTTGGATTGGCAACATTCGTCTAGCCGCAGAAGCATCCATTGGTGCACTTGACAGGCTTTATGTGCCCCCTAAAGAAAACGGTGGTATGGGTTTTAGGGATCTCGACAAGTTCAATATTGCACTCTTGGCCTCGCAAGGTTGCCGTTTGCTCACTAAGCCGGGGTCTGTTATGGCGTGAAATTTATGTGCGAAGTACCATCCTAGTGCTACTTTTGACAAGGCTCTCATAGGTTCCATCCCTCCCTCATTTGGAGAAGCATTTGGAGTCCTAAAGGCCTCTTGAACAAATGTTGTATTTGGAAGATTGGAAATGGACTATCCATATCTTTATGGAGTGATTTTTGGCTGCCACACTTTCCTCCTCAGGTTCAATGTTAATTTTGTAGCTGATTTAATTCATCACTCAACTCGATTGTGGAATTCTCAGTGGATTAGTACCATCTTCCCTTTGTACATAGCCCAGGCAATTCTCACTATTCCCCTCTCAAGTTCATTTCAGGAAGATTTGCTGGTGTGGAGCGATGAAAAATCTGTAATTTACTCGGCTAGAAGTGGTTATCGTTTGCTAATCAACCCTATGATATAAAATTGCTACTCGGGGCATTTTTACAAAAACATTTGGGGCCTCTCTTGTCCAATGAAGATTAGAATTCCTCTCTGAAAATTTTTCCAGAACTTCATCCCAACGATGCAAAACCTTTTCATTAAAAGGGTGGTGCCCAACAACCTTTGTCTCCGTTGTAAGCAGGTAATTGAAGACTAGATTCATGTCAGTAGGGACTGCCCTTTTGCTATTAATGTGTGGATTTCTGTTGGTGTTTCGTGGCCTAAAATTGTGAACTTTTTTGAGTTTGTAGATTGGATCGATTGGCTTTTTTCAAATAACAGCAGGGCTCGTCACAACGAAATCGCAATCAGTATATGGGCTATTTGGTATGCAAGGAACAAAATATGTATGAAAATTCTATTCAGAGAGTAGAGGACGTTGATACCTTCATTTGAAGTTATGTGGGTGAAATTGATACTATGTCCCATAGGCTTCTTCATCTTTTGGTGTATTCGAATTCCTCTTGGCGACCTCCTGCAGAACCTAATGCAAAAATCAATGTTGACGTCAGTTACAACTCTTCGAATGCTACTTCGTGTTCTGGTTTCATTGCCCTCGACAGTGCTGGATTAATCTTGGGCTCTGGTTTTCGCCACAACGAGAATGTCCATAGCAGTTTTGCGGCGGAAGCCTTGGCAGTGATTCAAGGATTAGGTTTCGCTCTCGATCTGGGTTTAAACAAAATTGAGTTAAAAGGGGATTCCAGGGCTGTAATTCAAAAAATAAACTCACCTTCTACGGATTTCTCTGTCATTCGCCCATTTACCTCTGATGCGAGAGCTATGGCAAGCCGTTTTCAGTTCTGCACTTTCAACTTTGCGCCGAGAAATTGTAATCTGGCGCGCATGCACTATGTCGAGAAGGCATGCGGATCAAGGAGGACAGATACTGGATCGAGGATGACCCAGGAGACGTTTCTCTTGTTGCTGATGATGATCGCCGCCTGATCGATCCCCCATAGTGGAGCGTTTTTTACCTTCTGTTTAAGGGCTTTGTTTTCTGCTGAGAATGCCCTTTCCTTTCGTCGATTTGCCGTTTCCAGCTGTTTAGATCGAGGAAGATGAACAGTCTGAGCTACTTTTCTTTTTGCACGTCTTTTCTGTTTCTTAAGACAGATGCCTTGTTTGTATTTTTCCTTATTGCCACGTTGTGTTTCTTTCACTTTATTTCAATAAAAGCTCAGACGTTCTTTTTGGTAAAAAAAAATCAAAAGATAATCACATTATGCCAATTAAATATGTCTAGAGAAATTGAATTATTTGTAATTACAAATAGTAATTATATTTTCATAGAATTATATTGATATTTTAATATACTCTTAAAGAAAAGAAGATGGGTTTTTAAAAATAAAATCTAAAATGTAAAAATATATAGAAACTTGGAGTATATTGTAACCACCAATTTATTTGGTTGTGCAATTTATTTGTAGTTTTATAATAAAATTTAAAATAAAGGAAGTAAACACCATTTTTTATATCACTTTGGGGATGCATCCTTTTTCTATAATATTTTGTTGTAATGAAGTATCATCGTTATTGAAAAAAAGAAGGTAAATACCGTGATGGGATCAACTTGTAATTGTAAAGTTAATTTTTTTAATTAAGTTAAGATAATTACAAAGTAATATTTTTTAAATACTCTCATTCATTTGATAATGAATATTTTATCACCCTATTGTAATTGTTGATACTCAAACTCACGACCTCTAAGAATAACAACGATTCCTTTAACCACTTTGATTTTAAAATAAGTTCTTCTGCTTGAATATTGTTTATTTTAATGTTTTTTATTATAATGTTGAATTGCAAAACTCTTTTTAAAATTGGGAACGTATTAAGAGTTCAACACTTTCATCGATGATTTTTAGACTAATTGATTAAAAATTTTCGGTTCGTATATTCCCCCCCTAAACTGTAAGTTAAATATTACCTCTGTTTTATTAAGAATGTTCTTATTTACTTTTTAAAAGTCAAAATTTTAAAATTAAATTTTATTAAATATATATTTCAAAACTACTTAAATAAAGGTTTCTAAAATATCCTTTTTCAAATTTTATCAATAATATATTTAAATAATATTGAGTAAAAATTAAAAATTTGACAAAAAATTAATAGAGAACAATTTAAATAAAAGAGAGAGTATCAATTACGAGTAAAATTCTATGCTCCTTCCATAAATAAAAACTACTAAAAAATAAAAGAGCTTAAAATTTCACTTTACCATAAAAAAGGGGTAAACTACACAGTGGTCACAAAATATTTGGGGTATTTTCATTTTCTCTACTAATATTTCAAAAGTTATAAATCAATCACTAACGTTATCAATTGGTTACAAACTGGTCACTCATTGTTAACAAACGTTAATAGGCATGACGAAAAACATACTGAGCGCGTTAAGTGCTTACATGGACTTGGTTGACTAAGTTGACAAAAACATACAAAATTAATTTGCGCCCCGGTATTGATTATTTTAATTTTAATTGATCAAAATACGAAGAATGAGATAATAAAAAAATCTAATAAAATACATGTATGTATTTAAGTAGTTGCGTATGCAAGATATTTATAGGCCATCAAAATCATCCAAAGAAACCTATATTATACATTGATCATTTCATGAAGAGTTACTCTATAAAGTGTTGACATTTATAAGGATTTGTGAGTAAGACCAAAATTTGATCCATAAGCATTTTAGCAGCCTTTTGCTGCCAAGTGAGTCACAATTTTATGGCACTACACCCTTCACTGTTCGAAAATGGCTTAGGGTCACTACCAATAATGTTTGAGATGCCATCAATCTTCCAGAGTTACACAGTACTTTATATCTGATGGAGTTCTGCATCTAGGAATCTTATCCTGACGCAATGTACCTGTTGGTCGGATTATGTTAAGGGTTCGTGTTCAAAGGTAGACAATCGATAATCCGATAGAGCGCTAAATAGTTGAGTGTCTACAAACAGCTGCAAAAGGGAAAACAACAGCAATGTGTTCCATCAAGATCCAGTGCTGCAAATCTGTAACATATGGTCGACACATTTGCGAAAGTGAATGTAAAATTACCTTAATAAAAGGCCGATCCCTGCTATGAAAAGAGTCGATGAAGCTATCTTTAAGTAGTAAGGAAACCTGGAAGTTAATGAACACAAAGAAAATGAGAAAGATCTACTAGTTATGCAGCGATTTGTTACTTGTTAAGAAAGAAACCAGAGGACAACATAAATTATAAGAACCAAAGTGTCAACCCTGTCACTGGATTCTACACTAGTAATTGTATGAGATCTCAGATCCGCACAAAGTGACTCGAAGTATTGTCGCATGACTTCCAAAAATTCTGTTGCAGCTTCAGCCTGAATAGGTAAAACTGATATCAGTTGCTGCAAAAGACAGAATAAAAAATATCGATAAAATGACCAGTAAACACCTGCACTTCATTGCACCTATATGTGGGATGCTTTCTAGCAAATGAACCTTCTAATGAGAGTCTGGAATGTATCGGCCCTAGTTCCGATTCAAGTTCTCTGTGTCGAGGAAGGGTAGGCAAGTGGCATGTTTTCACCTGAATAACATTCAAAAGAACTAAGAATACTCCGAGTTAGGGTGAAACTATTCGAGCAGTCATAACAGATTATCGAATCTCTGTACAAATTGTTCAAGAGAGTTAGAGAGCACAGAAAAAACGATGAATACACTAAAATTACAGTATATATCGAACATTATGCAAGTGTTATAATCTGGAACTATAAATCTCATAACCAAATAATGCAAACCGTCTAGAATCATAGATACCTGGTTCTTGTGCACATTAACTTGAACAAGATTAGATGTTTTCATTTTCAAATCCATGGGTTTATGTTGTAAGCCAACCTAGATAATGAAAGAAACAAAAAAATAAATCCGGCATTATATTGTAACATCGTTGGCAGATAATAATTTGTATGTTCATTCAGAGCTTTAACCTACTTACGAAAGCTGAAGAATCATTTCCTGTTCGTGCGTATGCGATATAAATCACATATACATGTAAAGGAGCATGCTTTTTGTCTTTCTAGGCATGTCAGCTAAGAATTTCATGAATCATACCATCATTTTTCTTTTAATTATTGTTGACATCCAAAAGAACACTACAACTCACAAGAAACGGAACTGGTGCATCAAGAAAATCAAGCATCCTCATCGGCAGCACCTGAGTTCGATTATAGTTTCAGAAAGTGAGACATAAAGGGTCATTTCAGATTATTAAAAGTATGAATGATATCCAGAAGAATAACCAAATGCAGTTTGTAACTAAAAGCTAAACATCCGAAATGGAATCTGCCACTAAGGATCAAGGGACTCTACTTGAAAGAGATAAGGATCAATATTAACAAGTTACAGTTACATTAATATATATATATATATATATATATCAACTAGAGTTTCAGAAAGAGCAGCAGGGATAGAGGTTAGGGAGATTACTGGAAGACATAAACTCTGCCACTGGAACGGACGAATCAAAGGAACCATAGATAACACCACAGCCGATAAGACACCCTGCATTGATGCAAATTAGTGTTGAAATCGGGACATAATCTATAACTGGCCATAGAAAACAACTAAGTGCAGAACACATCGGAACGGAAATATGAATACGATCTTCTTACCAGATTAGGGCAAATTACTACGACCTGTTTTTCCAATAATACTCCAACAACCATTGCTAAAATCTGGAAGCATGATCAAAAGGTGAAAAACATATCTACCAAGATGAATTGAAGTGAAGAGGTTTGCATCATAGAACATTACACTATCAAGGGAGAGGACTCGACAAATTGTTGCTACTGTCCATACGGAAAGTGCAAAAGCTTCCTCAGCTGCTGCCAACTTTGCATCAACCTTTCACAAAGTTCAGTGATATCTAAGTGAATATATATACTACAAAGCAGGCATTGACAAAAAGGGTGTAACAAAGAAATACCTCGGCAGGATCAGATGAAGATATAAGACTTTCATCCACTCCAAGGGCAGAAACTGGAAGTCTCACATACTCAATAGCCTGTAAATGCTCAAGAGGCTGAAAAATTATTTCACTTCCTCGTGGAGGAAGAGATATAGCATGATAAGCACAAACGATCCCAAGAATGTCGTTTTTGTTTTCCTATCAAAGTGATCAGTTAAGCAAACATCAAATGGAAATCCAACTATACAAATGACATGTAGAAACCAATAGAAAACTGACTCTAGCCCACTCCAATATTAAGTCATCCCCGAAATCTTTTTCAGGATTTGAGAAAAGGTCATCGTCATCGTCATCCTCTGATGCCAGGCTTCTAGCTGGACTGCCAAAGATAACCATTTACTGAATTGTGATAGGGATAAACTGGGGGGAAAATCACACGAAAAAAGAGAAATCTAAAACAACAATAGATACTCTCATATAGCAGGCAGATATCTTACAGTAATTTTTCACATGAGAATCTCGTTTAGTTATGGTAATGGAATTCTTTTCTGTTTATTCTAATACAAAATTAACAATCAATTTAATCATAATTTACCACCTGAATAGGCATGGAGAACTCCCAACTCTCTCGAATTTACGGTTCCTCAAGCTAATAAACGTTCCAATCTCAGGAGAAGCTTGTTCATTTTCATAGTTGCCATTTATTCTTTCGGAGGCATCAGAATGATATCCCGAGGCTACAGATATATTATCATCAAAATATAGGACATTCTTCCTACCATCCCTATCTATGTCCACAACTTGGCCCAAATCTGAAACGTCACTTGCTGCTACACTTTCAGATGTCAGTGCTGAACTCATCTTTAGTGAAACAGATGAAACCTCGTCATCAGCAGTTAATCCACCAGCAGCTGGATTATGAGTTATAGAACTGTTAACAGGTATTGCAGAAGCCATCCAATTGTTAACATACTCTCGGTCTAGAGACTCGGCATTATCATTCATTTCTTCATCTAGTTTGGTGGCAGATGGGACATAATCATTGAGAGACAAAGACATTTCATTAACAAATTCTGTTATTCGATTCAAGCGCTCCTGAGCAATGATACTGCATCCAAGTAAAACATTGAGAATATAGAGTATCAACAACATCATACTCATAGTAAACATCAGCCTCAAATTAGAGTAACAGTATGGATCATTTGGGAAAAGGAATTAACTTTGAACCTGTTTAACATCTCATAGTGTAACTCAAAGAAAGGCACTTTAGTTAGCAAACAATAGCAGCGAGGTGCAGATACCATAAACTGGCAGCATGCTCCAGATGATCTAGGAGGTGATGTAACACCTAAAATACCAGGTTGCCTCTGAACAAGTTCCAGAACGTGTAAGCAAACACCGTAAATCGTAGCATTGCCCTGATCAAGGGAGCATAAAATGTTTCACAACACCATAATTTCCTGTTCGTCATATAAATGCTTATTCTACAAGAAGTGAAAGGACATGAAACAAAACCGAGAAATTCTCGTTCCATTGTCGGACTCGAGTCATTTACACAGGTTATAAACACTTAAAGTGGTCATAATGATCGAGTAGAAAAATGAAAGTAATGTTGGAGAGGTTGAATTGCTAGATTGCCATAAAGGGATCCAGTTCCACACAATCAAATCCGTGCAAGCATTTTGAGGATGCAACAACAAATCTGAGGAAGAAATATGAAATGTACCTCAAGTTTAAAAATAAACGCGCTATCGTCTATGCTCAAATGCTCCTGCAAAGAATGTAAGATTAATGTTACTTTTCTCTTCAGGCCAACAGTTACAAAACTCTTTCATCTTTTATACAGTTGGAGCAGCATCATTGACTAAGATAAAAATGGAGGTAAGCACAGATTCATTTGCACATGCATGTTTTTAAAAGAATTACTCCCCAACACATGGAATGGTTTTGGATGTCAGTGGTTGAAAATAGATATCTTTCTTACCCTGCTTTACCATATAACTGAATATAGGAAAATCATATAATTTTGTCTTTTATCTTCTTTCCTCTGCTATGTTTTATTTACTTGAGAATGAGCCAGTCATTCTGTAATCCCCCGTTCAGGGGGAAAAAAAATTGGATATTAGAAGAAAAACTCAACATAGGTCTTTAGAGACATTTTTGGTCAAAGCGAATGATTAAGGTTTTATTCCATTTCCCTGAGTCAAAAAATTTATCTTCTAATGGCATATAGTCTAATTTTTAATTTCCTTTTTTTTAAGTAAAATCCTTCATTTTCTAGAAAAATACTTATAAACTCCCTAAATTTCTTTAAAAAATGCTAAATTCCTTAAACTCAAATCCTTAAATCCCTAACTCTGTAATCTCTAAATGTCATTTTTTGCCTTCGAATCAATCATCATCGCCCATCCCTTTCGTGTCTCCCCCTTGCTGTTGTACGAGATCCCTAAATCTATTCAAATGGTAGGAGGTTCGATCGGTGCGGTCCGTCGATTCAGTTCACCAATGATGACGAACCAGTGGATTACAGCTGGGTGCACGCTACGGCTGAGTTTGAGGGGATTTAGAGATTTCGTACAACGACAAGGAGTGATCGATCAGTAGGGGTCAGTGACGGAAGGGGTGGGTACTGGTGATTGATTAAGTGATGCACGTTCGCCAATAATGATGAATCAATGGGCGATTTAGAAATTAGAGATACAAAACAAGAAGTACTTATTTTTTTAATTAAGTCTTAAAAAAACAAAAAAGGTGCACTAAGACGAGGAGAACATAGGAATTTTTTAACATGGTATAATAGAAATGTATTAATTTTGTATACCTGTCCATAAAGAAGTTCGTTTAGATCACTGAGTGATGGAGTTCTTTCCAGCAACCGTCCCTAATTCATAACAAAATTTAAATGCTGCAAGTCCATAAATGCTAATTCCCAGAAAAGGAAAAAGAAATAGATGATATCGAAATGGTAGTAGACAATCAAAAAATAACGGATCAAACCTTAACACCTCCGGGAAAACAAAAATTGGCCAAGTCCTTCGTACGCATAGCTAAACTCTTCCCAGGGGGGTATTTAAAAAGCATCTGTTCATCACGGAAAAGGAAAACAAATGACCATGTGATGTCTGCCCATATGAAAAGAAATGCCTTCTCGTTGATCAAATGCATATGCTCTAAAAATGATGACTGACAAACCAAGTTCTTGCTTCTGTAATGGCACTGCCTTTATTTGCAAGGAGAAACACGAATTGTTAAATTGCAGAAAATTAAGAAGCAGAGTAACATATTGTTGAAAACATAAAAAAGGGTCTCCTTCTGTTTAGTTATGTAGTCGACCTGAGGCTCGAATGTCGGAAGTGGAGGCCCCCTATGCTGTATCAGCTTAAGATCTATGATTCCAGATCTTTTCATCTCCATCTCCCACTTCTTCCGTCTAGCAAAGTCTTCCTCCATGACCCCAAGATTTGCATCTGGATGAATCCCGACAATAATGAAGTGCTCGAAGATTGATTCGGGTTGCCTGTATTTAATATGATCCTGCAACAACATCCTCAAGATTAGAATTCTGAATTCTGAGTGGCACAGATATATATTAGAATCCCATTTGACTAATGCTCACTACCTGTTTTATCTCAACATCTAAAATCTGAGCAAAGAAAATAGCACAAAGAAAAGGAAGCAATGTGAGACTTGTCCTTAAGAAATGGTTCAGGCTATAATTGTTCTTCAAGAATAAGTTATAGTCAATCCGAAAAACTTGCAGAATTAGAGTGAAAAAGATTGCACGGCTACAGGAAATGCATATGCAAATTGATTGATTACAGGAAACCTGGAAATAAGAAAAGAGCTGAGTCTAAATACCATAGACTTGGAGCTGAGTTGGTACCACTGGCGTTTCTGGTTTGCCAAAACCTCGGGATTGAAGCTCGAGTGGTACCAATCATCCCTCGAATGGCCACCCCATTGCCAAGCCTTCTGCATCTGAATTTTCAATCTATGGAAACTATTGCTACGCCAGTTCCCTGACGTTGGGAATTCACTCCGAGTGTGTCTATGCCCCGATGGCGGCAGCCTTGGTGGACCAGTGTTCCCAGGCTGCACTGGGTTCCGTGTTTCTACAACCTCATTCACAGCCTCCTGAAAATCAGGGTTTATTTCCCAAATGGAAGATCGAGACCGGTCTTCCTGTCCTTCAGCTTCTTCCTTGGTTTCCATTTTGTAAACACTTCTTTTTTTTAAAACTTATGTTACGCTGCTTATTTTACCAATTAAACTCAAACATCTCCTCCATTAAATTGTCAGCCATTACCACTAAAAGATTCAAACCTTTTCATTTATTCTGCAGACTACAAGATACCATTACCATCCTCTTAAAGCAAAGCTTTTTATAAATTAGACAAAGAAACGGGTGCCCTTTTATTACCTATTGATCCTCAGAATATTCTCTAACTACCCAAACCGATCGGTTAAAAGTGCCCAACAGATGCAAATTCTTAAAAGGAAATGAGAATCAAAACAGAACATTTTCTAAATGAAAGTTGATCGAATTGAAACCGGTTGATGCGAATGAAACATGAAAACAATAAGCGATAGAGCATCAAACATAACAAGAACAGAAACAGGAGAGATCTTATCTTACTTGCTTTTATCATAATTATTGTTACTATTAATTTGGTTGTCTGATTAGCAAAGTTTTAGGCCCTTCAAGCGAGAGAGAAGGGAAGGGAAATGCTAAAAATAGAGGGGAGATAAGAGGAGGAGATGAAGCGAACTCTACCGAAAACAATTATAAATATTAAGTTTGGATAATGCATCATGTGCATTATAAATATTAAAATTTTAAACGATTCGTGCTCGTTAAAATAATTTATTGTTCGACTCATTACTCGTTAAGTTCACCGAAATTTCTACCTTATTTTCTTAATTAGAGATACAATTTATTAATACTATCTATAACATAATATAAACATAAATTTATAAATTTAATCAAGAAATTATCAAAAGAATATATAAAACATATTTAAAGTCTAAACTCTAAAGTAACAATCACCAAATACATTAGAATAAATTTTAATATAAAAACAAATATTCAAGCTATACCCATTTTCTTATTTTAGGTGTCGGTTACTAGAATCGTTGTAATATTCTATTAAGTTTTTTCGATAATTTTAAAGATTTTATTATTTTAAAAAAAAAACTAAAAATAAGTTAATTTTATTAATAAAAAAACTGAGAAGGATTTTCAAATTTAAGGGCGGAAACTGTTTTATTCCCAAGTAAAAAAAAAAGGAGCAAAGAGCACGAGTCAATATATTACATGATGCTAACAGAATTGATTTAAGTAATAAATAATTTAAAATCGTTAAAATAAAATCTTAAATTTAAATCTTTATCTATGAAAAAAGACGAAACATTTAAATAGGAGGACAATCGGGAAATATAAATATAAATATATATATATATATATATTTTTCTTTCTTCGCTTTCACGGTATTAGAAGCCAAGCCAAGTCCAATTTCCCTATTTCACTTCACCTCACTTCACTTCACTTCACTTCACTTCATTACACTTCACTACTTCAATTCCAATTCCGATTTCTCCCACCCAAAAAAAGGGCAACAAAATCTTCTCAATATTTTAAAAACCCTAATTTTTTGACATTAATCCCCTACAAATTCGCCTTCCTAAACCCAACATTCCTCCCTCTGACGTAATCTTCTCTCTCTCTCTCTCTCTCTCTCTAAATCCCAAATCACTGAATTATTCATGTATCCAAGCCTGCTTTTCCTTTTGATGTAACCTGTTTTTCTTATTTATTCAGATTGGTAGAAGCCCAGCAATTCACCTGAATAGGAGAAGTTTGTTCTTACTTTATTTGTTTTGAAAAAATAAAACCCTAAAATTTTTGTTTGCTTTTTTTATGGAGCCGTCTCCTATTATTTTTGACCTAAGCTCCGACGACGAGGAGGCGACACCGGCTTGGGAGGATCCAAAGGGGGACGATTACAACTGGTTATCGGACGTTCTGGAAGCCGTTGATAAGGTTTTCCATGACCCTGATGACTTGATGGTTTTCGGGGAAGTCAACCCCACTAAGAAGTCAAAGTCACCGAATTCAGTGCTTAGGAAGGTTGCTGAAGAGGACGATGGGGATGATTGCGTCGTTTTGGAAGGTGACCCAGATAAGGCGTCGTCGGATGTTAATGAACCCCAAAAAGACTCCGATGAGTGTCTTATTGTCGGCCAAAAAGGGCAGGTAAATCAATATCTGTGTTTTTGTAAAAAAATTTCTTTTGACTGAGTACGCTGATTATTTTTTCCAATGTTTTGTTGCTGAAATTAGGCAAGCGGTTTCTTTGTCGGTTACGGCGGTTACTTGTTAAATTTGTGGTTTCTTGAGAGTGAAGGCTTTGTTTAGTTCATGTGCTTTCAATGTGAACGAAGGCTTTGTTTGGTGTCTTGGTGATGAGTTTTAGGGTTGCTTTGCTTTAGAAAGTTGTTATTTGAATTTCTGGGTAGCATTGCGTATTAAATTGACCAAAAACTATTGGGTTTTTTTGTTGCATTTTTTAGTGTTTTTCATTGCGGTTCTGGATTTTTTCTAGTACGTGTTTTTGCTCCTGCAATTTTGAATGTTCATGTTGGTTAAAGATGTGATATGCATTTTATTATTCTTTCAAGTTTCAACCTGCTGAAACACCTTCATGGGTTAATCAGTGTGTTGTGTTGTATGTGTCAACTGGAATGCACAAGTGAGGATTTAGCCTTCAAAACACGCAAGCATCGGTACATAGTCCTTTTCTCATACAAGAGCTATATCATTATTTTTTGGAGAAAAATGGGATGTCGAGATTGGTTGTTTTTACTGGAGGTGAATGTTACTGGGTTGAGTTGCTGTAGGGTAAAATGCCTGGTTCGAGAACTTTAAGACCTATCCTTATGCTCACCTGGTCTTAAAGACACTATATCGTCTTTTTGATTGGTAGTTTTTTGTTGTAGAAGTGGAAAAAATGGTCCAATCTTGCTGCTGAATTTCAAAAGATTGAAAGTAGACAAAAGGCTGAGTTTTTAATCTTGGGATATCTAGGAGACTAGGACCTGGGGTGATCTTAGGGTGCATTTATGTAAAATTTTTAAATATTATTAATGTTTAACTTACTCCTTTACCTTTTGCTTTAGGCATTGAAGACTGTATCTCTTGCCTCAAAGTTACCATATTTGTTTGTTAAAAAAAATGGTTACCATATTTGTGATAGCTTTCTCATTTCTCTTGATATGGTTGCAGATTGCATGCAGAGATTATCCCCATCCTCGACATGATTGCGCTAAGTTTCCATTCAGATCAACCTCACATGAACAGCATTGTGAATTGGTAATATCTTAATTTTTCGTAAAGTGACTTGAAACTTTATACTTCTATGATGGTTGACTGTTTCATAGTTTGGTGCTCTTGAATTTAACATGCATTTCTAATACCAAAAATGAATGCCGTTCTGAAATTGCAGTGCCATTGCTTTGTTTGTGACTTGCGAGCACCATGTGGTTATTGGGGCTCAGGTACCTCTAATACTGATCATTGTCATGCCACTGATAAAGAGGAGAAGTGGAAGACTTTGAGGAAGACTTTCAGGAACGAGAGAAATTCTCCAATACCAGTTACAAAAGCTCCTGTCACCTCTCACTCTACAGCATTTCCCCGACTTAACCAAGCTCCACGACGTGACAATATGCAGTATGCACTGCAAAATCAAGTTTCTAGGCTGATTCCAGCTCGAGCTTCTCGGAATTTCATACCTCAAATTCCCATCCAACGGCCATCTATAGTTCGTTCTTCATCTACCAGATATGAAGTTCCACATCATCTAAATGTGGGTAGCCAACATGTTTTAAATAGGAGAATGCATCCGCATCCAGTTTCACGTCAGTTACTAGGAGTGCATAATACAGTAATTCGAAGGGATCGAGGTATTAAAGTTAGTAACTTGGGTCCCCAATTTGTCCCTTCCAACACCATGTCGAAAAGAATGGAAGTTGCCTCAACAATAAACCGCACTGCATTTGTTCCATCAGGAAACTATTCTCCTATTGCTTCACAACATCAGCAGAATCCCGCATCTGTTACAATATCAAATGAAAGGAGTTTAAATCCCATTGGGTGGCCAAATCGTGATTCTGGTTCTATTTTATGGACATCTGCACACCCTTTGTCTTCACAACCTGGTACGGACAGTGTCATTACCAATTCAGCAGCCTCTCAATCCTCAGCATATGGTCAGCCTGTTCTTCAGTCAAGCTTGAACCATGATAGCAGTTGCCTTCAGAATCAGAATCAACCGGCAACAAATCATGCCTCTTCGGATTCTGACATGAATTGGACCAACGTCTTCGGTCAAAGCAATCAACAACCTTCTGTTGATTATTTACAGCTTCAAAACTGTACAGACGAGAAAGAAGCATCCAAGGAGGAAAGTTGGGGACATAAATCGGTTTTGAACGAGCTTGAAAGCTTCCTTTTCGACGACCAGTCCTTTCCCGAAGATTCTCTTACTGCAGAACTTAATTCAATTTCTTCCAATCACATGTCTTATGACACTGGTATGATTTTCTTTGATATTGAAAGCTCTTGGGATCGTCTAACTAGTGCGTAGTTTATCAGCATAGGCCTGTGCATTATAGAGAAGTAAATCTAGTCCTTGTGCCAAACTCTGCTAAAATGAAACGAGAAATTAGGGTAGGTAGCTGCTTTTTAGAATAGATTTAGTAACTATAATAATAGAAGCTTTGATGGTGTGCAACTGTATAGAAAAACAGCAGGTGGGTCGTTATTCGTTAATCTTTTCCCAACTTTCAATTATTTTGGCATGTATTTGACTTCTAAAAAAACTTAATTCCTTTATGAAAATAGCAAGAAGCAAATATATAACAGAACCATGAACAATAATAAAATAAAATCATTAGAATGATCTTAATTTTATAAATTGAGTTTTTTTAAATAAAAATTAAATTAGTTTTATCTTTTGTGAAGGATATCATATTATCTTTTTAAACAAAGCAATAGAGATTAACAAATATAAATAGTAGTACTATGATTTGAAAAGTAAACTAATTTATTTAATTACAGAATTCTGAACGGTTTCATATCAAAATCACTAAAAATGTTATCATTTCATAAATTCAAAAAATTATATGATTACAATAACTTTATCGATTGGATTTGGTTTAATATAATTATCAATAAAATATAAGGATCTAAGATAGAACATATGTGTTAGCTCTTACTATCAATCGAAGGAATAAATTGACCTTTTAAAAAATCGAATATCCGGGATTGACCTTTTAAAAATTGAAGAACGGAATGAGGGGCTAAATTGGCATTTTAAAAATTGATGGCAATATAAAAATAAAGGGTTAATTACACGGATTAACACTTATGTTTGTGTTTTGTCCACTTTTGGTAACTGATTTCAAAATACATTATATATGGCCACCTTCGTTTTTATTTAATTAAGATATGATTACTTTTGTTTTTATTTATTTAAGATGTGGTCACCATGGGTTAACTGTTGCTAACAGTTAACAGATTAACTGACGTGATATTTTGATATAATCACACATTTGATCTCTATTATTTACACGTGTCGTGCCACGTGTCAACATTCGGTTGGATGACTAATTTTATTTTAATTTAATATATTTATTTTCCACCAATTTGCTTTGCTTTGTTAAAATAAAATAAAATAAAGTTAGTCTTCCAACCGAATCATAACACGTGACATGACACGTACTAATGACAATGACATCATTCGATTGGAGGGTTAAATTTATTTTAATTTATTAAAAATGTGACTATATTGAAAGAATATGTAAATAACAAGGACCAAAGTGTGATTATACCAAAATATTTAATGGTTGTTAACTTGTGGTGATCACATCTTAATTAAATAAGAACGAAGGTGACCATATCTTATGTATTTTAAAATCAGTGGACAAAATACAAACATAAGTGATCATCCGTGTAGTTAACCCAAAAATAAAACTTTATACAACAATATAGTGATTCGATTATATATACCAAAGTCTATATCCACTATCACTAGATTTGCTAACTTTCGAAGACAAGGTGTAACTTTACAACACACAAGATTTACACACCAAAACTTTGTTTACACACTCTCCATATTAAGAGTTACAAATTTAGCAAACAAAAGAAAACATCACAAAGGTAAATGTGTTTGCAACAAATAAGCATTTACCCATATCACACTTGAGCAAGATAAACAATATGCTCAACAAGTGTGTTACAAAGAGTATGACAAATTTGGCTCAAAGACTCTTTTAATGTTGGTATAATCTTTCAATGATCTTTCTTATTGTTTTCCATTTGAATCTTGGTCCCTTTTGTGTCTTCTAATACCTTCTAGTCGTTTGGAGTTATTGGTGGTTGATTAGAGCCATTGAAATCATTAATTTGAGCATTAAATGCTCATATGCAACTTGGTATCGATACAAGGAAGTGATATTGAGACCAAGCATCCTAACAAGTCAAAAATATAGTCGTTGAAGCCTTCGATATCAATACCGTTTTAGTGAGTATCGATACTTACATAACGGTATCGAGACCAACACCTTGATATTGATACCAAAAATGTATTCTAGAAAAATGGATATCGATACTGGCTTTCTAATTTCGAGACTGAGAGGAGATATATGAAAAAAAATCAAGTATTTTTAAGCTTTGAAAATTATGTATAAATTATATAATAACTCAAGAACACTTAAGATTACTTTCACAATTAAAATATTTTATGACAAATTTTCATAAAATTATAAAATACAAATTTGAACAATATAAATAATTTCACAATTCATATTATATCAAAATCAAATATTGTTTCAATAATCTCTCCCTCTTCGACATAACAAAACCCTTTGTGAATTAATAAAAAAATCCTTTTGTGAAATTTTGCTTTAAAATAAGTTTGTCATATAAATTTTGTGAAAAATAAATCTTTCCCTTCGTAAAAATCTCTTTTGCTAGAAACAAATTTACACTTACACATATTTTTCTTACTTCTTATTATAACAAAATCAAATTAAGCTCTAAAAGAGAAAATATGTCAGTGTAATAGATAACTAAATAAATTTTAAACATTTAAAGAGAAAATCAAATTATACTTAACATAAGATAATAAAGTTCATAAACATAATATTACCAACAAGAGTATTTCACATACCAAAATAAAAAATATCAAATATAAACGATAATAAATAGTTGCATGGTAACATAATATTTGAGTTGTAATGCAAAATGTCTATTCTTTTAGAGGTGGTGCCCAAGATGAGGGAAGCATAAAATGATGACGCATCAATGGAAGCCATTTGTGCATTTAAGTTCTCAAAATTTTGAATCATGTAATCATACATGGTCTTTATGGTGATCTACTATTGAGGTGGTGACACATGAGGTGGTGACACATGAGGTTCTTTAAATTCGTTGTCTTCTTCAAATTTTAATTTCGTCAATCTCTTTAAATTGGATTTGAATTTCTTACGGTTTTGATTCTTCGATGGAGCAAGTGGAATAATGATTCGGGTTAGACATCGATAGAAGGTTTTGAAGAGTTTGTGGTGTCTAATCGGAAGGTTGATAATGAAGCTGAAGAGCCGAGGAAGGTAGAGGATGAGAAGGTTGTTGATATTGGACGTGGTTTATAGGGATTAAATTGATAGAATATTGAAATATTGAGAATTAAATTTTTAGAATTAGGATAAAATTAAAATTGTAAAAGTGATCAATAGTTGGAGGACTATCTGTATAGTTTACCCTTTTTCTCTTGTCGTCGTTAATTCTCCTTTCATGGAATCTCTATTGCTGCTATACCTAAAAATCTCACCTTTCCAGCAGACAGCGAAAACGAGTATTAGAAAACCAATAAGATGGCGCTATGGATGGAAGCAGGCTCTGAACCCAAATCTGAAACTGAAATTGCCGATCTCCAAGCCATTTCCGCCCTCAAAGAGTCAACTGCTCTCGAGCTCAAGGTTGTTTTTTTTCCCACCCTCTTTAATTCTTTCCAATCTTTAATCATCTTTAATCCTTTGGGGAAAATGGGTCTTCCAGGAGAACGGAAACGAGTTGGTGAAAAAGGGCAAAAAGCATTACCAAGAAGCCATCGACTGTTACACTAGAGCTATCAACCAGAAGGCTTTGAACGACCAAGACTCCTCCGTTTTGTACTCAAATAGAGCTCATGTAAATTTGCTCCTCGGGAATTTCCGCCGTGCGGTCACTGATTCTCAAGATGCCATTAAGCTCGCCCCTGCTAACATTAAGGTACTACTGTTTTTCACTTATTGTTCTTCCCTTTTTTGGTTCTTTAAAAATTGGGTCATTTGGTATGTTCATATTTAGGCTTATTATCGAGCTGCCAAGGCGTGTTTGTCGTTAAATCTGTTATCGGAGGCGAAATCTTATTGTGAAAGTGGGATTGAAAAAGATTCGAGTAATGAAGAGTTGAAGAAACTGGGAAAGCAGATTGATTTAAAGAAGCTGGAACAGGAACATCGTGAAGCTCAAGTTTCCAAGGCTCTTGTGGAGGCTAAGGTTTCCACTTTTGGATTCTGCAAAACCCATTTTCTTAATTAAACATAGAGGGAAAAAGAGTTTGAATCTTACGTTCATTTTGTTTGATTAGGGAATTGTTTCTGCTATTGAAGATAGAAGGCTGAAGCTTGGGAATGCAATGTATAGAGAACTTACCGGATTAAGGAAGCCGGTGTTGGAGAAAAACGGAATTCTTCATTGGCCTGTTTTGCTACTCTATGCGGAGGTTATGTCCAGTGATTTTATAGAGGACTTCTGTGAAACCGACATGTTTTCGGCTCATCTTGATATCATATCCATTCTGCTTTTATCCTTTATGAATCAAAATGCTTATTGGTTCACCATATGATTTATACTGTATTCATTTTATTTATGTAACTTATGTTTCCTTAACTTTCAAACATGTTTTCAGAAAGTTGCCCACCTTTACCATGGGATAAGAACAACCATTATACCCGTGAAGCTATTGAACTCTATTATGAGGTAAGTCTTGTTGGTTATGAATTGATGATTATGATGAAACCAAGCATCAAATTAACTGAACAAATTCTAGCTGAGTGTGCTGGCCATTGATATCTTATATTAGGTATAAAATGCCGTATATGCCTTTGCCAAGTATTTGTATTATAGTAAATGGCTGGTTGCCTACTTTTAGTATTGCACTTCGAAATCGAGTTTGTACCTGTGGCTGTCTTTATATAGCTGGTAGTCTATTAATGCTATGTTAGGTTGCAGTTGCTGGAATCGAAGACACTGAGGCTGTTTTCATAGCAGATTTTGATGGTATTCTCATTGTCCTTGATTTTTCACAGGCTGGTTCTGGGATTTGCCTGTCTAAGACCAAAATCCTCCGTTATCTCCTAGAAGGGACTGAAGCTGCTAATGTGGAAAGCATTGAAGAGAAGAAAAGGCAACTGATGGTTATCCTCATGGCAATTCTTCAGGTCAGTACTTTGCACTCTACCTTTCACATCAAAAATTTCTCTTTGTTAATGCGTATGTTGCTAGCGTTTCGCTGCTAGAATGAATTGATGAATCAGTGCAGGTTAGTCAGTCTTTCATCATGTTCTTTTTGTAAATATTGGTTTGTTTCTCTTTAAAGAAAAGGAATTGACCTCGTTTCCTCATTAATCTTGGTTATATTACACATTACCGCATTATTTTAGCTGAAGGACCTAGTGTTCGATGTATCAGGTTCATCCAAATGGGTCAAGTGAATGAAAAAAGAACACTTCATGATGTGTTGAAGAACCAACTTCATTATCCCAATGATACCAGGTCAGCTTTAGAAAGCATCTCTGCATGATTAATACGTACACGTGATGTTTTCCGTAACTATGAACATTTCCGTTATCTCCGTCTTTAATTATCTCGTGTTATTTCCTTGTTGCAGTCTTCTATGTTGTTTCAAAAGATCCACCTTTTATAAGGACTTCGTAACCGGAAATGGACCCTCCGTGTGAATTGAATGCGCCTGCTAGACAGCAAGCTTGGGGTGTATAAATTTACGCACTAGTGTATACAATGGTCGTGATGTTCATTGCCGAAACGTTTTTGTAGGTCGGAAGCAGCGAAGCCAAAGTTGTATTATTTTCCAATGATTTTTAGTGTATCAGTTGGCATTTTATAGTTATACAACAAAGACAAAGACAAACTAGAGAAAACTGGGTCTAGAATCAGCGATGGCCGCTCGTCTCGTTAAAAATTTCATATTCTAGTATATCTGGATTTTTTTAATATTACTAACTGAATTTTGTTAGTCTCTCTAATTCTGTTTAGATATCTCCTAGTCTAAAGGAAGTATGCCGACTCTTGGCGCTTAATTAATAGTACATAAAACCTTGAAAACACTGGAATCTATGCAGCTACGTCCACCATCCAATATGGCTGCTCTCACCTGCTCTGCAGTCGATCTTTGTCCTCTTCTCGGCTCTGCTGCCAATGCCACGGCTGCTGCCGAATATATATGCAATGGCTTTGACGCGGTTTCGAACAAGTTTGTTGCCGCCACGTATGCCATTGACAACACCTACCTTTTCTCAACATATTTTGTGTTCTCCATGCAGATCGGTTTCGCCATGCTTTGTGCCGGTTCGGTACGCTCCAAAAACACCATGAACATCATGCTTACCAATGTCCTCGATGCTGCCACCGGCGGTTTATCCTATTACCTCTTCGGCTTTGCTTTGGCCTACGGTTCTCCTTCCAATGGCTTCATCGGGAAACATTTTTTGGGGCTTGACAATTTCCCTGTCCCGTCGGCGGATTATAGTTACTTCCTGTATCAGTGGTCTTTCGCCATTGCGGCTTTCGGGATCACCAGTGGTTCTATTGCGCTTATTTGATATATTCTTCCTTCTTGACTGTTTGTTTACCCCATTGTGTCTCATTGGTTCTGGTCTGCCGATGGTTGGGAAACGCCGCGAGAAGACCACCTTTTGTTTGGTTCTGGGGTGATTGATTTTGCCGGTTCCAGTGTTGTTCACATGGTCAGCGGCATTGCCGGATTATGGGGCACCTGGATTGAGGGTCCTCGCATGGGTCGATTCGACAGTGATGGCAAGCCTGTGACATTACGTGGACATAGTGGTACATTGGTCGTACTAGGAACATTTTTGTTGTGGTTTGGTTGGTATGGTTTCAATCCGGGTTCGTTCCTCACCGTCGTGAAAACTTACGGTCAAACAGATTCCTCCTTCTACGGACAATGGAGTGCCATCGGAAGAACCGCCCTCACGACGACCATCGCGGGAAGTTCTGCGGCTTTGACTACTCTCTTTCGGCAAACGTTTGGCTCACGGGTCACTGAAACGTCAAAGATTCTGCAATGGTTTGCTCGGCGGGTTCGCAGCGATCACCGGCGGTTGTGCCGTCGTAGATCCGTGGGCGACTATCATTTGTGGATTCGTCGCTTCATGGGTCCTCATCGGATTCAACAAGCTGGCCAAGAATTTGGAATACGACGACCCATTGGAGGTGGCACAGCTTCACAGAGGTGTGGTGCATGGGGGATCATTTTCACCGGATTGTTTGCCAAGAAAGCTTATGTAAACGAGATATATCCAGGGAAACCCGGGAGACCGCACGGGCTATTCATGGGAGGAGGAGGACGGTTGTTGGGTGCACATTTGATCCAGATTTTGGTGGTGATGGGGTGGGTGAGCGCCACCATGGAGCCATTGTTTTTCTGCTACATAAGCTGGGGCTTTTGAGGAACTCGTCAGACGAGGAGATGGCTTGAATCGATGTGACTAGCCATGGAGGATTGGCCTATGAATTTCATGACGATAGTGATAAAACTATAAAAAATTCGTTTATGATCCCAAACATGGATACCTCTACTGTTTGATTTGGACCCAAGCTGGAATTGATAGAATAAGTATTTGAATTTTTCGAAGTACATGTATAATATAACGTCACCTAAAAGTGTAAGAAAACTTTAGGTATTAATTTTTAACGGAAAAATTGATGTGCCTCTTTGCTTTTCTGTAACGGAATTTCAGAGTATTAACTGTTGAAAAGTAAAGCAGTCGGCGGCTAAATTCAAAGTTGGCTGCAAATTTGACTTGGAAAGTGGAATGGGAAAATTGCACTTTTAGTTCTTGGACTTTAAGGTATTTATAATATTAGTCTTTAAGCTTCAACTATAAATACCTTAACCCATTTAGTTTCAAAATCATCTCAAATCATTCTAGCTTTCTCCCAATACTAGAGAATTTAAAGAGTTTTCTCCTTTTTATCAAGAGAGAATTGTTATTGTTTTCTCATTGTTAGATCAAGATAAGTTGTAATTCATATTTTCTCATAGTGAAATTCTTCTATCTTTGCTCGTGGTTTTTATCCTATATTATTTAGGGGTTTTCTATATAAAATATGTGTCTTTTTTTATCTTCATTTTTATTTTCTCAAATTATCAATTGCGATTTTGTTCTATTTGATAGATGTATTCTGCAACAATTGGTATCAAGAGCCAGATTAGATGTTTAATATCTACTTATTGTCTTTGTGGTTGCCACCAAAAGGTGGATCCTCTAACATAAGAAAATAAGAATGTATTACTCATTCTTTGAAGGTTCTAGAAAACTATTCACGATAGTAAAATAGTGGCAGCTATCCGTAATAGAAGTTATGACAACGAAATTTGATATTGAAAAATTCAATGAGAGAAAATTTTCATTGTGGAAATTGAAGATGAATACCATCTTGAGGAAAGACGGTTGTCTAGCAGCTACCAGTGAAAGGCCAGTAGATTTCACAGATGACAACAAATGGATCGAAATAGATGGAAATGCTATGTCAAACTTTCATCTAGAATTAGCAAATGAAGTATTGTCAAGCATCGAGGAGAAGAAGACAACTAAGGAGATATGAGATCATCTCACCAAATTGTACGAGGCCACATCGTTGCACAATAAAATTTTTCTTAAGAGGAAATTGTACACTCTACGAATGTCAGAATCTACTTCAGTGACAGAGCACTTAAACACACTGAACACTTTATTTTCTCAGCTTACATCTTTAAGCTGTATAATAGGAGAACAATAACGTACTGAACTTCTACTTTAAAGTCTATCTGTCGTATGATTAACTCATCATCAACTTGAAAAACAGTAATGTCACCAGTCTAGTCTTCGATGACGTTGCAACTGCTGTTCTACAAAAAGAAAATCGGCGCAAGAACAAGGAAGACAAACAAGCAAATCTGCAATAAGTAGAAGCGTTGACAACGATGAGAGGGAGATCAACAGAACGTGGCCAAAGCAGCAGTCATAAACATGGTAGATCGAAGTCGATAAGCAAAAAGAATTTAAAGTGCTACAACTATAGAAAGAATGGTCACTTGAAGAAGGATTGTTGGAGTCTAAATAAAACCTACAATCCACAAGGCAATACCGCAAACACTTCAGATGATGGAGATACTCTATGTTGTGAAGCGTTAACCACCGTGGAAGGCATAAGAGATTTAAAGATATATGGCTCCTTGATTCAGGAACAACATATCACATGACCTCAAGAAGAGAATGGTTCCATCATTATGAACCTGTCTCAGGAGGATCTTTGTATAGTTGCAATGATCATGCCATAGAAATCGTTGGTGTGGGAACCATCAAATTGAAGATGTATGATTGAACAATTAAAGTTGTTCGAGATGTGCGACACTTGAAAGGCCTGAAGAAAAATTTATTATCCTACGGATTGTTGGATAATAATGCAAGAAAGATTGAAACACGGAAAGGAATCATGAAGGTGTTCCGTGGAGTGCTGGGGTGATGAAAGGCGAAAAGAGCAACAAACTTGTACATGCTGAAGAGACTTTGCTAGAAACAGAAACCTCTGTTGCCTCATGTAGTTCAGATTCTGCAATGCTATATGACATCAGAAACTTGGACACATGTTAAACAAGGAATGAAAGTCCTTGTGGAGCAAAGTTACTTCTAGGCTTAACAAAGGTATCACTTACTTTTTGAGCATTGCATAACAGTAAAACACACTGGTTGAAATTAACACGTCAAATTCTAGAGGCAAAAATGTTCTAGAATTGGTTCATTCTGACGTATGGCAAGCACCAGTTACATCCCTAGGTGGATCAAAATACTTTGTCTCATTTATTGATGACTACTCCAGGAGATGTTGGGTGTACCATATTAAAAAGAAGTCAGATGTGTTTTCATCTTTCAAAAACTTCAAAGCGCGAGTGGAACTTGATTATAGAAATAAGATCAAGTGTTTTAGAACAGATAATGGAGGAGAATACACAACTGAAGAATTTGATGACTTTTGCAGAAAATAAGACATCAAAAGACAGTTCACAGTGGCAAACACTCCTCAACAAAATTGAGTGGCAGAGCGGATGAACAGAACCTTGTTAGAAAGAACACGAGCAATGTTGAGAGCTGCAGGCCTAGAAAAATAATTTTGGGCAGAAGCAGTCAATACCACCTGTTATTTGGTGAATCGAGCTCCATCAACTGCAATAGAGCTGAAGACACCAATGGAGATGTGGATTGGTAAACCAGCTGATTATTCAAACCTCCATGTATTTGGAAGTATAGTGTATGTGATGTACAACTCCCAAGAAATTTCAAAGTTGGATCCAAAATCCAGGAAATGTAAATTCTTGGGGTATGCTGATGGAGTAAAGGGGTATGCTGATGGAGTAAAGGGGTATCGCTTGTGGGATCTCACTGCCCGCAAAGTCATTATTAGCAGGGATGATATCTTTGTAAAAGATAAACTACGAAAAAAAGAAGACGATGATAGCGCTGAAAAGTCAGAGACTACACAAATATATGTGGAAAAGGAGGTTGAACAAGGAGATTCTTCAGAAGCAGAACCAACACATGATGAACAAGAATTAGAGAGTTCTAAAGCTCCAACAACTCGTCAATCAGTTCGTGTTAGAAGACGTCCCAATTGGCACTCAGATTATGTTATAGAAGGAAATATTGCATACTGCCTTTTAACAGAGGACAGTGAGCCATCAACATACCAGGAGGCAATAAACAGCTCAGATGCTTCACTATGGATGATGGTAATCCAAGAAGAAATTGAATCCATTCATAAAAATAATACATGGGACATTATGCCACTACCACAAGGAAGATAGCCAATTGGTAACAAATGGGTCTTTAAAATCAAGCAAAATGGTAACGATCAAGTTGGGAGGCATCGTGCAAGACTGGTGGTCAAAGTATCTGCTAAAAAATAAGGTATTGATTTCAATGAAATTTTTTATCCTGTGGTTCGACTAACAATAGTTCGAGTAGTCTTGGAAATGTGTGCTACATTGAACTTACATCTAGAGCAGCTAGATGTTAAAACAACTTTTATTCATGGAAATATTGAATAAGAGATTTATATACTCCAGCCTGAAGGTTTTGAAGATGAAGAAAAAGAAAAGAATAACTTGGTTTGCAGGTTGAACAAATCTCTGTACGGCCTAAAGCAGGCGCTGAGGTGTTGATATAAGAGATTTGATTCATTCATTATGTGGCTTGGATACAACAGACTTAATGCAGACCCTTGTGCTTATTTCAAGAGGTTTGGTGATAACGATTTTGTTATATTACTGTTGTATGTGGATGGCATGTTGGTTGCAGGACCCACCAAAGATCATATTGAAGAATTGAAGGCACAACTGGCTAGGGAATTTGAAATGAAGGACTTGGATCAGTAAACAAGATACTGGGGATTCAAATTCATTGAGACAGAAGTAATATGAAGATTTGGTTTTCACAAAAGAATTACTTGAAGAAGATCTTGTCACGATTCAACATGCAAGATTGTAAGTCAATTTTTACCCCTCTTCCTATTAACTTCAAATTATCCTCTAGTATGAGTCCTAGCAGTGAAAAAGAGAGGAATGTAGATGTCTCAAGTATCATATGCATCGACAGTGCGAAGTTTAATGTTCGCTCGCTATGATATGCACAAGACCAGACATTGCACAAGCAATGGGAGAGGTTAGTCGGTACATGGCGAATCCAGGCCAAGAGCATTAAGAAAAAAACAATGAGGTACAAGGTAGAAAGACTGGTGTGAAGAGATGATTGTTTCCAATCAAATTTTCAAGTGGGAAATTATTGAAAAGTAAAGTAACTGGTGGCTAAATTCAAAGTTGGCTGCAAATTTGACTTGGAAAGTGGAATGGGAAAATTACTCTTTTAGTCCTTGGACTTTAGGATATTTACAAGATTAGTCCTTAAACTTCAACTATAAATACCCTAACCCATTTAGCTTCAAAACCATCCCAAATCATTCTAGCTTTCTCCCAAAACTAGAGAATTTAGAGAGTTTTCTTGAGAGTTGTTTTCTCCTTTTTATCAAGAGAGAATTGTTATTGTTTTCTTCTTCTTAGATCGAGAGAAGTTGTAATTCTTATTTTCTCATAGTGAAATTTTTCTATCTTTGCCCGTGGTTTTTACCCTATATTATTTAGGGGTTTTCCACATAAAATATATATCTTTTTTATCTTCATTTTTATTTTCTCAAATTATCAGTTGCAATTTTGCTCTATCTGATAGTCATATTCCGCAACATTAACTTGATAGTCAATTTGCAATTTTAGCCTTTTAGGTACTAAATTAAATTAAAAAAATTAAATATAATTTAAGGATCAAAATAGCATTTAACCCTTGAAAAAAATAATTTTTATATATTTCCTTTATGTACTTTTTGTTTCTAATTGTTGCTTGCTGAAATGTTTTATGTTACGTGTTTTCTAGAAAATATCTTTATTTTTTTGTAATTCTATTTTTTATATTTTATTTTTAAAATAATTTTATTTTTTTAATATTGAAAAAAATAAAATTATGCTCTACTAAAAATATTTTAATTAATCATTCCTACCATACAAAGTTATTCATATTTCTCACCAATTCAAAATCATCAATCTCGTATTTTTTCATCTCATGTGTTTAATCTCATAACTTCTAAATAACCACCCATAAAAAAGATGATAAAAATGTGAAAATTAATCTATATAAAATAATGACATGGAAATAAAAGTATGAACTGAGAGCTGAAATAATTTATCGTTCCAGGAAAAGAATGAATATAATAAAAAAGTTAATTAATCTAATTATTAAATTATAAAGTAAGAAAATCAAAAGACTTGGTTTCAGGAACTCATTTAGAGTGGAGGCACAAGGATTTAGTGATGGCATCTAGATACTTTGGGACGAGGATATCAACATCGAATTCAAACAAATTGCCAACCAATTCATACATGGAAGATACCGAAGTAAAGCTAGCACTGAATGGAAAGTTTTCACAGCAATTTATGCGAGTACACAACTAGAGAAGAGAAAGCTGCTAGGGGATAAGATTAAACAATTAGATCCTGGAGATTGAGTCACATGGATATTAGGCGGAGACTTTAATGTTATTTTAAATCGTAATGAGAGGAGAGGTGGAGCTCCTAGGGGAGCAGGAATAAGAGAGAGTTCTGCAAACTTTGTTTTTGACACAGGATTGCAAGACATGAGCGTCAAAGGTAGTGAATTTACATGGAGAAGGGGCAATCTCTACCAAAGGTTGGATAGATGCCTAGCCAATGAAAAATGGTTAAATCGTTACCCGAATGCCGTAGTTGAGCACCTTGAGAGTATTAGATTAGATCATCGACCAATTTTACTGCGGCCAACTTGTACAAAGAACAAACAATCAGATCGCCCATTTCATTTCATCGCTACTTGGATTAACCACCCACTCTTCAAGGATCTTTTGGAATCAAACTCTGAAAGACTCAAGAAACGAATGGTGTTCCGTTATGCTATAAGAGGTGATTGTTGAAAAGTCAAATTGATGAATTCAATTTTGGCAGCATGAATTCAAGAGTGGCAGCCGGCGGCTGAATTTGGACCATGGGGCTACTGATTTTTTGTCAAAGTTTGGCAGGTTTGTTTTTGTTGAAAAATGGTAAAGAGAAAATTGAAATTAGTACTTGGACTTTAGGGTATTTACAATATTAGTCCTTAAGCTTCAACTATAAATACCCTAACCCATTTAGCTTCAAATCATCCCCAAATCATTCTAGCCCTCTCTTAAGTGTTTTTGTAAACACCTGTAAATTTTCTCCCTTTAGTAAAAGATCTGCAGCAGTCCGGAGACGTAAGCATAATTGGCTGAACTCCGTTATCAATTTCATGTATTATTTTTCCACTTTTATTTTGCATTCTCACTAATCTGGTTATAGGAAAATTACTCGTTTATTTCCCAACAACTGGTATCATGAGCTTTTGGTTGTGAATTTCGGTTTTTCTGCGAGGTTACTATTCATGTGAATAGTGAATAGTAAAATTTGGTCGGTGATACGAGTTTGTCGATGGAGGTGTTCTAATATACGGTGGTTCACAGAAATTGTCAGAAACGATCCAAACAAATCCAGATTCGAGTGTGAGCGATAGCTGCAGACGAATGGAAGGTGAAAATTGAGAAGTTGGATGGTGCGCTCAAGACATTCTTGGATAGACTTAGACCAGGGGAAATGCTCGGGAGAGAGCAAGGTGATGCCCAGGGACTTTCGGAGGCCATAGATGTAGCTGGAAAGCTGACTGAGCTTGCAGGTGACAAGCCAAGTAGCGATGTGTCGTCCAGGACCATGCCCAGAGATAATGGAAACAGTGGTGGAGACCGGGAAAAGGTGCAGCAGGGAGATGGTAGAGGAAGCTCTTCGAATGGCCAATGTGAGCCATCGACTATTAATAGTTAAGGAAAGCCATCAGGAAATAATGGTAAGGCTAAGTCTGGGGCGAAGAAGAAGGTGAGCAAGGAAAAGCTTAAGTACTACTTCTGTGATGGTCCTCATTTGATTAGAGGATGTCCCGAGAAGCGTCACCTTACAACCATTATGAAGAGGATGGGAGAAGGAGAAGGAGAAGTAGCAGGAATTGGTGTGGTTGCAAGTGTTAAAGCTACCAAGCCAGGGAAAAGACTTGGTCCGATTGATGGGATCAATGCGGCCAAGCAAGAACGAGTCGAGGGAAGGTTGTTGGTATTGAGACAACCGAACCCATAAGAAAGCCCGATGTGATTGCGAGTGTCCAAGCAATCAACTCAGGAGCAAGACTTGGAGAGATTAAATATTCCAAAGTAGTCGAATCAAGGGGCAGGCATGGTGCGACTACAAGTTCTCAAGTAGTCAGCCTAGGATCAAAACATGACGAGACTGCAGGTGTCAAAGTAGTCGAGCATAGGAAGGGACCCAGTACGATAGCAAGGGATAAAGCCGTCAAGTCGAGGTGCAAAGTGAGCAAGTCCGCTCATAGTATGTTAGGATGGAGGCGTGGTTCAAGTTGATGCGTCTCAGGCATAAAGGGACACTTAAGGAGTATGTGAGCCGATTTAGAAGACTCATGCTCAAAGTACCAAGTTTGATTGAAGAAGATGTGTTCTTTACCTTCATGTTCGGATTAAAGCTGTGGGCAAAGAAAGTGTTGGAGCAAAGGGAATTCAAAGAGTTGTCTAAAGCCTTGACAACCTCTGAGTCCATCAAAGAATTTGAAGTCAAGAAGAACAAGACTTCCAAAGCAAAGCCGAAAGCCGAGGGTAGTGAAAAGATATTCCATGATGAAGGCAAGTCGAAGGATGAGGAATGTTGTTCCTCGAGTGGCAGAGAAAGTCCACTCAATGATGAACCAGATGATGGATATGTGGAATATGTGTGCAGGCTTGGCACAAGTTCAAGTGTCAAAGATGCTAAGCCGAGGGTAAGAGTCGAACAAACGAAGGGCGCAAACTTAAGATGCCAGAAGTGTTGCGAGATTACCCGAGGAGAGCCGAGTCATCCAAGGTGATGGATAAGCCCAAGATCGAGTTGTCCAGAGAGGAGGATGAACCCAGGATCGAAGGGGCATTGAGAGTTGACTCAATAAGGTTCATTTCTGCCAAGGTGAGTAGAAGCCAAGTGCAAGAGGAGTTGGCCATGTCCAAAGAGTTTGCCAAGTTTGTTCGTGTAGAGAACATGGCTTCAAAGATCATCTTAAGAGAAGAGTCGAAGTAGGGGATTGTCAAGGATGTTCAAGTGAGGAACAATCATTCAAAGGCTATTGTACAAGGGTCGAAGAAAGCCAAGTTGTTGAGAGACAAGGAAACCACGGAGAAACTGCCCATTTACAAGGTGGGAAGTGAGTTCCAACCTTCGTGTTAGAAAGGAAGAGGCAAGAAGAGGCATCAGACTTGCCGTGAGAAAGTGTCGATGCATGATGGCGCAAATAACTCCAATGAAAATGGTTCGATACGAGGAGTGTCAGACTTAGGGAAGAAGAAGGGCTGACGCAGATTTAGAGTAACAAGACCATAAATGCTGCTGCATCGATAGAGGTGTGAAGACATATTAAAATCAGTCTTCAAGTGGGAGATTGTTGAAAAGTCAAATTGATGAATTCAATTTTGCAACAAATTTATGAATTCAATTTTGGCAGCATGAATTCAAGAGTTACAGCCGGCGAGTGAATTTGGACCATGGGGCTGCTTATTTTTTGTTAAAGTTTGGCAGGTTTTTTGTTGAAAAATGGTAAAGGGAAAATTAAAATTAGTACATGGACTTTAGTTACAAGATTAGTCTTTAAGCTTCAACTATAAATACACTAACCCATTTAGCTTCAAAATCATCCCCAAATCATTCTAGTTCTCTCTCATGTGTTTTTGTAAACACTTGTAAATTTTCTCCCTTTAGTAAAAGATCTACAGCAGTCCGGAGAAGTAAGCATAATTGGCTGAACTCCGTTATCAGGTTCGGGTATTATTTTTCCGCTTTTATTTCACATTCTCACTAATCTGGTTATAGGAAAATTACTCGTTTATTTCCCAATAGTGATTTCCCCAAACTAGCAGCAGAAAAACTAGAGACTGTAATAGCACCAATGTCGGATGAAGAAATCAAAGGTGTAATCTTTGAGATGAACCCATGGAAAGTGCCAAGTGTAGATGGGATGCACGCTTTGTTCTATCAGCGAAACTGGAAGGTAGTAAGCAATTCAGTCAGCCAATTTGTGTAAAACCTATTTAATGGAGGTCCAATGGAAGAGAGTCTGAATCGTACTCTACTCGTCCATATACCGAAAAATCAAAGCACTAGAATACTTGTCACAGTTTCGACCAATAAGCCTTTGTTCAGTTCTTTACAAGGTAGTGAAAAAGATCATGGTTAATCGTTTAAAGTCGTTACTGACGGAATGGATCTCACACACTCAAGCTAGCTTCGTTCCTGAACGATCCATAACGGACAACATAATCATAACCCAAAAAGTAATCCATTCAATGCGAAGGAAGTAAGGTAAACGAGGTTGGATGGCAATAAAAATTGATTTGGAAAAAGCCTACGATAAACTTGAATGGTCATTCATTGAAGATACACTGCAAGACATTGGTCCCCCAGTAATTTTTATTGACAGAATTATGCAATGTGTCTTATCAGTATCTACACAAATCCTATGGAACGGATTGATGACGAACTCATTCAAACCAACCAGGGACATTCGACAAGGGGATCCGATATCACCCTACTTATTTGTAATGTGCATGGAAAGACTAGCACAAGCGATCAACCGCAATGTGAAAGACAAAAAATGGAAACCTTTCAAAACCTCCAAAGAGAGTCCTAAAATTTCACATATTTTCTTGCAAATGATATGATTCTATTCACGGAAGCTTCGACTGATCAAATTAACATCATCCGGAAAACAATGAAGGACTTTTGCGAAGCATCAGAATAAAATGTCAGCATTGAAAAGACGAATATATATTTCTCAAAAAACATCCCAGAGGAGACAAGGAACACAATAAAAGGAATGATCGGGTTTAAGGAGGTATCAAATTTGAGTAAATACCTCGGGGTACCATTGCTACCCGGGAGATCAACGAGAGGAGCCTATAGGTACGTGGTTCAAAAGGTTCAAGACAAGTTGGCAGGGTGTAAAGTGAAACAACTATCACTAGCGGGGCGCTTCACATTAGCAAAGGCTGTTTTAACAGCAATACTGGCATACATGATGCAATCAATCGAAATAACCCAAGGTGTTTGCGCATAAAATGAGAGGCTAATTAGAAGATTTATATGGGGCCACTCGTATGATAAGTACGATGTCAATCTAATTAGATGGGATAACATCTGTAAGCCATGCTCGAAAGGTAGTTTAGGGATAAGAAAACTTATACAACAGAACAGAGCATTTCTTATGAAAGTAGCGTTCCAACTGATAAGAAATAAGAACCATCTTTGGGTACAAGTTTTAAGAGCAAAATAAAAGTGGGGAGAGTCGATACCAGAATCCTTGAAGACAAAAAATTGTTCACAACTTTGGAGAGGGCAAAGCAAAGTTTGGAAACGAAACGAGAAAATGAGCTATGTGGAACATAGGCAATGGTCGAAACATCAAGTTCTGGATGAACCCCTGGCTAAATGAGAAGGAACCACTAATCAAGTATGTTCAGAACGTGAATATTCAAGATTCATAATTACAGACAATTACTTCCATGGTTACCAAGGATGGAGACTAGAAATAGACTGAATTTGAGATACGACTACCAAGGAATATTTTGCTTAAAATAGCAGCGATCGAACCACCACTCCCAACGTTCCAAGATGACACACCAGGATAGAAAGGAAGGGAAGATAGGAAGTTTTCAGTCAAATATGCTTATCGCATGTTCAATGATCAACCCAACACAGAGAAAAATCCAACGTGGAAGACAATCACTAAATTCAGATGAATACCGAGAGTTAAAACTTTTCTATGGCTCGCCGCTAAGGAAGCTTTATTAACGAACAAAGAACGATACCGCAGAAACCTATCAACCGAAGTAAAATTCATGGAATGCAACTGTTGGAAAAGTCAAACAAAGGGGGCTAAAGAATTCAACAAAGGGAGCTGGGAGCTACATTTTCAACTAAGGGAGGCCACCGAATTCGATGGAATTGTGCACCGAATTAGATGCAATTAATTGTGTTGAAATTTTGAGATGGGTAAATTGCACTTTAGTCATTGCTCTTTAAGGTATTTTCAAAGATTAGTCCCTAAGCTTCAACTATAAATACCCTTACCCATTTAGCTTCAAAATCATCCCAAATCATTTCTTTCTCCCAATACTAGAGAGTTTTCTTGTGAGTAGTGAGTGTTTTGTAAACACCTGTAAATTTACTCTCTTAGTAAAAGATCTGCAGCAGTCCGGAGATGTAGGCATAATTGGCTGAACTCCGTTATCAATTTCGGGTATTATTTTTCTGCTTTTATTTCGCATTCTCACTAATCTGGTTATAGGGAAATTACTCGTACTTCTTTATTTCCCAACAACTGGTAATAAGAGCTTTTGTTTGTAAATTTTATTAATTTTTTGCGAGGTTACTATTCATTATTATTTACATGAATAGTAAATTTTATGAATAGTAAATTTTTTTTGGAGATACGAATTTGTCGATGGAGGTGTTCTAATACACGGTGGTTCGCAAGAATTGTCAGAAACGATCCAAACGAAGCCATATTTGAGTAGGAGCGAAGGCCGCAGACAAAGGGAATGTGAAAATTGAAAAGTCTGATGGTGCAAACTTTGGCTTTTAGAAGATGCAGATTGAAGATTTTCTGTACCAGAAAAATCTATATCAACCTCTCTCAGGAAAGCAACCAGAGGGCATGAAGAATGAAGATTGGGCTCTTCTAGACAGACAAGCCCTCGGAGTTATCCGACTGACGTTATCTCGCAATGTTGCTTTCAATATAGCAAAGGAAATACCCGCAGCGGGTGTTATGGTGGCTCTCTCCAATATGTATGAGAAGTCATTGGCCTCAAACAAAGTTCATTTGATAAGGCGATTATTCAATTTGTGGATGACGAAAGGGGCATCAGTGGCTCAACACGTAAATGAACTCAACACAATCATAACCCAGTTGAGTTCCGTGGAAATTGAATTTGATGATGAGGTTCGAGCTTTAATTCTCTTATCATCTTTACCAGACAGTTGGAATGCTACTGTTACAGGAGTCAGCAGCTCGTTGGGAAATAACAAATTAAAATTCGACGATGTTCGGGATCTGGTATTGAGTAAAGAAATTCGACAGAGAGAATCGGGTGAAGCATCAAGCTCCTCAGCCTTGCACACAAAGTCTAGAGGGAGAACTTCAGAAAGAAATTCAAATCGTGGCATATCGAAATCCAGAAGGGGAAAATCAAGAACGAAAAAAAAAGATTTTACCTGTTATAATTGTGGCAAGAATGATCACTTTAAAAGAGATTATCGAGCACTGAAGAAATATACCAGTGCACAGGAATCTACCAACATGACATAGAAGACAGGTGATGCCATGATTCTAAGCGTCAACAGTCCGATTGAATCATGGATCTTGGATTCAGGGGCATATTTTAACTCCACCCCATGCCGAGAAATCATGGAGAACTATGTCAGTGGTGATTTTGGGAAGGTTCATCTAGCTGATGATGAAACCTTAAAGATCGTCGGAAAAGGAGACATCCGATTAAAGTTCCCAAACCAGACCACCTGGACGCTGAAAGGAATGAGACATATTCTTGGCCTCAAAAGAAATTTGATTTCTGTTAGACAGCTTGATGGAGAAGGATTTAGTACAATATTTTCAGGCTGTGAATGGAAGATTACCAAAGGAGCACTCGTCATTGCTCGTGGTAAGAAGACTAATACTCTCTATGTAACCTCAAACTTAGAGAATATCATTGTTACAACAGATGCTAATGGAAAATCAAACATATGACACCAAAGGCTTGGCCATATGAGCGAGAAAGGGATGAATACACTTTTGTCAAAAAGGAAGCTTCCGGATCTAAAGAATATAGATGTCGGACTATGCGAGGATTGCATCTTTGGCAAACAAAAGAAAGTCAGCTTTGCAAAGATTGGCAAGACACCCAAGGCTGAAAAGTTAGAGTTGGTTCATACTGATGTATGGGGACAATCTCCAGTTCTATCTCTTGCAGGCTCATTACATTATGTCACCTTCATCGATGATTCTACAAGGAAGGTGTGAGTTTATTTTCTGAAGAAGAAATCAGAAGTCTTTGATACCTTCAGAAAATGGAAGGCCATGGTGGAAAATGAGAATGGTTTGAAAGTCAAGCGGTTGAGGTCTGATAATGAAGGAGAATACAAAAATAGTAGATTCAGAGATTTCTGCGCAAACAATGGGATCAAGATGGAGACAACAGTTCCCATGACACCGCAGCAGAATGGCGTAGCAGAGCGCATGAACATAACTCTGAATGAATGTGTCAGAAGCATGAGGATATATGTCAGATTGCCCAAATATCTATGGGCTGAAGCTATCAACACTGTAGCTTACCTGATCAACCGTGGGCCCTCAATTCCTTTGGATGACAGAATACCAGAGAAAATTTGGAGCAAGAAAGAAATAAACCTTTCACACTTAAGAGTGTTTGTATTTCTTATGTACACATAGATTCTGCTGAAAGAAGTAAACTTGATACCAAGTCCAACAAATGTTTCTTTGTTAGTTATGGTGGTGGTGAGTTCGGTTACCGATTTTGGGATTACGAAAATCGAAAGATCATCAGAAGCAGAGATGTCATTTTCAATGAAAATGTGATGTACAAAGACAGGGCAACCATAGAATCAAGTAGCTCCAATACCGAAGCTGAAACAAAGGAAATTGCTGAGTTCGAGGAGATTTCTAGAAATGATGTTCAAATCAGTCCTGAAGCAGTTCAAGAAGAACCAGGCACACCAGAACTAAGACACTCCTCTAGAATTCCTAAACCAACCCAACGTTATTCGCCTTCTTTGCACTACTTGTTGCTAACTGACAATGGTGAACCAAAGAGTTATGATGAAGCAATGCAGGTGGAGGATTCAGTCAAGTGGGAGTCTTCCATGAAAGATGAGATATACCCGCTTATGTCAAATCAGACGTGGGAATTAGCTGAATTACCACCAGGCAAGAAAGCGCTCCATAACAAGTGGATCTACAGGATCAAAGAAGAGCACGATGGGAGCAAACGCTACAAAGCAAGATTGGTTGTCAAAGGTTTTTAGCAAAAAGAATGTATTGACTACAATGAAATTTTCTCTCCAGTTGTAAAACTGTCTGCAATCAGACTGGTATTGAAAATTGTAGCTGCAGAAAATTTACATCTTGAGCAGTTAGATGTAAAGACAACTTTCCTTCATGGTGATTTGGAGGAAGAAATCTATATGAGGCAGCCAGAAGGCTTCATAGAGACAAGCAAGAAAAACCTGGTATGCAGGCTGAAGAAAAGCTTGTATGGTTTAAAACAAGCTCCTAGACAGTGGTACAAGAAGTTTGATAGCTTCATGAGTAGTAGTGGTTTTACCAGATGCCAAGCAGATCATTGTTGCTATATTAAGAGGTTCGACAACAACTTCATTATTTTATTATTGTACGTTGATGACATGCTCGTTGTAGGCTCAGACATGCAAGAGATTATAAACTTGAAGCAAAAATTGTCGAAGCAGTTTGCTATGAAGGATATGGGCACTGCAAAGCATATTCTTGGGATGAGGATTAAGAGAGACAAAAATTCAGGGACTCTGATGTTATCACAAGCTGAGTACATCAACAAAGTACTCTCCAGGTTCAACATGCAAGATGCTAAACCAGTAAGTACACCTTTAGGTGTTCATTTTAGACTCTCCAAAGAACAGTCACTAAAGACGGAGAAAGAGCGTGCTCACATGGTGAATGTGTCGTATGCCTCAGTAATTGGAAGTCTGATGTATGCCATGGTTTGTACCAGACCAGATATTGCTCATGCAGTGGGAGCTGTTAGCAAGTACATGAATAATCCAGGCAAGGTACACTTGGAAGCTGTCAAATAGATCCTCAGATATCTGCGAGGTACTACAAACAAAGCACTTTATTTCAAAAGTGGAGATACGATACTGACAGGCTATGTAGATGTTGACTTAGCCGAAAATATTGACATCAGAAGGAGCACTACAAGGTATGTCTATACTCTAGGAGGTACTGCAGTGAGTTGGGTTTCTCAACTACAAAAGATAGTTGCTCTCTCCACAACTGAAGCAGAATATGTCGCTGTTACAGAATCCAGCAAGGAGATGGTTTGGCTCCAAAGTTTCTTGGAAGGGTTAGGCAAGAAACAAGAAAACAATGTCTTGTATTGCGATAGTCAAAGTGCTATTCATCTAGCAAAGAATCCGTCTTTTCATTCCAAGACGAAGCACATACAATTGCGATATCATTTTATCTGGTCTCTTCTGGAAGATCGGATTTTGAAACTTGAAAAGATTAGTGGAGCTCAAAATCCAGCAGACATGTTGACAAAGACGGTGACCACGGACAAACTGAAGTTGTGTTCAGCTTCAGTTGGAATGTTAGGTTAACAAGACCAGAAATGCTGCTGCATTGATCGAGGTGTGAAGACAGATTAAAATCAGTCTTCAAGTGAGAGATTGTTGGAAAAGTCAAACAAAGGGGGCTGAAAAATTCAACAAAGGGAGCTGGGAGCTGCATTTTCAACTAAGGGAGGCCACCAAATTGGGTGGAATTATGCATCGAATTCGGTGCAATTAATTGTGTTGAAATTTTGAGATGGGTAAATTGCACTTTAGTCATTGCACTTTAGGGTATTTTCAAATATTAGTCCTTAAGCTTCAACTATAAATACCCTTATCCATTTAGCTTTAAAATCATCCCAAATCATTTCTTTCTCCCAATACTAGAGAGCTTTCTTGTGAGTAGTGAGTGTTTTGTAAAACACCTGTAAATTTTCTCTCTTAGTAAAAGATCTACAGCAGTCCGGAGACGTAGGCATAATTGGCTGAACTCCATTATCAATTTCGGGTATTATTTTTCCGCTTTTATTTCGCATTCTCACTAATATGGTTATAGGGAAATTACTCGTACTCGTTTATTTTCCAACAGCAACGAGGACTGGAAGATGTAGAACACGTACTAAGATCGTGTACAACAACAAGAATAATATGGACAACACTTATAAAAGAAACAAAGCTGACAGAGTTCTTTTCGCTCAACATCAAGGAATGGATTTATAAAAAATCTTGTTTATCCTGCATATTTTGCAAAGAAAGGAGATAAGTGGGATACAATGTTTGGTTACATCAATTGGAACCTTTGGAAAAGAAGAAACAAACGAATCTTCGATCCGAATAATGGAGATAACGAACTCATTATTGAGAGGAGTTACCTAGGGATTTAAATTGCGGTCGCGGCCGCGGCTGCGTTTTCAGTCGCGTTACGTTTATCGCGGACGCGGATGTAACGGATGCTATCGCAGATATTGCGGGTATCGCGGGCGTGAATTGTTTTTAAATTCGCAAAACTTATTATAAAATATAATAATTATAATTATTATTATAAAAAATCACTTTTAATGATTTTTAGAGTATTTTGTAACACTTATAGACTTTTATTAATACATAAACATAATTTTTATCATCATTAATTATTTTTGTATTTATTTATACATTTTTTAAGAATATTATATTAACTCATAACAAATAAAAAATAAAAAATATTGTATTTTAAAATTAATGAAATTAAAATCCAATTTCCTTAGTTATTAGGATTTAATTATTTTTAAAACTTTATATATTTTGTTCTTAAAAAAACTGCAGGATTTTATTAGAAAAACTAAACTAAAACAAATAAAGTCCTCCGGCTGTAACCCATCCCATTACATCTTATCTAAAGCAACCCTACACTGGTCAACAAAAGAAAATAGGAAACTAAAACTTATTCAGCCGTTTCACCTTCTTCTTCCTTTCGAAATGTGCCATTGAAAAACTTATAAGAAAGCTTTAAAATTTTTGTTGAACCTGAAGTGCTCTGAACCTCTATCTTATTTATAAAGATTCTGTAATTAGCATCTACGTCGGCATATATGGAATTTCCTCAAACTCAGAACAATTCTTCTTCTTCATCCCTTTTTCTTGATGCGAGCAAGTGCGCAACTTGATTCCCCTCTCTCGGTGTAAACCTAAATTCAAAGGTATGTAATTCTTTTATGTATGAGTTGCTATTTTTTTGAAGTCACTGTGTTGTGGTGATGTTTGATGTTGTAACGGGGATTAACGAAAAAAACAGTCCGTTATAGCCGTGATCGACCGTTACCCGTTAAATTACTGCCGTTATCGACCGTTATGGATGTGATTCCGTTTCACACCATGATTTCGGCTGATATCGGTAACGGGGGCTGTCGATACCGCGATATAACGGCCGTTATACCGTTACACGGCCGTTTTGAATCCCTGGAGTTACCAAATGATGCAAGTAACATCCAGAGCTATTGAGGCCTCAAAGATAGTGTGTTTTAACAAAGGAATTCAAGAAGGACAAACTAGTTGGATCCCACAGCCCTCAGGTTGGTTAAAAATGAACTCGGATAGAAAGGGCGACTGGAATGGCGTCTTGCGGAGGAGTTATAAGAGATGAGAAAGGTAATTGGAAGATTGGTTTCCACAAATCAATTGGGGTTTGTTCAGTAATTGAAGCGGAACTACGGGGAGTATTTGCAGGATTAAGGTGTGCTTGGGAGATTGGAGCAAACAAACTACTTATTGAAGTTGATAGCCAAGATGTGTGGAGAGGTTTACACAGCAAGTCCAACGAGAATAAACAATTTGGCACTATATTGATCGAATCATTCGAAGAAACTGGGAAACCAAGGCGATCCACGCACGCCGTGAAAGGAACAAGATAGCGGACAACATGGCCAAGCTCAATAGACCAGGAGAAGCTCGCTGCATTAGATTCCAAGAGCCTCCAACGGAACTGGCTGCAGCAATTCAAAAGGAGACAGCCTCTGATTAGTTAAATAGGATATTTCCAATTTTACCACACAAAAAAAAAAAAAAAGATCAAGTAGTTAGCCATTGAAATTCGATCCATCACCTTCACTCTATATAAGGTGCTCTTAATAAATATCTCCCATTGATTACTATGAATGGATATAGATGTGAATATGAAGAATTGGGACTCAATTCAATTTTATAATATTATTTTTATGTAAATTCGACTTTAAATTGGATTAGACTTTTTAAGGGGGAAAATCAAGTTGAGTTCAAGTCTATGATGAAAAATCTTCACTTTGAGATATTAATATATTATCTCTTATATAATTGGAGATAATTATAATAATACATCTTTTTATATTTTTTTCAAGTAGGTCCCTTTTTATCTAATAAAAATTGAATCGATTGAGTTGTAACCTCCTAAAACTGAGTCAAACCAGGTGAGAAGTGAAAGGATAAAAATACTCAAATTGAATTTAGATTAATCAAAAATTTAATTCAAATGGACTCATACTAATTTCTAATAATTATTAATTGATTCTCTCTAAAAATCCGAGTTCAAGCAGCTACATCTACATAGCGTATGTACATTGTCAATAAATTAAAAAATTCTAAACAAATACTATCCGGAACTATTAACAAAAATTGATTCTCAAATGCTTCATATGCATAATAATATATGTATTTTTGTTAGGAGCCGAAAAGTATGAGAAAATGCATGCATATATTACAAATGCGCCACAAATTAACTAAAGGCAATGGGATCATAATATCTATTAATTTATGAATACCAAATTGTCAATCTTCTTCTTCTTCATCACGCCTGATTAAAACTATACCATAATTAGCCTTTTGGGTTTGGTGCCATTTTCTTTTTTTTTTAATTTAGATTTTATTTTTTTATAATAGGGTTGACATAACATATATATATATAATGATTTTTTTTGAATTAATCGTATTTGATATATTGACCGACTAATCCATATCAGGTACTGCAGAGGCGAGGTCGACCCTCTCAACCCAGTTTACTCTATTCGCAAACGTCAGGATTCAAACCCCATACATTGCTTAAAAGACCTAGTGTCTCGTCCCACTAGATCAACTAGTTGATAGTTATAATGATTAATTTTGATATGTATTGGTTGTAATAGTTTAAAGCACTAAGTGATTCCCATCCCTTATAGTAGAAAAAGTTGGGTGGTGATGATCGAATAATGCCATGCAGTGCAACGCTGTTCACTTTTGCTCTACTAGAGCTCTCACCTTCGTTGTATAAATATTTGGAACCAATTCAACTATCATACTTCAAGAATAATTTACAATTTTGCTCTAATGTCTTATTCTTATATTGAACACTTGAAAAAATTAATATCTAACCAATATGATACTCACATTCGATAGATATTTAAAGCTTTATGGTATTTGAGACTCATATCTTTTTTAAAAAATTGATGTGATCCCTCTTCTTCTTCTTCTTCTTCTTCTTTTGCATTTAATATCATTCTTAAATTGAAAAAAAATTAAATTTTGCTCTTTATGTAATAAAATCAAATGTTAACCTTTATGGTATTGACGTGATAGTTCACGGTGTTGACGTTGCGGTCCACAATGGTTGATGATATGTTATATGGACTAAATTGAATTTATCAAGTCTGAGAGTCAAATTGATTTTCTAAAGTTCAAAAGATTATTTATTTTAAAATTTAAAATATTAAAAATTAAATATTCAAATATTTAGAAAAAATTAAATATAAAATATTAGGAGAAAAATGACACAAGAGAAAAAAAACAACTAGAATTTTGATGAATTTGAAAAATATTATTTTATTAAGATAAATAGTTATAATAATAAATTATGATTATGTACTTATTATTTAAATCTTTCTTTTCTTATAACATATGGTATAATGCTTTCGAATTTCACTCACCATCATACAATAATTGATATACAATCATGTGGAATCTCAAGCACATTTTGATGTTGGCCATCAAATCATTGAAACCATCTATGTATTCTCATTCACAATCCATATTTCATCATATAATAATTTCCTCCCAACAAAGTTATTATTAATATTAAAATGAAACTTAATATATATAAGTATATTTTCATCTTTCTAATATTAAATTAGAAAAAAAGAACTTCATGAGAGATAGAATGAAACAATTCCCAAGAAAAATATATTAATCTTAACAATTATTATAAAGCAAAGTAGTAATGTATTATAAGATCTATTAAATATTGCATAAAATAACAAAAGGTTATGATTTGGAACTGACCCTTGGGAGCTATCACATGGTCCTTTTCAAGCCACCCCCCTATTTAAGCACTCCGTTGATGCATTCTTCCCTTCAAACAATCAACATTCAATTCTCTCTTCTCGATACCTTGAAGGAAAAAAACTCTTTTTTAACACCTTTACCATTAATTTTGTATCGCAATGGAGAATTTGTTTCGCCATGTGGGTCAGGATCAAGGTTTCTTTCAACGTAAATGGACTTTGGTCAATGGTTCAGTCATCATCGGTGCCGGACCATCGGGGCTAGCCACCGCCGCTTGTCTCAGGGAACAAGGGGTGCCGTTTGTGGTACTCGAAAGAGCCGAATGCATTGCATCGTTGTGGCAAAAACGGACCTACGATAGGCTAAAGCTTCATCTTCCTAAACAATTCTGCCAATTCCCTAAAATGTCTTTCCCTGAGGATTTCCCCCAGTATCCAACAAAGAGACAGTTCATCGAGTACCTCGAGTCATACGCTAAGAATTTCGGCATCAACCCGAAGTTCAACGAGTGCGTGCAGTTGGCTAGGTACGATAAGACTAGTGGTTTCTGGAGGGTCAAGACTGTTGTCACAAGTGGTTCGAACAAAACAGAGTTCGAGTACATTTGCCGTTGGCTCGTGGTGGCCACAGGTGAAAATGCCGAGCGTGTGGTGCCTGATATCGACGGATTAGATGAGTTCGGCGGTGAAATTATCCATGCTTGTGATTACAAGTCCGGGGAAAAATTCCAGGGCAAAAAAGTGCTCGTCGTCGGCTGCGGCAACTCCGGCATGGAAGTTTCACTTGATCTTTGCAACCATAATGCTTCACCTTCAATGGTGGTTCGCAGCTCCGTAAGTTATCAAAACATTAAACACACATCAACATATACTGCTTAAACAGAAATATGATCCTAACTCTCTCTTTTCCATTTCAACAGGTTCATGTTCTGCCAAGAGAAATTTTTGGGAAATCAACGTACGAATTAGCATTTTTGATGCTGAAATGGTTACCCATTTGGCTTGTTGACAAGCTGCTGTTGATTTTATCCTGGTTGGTACTGGGAAACATCGAGAAATATGGACTGAAAAGGCCATCAATGGGTCCATTAGAGCTGAAGAACACTAAGGGAAAACCCCCGTACTAGACGTTGGTGCATTGGAGAAAATCAGATCAGGTGACATTAGTGCTGTCCCTGAAATTAAGCGTTTCACACGTGGACAAGTCGAGCTCGTTAACGGCGAAAAGATCGATATCGATTTGGTCGTGCTCGCCACAGGATACCGTAGCAACGTTCCTTGTTGGCTCCAGGAAGGTGAATTCTTCTCTAAAAATGGATTCCCAAAGGCTGCTTTCCCTAATGGATGGAAAGGAAATGGTGGATTGTACGCTGTTGGGTTCACAAGGAGAGGGCTCTCTGGTGCTTCATCGGATGCCATGAACATTGCTAAAGATATCGGCATGGCTTGGAAGCAGGAAACTAGCAGCAGACTAAGAGGACTGTTGCTTGCCATAGACGATGCATTTCACAGTTCTAAATAAAAGAATTATTTGATCAGCATATAGGAAATTATCTTTGTTCTTTCCATTTTTTTATGTAAAAAATAAAAATACTATACTATATACACTCATAAAAAAAACTAGTACAGGCTGACAGAGCCCTCTCCAATGGCCCAACTTCTGATTTTCTTTGGGCATTTTTGTAAACTTGGAGGATGATGAGGCTTCCTTTCTTTATATTGTTTGTACCATATTCAGATATCAAGTTAATGATACAGTTTTCAAGATTTTACTCTTAGTATTTGTACTTACAATCAGTAAATCCATGACTTTTTCTCTATGATTAGAACTCATTAAATGACCTCGTTGATAAAAAGAAAATATCGTTAGTCTTAGATAATTCGAATTCGAACTACATCTATAAAGTGTGTGTTAATATTTGATACATGAACTCATTCTATTCAAAATGTTTCAGGCATCTATTTTTATCCATGATTCTTTGGTCTATTTCTTGGATTCTTGCTGCTTGAGCCCTTAACCATAAGTTTTTTTCACAAATTAAGTGTTACACGATACATGCCATACGCTTACAAATAACCAATCAAAAATCAAAGGGTAAAAAGACCCACTTGTTTCCAATGTTGTTGAGACATGGAAGTTGAGTAGGACACATGATCATAAGGCTCAATGGAACCTATGTCCAACAGCACCCACCACTATCACTTTTTTTATTTTTTTTATTTTAAAAAAAAAATTATCTTCGTGGATAGCCAAGCTCCAAGATGGGGTATGGACACATCAATATTCCTTTGAATTTTTATTTTCTTTTTCATTGACCAACTTACGGAAACAATCTGAGGCTTAAAAAAGGTCGGGTGCCCTTGCACATGGATAAAGAAGAGCCTCCAAAGTTTTTCATATATCCTAAGAGGTCATATTATCTTTATTTTTTATTTTCTGACTGCCGGAGGTCTTCCACGGAAGCTGCACTCAACCGGAGTTGGGGGCAGCCTACTAACCTACCTCCCCTTACCCTATTACATATGAGAATAGGGTTTTGTTGTTGTTGTTGTGTAAGAGGTCATATTAGAATCAAACCAAAAGGTTTACAAACTCGACTCCTCAAGGCTTTATACTACATATGAAATGCTATGTCTATATAACATATCAAATAAATTCAGATTTATTATTTAGATGAGTATGTCTACAAGATAGTTTAATAGATCAAATTACATATATTATCACAAATCAATATGGATTTTACACATATAAATATACATATATATATATATATATGTATGTATGTATGTATGCATAGAATATACTCTGTTCAGAATTAATAGTGACCAAGAAGAAATGTCTATAGTGTTAAATACATATCCATATTTGATACTTATCATGAGCCTGGATAACCTAATGTGTACTCGTTCTATGGTTGAAAACATCATCTGCATGTTTTTCAAACCCTTGCCTAGATTAAAAGGCGGAAAATATCATCTGCATGTTTTTCAAACCCTTGCATGTGTTGTTATTCGTATTTGTGCTTGAAAAAAAATAGTTTTGGCCGAGGAAAAGGGGTTGTCGTTCGAAACTTTTCTTTTAGATCTACACAACTCCGAGGCCGTTTTGGAAAAATACTAGAATATTTAAAACGAGGGAAGGAAATGATTTTAAAAATCAATTTTTTTTCGAGGTTTGTCGCCGATGAACGGTCACTTATGTATTATTTCATATTTTTATTTATTTCTTTTTGATAATTCGTATTATTAAGTATATATATATTAATTATTTTTATTCTAATATTATTTTAATGTTTTTTAAAGTTATCATATATATATATATATATATATATATTTATAACTATTATATTTATTATTATTTTACTATTACGTATATAAATATATTTTTCTCTTTTGCTACTATTATTATTTTACTATTAACGTATATAAATATATTTTTCTCTTTTGCTACTATTATTATCATTATATGTATATTTTTATTGTATTTTATTTTTTATTTTTACTTTTTTTTAAACATATGCATATATATACATTAATTATTTTTATATTTTATACTTCTTTATTTTTTGTTTTCATGTATTTATATTATCATTATTATATATTTACTTTATTAAATTATTTTTTTTTCGTTATTATATTTATTATATATATATATATATTATATCATAATGCTTTTTTTTGTTTATTCATTCTTACTATATTATAGGGATACATCACACTCATTTTAACTACGTTCTACCCCTTATCGTCTTTTCCTTCCCAACAGTTATACTTCACCAAACCTTGACTTTTTTTTTACTTTCTTTTGGTGTGATTGCGTTTTTTTTTATTTTACTACTTATTATCATTATATTATTTTGCACTTAATAATTATATATTTTTATTCCTCTTTTAGTTTTTCATCATTTTTTTTTATTTTTTCCCTTCTATTTTCTTTATTTCATTTACTCTTATTTCCTTTTTCCTTTAACGTTTCTCGACTTTTTAAGGGTACTCTTTCAAATTGATTGGAGGTAAGTAATTTTGGATCATATGTTACCTTTAAATTTTAACTTTCGATTTTCTTAATTAAAAACAACTGGAAATTACGTAGTACCGAAAGGGCGGTTCAAGGGTGCTAATCCTTCCTTGACCGTAACCGACTCTCGAATCCGACATATCTTTGGTAAGACGCAGATCAGGTAAGATATAAGGTATCCGATTAACCTATTTTTTTTAAATAAATAATCGGTGGCGACTTCAATCCATTTTCCTAAGTCGAAGCCCAATTCTGGGGCCCAACCGAAAGACGGTTACGACACAATTGTTATTACATGTTTCCGGTTCCTTTTAATTTAGACATCACTGCTAACGACAGTGAAGAATAACCACATGGGACGGCTCCCAAAATCACTTCACAAGGGACCCCATCATCATTTTCATCTTGTACAAAAAACCATAGTCTTTGACTCAGATTTTGTTCCTTCACATGTTACTGTCCTCTACGGACTCTGGCGAGGTGGACCTAAACTGAGCAACGAGCATTGCTTAGAACATGCAAGTCTAATGAATGGTTCAATCCCTTTACAGCTTGACCTGTTTTTTTTTCCTCCAAATAATTGAGTTATTTGGCTTTAAACTCATGTGTTCCTTATAGGTAAAAGGTCTTAAGAGGATTTGCTTATATGTGCCTTCCTAGATGAACAACTCTTTCCCGTACTGATTTCTAAACATACATTCTAGTGAAAAGGTGACTTGAAAGCCTCGAGTTTCTGACTGCGATCGGGACAAGAGCCTCCGGCTCGTTTGAGTTTGAAAGATGAGAAACCCATATTCCCATGGAAACAGAACAAGAACTTGGTTTTGTCCTATATCCGGGGAATGAGATAAGGACAGAAAACAGGCAAAACTTCAGTTCCATGATGAGTTAGTCCAAATCTATACACAGTTTTTTAGTACAATAATAGTGCAGAAAAGCTAGATATGTTGATGGATATGTTTCAATGAGATTTTGATTGAGAAACTGACTTGACAAGCTTATCAGGACATGATAATATGTTGTGTTTCTAGTTTGATTGAGATTTACGAAGCAGGAGAAAGTTCAAAAGTTTCAGACAAAAACCATAGTGGAGAAAAGATACAAATTCAGATGTGATAGCTAAACTGTTGAAGGATTCCATATGTAAGAAGGAAAAAACAAGAATGATTTACAAAACAATCAATTTAGTGTGTACATTTTATTCTTGAAATTTACAAATAATTTTTGCCAGTGGGAGTAAAGAACTTTAAAACCCAGAGAATCATACAAGGGTGAGTGGCGATATCATGTAATTACCTCAAAAGCTTAATGTCATGGATGGACTGAGGGCTGTGGAAGATTAATCACCTGAAAATTTTAAATTATCAAATATTTTAAAATTTATTTATATTTTTTTATTAATAATCTATTTTCGCCTCCCTTTTAAAAGGCTAAAATTACACGGTAGACCCACTAGAATTATACTATCTTCTGTTCTTCATATTCTCAAATTTTCTGTCAATCTCTTGACTAAAATTCTAAATTACAGGAAAAGAGTTTGACAGTACGGATTACATGATAGTTTATACATATTGGAGGGGGATCAAGATTCTGCACCTTATCAATATCAGACCTTAATTAGTTGACTAGAATAAGGATGTTAACTGTAAGAACACCCATCATTTCATGTTTTTGAAAAAGCTATTTCTCAATTTGTTTGAAAAAAGTCAGCTCGACTCTTTAGCATGCGAATGTATGTGATTATGCAAAGCATACATATCTTATTAAATCATTATATTTATAACTTTTTAGGCTAAAGTACACAAATGGTCCCCTGACAATAGGGCTTTGTTTTGTTGAGTCCTCCAACTATTAAAATTACAAAATGATCACTCGACATTTCATATGTTCCAAACTTGTCATTTTCCGTTAAAATTTTGACGGTTGTCTAAGCTGGACGTTAACCTACTGACTGGTATATGATAAAATTATATTTTAATGATGTATATTGACATCACTGTTTCTTACAAACACTGATTCGACAACATAATATTTTTAAGCACTAATTCAATAATATAGTATAAACGAAGACTCAATCCATAAAATACAACTCAAACGGTCAGGGATCAGATTTTATCATATTCCATTGAGCATGATAACGTCCAACTCAGACGGCTGCTAAATTTTTTAATAGAAGAGAACGAGTTTAGAACACATGAGTACTCGAGTGACTGTTTTGTAACTTTTAATAGTTAGAAAACTCAACAAAACAACGACTTATAGTCTATTGATCATTTGCAACTTTTAATAGTCGATAGACTCAACAAGCAGTGCCTTATAGTCAAAGGACTATTTGTGTACTTAACCCTACTTTTAAATTAAAACTAGGATCAAATTGAAGAATGTACAAGTATTGAGATCAAATTGGGTATTATACAATAAAAATTAACTGCCAGTTAACTATTCGTTAACTATTGATGACTTGATTAAATTATTTTAATAAATTAAAGATATAATTGATAAAATTTATAATTCAATGGTCAAAATAGAATCGCTCCAATAGTTTAGTGACTACAAAGTAACTTATCCAATTTATCGATGATTTGTCGACTTTTTTTAAAAAGTAATCCTGTTGTGGTTTCATGAGAGTATGTTATGTTCCTAGTTCGGACAAACTCACGTACGGTCACCTAAAAACCCTTAACTGTTGGAACCACCGATTTCGATCTATTGACTTTTCACCTCGCCTTATTTACGTGTCTAAATAACATTATAAAAGAGGGATAAATCCCGAATTTCAGTGAAGTACAGGGACTAAAACATAAAAGAAGTGTGTAAATAGTGGTAGCAAGCAGCATCTAAGAGGTCCTAGCTGCAATGAATTCCTGCCTCCGGGACTTGAAATAAGTCGACATTTTATGAGGGTCGGGAAGGTTGTCCTTGATGGATGGCACTTGCTTAAAGTTTTGAGCCCATCGGTGCAACCCAGGGAACTTTTCAAGCCGTAGAAGTTCAACACCGGCTGCGTCAGCTAACACATCGAGCCAACAAGCGATCCATCCGTAGGCAATGTCAGTTAATCCCAGCTTTTCACCCCCAAAGAATTTCTTGTCTCCCAACCCATCCTCTTCTATAGTTTTCAGCAGCTCCTCAGCTTCTTTTGTTGCCTTGGCTTGCTCTTCTCCAACGCTATGGAAGAATTTGAAAACTACAGGAGCCTTTTCACCATTGGAAACCAAAATTTAGGTGACCCAAAATGGGTTCTTAAAAAGAAAATGAAATGGGATTTTTCATGTTTCGTATAAAATGAAACGTTGGAAGTTAAAACGCTATAAAAGCAAAGATCAAAATAACTATTCAAACACATATTAGGAACGATTTTTGTCCTTGTGTGTTCGTGTAATTTACCTTATCTTCTCCGAACTTGGTCCAGAAGCGAGCCACGGTCCTTTGATGGGGGTCTTGAGGAAGCAAAGGGTTTTGGGGCCAAATCTCGTCGATGTATTCCAGTATAACAATGGACTCTGCTATTGGTTTCCCAGCATGAAGCAGCACAGGGATCTTCTTATGGATTGGATTATACCTGAGGAGCAATTCGCTCTTGTTGAAAGGATCCTCTTCTATATACTCAAACTCAACCCCCTTGTATTTAAGAGCCCATAAAACCCTGTAACTAAATGGACTGCCCCAATTTCCTAGCAACTTCACTTCCTCCATTCTTTTTGAAAGATTTGAAGATTTACTGCAATTCCAGTGCCAGGCCCTTTTATGGCACAATAGTTTCTTGCTCTCCACGTTCTTGCCTCCATACTAAAGTCAAAAGTTTGATTTTTTTCTACCTGTCACTTAGACTAATTATATAATATTAATATGGCTACTTGCACAAAAGTTTGCTTAATGCAATAGTTTATTGCGGTGTTTTGAAAACCGGACCGGTCGGTTCAATCGGAAACTGTTGTTTGGTCCGTTTCATTCTACACCGGTTAAACCGCTATTAGTGATCCGGAAAGAACCGTTGAACCGGCTGTGATCTGTTCGAACCGGACCGAACCGTAAACCGGTTGAAAACCAGTTCTGTTTTTTTCCTAAAAAAAATTAAATCAAACGACGTCGTTTGTTAAACGAGCCGAGTCGAACTCGAAAATTTTAAAAGTAAGCTCAACTCGACTCAAAAACTCACGAGCTAAAAATTATCAAGTTCAACTCAAACTTGAAATATAATATTGAAACTTGAACTCAAAAAGGCTCGAAATCAAAAAAAATTAGAAGCTCGATTGAAGCCTGAAATTCACGCTCGATTAAAGCAAAAGAATAGTTCACTCTGTGCTCACCAAAAGGCTCCACGATTTTGAATGTCAAATTACCTCTATTATTTATAGAAGTCAGTTAAGATGCTCTTCTATGTTTCTTAGTCATGTGGGATTGTTTTGTTTTCATATTTTCTCTTTAGACTTTTGTGATGCTCTTCTATGTTTCTTAGTCATGTGGGATTTTAAAAAAAAATTAAACCAAACGACATCGTTTGTTATGATTTTTTTGGTCACAAATTTATTTTTTGATTATAGTTATATAATTATATTTATTATTTAATATGTTTTACCTTAAATATTATGTTGTAGTTAATTTGAATCATTTTGTTTCACTTGATTTTATGGTTTTTAACTTATATATATATGTTATAAATTGCTTTGAATATGACTTGTGATATAAAAAATTATTTTTTATTAAATGTTTTTTTATATTTTTATTTAATTTTTTTAAATAATTAATTAATTATGATATCATCCGGTTCTTCCGACCGGTTGAACCACTAAACCGATAACACAGCGGGTTCGTTGACCGGTCGGATTATGAAAACCATGGTTTCTTGCTCTACACTCCACGTTCTTGCCTCCATACAGGGATATTTAATATAGGATATAGAATATTATGGTACCTATATATGATGTAGCGTTTCAATAACTCTCATTATTAACTGAGATAAAATATTGTAATTAAGTAAATTTGACATTTAATTTTGTTAAAGAACCTAACTAATTAAAACCCAATTACCATTTACATTCAATATGGGCTTTAAGTATCATTTCCAGGCCGACTGTGTAGTATTCCTGCACAGGCTACAGAGCAGATTTTAAGAATTGATTGAATTAAGGATAAACTACATTATTGGTTACTGAAGTTTAGGAGTTCTCTAATTTTATTCATTAAACTATTAAAAGTATAATTTCACCATTAAAATGTTTGAATTATTTTTTTAAATACAAAAACTAGATCGTTAAATCATTAAGATTTAAGACCCTCCACCTTTTTTGAGAAAAATAAGGTGACCTCTTACTTATTTTCCACATAAGATAACCCTTGAATCGAAGAAAAATCAATCAAATCTTTTGACGAACGAAAATTATCATTGACTATTAGAGATGGCAAAAAGTAAGATTGGGTCAGGTTTTGACCAACTCGATTCAACTTGAAATATATATATTATCTACCTGCATCAATTCCGATCCGAAAAATATATATTTTTCATCTGATTCGACCTAACCCAAAAAATATACTTTCCACTCAAACCTACCCAACCCAATCTTTTAAACCCGACCAAATTTGACCTGACCTAACATAAATTAAGGATCTAATTAAAAATTATACAGAGAGAAGAGTATTATAGCAATTATCCATAAATTAATATGATAAATTACTCCATTATCCTTGGGTAATGTCGGAGGTTTTTCACCCTCCACCAAAACCTAATCCGAACCTGAATTTTCTTTAAAACAACCTGACCCTATCAGGTTGAGTTAGGCAAGAACACATCAATTTCAGGATTAAATTACCATTCTTATTAACAATGTTGTTGATGTGGTGATGTTCAATGCTGATATTATAGTTCTTAATTGATTATAATGAGCTAGAGACACTTAGGGCTAGTTTGATATAACTCCTAGAAAGCGACTTTTAAAAGTATCGTAGAAACAAACTTTTAAAAGTGATGTACAAAAGTGGGCTAACTAAAGAGTGAATTGTATTTTGTTTCCCTTCAAATATACTCAGATCTATATTCATTTCAATTAAACTCTATTCTTAAAATAGACTTGCAATTACTAGGTTTATATAAGTGTTAGAAGATTAACTGAAATTAGGTTGATCAACTAATTACAATTAATCTTCTAACATCCCGAAACAAGTTGCAGCTCAAGGTGTTCCAGATCAAAATCTGAAATTAGGTTGATTAACATCCCGAAACGTATGATTAGTGTATATAAATGTTAGAAGATTAACTGTAATTAGGTTGATTAACTAATTAGGCTGACATGCGAAGCCTTATTTCCTGTAATTATGTTGACATTATAATACTTGTAATGCTTGTTTAAATCAAATAATTTAGCATTATGAAGTTGGTAAATAAAACATAATATAGACATGGTAAATAAAATATCTTTATTGTACATAATTCAAAGCTATTCAAAAATAACTCCACTTACTACAATAATTACTTAATTAGTAAAGACATAGTCACACATAATTAAAAGCTATTCATAAATCAACATTTTTTCTACAATTAATTTAATTTTTTAATCTTCTCTAAGATTTGTTTACTACGTCGGATTGATAAATTCTCATATTTGTCTTTCATTTTTTTCTTATTTTTAATTTTCTAATAATTATTTTTATTTTTCACCCCTCTATAAGTGATTTGCTACATCAAATTTGTAATTCTCTATATTTATGTTTCGTCGTCGTCTTCTTCTTCTTCTTCTTTATTTCCATCGATTTTTAACTCTTATTCAGGTTCCTTCTTCTACTTATCTTCTTTAACCCTTAACATGAATGCATAATATATCAACTCATCATATGAAGATGAGCTTGAATCTCAATTGTCGAAGCTCTAATCGTCAAAAACATAATTAACATTCGATAAATAATACCCAATTTGATATTACTAATTTATTTTTTGGTTCTCAAAATTTTGTATTTTTTCTCATACAAAGGCCAACAACTCAATCCTGATTATACTAAAAATTTCAAATTTGACAGTTAAAACTTATTACGTTCACGTAATGAATTCTAATAAAATTTAAAAATATTTTATGTCCGTGAACCAACGTTTATATAACGGCTATAATTTTTAAATTTAAATAAAACTAATTAGGAATTCTAAAAATGATAATATAATATTGAACCCAACGGGCCTCATAGACCTGGGACATTAGAAAACAATTTTCTAACAAATCATCGTAGTTTTCAAAATAAAATTGGAGTTAATGCCAAATAAATAATAAAATTGGAATTACATATTAAGCCAAATAAATAATGCAATTGGATTTTAGACCCCAATTTTTTCCGAAAATATTATACCATCAAGAAGAATATAAGGGAAAAAATTAAAATCTTCAAAAATTGAGACTGCTATTTCAACACCCCTAATTTATCCCGCAAAATGATGTTCTTCAACTCTATTGGAGTTATAAATTTTTTTGTTGGTTACAGGAGCTATAAAAATTTTAAAGACAAGTATTTATGCATAAATATGATTACAACCTTTTATTTTCATGATAATTTCAGTATAACTTTTATTTCACAACAATTTATTGAAAGCTTAGAATTTCTCAACACTTTTCAGCCTTTAAAGTTTCTAGTAATGTTGATATTACGCACTTTAGATGGCTTCGGGGTAGAATCTTTGGGAACAACAATGGTGAGGACACCGTGTTCCACCTGGGCCTTGATCTGGTCAACCTTCACATTTTCCGGCAATTCAATTTCCCGAGAAAAATCAGCCCTACCCGTCCCTCTCTCCGCAACATGCCAAACAGTGTCCTTGCCTGGCTCTCCTCTTTAATTCCTCTCCTTTTATTGCATTATGTTGCCGTCTTGTACCTGCACTTTTATGTCCTCTCTGCTGTATCCTATATATAATACAAATTCACCAAAACAAACAGTAGTCTCAGCTTTGACTTTGAATTTTAGTGGAGGAAATTGCTAAAATCCATAACTAAAAGAAAGAAGATTAAAGAGAATGGACGGGGAAATTAAACCTGGGACGTTGATCTTGAAGATGTGAGCAGTCGGAGATTCGAGCCAATCCATGAGGGCCGTTGATCCAGACCATTCACGGAATATTGGAGGGCTCCAAAATAGGCGCCTGAAAGGGTGGCCGAATATACCGTCCGCCATATGCTTGTATTGCCTGAGCTCGAATGCGCGGAGAAGGGAAGGGAATGAGAGCTTATAAATACCAGTGTTGAAAGGATGCACGAAGACTCGAGAATATCCGGAATGTTCCCGGGGCTTGGGCTTATCTGTTTTTTTGGCATTTTCTAACAGCTTCTGTGTGTTTGTTTGTTTGTGGAAAGATAATAATTTTATGGGTAACAAATAACAATAGTCCCTAAACTTTTAAGAATAGTGCATTTTGGTCATATAACTTTTAAAACGTATAATATAATCATCAAACTTTTAGTTTGTTTTTAATATGGTCTCTACCGTTACATTCAGTTAATTAGTGCTGACGTGACACGTTATCTCTATCAACTATTCTTCTGTTTCTTCTTCTTCTTTAACAGAAAACTAATCAAATATTAAACCAAAACATATATACATAAAATAGTGAATAAAAACACTGTAGTCCACAAACCCATCGCCTTCTTCATATCGTCTAGACCCGATTCTTTCAGCTTTTGGTACTCTCTACACTTCAATGGAAGATGAACCCTGTAACCCCAATTCCATTTCTTGATTACATTGCAAGGAGGCTTGGTCTAAAAGGTGTAAAACTTTCGATTAAACCAAACACCCAAAACCGCTAGGATTTTCTCACCAACAAAACTAAAGGTGAATTTCAACAAAATTTAAAATCTAACCAGAATTCAAACCTATTACAAACATAAACATCTTCAGCAACAATGGAACCTAATACAAAGCTCGTTTAAGATAGCATTGGAAAATGCTTATAAGATCAATAAACAAATCCGAAATGCCAAATCTTTCTGTAAGCACGTTCTTGCCAAGCATCATCAGGACGATCAATAATCAATATATCGATGAGCACGCATAGCATCTGCAGTCACCATGATTAATTAAACCAACCGAAACCTAAATCCGGAGACTAATGTAGACACACTATAAGAGGGTTAAGTGTACTCGGATAAATGAAAGGTTATAATTCAGTAGAAAAGGGATGAGAATAATCCAAATCCACCCATTTCTTCGAATCAGAAACGGCACAAAGCATTTGAATGTCCAAACTTCACCAATTCCAATTAGAAAATCAACTTAGAAAAAACATAAAACCATGGTTTTCAGAACCAGACTGGTTAGCGAACCGGACATGCTACCGGTTCATCGGTTCAATCGGTCGAACCGGTCCGACCGGTCGAAAAAACCGGACGACGTCATAATTGTTTAAAAAATTAAATAAAAATACCAAAAATATTTAATAAAAAATATTTTTTTATATCACAAGTCATATTCAAAGCAAGTCATAACATATATAAGTTAAAAACCATAAAATCAAGTGAAACAAAATGATTCAAATTAACTACAACATAATATTTAAGGTAAAACATATTAAATAATAAATATAATTATATAACTATAATTAAAAAATAAATTTGGGGCTAAAAAATCATAATAAAATAATATTGTTTGGTTTAATTTTTTTTTAAAAACAATCTCACATGGTTAAGAAACATAGAAGAGCATCCCAAAAGTCTAAAGAGTAAAAATATGAGAACAAAACAATCTCACATGGCTAAGAAACATAGAAGAGCATCCCAACTAACTTCTATAAATAATAGAGGTAATTTGACATTCAAAATCATGGAGCCTTTTGGTGAGCATTGAGTGAACTATTTTTTCACTTCAATCAAGCTCGAATTTTAGGCTTCAATCGATCTTCTAATTTTTTTTGAGTTCAAGCCTTTTTGAGTTCAAGTTTCAATATTATATTTCCAGTTTGAGTTGAACTTGATAATTTTTAGCTTGTGAGTTTGAGTTGAGTTGAGCTTACTTTTAAAGTTTTCAAGTTCGAGTCGAGCTCACCAATACTCGAGTTCGACTTGGCTCGTTTAACAAACGACGTTGTTTGGTTTAAATTTTTTTTTAAAAAAAAATCCCGATTTTCCCAGTTTTTCCCGGTTTTTTCCGATTTTTTCATGTTTTCAGCCGATCCGGTTCAAACGGTTCAGCGATTCTGGCCGATTCACTAATAACGTTTCAACCGGTTTAGATTGAACTGAACTAAGCAACGGTGCCCGATTGAACCGACCGATCCGGTCCGGTTTTCAAAACAGAGGTCTTCACACAGGAAAACAGTTCAACATCAAATCCTAAACTAGCAAGAACACAAATAAACTAAAAACCCAACAACTAAGATGAAAACAATAATTTGAAAGAAACCCAGAGGTGAAAAGAAAGAGTACGATATGTTCATTTGACGAAAGAGGAGGCCAAGAGTGGCAAGATAGCAAAGGAGAACGATTAAGACATCGTAAAAGAGAGAGAGAATGGTTGAATTGCGGTAGGCATGGTAGTAAACCAAAGTACCATATACAAGCAATCCCAATGCTTTGCTCACTTCGCTACTCCCATCGCCTTCAATCATCTCTTTCTTGTTCAACTTGGATTGTTTCAGAATTTTGATTTGCCGTTGGAACCTGAAGGCTTAATTTTCAATTTCTCCTTGGCTTCCCCCGTTGTGGAATCAGATTTTAGACGCCTTGACTCGTATTCTTTCTGTTCTTTTCTTTTCCTTTCCTTTTGTTCTTAATCAATGAATAAAATATAGGATTTGGGTAACTGGGTTGATCTCCAAAATCCTAGCGGTTTTGGGCGTTTGGTTTACTCACTATTTTATGTATATATTGTTTGGGTTTTTATATCTGATTAATTTTATGTTGAAGAAGAAGAAGAGGAGTTGATGGAAGTAACGTGTCACGTCAGTCCTTACTAACGGAAGGTAACGACAGAGATTATATTGAAAATGAATTAAAAGTTTGATAATTATATTAAAAGTTTTAAAAGTTAGGTGACCAAAATATAAGCATCCAAAAAGTTTGAGGATTTTTTTTATATTTTACATTGATTTTATAATTAAAATTATAGATAATTTTATTTGAATTCTTTGAAAAAGTTTGTTTCTAAATACGTTTAGAGTTTTTTTGGTAAAGAAGTTATTATTATTTTTAAATTAATAATTAAATTTCAAAATTTTAAACAATATAGACATGTGCAACATATTCAAACCTTTAAATGTTTAAAACATATATATTTTGCAAAGAAAAATTCTACGACGATGGACGAGTACAATTAACGATGAGCATCATTAATTAGATTCCTCTCCAGTTAACTACTTTGGTATATTTTAGGGTTAACTTTATTTTAATTTATTAAAATTAGAACTAGATTGATAGAATATATATGTAACAATGATTAAATGTGTAATTATACCAAATATTTTAATTGCCACATCAACTTTTCTGTTAAATATTAATGGCAAGCGGTTTTATTGAATGCATTTAAATAGTACTTGAGTGATCTGTTTGACAAAATTTCAAAAATAATTATCAAAACAAAAATGAGCAATAGTTAGGTGGTCACTGGTATAATTTACCTTTAAATTTTCAACTAATTTATAATTATACGTTGAGATGTTTAAACTTTTAACGTTTTATAAATTTATCGATGTTCATCATTAGTGGTATTCATCGTCGCTCGTCGAGCGTAGAAGAATCCTTTGCAAATATATACTTTTTTTTATATATATTTCTACAAATCAAATAACGTTTTTTTCATTAACAAACGACACCATCCAAAAATTATAATCTTAGGTCAAATTATTAATTTTATTTTTAGACCACGTGCGGAGCACATTGATTTTATATTAATATTAAATATATTGCATTCGATTTTATATATTTATTTTAATTTATTATTTTTATTTGATATAATTAATGTAAAATAATATTTTTCAAAATTTTAATATTATAATTAAAATATTACAAAGAAAACTAATTACGAAGGTTATAGGTTTCAAATTTGGTGAAATACAGGCTCACACATCAATCAATTCTAGAGTCTTACCTTTTTCAAAATAATAAGCTATGGATTGCAAACCTTTACTTACTTTCTGTTTAGCTCTAAATATAATTTTCATGTCTCTAAATTTTGTCTGAGACCGCAAAACTCGTTCTTCAGCACTTTCGAGGTTTTTTTGCTTTAGATTTCTATATACATCATCTCGGGAGGCTTCTGATTACTCATCTGTATTCACAACTACTTACTTTGCACAATTATGTTTAAGAGTGTGTAAAAAAATATGATCCGATTTATCAAGTGATTCAATTCGAAAATTTGGATAATTGATTCGTTTTGTATTTTTGGATAATTTGGATTGGATATTGGAATTTTTTTGGATAATCGGATCGGAAACAGGATTGAATAAATTTTTAATTTCAAATCATTGAAAATCCGAAAATAATTGGACTTTTAGATTTTATATACCACTCAATAAATGAGTAACACAATAACCCGTTAAACCTCTAACACAATAAAAATTAGGATATTTAATTGTTTATTATATGTGAGTAATTATATATATATATATATATATATATATATATATATATATATATATATACCAAAAACTAGTGGAAGGTGTATTTTTCGGGGTCGGATTTGGATCAAGTGGAGGATTTTTAATTTTTGGATCGAATATGATAGACAAAAATCTGACCCAACCCATGCCGATCCCTATATATCCTCCTTCCAGCTATTAGGAGTTGGATGCAAGGGCGAGGGAAGGAGATGGATGTAAGGAAAGACCCTGAATGTAGGTCAATTGAGCTCGATGGACTTGTTCATCTCGAAAAATAAGAAAAAATATTTTAAGATTATTAGACAAAATCATTAATCCGGTAATGAAATAAATAGATAATGATAATATTTAGATAGCATTAAAGATAGAGAACGAGTTTATTTTATCTTAAGATTGTTAGAAGTATAACAATTTGATATCGTAATCACACCTTAGAAGATGAAACAAACAAAATCAAACAAACAAAAATAAATATAGAAAAGAATACTCTATTTGATAGATCAATTGATCGAAAATAGTTAAGGTCTATCACTACACATTTTTCTTAAGACAAAATTTCCATCATTCCTTTAGTGTTCGAGATCGTTGGTCGTCTGTCTCTCATGATACAACGATAGATGATCAACTACGGTAAACAACTGCAGAGATCACGAACTATAGCCTTGCCTTTATCTATCACTGAAAAACTAGTGTAGAAAAACTTTTTCTAAACGTTTTACGTTATTGAATTATGAAAACTTGAAGCTTGCAAACTTGTGAGATGCCAACTTTGGACACAGCAAAACAGGTTTTTAGTGGCGTTTTTAGAGAAAACGTCGTTAATTGCTTACATATAGCGACATTTTTGGACAAACGTCGCGATTCCAAATATATAGTGGCATTTTTGGGGAAACACCACTAAAAATGCGTACTTTGTGGCGTTTATGTAAAACAACGCTGCTATATCTAGATATATAGTGTCGTTTTTGTAATTGATGCTAAAACTCGTACTGTAGTGCCATTTTACTAAAAACGCCGCAATAAACGGATACTTTAGTGGTGTTTTAGAAAAAAATTGCTATAGAATGACAACAGGTGGCGTTTTTAGCGAAACACCGCAATAGAATTGTACAATAGTGACATTTTTATACACACGCCACAATAGACACGTAAATAGTAGCATTTGTTATAAAAACGCCACAAAAATACGTACATTAGTGGCTTTTTCGGTAAAGGCCGCGAAAGGATAATTATATCTTCCCCTTTCTCCTGCTCGATCCCTAAATCTTTGAACCTCGCCTTCCCTATCTTCCATCTTCCCTAAAAACTTCTTATCTGGTTCAACATCTTCTCCACCACACGCCATCCTTCTTGTCATAAATCTTCTCGACGTCGTATTCTGTCACAAATCTATTTATAAAACTGTACTGGCTAAATTAAGGCGCCCTTTAAACGCTACTTCAAATCTATTTCACTCTGTCGTTCACAAAGATAACTTTTTCCACTCATTCGTTATCCTTACATATTTTTCTTTAATTTATGCCTTTCAAATTATTTCTTGTTTCTCTTTAATTTTGCCAATTCGAAATCTTAAAAGCTTCAATTGGGTTGATATCTTTCAGTAATTGAATTTCCGGTGATCCATCAACGATTGAGGCACGAATATCTCAGCCACTGGAGACCTCCAAAACTTAGAAGTTGAACCCTAAATAACTAAAGTTGAAGTAACTACATCAACCTTTTGGGTAATGCCTATCATTTGATTTCGCTTTCTTTTGCTCTTTTGAAATCCCATGTATTCCAGTAGTGATAATTTTCCTAGTGAAGCACTAGACGTTTCTTGATTGCATTTTCCTTGTTTCTTTGGTTAAATTCATTGCTTTGGTTTCTTTCATATATTTAATTCATTTGGTGATTTTGACTTTCTATGCTTTATTTCATTTTCAGTGGTCACCTTCCTGTAAATTGTTCTTGAATTGAATTTCTTAATGCCAAATACCAGTATGCACATTATTTGGATTTTATTCGTTTTAACCGTATTTAGGAGTTTATATTCAAAATTAAATGTATCTAAGGACCTGGGCTCTCTCCGCTCCCGCCCTAACTCGGGCATGCCTGGGCATAGATTTTTAGACCTTTCATTGTATGATTAAACTATGTTCATCAATTTAAAATATCTTCTTTCTCACTGTTAAATTTTGAAATATTATTGGTTTTTGACAAATGAGATTTGTACATAAGCATATTCGCGTTCTACAGAGGGAACCTGCTGAATTGATCAGCAAGCTACTCATAAGTTAATAAAGATTGAAAAAAGATGGTGAGGGCCATCTACCCCCCAGTTCTTAAGGAGCATTTTATTGACAATGCCTCCCTGGATCCATTGAAGCCCATCTGCTCTACTCTACATTTGATTGTGTCCCTTGTCTGGTTAAGGATAGAAGAGATGATGAGGGCTCTTCATTGCAGTCTACCTTCCAGATAAACTAGATGTAAGCATATTAAATTAGCATTGTTTTGTTTTAATAATGAAACAATACTTAAATTGGTGGACTGGTATTGGGCAGGCTTTATTGCTATTGCCCAAGAGATATTTATGAAATTTAATAATGAAATTTATTAAATAACAATGTAGTAAGGTTTTATATCTTAATTGATTACTTTTTAATATTATAACTTATAACATGTTATCGTTCAATATATTCATTAATAGTAATATTTTCACAAAAATTGTTGTTCGTTTATTACAGATATTATAGTGATTTAAATTTGTTCGAGCTTCTCAAGAGGAGGAAGAAACAAATAATGATGAATCGAGTGTTGTTGGATCTTCAGAAGTTCTGAGTACTGTTGAAGAATCAATATATTCATTAATAGTAATATTTTCACAAAAATTGTTGTTCGTTTATTACAGATATTATAGTGATTTAAATTTGTTCGAGCTTCTCAAGAGGAGGAAGAAACAAATAATGATGAATCGAGTGTTGTTGGATCTTCAGAAGTTCTGAGTACTGTTGAAGAAGTTGTACAAATTGAAGGTAATGTTCGACACTTTCTTTAATTGCTGGTTGATTTTGAAAACTTCAAATTGAATTATTTATTATATAATTGAAAATGGTCGAAGACGCAAGACTAGAGGACGTACAACGTTGAAGGAATTATACCAACTTCCTCTTGGGAACCGTGTGAAAGTTTCAAGAAACGATGACATTCAACCTATTGGCCCAGAAACATGTCTTCTATCTGGTTACTTAGGCATGGTTGCACATAATGCTAATATTTTACCGATCAATTATGAGTCATGGAGTGAAATATCAAATACTGAAGCGAGGGAAGCAGAGAGAAGCAACATATTAGAAAAAAATGTGAAAACTTTCAAATCAACTTCAAGCTTTTATGCAAATGATACGACAAAAATCAACCCCAGAGTCCTCCATCTTAGGTGTTATTTTATATATATGATTTGTTTATTCTAGTTAACAATGTTGAACTACATTATATTTTACGTTAATGTAAATTTTGATTTATTATTATGGATTTCAAGTTTGTTGTTATGGATTTCAAGTTTGTTGTTATGGATGTCAAGTTTATTGGATAATGCTACATGTTAAAATTTTAAATTGGGTAACAAAAAGAACATAAAACATTATTTGAAAAATCAATTTTAATTAGCGGCGTTTGTATAAAAAAATGCCACGATAGACATATTCAAATTTTAATTGAATATATTCATAAATAATATATGTATTTAATCAAATATAAATTTATAAACAATATACTTTTATTTCAATCGAATATGAATTCGTGATAATATATTCATATTTTAACTGAATATAAATCATTAAATAATAGAACATTATCCTATTAATATCCGGATTCTAAAAAAATCATACAATATCTTTTTTTAATTCAAAATATTCAAATAGATATGTCATATTTAAGGAAATTCAATGATCAAATTCAACACATTTTTTTAACAGATATTTTGAAAACATAGTTATTCGAATTCAAATTCTTTTAAAAATAAACATCTTTTAATACTAAATTCATTCAATGAGTTTTGTTTATATATACTAACAACTTCTTTAGAGATAAGTATTTTTGAAGAAACATACGGTAAATTATACTCAAATGTTAAATTTGACGAAGGTTAAAGAGATTTCCATGTTTTAATTACACTTAAAATAACCCAACCCCAGAGGAACATGATTGAATCCACATAAAACTTCAACTGTAATAGAGTTTACAGCTTAGTCATGAACAACATTAGTGCGCATGTTTAGCAAATGCGACATGAAAGCCGGTAGTAATCAAAACTACCAATAAGACATTATAACTTTAAATTTGACAAAAGGTTTTGTAATATTGCTAAAAAGAATAAAAAAATAGAACAAGAACCTGCATAATAATTATGCAAGGGTCCCTTTAAAGATTTTATGAAACAGATTTTGTGGGGACAAGCTCATTGACCGTTACTATGTTTCCACCATGTTGAACAAAGTGTCAATATAATACATGTATATTATTAAAATTAGTTTAGTTTCAATTTGTGTGTTCTTGTGCACTCTCTGAAAAGTGTTCCTTGAAAATCAAGAAGAAAATATTATAATTTGATGAAAATTGATTCACCAAATAGAGGGCCGCCCGATTCGATTTTTTATATTTCTTTCTTTTTCCACCATTAGTTTTCCAAATTTTTCATCATTTATCAGAATGGACTTTTTTAAAATTAATCTCTCCATCTATAGATGTTAAAATTCTTGTTTTTTTCAAAAATTTCAAAAAGAATCATGAATATGCACAAATACAAACTTGACTTATTATGTAGTTCATAGTTGATGGGGTTAGCAAGAACAAGTTACTCATGTCAGAATAATTATATCAAGGTCTCATAATAAAAATAGTTTGTCTTGATCTAAGCAAAATTTACCTTCTTCTTTAACGCAACTGGGTTACATTAATAAAAATCATCGAATGAATCAAAATTACAACATATCCAAAGAGAAAATTAGAGGTAATAATGTATATTGTATGTTTACTTTTAGATTAGGAAACAGCACAAAAAATATTGAGAGAAATTTTAGATTAGGAAAAAAAGAGAGAAACCCAAATCTTATAGAATTTACTTTTAGATTAGGAAACAGCACAAAAAATATTGAGAGAAATTTTAGATTAGGAAAAAAAGAGAGAAACCCAAATCTTATAGAATTTACTTTTAAATAGACATATATGTGTTAAATTAGATTGGAAATAATTCATAAAATGTTCACTTTAATCTATTCATAAAATAATCCAGTTATGATGTATATTGTATGTTTACTTTAATCCTAAAGAAATGATTATATAATATTTTCAATTCATCTTAAGATTAAACAATATATAACCCTAAAGTGTTCACCTTTTCCTTAGCCGCACTTTCCTTTGTCTTTTTTTTTTCCTTTTCTTCTTTTGAGTTTGTATTGTTTTTCATAGATTATATCAACTTTTTTTCTTTGATTTTCTTTAGTCAGCGGCGACACAGAATTTAACGTTGGTTATCGATCGTCGGTTCTTCTTTCTCTTTGTTTTTGTAATAAGAATAATTATGTTTGTGTTGCATGTTTATCTTTGTCAGTGTTGCACGTTTATATATATCTTTGTGACACATTTATCTTTGCCTTTGTGGTATGCTTTTCGGTTTTTTCTCGATCGTTTGTTCGTTCTTTTATTTATGTTTTCTCAGGGTTGGATTTGACGATACCACGACTGATCAAGATAGAGCTTATTCAAAATCTTGTTGATCTTCCCTGCTATGGACCTTTGGATTGAATTTGGATGCGTGATTTTGCGTTTGTGGATAGTTTCTCACGACGCTCGGCTCTGATTTGTAGTTCTCGGTAGTCTTTCAATAGCTTAATTCCTTTTTATGATTCGTTTGCCGATGCAATCAGATTTATTCGTATCTATTTTTGTTCAAATCTCTTGGTTGAGTTTTTAAACTTTTCCATGTATGGTCCTTATATGATCTAAAGTGGCTAGTTTCAATGTTATAGGAAAAGTCCAAATTATGTATTTAGTTTACAATGATAATTGTAAACTCTTATTGTAATTTCAGATGTTTTCACTTTAATAGTACTAACGGTTTCTATTAAAAAAAAGAGTAAATGATTATGTGTGATTTTTTTTAATAATATGTGATGATTATAAGGTAATAAATGTTCATATTTTTTTAATTGTTGACAACACACATACTTCCTGCAGTCTCTAACTATTTGAACCCGAAACATCAAAGAAAAACAACTCTCCCTTTAACTACTAAGATCATTCAATGGGTTCACATATATGTGACTTGAATACTTTAATATATCAAAAATTGATGTGTGAATATAGTAAGCACAAGGTTAATATGTTAGATATTTGCACGAACCAAGCTACCTTAATGGTTAAATAGATGATTGATATCCCTAGAAGTCTTGGTTTCAAGCACTAGCCTTTACAGAGATGTTTGAGTGTTTATTGTCACATTCGTTTAATTACAAAATATATTATATATTTAATTTGTACATGACTTAAAAATAGTGAAGCATAATTCGCAAAAAGAGATAATAGTATCCTCTTAAAGGTCTATAGGATTTATGTAAATAAAACGATCGAATTCATTCACTAGGGGGATGATGGTTTCCATCGTGACGTGTATAAATGTAATTGGATTTTAAGGGGGGAAATGATCAAATTATGTGAATGGATAAATTTGTAGAAGTTACGAATGTTTTACGAGGGTTACAAATATGATAATGTCAATGGAGTTTTCCTTTCGTAATGGTAAATAATTGCGGGTTCAGTCTTAGAATTTTAGTATTACGACTCATTGAAAAACAACAATGTAATTAATAGATAAAGTGTTAAAATTTAATTTTTTTTTGAAATAGGTGTTAAAATTAAATTATATGTTATTTTAATCTAAATTATTTTTATATAGTCTACTTTTAATTCAACTAAAATTATAATATATAATTGAGAAAATAACCTCAGTGACAAAAATCCCATATAATATACAATTTTAACCAACTTTTTCCGGATTTGCCAAAATGACCAACAAAATCGTAATGCGATCGCTAATTCGCAACGCGATCTCCATTATCGCAAATCAGTTTCCAGATTCGCAACGCGATTATGACTATCGCAATGCGATTTTCCAATTTCGCGTTACGATTTTCCCAATTCGCAATGCGAATAAGTAAATCGCAATGCGAATTTGGAAAATCGCAATGCGATACTGACTATCGCATTGCAATTTTCCTAATTCGCATTGCGATTTACGTATTCGCGTTGCGATTTTCATAATTCGCAATGCGAATACGTAAATCGCAACGCAATTAAGTAAATCGCAATGCGAATTAGGAAAATCGCAATGCGAATACGTAAATCGCAATGCGAATCTTACTATCGCAATGCGATTTACATAGCGCCATTTGTATTAACGCGTATTTTTTTTTCAAATTCCAAACACGAATTTTTTCTTAATATATCGGAAACTGAACCGTCCACAGTAATCGCAACTCATAACCTCAAACCTAAAATCACAACACTCAGTCTCATCTCCATCTCTCACTCTCTACGACGAAATCCGTCTCCATCTCCGAAGATTTCCGTCCCCATCGCCGGCGAAATCCCTCACAACCATTCACGGTCAGAAATCCCTCACAATCATTCAGAAATGGAAAATCAACCTCCGAGGGTTAGTTTTTTTAATTATTTTTATTTTGAAATTTTTGCATTATTTTAGGTTTTTCACATTGAAATTGATGATAAGTTTATTGGTAATTTCAATAATAGATTAACCATTTCACTTAGATTTCTTATTAAATTCATTCGATTGCTGCCAATACTGCTAAACTGTTTAGCCTGTGAAGTTAGTATTTGTCTTTGTTTTGTCTTTTGGTTGAAGTAATGCAGAAGAAGAATAGTTTCGAGAATGAAAATCGCAACGCGGAAATAACTATCGCAACGAGAGAATCGCAACGCGAAATGAAAATCGCAACAAGATAATCGCAACGCGAAACCAAAATCGCATTGCGATTTTCATTTCGCTTTGCGATTTTCATTTCGCGTTGCGATTCTCTCATTGCGATTTTCATTTCACGTTGCGATTCTATCGTTGCGATAGTCATTTCGCGTTGCGATTCTCTCGTTGCGATAGTCATTTCCGCGTTGCGATTTTCATTATCTCGTTGCGATTTTCATTTCAACCAAAAGACAAAACAGTGTTGCAAATTTTAGTTTCAAGAATAAAATACTATTTATGTTTATTGTTTTTGGTATATCTTCACAGTGTAGTTTTTGGTATATCTACCTTGGTATGTTTATTGTTTTTGTAGAAATTTTTTTCGGCTTCATTGACATTAAGGAATAAAGTTAGCCTAGCCACTACAATTGCTTCGAAGCTTTCACCTGCACAAAGAAAATTGTTTGAGGAAACCTGCTTCAAGCCATGGCTGAGAGTACAGCATCCGGGTGGAGATGCTAATTTGACCCATTTGTGGCTTCAGACCATGACTAGCGATCTACCCGACAGTATACAACGTGGTGAGGAAGAGATATGGTTTCATTTTCCACCGGCGTATACTTGTTTTGGGCGGAAGGAGTTCTCCTTAATCACTGGTCTACGATTCGGACACGATGATGTATGCCGATACACTCGTCATATCACCCGCCCATCATGGTTATCCAGGGTTTTTCCTGATGAGTCAATAGAGAAGCCGAACTTACACGTCGACGACATGAAGAAATTGTTTAATAAGAAAGATGGTTTTACTCAGATGAATGACGTCGATGTTGTCCGAGTATGCCTTCTACTACTTTTGTATGCCGGCTTTTTAGGCAGAGAGGCCAGACAACCTATTTCTCAGGAGCTAATATTATTGGTAGAGGACCTAAATGCATGGAATCTGTTTCCGTGGGGTTCGTATATATGGAAAGCTACCTGGACTAAGTTGTCGTCTGCCTTTGATGACCGCAAAAGTTTGCGGGGCGATGGGTCGAAATACACTTTGTCAGGCTTTGTTTGGGCCTTTAAGGTAAGAATTTCTATATAATGTTTTCAAAATTATAATTAATTATTTAACAATTACTAATGTTTGTTATTATATTATTTGTAGATTTGGATATTCGAGGCTTTCCCCAGCATGCGGACATATGCATTAAAAACCTCAAATGATATTCCTAGGGCTATTTCCTGGAAGAGGAAACGTCTGTTGGATTGGGAAGACTTAATACCATATGCGACAATAAATAATATAAGTTAACACAAATACTATCATATATAAACAAGTTATTAATAGTAGACGTTTAACTTTGTTTGAGTTTTTATATTTTTAGGAGGCCAACATTCCATTAATGAGACTGACACCCACGGAGGCTGAGCTTGCCACTGATTGGTGGCAAGCTAGTCAGCGTTTTCTTGATGGCACGAATGATGAGAAGCCTCCACTTCCTCCACTTCGAGAGCCATCACCTCACCCAGAGCCATCACCTGATCGACCCGACTATACACCTCTACAACGAGAGCCATCACCTATCCGTCACATCATCGAGCCTCTTCTCCACCATCACCTCATGATAGGCGACCGGAAAATATGCCACGACTTCTATCTCCCTGTTCTCCACCTCCACGGGATGAGTCAAGGGAGTTACGTGATGAGGTCAATGCCTTGCGTGAGGAGATCGGTACTCTACGCGATAACGATGGTGCATGACGTGTGGAGGTGTCTACTTTACGTGGTGAGGTTGCTGCTCTACGTGAGATGGTAGTATCGTTGCAGAATGAGGTTCATACTCTACGCAACGAGGTAAGTTTAAGATTTTCCATATTTAACTTGATGATAAATTTACTCGTAATTTCACTTAAATTAACCATTTCACTTAGATTGCTTAGTAAATTTATTCGGTTACTGCCAATACTGCTAAACTGTTTATTATCACTGTGAAGTTAGTATTTGTCTTTTTGTTTTGTCTTTTGGTTGAAGTAAATTTATCCGGTTGCTGCCAATTCTGCTAAACTGTGTATTCTTTAACACTGTGAAGTTAGTATTTGTCTTTGTTTTATCTTTTGGTTGAAAGTTTGAAATATATTTGTCTTTGTTTTCACTGTTTAAATATCATGTCTGTTTATTTACTGATATTTGTATTTAATTATTTAGCGGACCGATAAGGTGGATGCTTTACGTCGGGTTTTTCTTGCATGACAGAGTTCAAGCATCAGACGGCGTGCACGTGCTATTAAGTCTCCGTACACCCCAATAGTGCGAAGACACCGCAAGAAGAAGCCCGACTCACCTGTCATCCCTCAAGAGTCCACTCCTATCGTTGAAGAGGCCCCTATCATTCCTCGAGAGTCCCCTCCCACCGTTCAAGAGGCCACTGTCATCGTTGAAGAGGTCCCTCCCACCATTCAAGAGCCCGATTCACATGGCATCATATGTAGGATTCTTGAGAAACCCTCTGACGTGCCAGACATGATGGATTCAAGTTGGCTCTCGTATGAGTTACCGGCCAGTACCATACCGGTATCTGAAGTGGAGAGGAAACAACTACCAGACATAATTCTGGATAACACCCTTTGGGCTAAGACCGCAGTTGATTTTTATCTACATGAGCGGAGCCAGGGGTGTTTCACTGACATATGCAAGCTCAAAGATGATATCTATTTGTTGCTTGATCGATCTTGGTGGGGCGTATTATTAGGGGTCGAAGACAATGGCTGTTTCGATAGAGGGGTAAGTCTTATATTTTTCTTATATTTTAATTTGATTATTTTTTTTTAAAATTTATGTAAGTTACTAATATATGTCTTTTTTTGTAAAACATCATATCGATGCGTGGGTGTCACGTCTTCTAATAATTAGGAAACTTAAGGAAAATAAAAGAAATACACGATATACAATTATGCCGACGTGTTTTAATGCCGTTCACTTGAAGAATCAACGAGATGAATCATTTGCGTTGGGCAATGGACAAGCTAAACTTTATCCTGTATGGTGGGAGGTCGATAAGGTTAGTGTTTATTTTAAATTGAGTTTAAAGGTATTCATAAATAAGTGCGCAAATGAATGAATTATTACTTATGATTGCAGGTGTTTATCCCTATTTTGGAACGTAAACATTGGCTTCTCGTCGAGCTTCAGATCACATCCCTTAAGGCAATAGTATATGACAGCATGATAAATTACATATCATTGGCTGATTTAAGAGATATTATTAAGGGATGGAGCTCTCATTTGGCTAAATTCTTGGATGCGATAAACTATTGGACTCGTTCTGGAAACAATAAGCCAAAGAAGCTCAATATTATAGTTAGCAGAGACGAGACCGCACCACAACAAACGAAAGGACCCAGAGGGGATTGTGGTCCTCTCGTATGCTTGGCGTTGGACCGTTTGATCACAGGAAGTAAAAAGTATCTACCTCCCACCGATAGAGATAGAGTTGCAGTAGGCTTGTGATTTCGGCATTATATGGCTAGATCGATATATACGAGACGCTGTCTACCTGCATCCGCGTTATAAAAATGTCCATAAACAATTGGTATGTTTATAGGCTTGTGGTTTGAAAATGTTTGGTTAAGTACCTAGAATTCAATAATTTGTTGTTTGTAGGTATTAAATGTGTAGAAAGTGTTGTTTGAGCAAATGTTTGGTTTATGCAGGTTAATCTCAGAAGTGAGTTGCGTGAAAATGATGTATGGCTGCAAAAGTTGATTCAATAGTAGATGAGGAAATAAGAATTATTGCTTATTTTTTTATTGTTTAATTGATTTGTAAAATGTGATTTGTAAAAGTTGATTTGTTTAATTGATGTTAACATAATTCTTATTTGTGCTTGTTTAATTGATTGAAATGTAATGGTTGATTTTGTTGATTTCAATCTGCATTATGTTGAAGGCAAAAATTACTATCGCAATGCGAAATGAAAATCGCAACGAGAGAATCGCAATGCGAAATGAAAATCGCAACGAGGGAATCGCAATGCGAAATAAAAATCGCAACGACAAAATCGCAACGCGAAACTAAAATCGCAACGCGAAACTAAATTCGCGTTGCGATTTTCATTTCGCTTTGCGATTCCCTCGTTGCGATTTTCATTTCGCATTGTGATTCTCTCGTTGCGATTTTCATTTCGCATTGCGATTATCTCGTTGTGATTTTCATTTCGCATTGCGATAGTAATTTCCGCGTTGCGATAGACATTAAGATGATTGCGAACGTCATTTCCGTGTTGCGATAGTCAAATGATTGCCTAATAAGTGATAACAACTGAACAGATCATAGCAATTTTCAAACTCAAGTTAATAATACATGCCTAACTGAAAATGTTAAAAGTTCACACATAAAATCTACATAATACAACGTTTGCATTTAAAAATCACCTAAGTTAACAGTCCCAAAAGGTGAAGCCAGTTGTGATTAGGATTTTAAAGATGATTGCGATTTTGATTGCCTTTTTCTTGACACCATATGAGCTTTGGATTTTGATGATGATCCATATTTTGGTAGAGGAAAAGATGATTGTGATGGCACTGGTGATCCATATGTCAACCTTGTATGACCACTTTCCTTGCACCGACTACATGTCGATCTCTTCTTCTCTTCACCCTTAGACGGTATACGATCGTGACTTTTTGGTCGGCCAGGTAGCCTTCTGTCCATGGCTGGTGGCAAAACTGTTTGTAAGTCATCTGGTATGTCCCACTCAGAAGGATGTGGAATAGGGTAGACAATCTCGGCATAAGTCTGTCGATATACTTCTGTAGTGTAGCAATCCATAGCGTATGTGCTTGAATCATCTTGGTTTAGATGAAGAGCAACTTTTATAACATGGCCACACGGATAACCAGATGTTTGCCATTTCATACAACTACACGTTCTTGCATTTAGATCGACAAGCCCATTTAAGTTATTATCCAGTACTTCAAATAAAGTGTTTGAACATGGTTCAACTCTCCATGACGTTGACTTCACAACACATTTCGTTATCTTTTTTTCAGTCCATGGTGTAACACGATGTTCCAATGTTCCTGTAAATTTAAATAAATAATACTTAGTAAAATATATGATAAGTTACGAATTCAAAGAAATAATACCTGCATGGTTTCTTTTCTTGTAGTACCACTGTTGAATAGAGGCTCGAAAAAACTCCATTAACATAGTAATGGGTAATTTCCGGGAATGACGACTTAGAGCTTTGATTGATTCTGTACTATTAGACGTCATGAAACCATATCTTGCTCCAAGTTGATGTACTCTTGACCATCTTTCAAACCCGACATCTTCTAGTGTTTGAGCACACTGAGGCAAAACACGTCTTAAACAGTTTATATGCTTATTGAAATCCACTTCCCGATAAGCTTTTACAGCCTTCCAGTATGTCCATTTGTGCTTTTTTATACCAGCCGACCTTGATTTTAGATTTCTATACAAATGAACACCACAAAGTCCATGAAAAGCATCTGGGAAACACCTTCTAATAGCGTTGTCAATTGAGTTTGCCCTATCAGATATGATTGTCAGATTGCTAATAGGACCTATGCAATCCCTAAGATGCCCCATAAACCATGTCCATGAATCAGAGGTTTCAGATTTGCCAACCCCGTAAGCTATTGGCAATATCCCATTGTTAGCATCCATGGCTACTGCTAATAAGTTTACTCCAAGGTATCGACCTTTCAAATGTGCTCTGTCAACTATAATAACTGGGCGCATGCAAGTAATAAACAAACGAATCTACAAAATAATATACACAAGAAATATAATCATTTAAATGTGAAATGCATGTAACTAACAAAAATGATTCAACAGAATTATATTGATTTACTAACCGCAGCACCAATGGCGATAAAACAGCAACTCAAAGCGTCCATCTCTATCTGTTTTGATATGAGTTACCGACCCAGGATTTTTCAGCTTTAAATTATGACAATAAGCCGGCAGTTGGGCAAACGATGCTTCTGGGTACCCCCTCAACATTTCCAAGGCATAACATTTGGCTCTCCAAGCTTGAGAATATGATATACTAATCTTGAACCGAGCATTCATGTCGGTCATAATTTCATGTCCCCGATATACCCTGCCATTCAAAAACATTAATTCAGCCAGAAAACCACCCAACACCTTTTTGTTTGCCTGTCTATGGTGAGGAAAAACTTGGGTTCTTGAACATGTATGTTTATCAATAAAAGTCCTAACTTGAAACATTTCACAATCTTTTATCCTCTTTGCAATCATACGCCACGTACAGTTTTTGTCAATCATACACCTTGTTTCGAAACGATCTTTGCTTGATTTGTTAACTTTTAGTTGATAGCCATCTTCCACACATTTCGTATACAAAGCTATCTTCAAGTCTTCCTTTGTATCAAAACAATCATCTTTCTTGATGCGAATAACTTTTGTGTAACAATCAACTGCTTTCTTTACCAACTCTTCTTCTGGTATCTGAAGTAATTCTGGCATATTCCAGTTATACTCCCGTGGCATTTTCTTTTATTCGGGGACTTTTTCTTCTTCTTTTTCTTCTTCTTTTTCTTCTTCTTTTTCTTCTTCAGGATTATATGAATTACAGAATGGATGTTCAACATGTTCATTCACAGTCGTAACTTCCTCCTCATTATCATCAACAACATCTTCCTCGGCAACGGTTGTTTCATCATCAAAATTCGGGTATTGACCAATATCAAAATCATTACACGCAGGGTCTGTTTCTTCTTCTGAAACATCATCAAAATCCGAGTATTGACCAATATCAAAGTCCGGGTATTGACCAAGATCAAATTTCAAATACTGACTAGTACTCACAATTTTTTCTGTTGGCTCATCATCGTCTAATTGGTCAATACGAAAATCAGAATTTGGTGCTGAAAGTTGATTGGGATTTGGATTAGAGAAAGGTTGTGGGTTTTGAGAAAAACTTAGTTGATTACTACCCGCTACTGACCCAACAATACTACTTCTAGGTTCAACAACATACAATGTAACATCATCACTTGAAACACTAATATAAGCAATGAATCGTTCAACATCTTCATTGTCGGTTAACAAATAAACTTTACCATTTCTCTGATAAGATAGCCTGAATCCACTTAGGGGCTCTAAATTCAATTTCTTTGAAACACGTAACATTAGAGTTTCATAAGTTAACTTTTTTAATGATAGTTTTAGTTGAAGATTCATGGGTAAAGGCATATATTGTAAAACACCATGAACATTCTCCCATGACCCTCCAAAACACAAATCTATCCAAACATGATCAACATTAGATGATTTCATGGTTCTAAATTAATTTACTAAACAAACAAGCTGCGAAACTAAGACATGTTGCCGGATGGGGAAGGATGTAGGAACGGATATAGGAACTGATGTCGCCAGAGAGAGTGATAGATGGAGATGAAATGAGTTGCGATTTAGGGATTTAGGTTATGAGTTGTTGCTGCTGCGTAGATATATACACAAAAAATTTGTGTTGCGAAACTAAAACCTATTGCGAACTTTAAAAATCGCATTGCGATTCTGTATTATCGCGTTGCGAAAGTAAGTATCGCGTTGCGATTTTCCCAATTCGCAATGCGAATTTGGAAAATCGCAATGCGATACTAACTATCGCAACGAGATAATACAAAATCGCAACGCGATACTGACTTTCGCAACACGATACTGACTTTCGCAACGCGATTCTGACTTTCGCAACGCGATTCTGACTTTTGCAACGAGATTCTGACTTTCGCAACGAGATTTTGAAAATCGCAATCATCTTCAAAATCCCAATCACAACCGGCTTCACCTTTTGGGACTGTTAACATATGTGATTTTTAAATGCAAACGTTGTATTATGTGTATTTTATGTGTGCACTTTTAACATTTTCAGTTAGGCATGTATTAGTAACTTGAGTTTGAACATTGCTATGATATGTTCAGTTGTTATCACTTATTAGACATTCATTTGACTATCGCAACGGGGAAATCGCAACGCGAAAATGGCTATCGCAACGCGAAAATGGCTATCGCAACTAGAAAATCGTAATGCGAAATGAAAATCGCATTGCGATTTTCTCGTTGCGATTTTCATTTCGCATTGCGATTTTCTAGTTGCGATAGTCAGTTTCGTGTTGCGATAGTCTGTTTTGCCTTCAACATAATGCAGATTGAAAATAAACAAATCAACTATTACATTTCAATCAATTAAACAAGCACAAATAAGAATTATGTACACATCAATTAAACAAATCAACATTTACAAATCATTTTTTACAAATCAATTAAACAATCAAAAAATAATAATAATTCTTATTTCCTCATCAATTATTGAATCAATGAATCAACTTTTGCACCCGTACATCCATTTCACGCATCTCACTTAAGGATTAACCTGCAGAAACCAAACATTTGCTCAAACAAGACTTCCTACACATCTAAAACCTACAAACAGCAAATTATTGAATTCTAGGTACTTAACCAAACATTTTCAAACCAAAAGGAGTATATATGTTAACAAAACTTGCATTTGACTTACCAATTAACAATGGATACTTTCATAACGCGGATGCAGGTAGGCAGCGTCTAGAATATATCGCTCTAGCCATATAATGCCGAAACCACAAGCCTACTGCAGCTCTATCTCTATCGGTGGGAGGTAGAAACTCTGTGCTTTCCGTCGTCAAACGCGCCAAGCACATGCATACAAGAGGACCACAATCCCCTCTGGCTCCCGGCGATTATTGTGGCACGGTCTCGTCTCTGACAACTGTGACATTGAACTTCTTTGGCTTCTTGTGTCCAGAATGAGTCCAATAATTAATCCCATCCAAGAATTTAGCCAAATGAGAGCTCCATCTCTTGATAATATCTCTCAAATCAGACATTGATATGTAATTTATCATGCTGTCATATACTATTATCTTCAGGGATGGGAGCTGAAGTTGGACGAGAAGCCAATGACGACGTTCCAAAATAGGGATAAACACCTGCAATCATAAGTAATAATTCATTTATTTGCTCACTTATTTATGAACACCTTTAAAAAATTTAAAAAATAAACACTAACCTTATCGACCTCCCATCATCCAGGATAAAGTTTAGCTTGTCCATTACCCAACGAAAATGATTCATCTCGTTGATTCTTCAAGTGAACTGCGTGAAAAGCCACCGACATTATTGTATATCACGATTTTTTTTTTATTTTTCCTAAGCTTCCTTATTATTAGAAGACGTGACACCCACGCATCGATTAAGACTTGCCTCCCCATCGAAATAGCCACTGTCTTCAACCCCTAATAACACACCCCACCAAGACCGATTAAGCAACAAATACATCTCATCGTTGAGTTTGCTTATGTTAGTGTAACACCCTTGGCTCCGCTCATGTAGATAAAAATCAACTACGGTCTTAGCCCAAATGGTATTATCCAGAATTATTTCTGGTAGTTGTCTCCTCTCCACTTCAGATACCGGAAGGGTACTGGCCGGTAACTCATACGAGAGCCAACTCTCATCCATCATGTCCGGCAACGGTGGGGGTTTCTCAATAATTCGATATATTACCCCATGTGAATCGGGCTCTGGAATGGTGGGAGGGACCTCTTCAACGATGACAGTGGCCTCTTGAATGGTGAGGGGACTCTTGAGGGATGATAGGGGCCTCTTGAACGATTGGAGGGGACTCTTGAGGGATGACAGGTGAGTCGGGCTTCTTCTTGCAGAGTCTTCGCACCATTGGGGTGAACGGAGACGTAATAGCACGTGCACGCCGTCTGATGCGTGAACTCCGTCGTGCAAGGAAAACCCGACGTAAAGCATCCACCTTATCGGGCCACTAAAAAAAATTAATACATAAATCAGTAAATAAACAGACATGATATTAAACAAAGACAAATATGTTTCAAACTTGCATTGTATTCACCCAAGTCATTATTCTATCATAGTTCACAAAATGCATCAGATAACATTCCAGAAGTAAGCACTTATATAAACATTTAAAAGGGCAACATATATAAACATTCAAGAAGAAGAATAGTTTACTTTCGCAACACGAAACTTACTTTCGCAACGCGAAAATGACTATCGGAACGCGGAAATGACTATCGCAACGCGATTTTCATTTCGCGTTGCAATTTTGTCGTTACGATTTTCATTTCGCATTGCGATTTTGTCGTTGCGATTTTCATTTCGCATTGCGATAGCCATTTCCGCATTGCGATAGTCATTTTCGTGTTGCGAAAGTAAACTATTCTTCTTCTGCAAATTGAAACTTGAATGGATTGCATTACTTCAACCAAAAGACAAAAACAAAACCAAAAACAAATACTAACAAAAACAGTTTAGCAGTATTGGAAGCAACCGAATGAATTTATTAAGCAATCTAAGTGAAATGGTTAATGTAAGTGAAATTACGAGTAAATTTATCATCAAGTTAAATATAAAAAATCTTAAACTTACCTCGTTGCGTAGAGTATGAACCTCATTCTGCAACGATGCTACCAATCAGTGGCAAGCTCAGCTTCCGTGGGTGTCAGCCTCTGTAATGGAGTGTTGGCCTCCTAACAATATAAAAGCTCAAACAAAGTTAAACGTGTACTAGTAATAACTTGTTTATAAACATATGGTAGTATTTATGTTAACATACATTATTTATTGTCGTATACCGTAGTAAATCTTCTCATTGCAAGGTCTGTTTCCTCTTCCAGGAAATAGCCCTAGGAATATCATTTGAAGTTTTATTGCATATGTCTTCATGGCGGGAAAGGCCTCAAATATCCAAATCTACAAACAATATAATAACAAACATTAGTAATTGTTAAATAATTACTTATAATTTTGGAAACATTATATAAAAATTCTTACCTTAAAGGCCCAAATAAAGCCTATCAAAGTGTATTTGGAACCATCTCCATGCAAACTTTTTCGATCATCCAAGGCAGACGATAACTTATTCCATGTAGCTTTCCATAAATACGAGCCCCACGGAAACAAATTCCACGCATTTAGGTCTTCTACCAATTTGATTAGATCATTCGGAATAGGTTGTCTGGCCTCTCTGCCTAAAAAGTCGGCATGCAAAAGTATTAGAAGGCATACTCGGACAACATCGACATCATCCATCCGAGTAAAACCATCTTTCTTATTCAATAATATCGTCAGGTCTTCCACGTGTAGATTCTGTAACAACCCGATTTTCAAAATAATATTTAATTGAAATTGGAGGTAAATTGTGAAAATGGGTGAAATTAAGTGACTAAAGTATAATTTATGAAAACTTGTATGCCATTTTCAAAGTAAAGGAAATTCAGGGACCAAGCCCTGAATTTCCCCTAAAAGTGTCGGCAAGTTTGTTATAACTAACGTGTTTTCTGATTTCAATCAGAAAACACAAAAGCTTTTCTTCAATTTTCTTCCTCTCACACCTCCATTTTCAAGTCTGATCCAAACGTCGTCCGAATTCCGATCGTTGTTTTGAAACCACCGTTGTGTTCATCATCGAGCGAGGAACAAACCCTTCAAATTAATTGAAGCGAAACGCAGCCAAACGTCGGGAATTTCCAGTCAAAGTAGTGACGGTTTTGTTAGCTCTATCGCCGAGGAAATCTTAAATTCACCGCTGATCGTTGCTCCGTTTACGACACCTCCCGCACCATCGTGTTCCTTGTACCGTTTCGAGTTCACCGGTGCCAACCTTGTCCGCCGTAGACGGCGGCGCGTGAGGAGGTGGTGCAGTCAAAGATTCGTCCGATTTGAAATCGAGCTCTCCGCCGTTCAAAAATTTGAACCGATCGTTGTAAGTATCTTGAAATCGCTCAAAATAATTTTTAGAAAATTTTCAGGGATTTTTAGGGCCCCGGAGGACGCCTCACGCACCACACGCGCCGCCGCAGGGCGAGTGGCTGCTGGAAACCGGTTTAACCGGTTTTCAACCGGTTCTGACCGGTTTGACTGGTTTCAACCAGTTCGAACCAGTTTGACCGGTCTGAACCGGTTTGACCGGTCTGACCCAACCCGACCGTTGACCCGACCCGACCCGACCCGACCGTTGACCGTTGACCGTTGACTTTCTTTGACCAAAACTTAGAATGGCTTTGACCGAGAATTAAACGACCGTTAATCTTTTCCAAGTATACCTATCCTGATAGTTTTCGACGTGCCGAATCCGTTTCCGTGGTCCGTTTTGTCAAATTCGAATCCGAAGGTCTCCAAATCTATGGTCAAAGTGGTTGACTTTGACTTTGACCAAGAATTTGAATTTTCGAAAAGTCATACTTTATGTTTTTCGACGCCCTGATTCCGATTCCGCAATCCGTTTGGCCAAATTCAGACTTGAAATACCTCAAATTGATAGTCAAACCCGAAAAATGCGTATATACTTAAGAAGTTTAGCTTTGAACAATTAAATAGGATTTGAGACTGATAAATATTATTGTTTGAAGGTACAAGAGACTCTCCGGATCGTTCGACAGCTCGACCCAGCTCTTCTAGATCAGTTAAACCACGTGTGCCAGTATTCACCCGTTCAAAAACTGTAGCAGAGCGTGGTGAAACCAGCAATCAGTAGATTTGTTATTTGAATCTATTGTCGAGGTGTGTTCCCTACTTATTATTGAACTGTTTTATTGGTTTTAATATGTGGTACACCGAATTCATTGGTTATTGTTTTATGGATGCACCAATTTAATGTGACAATTTATGGAATATGGTTGCTATCAAATTTTTGTTTTGAAATGGTATATGATTACCATGTTTTTGGATTTATGGAATTTATGTCACGGTGCAATTGAATTTTGGAATTGAATTACGATGGAATAGCTCTGATCAAGCTAACTGGGCCTAATGTGACTCTTGAGGGCCCCAAGATGTTTCATTAGGTCGGTTTTCCTTTGCTGTGTGCTTAGGGTAAGCTATATGGACTTATTGACTTGGGCTTAAGGATACAAGCTTCAGAGCCTATCCTTAAGTCGGCTTTCTTTTTGCTATGTGCATAAAGTAAGCTATATGGAAAATAATTTTGGGAACTACTGATGGTGTACCAGAAAAGGGTTTAAACTATGATTTTCAAAAGTTAAACTCTTTTACGAATTTGTGAGATTACTGGACTATGATTTGTACCTATTGTGATTTTATGGAAATGTTGGGACACACTGAGCCTAGCTCACCTTTTGAAAATGTTTCCCCCTTTCAGATACTGTTGGTTAGATACATTGGTTCGAGCACTTGGAGGATCAACATATCTCTTGAAGTAAATCAGATTGTAATGTTTTTATCTGGCAAGTTGATTTTATTTTGGTGACATGGACCTTATTTTAAAATATCGGATTTTATAATGATAACTCTTTTGCTAATACTGCTCGGTTTATTGTGATTTTGAATTTGAAGACATGTTTTAAATTAAATTATTATTTATTTGTACTATATTTACGAGTTGGATTTTGATAGTATAATTTGTTTATAATTTCATGTTATTTATAATGTGATTTTATATTGATGGAATAACGGTTGCGAAAAATGTCTTTAATAATCATAATGTGATCCACTAGACTTAGTCGAAACGCATAGGCCGGGTCTAGGGGGTTACATTTATTGGTATCAGAGCTTTTGGTTTTTAACCCTCGGACTGTGTATGAGTCCACATTGAAAATACGGTTTTGAAATATTTTACAAAACGAGTTACTAAGGCCATGTCACAAAGTTATTAAGATTTTAACTATGTTTGAGACTCCAAGTGCTTATCTAACCCTAAGTTTTATCTTCTGTAGTAAACTTGAGATCCATCAAAATGAGTGCTAGATGTAGTCATCGAACTAGCCGTGGACGAGGTCGAGTGGCTAGATTCGCAGATCCGATCGATGAGATATGGGTAGATCCCCCACCTCCGATAGGTGATCATGCTCCTACGACCCCAACGGATCTGCCTCCTGCCGCTGGTATTGGTATGACTACACCGATAATTAGAGCGACCGATATTGAGTCAGAGTCTACCGGAGTTGCTTTGGATGAGAATTTTGGTAGACAATTTCTGCAGTTAATACAGGGAGCAGTCAGAGCTACTGGTGTTGTATCTGAGGTTCCTATTTCGCAGACTTTGATTGCCAATGGAGTTAGAACTTTTGGGGGACAGATAGGTGGAGCTCCTACTGAAGCTGAGGATTGGCTCCAGGATACAGAGAGACGCATGAATCAGTTGGGTTTGGACTCAACTAAGAGATATCAGGGTGCTGTGGCGATGTTAGATGGCAATGCCTACACTTGGTGGGAGTCAGTGACCAGTAGTGTTCCTACCGATCGTTTGACCTGGAATTTCTCTAAGGATCGCTTTCGGAGCCGTTTTCTGGGAGAGCGCTACTTAGCTCAGAGACGACAACAGTTTCAAGACCTGGTTCAGGGAGACATGACTGTTTCTGAATATGAGATCGAGTTCCTGAAGTTGCTGAAGTATGGATTCAGTATGGTACCTATGGAGAGTGATCGATGTCGTAAATTTGCCCTTGGACTCAGATACGAGCTGCGTAGGCAAGTTGTAACCCATCTGGATGAGATATTTGATGTGTTGGTGGGCAGAGCCAAAGATGCGGAAGAGGTGGAGGTTTTAGCTTCTGGTAGAGAGCGTGTTGATCAAGATCGATCTAAGAAATTTTCAGGCCCGATGGAGTCATCAGCACAGTCCGGGAAGAGGACTCGTACTTCAGCCCCTCAGAGAAACAATACACGTTTCAGGCCTGCAGCATCCTCACCTTTAGCTGTCAGTCGAGGCGGTTCCTCGTCGTATTATAATGGGCCCCTTTGTGAGTATTGTGGTAAACAGCACTTAGGAGAGTGTCGTAAGAAGATGGGTCTTTGCTATCAGTGTGGATCTAGTGGTCATTATTGGAGGGATTGTCCTCAGTTAGTTTCGTTTGAGCAGACCACTACCCAAACTCCTGTGCGTTCGCAGACTACAGTACAGGCCCCAATTAGGGATCGTAGTCAAGGAAAGACTCAAGGATCAGCGTCCAGGACAGACAGTAGAGCCCGACCTCAGCAAAATAGAGGGCCAACAGCTTCTGAGGCTATACAGCCAGCTTTAGTTTATGCAACTAGACGTCGTGATGACAGAGATGAGCCTGAGGTTATTGCAGGTACATTTACTATTTATTCTACCCCATACTTTGCATTATTGGACAATGGCTCCACTCACTCCTATGTATCGAGCTCAGTATCTCGAAACCTTCAGATTCTGATCGAGAATACTGAAAATACTGTTACAGTTACAAGTCCAGTAGGACAAGCGGCATTAGTGAATAAAGTATTTCGGCGTTGTCCTCTCGAGGTTCAGGGAGAAATTTTTCTCGCTGATCTTATGGAACTTCCTTTAGGGGAGTTCGATCTAATTCTTGGAATGGATTGGTTGAATAAACACAAGGTAAAGCTGGATTGCGAATACAAGCGGGCTACTCTGAAGACTTCAGATGGTCGGACTGTTGTGTTAATTGGTGAACGGCGTGGTTATCTCTCCAATATAGTTTCAGCGATGGAAATTGATCATATGATCCGGAAGGGATATGAGACCTTCATTGCTTGTATTTTGAACACCAAAGGTGCATTGTCCACGATCGATGAGATTCGTACAGTTAGCGAGTTTCCTAATGTTTTTCCGGAGGAGTTGCCTGGGTTACCTCCTGATAGAGAGGTAGAGTTCGAGATTGAGACTTATCCAGGATCTTCACCTATTTCTATGGCACCTTATCGTATGGCTCCAAAGGAACTTAAGGAGTTGAAAGTCCAATTGCAAGAATTATTCGATCGAGGATTTATCCGACATAGTACTTCACCATGGGGAGCTCCAGTTCTATTCGTGAAAAAGAAGGATGGGTCGCTAAGATTATGTATTGACTATCGGAAATTGAACAAGATGACGGTCAAGAATAAATACCCATTACCCAGGATTGATGACTTATTTGATCAATTGCGAGGAGCTACTGTATTCTCTAAGATTGATCTTCGTTCGGGGTATTATCAATTGAAAGTTAAAGGATCTGATGTTGCAAAAACGGCCATTCGCACTAGATATGGTCATTATGAATTTTTAGTGATGCCTTTTGGTTTGACGAACGCTCCTGCAGCTTTTATGGATTTGATGAATCGGGTGTTCCGACCATATTTGGATCAATTTGTGGTGGTCTTCATTGACGATATTCTGATCAATTCTCGTACTGAGGTAGAGCATGACGAGCATTTGAAGATCGTTCTGCGGACTTTGAGAGAGCATCGTCTATATGGCAAACTAAGCAAGTGTGAGTTTTGGCTTCAAGAAGTGTCATTTCTGGGGCATATTATTTCTGCGCGAGGTGTTCAGGTTGATCCCAGCAAGATAGAGGCTATTATGAATTGGAAACGACCTAAGAACGTATCTGAAATCCGCAGTTTCTTGGGCTTGGCTGGTTATTATCGACGTTTTGTTGAGGGCTTCTCGATCATTGCTTCTCCTTTGACAAAGTTGTTAAGGAAGAATGTGTTGTTTGACTGGGGCGAGGCACAACAGGAGAGCTTTGAGAAATTAAAGGCGGTTTTGACTCAAGCACCGATGTTGATTCAACCAGAGTCCGGGAAGGATTTTACAGTGTATAGTGATGCTTCACATTCAGGACTTGGTTGTGTTTTAATGCAGGAAAGTAAGGTGGTGGCTTATGCATCCCGTCAGCTGCGGCCGCATGAGAGTAACTATCCTACTCATGATTTAGAGTTGGCAGCAGTAATTTTTGCCTTGAAGATTTGGAGACACTATCTTTCTGGAGAGAAGTGTTACATTTTCACAGATCATAAGAGCTTAAAGTATCTTCTGACCCAGAAGGAACTTAATTTGAGACAGCGTCGCTGGTTAGAGCTCCTAAAGGATTATGATTGCGTGATTGATTACCACCCTGGTAAAGCTAACATTGTAGCAGATGCTTTGAGTCGAAAGATGGTATCGGAGTTGAGGTCTTTAATGGCCAAGATGAATTTATATGACAATGGCACTTTGTTAGCAGAATTGCAAGTTAAGACGACCTTGGTTGATGAGATCAAAGCTAAGCAGCCCCTTGATAGCTCATTGCTTTCCATCTTTGAGCAAGTAGAGCAGGGGACAAACACAGATTACGCAATTGATCAGGATGAAGTTTTATGCTTTAAAGGTAGATATTGTGTGCCTGATGATGCTAAGTTGAGGCAGACTATCCTTACTGAGGCTCATAGTAGTCCATATGCTATGCACCCCGGAGGAGATAAGATGTACCAGAATTTGAGAGAGAGGTATTATTGGATTGGTATGAAGAAAGACATATCTGACTTTGTGGCTAGGTGTTTGACTTGTCAGCAAGTTAAGGCAGAACATCAACATCCATCAGGTTTGTTACAGCCTATCAAGATTCCTGAATGGAAATGGGAGCGTATTACTATGGATTTTGTTACTGGCTTGCCGATGACTCCTTCGAAAAAAGATTCAGTTTGGGTGATTGTTGACAGACTTACAAAGTCATCTCACTTCATTCCTGTGCGAGTAAATTATACTTTGGATAAGCTGGCAAGATTGTATATTTCAGAGATTGTCAGATTGCATGGTGTTCCATTGTCTATTATTTCTGATCGAGATCCGAGATTTACTTCGAGATTTTGGAAGGCGTTACATACGGCTTTGGGATCAAGATTGGATTATAGTACATCCTTTCATCCACAAACTGATGGTCAATCTGAGAGAGTAATTCAGATTCTGGAGGATATGTTGCGGGGTTGCGTAATCGATTTTCATGGTAGTTGGGAGAACTTTTTGCCGTTGGCTGAATTTGCTTACAATAACAGTTATCAGACCAGTATTCGTATGGCACCCTATGAAGCGCTCTATGGGCGTAAATGTCGCACTCCGATCTGTTGGACTGAGTTGCGTGATAGGAAAACGTTGGGACCTGAGTTAGTGCGAGAGACGGAGGACACAGTCAGATTAATCCGTGACCGTCTGAAAGAGGCATTTGATAGGCAGAAATCTTATGCAGATCAAAGAAGGAAGGATATACAGTTTGAAGTGGGAGATCGGGTCTTTTTGAAAGTTTCACCCTGGAAGAAAGTATTGAGATTCGGGCGTAAGGGTAAATTGAGTCCAAGATTTATTGGACCATTTCGTATCTTGAAGAGGGTAGGACCTGTTGCATATCAGCTTGAGTTGCCTTCTGAGCTAAGTCGTATTCATGATGTCTTTCATGTATCAATGTTGAGGAGATACCGTCCAGATCCAGGTCACATTATTCAGGTTGAAAAAGTAGAGTTGAGACCTGATTTGTCATATGAAGAGGAGCCCATTCAGATCTTGGAGAGAGATGAACGAGTTCTTTGGAATAGACGAATTCCAATGGTCAAAGTTCAGTGGAGTAATCGAGGCCCCTCAGAAGCTACTTGGGAGACATTGGAGTCAATGGAGGCTCAGTTTCCTCAACTATTCTCATAAGGTAAATTTCGAGGACGAAATTTCTTGTAGAGGGGGAGAATTGTAACAACCCGATTTTCAAAATAATATTTAATTGAAATTGGAGGTAAATTGTGAAAATGGGTGAAATTAAGTGACTAAAGTATAATTTATGAAAACTTGTATGCCATTTTTAAAGTAAAGGAAATTCAGGGACCAAGCCCTGAATTTCCCCTAAAAGTGTCGGCAAGTTTGTTATAACTAACGTGTTTTCTGATTTCAATCAGAAAACACAAAAGCTTTTCTTCAATTTTCTTCCTCTCACACCTCTATTTTCAAGTCCGATCCAAACACCGTCCGAATTCCGATCGTTGTTTTGAAACCACCGTTGTGTTCATCATCGAGCAAGGAACAAACCCTTCAAATTAATTGAAGCGAAACGCGGCCAAACGTCGGGAATTTCCAGTCAAAGTAGCGACGGTTTTGTTAGCTCTATCGCCGAGGAAATCTTAAATTCACCGTTGATCGTTGCTCCGTTTACGACACCTCCCGCACCATCGTGTTCCTTGTGCCGTTCCGAGTTCACCGGTGCCAACCTTGTCCGCCGTAGACGGCGGCGCGTGAGGAGGTGGTGCAGTCAAAGATTCGGCCGATTTGAAATCGAGCTCTCCGCCGTTCAAAAATTTGAACCGATCGTTGTAAGTATCTTGAAATCGCTCAAAATAATTTTTAGAAAATTTTCAGGGATTTTTAGGGCCCCGGAGGACGCCTCACGCGCCACATGCGCCGCCGCAGGGCGAGTGGCTGCTGGAAACCGGTTTAACCGGTTTTCAACCGGTTCTGACCGGTTTGACCGGTTTCAACCGGTTTGAACCAGTTTGACCGGTCTGAACCGGTTTGACCGGTCTGAATCGGTTTGACCGGTCTGAACCGGTTTGACCGGTCTGATCCGACCCAACCGTTGACCCGACCCGACCCGACCGTTGACCGTTGACTTTCTTTGACCAAAACTTAAAATGGCTTTGACCGAGCATTAAACGACCGTTAATCTTTTCCAAGTATACCTATCCTGATAGTTTTCGACGTGCCGAATCCGTTTCCGTGGTCCGTTTTGTCAAATTCGAATCCAAAGGTCTCCAAATCTATGGTCAAATTGGTTGACTTTGACTTTGACCAAGAATTTGAATTTTCGAAAAGTCATACTTTATGTTTTTCGACGCCTTGATTCCGATTCCGCAATCCGTTTGGCCAAATTCAGACTCGAAATACCTTAAATTGATAGTCAAACCCGAAAAATGCGTATATACTTAAGAAGTTTAGCTTTGAACAATTAAATAGGATTTGAGACTGATAAATATTATTGTTTGAAGGTACAAGAGACTCTCCGGATCGTTCGACAGCTCGACCCAGCTCTTCTAGATCAGTTAAACCACGTGTGTCAGTATTCACCCGTTCGAAAACTGTAGCAGAGCGTGATGAAACCAGCAATCAGTAGATTTTTTATTTGAATCTATTGTCGAGGTGTGTTCCCTACTTATTATTGAACTATTTTATTGGTTTTAATATGTGGTACACCGAATTCATTGGTTATTGTTTTATGGATGCACCAATTTAATGTGACAATTTATGGAATATGGCTGCTATCAAATTTTTGTTTTGAAATGGTATATGATTACCATGTTTTTGGATTTATGGAATTTATGTCACGGTGCAATTGAATTTTGGAATTGAATTACGATGGAATAGCTCTGATCAAGCTAACTGGGCCTAATGTGACTCTTGAGGGCCCCAAGATGTTTCATTAGGTCGGCTTTCCTTTGCTGTGTGCTTAGGGTAAGCTATATGGACTTATTGACTTGGGCTTAAGGATACAAGCTTCAGAGCCTATCCTTAAGTCGGCTTTCTTTTTGCTATGTGCATAAAGTAAGCTATATGGAAAATAATTTTGGGAACTACTGATGGTGTACCAGAAAAGGGTTTAAACTATGATTTTCAAAAAGTTAAACTCTTTTACGAATTTGTGAGATTACTGGACTATGATTTGTACCTATTGTGATTTTATGGAAATGTTGGGACACACTGAGCCTAGCTCACCTTTTGAAAATGTTTCCCCCTTTCAGATATTGTTGGTTAGATACCTTGGTTCGAGCACTTGGAGGATCAACATATCTCTTGAAGTAAATCAGATTGTAATGTTTTTATCTGGCAAGTTGATTTTATTTTGGTGACATGGACCTTATTTTAAAATATCAGATTTTATAATGATAACTCTTTTGCTAATACTGCTCGGTTTATTGTGATTTTGAATTTGAAGACATGTTTTAAATTAAATTATTATTTATTTGTACTATATTTACGAGTTGGATTTTGATAGTATAATTTGTTTATAATTTCATGTTATTTATAATGTGATTTTATATTGATGGAATAACGGTTGCGAAAAATGTCTTTAATAATCATAATGTGATCCACTAGACTTAGTCGAAACGCATAGGCCGGGTCTAGGGGGTTACAGATTCGGCCTTCACAGCTCAGGAAAAACCCGGGATAACCATGTTGGGTGGGTAATGTGTCTAGTGTACCGACCTACATCATCGTGTCCGAAGCGTAGACCGGTGATTAAGCAAAACTCCTCCCGCCCAAAACACGTATACGCCGGTGGAAAATCAAACCATATCTCTTCATCGGTAGATCCCTAGTCATGGTTTGAAGAAACAGGTGTGTCAACATCGCATCTCCACCGGGATGTTGTACTTTCAGCCATGGCCCGAAGTAAGTATCCTCAAACATTTTTCTTTGTGCAGGTGAAAGCTTCGACGCAATTGTTTTGGCCAGGCTGACTTTATTTCTTAAGGTCAATTGAGCCAAATAAAAGTTCTACAAAAACAATAAACATACTAAGTTAGATATACCAAAAACTACACTGTGAAGATATACCAAAAACAATAATAAACATAAAGAGTAGTAGTTTATTCTTCAAACTTAAATTTGCAACACTGTGAATTTCTTATTTGTCTTTGTTTTTTGGTTGAAGTAATGCAATTCATTCAAGTTTCAATTTGCAGAAGAAGAATAGTTTCTGAAAATGAAAATCGCAACACGAAAATGACAATCGCAATGTGAATTTGACTATCGCAACGAGAGAATAAAATCGCGTTGCGATTCTCGGTTGATTTAATAAGCAATCTAAGTGAAATGGTTAATCTATTATTGAAATTACCAGTAAACTTATCATCAATTTTAATATGAAAAACCTAATAATAATGCAAAAATTTTAAAAAGAAAATAATTAAAAAAACTAACCCTCGGTGGTTGATTTGGTTGATTTTCCATTTCTGATTGTGAGGGTGGCTCTGAGAGATGGAGATAGACGGATTTCGCCGGAGATGGGGACGGATTTCGTCGGAGATGGGTGAGAGAGTGAGAGATGGAGATGGGACTGAGTTGTGATTTTAGGTTTTAGGTTATGAGTTGCGATTACGGGATATACTGTGGACGGTTCAGTGTTCCAATATATTAATATTCGTGTTTGGAATTTGAAAATAAAATACGCTTTGCGATACTAATGGCGCTTTGAAAATCGCATTGCGATTATGTATTATCTCGTTGCGAAAGTCAGTATTGCGTTGCGAAATTAAGTATCGAGTTGCGAAAGTCAGTATCGCGTTGCGATTTTGTATTATCGCGTTGCGATAGTCAGTATCGCGTTGCGATTTTCCAAATTCGCATTGCGATTTTCCAAATTCGCATTGCGATTTTCCAAATTCGCATTGCGATTTACTTATTCGCATTGCGAATTGGGAAAATCGCAATGCGAAATTGGAAAATCGCATTGCGATAGTCATAATCGCGTTGCGAATCTGGAAACTGATTTGCGATAATAGAGATCGCGTTGCGAATTAGCGATCGCATTGCGATTTTGTTGGTCATTTTGGCAAATCCGGAAAAAGTTGGTTAAAATCGTATATTATATGGGATTTTTGGTCACTGAGGTTATTTTCTTTATATAATTAATAGACCCAAATAGGTATTATAGTCAAAGATAGTTTTGGATAATAGGATCCCAATATTTCAAAAAAGCAATAATTGTCTTTGACTCTCATATTCATATGAGTCCGGTTCAAGACATATTTTAAACACTCAAAATGAAAGAGTTTGACCGTAAGATTCTCAAATCTCATATTATTTTGATATGAGTTTTTTCAAGCGTTTTAATTTAGCTTTCTAACTATATACTAATTGAGTAATTGAAGATAAAATTTATATTCATTTTTAGTTGACTTATGTTCAAATATGTAATGTGACACATACCACGTATGTTTCTTTTTTTTAAAATAAATATACAACTTTTAAAATATTTTTAACCTATTGAAAAGTACAACTTATGTGACACATCTCTATATTAAAAAAATATTATTTTCTTAAATATTATTTACATAAATAATTAGTAAATAATATTGTTCTCATAAAATTACCTAGACCTCTCGACATTCGTTAAAAAACAGTCATTTTGGTAATAATGAAAAAGAAAACTATACTTTGACGAATAGTGGAAGGTTTAAAATAATATTCCAATAGAAAATTTACCGAATTCCACTTTCATATATCATTTTTCGGCTTTAATTAAAAAAGGTAAACTACACAGGTAACCATTCAACTATTGTCCCCTTTCATTTTGACCACTAATGTTTGAATTCCATCAATCAACCACACTATTATTTAAATGGTTCAATCAAACCACATACCGTTAAAATTTAAAGGAGGAGATGAAAAATCAGTTAAAAATTATAGTATAACTATATATTTTGTCTCTATTATTTACACAAGATATTAACTTAATCTCAATTTTAATTAAATTTAATTCTCTAATTAGATTGTAAAACATGTTAGTCTCTAATTAGATCAATGCTGAAGAGAATCAAACTAAGGTCTAGAGGCTGCAATCGGGTCATTCGGATCAGGTTATTTCGTGTTAGGATTACATTTGGTTCGATTCGGGTCAAATCAAATTAGGGTTTAGTTCGGGGTCAATGGAAATTCAGTTCGAGTCAGGTATCGAGTCGGGTTAAAATCGGATCAGTTGGTGTTCGGGTCGGGTTAATCTCGGATCAGTTGGTTTCGAGTCAAGTCAATATCAGATCAGTTAGTTTCGGTTCGGGTCAAGCTTTAGATTTTCGGGTCAATTCGGGTTGATTTCGATTGGGATTAACCTTTAGATTTTCGGGTCAATTCAGGTTGTTTTTGTTTAGGTCAATCTTCTTCACAATTTGTCTTCTTAATCATTAGTGCTACTCTTTATAACTTGTAATTCAAAAACTTTATGTGACTATATATTGTCACATTCCAATTTCGGGACTAAAACTTTTAGTTTAAATGAATCAAATCAAATTAAAATATTTTGAATGAGAACTTTTTATTTAACAATTGTATTCAAAATTTATTTTATTTTAAAGTTAACTATAGTCAATCGTCTGAATATGAATTAAAGATATCAGATAAACTCAAATTTTTTGTTTGAATAATTTTATTTTATAATCTTCCCTATTAAAAAAATTGTCTTTTGGAATGATTTAGAAGTTATTGGATATAGAGATAGTCTTTTAACATAGTAAAGATTATATTGAACTATTAAACTATTACTAAATGTGGTGATGAACTAATTGTACAATATAAAATGAGATTAAAAAAATATCATTCTACTATTTATCTAATTATTAAAAATAAATAATAATAATAATAAATAAATAAATTATTTGTTCACTTAGATGCAATTATCGGATTAAAATTGGGTGAAAGTTCAATTCGGATTGGGTATGGGTAACTTAAATTTGGGTTGCTTTTAGTTCGGGTTATTTTTAGTTCTAATTGATTTCGGTTCGGGTTGATTTTCAGTTTGGGTTGCTTTCAGTTCGGGTTGATTTTGGTTAAACTATAATTTAGGTCGATTTTGGTTCGATTCGGTTTATTTCGAGTTTTAAATTAATTTTGAAAAAAAATATATTCGGTTATATATCAAGTCTCGGTTCGGGTAATTGGGTACAGATAAAATTAGCCAGATCTACTAATGGCATAGGTTGGCAGACAATTGAGCAACCACATAGCCAATAGTGCTGGATGGTTGTAATTTACAACATATGGTACATAATTTGTATAATAATATTTAAAATTTAATTTAAATTTATATTATTTTATATATCTTAACTTAAATTCATATCTTAATTTTAAGAAAATATATTTTATTTTCATTTAATGTATTAAATATATTTTATTTTTATATTAACTTTAAAATATATTTTATGTTTATCTTAATTTTAAAAATATATTCTAATCTTTTATTAACTTAAAATTCTTTTATTTGAAGTTAAGATAATAAAAACTACATTTTTAATTTAATAAAAGAATAAAATATATTTTTAAAGTTAAGATAATAACAAAATACATTTTAAAGTTGAAGTAAAAATAAAATATATTTCAGACTTAAAAATCTGATTCGAAAAATCAAGATGTTACACGTGTAAAACGAGTGTAGTAAATGGGTTAGAGGATGGCTTCAAATTTAAGAATCTATTGGGCCCGTTGAGTTGGAATTAAAGTGAGATTGGGTCCACGTATGTGATATATGTGATGAGTGGTATAAGTAAAGTTTGGGCTGATGAAGTCCATCTGTTCAACATCAGAGATGTGGCTACCACTGGGGACGAAGGAATCACGAATCCAGTAGATTTTAAAATATAGGATCAACTTATAAAGTTCTAGGAATGAAAATAGATAATCAACTGAAAATATGAAAAAAAATATCTAAAACATATGTTAATTTAATATTTCTAACATGGGGGACTGCCTCCACTCGTCACCCCTTTGGTCTATCCTGGGTCACATAATCGTACATGATCGTTAGTGTAGAGTGTAGATGCATGAATTTGGTGGTCATCCTTTGGGTTATACAGGTACTTGTCTTACAGAATTTTGACAATTTGTAACAAGTTAAAGACTGAGTCCATGATAAACAATCAAGAATGCAAACAATTAAGGACACAAACATGCACCAGTTTGTGCATGTATGCCAATACACTTAAATGTCTGAAATAAAACTATATTACATGTTCTAACTTTTCCAGAGGATAAGCTTTGATCTTGAGGGTAGTCTGGTATTAATATAAGATGTCCATTGTTTGTTTATCAGGGGCTCGCTGTGTTAGCACGCTGTTGTACGAGATGAAGCATCGTGGGAAGGACTGTCGCTTCGGAGTGGTCTCAATGTGCATAGGCAGTGGAATGGGTGCAGCAGCCGTCTTTGAAAGGGAAGATTCTGTTGATGAACTCTGCAATTCTAGAGCTGTCTAAAACCAACGAGCTTCTAGCGCATCATTAAGACTCTACTCAGTAGCCTATCACCTGTGGAACAGGTACGCGCAAACTGTTTCATAATCACTTGCTTGAACTGCATCGATCTCTGAGAAGCAATGCACATTTGGATCTATCAGGGGATTTGACATAACTGACACCAATTTTCTTTAATATTTTCTTTTTGACACCGGTTTGACCAATATTTCTCGAAATAGCACCCTTTCAGCTGAGTTGGATGCCACGTGTGGAAGGCGCATCCCCGGGGACGCGCCTTTCGCCAGCTCGACTGCCACGTATTTTGTTTAATAATAAATATTTTATTTTTATTATTATTATAAATTAATAATAAATTATGTAAAATGTTTCGATTATAATGTAAGAATTATCAAATGTATTTTGTTAATGTGTGTTAAAGGTGGAGTGAATTATCTACATTAATATGATATAACAATATATGAAAACCAGTTTTGACTTTATTGTAGTTATAGGAAAAATGTATGAAATTATAATATTACACATATGATTATATTATTATTTTTGATTTTGATTATCGATCTATTAATTTTATTAGTTAATTATTTAAATGTTATCAATCTAGTCATCTCATATCAATATTTAACGAAAATATTGATGCATAAGTTAATAAATTAGTATAATTACATATTTAATCTTCAAGACTTACATATTTTATAAATTAGTCTTATTGAAAATTTAATTTAATAAATTTAATCCTCCAATCAGAACATGAAATGTGTCATCGTATACATAAATTTTTTAATAACTTTTAATTTGTTTAATTTAATATTTTTCTCTACTTAGAAGGTGGAATTGTTATTATATTTTAAAAAAAATTATAACTAATAATATTAATTATATTATTAAATATATTAAATATTTATGTATTTAAAAGTTAAAAAAAATTATTTAGGTGTACATACATTGACAAATTATATAAATGCAATAACATTAAATTATTAGAAACAAAAACATTCATTTAAATACAATATTAATTACATAAGAGTTAACGGTTATATATGATAACAGAGCTGGACATTTTTTTCTATTGTGCCCGATGTTTCTACAATGCCCACATCGTTTTTGTTCTGTTGACTTCTCCCAAATATCCATATCACAATGTATTCTAGTAGATTTTGGACGACCTGAGTCCCTCAATAGCAATGGATCTGGTACAATTGTAAGCCAAGTTTGAATCTCATTTGGGTCTCTTTCGTTTCCTATGGGCGGAAACTCAAATTCATATACCTTGAATACTTGTGAAAGTTGGTATACGGGATCAACATAATTTTTGTAGTCCAAATGCGAATGTGAGCAAGCAGCAATGACATGAGAGCATGGATATTTGAGTGCTTGAAAGAAACCACAATCGCACCACCTCTCTTGCAGATTAACTCTGAAAGAGTTAGCTTCAATCCCTTGCAGCGGACGTGGCATTTCGGTTACACGAAACAATTCACAGGTGCGAGAAAAATTTGTAACTAACATCCCATTTGATGCAGCCACTTTTTTCTGTAAATCAACTACTAGTCTTGGGTGGTAAATATGTCCGTTTTGCATCCAAGTAAGAGCTTGTCCACCGAGCTTTGCAAAGAGTTGACCCAAACGAAAATAAGTCGTTTTAACCAACGCCGTGACTGGTAAATGACGCGCCCCCTTTAAGGTTGAATTTATTGCTTCAGCCAAGTTTGTTGTCATATGACCATAGCGATACCCCCCGTCATATGCATTTATCCACATTTCTTTGCTGATGTCCATAATGTACTCGCACCCCTTCTTATTTTTGCCAAACAGCTCTTGTAGCATCGACTCAAACCTTTGAGGTAAGAGTTCGTAACCTAAGCCATTAGGAATATGTAATAGTTAATATGAAGTATAAAGTAATAAAAATTGATAGAAAAATTGGGAAAAGTAACATACCCATCCGCACGACTAACTGACGTTCATCGTTCTTCTTGTATTTTCCGTAATAGTTTGCAGCAATATGACGGACACAATAACGATGTTGAACATGTGGAGGTCTATACATTGTACCCAAAGAGTCCATTGCTGCTTTTATCCCGGCTCTTCGGTCTGAAATTATGCATACTCGTTCCCTGGTGACAACATGTAAACGTAAATTTTTAAGGAAAAAAGCCCAAGACTCAGTGTCTTCTCCTTGAACGAGAGCAAACGCAACAGGAAGAATATTGCGGTTTCCATCTTGGACCACAACCAATAATAAAACTTGCTTGTATTTCCCATACAAGAAAGTACCATCAATTTGGACAACTGGTTTACAGTACTTGACTGCATTAATACACTGAGGGTAAGTACAAAAGACACGGTAAAATTGGCAGCGATCGCGAACCATTCGATCATTCACGTAATGATGTTGTGTTTCGAACTCAACAATTGTCCCGGGATTAAGTCTTTGCACAACATGAAACCAACTGGGCAACTCGTTGTAAGAGGAATCCCATTCGCCATGAAGTTTGCAAATGGCATTCTGTTTTGCCAACCACGCTTTTTTATATGAGACAGTGTACCCATATTGTGACTGTATAGCAGAAATCAACACTGCAACAGCTATATGAGAGCTTTACTTCACAATAGGCATGATTGCTTGACAAATAATGTTGGAGTCCAAGTTGGGATGATCCTAGTTTATACCTGTTGCACAACATGTATGACGACCGTTGTATCTGGTTAGTTCCCATAAGTTGTTCTTCCTCTTCCTCTTTGATACACGGACCATCCATTGACATCCGTTGTCACGATGGACACAGTAGCAGACATATTTCTTCGTGTTAGATCGATCAACTCGGGACTGAACTGAGTTACGAATATTGTAACTCTTTATTGCCATCATTGTTTCCTCCTTCGATGCGAACTCCATTCCAATATGTAAATTACCGTCATTGACTGATGATTGAAGTCCATAGTTGCCAACATCAGGAAGATCTGGAAATTCAGGCTCATACATTGCATCATAATCAGCCTCATACATATGTGCAGGAAGTTCAGCTGGTGTTGTATTTATCGGAACGTCATCCTCGTCATCATCAGAATGTACGTTAAACTGTGGTGAGTCAGGTTCAACGAATAATCCCGTTTCAGCACCATCTGCACCTGGCTCCCGAAGAGGTTTTTCTGGTGGAGATGAGGGTTCCTCCGATAATCCAATGTTGATGTCAAATAAGTTCCCGCTTGCGTGTCCTCCCCTTGAACTTGAGGCCATTGTATCATGTGGGATGTGAATAGACTGTCGTCTCGTTGGCATTTCCATATGTAAGTCGAAAACATTGGCAGATGAATGTCTGCCCCTTGAAGTAGAAGAGATGTTGCCATATGGATTATTGGTGAAGCCACGTGGGTTGAGATCATAAGCAGTTGCAGATGAATGCCTTCCTATTGAACTTGATGGCATGGTATCTGGCGTTGGATCCGCCATTAATGATGTGAAATCATTACAGATCAGTTGTGTCGGGCTATCAACTTGATCAGTTTGATATGCAATGCCAAAGTGAGAGGAATATGAGAGACCACGAGTTATACGAACCTCAATAAAAGTGGCATACATTTCAATAAGAGATTGTGAACTCCCCATATGAGCATCAACCATCATAGAAACATCATCATCGTTTGAAAGCTGAAATGATATATACGTGAGCGGAAAAAGTTCAGTAGGAAATCTGTACTGAAGTGAAGATAGTCTTCTCTGGCCTGCTACACGAATCTTTAACGAAATTTTTGTGATTAACTCCTCAATTGTGATGTTTCTCTTCAAGATTAAGGGGATATAATGATCTGACTCAAAAATAACCCACTCTTCAGCTTCCTTAATTAGTCCATCATACAAAACAACAGCAGAAAGACGACTCATTTTCAGAGAATTTGAGAATTTAGAGTTTGGGAATTTGAGAATTTGAAAGCTTGTGAACTGAAGTTTGTTTTGAAAGTTTATAATATGTTGCATATAATAGTGTCTATAATCGGAGTACTATTCACATGAAGGCGCGTTCCCGGGGGCGCGCCTTCCATTATTTCAGAGAATATGTTATCATTGCCTTATTATGTCACTCATGTCCCTCGGGGACACTAGATATATCAGTACCTATTATTTTACTATTCACATTAAGGCGCGTTCCCGGGGGCGCGCCTTCCATTATTTTGTCAGAGAATATGTTATCATTGCCCTATTATGTCACTCATGTCCCTCGGGGACACTAGATATATCAGTACCTATTATTTCACTATTCACATGAAGGCGCGTTCCGGGGGCGCGCCTTCCATTATTTTGTCATAGAATATGTTATCATTGCCCTATTATGTCACTCATGTCCCTCGGGGACACTAGATATATCAGTACCTATTATTTCACTATTCACATGAAGGAGCGTTCCCGGGGCGCGCCTTCCATTATTTTGTCATAGAATATGTTATCATTGCCCTATTATGTCACTCATGTCCCTCGGGGACATTATTCATATCAGTACCTATTATTTCTCAGGGGACTTGAAGGCACGTTCCCGGGGGGGCGCCTTCCATTATTTTGTCATAGAATATGTTATCATTGCCCTATTATATCACTCATGTCCCTCGGGGACACTAGATATATCAGTAAATCAGGTAAATTATAACCAAAAATTAACTTCTTTTGAAAGTTCAGCAAGTTAAGAATAACTTAAATTAAAACGTTATGTGAAGTTTGAATAAATTAGATAAAATGTTATGGATAAATTGAATAAATGTGAAGTGATAAGTTGATTGTGACATTGAAATTGTATGGAATGAGCATTGAAATGTGACATTGAATAAATTGCCAATTCACCCCCCTCTTGGCCGATTCCGTCGATCGATTAACTCAACATAAGTTGATTTTAATGTATACGTTTTAATATATATGTTAATGATAAAATCATATGTATGGATAAATTTAATTTCAATTTAAGTATTGTGAACTATAATTGGAATATAACTTTTAATTTCAAATACAATTGGAATATTAAGTTGAAATTTAATGTTAAATTTCGAATACTATAATTTATATTTTAAATTTAAATTTCGAATAATATTATTTTTATTTTAAATTTCGAATAATATAATTTGTATTTTAAAAACATTTATCAAACATTTAATGTTAAATGTGAATAAAAAATAACATTAAAAAATATGTATGTAACAGCCATGAAGCATTTCAATAACATAACCAAATTACATAAAATTCTGAAATATAATTATTTAAATAACATTAAATACAACTGGTTCACCAATGTCGTCTTCTCGAATGACTTCCACATGGCGGTGGTTGTCTATTTCGTGGAACTTGTTCTTCAGTCTCCTCATCTTCACTATCATCATCACCAGCATTTTCTTCATTTGGTGTAGATGACGCTGAAGGGGCTGAAGGGCCTGTATAAAATAACGACCTGGAGGAGTGCTAGTAACAATCCCACCGCTCCCCGGGAACTGTGAAAACTGTGGAAACATTGGCATCGATGTCTGTGATCCAGATGGAGATTGAGGTGTCTGCGGAGAAGCACCACCAGCCAAATAAGATGCATATGAACCATATGCTGGATCATTAAACATAATCGTATATGCACCTCCATATGGTATAAAACCCTGCGGGCTAGGCATGTAACCTGGCGGGCTAGGAATGTAACCCTGCGGGCTCGGAATGTAACCATGCGGAGATGGCATATAAACTGGTGGGCTTGGCATATGAAGTTGAGGGCTGGGCATGTACCCCTGCGGCATCGACGAATAAGGATGTTGTGGTGGGACTGATGCAGAACCGGTAGCGCCTTCTCTCCGTCCACGCGTCGGGGGACGATGATATTGAGACGGTTGACGTCTTGCTCGGCGCCTAGGAATGTTAACCCCTCGTGCTTCCGCCGAAAGTAGAAACGGCTTCCCATTTTCATTAAACCAGTCCATATAGTTATCCGTAACCATATGACCAGTTTCAGCGTAATATTGTCGAGGGGCCAACAGTGTATATCGGTTCTCCCAAAGCGCAATCCAATCTCTGTGTCTCACCACCCAGTTAACATCTTTCTTTCCTCGTCTATCTATCTTATGCACGTCGTCTAAATTCCTAGGAACTCCAGGAATATATTGCGTACAATCATACTGACGGAGCACGTGATCAACTGGATGCCACTCAATAATAGCATAACATATAAGAGGTATAACCGATATCCATACCTCTAATGACCCACTAAGGTGGGGTGAGATGCAAGCTTTCACTTCATCACTCGCATAAGGTATCCACTGAAACTGAAATATAAATATACAATTCAAATAAATAAAATATTCTAATTATATCTAACATTTTAAATTAAAATATTAATAATTAAACAAATTTAAAAACATACCTCAGACCCAGCTTTCGTATCAATAAGTAAACGAATTTCCTCTAACCCAGTAGGTATACTTTTATGGTCCTTTCTTTTCATCGACCACCTATGAAATATAATATAAACTAAATATCACCCTATTTAATTGAAAATATTTAAATCAAAATTTAGTTCGAAAATTACCTCAACAATAAGGGGAATACGTATGGTTCATTCACGATCGGGCATAAGAAAGGCATGCGGAACCACGCCCATGATTATAGAAGCAGAAGACATCCACCGATAGCAGTTTTCTTATAATTCGTTGCCTGACACATTTCTCTAAAGAGAAATGCCAAAACTGCAACGCCCCAACTATATCTTCCAGCTTCATCAAAATCGATCAGATGTCGCAACCACATACAATGCACCTGGTTGCGAGATTTGTCGGGCATCAATATTCCTCCAATTATTCGTAGAATATATGCCCGAGCACATGCCTTTGCTTGATCCTCTGAAGCATTTTCATTTAAAACCTCAAAATTAGCTTTCAACCAAGATAAAGCTATTCTACCTCCATTAAACTCTGGCGGAGCAGCTCCAAGATAATCAATGCACATTGATTGCCAATCACCATCCGCCATACCACACATCATATTTCCGTCGACGGGAAGCCCCAGATGCATAGAGACATCCTCCAATGTAATTGTCGCCTCTCCACATGGAAGGTGAAAAGTGTGTGTCTCGGGCCTCCACCTCTCAATCAGTGCAGAAATTAGGACAGGTTCGAGTTTGCAACCGTCTATAATTGTTGCAATATACCCGAACCCGACAGAAGCCAAATATGGCAAAATACGTTCTGATGTCGGTATACGTGGATTTTTAATAAAAGTCTCTAAAATACGATCAGTATCATAAATAATATACATTATAAAAAATAAAAATTAATATAAATTCATAATAACTTTAAAATAAAAATAAATTTAAATATTAACATTAATTATAAAAAATATTACTATATCGCTAAAATGTCTGGAGATATGATCAATATCCAATCGCAACAGCATTTCGTTTTCCATTATAACTGTAGACAAAACAATATAATTAGCAATAAAAATTAATAATTCTAAATAAATAATAATTATATAAATATTATTTTAATAAAAAAATAATATTTACATAATATATTAATATAAAAATAATAACTATTTAAAAAAATACTAACATAAAAATAAATTTCTTACCACTAATAACAAATTTAAAACTCAAATAGTTGGAGAATTTGAGTTATATAAGAGAGGAGAATATGATTTTGGTGTGAAGAATGAGGAAGGGTTGAGGGGGTTTATATAGGGGAGGAGGAGGGGTAGTTAGGAAAAACGGATGGGGGCATTTATGGCATTTAATGGAAGGCGCGTCCCCGGGGATACGCTTTCCACACGTTGCAGTCAAGTCAGTGAAGGCGCGTCCTCGGGGATGCGCCTTCCACACGTGGCATCCAACTTAGCGAAAACACGGGTAAAACGCGTCCCCGGGGACGCGCCTTTGCCAACTCAGCAGAAAAGGTGCTACTTCGGGAAATATTGGTCAAACGGTGTCAAAAAGAGAATATTAAAGAAAATTGGTGTCAGTTATGTCAAATAGCCGGATCCATCATATATGTTAACAATGATGATGCATAAAAGTGACATCAGAACTAAAAGCATTTGAAATTTTCTGATCAACATAATCAATCATTAACCATTACAGTAACTGTGGCAAACTTCCTACCAAATTTCAAGATCCTTACAGTGAATTGAGTTAAATAATAAGAGCTTTCTTTTGGCACCAGATTTCTCATTAAAACAGAATATAGCCTGGAACTAATATCATTAAAGAAACATGGAGCATACACTCTTATTCCACATCAGGTGAGCCTCCCGGGACCAACTGCATCACACGAAAAAATAAAGTGTAAGAAATTTTATAGCATTAGTTACAATGAGTAGCCTTTGATTTCTAATTTTACAAATTGCTACCGTTCCGTTATATGATCTAGCCAAAATTTGTTTCAATCCATGATGAAATAACTCAAATATACCAGACCTAAGTAAATTAGGGTTTCACCTAACGACAAGAAATGCATTCACTAAATCAGGAAAAAAGAACACTAAATCTTACAATGGCAATGTTGTTTCCATTAAGTAAAATTTGATCAAGCTTTGTGATCCGTCTTCCTTCAGCAGTGATCTCACTGTAATATGCAAAAAAGGAACGGAGAAGCAACCAAGATCAGCACGAGCTATAATGTTCTATTTAAGGGGCCAAACATTCAGAAATCTCTTAAGCATGCGGTCGAGCACGGGGCAGACGTATACATACATTTTCTTCTATAACACCCGTATTTTTTAGCCAATGTGAGAAAATCAAATCAAACCTCTCTTTCCCTCTCAAAAGAAATAACCATCACCACCTAGTAAACGAAATGCAAATATCGTGAAATCAGGCAAACATGCTCAATTGGGACAGAATGTAAAAGCCGATAGCAGTGCGGTTGGCAAAGTGAGTGAATTTCCAGCCCAAAATATGGACAACCGGTCCTCAATTTTCCCTTCAATAATGAGAATTCTAAATAATACAAAATAAATAATAATGAAAATGGTAGCTGAAAACCCTGAACTTAAAGTTAGAGACTTTGAAAAAATTAAATGGGGGAAACAAAGGCTACCCAAAATATGGCATCTGTTAAATTCAAACAACGTAACTATACCCAGAAAGCTTGCTATCTTTCTCATCAATTTCGTAGCCCTACTTCCTAGTGACCAAAGAATAAAACCCTAACACACAGAACATTGCAGGGAGAGTTTGAGCTGATATATCTAAATCTAAACATTAAAAGAAAAAAAGGGGGGAAGGAGTTTACTATTCAGTGACATCTTCGAGGACCATATTGACGTAGACATCGAAGCCTCTTAGAGTACCCACGAGTTCCTTGTCCCCTTTCATTATCACCCAGATTTTGGACCCTATGCACCTGTCTATCAACTCTGCAGGCAAAAACAAACCAAATTGGCATTTGATCTGATTTTCTCGAGAAAGTGATGGAAAAAAATGGTGGAGGGGGAACTGTCACCTGACGGAAGAAGCTGCGACGGATTGTTTGCCATTGCTTTGGCGGGAGTTTATACCGAAGAGAAAAGCTCCGGTGTTGAATTCAACTTCAAAGGTCCTTCTTAGGACTAAAATATCACAGTGAAAATACTGCAGATCAAACAGGCTCGGTTGGCCCAACAGACTTAAAACCTCCGACCCGGCACTGCTCAAGTTGTTTTGGGCCGAAAAGATAATTATTATTTAGAAATACAATGTGAGCCAAGAGTCTCGCGAGGAAACAAGGTCTCAAGTTCTTCTCTCAGGATTAATCCTCTCGTTCTCATACTTACTATAATGGTGTCTTCACACTGAATTATTTTTTTCTTCTTCTCCATTTCAGAATTTCAAATGTGAATTCCATGAAGAAAATATTTTTCATGAAATAATGGCTGAATTGTTGCCGCGTTACAAAGTTAGTTTTTCAAAAACAACAATCGTAATAAGAATGAGGGTAAATAATTAATTTAGTATTTAAATTTTACTCTCTCTCTCTGCTATTTCACTCACTGTACTTTTAATTTTTTTAATTTTTTCACTAAATTTTGAATTGTCCCTATTTTGATCACTCTAAAATTTTATTATTATTTTGCCATGATATGACATTTTTTATTATGTAATATAAAAATAATTTAAAATTAAACCCAAATGGTGGCCGTCCACTGTTTGTTGTCGTTGGACGCCATCATCGGGTCGAGAGTTCGAATGTGACTTCCATTTTATTGGAACATGGTATAAAATCCTCGAATAGGAGATTGAAAATGAGGAAACAAAAACACTGATGATCGTAGATGGTGGTCGTTTAGTTCTATATTTCATCGTCACTTTGTCTTGATGCCTTGAGTCTTAATTCAACCTCCATTTTGTCGGAACAAGATCCAAAGTCCATGAATAGGAGATCGAAAGTGAAAAATTGAAACGCTTCAATCGAGATTAGACAATTTTATGATATTTTTCGATGAAAACAACCACTAAATTTAAACTCAGTGTGTCAAAGTGAGTCTCTCGGTACAATTTGGGATTAAACGACTGTTGGTTTCGAAGACCAATGGTGGTTGATGATGACAAGAAGTAGCGGTGATTTTTTTAAATATTTTTAGATTTAATAATAATGAAATATTAATTTTTTATTTATTTTAAATTATTTTTATATATAATAATATTTAAAAATGGCATGTCATAGAATAATAATAAAAAAAGAAAATTCATAGAGACCCTAAAGTTCAATGAGTAATTTGAAAAAAATTAAAAGTATAGTGATAAAATAGGATAGAGAGTGAAATTTAATGAGGAAATTTTTAGTTTACCCTAAATATAATTTATTTAGAGTTAAAAATTAGTACACATCTTTAAATTATTATATTTATTTTAAATTAGTCTCTAAACTTTTAAATTTTTTAATTTCATTCCTGAACAATCTCTCAAATTATAAACTAATCCACAAAATTTTGAACATTCTAATTCTATCTCTCAAATTATGTATATCATTTTAAATTATAGCCTATACCTTTGAATGCTTCAAGTTCAACCTCAAAGTAACAATATATACTAATTACATCTCATGTTATTAAAATTATCATAAAAATGTTAACAATCATATAAATACTTATGTGTATTGTATAATAATATGATATGACATAAATAATAATTAATTTTAAATTTAAATAAAACAATGACTTAAATTTGAACGGTAGAAATGATTATAAACAAAAAAACCAAAGAATCTTTGAATTTTTATTTTAATTAATGATTTCAAAAAACGTGATACAACATTAATTTATCATTTATACCACATCATATTATTACATAATACAAATCATTGTTTATATGATAATTAATATTTTTTAACGTTTTTATTAACATGAGACATGATTGACATATAATGATAATTTAAGGATCGAATCAAAGCATTCAAAAACTTCATGACTAATTTAGAATGAGGGTCATAGTTTGGAATTGACTTGAAAGGTCCAAAAGTTTTGGGACCAATTTAAAAGGAGATCTATAGTTTAGGGATGAAATTGAAATGTTAAAAAAGTTTGAAGACTAATTTTGTAACGCCCATAACCCGTATAATTATACCTATACAGATTATAGATGTCACCCGAATAATTAAAACCATTTCCACTTTTACAAGTGATTTGAAAATTTATTTTCTTAAAATGGTAATTGATATTATAAAAATATCATATCATATAAATTATGTTTCATTATAACGAATTTAATTCAAAAGATTTTTTTTATGAATAGTGAACATTACCCATGAACAGTAATAGTGAACAGTGGCGATGAACGGTAGGGGAATCGGTTCCCTGTTGGGGGAATCGGTACCCAAAATCATTCTGAAAATTTTGCTTAAAAACATGGTTACTGTTCATGCTACCGTAACTGCTACAGTAACTTCCGAAAATACATATAAATTCATAAAAATTAACCTTTCATCACTATAAAATTTTTCAAAATTTATTCAACAAATAAATTGAACATTTTCAAATTACATGCCACTATATAAAATCAAATTCCATCATAGGATGTCTTACTGATATTGAAATATACCTCTCGATGCTTGATATCACTTTGAACTCTTTATTCCACTTTTTACCTACGCGTGAAAATCATCACACGCTAAGTATATATTTAGTGAGGCAATTATAACAAGAAATAGTGCAATACAATTCATGCATGAATTTAAATTCCAAATCAAATGCCATAAAACCATGCTAATAGCATATTCAATATTTTACCATGATCAAAATATCATAATTGAATATAAAAAAATATTCTTTCCAAAATACTTGCCATTCATTCTAATAACTCGTAAGCTTATTTGTATAACTTACCATTTATTAACCAATAAACCATAAACCATAGACAATAGCCCAATATACAACCCTGAGGACCCTGGGTACACGAGTCAAATATAAGCACCGTAGTGCTAATCCGTATGACACATAAAGTCGTGTCCACCATAATTCGTATGACACATAAGGTCGTGTCCACCATAATCCGTATGACACATAAGGTCGTGTCCACCATATACACTAGGTATCCTTTAGTGTATCCCGTATACAGCCTATTGCTGGACTCTATGGCATGCCAACTATACCCTCTCCCTCAATGACTTACTTGGGCATACAGTCTATTTTATTTGATTCATCCATGGCAAAGTATATTATCAATATTTAACAATGGGGCAGTTCATACCCAAAATAACATTCATGGTAAAATATCACATTTTCCAAAATCAATGCATTATAATTTCATACTATGACATATAAATGTCATGTCAATTTATAAAAATATGACATAATATCATGCTGATATAAACAAGGTAGACTTATCGCAAGTCTTCCTTATGATGTATAAAACATCCATGTATAATTTCATACATGTATTGCACTCACATTGACACTTTATATCTTTGAAAATATGTGCCTCACTATTGTCCACAATAAACCCTTTTCTATTTGACTTGCTTCGATCACAAATCAATCACGATCTGAATAAATCACAAATTCATACTATACATATGTTAGTATTATACTAACATAAACATATCCCATAACAACTCCATGATATACTTGAACTCAATTTCTACCAAATATTTAAACACTTATTAATTCTTTTTAATCTTGTCACCAATTTTTCCAACTTATATAAAATGGTCCTTCATCATTTTATCACTTATATTCTTAATACCAAAATTCCAGCATAGCACATCAATTATATAACACTTACACAACAATCCCTTAATTTTCCAAAATTTACGAATTGATATCCAACTTTTCAAAACTTACGAAATGGTCCTCAAATTTTCTAAAACTTGTAGCATACTTCCTTCATCATTTTCAACCCATGTATAATTTTTCCATAATTTTTCTCACTCAAACAATCCATGACCAAAACTCATATAACAAGTTCTAAAAAGATTAAACATGTTCTAATCATCACACATGCTTGAATATGAATATATTACCTCACAAACATCAAAATCCATCATCAATTTCATGATCCTTTATATGAACACAAACCCTTAAATTTGGGATCTTTGAACACCAACAAGATTACCATGCAATATTGGTACCAAAAGATAGAGTTTTTTCACGTATAACAATTTTCTATTTACAACTTACTCAAAATCCTAAGTAAATTACTTGAAATCTGAGATGAATCTTTCCCTTACCTTTGAAGCAAACCCACGGCAAGCTTGGATGAGGAAGAAGTTGAAAATGCTCCATATTATTGATAGTCTAATATTAAATAATCCATCACATGGTATAATGGATTTTTTTTATTCAAATCAATAGGAATTTCCATTTTTGCCATTAATGATTTTCCATATTCACCATAAAACCTATACACCTCATCCTTATCATCTTTCAAAGTCAAAGATGAAATATTTTGACTTTAAATTTCCGAATTTTCCCATGAAATTTCAAAACTTGCATTTTAGTCACTAAATTCCAGTATTTCAATTAAATCTAAAAAATTGCACATTTCCATACCAAATTTATCTGATCCAAAATATTAAAATAATATTTCCAACTATTTTAAAACATCCTTCAAATTTTTGTAAGATTCCAATTCAATATGAAATTACCGATTCCTTACCGGTTTTAACCATTTCTAATTTTTCTTTACCAAATTCCAAATATAATTCCATAAAACCCCACTCTCAAGAGTAAACTATCTATTTATGAAATAAAATTCTTTTCAAGAACTTTACCACTTAATTTCCTCAAACTTTTCCCAACTTACTACTTTGGCTAACAAACTTTCAAAATTTTTATTTTGGTCATTGTCTAAATTTTTGGGGTATTACAAATTTAGATGAGAGTAGTTATCATAGAAGGAAATAAAGACTCTGTGGGTGATCGTTAGCTAGACTAATGGGTCCTTAGTCTCTCTTCTCCTCTTCTAATTGTTCTTTCGATTTGGCTTTCCATCGCTTTCCTAGTTTGTTTCTTGATTTTATTGCATGGATTATTCATCATCGGGGCTGGAATGGAGGAAATTATTTGTGGGTTCGAAGGAGCAACCTCTTGAATTCTTTCCCCAGGATTTTTAGGATGGAATTACAATTGTTAAACCTCCGTTTGAGGTCATTTAAGAAGGAATTGCTGACTGGAATCTTGCGATTGTGGGGCAGTTTATTGGTATGGCTCATAGTTTCAACTCAATGTAGCGTATCATTGGATCGATTTGGGGGAAATCGACGCGAGTGAAGGTTAGTCTGGCTGGCCCTAACCTTTATGTTTTCCTATTTTTAAATTCTGATTTGAGGGAATGGGTTCTGAAAAACGGTCCCTGGCACGTTCAGAACAAGCCTCTTGTTCTGAGAAAATGGGAATCTAGTCTGCAAAACCTTAATTTTGACCTATCCCGTGTTTCGATCTGGGTTCAGCTCTACAACATTCCATTGGAACTCTATTCTCAAAGGGGCTTTAGTTACATCGAGAGTGCGTTAGGTAATCCCTTGTATATGAACTCCATAACTACTTCTAGAATGAGACTTGAGTATGCCAAGGTTTGCATTGAGGTTGAGATTGGCAGAGTTATTCCAGATATGATCCATGTGCTTCTTAGTAATGGTTCTTTAGTGAGAATTAGAGTGCAGGTGCCTTGGGTTCCTAAGTGATGTGATAAATGTAAGGCTTTTTGACATCAGGCATGTCTTGCACTGAGGTTGGGCAAGCTTTTGTGAAACCCAGAGAAGTTAAAGTTTGGCAGAAAAAGGATGTCCTTAGTACTCTTGAATCTGATAATAAGGTCAGCTCTTCTAGGATTGATCAGAAGGAGCTGCCTGAACTTACATCTGTTCAGCCTGTAAATGCCTTTGTATCAACTGATGTGCATTGCAGCTCTAAGGGAGAGCTCTCTCAGGGGGATGATAGTATTATCAATGATAAGATGATGAGGAATGGATTACAGGTTAGTTTTGTTGTCGAAACAACTGTGCAATCATTGCAAGACCATAGTGATGCTAAGAAAAAGGCTACTATGCAGCATACTGTTAACCCCTCTGTGAACCAACCTGCAGCCACAACAGCTGCTGTTGTGACACAAAAAGAGGTTGATACCAGTCATTGTGTCAGTAAACATGTTACTGAGGATACAGGGTTAACTTCCCTCCATAAAGATGCAAAATCTGGTGAATTTCCCTCTCTTCAAGATTCTATGAAAAAAAAAAGCCTAGGGGAAGGAAAAAGATGTTACTGGTTCTTTTGGCAAGGCAGAAGTCTTGGTTGATGGTCCTAGGAAGGCTCGTGATGCCTCTGTTGGAGTGGTTATGCTCCTTAATGAGATTAAGGCTAAGAAAAAGGACCATATTGATAAATTTAAGTGTTATATGGTAAATTTGAGCCCTGGTAGTGGTGCTCCCACTATTTCCTCCTGATGCTAGTAAGTTTTTGGAATGTCAGGGGGGTCAATAACCCCCTGAAGTAGCTGAAGGTGTTTAGGAGATTGGTCTCTGTTGAGGTTGACATCATTTGTCTTATGGAGTCTCGGATCAGAAGTGACAATTCTACCAAGTTCATTTCTTCCTTTTCTGGTGATTGGAACATTGCTGATAATTATGTTGCTGTTGAAGGATGTAGACTATGGATTCTATGGAAAAAAACATTGACAACTTTCTGTTTTGAGGGTATGTGATCAGGCTATTACAATAATTGGTACTGTTGGAGGGCATAGGGCTGGTATTACTGCCATATATGGCAGTAATAATGGGGTGGTTAGAAGAAGGCTTTGGGATCACTTGAGGTGTGTTGAGAATGACATTGGGTATTCATCATAGGTGATTGGAGGGGATTTTAACATTAATGCAAGGGCTGAGGAAAGTTATGATTTTGATATTATGGGTGTGCATTCTACCCCTGACATGAGGGATTTTCAGGGGTGCTTGGAAGACCTTGACTTGATTGATCATCTATTCTTGGGGCCCATGTTCACTTGGTCAAATAGGCAGGAATGGTCTTTTTTGGCTAGGAAGTTATACAAGATTTTAGTTGATCCTCAATGGCTGCTAGACTTTCCTGAGTCCTTTGCTGAGTTTAAGGCTCAAGGTGCTTCTAATAATTTCCTTGGCTTACTGTGGTCATACAAAGGAGCTTTGACTAAGAAACCTAGGCCTTTTAAGTTCTTTAAATGTTGGACTGCTCATGAGGATTTTTTTGGATTGTTAAGGAGTCTTGGCAAGTACACTTTGTAGGTTCTTCTATGCAGTGTTTGTTCAATAGGCTGAGAAGACTGAAGCCTTGCCTTAAAGAATTTAACAAGGTACACTTTTATGTTATTTCTGACATAGTCAGAAGCAAGAGAGTTGAGCTGGAACATATTCAAGTGTTTAACATGTCTCATGTTGAGAAGAGGAGAGTTGAAGAGGAAAGAAGTACCCATATTGAATTAGTGGATCTGGAAGTGGTTGAATCAGGGTTTTATAGGCAGAAAGCCGAGATACACTTGTTAAAGGAGGGGGACTTGAATACTAGATTTTTTCACCAGAGAGTTGAAGTTAATAAAAAGAGAAATATAATTAGGGTTATTAAGGGTGAAGATGGGCAGTGTTATGAATCATATGATGATATGGCTACTGAATTAGTGAATTACTTCACTAATCTAATTGGTTCTGCTGACACATTAGTTAGTGACATCACTGTTGAAAGTTTGAAGGAGCTGCTGAACTATTCTTTTCCTGTTAAAGAAGTTGATCTCCTTACAAAAGAAGTGGATGATGTGGATATTAAAAGTGCCCTATTTAGACAAGGGAAGGATAAAAGTCCTGGCCCTGATGGATATATTTCTGGTTTTTTCAAAGCTGCCTAGGACATTGTTGGGACTGATTTTGTGTCTACTGCCAGGTACTTTTTTCATTCCTTTTGTTTACTGTCAGCCTTCAATGCTACAACCTTAGTTTTGGTCCCTAAGTCACTTAATGCTTGCTTAGAAAAAGATTTTAGGCCTATTTCCTGTTGTTCAGTGGTTTATAAAGCCATTACAAGAATTCTTATAAATAGACTAGTTCATTTTTTACCTGCTATGATCTCACAAAGTCAATAAGCATTTGTTAAGGGCATGAATATTGTTGATAATACATTGCTAGCCCAGGAGATTGTCAAAGGCTACTCTAGGAAGAGTCTTTCTCCTAGGTGTGCTATTAAAATTGATTTGTAAAAGGCCTTTGTTTATGTTAATTGGGGGTTCTTATTGACTATTCTTGAGGCCTTGGGATGCCTGCTATTTTTTGTAAATGGATCAAGACTTGTATTACTACTCCTCTGTACTTTGTCTCCTTAAATGGAAGTTTGGTGGGGTTCTTCAAGGGTGAAAGAGGGATTAGGCAGGGATATCCTTTATTTCCCTATCTCTTTGTCATTGCTATAAATGTCATGTCTTCCCTCTTGGACACTGCTGCAAATAAGGGAATTTTTAAATTCCATCCTAAATACAAGAGAATTTCCCTCACCCACCTCTGCTTTGCAGATGATTTGTTAGTATTTTGCTATGGTTCAGTTGATGATGTGTTGGGAGTACAAAATACTTTAGAGAAGTTTTATGAGCTGTCAGGACTTAAGTTAAATGCTCAGAAGACTGAATTCTTTGCTTGTGGTTTGAATGAGCACACTGTTGAGCAAATTTGTAGGGCTGCTGGGTTTAGGTTGGGATAGCTCCCTGTTAGGTACCTTGGGGTACCTTTGGTGACCAGAAAACTAACTGGTAATGCCTTGTTGACTAGGATTAGAGACAAGCTTAGTCAATGGTCTAACAAAAAACTCATTTTTGGGGGTAGGTTGCAGTTAGTTAAAACTGTTATGCTCAGCATGTTTAACTACTAGAGTTGAGTTGGGATTATTAGGGATATTGAGAGGTTGTGTATGCGCTTCTTTTGGATGGGCAGTGACTCCCCTGCCAAAGGTGCCCGTGTGGGCTGGAGCTAGATATGTACCCTGAAGTTTGAAGGTGGCCTGGGGCTTAAGAAGCTTGTGGAATGGAGCAGTACCTGTTGCTTACTGCTAATCCGGAATATCCTGGCTAATGATGGATCTCTCTGGATTGCATGGATTAAGGAGTACTGCTTCAAGTCAACGAGTTACTGGGAGGTTGTATGCAAACCACACTTTAGTTGGATCTTAAGCCAGATGCTTAGACTGAAAGAGGAAACTAGGACTCTGTTTCTCCCTTGTGCAAACTGGAGCATTATAACTGGAAAATGGATCTGGGACATTATTCGTATTAGTAGGGAGAAAGTTGTTTGGCATAGACTTATTTGGTTTCCTGCTCACATTCCCAAAATTTCGTTAATTTCTTGGATGGCCATCCTTGATAGGCTACCTACCAAGGATAGACTTACTCGTTTTGGTTTGATTGTTGATAATGTATGTGGGTTGTGTGGGACTGGTATGGAGTCTCGGGTCCATCTTTTTGCTGACTGTTCTTATGCTAAGGATGTTTGGGATTCTTTTTTGATTGCTTGTGGTCTTTCACATGAGTTTCATAGTTGGGACGAGCTTCTCCATTGGTTGTTGGTTAATTTGAAGGGTAAATCCATCAGAGTACGTATACTCAAGCTTGCGTGGACTGGATATCTCTATTTTATATGGAAGGAACGCAATTTTAGACACTATAGAAGGTTGGCTTGTTCGGCTGAGGTAACTGTAAATAAGCTGAGGGAACTGTAAATAAGCTGAGGGAGGATGTGAAACTTAAACTGTATAGACATGACATGTATAGGATTGACGATGTAAATAGGCAATTGTTCATGAATTGGGGACTTATCTAGCTGAGGTTGGTTATGTTTGTAGCAGTTTGGCTGCATTCTTTTTGGATGAATATAATTTACTTATCCAAAAAAATTTAGATGAGAGTCATAATTTGATATACATGGTACAATTAACTCTTTCTTTTACAACAACAATAATAATAATAATAATAATAATAATAATAATAATAATAATAATAATAATAATAATATATTTTACTATATTTTAAGAGCATGTTTTTTTTACTAAATAACAAAAATAAATAGAAGAAAGGCATTTCAAAAACATTTAAACTATTTTCGTTTTGGATAAAATAGACTAATAGTCCATAAACTACTATTATTTAATTTTTTAGATAATAAACTTTCAAAAAATTATAATATAACTATTATATTCACTTCATCCTTACCTATTAAGGGATGACATGACATATATTTTTTAAAAAAAAGTTATATAAAATTCTCTGAACTTCTAAAATGTATAAAATACCCAAAAATAAAAATAAAAATGACAATAAGAAAAATTATCACAATTAAATTCGATAATACAAGTATAAAATTCAAGTGATATATATAAAGCCAAGTGATATCCCAAAAATATGATTAATTATATTATAATTCAAGAAAAATGTTTGTTTAATTATAATATTGTTTGTTTTATAAATATCACTTGGTTCTGTTATTTGATTATATTGTGATAGTTGATGCTATACGTTTCAAAATTTTAAAGAATATTATTATTATAATTTTAAGATAACTTTTAAAAGTTTATTAGCCAAAAGTAGAAAATAACTTTACGCATCCTTCTTCTGTTGGCTACTTTACTCTTCATTTCGTGATTAGAAGAAGAAAATATTCAGATTAAGAAGAAAAAAAAATTGGGCCTAGAGGTTGGATATCCAATCTTAGCCGTTCGTGTTGGAAACCCGCTTTCCTGTAGCGAGTGCGGGAAAGAAAAGTTATTCTCTCCCGAAAACCCGACAAGGTAAAAAAATGGGAGAAAGCATGAGCCAAGGCCATAGAGAGGAGAAAGGGTTCGCTTAACAGCCAACGTTTTGATTCGTCCTGTTACAGGCTTTAGGGTTTAAATCAGGGGTTTTTTCCCCATCATCATCAGCGAATGGATAGATACCAGAAAGTAGAGAAACCAAAGCCTGAATCACCCATTAACGAGAATGAGATCCGAATCACTTCTCAAGGCGCTATTCGAAACTACATCAACTATGCTATTGCTCTTCTTCAGGTCCCATCCCTCTTCTCCTTCACCCCCTTTTATCAGTTACATTCATGTTTCCATTTTTGTTTGCTGGGCATTTCGTGCTCTTGGGTTTTTCTCCTTGTTATGGGTAGCTTTCTTCTATGGTTTATTTGCCTCGGTAGCTGTTTTTTTAGAGATTTGAAACCTGCAAGTTTGTTCCAGGTTTTCGGGTTTTTAGTGTTAGCTACTTGATTTTCAAAAAAAAAAAAAATAGTGTTAGCTACTTGACAGTTTTGGGGGTTTTATTTTAGGAAAATGTTTGCATTAGGTTTCTTTTCTTTTTTACCAGAGTTTGTTTTCGTTTCTCGTTGGGTCCTTTCTTGTTATTATGGTAATATCTGCTCTATTCTTGTGCTGATTTTAGTCATATAAAATTTGGTTTTTATTTTTAAATTCAACCATGCTTTATTTGTGGTAATGCAGAGATTGTTTCTATATTCTGTCAGTTCATATGCTATTTGATGAGTTGGTATTATTTGCCATATGCTTAGCTAAATACGGAAGAAATCAAATTCGAACACGCAATTTTCCTTTTATGCGATTCTTTTACTGGAAGCTGGTTTCTCTTCCTTTTGCGTATTACATTCTTACGTTGATTGACATGAATTATTTAGTTCACTTCAGCCTCTCCTGGTAATGGTGCACCTTTTTCGGTTTTGTTTTCGTAATGGCATAGGAAACCATTAGTTTTTCTGTATTGAAGTGTTCTCTTGATGTTTTTTAGGACAAGCATGTCAAGGAAATTGTCTTGAAAGCAATGGGGCAGGCAATCAGTAAGACAGTAGCCATTGCTGAGATTTTAAAGGTTCGTGTCCTTTTTTTATCATCCTTGCATTTTGTTTTCCACTTCTCATGATTAATGTATCTTGTGTTGTGAAGCAGAAAAGAGTTCCTCGCTTGCATCAAGATACTGCGATTAACTCAGTGAGCATAACTGATATTTGGGAACCTATTGAAGAGGGTCTCGTCCCGTAAATATCTGACTTTCATACCCTCATTTATAATGATTCGAGTTTATACTTTTATGTTAATGAGTATTTAATATCCTGTTTTGTGCAGTGTAGAGATGACTCGTCAGGTCTCAATGATATCTATCACCTTGTCAACCAAAGAGCTGAACAAAAACTCTGTTGGGTAAGCTAATTTGTCTTGTATTTTATTCGGGTTTCTTTGTCAACAAAGAGGAAGTAAATTGATGAGATATTGGTCGGTAGCCAGTTATTACTTTTTTTCAGGGAAATGAAACTATGGAATCTTAGACTTTTAATATTATGCTTAGCTGGAGTCCGATATACACTAAATGCCAGTTCTTAAATGTCTTAACTTCCGATGATACACAAATTTTTATTATGTTGCTTATTTGAATGAAATAATTCTTTGCTGATATGACTTGAATCGTGTCACTCCAGGTATCAAGCTCCACATTATGCTGAACAACCCAAGCCACAATATCATCATCAGCAGCAGCAGCAACCACCCAATCAAGCTCGGGTCCCATATAATGCTGTTAATGAAGGTGTTTTCGGGAACTAGTAGTTCTGCAACTGTCTTAAGAACTCTGTTCTTTTAATCTCAAACTCATTTCCTGTGTTTCGTATTTAGATTCATATGGCCAAGGAAGGGGTCGTGGTAGAGGCCGAGGGAGAGGGCGGAGTTGGGGCAGGGGTGGATACTCGAACTATGGGGATTATCAAGGTGTGGTATATGGATTTTTAATAAAGTTATTGTGATTATTGACATTTTTCTTTGCACTTCTACATTTATCAAGTATAAGTTTGCACATTAGTTGAACCATACTTCATACTTCACTTATTTCTAATAGATAATGGAGGATACTCGAACTGGGGCAGAGGTGGTGGGCGAGGAAGAGGTTGGGGTTATCGTGGTAAGTATACTTTATTCATAGTTTATTGGAGTGGTATTTTTTTCACTTTGAGAAGTTTCATGTTTGTACATCTATGGAAGTAGCCATTGTTAAAATCTTCATACATGCGAAACAATAAATAGTTCATAGATGAATGCCCTTTTTCTTGAAATTGCAAACATCTGTCTTGAGTTTCCTTGCTCATCAGTTCTCATCAACCAACCCATTGCTAATTTTGACAAAAGTGATGTAGAACATAATTTTCAGAGTAAGATCATACAAAAAATTGTCTAGGTTAAAATGCCAGTTGTAATGAAGTAGAGTTCAAAGGAAATACACAATGATCATGCGGATGATGTTTTAATATGGACCGATAGCTTTTGCTTGTTATGAGCCATGTCAGTTGCATCTATCAAAGTAGCCCAATTTGGAGAATAGAATCCATTAAAATGAATCTCAAATTTTTGACTATTATTTATCAATATTTGTTTGACTGTTTTATTCCAACAGGTGCTGGTTATGAAAGAGGTAAGGGTGGTGGTGGTAGAGGCTATAGCCGTGGCCGTGGAAGGATGGGTGGTGGTCGCTTGAGGGGTGGTGACTACTAAAGCATAATAAAAGGACGCATAAAGCTCGTGTTAGTGGGAAATTATGGAAGTAGGTGTGTTTGTCATAGCGTGAGATTGTGGGTTGAAATCTGGAGCGTTATTAAGCAGTGGTTTTGTGTTTCTGTCTGGCATTATATATGGATGAGGGAAACGTTTTTATTTCGCATTTAGCCAAGGCCAAGAGGATGGGTTTATGATTTGTGCTGTATTTGAAGTTTATATGTAAATATTTGATTTCTTTATTCCTTTGAACTCTATCTTGTCTCTTTGCCCGGGCAATGCAATCAATGAAAAACTATATTACGATGAGAGCACGATAATTATGAATATAAAATGACTATTAAAGGAAAAACATTATATTCCTTAAGCAAGGTCAATGGGATGAAGTATTAGATTTTTTAAACAATGTTATAAGTTCGAATATTGGTGTTTGGTATGAAGCAAATTGGGTTGAGAGGATCATTTTTATAAGAGAAAATCGCCTCAGTGACCAAAAAAAAGTTATAATATACGATTTTAACCAACTTTTTTTGGATTTGCCAAAATGACCAACAAATTCGCAACGCGAAATAAAAATCGCAACGCGATCCCCAGAATCGCAAATCAGTTTCCAAAATCGCAACGCGATTCTTGAAAATCGCGATGCGATAGTACATATTCGCATTGCGATTTTCCATAATCGCAACGCGAATATGAAAATCGCAACGCGAACACATAAATCGCAACGCGTATCCGTAAATCGCAACGTGTATCCGTAAATCGCAACGCGTATGGGTAAATCGCAATGCGTATCCGTATATCGCAACGCGTATCCGTAAATCGCAACGCGTATCCGTAAACCGCAACGTGTATCCGTAAATCGCAACGCGTATCCGTAAATCGCAATGCGTATCCGTAAATCGCAACGCGTATCCGTAAATCGCAACGATAATCCGTAAATCGCAACGCGTATCCGTAAATCGCAACGATAATCCGTAAATCGCAACGAGAATCTGTAAATCGCAACGATAATCCGTAAATCGCAACGAGAATCTGTAAATCACAACACTGAAATTTTGGGTATATAACACTGAAATCATAAACTAAATCCCTAAATCGCAACTCATTCCATCTCCATCTATCACTCTCTCCGGCGACATCCGTTCCTATATCCAACGACATCCTTCCCAATCCGGCAACAGGTTTTAGTTTCGCAGCTCGTCTGTTTAGTAAATTAATTTACAACCATGAAATCATCTAATGTTGATCATGTTTGGATAGATTTGTGTTTTGGAGGGTCATGGGATAATGTTCATGGTGTTTTACAATATATGCCTTTACCCATGAATCTTCAACTAAAATTGTCTTTACAAAAGTTAACTTATGAAACTCTAATGCTACGTGTTTCAAATAAATTGAATTTAGAGCCCCTAAGTGGATTTAGGCTATCTTATCAGAGAAATGGTAAAGTTTATTTGTTAACCGACAATGAAGATGTTGAACGATTCATTGCTTACATTAGTGTTTCACAAGATGATGTTACATTGTATGTTGTTGAACCTAGAAGTAGTATTGTTGGGTCAGTAGCGGGTAGTAATCAACTAAGTTTTTCTCAAAACCCACAACCTTTCTCTAATCCAAATCCCAATCAACTTTCAGCACCAAATTCCGGTTTTCGTATTGACCAGTTAGACGATGATGAGCCAACAGAAAAAATTGTGAGTACTAGTCAGTATTCGAAATTTGGTCTTGGTCAATATCCGGACTTTGATATTGGTCAATACACGGATTTTGATGATGTTTCAGAAGAAGAAACAGACCATGCGTGTAATGATATTGATATTGGTCAATACCCGAATTTTGATGATGAAACAGCCGTTGCCGAAGAATGTAATGTTGATGATAATGAGGAGGAAGTTACGACTGTGAATGAACATGTTGAACATCCATTCTGTAATTCATATAATCCTGAAGAAGAAAAAGAAGAAGAAAAAGTCCCCGAAGAAAAGAAAATGCCACGGGCGTATAACTGGAATATGCCAGAATTACTTCAGATACCGGAAGAAGAGTTGATAAAGAAAGCAGTTGATTGTTACACAAAAGTTATTCGTATCAAGAAAGATGATTGTTTTGATACAAAGGAAGACTTGAAGATAGCTTTATATACGAAATGTGTGGAAGATGGCTATCAACTAAAAGTTAACAAATCAAGCAAAGATCGTTTCGAAACAAGGTGTATGATTGACAAAACTGTACGTGGCGTATGATTGCAAAGAGAATAAAGATTGCAAAATGTTTCAAGTTAGGACTTTTATTGATAAACATACATGTTCAAGAACCCAAGTTTTTCCTCACCATAGACAGGCAAACAAAAGGTGTTGGGTGGTTTTCTGGCTGAGTTAATGTTTTTGAATGGCAGGGTATATCGGGGACATGAAATTATGACTGACATGAATGCTCGGTTCAAGATTAGTATATCATATTCTCAAGCTTGGAGAGCCAAATGTTATGCCTTGGAATTGTTGAGGGGGTCGCCAGAAGCATCGTTTGCCCAACTGCCGGCTTATTGTCACAATTTAAAGCTGAAAAATCCTGGGTCGGTAACTCATATCAAACAGATAGAGATGGACGCTTTGAGTTGCTGTTTATCGCCATTGGTGCTACGGTTAGTAAATCAATATAATTTTGTTGACTCATTTTTGTTAGTTACATGCATTTCACATTTAAATGATTATATTTCTTGTGTATATTATTTTGTAGATTCGTTCGTTTATTACTTGCATGCGCCCAGTTATTATAGTTGACGGAGCACATTTGAAAGGTCGATACCTTGGAGTAAACTTATTAGCAGTAGCCATGGATGCTAACAATGGGATATTGCCAATAGCTTACGGGTTGGCAAATCTGAAACCTCTGATTCATGGACATGGTTTATGGGGCATCTTAGGGATTGCATAGGTCCTATTAGCAATCTGACAATCATATCCGATAGGGCAAACTCAATTGACAACGCTGTTAGAAGGTGTTTCCCAGATGCTTTTCATGGACTTTGTGGTGTTCATTTGTATAGAAATCTAAAATCAAGGTCTGCTGGTATAAAAAAGCACAAATGGACATACTGGAAGGCTGTAAAAGCTTATCGGGAAGTGGATTTCAATAAGCATATAAATTGTTTAAGACGTGTTTTGCCTCAGTGTGCTCAAACACTAGAAGATGTCGGGTTTGAAAGATGGTCAAGAGTACATCAACTTGGAGCAAGATATGGTTTCATGACGTCTAATAGTGCAGAATCAATCAACGCTCTAAGTCGTCATTCCCGGAAATTACCCATTACTATGTTAATGGAGTTTTTTCGAGCCTCTATTCAACAGTGGTACTACAAGAAAAGAAACCATGCAGGTATTATTTCTTTGAATTCGTAACTTATCATATTTATATATTTTACTAAGTATTGTTTATTTAAATTTACAGGAACATTGGAACATCGTGTTACACCATGGACTGAAAAAAAGATAACGAAACGTGTTGTGAAGTCAACGTCATGGAGAGTTGAACCATGTTCAAACACTTTGTTTCAAGTACTGGATAATAACTTAAATGGGCTAGTCGATCTAAATGCAAAGACGTGTAGTTGTATGAAATGGCAAACATCTGGTTATCCGTGTGGCCATGTTATAAAAGTTGCTCTTCATTTAAACCAAGATGATTCAAGCGCATACGCTATGGATTGCTACACTACAGAAGTTTATCGACAGACTTATGCCGAGATTGTCTACCCTATTCCACATCCTTCTGAGTGGGACATACCAGATGACTTACAAACAGTTTTGCCACCAGCCATGGACAGAAGGCTACCTGGCCGACCAAAAAGTCACGATCGTATACCGTCTAAGGGTGAAGAGAAGAAGAGATCGACATGTAGTCGGTGCAAGGAAAGTGGTCATACAAGGTTGACATGTGGATCACCAGTGCCATCAAAATCATCTTTTCCTCTACCAAAATATGGATCCTCATCAAAATCCAAAGCTCATATGGTGTCAAGCAAAAGGCAATCATCTTTAAAATCCCAATCACGATTGGCTTCACCTTTTGAGACTGTTAACTTAGGTGATTTTTAAATGCAAACGTTGTATTATGTGGATTTTATGTGTGAACTTTTAACATTTTCAGTTGAATTAATGACTCAGGCCAACCATTTTGACTTAACCAACTCTTGTTATTCAGTTGTTATCACTATTAGGCATGCATTTGACTATCGCAACACGGAAAATACAATCGCAACGCGAAATGAAAATCCCAACATGAAAATCGCAATGCGGAAATGAAAATCGCAACGAGAGAATCGCAATGCGAAATGAAAATCGCAATGCGAAATGAAAATCGCAACGAGAGAATCGCAATGCGAAATGAAAATCGCAATGCGAAATGAAAATCGCAACGACAGAATCGCAATGCGAAATTAAAATCGCAATGCGAAATGAAAATCGCAATGCGAAATGAAAATCGCAACGAAAGAATCGCAATGCGAAATGAAAATCGCAATGCGAAATGAAAATCGCAACGAGATAATCGCAATGCGAAATTATAATCGCATTGCGATTTTCATTTCCGCATTGCGATTTTCATTTCGCATTGCGATTCTCTCGTTGCGATTTTCATTTCGCATTGCGATTTTCATTTCGCATTGCGATAGTCATTTTTGCCTTCAACATAATGCAGATTGAAATCAACAAAATCAACCATTACATTTCAATCAATTAAACAAGCACAAATAAGAATTATGTTCGCATCAATTACACAAATCAACTTTTACAAATCATCTTTTACAAATCAATTAAACAATCAAAAAATAAGCAATAATTCTTATTTCCGATCATCTACTATTGAATCAACTTTTACAAATCAATTAAACAATCAAAAAACAATCAATTAAACTATTGAATCAACTTTTGCAGCTCGACATCATTTTCACGCAGTTCACTTCTGAGATTAACCTGCAGAAACCAAACATTTGTTCAAACAACACTTTCTACACATCTAAAACCTACAAACAGCAAATTATTGAATTCTAGTTACTTAACCAAACATTTTCAAACCAAAAGTATATAAACTTACCAATTGTTTATGGACATTTTTATAACGCGGATGCAGGTAGGCAGCGTCTCGTATATATCGATTTAGCCATATAATGCCGAAACCACAAGCCTACTGCAGCTTTATCTCTATCGGTGGGAGGTAGATACTTGATGCTTCCCGTCGTCAAACGCTCCAACGCCAAGCATACGAGAGGACCACAATCTCCTCTGGCTCCGCTCGTTTGTTGTGGCGCGGTCTCGTCTCTAATAACTGTAATATTGAGCTTCTTTGGCTTCTTGTTTCCAGAACGAGTCCAATAATTGATCGCATCCAAGAATTTAGCCAAATGAGAGCTCCATCACTTAATAACATCTCTTAAATCAGCCAATGATATGTAATTTATCATGCTGTCATACACTATTGTCTTAAGGGATGGGAGCTGAAGCTCGACGAGAATCCAATGTTTACGTTCCAAAACAGGGATAAACACCTGCAATCATAAGTAATAATTCATTCATTTGCGCACTTATTTCATAAAACCTTTAAACTCAATCTAAAATAAATACTAACCTTATCGACCTCCCACCATGCAGGATAAAGTTTAGCTTGTCCATTGCCCAAATCAAATGATTCATCTCGTGCATTCTTCAAGTGAACGGCGTGAAAAGACGTCGGCATTATTGTATATCGTATATTTTTATTTTTCTTAAGTTTTCTTATTATTAGAAGACGTGTCACCCACGCATCGATATGCTTTTTACAAAAAAAGACATATATTAGTGACTTACATAAATTTAAAAAAAAATTAATCAAATTGAAATATAAGAAAAATATAAGACTTACCCCCCCATCGAATAGCCATTGTCTTCGACCCCTAATAATACGCCCCACCAAGGCCGTTCAAGCAACAAAAAGATATCATCGGTGAGCTTGCATATGTCAGTGAAACACCCCTTGCTCCGCTCATGTAGATAAAAATCAACTGCGGTCTTAGCCCAAAGGGTGTTATCCAAAATTGTGTCCGGTAGTTGTTCCCTCTCCTCTTCAGATACCGGTATGGTACTGGCCGGTAACTCATACGAGAGCCAACTTGAATCCATCATGTCCGGCACGTCAGAGGGTTTCTCAAGAAGCCTACATATGACGCCATGTGAATCGGGCTCTTGAATGGTGGGAGGGACCTCTTCAATGATGACAGTGGCCTCTTGAACGGTGGGAGGGGACTCTCGAGGAATGATATGGGGGGCCTCTTCAACGATAGGAGTGGACTCTTGAGGGATGACAGGCGAGTCGGGCTTCTTCTTGCGGTGTCTTCGCACTATTGGGGTGTACGGAGACTTAATAGCACGTGCACGCTGTCTGATGCGTGAACTCCGTCGTGCAAGCATAACCCGACGTAAAGCATCCACTCTATCGGGCCGCTAAATAATTAAATACAAAAATCAGTAAATAAACAGACATGATATTTAAACAGTGAAAACAAAGACAAATATGTTTCAAACTTGCATTGTATTCACCCAAGTCATTATTCTATCATAGTTCACAAAATGCATCAGATAACAAAGAAAAATATGTTTCAAACTAATACCCTGAAGTTAGTATTTGTCTTTGTTTTGTCTATTGGTTGAAGTAATGCAATCCATTCAAGTTTCAATTTGCAGAAGAAGAAATAGTTTACTTTCGCAACACGAAACTTAAAATCGCAACGCGAAACCAAAATCGCAACGCGAAATTAAAATCGCAACGACAGAATCGCAATGCGAAATGAAAATCGCAACGAAAGAATCGCAACGCGAAATGAAAATCGCAATGCGATTTTGGTTTCGCGTTGCGATCTTGTCGTTGCGATTTTGGTTTCGCGTTGCGATTCTGTCGTTGCGATTTTTATTTCGCGTTGCGATTTTGGTTTCGCGTTGCGATTTTAAGTTTCGTGTTGCGAAAGTAAACTATTTCTTCTTCTGCAAATTGAAACTTGAATGGATAAATTTACTTTCAACCAAAAGACAAAACAAAGACAAATACTATTTCACAGTGTTAAAGAATACACAGTTTAGCAGAATTGGCAGCAACCGAACAAATTTACTTTCAACCAAAAGACAAAACAAAGACAAATACTATTTCACAGTGTTAAAGAATACACAGTTTAGCAGAATTGGCAGCAACCGAACAAATTTACTTTCAACCAAAAGACAAAACAAAGACAAATACTATTTCACAGTGTTAAAGAATACACAGTTTAGCAGAATTGGCAGCAACCGAACAAATTTACTTTCAACCAAAAGACAAAACAAAGACAAATATATTTCACAGTGTTAAAGAATACACAGTTTAGCAGAATTGGCAGCAACCGAACAAATTTACTTTCAACCAAAAGACAAAACAAAGACAAATATATTTCACAGTGTTAAAGAATACACAGTTTAGCAGAATTGGCAGCAACCGAACAAATTTACTTTCAACCAAAAGACAAAACAAAGACAAATACTATTTCACAGTGTTAAAGAATACACAGTTTAGCAGAATTGGCAGCAACCGAATAAATTTACTAAGCAATCTAAGTGAAATGGCTAATCTAAGTGAAATTACGAGTAAATTTATCATTAAGTTAAATATGGAAAATCTTAAACTTACCTCGTTGCGTAGAGTATGAACCTCATTCTACAACGATACTATCATCTCACGTAGAGCGGCAACCTCACCACGTAAAGTTGACACCTCCACACGCCATGCACCATCGTTATCGCGTAGAGTACCGATCTCCTCACGCAAGGCATTGACCTCATCACGTAACTCCCTTGACTCATCCCGTTGAGGTGGAGGTGGAGAACAGGGAGATAGGAGTCGTGGCATCTTTGCCGGTCGCCTATCATGAGGTGATGGTGGAGAAGAGGCTCGATGATGTGACGGGATAGGTGATGGCTCTCGTTCTAGAGGTGTATAGTCGGGTCGATCGGGTGATGGCTCTAGGTGAGGTGATGGCTCTCGAATTGGAGGAAGTGGATGCTGCTCATCATCCGTGCCATCAAAAAAATTCTGACTAGCTTGCCACCAATCAGTGGCAAGCTCTTCCTCCGTGGGTGTCAGTCTTTGTAATGGAATGTTGGCCTCCTAAAATATAAAAACTCAAACAAAGTTAAACGTCTACTATTAATAACTTGTTTATATATTATATGAAAGTATGTGTGTTAACTTACATTATTTATTGTGGCATATGGTATTAAGTCTTCCCAATCCAACAGAGTTTTCCTCTTCCAGGAAATAGCCCTGGGAATATCATTTGACGTTTTTATTGCATATGTACGCATGCTGGGGAAAGCCTCGAATATCCAAATCTACAAACATATAATAACAAAATTAGTAATTGTTAAATAATTAATTATAATTTTAGAAACATTATATAGAAATTCTTACCTTAAAGGCCCAAACAAAGCCTGACAAAGTGTATTTGGACCCATCGCCCCGCAAACTTTTGCGGTCATCAAAGGCAGACGACAACTTAGTCCAGGTAGCTTTCCATATATACGAACCCCACGGAAACAGATTCCATGCATTCAGGTCCTCTACCAATATTATTAGCTCCCGATGAATAGGTTGTCTGGCCTCTCTGCCTAAAAAGCCGGCATACACAAGTAGTAGAAGGCATACTCGGACAACATCGACGTCTTCCATCCGAGTGAAACCAGCTTTCTTATTAAATAATTTCTTCAGGTCGTCGACATGTAGGTTCGGCTTCTCCATTGACTCATCCGGAAAAAACCCGGGATAACCATGATGGGCGGGCGATATGACGAGTGTACCGGCCTACATCATCGTGTCCGAATCGTAGACCAGTGATTAAGCAGAACTCCTTCCGCCCAAAGCAAGTATACGCTGGTGGAAAATGAAACCATATCTCTTCCTCACCACGTTGTATACTGTCGGGTAGATTTGATGTCATGGTCTGAAGCCACAAATGGGTCAAATTAGCATCTCCACCCGGATGCTGTACTCTCAGCCATGGCCCGAAGCAGGTTTCCTCAAACAATTGTCTTTGAGCAGGTGAAAGCTTCTTTGCAATTGTAGTGGCCAGGCTGACTTTATTTCTCAAGGTCAATTGAGCCGAAAAAAATTTCTACAAAAACAATAAACATACCAAGTTAGATATACCAAAAACTACACTGTGAAGATATACCAAAAACAATAAACATAAAAAGTAGTAGTTTATTCTTGAAACTAAATTTGCAACACTGTTTTGTCTTTTGGTTGAAATGAAAATCGCAACGAGAGAATCGCAACGCGAGATGACAATCGCAACGAGAGAATCGCAACGCGAAATGAAAATCGCAACGAGAGAATCGCAACGCGAAATGAAAATCGCAATGCGATTTTGGTTTCGCGTTGCGATTCTCTCGTTGCGATTTTCATTTCGCGTTGCGATTCTCTCGTTGCGACAGTCATTCTCTCGTTGCGATTTTCATTTATCTCGTTGCGACTCTTCTGCAAATTGAAACTTGAATGGATTGCATTACTTCAACCAAAAGACAGAACAAAGACAAAGACAAATACTAACTTGAAAATCGCAACGAGAGAATAGCAACGCGAAATGAAAATCGCAACGACAGAATCGTAACGCGAAATGAAATCTAAGTGAAATGGTTAATCTATTATTGAAATGACCAGTAAACTTATCATCAGTTTCAATATGAAAAACCTACAATAATGCAAACATTTCAAAATAAAAATAATTAAAAAAACTAACCCTCGGAGGTTGATTTTCCATTTCTGAATATTGTGAGGGATTTCTGACCGTGAATGGTTGTGAGGGATTTCGCCGGAGATGGGGACGGAAATCTTCGGAGATGGGGACGGATTTCTTCGCCGTAGAGAGTGAGAGATGGAGATGGGACTGAGTTGTGATTTTAGGTTTTAGGTTATGAGTTGCGATTACGGGATTTTGTCTTAATATTCTTTTTGTAATTTGAAAATAAAATACGCGTAGCGATTATAATGGCGCTTTAAATATCGCGTTGCGATTTACGGATACGCGTTGCGATATACGGATACACATTGCGATTTACCCATACGTGTTGCGATTTACGGATACACGTTGCGATTTACGGATACGCGTTGCGATTTATGTGTTCGCGTTGCGATTTTCATATTCGCGTTGCGATTATGGAAAATCGCAATGCGAATTTCTACTATCGCATCGCGATTTTCAAGAATCGCGTTGCGATTTTGGAAACTGATTTGCGATTCTGGAAACTGATTTGCGATTCTGGGGATCGCGTTGCGATTTTTATTTCGCGTTGCGATTTTGTTGGTCATTTTGGCAAATCCAAAAAAAGTTGGTTAAAATCGTATATTATAACTTTTTTTTGGTCACTGAGGCGATTTTCTCTTTTTATAATAGGCTTTTACAAAACTTGATCTGAATTAGTCGATTAATAGTTTGAATACAGTGATTAATTAAGAAAAACTAAAATTTAATGAGAAAAAATTCTTTTGGGTAAACCACTAATTTTAACATTATAGTATTAACTTCTACTCGTGCTGTAACGAAGGTTACCTATTAAAGTTGTTAACAACTATTAACCTTAAGCCTTGAAGTCAATAAAGTTAAAATAAATAAATAAATAAAGGGTAACATACAAATAATCTCTCAGATATGTTTTGATACTGACCGTTTAGTTGTATTTTCTCAATGTTTTTCTTTTAGTTTTTTTACTAAAATAATTATGTATTTCTGATATGTTTATCTCTGTCTTTGTGGTATGTTTATCTTTGCCTTTTGGTAGTTTCCGGTTTTTTGGCCGTTGTTTTCGTTTATCTTTTTTTCAGGATTGGATTTAACATCGCCACGACTGATCAAGATGACGCTTATTTGTTACCATGCTGATCTTCCCTGCTTTGGACCATCGGATTGATTTGGATACACATTTTACGTTCGTGGATAGTTTTCTCACGTAGCTCAACTCTGATTTGCGATTTATCGATGGTCTTTCAGTAGTTTTATCCTCTTTTGTGGTTCTTTGCCGATGCATTCAGATTTTTTCGTATCTTTATTTTGTTCGAGCCTTTTTGTTAGGTTTTTTAACCTTTTCTTTCTTTAGTCATTATGTGATCTAGGTGGCTAGTTTTTGTCTCAATGGTAATAGGAAAATGTCATAATTATATTTTAAGTTTACGATTATACTTGTAAATCTTCATGTAATCTTGAACATTTTCTATTTTTAATAAAACTAGTGACTTTCTATCAAAAAATTAACGCAGCTGTCATACGAGGTTGGGAAATATGTTTCAATTGTCTCATTGATGAGCCCAACTAGAAACTACATTTTTCTACGAGAAATTATTTTATAGATTCTTCCCGCCACGTCATTAACGGTTCTAACTAATTAAAAAGATTCACATATCAATAATTTTCTTCATGTCTTTTATACACGAGAGTTTTATTTTTCAAATATATTTCTTGACTAAAGCATATCAAAATTTAACTTAATTTAGAGATTATTTTTGGGATATTCATTAATACTATTTTCTTCTCCATTCAAAAAAATACTCTTCTTTCTCTCTCTTTTTTAGTTGTTTTAATCATCTTATCTTATCGGTGCTAATATCTTTATCTATGGTGATTAATATAAAGATAAATATACATCCAACACCCCATTAGAAATACAATCCACACATCCCATACGAGGAAGGTTATTAAAATATAAGTACACTTCAAGAGACGATGCTCACTGTTTGAAACATCATTTAATTTTTTAAGTTGAAATTCGGACAATAATATTTCTACCAAGAAAATGCCAAATGAGACTTTGAGAACTTGAAATGCCAAATGCTTTGGGTCCTGACTCGATGTATTTTCATGGAAGACAACCAAAGCACCTACTTTGCTTACCAATGGAATTTTGTGCATAATTGTTTTATTGATCGAATGACACATAAACACGGCACTTGGATACACCATCTTAAGACAAATAAGCTCATTTTCGTCCATGCTTTTCATGCTCTTTGTCTCTTTTGAAAGCATGCTCAATAGAAGCCGAATATGCTTTCTGGGGTTTAAAACACTTAAATTGTGTACAGCGGACTTGAATGATATGATGCCAAACTCTTGTTCTCCCTCGATAGCTGCTCTTTCACGATTTATGATTATTTCGTTTATGATATTGACTTCTCTTGTACGAGGTTTTAACAGAAGTTGTTTAAAATTTTCAAGTAATTTTTTCACTTATAAATGGTGTTACTTTAACACCTTAATTGAGAAGAAAAACAATGGAGTAAGAGAAAGAAGATTGTTTTGGTGGAAAAGAAAAGAGTATTAACGAAGATTCTAACAATAATTTTTAAATTTAAGTTTAGTTTTATTTTAATATGCATTAATGAATAAGTTGATTTTTGGAAAATAAAATCCATTTGTATAGATGCCATGGAGAAAAACGTTGATGTGATTACTTTTAATTGGTTGGACCATTGATCTTAGCAACGGAATATTGCAGATAAATATGGTCCAAACAGCTGCCAAAGGAAAACCAGAAGGAATCATGGTGTCAAGTAAAATCACAACCTGTTGATCGAAATAGTCATCATATATCAACAACACCCTCCATTAACTTCGAGCTGCACCTCTTTCACACGCCACAGTGGAAGAAACAAAATTGCCCGAGCTCAACCACCAGCAAACAGTAGAATAATTGTAATTTACAGCAACTTGAAGTGAGTAGGTGGATACCTAACTGCGTTCAAGATCTAGGTTTTCATAATTTCATAGTTGAAGGAGATTTACTACAGTGATAAAAAATTATGTTCCTTTCAATAATATTGATCGATAAGCAGTGTGTTAGTGGCAAAGATACCCTAGAAATTGACTCAAAATTTTAATTAGAAATTAAACTGAATTTTATTGTAATTCTACTGTTGAAGATTACTTAATGGTTAAATTTATTTAACAAAAAATTTCATTGAATATTGATTCTTGTTGACCAAATATTTGACTTTATAAATATAAAATATTACTTTTCTTAAGGAAACCACTAGGTTTTATTAAAGAATAATAAATGAAGAATGAAACATATGGTTTTGTGCATAAATTAGCACTTTCCTAATGACATAAAAAAATAATCTAATTTGTCTAGTCGTTCTTCTTCTTAATAATCTTAAAAACTTCAAATGGCCATGCTCTCTGTATGAAGATACAAGAAATCTTGATTGACCCCAATGATTCTAAGGCAGATCTATCCACCTTTTGTCTTCTGCAGCCTGTCTTGCTGGTTCCTCAGAAATTTCCACAACACAGTAGTGTTCACCTTCTCCTTCACTTGGGTTTGTAGCCACTAGATGATCCACTCTGTTACCTTCACGGGGAATGAAGCTAAATTTGCAGTGGTGAAATGATCTGGCCCGTTGTTGAGCTTCACATATTAGGGCACTTATCTCAGAATTTTCTGGGTTTGGTGAGGCTAGCTTCTTCATCACCGATCAAGAGTCCCCTTTTATAATTTCTTGACTAAACCTATATCCACCGTCAACTGAAGTGTGTGCTCCGCCTCTACTACCTCTACTGCAAAAGCCATTGGAATTCTTGAGGTAAGTCTTCTGCATGCTTCCATTTCAAGCCCTAAATTGTTCCTGATGACAACACCTGACCAGCTTCTATTCTCTGTTCTTTTGAAACATGTATCATAATTCACTTTTACCATGTTTGGGGAAGGTGGAGATTATCTCGTTTCAATATGTGGTTGGGGTGTTGAATATTTAATTTAAACAATTATTATGAATAACTGTACCTTTTCATTAATGTATTAGGATGAATGTATGTAACTATTCATCATGAATAAATATGACTATTCATGATGAATAGATATAACCATATATAATGAAAAGGTATCATTGAAGGTTGTAACTATTCTAATAGTTATTTACAATCTGTATATAAAAGATTGTAAATGATAAAGCAAAGCACTCAATTCAAGTGAATTTTCTTATATTTGTTTCTTTATCTCTACAAGTCTGTATTTTATATTTTCATATCTCCAATAAGTGGTATCAGAGTCAGGTTCGATATAAGTGAAGATGGGCAACAATGGTATGTTTCCATTTCAATTTCCTCTTCTTACAAACGAAAATTATGAAAGTTGGTGTCTCCGTGTGAAAGCTTTACTCAGGGCACAAGATGCTTGGGAGATCACACACAATAGTTATGAATCTTCCCAAGATGAGGTCTCATTGTCACAACAAGAAAAGGAGAATTTGACGAAGACAAATAAGAAGGATCGCTCTTACTCTCATCCACCAATGTCTGGATGATTCGATGTTTGTAAGAGTGGCAAATGCTAACACTGCAAAGAAAACATGAGAGATTTTACAAAATTCTCTCCAGGGAGTTGACAAAGTGAATAAGGTTCGGCTCCAAGTGTTGCGAGGTGAGTTTGAAACCTTACGAATAAAGGAATCTTAGTCAATTTCGAATTATTACTCAAGGGTGATAATCATGGTCAATCAAATGAAGAGATACAGAGAAAATTTAATAGATGTTCGTGTGATTGAAAATATCCTTTGTTCTTTGAATTAAAAGTTTAATTATATGGTTTATGTTATTGAATCAAAGGATTTAGACTATATGGTTATTTAACAAGTTATGGACGAGTTGCAAGCCTCGGAAGACAAATTCAATAGGATACAAGATGAGTATATTGAAGAAGCCCTCAAAGCTAATGTGTCTTTGAAAAAAAACTTAGAAGAAAAGAATCGAAGGGGTTGAGGACGTGGATGAGGTCGAAGTTTTGGCCAATAAAGATTGTCGACAATCATTTTCGTCTGAGTTTACGTATTTATATAATATTATTATTATTATTACTATTACTATTATTACTATTATTATTATTATTATATAATTATATTATTATTACTACAAATAATACAACAAAACAAAGGCCCAATTACATCAATCCTGGAGGCCAATTTACAAGTGAAGACTCAGGTTTGACCCAGTTGACCTGAGACAGATCTAAACCCAGTTGACCTGAAGCAGATCTAACCCGAGAAGGCCCAAACCCATTTAGGGTTTTTTTGCTCAAAGTTCCAGCCGCCAGCAATCACAACCGTTCGATCGAAAGGGAGATAAACGGCCCAGATGAAGCTTCCAGAAACCCTAGGGTTTCATTACACCCTAGGGCTATTCCGGCCGCCGCCTCCAGATGTACCCGACCAAGGTAGATCCAAACTTGACGATCGAAGTTTTAAATATGTTTTTTTTGGTTATGAGTCAAAGTCCAAAGGCTACAAGTTATATAATCCAAGCAATGGAATAATTATTATTAGTCGTGATGTTGAGTTTGATGAATAAGCGAGTTGGAATTGGGACACACAAGAAGAAAACTATGAATTTTTTTCGTATTTTGAAGAAGAACAAGATATGATTCCTCCGCAAGATGTGAACCCTCCACATGATATGACCCCACCTTCACCTAAACTGTTCTATGAAGAAACTTCTGGTGAAAGCTCGAGCTCCAGAGAAAGTTTGAATGAAAGACTAAAGAAATTTAGAAGTATAAGGGATTTTTACCTCTCCACTAAAGATATTAATGACTTGTTTTGCTTGATGGTAGATAATGACTCACTTAATTTTGATGATGATGTGAAGGACAAGAAATGGAGATTAGCAATGGATTAATAAATAAGTCCATTGAGAAGAACAATACTCGTGAGTTATCGAAACTTCCAAAAGGTCATAAAGCTATCGAGGTCAAGTGGATTTTCAAGAAAAGAAGAATACAAGCGGAGAAGTGGTGAGATACAAAACAAGACATGTTGTTAAAGGCTATAAGTAAAAGCATGGGGTCGATTATGATAAGTCTTTGTACCAGTTGCTCGAATTAAAACCATTTGATTGATTATCTCCCTAACAGCTCAAAAGAAGTGAAAAATTCATCAACTTGATGTGAAACAAACATTTCTCAATGGTTTATTAGAAGAGAAAGTTTACATTGAGCAACCCACTGGATACAAAGTCAAAGTTCAAGAAGATAAATGTATAAGGATGAAAATTATGTTATATAGGTTGAAATAAGCACATCGTGCATGCTATATAACCATGAATGAATATGACTATCCATGATGATTAGATGTAACCATGTATGTTGAAAATGTATCATCAAAGGTTGTAACTATTCTAATAGTTATTTACAATCCCTATATAAAGGATTGTAAATGATGAAGCAAAGCACTCAATTCAAGTGAATTTTCTTATATTTTCTTCTTCTTCTCTACAAGTTTGTATTTTATATTTTCATATCCCCAACATGGGGTTCGAGGGTATTGCTATTCTCTACTCTTGATATTTACTACACACTAAGGTTACTACTTTATTGCTTCTTGTGTCTTTTTCCTTCATGTATCCTAATGTTTCGAGCAAACCATAGCACTCAAACACATACTAATGCTTCTGTTTGTTTTCCACTTGAGGCACTATCAAAGATCTAGCTTAACCACTTGTTGAAGCTCCACTGTGTGCTTTGTGAAGGTCATAATTAATGTATTTTTTTCCAAACTGCTTGAGCAAGAAAGCAATCACTGAAAATGTGTATGCTTGATTCTATATTGTCTGGGCGTAGTGGCAGTGTGGATTGTTTGTAATGTGCTTGTTGTACAACGTCTGTTTTGTTGGTACATTGATAGAGGATGTCAGTGGAGTGATGTACGTTGCTCGAAGTTGAAGAAACAAGCCTAGGGATCTAGACTCAATCAAAGAACGAGAGGGAAGATGAATTAGATTTTTGTCATAATCTAGGGTTTTGAATGAGGAAGGAAGATGCTAGAAAATTAAGATAAGAACACAAGATTAAGACTAAGCAATGAAGATAAACGAAAGATAGAGAAGATAAACAAAGATAAAGAACTGATAAAGATAGAATGACCTAGCTAAAATTATGGTTTTGGTGGTGATGGGCTAAAATGGTGATTATACAATGATGATGGCGATAGATAGATAGTTGTTCTACGAACCCTCCTAGTTATAATTGACTAAGAAAACTCAATAATCAACTCTAATCAGCCCTCCTAATCGCAATAAAGAGGTAAACCGAAGTGTGAAGATCTTCGTCACGAAGAACTTGAAGAACTTAATGATAAAGAATGCTTGGAAGGAACAACACAATCATCACTTGCAAAAACGTTCTCATGTTGTATTATTAATCCAAAGAAATCTGATTGACAATGGTCAATGGAGCGTGCTTTATATAGGGTAAGGAGTTCCATGAATCTAAGTAATTATTGAATAAAATAATAATAAACTAAAGATAATGTTTAGATTTCATCCTATTCTTAATAAAATAATAATAAATTAAACATAATGTTTTAACTCTATCTCAATTCCTAATAAAATAATAAATCTAATCCTAAAAGATAAAGAATCATCCTATATTAAATTATATTACAAATAATCAATAGAAATATTAATAATTCGTAATATTTACAAAATCACGTATAAGAATTTATGCATGCACTGTCTTCGCTCAAATAGAGTAATAAATGATTTATATATAAAATAATTATTTATATTTATTCATTGATTAATAATTTTAAATTAATTTAGGTAAATATAAATGTAAAAATAATAATATTATTATTTATTATATTTTAATAATTGAATTAATATCTTATTAATCTTTTGAACAAGTAATAAGTCGGCTAAAAGTTCACATGTTTTTGCAAGAGGTTCATAGTTCATACATCCAAAACAAATCACGGCTATTGTTGAAATATATGTGATGTAGTTTCTCTTTTCTCTTTTTGTCGTTTGTCAATACAAACAAAGATCTTACACACCCAAAGATAACAACAACATTAGTGAACAAAGTGTGAAAATATGGCTCCATCCATGATCCTTTATATTTGCTCCATCATTAAGCCCTAATTCAATTATTGTACCAAGAAAAGAAAAAAAAATCCAGATGCAGTTAGCTTTATTCACTGCTTTTATTTTCAACAATATTAATATTTTTTCTTAAAAAAATTATTTTAAAAATAAAATCATCATCAATCATTTCAGATTAAATTTTATCATACACTTATAAAATTATTTTTTATAGGATTTAACAATTGTGTAATTTTAGGTAAGATTTAAGGTTTAAGATCTTGAAATTAGAAAGACATTTTTAATAGTTTGATGTGATTATAAGATATTATCTATTCAGAATCTGTCTTAATTGTTGATAAAGTGTACTAACTCGCCCTACATAGACAGCTACTCAAACTCAAGACATCTAAGAAAAATAATATTCTCGTCTATTATTGAAATCGTTTAATGTTAAAATCGTTTAACGAGTTGTAAAATTCAACTTTAAAATAGATATAATTATCTTAACCAAATATTATGTAGTATGTATTTTATTACTATAATATCATTAGACAGGATGAATTGTTCAATGGGTGGCCCCTTCGAAGAAGCAAGGGGGCAGACAGTATGAGTGAAGATGAAGTGAGAAACATGGATGGAAGATGCATGGAGTTTTTTCAATTCCCATTTATTGTTCCCAAGTCTCCACTGTATGTATAAAAGGAGGAGAGGGGTGAAGTGATAAGAATTTAACGAAGAAGATGATGAAGAATGGAAGTTCAAGCTCAAAGAAAGATGATCTTTATCACGTCATTCATAAAGTTCCACAGGAGATTCTCCTTGTGTTAAAGCCAAACATGCTCAAGTCTTTCTCTCTTTCCCTATTTCCCTTCTGCTTACCATTCTAGTTTTAATCACTAATCTTCATGTATATTTAATTTATTTTCTGTAAATAACCATTTTTTGGTAAACTAAATTTTTTATTAAATTTTAAAATAATAATACCTTAATTATCTTTTTGAAAATTAATTTGTGATTTCAGTTCTCTCCCCACTTCAAAATTTGAACCAAAGTGCCTATAAGTACGTCTAATTGAATTACTTACTAGGGTTTTCAATAGAGGTTGGTAGTGACATAGCAATAACGACACCGTCTGAACTCATTATTATTGAAAATAGTGATATGAAGCAGAATTACACCCAAAATAATGGATTGCGGTAGCAATTTAAAAGATAACAATCATTTGTGATAATAACGGATCACTATTCTAATTATTATTCTATTATAGTAAAATTTAAAAAAATGAACTCCTTTAAAAAATTAACATAAATGTAATAAGTACTGTAAATCACTCTAAAAATCATTAAAAGTAATTATTATTATAATAAGAAGAAGAAGAATAAGAAGTGTGCGAATTATAAAGTCCGTGATTATATCAGTTTAATAAACTAATTCAATGAACACATTATCATAAAGTTTGGGTATAAACTACAAAAATCAAAGCTTATAAGTAGCGAATATTAGGGTTTTGGAATTGAATTTAAGGAATATAATTTCTTAAAAGTAGTCGTGTACTTTACTAACCTCAAAGTTCAATTTGAATGGTAGTTTTATTAAAACTAGAATGAAAGCATTACAAAATAAGCCGAGTGATGAAAACAATTTACCAAGCTCATAATGGAAGATTTTTGGGTTGAACGTGGCATGCAGCTGGTAGAAAGAATCTAGAAGCAGCAATAGTATTATTTTGAAAGGCGATAAACGTGGGTGATAGAGTAGACAGTGCACTGAAAGACATGGCCGTGGTGATGAAGCAACTCAACCGAACCGAAGAAGCCATCGAGGCTTTCAAATCTTTCAGGTCATGCTGCTCTAAACAAGCACAGGAGTCGCTTGACAACGTTCTCATCGACTTATACAAGGTATATATATATATATAACACATACCATGTTCTCATTTCAATGATGGTTTCCCTGCAACTGCATTTGAACCGGTTCCACTTAAATGAATTTGGCAGAAGTGTGGAAAAGTAGACGAGCATATGGAGTTAATAAAAAGAAAGCTGATTAATATACCAGGGAGAGATGTTCAATGGAAGACCTACCAAGACTGCTCGTTCCTACGGGAAGAAGTTTCAGGTTTCCGTTAAGCAAGAAACCTCTAGATTACTGGGAAATATGGGTTGGGCTTACATGCAGAAATCCAACTACTTGACGGCTGAGGTGGTTTACAAAAAAGTCCAGATGATCGACCCCGACGCCAACAAGGCATGCAACTTGGGTCTTTGCCTTCTCAAGCAAGGCAGGTTCGAGGATGCAGGTTCGATCCTTGGAGATGTATTGCAAGGTACAATTCCTGGTTCAGAAGACATTAGAGCCAGGAATAGAGGTCGAGAATTGCTGATGGAGCTTAAAGCCTTTCAGCCACCTTTGGAATTATCTGATATTATGGGACTCGATGATCATGATTTTATCAATGGGGTTGAGCTGTTGATGAATGAATGGGCACCGGTTAGATCAAAGAGGCTACCCATTTTTTAAGAGGTTTCCTCACTTAGAGATCAATTGGAATGTTAAGCAATAAATAAGGTTTGCTCTTTTGGGCGTGTTAAAAATAAGGGTGATTTGTGTTCTTTGTCTAATTGGATCAGTGTTAGTCTTGTTTATAGATGTATAGGCATAAGTATACTGTAAACAGTGTTCAAGTAACTGTTAAAATTTTTAGGTAATGGACTCATTGTGCATAAATTTACTGTAGTTATAGTTATAAGAATTGAATAATCTAGTTATGTGAACAAAGTAATTGGCTCATTATTTGTCTATGGATTTATTATAGATCTTAGGCCAAAAGATAGTTAGAATCATTAGTTAAAATTCTACAAAACAAGAGTTTCTATAAAGCTTGTGATAGTATTTGTTTCCAAACCTAGTTGCATGCCTTCTAATTAAGTTATATATGGAAGTTCTAAAGCACAAAAATGAAGGGTAAAATATACAAATGGTCCCTTGGCTATAGGACATTTCTTTGTTGAGTTCCCCAACTATTAAAAGTTATAAAATGATCCCTCGACAATAGGGTGTTGCTTTGTTAAGTCCTTCGACTATTAAAAGTTAAAAAATGGTCTCAGACTATAGAAAGTTATTTTGTTTAGTCCCTCAACAAGTTATTTTGTTTAGTCCCTCAACCATTAAAAGTTACAAAATGGACACCCAACTATTCACATGTTCCAAACTCATCATTTTCATTAGAAAATTGACAGTTATCTAAGGCCTCTGAGCTGGCCATTAACATGTTGACTAAGTGTAACATCCTACACCGATACGACACACAGTCGACCGATTTAAGGTGTTATACAATACCACCAAAGTGGCTAACCATCTTTAAACTTACTTCCTCATGCTTTAAAACGACCATTATAACCAATCATAAAAAAATGCCCAATAATAAAAAATCCTTTCACTGAGGAGCTCCAAAATAAAATATTTACACTTCAAAAATATTACAGACCAACATGACTAAATCTATGACTCAACTGGATAATAATGTTTACAAATATACATGCCCAATAAAAATGTTGAGACGTACATCTGATCTACATTGGACTGGTCTGGACCTTGATCTATATATTGCTTCCCAAATGCTTGATCTACTAACATGCCCACAGAAACATACAAAGGCTGAGCTAACTAGCTCAGAACCACACTAACATCTAAAACATACTAACTATAATTCACTGAAAGGCTTAAGCATTCAAGTTAATTGCTTTTCTATCTAGTCTACTAAGCTATTTTGTACTGCTTTAGTGAGTATACTTGTATACTCACTCTCTACTCTATGGTAGACATCATGGTACGACTGAGATTTTTGTATCTCGGAGCTCACACACCACTCTAGTCTATCGAGAATGTGGCCCCCAGAATCTCTGAATCGGACACCACACTATCGACTAGCCCACTCCTTGAGTGTCGGACCTTGCGGCCAAACTAGTCAGTTTTAAGTGCCTTACGCACTACCTAAGGATATCCTGATAGATTCTATACTTTTGTCTCTACTATATTTCCTAAAGAAACTCAGGTGTTATTGAGTGTCGGACCTTGCGCCCAAACTAGTCAGCTTTAAGTGCCTTGCGCACTACCTAAGGATATTCAGACTGATTATATACTTGCATTCAAACAAGGTAATATTATTTGATCTTACTCTATTCTTATTTTTACGTTTGAATTGAACTTTCTTGCCGTTCTCACTTGTAGTCTTATTTGATGATATAATGAAGTGTTGGGGTACCTTGAGTGCAATTCCCTAAAAAGCTGACGTTTTTCCCAAAACAAACTTAAAGTAGCGATATTAGCCCAAGAGTATCGATACTCCTGTAAAAAAGTTTTGATACTTTATAAAAGTACATATACTATTAAACATTTTGTTTTGCCTAGTTTCGAAACTTTCTTGGATTTTTGAATGTTTTACCAAAAGTTTCAATACTCTTGAAAGACTATCGATACTCTTGCCCAGAAACTCACAAATTTGCCTAAAACAAAAAACAAGAATCGATACTATCCCTATAGTATTGATACTCTAAATGCAAAAGTAAAAAAACAAGTACAAAAAACTCTATTTCTCAATCCCAAAGACCTTAGTAAGGTCCCCAAACATGCTTAAAGTTTTATTTGATCAACAAGGGTCATAATAGAGACTTATTAACATGTTTATAACATGGAATGAACAATCTACCATGGAAATTGTTAAACATGCTTTAAACTTAACTTTCTAACACATCTTAACTTTCCATGATCTACACTTGGTATGAGAAAGCTATAAGTGTGTTAACTTATTACCTTGGCTGCTAAAACACCTCTTGAATCAATTAGAAACCACCTTACCTTGAAGACAAACCCATTCTGAAAACAAATTCTAAAACTTATAAAATGGAGCTTGAAACAAAGCTTGGAGGATGGAGAGAAACATTCTCACCTTAGCTTAGCAAGCCCACACTTAGAACTCTTAATATCTCAACTTGGAAGGAAGAAGAAAGAAAGGAATCACAGAAGAAAGAAGAAAAGTATTTGGTGAGGAGGTAATGGGGGTGGTTCACGTATAAGATATAATAAGGAATGTGTTTTCAGCTTCTAGTTTTAACTATGGGCAAACTACATTATTATTCCCCCAACTTCTAAATCATAAAACTCTTAGCATTTAACCATAATTCCCTTGGGCCTCAACTAAATCCCACTAACACTAAACTTGGTCCAACTAATTTATGAAGTCTTTTGTGTTCAACTTTGGGTCTTGGGTTGACCCGAGCTATTAACCCAGGATTCGGGATGTTACAACTCTTCCCTTCTAATAGGAAATTTCGTCCTCAAAATTTCGACAAGGCATCTACTACCAATCTCAACTGTTAAGACTTATATTCTAAGGATTGAACTATAGGTTAACTATAACGGTTACTGGAATATGAATAGGGTGAGGTAACCTGAGATCTCATCAACTGCATCATCCTCTTCACTAGCTATGATCGCAAACTGACAGGCTGTAACTCTAGGCTCCCCACTAGCTTCGGGTTGAATGTCACCTCTACCAGTCTGACCAAAATAATTCCTTCCTCTCTAAAACCCTCTGTCTTTCTGAACTGACAAATCTGACTGTTGGGTCAACACTGGAGCTACATCCTGAGCTTGTAAGTAATCTCAGATAAAATCATCTAGAGACCTATAATGGCAACAACCTCTAGACCCAAATTTGCAAACTCCTGAGTGCTTTCTACTACAGATAAAACAAATGGGCCGACAAGGAACTATCAACGATCCTCTAACGCTAGCTATTGGTACAGTAAATAATGGTCTTCTGCGCTGATTGGTCCTACTCTCTCATCTGCTTGCATTCTGAGTTGGTCGACTAAACTGACATGTCGGGGCTCTTTCTGACTCTTGAGATCCACTCCTTGAGTGTCGGACCTTGCACCCAAACTAGTCAGTTTTAAGTGCATTGTGCACTACCTAAGAATATCCAGACTGATTCTATATTTTCGTCTCTGCTATCTTTTTCAAAGGAACTCAAGTGTTCTGGTTGTTTCCCGAGCATTCAAACAAGGCTAGTATTATTTGATCTTACTATATTCTTGTTTATACGCTTGAATTAAATTTTCTTATCATTCTCACTTGTAGTCTTATTTGATGATATAATGAAGTGTTGGGGCACCTCGAGTCTAATTTCCTAAAAAACTGACTTTGTTCCCCAATACAGATTGACAGTATTGATAATAGCCCAAGATTATCGATACTTCTGCAAAAGTTTCGATACTTTATATGTACTGATACTTTTAAACATTCTGTTCTGCCCAATTTCAAAACTTTCTTGGAGTTTCAAAACTTTGACCCAAAGTTTCAATACTCTTGAGAAAGTATCGATAATCTTGCCCAGAAACTCAAGAATTTGCCTAAAACAAAGAACAAGTATCGATATTATCCATATAGTATTGACACCCTACATGTATAAGTAAAAAACAAGGACGAAAAACTCTATTTCTCAATCCGCATGACCTTAGCGAGGTCTCTACACATTCTTAAAGTTTTATTGGAACAACAGGGGTTATAATAGAGGCTTATTAACATGCTTATAACATTGAATGAACAATCTACCATGGAAATTGCTAAACATGCTTTAAACTTAACTTTCTAACACGTCTTAACTTTCCATGATCTACACTTGGTATGAGAAAGCTATAAGTGTGTTACCTTATTGCCATGGCTGCTAAAACACCTCTTGAATCAACTAGGAGCCACCCTACCTTCAAAAAAAAAACCCATTTTGAAAACAAATTCTTAAATTCACAAAATGGAGCTTGAAACAAAGCTTGAAGGATGGAGAAAAACATTCTCACCTTAGCTTAGCAACCCCACACTTAGAAATCCTAATATCTCAACTTGGAATGGAGAAGAAATAAATGAATTATGGAACAAACAAGAGAAGTATTTGGTGAGGAGGTAATGGGGGTGGTTCACGTATAAGATATAATAAGGAATGAGTTTTCAGCTTTTAGTTCTAACTATGGGAAAACTACATTATTAGTCTCCCAACTTCTAAATCATAAAACTCTTATCACTTAACCATAATTCTCTTGGGTCTCAACTCAAGACCACTAACACTAAACTTGGTCCAACTAATTTATGAAGTCTTCTGGGCTCAACTTTGGGTCTCGGGTTGATCCGGACTACTAACCTGGGATTCAAGGTGTTACACTAAGATATGATAAAATTATGTTTTAATGATGTCACTGGCACTGCCATTACTTTCAAGCATTGACTCGATGACATAATGTTTCAAGCATTCATTTAACGCATAATGTAAACAGAGAGTCAATCCATATAATAAAACTCAACCAATTATGAGATCGGATTTTATCATATCTTAGTCAACATGCTAACATCCTGCTCAAACGATAGCCAATTGTTTTGATGTAAAATGACGAGTTTGGAACATATGAATAGTCAAGTGGACATTCTGTAATTTTTAATAGTTAAGGGACTAAACAAAATAATGCCCTATAGTTGGAGGACTATTTTATAACTTTTAATAGTTGGGGGACTCAACAAAACAACACTCTATAACTAGGGGAAGAAAAATATGTATGCGGAATTGTTGTATTTTCTTATATTTGGTTCTCTAAGGTAAAATGAACAACCACTATCTCATCTCTTGTTGTGTTTATTACAGTATCTTATGAGATTATTATTTCTATAGGTTTTGTATCTTTAAAGATTTACTCGAACTTCGTATGATATTAATATCTAAGCGTTGCTTTTAGTGTACTTTATAAATCTTCAAAGCCACTAATCTTATAACTTGTTGCATTAATTATCTTGTTCCTTGTTTCTTTCTCTTTAGAAACAATTTTAGTAATATTTCTATGCATCAATTTTGCTAGTATATAGATGGAGAGTGATGACAAGTTTTACATGTACTAACAGATGTATGTGCACAACTTCCTTTTAAATCAATCTCAAAGATTTATAATAATTCCATGTTGCTAGCTTCATAACACCTCGTTTAAGAACTAGGAATCTCTTTAAGCCGTGGGGTTTTCCAAGTGCATGAATCAAATGGCTTTTGAGTTGATTTAGAGTAAATGAGCCTGGATGTTTCTAAGATATGGGACAGTGGGATCTAAATAGCCTTAATTGCCCTCTATACCATGTATTAAAAGAAACATTTGTTTTTGGAACATAGACATTTGAACTTTCCAAAGTTTTGGATCCCTAAATTCAAGACTTTGTGAAGTAGAAGATATTTTATCTTCTTGGAAACTTATGCATATGTTTTATGGGAACTGACCGTGCAGTTTTTTCTTTTTTCTCCTTTGATATCCAGTTTCCCCCAACTTTTCTTTCTTTCCGCAAGAATGACTACTCTTGTTTATTGCCTTTACTTTTTCAAAAAATTGAAATCTTAATAGATATAATTCTAACAAGTATAACATATTCCCTCGACCCTTCCACTGGTAGATTGATTGGTAGATATGATAGCCCTAATCACATGGTTGTTAATGCGATCTTACTTGGTTTACATGCTATTAGTTGTTCCCAGATAAGGAACTAACAGGAGGTAATTGTGTCGGGTACTCGGGTATCATCACCGCTAGAAATTGGCAGATTAATCATGTAACATCCCAAAATCTGGGTTAGTAGTTTCAGGTCGGTCGTCGAATCGATTTCTGAATTTTCGATAAATATATTAATAACGTTATTTTTAATTGATAAATATTTTCTAAAATGATTTGAAGGGGTTAAATTATTGATTTTTATTTTTGAGAATTTATAATTAGGTTTTAGAAGGTGACTAAATTGTGTTTTAGTGACTAAATTGTAAAAGATCACAAATCGAAAAATCTATGAAGTTTATTTTACCAAGGCTTGTTTGGATGATTTTTCCCTCCTTTCTTAACTGTATCATTAATATCTTTTTGCCAATTTTCCATCTAGATTCATTCTTTTAATCTTTGCTTATTTTCTTTAATTTTCATTAACCGTTCCTTTCATTTTCTCTCATCCAAACACTCTTGTATTTTCTCCTAAACTCTCTCAAGTTCTCTCTAATGGCTGAAACTCTTCTTCTTCATTTTCTATTCCTTTGTTATTGATTTTTACTCCGTTCTTCTTGATTTTCTCTCATCAATCAAGATTATTTCTTCTCCTTTTCTTCTTTACCGATTTTCCTTGATCTCTTTGGTGTTGCCATTGTTGGTATTCTTCTTTCTTTCATTTTCCAGCAAGGTAATGTTCCTTCCTTGGTTCTTTTTGTGCTTCAATGATTAATGATTAAAGGTGATTGATGATTTTAATTGAACAATTGTTTTAAAGTGATTTTCGGAGGTATTTAATGTGCTAATTTTCTTGATCACTTTTTAAGGTTTTCTTTGATTAAATAAGGTCTTTTTTGATGATATTATTACCATACTAAATCAGTTTTTCAATCTCATTTGATTTCTACGTGGAATTCTTCAAAACAAACTTGATTTCAACATTTTTTGAAAATCCGAGAATTAGAGTTAATTGATGTCAATTGAGAGGGTTCTAGATGAGTTTAGATGTTGACATTAGTTGTTCTTGATCAGTTATTGTTGGGGAAAAGTAGTGTCGATTGGATCGAAGGCTTGGAGAGTTGTTTCGGTAAGATTTGTCGATATTTCGATTGATTTTCGTTCTGTTTTAGTAGGAGAATTTTCTACTATGTTTTAGATGTTTTTTTGACATGTTGAATTGATTTCTAAGGTGCCTAAGGTGTGTATGATTGGGGGAAAATGGTTCATCAATTGTTGGTGGTTATTTGGTTAGCGTTTGGGGTTGAATCATATGGTTGAGACATTGAGATGAGTGTCTCTCCATTCACTCATGATGAACTTATTCAATGTTGAATGAAGGTTTAGTTATGTGTGAACTCTAAATTTTAGGTTCTAAGTTGGTATTGCTGTTGATAATTGATTGTGTGAATTCATGATGTGTAGATTAAATTTTGCGATCAATGTGAACATTGTATCTTCTGACATGACTCATGGAACATTGAAAGTGAATTATCATTATGAGCATGTGTATAAAAACATGTCGACTATGAGTTAAGAATATATTGAAAGAATGTGATTAAGATAGTTATGTGAGTTATGGTGTATTAATTATGATTCGTGATACATTGGTAGCAAGCGTTATATGCAAGCATGAATGTTAAAGCGTGTTGAATATGAGCTATGATGTAATGGAAGATTTTGATTCATGGAATGTCAATTAAAAATGTGCAATTGATACAAAATATGGTATGTAATGTGGATCGTGCTACATTGTGTGTGATGCAACACATATATTGAAAATGTGAATGTGATGTGCTGCAAATGATGCATATAATCTTGAAAATATTTTCCGAAAATCTATATATAATGTGAATGTGTATTTGGACGAGTGGAACATTATGTTGTCTATATGTGGGTTGATCAGGTCAACCATTTATGATTGTGCTTCAAAATATGTGCTTGGACGAGTCGATCTTCTCACTGTCCATATGTGGGTTGGTCATGACAACCAATTGTGATTGTGTTTCAAAATGCGTTTGAATCAATATATGTGAAAAACTATACATCATTGACAACCGCTCTTGGAAACTCGGATTAATTGACTATTTTTTCTTTATGGGACCTTTGGATATGAAATACATACCTAGGAAAGAGTACTCTATGTGTTTTTATGTGTGTGTGATCGAGTTATATGGGGTTCGGTTGATGCGTTGAGCTATACTCCGAGAAGTCACGAGGTAAGGTGGGCGTTGACCTTTGTTCTATAATTTTATGGTTTTGGGCCTATATGAGTCCACAAATAAAATAGGAGTTGTATAGAGTTCGTTTATCCAATTAGTGAGTTGTATTTTGAACAAAGGCCATTGATCTTTAATTGAAAAAATGTATGTGGAATATGTGACTTTTCCGAAAAGTTAATTGTGCATGAGTGCATGTGATTTGTTGCAATGTATGTGATGATGTAAAGGATGAATATGATGCATTAAGTGAGCATCGAAGCATGATATTAAGGTATGATCATTGAGGTAAAAACAAGAATGGATCATGGCATTTAGGTATGCTTTCCTTTAGCCTTGGCATGTACATCATATTTGAATGTTTAGTCATTCATTGGGCTTTATAGCTCACACTCGTTATTTAATATTTTTCAGATTTTTACTTTTCGACTCGAAAACTTTAGGGGCAAGGCATTTGGTTGTGATCAAACCAATGGAGCTTTTGTAAAATTATTTTGAATCTTGGTTTTATTTTGAGGAAATATGGGATCCTTAATTGAGCTTTAAGTTGATTTGTTCTTATGACCCTTGCTAGTGCATAAGTGATCTATAGTGACTTATATTGTAACATCCTCAATACCAGGTTAGTGACTAAATTATAAAGTCTCAAAATTTGGTGGTTAAAATAAAATGAATGAATAATATAAAGATTTATATATAAATTATTGTGTAGGATGGAATTGAAAGGAAGAAGGAATGGAAGGACAATAGAGTAATTGCAAGGAAAAATAATTAAAGAAAGGATAAGTATATATATAAGGATACACGTGGGTGGAAGGGGAGAAAACACCCAAGACTTCCAGAGTTCTCTTCTTCTTCTTTCTTCCTTGTGCGTGTGAACCAAAACAAAGGTAAGATTTCTGATTATTGAGTTTATTGTTAAATTTAATATTGGGTTTTGATTATTAGATGATAACTAAGCGTAAGGAAAGCTTAAGTTATCTTAATATCAAAGGATGATTGAGTTAGAAGAGATTTAAGATTTGAAGTTCTTAAATGAAATCTTGAGTATAGTTCATAACTAGAATTGAAAGTTAAATTTGACTTGTCATCAATCTAGTTAAGATATACGAAGTGTTAGAAGTGGAATTCAAACATGTTGATTTATTAATGTAATTCTTGAATTACATATGAAAGATAGAATTTGGAGGTTTAAGATGAAATAAATGAGTATAAATTGGTTTAAGGATGTGTACTATAGTTAAGAATGTAAAAGAGGATTAAACATGAAGGATTTAATCCAAAATGAATGAATTTTCGGGTTCAAAAAGAGGATTCTGGGCAGAGTGCATCGATGCATATTCATAGTGCATCGATGCATCAAGGTTAAAACCCAGAAAGTGTTTGAAGGTGTATCGATGCACAAGTAGTGCATCGATGCACTCTTTTAAAATAAAAAGATCGAATGCAATTAGTGCATCGATGCATCCCATTAATAATAAAACATCGAATGCATTTTATGCACCGATGCACAAGTAGTGCATCGATGCATACCTTCATTAAAATAGGAAATTTGCATTTATCTTAATCTAAAGAGTGAACCATTAGAGTATTTTAGCTATAATACTGATATAGATCCATGTGTGATTATGTAAATACTAAAAGTAAGCTTATTCCGGATTGATCAAAGGATTAGAATCGAATCAAAGCAAAGCTAAGGTGAGTGCATACTATATGTATAGTATAATGGAATAAGACTTGTGATAAGTCTAATTCCTATATTGATTTTCATAGTACAGTAGTTGTGAACATGCATACATGATAATTATTGTAATACATGCATAAGGCATATATATGTTCATGTGATTGGATAAATGATGTATATATATATGAATAGATTCAAATACACATGTGATATGATATGTGATATGAAAACATGACATGAGCTACATGATCACAAGAGAAATGACATGAGCTATATGATCACAAGAGAAATGACATGAACTACATGATCACAAGAGAAATGACATGAGTACATGAACATATGAAATATAAGAATAATGCCCATAATATACGATATGAGAGCTATAGGTGTAATTGGCATGCCAAGAGTCGAGGGTATAATAGTCCTTCGGGATGTAGTGGTCCTTCGGGATGTAGTGGTCCTACGGGACATAAGGGTCCTACGGGACATATATGACAGTCCTTCGGGATGAATACTGAACTAAGGTTCGGTGCCCCATGAGGGAATTGATACGAGCTGTGGTGACAGCATTAGTGCAAAACCTCTATGTACTCACATACCTCTATTCTCAATAATATACATAGGCAATTGAAATATAAAGTAAAGTGAAAGTGGTACAAGAAGGTAAGTCTTGTACATGCATGATATGATTATATATGTTATTGTGTAATAGATACATGCATATTGAAATGTCATGAAGGAAATGGTAAGAATGCATATTCATGAAGATTTTGTTGCATATTCATTTATTGCCTCACTAAGTCTATGACTTAGCGTGTAAGTGATTTACACGTAGGTACCGAGAAATAAGAAGATTCAGAATAGCAGTGGCACGGACAACAACATTACTAAGAAATCAGATCAGAAGTAATTGACAAAGTAGGTATTTTGTTGTGTATAAAGTGTTGGTATGTAATAAGTGGTTAATTAAGAATGCTCTGATCGATTTTGTATTAAGTGGTCTCTTTTATGTAAATTAAAGTATTTTGTTTTAATGAAAGTTTTAAATTCCCGGGATTTTTCTTTAAGAATCAAAGTTTGAAAAGTTAATGTGACATCTCGGGCTTGTATTCGGGTCGAATATGAGTTAGGGGTGTTACATATATTATGCTTTGACTCTTGAATGAATAATGAAATGATGAGTTTTATGTTGGATTACATGTTGTGCCCTATAACTAAGTATATCTAGGTTTGTCAAAGTATGATTTATGCCTTAAATATATGTTTTGATCACCTAGACAAGTTATAATAGGATGACATAATATGTGAGACTCTTAGGAAGTATCAAACGATTAATAATGCACAAAATGGATAAGCGATTTGTATTTAAGTTAAATTTATATGCAATATTTGACTTTGGATGCTAAATACTTGTATGTTATGTGAAATGATGTTAAGAAGCACGTTACATATGTATTACGACATGTTTTAAGTGGTTTAAGGGTGTCCAAGCATGTTCGTAGACCCTAGGATCGATTGCATGATCTATTGGATTCATGTTCATGTACATTACTATGAAACTTACGCATTTTTCATAAAAAACTATCAATCCCTTGCTCAAAAGGATCGATCCCTTAAGGTAAAGGATTGATCCTTTCTCCAAAGGATCAATCCAAAACTCACTGTTATGTAAAGGATCGATCCCCCGTGAAAAGAGATCGATCCCTTCGTTGTTTGGTCGATGAAAATTGGTAAAATTACATTCATTAAATACCTAAAGAGTTCCCTAAGTCCTTGGATGGTCCCTAAACTTTAAAATGTATTCAATTTGGTCCTGAAACATGATTTTGTAATTAAATCTTGGTTTCAACTCGGATTTTTTTAAAATTTATTCTATGACTCTATAATGATAATAATTTAATATTGTAACCTTTAAATTCATATTTTTGGTTTATTTTCATATTTTGAAACGTTTGCATTTTAGTACCTAAGTTGAGCACGTTCAAGTAGGTCCATGTTTGACATTCGATTAACCTGAAAATTTGCATGACACTAATTAATGGGCAATAATAAATATTGGGAACTTTAAAATAAGAAATTGACTTGAACAACCATGTAGTGTGAAATGTCCAAATTACTCGTGCATTGTGAATGACGTTTATCTTCGAGATATTTGATCGTGTAAATATTGTGATTGATATTCTTGCTAGTTACTGCCACGTGTTGAGTGATGCATGTTTTAAATTTAAATTGCTTTTACTTATCACACATGTTTATGGTTTTATGTTCTGTCCAACATGATTGGAATCTAATGTATACTTAGGTATCCGGGTTAATCTTTGTAATTGGGTATGGGGTGTTACAAATCATGCCAGCGACAAAATGATATCTATTCTGATAGTTGCTGTAACATAAATATTTGCTGCTAAATGTTATATATTGTCGCTGGATAACTTGCTCTTGGTTACAATACATTTAAGCTTTGACACATGCTTTTTCTTGTAATAAAATTTGATTATATTCTCATAATATATTTGTTCGGAAACTTATTTGTTAATTTATCTATTTTGGAGCAAAGGTTGTTGTTATGCCAAAGCTTGTTTACTTTATATGAGGATTCTATATTGGAAGATCTGGTGATAACTTTAGCAGATGGGATAGCAAGCACTTATTTGGAGCTTATTTCTGTTGATGGCAATTTACTGGATGAAGTGGATGATCTAGATTTAGCCATCTGTGACATATCTACTCGTGCACTCCAAAAGTTGCGTAATGAGGTATGGCTGTTTTTCTTAGCGAGTTTAATGGTAGCACCTGTTGGTCTTCAACTCCTAATTGTGTTCATGAACATATTTACCACTTCTGATTTTCTATAAGTAAAATAATGAGGTTTTTGCTGTGAGATTTGATGGGTGGAGTGATTGAGCATATTAGGCATGTTGACTTAGTGCAAACACTATGCAGGCCTGTGAGATTGCTTATTCATCAAGACCTTTGATCCTTTTTTTCTTGTCCTTGCCTCCTTTGCATGTTATTTCAAGCTCCTCATAGATACATATCTGTAAAACTATTTCATTTCTTGTCTATGAATATCATGTTCTAATTATAAAGCTAGCATAACATATTTCTAAATTTGGGAACACTTCAATAGTGTCTATTTCTGCTCTCATTTCAGATCAGTGATGTGGTGAGGTGGGAATTGTTTCTCATATTTGAAAGACTAAGAATTTCATAAAGCTTTCATGTGATATTGGTGCATGCCATTAATGTCTATAGTTATTGAGTGAAATATTACGGATATGTTTGGTTAATGAGATGATAAGGATATATTTCATCAGGATTTTAAAGCATGTGCCTGTTAACAGGTGGCTTTAAACCAGTGGTTGTACCAAAATATGGAGGCAATTGTATCAATGTATGAGGATCGATTTAACCTCTACATGCTTAAGAGCCAACTCATTGAGGAAAACAGTAGTGATTATGCTGAAACATATAGTTGGTGGAAGAAACTTATTCTAAGAAAATATGGAAGTGTGCCTACTTCATCGCAGTATGTTGTGATAAGCTATTTCTCTATGTCTATAAAACGCACCAAGGAATTAAGAGCCCTGACAAGGTGGCATGTTTCCCACAACCTTTCTCCTATAAATATTTTCTTTGCTTGCATTCATTGTCATTAATGGAACTTTAGTGGATTTAGACTATCTGGGAATAACACTGAAATTGGTTAGATACTTGGATATAAAGAAACACTATGGCACTTGAGCTCATATTGTTGTCTTTTTCAATTTTTGTGGCTTGGATATGCCCTTATATATTTGTCCCAGAGAACTTAAAGATTAGCTCTACCGCAATGGATTCATGCTTGAAGATCTTTTATTCTCTCAGATAGTGTGAGAAATTATAGAAATTGTGAAACCAAACATGCTTTGGTGGAGTGGATATATTCATGATGTGGATAAAAAATATTTTCGGAAATGGTGATTTCATTATTCACTATTAATACTTGGCCTCTTAGGTAGTGCTGTTTGAGAAAAGTTCGTGATTGATTAGGACAACTGCAGTAGGATGGCACAAAATAACGATTGTTTTTTTATGGTGGCAAGAAATATTTAATATGCAAATATAATCGTAGTGATTGGTTAAATATTCATATAAAGGTTAAGGAAATCAATATTTCTACATTTAGAGCCAACTGAATGCCATGAATTCGTATTTGTGATCTAGCCACATTTATAAAGTTGATTATAGTTTTTACTTTTTAGTCTAATCTTCGCTTTGCATATTGCAGGAGGTACTATTTCAGCCTGTTTCTCGAGTTCTATGACATTAGCTTGCCCATGGTTAGATTTGTCATCGACAAAGTTAGCAATGCAATCTCATTTTTTCTAGTTTGCTTGATTGGGAGGTCATTAGGACTCATCTATACGGGAATTAGGCAGTCCCTCAGATGAAAGTGAGATGTAAATGGTACCTTAACTTTTTGTTCATCACAAATTTATATTATAGTCATTTTTGCGTGTTGTATCATCTGTCTAGAGGAATGTGATCTGCACATCGTTACTCGCGAAGTTTTTTTTTCCGGCCTCTTGCAGCTCGATGTTTCTCTAAATCCTTTGGTCAATAAATTTTGAGAAGCTGATTTAGTTCTATGTTAAGAACATTTTTGTGGCTGACGTGTGATTTTATCCAGATGGGTTCATTTCCATCTATTGTGGAATTTGCCTTTTTGTTCACCTCTCCTCTCCTTTATCTTATGTCCTTGCGGCTTGTGGATAGAAAGTACACCAGATTTAGAATCATGTGCATGTGAAGTGAGTTGTGTCTGTATTTGTGTTTGAAAACCCAAGGATGTGATAACCACCTCGATAAGTGATTTTGCTGAAGATACAGGTTGAAAAGAAATATAATTTAACTAATTATTTTAATATTTCTAATCTCATCATTGTTTCTTGAATCTTGATTGATTGACTCCGATTCTGCATGTGTGTTGGGGACGCGGTCATGTGAAAGTGACTAATGCTTTTGAAATGATTGGCAATAGTTGAAAAAGTACATTTCAGAAGATAATTTCGTTTGCTAACTTCTTATTATACATCAATTAATTCAATGTGTCCGGTGGATTCAGCTTCCCCTCTCTTACTTACATCTGAGAAAAACAAAGGTTAGTGAGCTCTACTTGCTCAATTAAAGATGAGAATGAATTCACTATCCGTTGGAAGTTTAATTGAAGAGAATCTTTTTCATTCGCTGATAAATTTGCCTCGTTGTATATGTCAATAACATCTTGACCCCATTTTTGATGTATTTTCATTTTCTTCTTTCCTTGGTTATTCGCCTGGAAGAGTTTTAATGTTCCAACATCATTGACTTTTGCCACCCTTTTCTTGCTTGCATGGTAATGGCTGGCATCTCATCCCTTGAACTCCCCTTGATTATGATGATGTAAATATTTCCCAGCTTTCTACCCATATACTACCAAATATGATGCATTTATGGAGTTGATTTTAGTTTATTTTTTTTTCCGTATCCTCTCTAAAATTATCGCTTTATTTAATCTAAACACTAGATATTATACTTAGTAGTATCGAGACAGAATAAATAAATAAATAAGATTTTGATCCATCATTCATGCCTGATGCCCTTTGCTTTGTTTTCCCTGATTGGTCTGGTCTTTTCACTTTTTTTTTTGCTTTTTAGGGTTTCCAAAATTACAAATGCTACTTTTGTTGTTTCAGACAAAACACTGTTTTGAAGGTCTTTGCCATCACCCTATTTTAAGTTTTTAGCTTAATGAACTGATTAGAGTTCCGCTCTTGCTGTTGTAGTATCTAATCCGGATTAATCGATTAATAAATAAAAAATCAATAGTTGTATTAAAAAAATGTTTCGAAAATAAACTAGGAAGGAAAACAAGCAACGAAGAAGAATATACATATTTTTTTCACTCTCGAGTCCACTCAATAAATTCCTCTACATAATATTCTGATTTGGTGATCGGTGACTTTATGCAATCCTTATTAAATTTCATAAACTTAATGCATCTTCCATATAAACTTCCCCTCTAATTTATACAGAGTTTCAAAACTTACTTTGTATTCACTTTTAGTGAAGCTTCTTCTCTTTTTCCCCTTGCTTTTCTTTCTCTGATTTCCATAGATTTGGGTTTCTTTTCCTTTTCTCTCCCCTCCCCCTTGCTATCTGGTTGATGGATATTGAACCCTTGTGAACTCTTGTAGGGGTGCTTCATGTGTACATGGAAGCATTAAGTAAACCTCCACCACCACACTCAAAAACTCAGTTTCTCCTCATCCTTCTCACTCTTTTCTTCATATTTCTTATCCTCAACCCTACTATAAACCCATCAGCTCACACCAGGCGGCTCCTCTTAGATGCTCCCCCGAAATTCACTTCTTCTACCATGAACATCCACCAAACCCCAAAACCTCACGCTTCACGTAGAGAGTTTGGACCTGAAGGCCACGAAATTCCAAGCGGTCCAAACCCTATTTCCGATAGGTAATGGGTGTCGTTTGTGGAAGACACCAAACCATATATGCTTGTTGAAGATAGCGTCGTGCAAAGGGTTGATGTTAATTTGGACGATATATCTTCGTGACTACTGTTCAGTTCCTCCATTGATATACTTCAAGTCTTCTCCGAGAAGGGCTTGTTACCTCGTTTGTCATCGTCATGATCATGGGCATTACTTTGTGTAAATATTTTTAGTAACTACGTCTGTAGTCACCTAACTACCACTTTATTTTCGTTTCGGTCATTACTTGTTAATTGTTTTTAAAATCATATCCAACTTACATTTTGCTAAAAAATTAAAGGTAATTTTGACGTGTTACCATAAGATAATTTCATGTCATCATTGGAAAAAATAAAAAATTATGACAACAATAGTTCTATTTATTTTTTAATGTTGGGTTACCAAAACATAATATTAGATATGATTTTGAAGAAAAAGATAGTTAGTTATCAAAATGGAACCAAAGTGATAATTGAGTGGCTAAATACACAGTTTACCTTTATTTTCATTTGTTTCTTTTTTTCATTTATAGAAACGTATTTAAAGAGAGATACTGTATGTTTTTCAAACACGCACGCAATCTATTTGTTTACTTATTTACTTTACACTATGATTTCTTTCTATAATACGTTCTCTAATTTTATTTTATTTTTGATAAAAATTCGTTAATTTTATTAAAAATATAAAATATTTAAAATTATAATAAAGATTTACAAGTATAATCGTAAATTTAAAATATAATTATGATATTTTTCTATTATTATTGTGATAAAAACTAGCCGCCTAGATCACATAAAGACTAAAGAAATAAAAGATTAAAAAATCTAACAAAAAAAACTCGAATAAAATAAAAATACGTATAAATCTGACTGCATCGGTGAACGAACTAGAAAAGGAGATGAAACTATTGAAATACCACTGATAAACCACAAATCAGAGTCAAGCGACGTGAGAAAACTATCCACGAACGCAAAACGGGTATCCAAATCAATCTGAATGTCCAAAGCAGGGAAGATTATCATGATAACAAATAAGTATCATCTTGATTAGTCGTGACAATGTCAAATCCAACAATGAGAAAAAAGATAAACAAAAATAACGGCAAAAAACCGTAAACAACAACAAAAAATTGTAAGTTACCAAATTGCATAGAAAAACATATCACAAAAACAAATATAAATGTAACATAAAGACATAAAACATGTTATAAAGACATAATTATTCTTATTAAAAATTTTAAAAAATAAAGAAAAAAATAACTGATAGGCGACAACTAACATTAAAATTGATATCGTCGTCGATTAAATAAAATTAAAAAAAAAAGTTAGATTGATCAATAAAATAACATAAATTATAAAGAAAAAAAAGGGAAAAGCAAGGATGATAAAGAAAGCGTACATTTTTTTTATTAATTGAGTTATATTTAGATTTTTTTATTTTAAGAAAAATTGTTAGTTTAAAATTGAACTCATGTAAGCATCCGGGGATGAAGGTACATACTACGTATGTGCTTGGGGCACCCCCATCAAATTACTTTTTTTATTGTTAATAGTGTGTTTGGTTCATAGAATGTAGTATTATCTTCAAGAATAGAATTATCGAAATGTAATATTATCTAACATATTACTGGGAATATTGTATTGTTGTGTTTGGTTCGTTTAGCAGGAATGTAATATTACAGTGTTTGATTAAAAGAATAAAAGATTATTTGAATATATATTTTATTAAATTATTCTTATTATATATTTGTTTTTAACAAGTTGAATTCTAAATATTCAAATGAAAATATTTGTATAAAAGATCATAGAAAATATATAATTTTACTATTTTTAATTTATATATTTGCTTTAAAAAATATAAATTCATAAAATTTATATATATTTTTTTACAAAATTTAAAAGATAAATAGGTTTAATGAAAGGGTTTAATTTTATTTTATCCCTTGAACTTCATATAAAATTCTAATTATGGACTTTTTTGTAAACCTAAAATAGTTTAAGGATAAATTTATAATTTAACCTTCGTAGAATTTTTTTTATTCGACGACAGAAGAATAATATTTTTGAAAAAAAATTATTTTAAGGGCATTTTAGTCCAAAATGCCGGGAAATGACAAATACCTAATAGTGCGTTTGGTTCACAGAATGTAAGATTACCAGTGGGAATAGAATTACCGGCGGGAATAAGATTACTGAGAATGTTGTATTTTGTGTTTGGTTCGTTTAGCAGGAATGTAAGATTAGAGTGTTTGGTTAAAAGAATAAAAGATTATTAGAATGTATATTTTATCAAATTGTCCTTATTATATATTTGTTTTTTTAACAAGTTGAATTATACTATAATATTACTATAATTAATTTATATATTTTCTTTAAAAAATTTAAATTCATAAAATTTATATATTTTTTTTCTTTAAAAAATTTAAATTCATAAAATTTATATATATTTTTTTACAAAATTGAAAAGATAAATAGGTTTAATGAAAGGGTAAAATTTTATTTTAACTCTGAACTTCATATAAAATTCTAATTATGGACATTTTTTGTAAATCTAAAATAGTTTAAGGATAAATTTGTAATTTAACCTTCGTAGAATTTTTTTATTCAACGAAAGAATAAGGATATTTTTGAATTTTTAAGTGCATTTTAATCCAAAACGCCGATAATCCAACAATACCTAAGAGAAGAGGTATTCACATTCCCGGTAATATCCCCAAAATACCACTGTTAGTAATAAAAGATTACCGGGAATAGGATTACTGACCAACCAAATAGGGAAATGACATTTCATTCCCCGATAATCTAATATGACGTGATCCAAACACGCCCTAAAGAGTAATGGAAGAGTTACCTATTTTTAAATTTTAATTTATTTTGATTTTTCTTTCTATTTTTTATCATTAACGAATAATGGGACAATTATCTATTTAGGTTTTTAAATTTTAATTTATTTTATTTTACCCCATAATTTTCTATTGTTAGTTACTTTCTCTCTCTTGAACTAAAATTCTAGCTCAGTCCCTCAAAGCATCCAATGTTCTAATGTATAATCTAATTTCAAAAAATTTAAAGCTACACCTCCCATATCAAGTTAGAACATAACTTTCAAACTATTCATCCATACATGCTCACAAATTCAAAAGCCTGTCAAGTGTTCATGCAAAGCACACAAAACCCAAAATTTAAAATTTTCACACTTAAAATGAAGAAAAATATGCAAAGATATAGCATGAACTATTTCCTACTTGAATTAATAATATTCTTAATCAGGGTTGGACCTATGATTTTATCTTAGGTAACAAATTAAAATCTTTTAGTGGTAAAATAAAAAAAAATAAGATTGAAAAATATATAAAATACCTTTAAATTATATATAAATTTAAATTTTTTGAAAGAATGACTACTTCTAATTATGCTTCCAATTGTTCAGAGAAAGAGTCGAGGAAAAGAAAATTTCACAATTTAAAATTATTTTTATATTAATTTAATATCAAATTACAACTTAATTAATTAAATTAAAAAAATCGTTCCAAATTTAAAACATTGATGAAGGGCATCACTCGCACAAATCGAGTTTTCAAAATTTGCAATATTCATCATTTATTTAGTTTTGAACAATATTATCATCATTTATTATTAAAACTATAAATATGAATTAACCTGACCCTTACACTGTTTCGGATGGCAAACGGATACCTTAAACCCTACCTGGACTCTGAAAACCCTCATTCAACTTCAAATTTCTAGTCGCAGGCAAAAAAGGGGAGACATGCGTCCTCAACTCGTTTAATCCCAAAATCCCATTTTATTTTCCTGTAATTTTTTTCTTAGAAAATGTCTTTGAGACATCGTCATATCAGAAAATTTTCAAGATTTTTGTCCCATTTTTCCTCAGGTCTTTTATAGTTTGCCCTTTCCCAGAATCATTTTTCCCCAATCTATTATATGTTGAATTACTTTATTTTCTCTCTCTCAAATTCAGGTTATCATTATCAGTCGTCTAGACGATCACTCAACTCGGTAGCTTCCTCATCGAGTCATTTGTTTCAGCATTGCAATGGAATTAACATTAGATTTTCCGAGAGGTTTTCAGGAAACCCGTTTGGAAAAATATTAAAGTTTCATAACTTATGTTCTTGATGTAACGTAAGTTTCAGCATTTGGGTGAGTTTCACTCTCCTAATTTACCAAATACAGTCTCTTTCAGACACTCAACAATCTCACAACAATCATGTTTCTCTCCTTCTGAAACCCATTTTTTGTCTTTCATCAAATCTGCTTTTGGTCAGTTCCAAGGTATTCAAATCTACTACCCTTTTTTCTGTTACTTTGAATAGATGTTAATTAGCTAATATAACGTCTTTTATTTAGCTCATAATCATTTTTGGTTGAATAAAGTTGACGAAAACAAAGATTTTTAAAGAAAGACTGTACGGTTTTAGTGGTTTTTAGAAGGTTCTTTGAGAATTCAGAGAAAGTAGGATGTCATTCGGATGTTATATTTGAAAAAGTGAAGTTCCTTCAGCAGAGGTAGAGAGATAGTGGATATTTGTTTCTCTTAGCTTCTTGAATACTTTGTTTTTGTTTTTTGTCTGAGGAAAAAAGTTAATGTTTTGCTATTGTAGGTTCCCTTCAATAGAGGTTATTGGTTTCCAGGACCGCAGTACAGTTTGCTCTACTGATGATCGAAGTCAACTTATTCAATTGATAATGGAAGAATACATTACTTTTCCTGTTTTGTTGACAAACAAAAACTTTTCTAAGGTACAATTTTGAAATGAAGCTATATAAGACTACATGGCTGCAAAGCCATACATCCCCATGAATGAAATTTGTCATAAACTAGAGAGAGTTGCATTTTACTTCAAAACATGTTCTCACAATTAAGTTATGCCATCAAGTATGATCCCCTCAGCTTTCAGAATGAACCAGTGAGATGTTGTTCTTCTGTGTTCTGTTAGCATTCAATATAGCCCAATCTTAGCTTATAGAATACCATTTTCTTCTAATTCCTTTTATAATTTTTATACCTTAGCTTAGTCTAAAAATTGATAATTTTATTAAAAGGCAATTGAGATTGGGAAAAAAGGGAAAGTGTCAAAGCATCAACAATTCAGAGTAACTTGGAACTAGGACAGAGTCTTAAGTATGGATCTTTTGCGATGAATTTCTCTAAAATTATGTCATGAATTTTTAAAGCTGTGTCACATGGCCATGTATTGCCTATTTTGTATTGCCTCTATGATTTTTAACATGGTTTACAAATTAGAATCTGTTTACCATGGTTGGCTAAATTCTTCTCAAGGATCTGTTCTGTTGTATTTCTTGACATTATACATTTATCAAGTAGATTGATTAAATTTTCCCCTTTTCCTCTTTATGTACGTAGTTGACGGACAAGGCTTGATTTATTTTGTCTATAGATTTTAAGAATCTTAAGTTTTCCATGAGAAAGACCTGGATATAGCAATGCTTAACAAAGGTATATTTGTTACTTATGTGTAACATCTAATTTATTCACTTTGATGTAGTTGTTTTTACATGAAGAATCTTTCATCAAGAATGAACTGATTGCTGGGCTCTCTTTCTATTTCATTTTATAACTACCAAAACATTTATTTTCTCATACAAATTTTACGTTCTTTAGACTCCTCTTAGTATGATTAGTGAACTTTGAGCTTCTTAATTTGCACATTTAAAAACAATCATTTGAGGAATAATTTATAAAGCCTGAAAATGAGATGGTGGACCTATAAATCATTGTCCTAAGTTCTTCTCTATCCCCCTTTTTCCTTCATTCTATATAGTTGTTTGTATTCCCTAAGCTCCTACATTTTGACATGCTCTTCCTTTTAACATGGGTATTACCATATCAATACATTTTTTCTTTATGGATTTTACAATCTCCCCCATCTCTTTGAGTTGGATCTCTTCTCAAAGGAATTCTCTTGTCATTGATATAGATTGTGGATTATGTTTTTACCTGTGTTTATGCACTTTTCTGGCATTCACATGTACTCATGTGGGAACACAATTCTCCATGCAGGCTTGTATTCTTGCATCTAACTTTCTTGTCTTCTGGTTCTTCTGGTTCTTCTTCCTTTTGCAGCCTTTGAGGAGTTAAGTCTGCAATGCGAAGTTAAGAATACCGTAGTTCATAATTTGCAAAGTTCGTGGTCAAAAGAAGCTGTGATCATTAAGGAACCCCAATTTTGCATTGCTTTGCAGAATTTACTTCTTTACTTTCCTGGTATATGTCTTTTAGAGCACTATTTATTCTAATAGTACATGAGCTTCGAAAAATATGTAAGACAGTCAAATGAAAAATGCAATATTCTCAAAGCAGTCATTTTTTTCTTAAACAACATGTATCTCAGCAGATGAAAATGGGAAGCGACTATTCCTTTCTGATAGCAATCATCATCGGATAATTATATTTGATGGAAATGGGAAGATTTTAGACTGTGTAAGAACATAAACTCATGCGTTGCAGATGTTGTTTTAAGAGCTATCTTTGGCTGGTGATTATCCTCAACTATGCAGTATTTTGATTGATAAATTTAGTATATACTGCAACAAGTAGAAATAGAAAGAAGGAAAATTGGGTACTTCCCAAAGGACCCAAACTATTTAATTTAGCAAAATGCAAAAATAAAAAGGTCTTTTGAAAAAAAAAATCAAATTGACTCTTTCCTCCTTTTTTTGGCTACTTAAATGAGCTGAAATGGGCCAGGGTTACATCATATTTGGCATATTGCTAGATCTACTATAATTGTTGAATAGTCTTCGATGGATGCCACATAAGTTTTGTGCTCTTTGTGCTAGTAATAATATCTGCCTAGGGATGTGAAATTTTGGGTTCAAAGATTTCTCTCCTTGTTATTGTTTTTTTTTGTATTTCCCCTTTTATATAAGCTGAAATAAGGGACAAAACAGTTTAGATTCAAACATAAATTGTTTATATGTCAGATTGGTTCTTGCTCAGGTTTTGAGGATTGTGAATTCGAGTCTGCAAAGCTGCTTTGCCCTGCCGCTTCCTTTTATCATGATATTGAAGATTGTCTTTATATTGTAGATTCTGAGGTATGGTCTTAGGGTCTTTACACGATTTCATATTGCAGCTTATATTTAAGGCCTTAGTTTTGGTAAAAAAAATACACTGCTTTTATATTTTATATTTTATGTTTTTTTAATTTATCTATTTATCACAATATATAATTATTTTTAAAATAAATAAATATTAAATAACATAATAATACTTAATAAATTATATTAAATATAAAATTTATTTATTTATAATAATAATTTAGAGTTATGTGGTCATTTAAAATTGATTATAGAATTAATTCATATCATTTAAAATTAATTAAGTGATCTAGGAGTGAATCAGTGAGTAATGGGTGTGAATATACTCTAGAATTATTCTATAATTTTTTTAGCATAAAAGGTGCACCTCGCCTACAAAAGGTGTATGGCTTCGCCCTGCGCCTTGTGCGTAGACTCCAGGGATCCTTTGTACCTCGGTGCGCCTAGCGCCTTTTAAAACTAAGTTTAAGGCACTAAGGTCTCAGGGTTTAAAAATCTCTGGGCTACAAGATTGGTTATGATTTTGGCAAGAAAACAAATGTAAATTTAATGCTTCTGACAAATCTCTTGATTTATATAATGTGCATCTTAGGATCTCAACATTAGGCTTCCTTTATAGATTGAAAAGTTTAGTTGAATTCTTTGTAATTATATCCTATAAGTCACTCTGAATGTTTTCACTTGCCTTCTTTTTGCTGGTCTGATGTATATAATGTCAGTGTGATATGCTAATGGAATTTCAATTGGGTTTTAATTATTAATACTTTTGGTTTGGTCCCATTTGTTAAGCATCATGCCATTAGGAGAGCTGATTTAGAAATGAGGGTTTTGAAAACAGTTTATCCAACATCTAGGAACAAGATAAGCACTAGCTTGTGGACCTGGATCAAGACCAAGCTAGGTTTTGCCAGTGGTGCTGATGTGAAATTTGAAGAGCATGATTCTCGAGCACTAATGTGTCCTTGGAATCTGATGAAGTCAGGGGATACTAGTATTTTAATTGCCAGTCGAAGGTAAATCTTCTTATTGTACTTCTATTATCAACACTTTTTCTCTAGAAATCTTACTACACCCTTTAAAGCTTCATAGTTATTAAACATATTCTTCACAGCCTTCTCTTTTTTATTTGTTTATTCATTTTTTTTAATTTATTTAGTTGCTTTTTTGTTGTTTTTAACTTCAAGGTAAGGAAAATTATCTATCTTCTTGTGCCAAGATAGCAATGCTAACAGCGCTCCAGCAATCCATGTTTTCATTGTTGTTGCCAATGTCTTCAATCAGTACGCCACATAAGTGATGCTTATGATTCTACTTAATGGTGCTTGCATCTTTGAGAATTTATGGGTTATGGATTTTGCATCAGGAGCGATTAAAGAAGCTGTCAAGGGTTCAAAGTTATTTTTCTATATATGTTCATTGTTTGTATTTTAATATCGATCAAAATTGTTTGTATTTTAATCAGCCCGAGTTCGTCTAATATTTCTTATCTCATTTCTATGAAGGACTTCCGATATTTTGGAGTTCTGCAGACATTTTGTTAAAGTGTTACTGGAACCTCATGCTGACATTTTGTTTTTTTGTTTCACATAAGTCCATGTGTTTTTTTCCGTGGGTATAAATTCATGATGTTCCTTGCCTGCTAAGAAACTAAAAAACTCCAGAAATTTCCAATAAATCTCAATTTTTTGTTCTTATATTGAGGATTTCAGGTTCATCTCTAAAATTTGGAGTTCATATAATCGTACAATTCACATCAAATCATATAATTCATATGTCTACAGAGTTGTCGTATGTTTGAATTCTTTATAGTCTCTGTGTTTTATAGTAACTTTTTTTCTTATCCGTTGAAGTGGATAACTAATGTCAAATTACGTTAAACATTATCACTTGTGTATGGATTTATTTAAAGGTAATCCCGAATTGATTACTTTCGTGCTTACAAGTTCCTAACACATTCTTGGGAAAAACACCTCCGATATTAATTAACATATTGAATTCATGAAATTAAATTAAATGATTAAATTAGAATAATTTGATTAATTAAATTACTATATAAATGAATTCAAATATAATAATTACAAGACTTTATAAATTTTTATTCAATTAATTTAATTTAGAAATGACTAATTAATATACAAGAAATGCTTTTCTCCGACTCATGACAATGCACAAAAGTTTGTCAAAATTTTGTTCCATTTTGGTGCGCAATATCAATGTTGTTTCTATGTGATGATTTTTTAAACAAAAATAATAATAATATAATCCGAATTAATAAAATTCTATGACTAGATTAATTATTTTTTGGGGTAAAGTACACAAATGGTCCTTCAATTATAAGGTACTACTTTATTAAGTCTATCGATTATTAAAAGTTATAAAATGATCTTCTGATTATAGAGTGTTTCGTGTCCCTCGACTATTAAAAGTTATAAAATTGTCACCCAACTATTCATTATGTTCCAAACTCGTCATTTTTCATTAAAATGTGTTGATATTCTGAGTTGAATGTTAACCTGCTGATTGTGAAATGATAAAATATGATCATTGAATCCCAAACGACTATTATATCCCAATTATCATGTAGATGTCCAACTTAGAAAATCTTCAATTTTTTTAACGAAAAGAATGAATTTAGAACATAATGAATAGTCAAGTGATCATTTTGTAAATTTTAATTGTCGAAGGATTTAACAAAACAATATGCTATAGTCAGAGGATCATTTTATAACTTTTAATAGTCGAGGGACTTAATAAACCAATAGCCTACCTTTTATGTACTTTACCCTTATTTTTTATACATAATTTATTTCATTTTGATGGTTTTAAATATATTAAAAAGGGTAAAATATGCATGTAGTGCCTGAACTATCAGTTTTGGTCAATTTTATTACCTAAACTTTCATTTTTTTCAAAATCACACCTAATGTTTAGTTTTGGTTTCATTTTAGTATCACACCGTTAAGAACTTAATATGTTAATACATAAACTATCATTTTTGGTCAGTTAAGAACTCAATGTTTTCAAAAATTAATGTTCAATTTTGAATAGAGGTACTAAAATGAAATAAGAACTAAACTTTAGGTATAATTTTAATAAAATCAAAAGTTTAGATACTAAAACGGATCATAATTGATAGTTTAGGTACTAACAGCGTAGTTTACCCTAAGAGGGTGTTTGGATCAAGGAACGTGAGATTCACATTGGAATGAAATCCACATCCCCATATTTGATTGGACGGGAATCTTATTCCCAGGAATGTTTTATTACCAATAGTATATTTTTTGGGATATATTACCGGGAATGTCATTACCTCCCTTTCCTTAGGTATTGTAACACTACCGGCGTTTTGGACTAAAATGCCCTTAATTTGTTTTCTTCAATAATATCATTTTTCTGCCATTGAATAATAAAAATTCTACGAATGTTAAATTACAAATTTATCCTTAAACTATTTTAGATTTACAAAAAGTTAATAATTAAAATTTTATATGAAGTTCAGGGATTAAAATAAAATTTTACCCTTTCATTAAACATTTTTTATATTTTCAATTTTTTAAAAAAATATAAATTTTTAAAGAAAATATATAAATATTTTTCAACTTGTTAAAAAAATATATATAATAAGGACAATTTGATCAAATATGTATTCCAATAATTTTTTATTATTTTAACCAAACACGGTAATCTTACATTCTTATTAAACCAACCAATCACAAAATACAATATTCTTATTAATCCTATTCTCTGATAATCTTACATTACTGCTTATAATCTTATATTCTATCGACCAAACACACTCTAAGTGTAAATCTTAAACCCTAAACCTATCAATACCCGAAATCTAAATCTCCGTCCTTCAACTCTTAACAACACTAACAATCTCTGCATTTTCAGTGTCTTCTTTTGGACTGCTCACAGGTGCCCTTCTCAAACCTCCATACCTCCATTTGTACTCTTCTTCCTCCCTTGTCAACTTTTTCTTAGTACGTAGCAAACCATAAAATTTTCTTTTCGCTTTTAGCACTGTAATTTCAAGCTCTGTTCCCATTGAAAATTTTCCCATTTTAGTTCTTTGATGCTGAATTAACAATATAATTGCAAAGTTGAATGAGTTCTGGGTATATTTTATAACCAAGTTTTAGTTCAATGTAATTCTAATTTGGGACCAATTTGTTTGGAGGGGCGGGTTAGGGTATACTGCTTTCGGTTGATGAACAACTTTGCACTTTGAAGACGATGATTCTGTCATTCGCCGGGTGCATTCTGCTTAGACTGTTTCCATATTTTTACTTTTGGATTTTCCATATTTTTAATAGATTCAGCCTTGGCTCTTAGCGCCACACTTCTTAACTTTCTTGGCTCCGCTTCTCTTCTCTTTTCTTCTGTGTTTGTTCTGTTTCCCTTTTTGTCTATCATTAAGTTTTTCATTTCTTTAAAATTAATAAGCAACAATCTCTGAGGCCAGAAACGATGCAAGCGATTACGAGACGATTTGGGCAGCAATCTCTGAGTCCAACAGCTTCCATGTCTTCTATCAAGTCCATTTACCTTCTTTCCGATCACTGTAACGTTTCCGTTCCCACTTTTTAATTTTTCGGTTTATATTTATTCCTCTTCTATTTTAATTGTTGTTGTTTAGCATTTCCATCAAATTGATGATTTTTTTCTTTCTGTTTTTTAAATCAATTTATCATCTATTTTTTTAGATTATGGAGGTGACCATCCGCTATACGGATCTACCCTGGCCTCCAACAAGGGCACGGGTCACCTCCTTCGCAAGGGCATCGGTAGTCGATCCTCCATCAAGTCATTCTTGGTATTTTAACTTTTTTTCGTTGAATGATCGATTTCAGAGTGCCAGAAATAATTTCGCCTTCTCTTGCAGTGGCATTATACTACTGATTTTGGAGCTTCTGGATTCCTTGGTCGTTTTCTTGTGCATCAGCTTGGTAATATAATCTTATGTTTTTGTTATTATTGTACACTATTTGCTGCTCAAATATTTCATGTTTTGCCCTAAAATATGCGTTTCTGAGTGCTTGTAAAAGCTAGGAAAGTGCATAAACCCAGGTAAAAACATAATCCAAAAACCATAATCATAAAAACATAAGCCACAAAGAAGAAATGTTTTGACACAAAATAGGCTAAGCTCCTACATTGACATGCACCTCCTTTCAACATGGGTATTACCATATCAAAACATTTCTTCTTTATGGCTTTTACAACCTCCCCCATCTCTTTGAGATCTCTTCTCAAAGGAATTATCATGTTATCAATATGGTTTGTGGATTATGTTTTTACATGTGTTTATGCACTTTCCTGGCATTCACATGCACACATGTGGGTGCACAATTCTCTATGTTTGCTTGTACACTTATATTTAACTTTCTTACCTTCTGGTTCTGCTTCACTTTGCAGCCTTCAAGGAGTTAAGTCCTCAATGCCAAGTTAATAATACCGCAGTTCATAATTTACAAAGTTTGTGGTCGAAAGAAGCTGAGATCATTAAGGAATCCCAGCTTTGCACTGCTTTGCGGAATTTATTTCTTTACTTTCCTGGTATAGGTCTTTTACAACACTAGTTCTTCTGATAGTACATCAGCTTCAGCAAATTTGCAAGACTGCCAAATGAAAAATGCAATATTCTTAAAGCACTCATATTTTCTTAAACAGCATGTATCTCAGCAGATGAAAGTGGGAAGCGCCTGTTCCTTTCTGATAGCAAGCATCATCGGATAATTATATTTGATGGAAATGGGAAGATTTTAGACAGTGTAAGCATTTAAACTCATAAATTGCAGAGGCTGTTTAAGAGCTATCTTTAGCTGGTGGTTATCTTCAACTATGTTGTATTTTGACTGATAAATTTAGTATATACTGCAACCAGTAGAAATAGAAAGAAGGAAAATTGGGTATTCCCCAAACTACTTAATTTAGCAAAATGCAAAAATGACAAGAATTTTTTTTAAAGAAAATAAATCAAACAGACTCTTTTCTCCTTTTTGGCTACTTAAATGATCTGAAATAGGTCAGGAATACATTTTTGGCGGATTGCTAGACCTAATATAACTGTTGAATAGTCTTCAATGGATGTTGCATAAGTTTTGTGCTCTGTGTGCTAGTAATAATTTCTGCCTAGGGTTGTGAAACTTTGGGTTCAAAGATCTGTTATATCCTTGTTATTGTTTATTTAGTATTTCCCCTTGTATATAAGCTAAAATAAGGGACAAAACAGTTTAGATTCAAGCTTAAATTTTTTATGTCAGATTGGTTCTTCCCCAGGTTTTGAGGATGGTGAATTTGAGTCTGCAAAGCTGCTTTGCCCTGCTGCTTCCTTTTATCATGATACCGAAGATTGTCTTTATATTGTAGATTCTGAGGTATGGTCTAGGGTCTTTACATGATTTCATATTGCAGCTTATATTTAAGGCACCAAGGTCTATTGCTTTAAAAATCTCTGTGCTATAAGATTGGTTATGATTTTGGCAAGAAACAAAATTTAAATTTATGCTTCTGACAATTCTCTTAATATATATAATGTGCATCTTAGGCTCTCAACATTAGGCTTCCTTTATAGATTGAACATTTGAGATGAATTCTTTGCAATTCTGTCCTACAAGTCGCTCAGAATATTTTTTTTCTTTCCTTCCTTTTGCTGGTCTGATGTAATGTCGTTGTGATACGCCAATGGAATTTTAATTAGGTTTTAATTAATATTTTTGGTTTGGTCCCATTTGTTAAGAATCATGCCATCAGGAGAGCTGATTTGGAAAGCAGGGTTTTGGAAACAATTTATCCAACATCTAGCAACAAGAGAAGCACAAGTTTGTGGACCTGGATCAGGACCAAGCTAGGTTTTTCCGGTGATGCTGATCTGAAACTTGATGAGCATGATTCCCAGGCACTAATGTGTCCTTGGCATCTGATAAACTTGGGGGATAATAATATTTTAATTACCAGTCGAAGGTAAGTCTTCTTATTGTACTTCTCTTATCAACACTTTAGGCACTTTTTTCCCTAGAATTCTTACCACGCTCCTAAAAGCTCCATGGTTGTTAAACATATTTTCACAGCCTTTTTTAAATTTGTTTATTCATTTTTTAAATTTTTTTAGTTGCTTATTTGCTGTTTTTAAAATGCATCTATCTTCTTATTGTGCTTCCGGTGGTTGTTACCAGCAATTCATGTTTTTATTGTTGCAAATGTCTTAATGGTCTTTGCAGCTTTGAGAATTTATGGGTTATGGATCTTGCATCAGGAGCAATTAAAGAATCTGTCAAAGGTTCAAAGTTATTTTTCTATATGTTCATTGTTTGTATTTTAATCCGCAGAATCCGTCTAATATTTCTTATCTTATTTTTATGAAGAACTTCCGAATACTTTGGAGTTCTGCAGACACTTTATCTCGGAGAAAGTATCCCTCTTGAAAACGATGCCTGATTATCTGTTGCAACAGCACAGTGATGCCAACTTATCGCGAGAGGAGCTCCCATATGCTGGTCTTATATCATGTGTTACAACTTTTGAAAACCACGTAATCATGTGTGACACTGGTACTTGATTTTTGTGTCTGTTTTATGTTTTGCCTCTTTAACCGGATGCATAGTGAGACTTTCAAGGATTACTCATTTTTTAATGTGCATTTCAAGTGGGTCAGGGAGTTCTGAAGTTAAATAGAGAATCTGGAATCAGTTCAAATTTCCAGTTTTCCAATCTTGGGGTGCTCGGTCTACCTTACTGGCTGTCCTTCCCTCTGGAAAGATTTATGCTCTGTGAGTATTTGGTCTTCCTAGATGTGTTTTCCCTGAGTTCCTTTGTTTTTCTCTCAATCCCCTTCGCTTTTACAATTCTTTAAGTTCTTTTTCCCCCTACATAGATGGATTCATGCCAAGCCCTTAATGTCTTGCAAGCCCTGCATAATGACAGTATTGTTCTTTTTTGTGGCAATTAAAGTGACAGCTCTTCATTCTAATTCCACTGATTTTTTTTCTCTTTTCTTGACTAATTTACAGTGCTGCAGGATTTTCTGTTGGACAAACTGATCATATTCAAGAATTTAGTTTGTTGCCAGGTAGATTACTGGCTACAATTAGTATGTTCTTTGCATTTCCGTTGTACAAATTATGTTTAGCTGCTATGATATACATTCTTTCAATGGTGCACCTACATCTCATGCCATTGTTTGATTCTTTTTTCTATGCCCAATTTTTTTTTTCTCTAACAGGTAGGGTTGACATTCGGGTAAGCATAGACATCCCCGAAGACACTGAACTTGTGGAACCTTTGCATGAAAGTTGCATATGGTGCCAAGCAAGGGGGGCTGCTACTGAGTTATCAGTGGTGGAGCGTGTGACAGGATCCTCGGAGAAGGTTTTCACCTTGCATTCCTGTGATTCCGTATGGTTAGTTGTGTGATAAGGTGCTTAATTCAGTTATTGGGTTTATACAGGTTGGTGTTGCACAACAGTGGTATGATGAACTGGACAATCTTGCCTTTGCGGCACCTGAATCAGAACTGGTAATCGAGGATGACAATGCTACTACAGATTCAAATTCTCAAGATGAGAGAATTCACATTGATTGTGAAGTTAATACAAGCCCTGGAACAAGTGAGGTGTATTCTCTCCATCTCTCTCCCTCTCTCTCTTTCCCCCTCAATGATTGGTGCCACATGTACAGCTTTTATGATCTTCAGCCTAGGTACGGCGAGACTTATTTCAGTTAACTTTCACCATACAGGTTATAATTTATGCAGCACTGTATCTAAAACTTAGAAGAAATCATGTTGTAGAAGATGACAACAATCGGGAGAAATTTGCAGCAAGGATAGCAAATATTTTGGACCCCAAGGGAAGTGGCGATTGTTGCACCAAGTTCCTGTTGAAATCTAACAGTGATTTGAGAGACCTCATTTTCATAAAACCATTGCACGTGCAAATAAAGTTGAATTCTCATAATCACCCAAAAGCTGAAAACTCAAAAGACATCATCTTAACCGACTCCTCCGTTAAAGTTGACGTCTCCTTGAACTGAAGGCATGATTGTTGATGCTGCCAATTTTTTTTTTATAGTTCCCATTGCTGTAATGATGCTCCATCTCTCTCGTTACTGTGTTTTGGCTGTAAATTTTCTCAAACTCATCTCCGTTAATTAATTCTGAATTTCTCTTTACACCATCGTAATTCACAAAATCATTACTTACAGCATTGAATTAAATTACGTTTCACAGTATCAGAAGTCATAATATCATTATGGTATTTACAGTCTCATCTCATCCGTATCCTGCCCTTGCAAGTTCACTTGTACCTTTTTCTTGTCCACCTATTTTTCGACAACTATTCTGAGATATTGTTTCTCAACATGATCATAATTCACACATATTATGAAAGGATTTTTATACAATATTTAAATTATTTATTAGTTTTCAAATAAAAATAATTTTAAACTGACAATCTCTAATTCTCTGTGGGAAGCTTATGCTATTGCTACCCAATTCTGCCCATTGGGATGTCCGTCCTGTCACGCTTGTCTTCACTTCCTAGGATGCTAATTTGATTCTGTCCAAACGCTCCGGCCTCGTCGACTATTCCCTCTCCGCTTCAAACTTTGCATACGGGTTCTGCAGTATTGTCCTTACCACCTAATATTTATCAAATGTATCACCTTGAAACGAAATGCATGCTGTCGCGGCCGTCTTTCGGGTGGGTTCTGGAATTGGGCTTCGACGTGGATTAAATGGATTGTGGTCGCCACCGATCATTTATTTTAAAACAAACGGGTTGATCGGATACCCTATTTCTTACATGATCTGCACCTTTCTAAAGATGTGTCGGATTCGGGAGTCGGTTACAGTCAAGGAAGGGTTAGCACCCTTGAACTGCCCTTTCGGTACTACGTAATTTCCAGTTGTCTTAAATTAATAAAATTAAAAGTTAAAATAAAAAGGTAACATATGATCCTGATCACTTACCTTAGATTGGATTTAAAGCGTACTCTTAAAAAAGTCGAGAAATGTATCAGACGATATGGTGATGGAGATAATTAAGATAGGAAAGATAAAATAAAGGAAACAATGGAATAAGTAAAAAGATAGATTAAAAAAGGGTAAATAAGTAAGATAAAAATAAAGGGAAGGAAAATAAAAGTAAATAGGCAATAACAAAGGAGATTAATAAAATAAAGAGCATAAGAATGATATAATGAATAAAAAGAAATAAAAATAATAAATAAAGAAATAAAATAATAAATAATAAATATACATATATGAAAATAATAACTACATATAAACGAAAAATGAAACAACAATAAAAAAAAAAATATATACATTAAATAAAATAAATAAGGGAAAAAATTGAAAAATAAAACACATATATTCGTATAAGGGACCAGATTGAAATAAAATCAAAACAGAAGGCCGAATTTGAGAATGAACTGAGTTTAAAATTGGTTTTAAGGTTCAAATTGAACCTTAAGAAACTAACGAGGACCAAAATTGTCGTTTACCCGTTTTGAAATGAAAACACGCGGGTTGAATGCGAGGGTCGAGTCGACACGCGGGTTGTATCTGGGTAGGCGGGTGTATTTAACTCAAAAAACGTTTTAAAACTTTCATTATTTTCATTCAAAAACCAAGCCCCTCTCCCCTGTTCTTCAAAACTTCTGCCTCATTCATGTGTCTTGATGAACACGATGAATGCCATCGTGCTTTCCAGATTTCGGCGGTGGCGTCGCCGCCGGTCATTGACGACGAAAATTGTGTTTTTTCTTTTTTTTTTGAAAACTTTTATGATCTAAACTTTAAAATCCAAAAAAAAATTGAAAAAAAGAAAATGCATCGGGGTAGATCTAGGTTCAAAATCTCGAAAATAATACCCCATTTCATCGGCGTTTCAAATACGAAAAGGAAAGGGAACATACCATGCATGCAAGACAAAGAACGAACGAGGTAAAACACTTTTACCTTTTTTATTTAGCTTCAAAAATTAGTACAAAAAGTTTGAACCTTCGAGTATTTCACTGTAAACTTGTATATAGTTCGTGTGGAATTTCTTGTGCAATCCCCCTATTTCGAATGCTACATGCCTATTTATAATAGAAAACGAAGCTATTTAGCTCAATAGCATCCTAATGAAACTAAAACTGCTCTGGTTGTTGTTGGTTTCTTTGACTCTGTGATGGTGCCGAGAACTCGTCGGGAAATTCGGCAAGGGAGCCGTGATGCATGTGGATTCTTCAAAGGGGAAACGGCACTGATGGGTGAGAAAGGGCTAGGGTTCTGAAACCCTAGCTTACTGGTTCGGGTCAGGTGAGAAAGGGCTAGGGTTCTGGAAACCCTAGCTTACTGGTTCGGGTGGGCACTGTAAGGCCAGTTTGGGTCGTGGACCGAGTCGCACGTTTTGGCTTCTGTTGGGCCACTTGTTTGGTTGTTTTGCTTGTAAACGGGCTAGATGTAATGGGTCTGATCCTGTAAATAAAATGAAAAAAAAAGTAGTATAATATGCTTATATTATAATATAATATAATATGTACATATTATATAATACATTACTATATACTATAATAATCACATTAAAATGTTATGGATGAAAATGTGTGTCTACAGCTGCCCCTCTTTGTCCTTTTTCGTGGAACGAAAAATAGGACAAAGATAAAAGGACACAAATTTTCGTTCGGTGGAGTTAAAAATTTGACTCTGATTTAAATGACATGATTCAGATGATGCTTCAAGAGAAAATTCTCAAAAGAGACAGAATTCGTTTCAAGGGAAACAATCTCAAAGATTATTGTTGTTTCATGAGAAACGTATAAGGTAAACAAAATTTGTTTTAAGGGAAATAAATTCAAAGATTTTGTGTTTCAAAAGAAATCGTCTCAAGGGAGACAAAATTTTTCAAGAGAAATTGTCTCGAGAGACGAAATTTGTTAAAGGAAAACAGATTAAAAGATTTTGTTTCAAGGGAAAATGTCTCAAAAGAGACAAAATTTGTTCAAGGGAAATAGATTCAAAGATTTTTGTTTCAAGGGAAACCGTCTCAAGAGAGACAAAATTTGTTTTAAAATAAACTGTCTAAGGGAGATGAAACTTGTTTTAAGGAAAACAGATTCATAGATTTTGTTTCGAGGGAAACTGTCTCAAGAGAGAAAAAATTTGTTTTAAAATAAACTGTCTCAAGGGAGAATTTTTTTAAGGAAAACAGATTCAAAGATTTTGTTTCAAGGGAAACTGTCTCAAGAGAGACAATTTGTTTTAAAAGAAATGTCTTAAGAGAGACATAATTGTTTTAAGAGAACTGTCTCGAGAGCGACAAAACTTTTTGAGTAAATTAGTCTTGAGCGAGGCGACCCCTGTTTCGAGAGAAACAATCTCAAAGGTGATCGATAATCTGATTGTTCATGCATGTTAAAGAAATCCTTTCAGAAGCTTTAATCGTTAACTTAAGGAAGTCAAATCTGCGGAGACATGTTTGTTGTGACACTAAATCACTTATCTGGCACGATATCCTTCTTCGTGAAGTTGAAATCGTGGATGGCTCATTAATTGTGAAATTGAGATTTAATTGGATGTTCTTGTTATGAAGTTCAGATCCACACTTGTAATTACATTCTTTGAGTTCAATATCTTTCGCTGAGAAGTTGAAATTGACTCTAGCATGAATCTGCAAAATTATGCACATATGCGATGCTGGATGTGATGCTCTTATGTATGCCTAAAATGTATATGCAAAATATGTTATTTTAGGGTTTATAGGAAATCGCAATCCCTGGTTGTCAGTCCTGATGACTCTTGATGCTAGAATCTTGAATTTCTAATTCTTGATCTTGGATTCTTCAATATGCTTAAAACAGAATGTTGATCTGTGAAGGGAATAATTGCGTGAGCAGTCTTCATTCTCTCAGTTTGTCTTCATTTCCACCAGGGTGTATTCTTGCAAATCTCAACCTAAGACATTTTTTTCCTTGCTCCAACAAATTTTGCCTAAAAAATTTGGCTTCTCCTGCCCCAGTTTCAATATTGAGCTTCGGAGAGATATTCGTTGATTTCCAAGACATGCTTCCAGAACTCATCTTGTTTGAAAATGCTTTTTTCTTTGAATTTCAAAATTTTGAAAAATATCAAAAGGAGTTTTGAAAATATTGCCTCATTCTAGGTTTCACAATTGAAGCAAATCATAAAACCGGAGTTCTTGAACATCAAAAGAATCAAATGCTCTTTTAATCTTGATAGCTGCAAACCTTTGACAAATATCAAGATAGAAAAGTTGGTTTAGAGGGGGGTTAAGGTTTGTTTCATCGATTCGGTCATTGTGAAGATCATGGCATACCCTTTTTATTGATTTGACATTTTGATCGGAGGTGAACAAAATGACACAACTAGAATAATCAATGGCTAGACCTTTCAGAATACGTCTATTTCAGTTCTTGAAATATTCCATTTGTTCAAGTTTTGTAAGTTCCTCTAACAAAGGTAGTGCAGAAATATCGGTCTAAAATGAGATTATTGAGGCTCGTGTGTATTTGACTATAACAGGTGTTCCTTAACTCCCTTAGTCAATTTTTACCGAAACTCCTTATTTAATTTCCATTAAATGGCTAGTTGGATCCATAAAGCCGGGCATTTTACCAATTGCTCTAGAGGGACAACTCAATATGTAAAACCTTTACCAGGTTAGTTGAATCTTATCCATAAAGTCGGGGCTTTTAATCAATTGCCTTATAGGGACAGCTCAAGCTTTATTTATAGTATAATCACCGTTATCAGACTAGCTGAATATTATCCATAAAGCTGGGAGTTTAACCAATTTCTAGAGGAACAACTCAAGCTTTATTGTATATAAAATATTATAATATGGATTACGAGAATTTCTTAAGTTTGTTAAGAAGAACCTGTTATAGTTGTGTTTTGAAGGTCAGAAAATCTCATCGTTAGAGTTCAATTCCCAAGCAACTGACCTAAAACTAGTTAGAGTTCAATTCCCAAGCAACTGACCTAAACTAGATTCACTACTTGGCCATTCCATCTGACAAGATCATGATCATCATTGAACGTCTTAAACAAAAGTATAAACCAATTAGTTTTCCATCTCATGTGCTAGTTGCCCCATTTTGTTCGCTCCTAACACATACCTGAATACCAAACCTTTGATGAACTCTTCATGTGAAGAGAAAACTAGCTCGATCTCTAACCGGAGTCACAAGATTCTTCTCAACTAGCGTTGGGAGCAACTCCTCATATGTCATTGGGATTGGACTGAGCAAGCTTTTATGGAAGACATTATGAGGTCTAATCCCCAAATTAGTCAGGTAAAATCCTCTTTCATTCCTTTGTTCTCTCTGAGTTCGTTTAGAAGTACCAGATGGTACAACTACAGTGGTTGAGATCGTAACACCCTTGTTAGCGTTGTAGGTGTTGACATTGTTGATCTCTCGCTCTTTGTTCTTCAGGAGGCCTCTCGATGGAGTACATTCCCTCAATTTTTCCTTGTTTATAACTAGCTCGACCATCTCACCAGCCATAAATAGATCTGAGAAGTTCCCGATGTAATTCCACCAGGTGCCCGAAGTAAGGCGTCTTCAAGGTCTGTACAAACAGCTTTCTAGTTCCTTTTCATCCAAAGGTAGATGAACTTGTATAGACAGATCCCTCCATTATTGTGCGTATTGTCGGAAACTTTCATGTGTTTTTCTCCAGGCTTTGTAGAAAACCCGGTCTGGTCTCATATCGTTAATATGTTGTATGGCTCCAAGAAAGATTGGCTAAGTCTTTCCATGTCTTAATATGAGTTCGACTGAGCTGGTTGTACCACCGAATAGCTGAACCGGACAGGCTCTCCTGGAAGCAGTGGATCAAGAGTTGGTCGTTTCCCCTTGTCCTGTCATCTTTCGACAGAACATAGTGATATGAGCGGAAGGACATCTGTTCCCGTCGAACTTCTCGAACTCCGGAACCTTAAACTTTGGTAAAAGCACCAAATCTGGAACCAGGCTCAGCTCTATTGCGTCTACTCCATAATAATCATGGTCCCCTTGGACCATTTTTATCTAATCTTCTAATATCTTGATCTTTTCCTCCATCTTCTTTGTCTTATCCTCCTCGTCAAAATCCGGGATATGATAGTCTTCCGGATGATTGTCAGTTTTGGTTGCGGAAGCTTGTATATTTGCACCATATATGGCTTTCCCCTTGATAGCAGATGAGTCCACTTGTAATCCGAGTAAGATCCCAGGTGAGACAACCACTTGTCGGGTTGGTGGTATAGTGACTCTTTCAGAGAACCTGCCCCTGGTATATTGACTTGTTGGAGACCCGATAACTTGGCCATAATTGATCGACCAAGGACTTGGTTCTTCTTGATGGACTCCAGGGTACTTTGATTGTTCTGAGTCATCTTATCCTCTAGTTCTTTATGTAGTTTTGCCATATTCTCTTCGATTTGTATGATTATGGCCTCCATTCGTCTCTTTTTCAAGCGAGTGTTATGTGGATAGAATGTGTCCAACGCTTGATGTGGTGTATCTAGTATTTATTCCTTTATTTGAAGCATTCTTTCGTTAGTTAATGCGAATGCAAAGAAAATAACAAAATGCAAAATATGTCTAAAGCATGATGCATGAAATATCAGAGGCATTGATCCAAAAAATGTGTCTGTATTATGAATAATTCTTATTGGGGACAAAAGTGTTTATCTTTTAAGAGACAAAAAATATCCTGACAGCTTCTGGCATGTTGACTAGCCTTCTGCCTTCGTCTGTCACCGGTTGAATAACTTGTCGAAGCGCTCTGGCTTCTCTGGATGAATCGTGAAATGTTGAGTTGCTTTTGTACTGGCCCATGAAGTCCGAATGACTGCACCTCGGGCATTATTTTGTTGAGCATGTTCCCAACGAATACGTCATTAGAGCCCTTAACTAATAGGAACTATATAAAGTTCATTTGTCTGCTTCTTGAATTCGTCAGCAATAGTCTCCAATTTCAGCTATCGTTTTGCCATCGTTGTCTTTGAAGGGACTCCCAAGATCAGTAACCTTCATCTTGCCCCTGCAACCTCTGTCAGTCAGTTATTCCAAAATAGACTTTCATTGTGCTTGATGTAGACTCGATTCATTCTGAGTCCTTATAACGCAACAGAGTGATATACTCTTCAATTATGGGCGCCACGTTCGGGATTAAATGTGATACATAGTCGCCTTGTAGACTGTCTTCTGTATTTCATCCCTTGTATTACAACCCCTTTGTCTATTAATGCAGATTATTCATTCTTAACAAAACGTTTTGTGGATCAACACCTCTTTTAAATGATGCAAGTGCTTTAAAACAAACACCAAAGGCAAAAAGTTAGCAAAATAAAAAATAAAAATAAAATAAATAAATGATGAAAGAAAAATGAAAAGTAGAAGACAAATAAATGCTAGGTTAGGGTAAAAAAAATCCTAGGTTTTGGAATGTAGTTTCGGGGTAGGCTCTAATTCTCCTAGTCTCCCGATTTAGGTTCTAAAAACGGTACTCGAGTTCTCTTTGCCGGTGCCCCTGGGCTTGCCAGACCCTTAGTCCTAAACCCATCACAGGCTTGTGTGGACTAAGTTAAACTCGAGAGGACACATTCCCTTATGCCCATACGGAGATAAATTACACGAAGAATAAGGTATATGAATCCCGAGGCTACTTGCAAGGCCCATACGGTAAATAAATTCACATGAAGGCGTCGCTTTCACCCCCACTTAAAACGGTTTGGAGCTCGGGTTTAGAGCCTTAGATGAAAAATCTTTAGAGGCTGAAATCATCAGAAAACGGTTAGTACAACTATTTACTCGAAAAATATAATCAAAAGTAAGCAATAAGGATCGAAATGTTACCTTAAAATTTAAACTTACCCTCTTCGCTAAAAAGACAATGTAAAGTACCTTAACCTGACTCACTTACATGTCCCTAGTAGAGTCGCCAAGCTGTCGCATCCGTCTTTCGGGTGGGCCCCAGAATTGGGCTTCGACGTGGATTAAATGGATTCGAGTCGCCACCGATCATTTATTTTAAAACAAACGGGTGATCGGATACCTTATTTCTTACCTGATCTGCGCCTTTCCACAGATGTGTCGGATTCGAAAGTCGGTTACAGTCAAGGAAGGGTTAGCACTCTTGAACTGCCCTTTCGGTACTACGTAATTACAATTGTCTTAAATTATAAAATTAAAAGTTAAAATAAAAAGGTACATATGATCCCGATCACTTACCTTAGATTGAATTAAAGCGCACTCTTAAAAAGTCGAGAAATGTATCAAACGATAAGTGATGGAGATAATTAAGATGGGAAAAATAAAATAAAGGAAACAATGGAATAAGTAAAAAGATAGATTAAAAAAGGGTAAATAAGTAAGATAAAAATAAAGGAAAGGAAAATAAAAGTAAAGAGGCAATAACAAAGGAGATTAATAAAATAAAGAGCATAAGAATGATATAATGAATAAAAGAAATAAAAATAAAAAATAAAAATAGTAAATATACATATATGAAAATAACTACAATAGAAACAAAAAAAATAAACAATAATAAAAAATATATACATAAATAAAATAAATAAGGGAAAATTTGAAAAAAAGAAACACATATATTCGTATAAGGGATCAGATTGAAATAAAATCAAAATAGAAGGCCGAATTTGAGAATGAATTGAGTTTAAAATCGGCTTTAAGGTTCAAATGAACCTTAAGAAACTAACGAGGACCAAAAGTGTCGTTTACCCTGTTTTGAAATGAAAACACGCGGGTTGAGGGTGAGGGTTGGGTCGACACGCGGGTTTGTATCAGGGTAGGCGGGTCGTGTTTAACTCAAAATGTTTTAAAACTTTCATTATTTTCATTCAAAAACCAAGCCCCTCTCCCTGTTCTTCAAAACCTCTGCCTCATTCATGTTCTTGTGAACACGATGAACGCCACCGTGCTTTCCAGATTTTCCCAGTGGCGTCGGCCACTGGTCATCGGCGGCGAAAAATTGTTGTTTTTTCCTTTCTTTTTGAAACTTTTCTGATCTAAACTTTAAAAATCCGAAAAAAAAAAAGAAATTTTAAAAAGAAAATGCCTCGGGTAGATCTAGGTTCGAAAATCTCGAAAACAATACCCCCGTTCATCGGCGTTTCAACATACGAAAAGGAAAGGGAACATACCATGCATGCGAGACAAAGAAACGAACGAGGTAAAATGCTTTTACCTTTTATTTAGCTTCAAAAATTAGTACAAAAAGTTTGAATCCTTCTTGTATTTCACTGTAAACTTGTATATAGTTCGTGTGGAATTTCTTGTGCAATCCCCCTATTTCGAATGTTACATGCCTATTTATAATAGAAAACGAAGCTATTTTTAGCTCAATAGCATCCTAATGAAACTAAAACTGCTCTGGTTGTTGTTGTTTCTTTGACTCCGTGATGGTGTCGAGAACTCGCCGGGAAATTCGGGCAAGGGAGCCGTGATGCATGTGGATTCTTCAAAGGGGGAAGCGGCGTTGATGGGTGAGAAAGGGATAGGGTTCTGGAAACCCTAGCTTACTGGTTCGGGTCGGGCGTTGCAGCGGGCCGGTTTGGGTCGTGGACCGGGTCGCACGTTTTGGCTTCTGCTAGGCCACTTGTTTGGTTGTTTTGCTTGTAAACGAGCTAGATGTAATGGGTCTGATCCTGTAAATAAAATGAAAAAAATTAGTATAATATATGCTTATATAATTATAATATATAATATAATATGTACATATTATATAATACATATACTATATACTATAATAATCACATTAAAATGTTATGGACGAAAATGTGTCTACACATGCCATTGCCAGGCAGGCCCTCTTTTTATCTCTGCTTCAGGGCTGGAAGATTTCATCACATAACATGTCCATAAAATGTCCACACAAAAACAGAAAGGATCCCTCATTTCTCCATTTTCCACGAAATTTTCCTCCCTATATAAACCTCTTTTTGCCCGTTTCGTTTCTAACCAACAATGTAACTGTACTAAGAACGTTTCGCTGGCTTTTTGTTCCAATTCTAAGGTCACTATTCCTTTAAATCACCTTACTGTTCCATGAAGGTTTTTCCTTTTTCTTTTATCTTGTTCTGGGATTTCCTAATGGAACCTTGTATGGTTAATTTGTGACCACTAGTTAGATTTTTTTCATCTTCTAATTTCTAATTAGGAAAGTTAAGTTTTTCTTTTCTTTTCATTTGTTAGTAGCTAACATAGGGTGATATGTTGTAACGTTAATCTAAGTTGTTATAGAATATATTTTAGAAGCGTTTGTGATTAAATAGCAGCACTTTGGGGTTATCTCACCAAGTTCTGAGATAATAAAGTTTTAAGGAAAAGAGTTTATTTGATTCAGAATCCAAAGGAAAATGGGTTGTCTTCATGTTTTACTTCCTCAGAAAAGAAGGCATCTCAAAGGCAAACAAGTTCTGCAGAAATGGTGGCCAGCCATGTGCTAAAATTCCTCCCGAGTTGAAGCTTTTCTTCCCCAGCAACACCCCCCGGGTAATGTCACGTTCACCATTTTTACTTTGCAAATGCACGAGGTTCTGAATGTAAACTCTTTCTTCTCAACAGAGCACATTCCTAAACCAAAGATTTCAGCTGAGACTGCAAAGACTGTTGCCGATGGTGCTCGAGAGACCGGTAACAACAACATCGCAGCGGAAACATTCACCTTCCGTCAATTGGCGACGGCAACCCGGAACTTTAGACAAGAATGTTTGATAGGGGAAGGCGGTTTCGGTCGAGTTTACAAGGGAAAGCTTGATAAAACTGGCCAGGTATTGCATACTTCTTTCATGCTCATTGAAGTTTCTTTTTTGTTCTTTCAGTTAATTACTTTGGGTTCACTTGCATTGTAGATTGTAGCCGTAAAGCAGCTTGACAGAAATGGATTGCAAGGAAACAGGGAATTTCTTGTTGAGGTTTTGATGCTAAGCCTGTTGCACCATCCGAACCGCGTTAATCTTATCGGATATTGCTCCGATGGAGATCAGAGGCTTTTGGTTTATGAGTACATGCCGTTGGGATCTCTTGAGGACCATCTACTTGGTATACTTTCTTCTTTTTGCTTTCATATATGAATTCATGGGAAGGGTATGCATTAATCTATGAATTGTTTATCTTTCCAACTTCAGATATCAGCCCGGATCAGAAGCCATTGGACTGGTATGCCAGAATGAGAATTGCAGTAGATGCTGCTAAAGGCCTCGAATATTTACACGATAAGGCGAATCCTCCGGTCATTTACCGCGATTTGAAGTCCTCGAACATCTTGCTAGATAAAGAACTCAACGCCAAACTCTCCGATTTCGGGTTAGCCAAACTCGGGCCTCTAGGGGACAACACACATGTGTCTTCCAGGGTCATGGGAACATACGGATTGTGCCCCGGAGTATCAAAGAACCGGACAAATAACGGTGAGATCCGATGTTTACAGTTTCGGAGTCGTCTTGTGGAGCTGATCACCGGAAGAAGAGCCATAGACACCACAAGACCGAACAAAGAACAGAATCTAGTTATGGTAAATTCACTTTTTTTTCAAGACCTCTCTCTCAGTTTTCTTTTAATAATCGATGTCTTATTCATTCTTTTTTAATGTTCAACCATTACCAGGCTCAACCAATGTTCAAGGAACCGAGTAGGTTTCCGGAACTCGCCGATCCACTTCTCGGTGGTGATTTCCCCTTAATAGGCTTGCAACAGGCTGTGGCAATAGCGGCCATGTGCCTGCAAGAGGAAGCCGAGGTACGCCCCTTGATTAGAGATGTGGTGTCGGCTTTGAGTTGCCTTGGAAAGGATCCGGATGCAAACACCAAAATAAACACGACCGCTTCTGGTTCGGCTTCCGTGGAATCCGACGGCGAAAGCTACGATGATGAAGAAATTAGCAGGGAAGAACGGCAACGAGCTGTGGAGGAAGCCATGGAATGGGGTTCAAATTCAAGGCGCAACATGGCGCAAACCCGTAGCGCTGTGCTATAAATTTCGCGGGACATGTGTAATGTACACACAGATGAATCGAAATTTCACCTCTCTAATATAAAATCTTATGTCACACATACACACTCGTGATTCTAGGAGTACATATACTACTGTAAAGTATTTGTTGAATTCTGCTGTTGTATTTTATACTGTCTTCACGTAACTCATGCACACAAGTGTTTGGGTAAATTCGTGAAAGTACCATAGCAGTCCCCATTTATTATCCGACATTACGTTTTGGTCTCTTTACTAAAAAATAGATACATTAATTTTATGCATCTCGAGAAAATAAGATTAATTATTCTCTTAAAAATTATATTCATGGTTCTGTCGATTATTAATGTGATGATTATAAAAATATAAAATAATATTTTTAGTTTTTTACGTTTACAATTTTTATTAACCTAATCATTAATCATTAAAATATATAAAAAAACAAAACTCGTAAAACTATTTTCTATTATAAATATTAAAAATCGGACTCACAGCCAATTAGTGGTTTTTAAAAGTACTTTATATAGTCAAGATATTATAAAAAAATTATTAATAATTTAGGTCTATTATTAATATATACATCTATATATAAATTTTATTTAAAATTCTATCTATAAATATCATATCTTATAAATTCTTTACGGTATAATGTAATGATTCTTCCGTTTTTTATGGCTTAAATATAATATAAGTGTCTAAATTATAGCGTTTTTCATGAATATGTGTCTAAATAATTTATTGAATAATTTCGGTGTCTAAAGTTACAAACGTTATTATTTTAAGTGCACAAGATGTCAACAATTTGATAATTTTTAAAAAAAATAAATATTAAAAATATTATTATATTAATAAAAAACATAATTTCTCTTAAATTATAAAAAAAACTCTAAAATCTCCAAATCCTAATGTTAACCCGTCGCCGCCGCCTTTTTCGACCACGACCACCGCCAATGGCTTAGTCCCTGCCATCCCCTAGTAATACCCCACTATAGTTGCAGCCAATTGGCCGTCATAATCACGTGCAATCACAATTTTCATCATATGATCTGTAGTGCATAAAAAGTTGATTTATCATTGATCGGTCACGATTTCATAGGGATTTTGGTCCTAGGGGAGTTGAGATCGGGTGGAGTTTCGTCGACGACAAAGGGCGATGGTTGGTGTGGATTTAGGGGTTAAAATGAAGGTTTTCAAAGTTTTGGGTTATTTCATTTTTTTTGTTTTTTAATATATAATTTTATTTTTAATTTTAAATAAAATTTTTAAAATTATCAAATTGTGATACGTGTTATTTAACTGGAGGAAATTAACGCCGTTGACGATCCAGATACTTAAAATGTTAATATTTGTAATATTAGACACTGAGATTATTCAAAAAATAGTTTAGACACCTATTTATGAAAAACGCTATAGTTTGGACATTTATTTTATATTTAAGCCTTTTTATTGATGTTGGTATCAATGTAATTCATTGTACCATTTTAAGATGTTTGATATATATATATATTACGTATGTATGTATGACAAATTGTTTTATATACATAAGATTCAATTTACGATTTAAAAATATTTTATTTTTTAAAATTATTTTTCAGTTATTACCAACTATTTGATATGCAAATTTTTGTTTAAAACATAATATAAATCAGAATGTAATATAAATCCTTCCAATTATTCAGAAATTAATGAATTATATGTTTTCAAAATAAAATTATCTATTTGTTTAAAACATAATATAATGTTTGCTATTTTTAATTTCACTCTTAATCTTTAAAAATATTTAGACCAATTACTACTTTACAAATGACATAATATTAAAAGAATATCAAGTTACTTAAGACATACTATAATTTTATTTTTTTTCCAAATATATCTTTATTATTTTATATATTCTCAATTCACCCTTAGGTCATTGCCGATTTGATGGTAAAACAACAACAACAACAACAAAACCCTATTCTCATATGTAATGGGGTAAGAGGGAGATAGGGTAGTAGGCTGCTCCCAACGCATGGTTGAGAGCAGCTTCCGTGGAAGACCTCCGGCAGTCAGAAAATAAAAAATAAAGATAAAATGCAATGCATGTATAAATAAATAAATAAATAAATAAATAAATACATATTTGAACAGACTTCATATACAGTCTTCATATGCGCTTCTGTAATAGGAAGTAATCCCTGCTAATAAATCCCTGCATAATAATCTCTGCATATAGACAAAAACGTAAGGCCCGACTAAAATTAAAAAGAGGAAACATGAAGAGAATGATACACAGAAGTCAACGATAGTAAGCTACGAGAATGAATAAAGTCAAATGGGTTAAAACCTAAACTAAGGCAACACTAATCCGCTACCCTAGTTCTAAGCCTTCATTAATTCTAATGACAGAAACGTATAAAAAGTAGAAGTCATAGAAATTACAACAAATGCATTAAAAGAAGACAAAAATGTTACACCCTATGGATGTGAAAAACACAACAACAACAACAACAACAACAACAAAACTCTATTCCCATATGCAATGGGGTAAGAGGGAGATAGGATAGTAGGCTGCCCCCAACGCATGGTTGAGAGCAGCTTCCGTGGAAGACCTCTGGCAGTCAGAAAATTAAAAATAAAGATAAAATGCAATGCATGTATAAATAAATAAATACATATTTGAACAATCTTCATATACAGTCTTTATATGCACTTCTGGAATGGGAAGTAATCCCTGCTAATAAATCCCTGCATAATAATCTCTGCTAATAAATCCATGCATAATAATCTCTGCATATAGACATAAACGTAAGACTCGACTAAAATTAAAAAGAGGAAACATGAAGAGAATGATACACAGAAGTCAACGATAGTAAGCTACGAGAAGGAATAAAATCAAATGGGTTAAACCTAAACTAAGCAACACTAATCCCTACCCTAGTCTAAGCCTTCATTAATTCTAATGACAGAAACGTATAAAAAGTAGAAGTCTTAGAAATTACAACAAATGCATTAAAGAAGACATAATGTTACACCCTAGGAGTGACCCGCACTAATCGATTACCTGGTCTTAAGTCTCCATACTTTCCTATTAGAGGTCATGTCCTCGTAAGGGCTAAATCCTTCAAATCAGATCTCAAGCAGTCTTCTCACTTCCGCATTGGTTGTCCTATCCTTTCTGGCACCGTCGACTGTATTTTGGTTCTCACTGAAGTTTGAACATAAATACTATGTCTTTCAATATTGATCCTTAGACCTTTTTCTTCCAAAACAGTCTTCCAGGTAGCCAGTCTACTATTCAGCTCATTTTTTGTTTCAGCGACTAGGACAATGTCGTCAACGAAAAGCATACACCATGGAACACCGTCTGGTGTAGCACAATAGATATCGTCCATAATCAAGGCGAAGATGTAACGGCTAAGAGCCGACCCCTGGTGGAGTCCGATTTCCACCGGGAATGCCTCGATGTCACCAACTGTAGTCCTAAACGTATGTAGTAGATCTACATTACATATCACGAATCGCCCTGATATAAGTAGTTGGGATCTATCTCGTTTCCAAGGTCTTCCAGATCGTATCGCGGGGAACGCTATCATACGCCTTCTCAAGGTCAATGAACGCCATGTGAAGATCTCTATTTTTCCCTATATTTCTCCATAAGCCGTCGAAGTAGATAAATCGCCTCCGTAGTAGACCTGCCTGGCATAAAGCCAAATTGGTTTTCTGAAACCCTAGTAACTTGTCTCAACCTAGCCTCTAGCACCCTTTTCCATAGCTTCATGGTATGGCTGAGTAGTTTAATACCTCTGTAGTTGCCACAACTTTGGGGATCTCCTTTATTCTTAAAGATTGGTATCACCGTAGACTCTCTCCACTCCTCTGGCATCTTGGCAGTCTCTATAATAATATTAAAGATGTTGGTCAACCACTTAACTCCCTCTTCTCCTAGGGCCAACCACACAGTGATAGGAATTTGATCTGGACCGACAGCTTTGTCCCTCCCCATTTTTCTAAGAGCCATTTTGACTTCCTCAAACCCAATCCTACTTGTAGGGCAGTCATTGGTTGTAGTATGATGGTCGGCTGACCCATCAACGATACTATCTCTACAGGGAGAGGCACCGTCATTAAATAAGCCAAAGAAATAACTACCCAAACCCTCTTAATATCATGATCTTTCACTAAAAGAACACCATTGTTGTCCTTAATAAACCTAATGCTACCTATATCATTTTTCCTATTCTCCCTGGATTTTGCAAGTCTGAAGATGTCATTTTGTCCTTCCTTGGTGTCTAATCTCTTGTACATTTCCTCGTATGCCTTATCCTTTACTTTAGCATTCGTTTTCTTGGCTTCCCGCTTTGCTTCCTTATATCTTTGTTTAGCTCTCGATCTTTCTTCGTCGTCATTGCATTGTAGAAACTCCTTAAAGCAAGTTTGTTTTATCTTCTTCACCTTTAACGAGTATCGCTGAACACCAATAATGATGAACACTGTTGAGCATTATTAATATAATTTATAAAAATTTAAAATTCTAAATGACTCAACGTATAATTATGAATTAATTAAAAATTTAAAGGTAAATTATTTAAATAAAATATTAATTACATTATTTCCATAATTTTTTAACAATAAAAAATTATAATTTATCTTTAAAAAATTATTTAATTTTTTAAAAAATATGGAAAATAATGTAATTAATATTTTATTTTAAATAATTTTTTAAATTTTAACTAATTTATAATTATACATTCAATCCTTTATAATTTTAAAATTTTATAAATTAAATTAATAGTATTTAGCGTAACAGAATTTCTCTAAAAATATATTGTATTTACAATAAAAATATCTAATTTAAACGTTAAAAAATTAATTTAAACTGACAGAAGATAAAAGAACAAACAAACGAGAATATGGGTGAATTTGAAGATATTCATACCAGCTCATTATTTGACTTTTTGTAATAAAGATTCGATCAACAAACCAATCGAAGTCGAGAGAGATCGAGGGAGGAGAGTGAAAAATCTTAGATCGGGCCATAAACGGCTGATAAATTGGGCCATAAGATACCCATTTTGGTCCTTGACATCAATCGTTATTCTTCTATTGAGCTGAATCTGCAAAACATTTCAGAATCAGAGCCAGAAGGAATACAACAAAATCTCAAGATATAAACATTCGAGGCAGGTAACTTTTCTGCGCATCTTATTTGTTGGGGTTATCAGTATTTTTCGTGTTTTAATTGATTACATTTGGTTTACTTGTAATCTTTATTTATAATTTTCCGGCATTATTGAATAATCCACTGTTTGCTTATTTTTCTTCTTTCTTTCGAGCAAGCTTCAAATTTTGATGTGAATTATTGATTTATGATATTGATATCTGGATACTACATTTGTATTGAGTTTCTTCCTTAATGGGAATTCTAGAATTTGAAGTTCGTTGGTCGGCATGCCATGTTTTGATCCTTATGGGATGATTGTGACTTTGAGAGCTAGTCTGATTAATAAATGGCTTCGAAAGAAATGAAAAGTGAAGCTTGGAGATGGGGTTTAGGTTTGCTTTACATATTTGCTGTTGCCGCTATATGGATAGCTGCTAGTTTTGTGGTACAGTCTGTTGTTGATGCAGGTGTTTCTCCATTTCTTATAACATAAATTTGCAATTCATTATTCGTTGTTTATATTCCCTTGGTCGAAATTGGGCGGTATCTAGAAGATAATTGTGGAAGTTTATTGTTCCGAAGAAATTCAAGAAGCAGCCCTTTAGAAGAGTTGAGAGAATCGGAGCAAGCTATCCTTCTTGGAGAGGGCTGTTTAGGTTCAAGAGCAGATGGACCAAGTCAATTCTCACTTGCGGAAGAGGGGGAAATTATTCACGAGATCTTGGATGGTTCGCTGTGTGAAAACGCTTCCGATGAGCTTACTACGACTTTGTCTAATCAAGGTGAGGTTGCCAATGTTGGCTTAGATGCAAAAGGGCGATGGACACGTACTAGAGTGGCTAAAGTTAGCCTGTCAATATGCCCATTTTGGTTTCTGGGGCAACTGGCTTTCAATCTCTCATTGAAGTACACAACTGTAACGGTATGCATAATGCATATTTGCAATGATTGCATAATTTCAGATTCTACACATGTTCTTTTTCAGATATATCAGATAATTTACTTCCCTTTGTTGTCTGCAGTCCAACGCCGTCTTGAGCAGTGCGTCAAGTATTTTCACATTTTTGGTCTCTTTGGCATTCTTGGGTGAGAAGTTCAGTTGGATAAAGCTTGTAAGTGTCCTCCTTTGCATGACAGGAACCATTATTGTCAGCTTGGGGGACTCACACAACAACAAGAATTTAAGAATAATTGCTTCAAATCCTGTTCTTGGAGACGCTCTGGCTCTTGTCGCAGCAGCTCTGTATGCTGTATATGTTACACTTATTCGTAAAAAGTTACCTGATAATGACAAAAAGAGTGGCTGTGCGAGCATGGCACAATTCCTGGGATTTCTAGGGCTTTTCAACGTATTATTATCCCTTCCTTTTGCTCTTATACTCCATTTCACCAAGCTAGAGTCTCTCAACACACTATCCTGGAAGCAGTTTGGCCTGATTATAGGAAAAGGTTTGTATTTTATTTTGGGTTGCAGTTACTTTCTCCTCTTAACTGATGAAATTATTAAATTTATCTACCTAATATGTTGGGCTTTAATAAAACAAAAGGTGCATGACTAAATGCATTAGCACATATAGGTGACATTTTTGGTTGGTGTTTGTTTTCTAGAATATATTTCACCTTTTTAAAGTGCCTTATCATATTTGCTTTTGTCGTCATCCGTCCTTTTGAGAACCTCTTTATGAAATTATCCCTTTCAAACTTGTCCTTTAAAAGTTATATGGGAGCTAATGGATTTTGGAGCATTTGTTGCATGAAAAGATGCACTTGACTTGCACAACTGTTTGAAAAATTTATTGGATACAGAACTGCTTGTGCATGAACAGCTGGAGTCTAGATTCTCAATCGCAATGTTGACGTGGTTTTGTGCATAAATAATATGCAAGTTACAAAGGAATATTGTCCAAGTCCTGAGTTAGATAATATCTATACAAAGGGGAATTGGCTTTACATGCTTGAATTGAATTGTTGCTTCAAGTCTTTATTCATTTTCGAAATAAGCATATTTGGAAAGAGAAGCATAAATGCGGTTGTATGTTGTATCGATACTTTGCCATAATCTTGTTTTCTTCCAAGAATTCCTGATTGCACAACATCACCGGAAACTACAGATGTTGCAGACACCGTCATGTATGAATTTAGATCTCAGAGGTGGTTTGATGGATCATATCATTTCATTTCCTTGATGAAGTGATAGAATTTTTCATTTTACCACCATTTTCAATGCGTTCTCCTAGCACGTGAACTTTGTTTTTGTGCTATGAACTCCAGTTTTATTGTATCCTTCTCTCTGACACAATTTTCATACCTGATATCATCTCTTACTTCATCATGCATAGGCTTGTTGGACAATGTGCTGAGTGATTATTTATGGGCAAAAGCTGTTCTTCTTACCACGACAACAGTAGCAACAGCTGGTCTTGCTATCCAAGTGCCATTGGCGGCAATTGTTGATACGATAATCGGCAATGATCCCCATCTCATGGATTACGTGGGAGCTGCGGCCGTGATGATCGGTTTTGCGGGAATCAACATCCCTTCTGATGTTTTTTGTAGAGCTAAAGAAGGTACCGATGAATTAAAGAATGTAAACATTAGTTTAACCAATCAGGAGCATACAGCATTACCTCGGGAAGAAACAATTTGACTAACATGTTATGAAGTTTAGTTCTATTGAGCATATAATGTTTTCAGGTTGAAGTTTGAATCTGTACTATTCTATCGATTTAGTCCCTCTCTATTCAATTTTTAATGAATTTAGTCCTTATATGTTTTGATAAAAGCAAAATTTAGTGACAATGGGCAGTTGTATTAAGATTCCACCTTAAATTTGGATGATGTGATTCTATAGAGTAGCTGATATGTTTAATCTTTTACCCACAATATCATGTTTATTTTAATTGAGAAGTAATTAACATTTTGGTACGTTTTTGTTTAAAAACATTTTTTTTTGTATTTGTTATGCTACTTTAAATTTTCTGATGTAACATGTAACTTAGGCAAATTACTAATACGGAATACAGGTGGAAAGCCAAGCAAGTCAAATAAAAGACCTGCAGGCCGAAGGCAGCGTTTTGAGGGGATAGAGGGAGTCTGGCCCCCAAAACTGGAAAATTAGTATAAATGGGGGGAAACGACTACGTTTTGTAGTTTATCACCTAAAGAATTCTATCCCTTTGATATCATCTAAGAGTAAATGTGAAAGTTCATACCTTCTATATTTTTATCAAAATAACATCGCCAAAAACTATTTCCAATTTAACACCACTTTTTTTTACTATTATTTCTAAACATTTTTTACTTAGAGATAAGAATGAAAATTTTACTCGAACTCGTAACTTAAAGAAAAAAAAAGATTTCCCTATATAAATTATTAGTTTTTAATTTTTATAAAAATGAGTAATTTTATTTTCAAGAAAAAAAAAAGATTTCACTATATAAATTATTAGTTTTTATTTTTTATAAAAATGAGTAATTTTATTTTCATTAAAATACTTCACTCGGCATTTTAAATTTAATAATTGTATCTCAAGTTTAAACCAAAAAATGATCGTAAATCCTTGCATTAGAATTGACAAATATGGATGGACTCCGATTCAATAAAATTTATAAAATATTTTGATTTATTCCAATCAAGTCCATATTGCTGAAGGCGGATACAGTTGAATACTAGGGGATTCATAGCGTGAAAGCCACCCTCAAAAAGGAAGGCTACTGGCTCATCGCAACCACATTCCGATAGTTAAATTTAAATTTGGAAAGATTCAAATCATTTTCTTAATGAAGTCGAATCATTATTATAACATTATTTCAATTCTTTGTCGGACGTCCGAATCCAAACTTCCAAGGTAGATGGCTGCACCTGCAAAGAAAGAGAAGAAAACAAAGTTTTTCTCCCCGTCTTTCCTGCTTCTAACTCTGTGGCATGGCAACATTCAAATGCCCGTATTTCTGCATCACTTTTCTAGTCGCTAGTGCTGCTGCCTCACTAGCTCGCAAAGTTCCGGTGGCCATAATGGCGGCAAATTCACGTGTTATCTCCTCTTGGACCTTGGTCCGTGCATCTCCAAGAGGGTCTGCTGCAGCTCCACCAGCCCCAGTCGGTTTAGAAGGTGGTGTTGGCTTGACTTCCTTGTATTTCGGCTGCTCCCCAGCCTTCGCCTTATTCTCAACCTCTTTTTTCTGTGTAGTATTAGATGACCCGTTCACTTTGGCAGTTGTGAACCGAGATGACTGACCAGATACAGAAGGGGTAAATTGGGGAACTTGAGGAACAGCGCCAGCTCTCAAGGTTGTCTCCAAATTTTGTATCATGGGCACTGTAGAAAAATGGGTAGAGTATAAGTATAATTCCAAAAAACATTTACTTTGGCCATGGAAAGAAAGAAAGCATCTACCTAACAAAATGGATCACATTCATCAAGGGATGAAATTAAATTTTATTTTATCAAGCATGTTATTTTGATAATTTACATGCAAGACGAAAAGAAAATTATTGGAAATAACAAATCACTATTTTTGGATTGAAAGTACTAGTTAGGCTAATCATGCACTATAAAAATGCTAAAACACATTAATCCACTATAATTAACATGAAATAGGTTAATGGAGATGTCCCTACAGCATATCTGCCACAGACTTCATCAGACAAATACAATGAAGTAAAATTTAAGGGCAGATAATAACTTACTTAAAAGTGCACCCATGGGACTGCTCATTACTTCATTAGGCAGCTGCAAGATGTAGTCTGGAATGCCGGAACCGACTAGAAATTGGGCAACCTCATTGCTGAAGTTGTTGCAATTGTGGGTGAGCAAACTGTAGGTCTCAGCTGTGTAACGAGGACTAATCTCCTGCAAATACATCTCAAACACATCCTCAGGCACATGAGTGACTCCTAAATCAATGACTCTAATCGGTTTCCCGTATGGTGTTGTCCCAACAGGAGCATGTTGTATTCCTCCACCAAAATAGTATTCCTTACCATAAACCACAACTCCAGTGTGCCTATCAAGCAAACAAAAATGAATAAACCTAACTCAGCAAATGCGTATCAAGCAATGCAACTGTAAACCCCATTCCATTTCCATGTATACAATGGGAGGAAGAAGACTTGATGCGACAAAAAGAAGTAGAATAACTACAACTAAAAGAAGGGATGGAGCATAGATAACCATCACAAATAAGTTTCCAGCATGGATTAACATAATGTGAGAACAACCTCAAATGAATAACAATAACATTCACCAATAAGGCCCAACATACCCAGTATTGAAACAAAGACGCAGCAGATTACGAGTCAAAATCAGATAAAGCTGACATGTTCTACAGCCACTAAGGATAGGAAACAACTTGCTTATCTGTGTAGGTTGTTATATTCAGTACAACAGGGACTGCCAACTGTAGGGTAACTAGGGGTACACTGTAATTATATAAACCATGTACTAGAGGAGGAGATGGCATGCTTTTGATTGAATGAATTCTAAGCTTCTTGAATCTTTTCTTTTCTCTCCTTACTCTTAATTCTCTCAATTCTTCGTCTAATTTCTTCTCTAATCTCCTAGGGACATAACAATTGGTATTCAGAGCCATCATTTCTTGGCAGCTTAAAGCAAAGAACCAACCATGGTAAAACTCCTAATCTTTCTTCAATCCAACATCAAATTGCAGAACTTACAACTTTGGTGACTCAAGTAACGGATGGCACAGAACCTCCTAAATGGTGGCAGCAGCAGGACAGTCGATTGAGTATGTTGGAATCCAAAATGACGTCGCAGCAGAGAGATGTGGAGCACATTTTCCAATTGCTGACTGGTAAAAAGTGTGAGGAAAATCATGATGATTCCCAGGTGTTCGATAAATTGCCAACACCAAAGGTAGATGTACCAGTGCAGCAGAGCTACCTATGGTACAGTTCAAGCAGTGGTAATTTTGATTCCCAAGCATTTGGTGCATATGTATTCCGGCCTAACAGCTCATCTCTAATCGTTGTTTCACGATCAGTACCATTGAGGATCACTCCTGGACCCTTAGTTGATGAAGTTTACCAACAGTTTAATGAATGGATCTACCAGGTCACCAGACTCTACAAAGACAAAGAGCATACTGAATTCGAATTCACTATTGGTCCGATTTCCACGGATGACATTGTCGGCAAAGAGATAATTACTCGGCTGACAGCAAAAATGACCACAAACAAGGTGTTTCATATTGATTCTAATGGGAGGAATAAACTTGTAGAAGATGATGACCCTTACAAGTTTAGATTATTGCTAATGGGAATCAATCTTAAAAATGCGCGAGTGGGCAGTGGTTTTGTTGCTGTGGAGATTCCATATTATCTTGATGAAGCCACAGGATGGGGTTTGGAAGTCTCTGAGCTTAAGAAACAACTTGAGATTTCTAGGTACAAAGGCAACACTGTTAGGGCCTTGGTTGTAATAAATCCAGGCAAACCAACAGGACAGGTTCTTACTGAGGAAAATCAGAAGACAATTGTGGAGTTCTACAAGCAAGAGGGTCTTGTTCTGCTGGAAGATGAGGTTTACCAGAAAAAAATTTATGTACCTGAAAAGAAATTCCACTATTTCAAGAAGGTTTTGCGGTCCATGGGTTATAGCGAGAAGGACATATCCTTAGTATCTTTTCAGTCAGTCTCTAAAGGTTATTATGGAGAGTGTAAAAAAAGGGGTGGCTACATGGAGGTAACTGGGTTCGGTGCAGATGTCAGGGAGCAAATTTATAAAGTGGCAATTGTCAATCTGTATTCCAATATCTCTGGTCAAATTCTTGTTAGTCTTGTTATGAGTCCACCTAAGGTTGGAGATGAATCCTATGAATCATACAGTACTGAAGGAGATAGAGCTCTAGAGCTAAAAGCTTCAATGGCGGCCAAGAATCAACAAACGCGAAAACCCAAGCAGAGAAAGCAAATTTCAAGCTCAAACACTGACCGAGATTGCTCGAAATCGAAGAAACCGAAGCTACTTGCTTCAATCCAATCAAAAACCCCTTCAAACAAGCCGTTAATAAAACCTTTCAACCCATCGAAACAAAAACACGAACACCCAAGTCATTCAAAGTTTAAGAAGCAGGATTACGGGAGTGAAAATAAAGAGCTTTCTAAGAGAGAGCGTCGAATCCAAGCAAAGGAATTGGCAGCAGCTAGAAAGACGAAGAGGAAACCACATTATACTCTTGAACAAGAGCTTGCATCTCTAGGGGAAAAGATGAGACTTCGGAATATTGCTAAAAAAGACAAATCAAAGCTGATAACTGAAGCTCTGCAAAAGATGAAGGGAAAGATTCCAGAAATAACTGGTTCTCATGTTTCGTCTCGTGTTCTGCAGACCTGTGTTAAACATTGCTCGCAAACAGAAAGGGATGCTGTATTTTCTGAGCTTCAGCCACACCTTCTCACCCTTTCGTGCAATGCCTGTGCGGTGCATCTTGTGAAGAAAATGTTAGATGCGGCATCTAATAAGCAGCTGGTGGGGGTTATCTCAACTCTCCGTGGGCACGTTGCTTCGCTTCTTCGTCACAGGGTTGGATCTGTAGTTGTTGAGCATGCATATCAACTTGGAAATGCCTCTCAAAAACAAGAGCTTCTGATGGAATTATATTCTTTCGAGCTTCATCTGTTTAAAAACTTTGCATCCATAAAAGAAAGCAGGTTAATAGATGTAATATCGAAGTTGGGCCTGCAGAAATCTTCTGTTTTGCGACACATGAGTTCGGTGATTCAACCAATCCTTGAAAAAGGAATAGTGGATCACTCGATTATATACAGGGTATTAGTAGAGTATTTGAACACAGCTGATCATTCCTCTGTTGCGGATATAATTCAACAACTGTCTGGTCCACTCCTAGTTCGTATGATCCATAACCGGGATGGATCTAAGATTGGGATGCTCTGCGTTAAGCATGGAAGTGCTAAGGAAAGAAAGAAAATCATCAAAGGAATGAAAGGACATATAAGCAAGATAACACATGATCAATGTGGGTGCATGGTACTCGTTGGCATTGTTTCAATGGTTGATGACACGAAGCTTCTAACAAAGTTCATCATCCGTGAGCTCCAAGAAACATTGAAAGAGCTTGCTTTGGACAAGAGTGGAAGGCGCTTGTTGTTGCAGTTGCTTCATCCAAATTGTTCACGCTATTTAAATTTCGATGGTCTGGCCTTTCTGAATTTATCTGTTCTGTCGCTCACTGCTAAGAATGATTACGAAGTCGGATCTGAGAAAATTTCAAGGGATAAAGAATCTAATAAGAAGGCAGCTAAGAGTGATATTCCTGAAGAGAACATTGATGAAGAACCTACAACGGAGACAGCTACAAGTGATCCTGATATGACAGAAACCGAGTCTGGTAAAAGTGACATTCCCAAAGAGAGCCTTTGCTCAGCTGAAGGTGGGAAGAAGGATCCTTCATTAAGGAGGAGAGAGTTGCTAGTCAAGAGTGGGCTCGCTGAGAATCTTGTTGATGTTTGCATTGAGGACTCAAGAGAATTGCTTACTTCAAATTTTGGCAAAGAAATAATTTTTGAGGTTGCAATGGGTGGTTCTGATGGAATTCTCCGCCCAACACTGGATAAAAGTGTATTTAACCTCAAGAAGCACAATCAGGCTATCACTCAATTGTTGCTGCAGTGGACAAACTTGAGGCCAAAAAACATCACTGTGGAAAACTATATTGTGCTTAAAGCGCTAATCCCAGGTTTTGATCCTTGGGGACAAGGATCCTTTCATGGAGGGGGTATTGTCATGCACAAAGGAGAAGAGATAAGAATCGGAGCAAGAGAATTGGGGAAATCAGATAGGGTTAGGGATTTGGAATTGGGAATGAACCTGACATGTTCTACAGCCCACTAAGGATAGGAAACAACTTGCTTATCTGTGTAGGTTGTTATATTCAGTACAACAGGGACTTCCAACTGTAGGGTAATTAGGGGTACACTGTAATTATATAAACCATGTACTAGAGGAGGAGATGGCATGCTTTTGATTGAATGAATTCTAAGCTTCTTGAATCTTTTCTTTTCTCTCCTTACTCTTAATTCTCTCAATTCTTCGTCTAATTTCTTCTCTAATCTCCTAGGGTCATAACAGCATGTTGTATTCCTCCACCAAAATAGTATTCCTTACCATAAACCACAACTCCAGTGTGCCTATCAAGCAAACAAAAATGAATAAACCTAACTCAGCAAATGCGTATCAAGCAATGCAACTATAAACCCCATTCCATTTCCATGTATACAATGGGAGGAAGAAGACTTGATGCGACAAAAAGAAGTAGAATAACTACAACTAAAAGAAGGGATGGAGCATAGATAACCATCACAAATAAGTTTCCAGCATGGATTAACATAATGTGAGAACAACCTCAAATGAATAACAATAACATTCACCAATAAGGCCCAACATACCCAGTATTGAAACAAAGACGCAGCAGATTATGAGTCAAAATCAGATAAAGCTGACTGTCTGGCTCAAAGAAACAAAACTGGTAAAAACGCAAAACTACCAACACAATCCTACAAATGAAATATACTTAAGAAAATTTTCTTAATGAATACTTAAAATGTAAGATACATGATAATAAACATACTTAAGAAAATTTTAGACTTCAATAAAAAATCTCACATCAAGAAACAATCTTTCCCCTTAAAACTAAATGCTTACCATATTCCCTCAATAGCCTTCCCTAACAAGGTCGTTGAAAGCTGCCGAGCAAGTCCTTGGCTCAAGTCGTACACATTCAAGGTAACATTATAGCTCTTCTGTCATCAATTCAAAGTCCCAATAAGATCACAGATAGTCTTCGATGCAAACATTTACCAACTAAATAAAATTTTTGTAAAGCATACTAAAAAAACAGGTGCAAAAGCAAAATCCTGGGAAAGCATACTAACAGAACAGTGCAAAAATGCAAAGAAAATATAACAAAGCAAAGAATCAACAAAAGTTGAAACAAATGAGGAGAATTAGTTACCTCAGCCATGCCTGCAGGTCACGCTATTAACGCTCTTGCTAGGAAAGAAAGGGGAAAGAATTATTGCACCTCTAATGGAACCGACGCAGATGACCTGTCCAAACAGATCAGGGAGACAGAATTTACAAGCAAAAATTATCATCAAATGAAAGAATTTTACTTCACAAGGCTTTCCATTTATAAAAACTTTAACTGCCTCTTTAACCAGATCCCAATACATTCAATCGGGTTAACAACGGCAATATCTTGTATTTATCTTTTAAAATATCAGAATTTCAAACCTAAAATAGCTAATTACCCATATGATCACACATCATAAATCAAAAGCCCAGGACTTTCACTCGAGATAACTCATGGACTTATAATTCTCAATTATTGGAGATCACAAAATCAAAATTTTACCGCTTTTTAAAATCACACGATCTAGAGAGAGGCAAAATCGAATCGGAAGAAACACGAAACATATATAATTAAATAATTTGGTTTTAACCCAAAAACACAACTATCAAAATGAATAAGCATTTAAAATTTCAAACTATTTTGGGAATGACCGTACGGTTTGCGAACCTGAGAGGAAAGGGCGAAATCGCGGAATTATTGTTCCTCTTTTTTCTTTAAGCCCTTTGTGTGAAAACGAAAACTAGACGTGGGAGTTGTTTAAGTATAGTTGGGCGGTCGGGTTATTCGGGTTTGGGCCCCCGATATTTCCCGATACCCCGGGTTTGGTTTCGCGCTCTTCTATTAGCCTCTTGAAAGTGCTGTCCACTCATTGTTTGACACGTATTTGTTTAGTGTTTCTAGATGGTAGTTATTAGTCATACGTGGCAAATAAAACGGTGAGGTTGTCCACGCTGTACACAGTCCGCGCGTGCGCGATGAGCGAACTTGTCTTGGGCAATTGAAATTTACAAGTTGCACCATTTCAAAAAAAAAAAAAATTACAAGTTGCATTTGATAAAGCTAATTTTTTTGGGTAAAGTATATAAATAGTTCTAAACTTTTAGGATGTTTGTATTTTGGTCACCCAATGTTTGAAACTTGCAATATGATCATCAAACTTTTAGCTCGTTTTCAATAATATTCTTGTCGGTACCTCCTGTTAGTTTTTGCTGACGTAGCCGTTAACCCTCCGTTAGCCTTCTTTTTTTGCTGACGTGGTTAATCCTTATTCTTTCTTCTTCTTCTTCAACTCCCGTTGACCCATTCTTTTTCTTTTTCTTCTTCTCTCCTAATCCAACTCATTCTTTCTCTCTCTCTCTATAACCAAGTCAAGCATTGCTCATTAGACGATCTTCGTACTCATATCAGTACCGACAATGATCACCTCAGAACATAGAGTAACATACTCTTCTTCCCCTAATAGACCTCAGGTTGCTAGATCGAGTCCGACGAGTGAGTCGATATATGCTGCATTGATCGGACTCACCATTTCTTGGTGAGGGTTTTCGCCATTCTCGATGAAATATCTTCGGTTATTTATCAATAGAGTCAAGCACACAATTTGCGTATTTCTCAATGCTTTAGCTTTTTTCATTTTCCGTCGAAACAAAGGCGTAAAGATCGACAAGAAATCTGATAGCTGCGACGATGTTACGAGCATTACATCTTTAAGTATGCTCTTGATTTTCTCTTTTTGCGTCGAAACAATTTGTGTATTTCTCAATTCTTGATACGTTCCTCAGAGATCTTTGCACCAAAGCATAAACAAATTAAGATGCTACATATAGTGAGCCTGCAATTACTCATTACCTCAACGAACCCTTTCTCAAAACATTTGTTTTTGATCATTTCCATGTGGTTTTCAATCGCCCATTTTCGGATCCAGCCGCACTGCTTCACTCTCATAGGGGTAATCAGATCAGTGACCAAATTCTTCCGTAAGGTCCGTCATAGAGGTTTGTACTCGATGAAGTTGATAGCGCATTTACCGACGCTAAACACAAGCCAGATTGGCGAGTCCAATGGTCAGGAAGTGAAAGCGAGGCCTTTCTGCACCAGGGCTTCATGGATGAGCTTGGAATCTATAATGATCACCATGGCACGTTGCCCCATTTGCAAGGTGAAAATCGGACCATACAATTTATGTAACTCGTCGACTATGAAGACGTAATGTCGACTATGAAGACGTAATGTCGACATTGGAGGATGATATGAATCAAATTTCCAACCAATGACCAACCAGGAGGTCCCGGGGAAGGCTTTTACGTTGCGATCGGTGATCGACCAACGTCGCCTTCATCACAGACGGCAACGATGAAAATAAGTTCTTACGATATGAGTACGACGACCGTCGAATGGTCAATGCTTAACTTAGTTCTAGAGAGAGAAAGAAAGAGTTGGATTAGGAGAGAAGAAGAAGAGGTCAACAGAGTTGAAGAAGAAGGGTTAACTGTCATGTCAGAAAAAAAGGTTAACGAAAGGTTAACTACCATGTCAGCAAAAACTAATGGGAGGTAACGATAAGGACCTGATTAAAAACGAACTAAAAGTTTGATGATCGTATTGTAATTTTCAAAAGTTAGGTGACAAAATGTAAGCTCCTTAAAATTTCAGGGGCTATTTATATACTTTACCCTAGTTTTTTATCAAAAGGATTAGCAATCACGATTCTAAATTTAGAATTTTCAGTTACAACAATTTTGAACGGGATTTTAGAATGAAAGCACGGAAAAGTTAAAGTAGAACAAGATAGCAATCATTAGTTTAAAAATAAATAAATTTCAATAAATGATTTATTGTTTCGGATGAGTGTATTATTTGATTATGTTAAAATACTTTTTTATTCAACGACATTTTAAATATTATAAGATAGTTATTAAGTTTCTTAAATTTATTAAATAATTAAAAATATTAAATTTATTATTTATTATAAAATAATCACAAAACTCATTAAAATATATTATTATAAACTTATAAATATTATTTTATAATAATTTAATTACTATTTTATAAATTATAAAATTTGATGATAAAAAATATTATTCCATCAAAGTTAATAAATATTTAATTTAAGTTTCACCCTAAAAAAGTTTTCTCAATTAACTAAATAATAGTCTAAAACTTAACCAACATGTAACGCTTTTTAAATTATCAAAATGAAAAGATATAATATTAAAATATACCCTTAATAGCACAAACCAATATACTTTAATGATTAAATGAATGATTATTATTTCTATAAATCTTAGGTTTAAACATCAACATGAGTATTTAAATATTTATTGTCAAATGATTAAGAATTTTTAGAACATATTATCAGTTGTAATCATCCTATATTAATAAAAAAACATCATTAATATTTAATTAAAAATTTATTTTTAACTTTTTTTAGAGCATTTTACCTCCTAATGATTTATTTTAAGCAAAAAAATACTTTTAACGTTTGTCTAAATAATTACTTTAATTTTTATTTTTTAAATATTTTTTTCTAACAATATTTTATTTTAGACAAAAAAGAACACATTTTAGAGATTCGATCATTGTTGACAAACAATTTTCATCCATAGATAATTTTTTCCAATAATAAAATATTAAAATTTAAAATACTACAAATAAATATAAATTAATATAATTATTTAATCAAACGATATTATGTAATACAAACTTAAATCAATTTGATGTTATTTTTTTACGTTTTAATTAATAAATTCTATAAAATATGATGTGGAATTAGCTTGTCCGTCAAAACAATATGACGTGGAATGACTTTGTTATGACGTGGGATCAGCTTCTAGAATAGAAATGGTTAATCGGTGAGGATAAAAAAGAAAGTTGAAGGATTTGCTGATCTTGGTTACCGAGTGGAAGGGAATTCAATGGATTCCTCCCAATCCCAAACTTGTCCCATGGAACATCACTCTCCTGATGCTGAAGAAATTCCTGACGATTTCGTTTGTTGCGTTTGTCTGTAAGTAATTATCATTACCTTCAAATAATTTCAATGTTTCTCGCCATCTTTTCCTTTATTTTTTTTAAATACCAAAACTTTTGTTTAAAATTTTGTGTTTTTTTGCAGGGATCTTCTTTACAAACCAATAGTTCTGCGTAAGATTTTCCTTTGCTACTTTTATAGAAAGAACTATGAATTTCATGCTTTTTTATGTTTAATTGTTATTATATTGGTTCGATATTTTTTCTTCTTCAAAAATGTACAGATTGTGGTCATATATCATGTTTCTGGTGCGTTTATAGATCAATGAATTATCGATACGAGTCCCGCTGTCCAGTTTGTAGAAATCCATATTCTCACTTTCCAGGCATCTGTGAAATGCTTCACTTCCTGTTGTTAAAGTTATATCCGATTACATACAAAAACAGGGAAGCTCGGATTCTGGGTAAGCTTGGTTTTCTATTCGGTTCGATTTTATGTTCTATCAAATATGTTTTCATGGTTGTGCTTTATAAAGATAACTATTAGCAACAAAAATATTGTTTCTTAGTATAATTTTCAAGAAAAAAAGCATTTGATTTCGTAATCGATAGTTCTATATGACTAATTTGTTGACCCAGTTTTTTGCATTGAAGCGGTCTGCTTATGTTTGCCACACTTTTCAGTGGTGGATTTGTCTCTAGATTCAAGTGCTGAATTGTTGTAGATAGTTTGAGATTATTCTCACTGTATTTAGTGTAGTGCTATGCCTATATTTTTTGACGTTATGGAACTTATCTTGTTGCTTTGTTTGCTACAGAGGAGGAAAAGCAAAGCACCTGCTTTTCGCCGGAGTTCAGTGGTTATGCATGTGAATCGGAGGCTGATGGAGAAATTAATCACCTGGGAAGCTCGTCAAAGTCTTCTAATATTTCTGACTCTTCTACCAGTGAAGAGGAACTTAATAAACCAGATGGACAGATAGAGTCTCATGTTTCCAGGAAGGAAAATGATCAGATTTCAGTTGCTGATGTACTGTGTACCACGTGCAAGCAACTGCTTTTCCGTCCTGTTGTTCTTAACTGTGGACATGGTATGCCTCTAAAATTGTTTCTATCTTTACATTAGCATCACTGAGCCTCAATTTCCTGTTATTTATGACTTATCTTTATTCTTTCTCAGTTTCTTGTCAAACATGCATCGGTATACCTGCTGATGAGATGCTTAGGTGTCAAGTTTGTCAATGTTTGCATCCAAGGGGTTTTCCAAAAGTCTGCTTGACACTTGATCACTTTTTGGTGGCTAAATTTCCCAATGAGTATTCACTGAGAAAAGATACTATTCAGTTCAAACAAGCTTCTTGCAAGCATGAGGGACCATCCACTTGTATGTCTCAATTTTCCACCGGTCCCATCTTGTTCTAGGTCTATCAACACTTCGGTTGATTTAGTATTTAACAGAATTATATTTTTGGTTCTTTCCTTTTTCCTGCTGATTGGTCTATTGCCTTACTTTTTTAAGCTTAAAACTGAAGCACATGATTACTAATTCAATATCCAATATATACTCAATTTCTTAGTCAGTCATGTTGGCAAAATCAATCTTAAAAGGAGTCTGATTGACTGACCGTGCTATAATAAGGCTGCATCAACTTTGAGTCTATAATTTTAAACTAGTTATTATGGTTGAATTCTCAGGTTCCATGGAAGATGGTAAAAGAGATATCTCACCTGTCCAGTTGCCCTCAGAAGTAAAGCCCCATCGCTATATTCATGTAGAAGCTGGTTGTGATGCTTGTGGGGTAAATATGTTGCTTACTTTCTCTTATATGAGTGCATGTCTATGTGTGTGATCTGGAGTCGCACCAATTCAGTCTTCATTAAAGTTCAAATTAGTTGGTTTCATGCATGCTCATAATTGTCTCTTGTCTTCTTAATTCATCCCCATAAATAACATAGCCCATTCTACAATGTTTTAAAACATGTCTTCCTTTATTCGATCCCATAACATTTTTATTCTTTTCTAACGAAAATTGCTTGTAAATAGTCTAATGGAAATGCAGAGTGCAAGCATATGTGTGTGTACATGCTTGATTTGGCTAGTGTCTTCTCTTCTTTTTCCTAACACTCCCTAGTTAATCCCATCGATAGTTTCCGGGCACTGAACTCTGAAAATTTGTATTGATGACATTTTATTGCTTAAAGAGGGGTCCTATAATGGATAAGTTGCTCTGTTGCTTATTGATTCAGTGTCTGTTGGATTTTGTTAAGAGCTTTTCAAGCAACATTTTCACCTGATCTAATGCATAAAGATGGAGTATATTATTGCTTTGCATTGCATTGCATTGCTAAACTAATTGATACTTTTTTCTACTGTATAATCGTCATCGCTTGTAATGTTAGAATTTTTTCATAGTCTCAAATTTGTGCTGGCAGATGTGTCCGATAGTTGGGGATAGATACAGATGCAAGGATTGTACAGAGAGAATGGGATTTGATCTTTGTGGAGATTGCTATAAAACTCGACCTAAGCTTCCAGGCAGGTTCAATCAGAGACACACTCCATGCCATAAGTTTGTGCTTATAAACCCACATTACCTGAAAGGTTGAGGCTGTTTACTGAACAACCAGAGAAAGATTCCACATCTATTGTCGACATCTCCGGATAATCTGGAAACCGGACTAATACCTCAAGCTTTGTCAGGCACTATACAAGAAAATATTCGCAATAATGTTGCGTCGTGTTTCGAGACTGATAGCATTGAAGATGAGGATGGAGATATCATTGCCCTATTGGTCGATTGGTAACGGTTTAGCAATATTCTAGTGATAGGAACTGGTGAATTAAGTTATAGATAGGGGTATTTATTGAGTGAGTCGATCGCGAGTTAGGTAGTACTGGACTCGTGCTCGTTAAAAAAACTTGTTGCTCGACTCATATTCGTTAAATAAACTTGTTGCTCGACTCGTGCACATTAAGTTTGTTGTTTGTTAAGCTTGTTACTCGTCTCGTTGCTCATTAAGCTCACCAAAATTTTTATCTTATTTTTTAACTGTATGTAAAGTCTACTAATAATATATAAAGCTTAAAATAAACGTAAATTGATAAATTTAACAAAAAAAATTATCAAAAGTGTATATGAAACAAATTGAAAGTCTAAATTTTAAAATAAAAATTCACAAATACATTAAAATAATTATTAGAGTTTAATTTTTGGGTGTTGTAAAATAATAATTATTAATTAATAATTTAGTATTTTTATTAAAAAATTAATAGATTAGTCATTTATCATCTATTAGTAAATTAGTAAATTTTTTTAATGAAATAATTTTTTAAGATAATAGTAAAAAATTATAAAAAAATTAACAATATGCTCACGAACTTATCGAATCGAGTTATACTTTACTTAACTCGGCTCGTTAAGGTCTCGAGTCGAATTTTTATCAAATTTTTACTGAATTAAATTCGAACTACTCAACTCATTAATAACCCATCTCTCCTCTATAAAATTATTAATTATAACCCTCCACCCAAATCAACACATACCAAAATCATTATAATTAACTTTCAGTACAAAACCCCTATATCAGTTTAAAAGTTTTGTCGGATCATTGGATGCCGCCGTCTTACCAAACGGAAATCAAAATATGAACCTAAACGCCTGCCCAACAGTGATCATGAACTGAAGTAAAATATAACTTTTTATAATATAAAATAAGGGTAAACTATACTGGTGACTACCGAATTATGGTCATAAATCATTTTGACCATCAACGTTTGAAAACACTCAAACAAATCACCCAACTATTTAAATGATTCATTGTCCGTTATTTTTGTGATGTGGCAATTAAGTCAAATTGGTATAATTATATATTCAGCCTTTAATATTTATATATTATATCAATTTAGCCATTTTAATTTAATTAAATAAATTTTCCCTCCAATTTGATGGTGATATGTCACCACCTGTGTAAAGACAAAACATTTGAGAAATATAAAGGGTTAGGGGGATTCAAACCATGGATCCATGTCCCTAAGGAAGCTTTTGTCACCAGCCAAGCTATTTAATTAGTTTAAAATTGCACAATGTTTTATATATTATGTTTGAAGTTATTTCACACATGCATATATAAATTATATTAAAAAAATAAAATTATAGAAAATAATTTATATAAAAATAAAAATAAATTAAATTAAATTTTTTATTTAAATAGTAATATTGTGAGTTTAATAAATATTTATCAAAAAATAATTTATATAAAATTTTATATATATATATATATATATATTATTTAAAAAATTCCCACCAATATAATTATTTAAATTATTTTGTGATTTAAATATTTATTAAACTCACAATATTATTAGTTAAATAAAAATATTAAAATTATTTTTATTTTTAAGTCTTATATTAACTATATAATTATATATATATATATATATATGAAATAACTTCAAATACAATATATAAAGTATTTAGTAATTTTAAATCAATTAAACAGCTTGCCTAGGGACACCATATGGTCCTTGGTTTGAATCTTCGTAGCCTTTTATATTTCTCAAATGTTTTAACTTTACACATGTTGTGACACGTGTCACAATCTAATTGGTAGAAATTTTTATTTAATTAAAATATTAAAATTAATTAAATTCACCCTCCAATCATATAATGACACGTGGTACCTCCAGATTAGAGATGAATTTATTTAATTGAATTAAAATATTTACTAAATTGATGTAGTGTATGAATATTAAGGAACAAATATTATAAATTATACTTCATACTATAAACTTAATATTAATCTCGTTTTTTATGATATACGAGCCTGTTCACTCATTCCTTTAATCATGTATTAATTTCGCTAAATTATATAAGATAATAATAAAATTTATCAAATATTTATTATTATTATTATTATTATTATATTATAAGAATTCAAACAAGATTTTAATTAAAAAAAGAACTATTGCGTACCAATTAGTTTTAGTGTCTGATGGTTTTATTTATACTTTTTTAAGGTTAGGATTATATTTAAAATACTATATATAAATTTTGATATGCTAATAAAGTTTATTTATAGACATTATTTTTTTTGTCTTATATCTTATCTACATCGTATTAGGGAGAACATCAAAGGAGAAATGCAAGGGTTTTGATTTCTTTAAATATTTTTTTTATTTTCTTAAAAAAGTAAATTAGTATAATAATAAAATTATATTTTGATCCTAAATAATAAATTTATTGTTTAATTAATTTAAATTAATATAATAATAATAATAACAACAACTCATTTTGACATTTTAAAAGACTTTTATTTATTTGATTTTTTTAAAACTTCGTTCCTGTATTATATAATTATATAATGTATAGAATTATACAAGTAAACTTCGAAAGATGAAAATGGGAGGGATTTTGAGAGATATGATATCTAGGGATGGCAAACGGGCGGGTCGGGTGTGGATACCCCCTCCCCATCCCATACCCACCAAATATTTTTCAATCTACCACCCGCCCACCATCCATAATGGGTAAAAATTTTCAAATCCACATCCGCCCACGAGGGTACATTCTCAAATCCATCCCCACACCCACTACCCAACAACATTGATTCTTCAATAAATGCATGATGATTTCAACCAAATATGGGAATAGGGGATGCATTATATATGTGTGTACTGTTTCGTACTTCAAGCTCAGGCCAACGATCGGTGACAACTCAGTATGGGGCTTGCAGACCATGTTTCGCTTGAATAAATATGTTAGGCAATAAACTTCTCGTATCTTCGGTTTTCTTTAGAAATTATAACTATGTTATCCAACAAGAAAATTTATATTGGATTAGAAAAGAAAGAAAACTATGTTTTTTAGTAAAACAGGAAAGGGCAATTGAATTACACACATATGATTCAATGACATTATATATTTATATTTCCCTATCATCTGCTTTCTTTGAGCTAAATTATTCCATCAAAATCATGAGAAAATATCATCAAATTTAACCAAAATAAAAGCTGAGAACATTTAAGTTTTGTCGAAGCAAACTAAGATTACTTAAGACCTTCTAAAATAGCAGCTCTCCAGAAAGGAGAATACAACATAGGCCCTTTTTAAATGAGCAAAAAAAATGCAGCCTTTTAACCATAAACAAGAAGATAACCATATCATTACAAAGATTTCTCTTCAATGCATTTACTTATCATAAATAAATGTGAAAGATGTGGGTAGAACATTCATTTACTCATCTATTTATATGTTAACAGTAAGAAAAGCAGTAAATTTGGTGTTTCATTTCAAGATATAGTTTAGGAGGTGCCTAAAACAAGATTCTCGGTAGAGATTAGAAGCAAAAAAACAAATGATATTACTATATCGAACAAAAGAAGCTTACTTGACACATCCCAAAAAACAGAAAAGATGCTTACTTGACTCTATATAAATTTTTTATGTCATTATTCTAATGACAACTCTACAGTTAGTAAAAGATAAAAAAAATATAAATTTAATTTTGGGGACAAGAATAGGGGAAAATAATATAGCACAAGGGAGACATTGAATCTCTTAACACTTAGTTCTATTCAATGGCGTTAAAAATGGAGGTTTGAGAAGCAATGATCTGACTCTGTTGGCCTAAAACGTGGGTGCTCAGTGACAAGATACTGATTTGCAGAACATTAAGAAATTAAGCTTAAAACAAACATTGAGATGAATCTAAAAAATAATTAAAAATCAGTACGAGCAAATAAAAATTAAACTCTTAAAACGAAATACAGAGGAGCTTAAAACGAAATGACTACGGAAATGACTCTTACGAAAATTAAATTTCAAGTAAAAAGGGAAGAAACGTACCTGAATAAGCTAGAGAGTGGAGACTAGAGGTTTGAAAGATCGACGCTGTAACGAGAGGTTTGCAAGAAAAAAATTTAAGCATAAACTTATCCCTAATATTTGGTTAAATTACAAGTTATATCTTATACAATATTAGGATTTATAAATTAGTCTCTAAAATTACACCTAAATTCATAATGGTCCAAATTTTAATGGATATTTAGCTGGGCGGGCGGATGCGGGGCGGCTAAGGTCTCAAACCCATTACCCGCCCACTACCCGCGACGGGTACCACTTTCTAAATCCACACCCGCCCCCTACCTACTAAAATTATACCCATCCCCGTCCCCAATTGGAGCGGGTGCGGTGTGAAATCCATGAAATTGTACCCATTTGCCATCCTAGTGATATCGAATTATAACAAAGAGAGGTACATTAAATGGGAATGGGATCCCACATCGGCTCCTCCCTAATAGTAACCCTTTTAGGACCCACCAATCAAGGCATCTAAAAGTGTATATGTATTTTTATTTTCTATGAAAGCATCCTTTCCATAATAATTATTTGAATGTTATGAGTAAAAGGTTGTTAGAAAATCACATCTTCTTAATAAATGCATATATAATTTATTATACCCAAAAAAATATAGGATAAACTATGCATTTAGTATTCAAACTATCAGTTTTTGTCTATTTTAGTATTTAAACTTTCAATTTTTTTAAAGTCAAGCCTAATATTTAGTTTTTGTTTCAGTTTAGTACCTTGCTGTTAAAAACTTATATCGCTTAGTATCTAAACTATAGGTTTTGGTCCGTTTTAGTGCCTAAATTTTTAATTTTTTCAAAACTTAACGTTAAATTTTAAACGTGATACTAAAATGAAACAAAACAAAACTTTAGGTATGGTTTTGAAAAAAGTTAAAACTTTAGGTATTAAAACTTTAGGTATTAAAACAGATCAAAATTGATTGTTTAGGTACTAAACGCTTAGTTTACCCAAAAATATATGAATTGATGATGCAATTCAATTATAGATAGACATAATTGCCCTTAATGATTGTAACCCTGTGGATTTGGGTTACCGTGATCTTTGGTTCACGTGGGAGAGGGGTCGGTTTGAGTTTACCAATATTCGAGAGCGGCTTGATCGAGGTGTTGCTAATGATACTTGGAGTAATATGTTGTTGAGTCATGATATTTCTCACTTGTCTCGTTCCGTTTTGGATCATTGTCATAGAAATTCATTTTCGCTCGGATTTATTTTATTTTTTATTATATATATATATATATATATATATATATATATATATATATATATATAGTAATATAATATATAATTTTTAGAAAACGATTTTCAAAATTATATATTACATAGTTTTAAAATTAGTTTTAAAAAAATATATATTATATAGTTTTGAAAATTAGTTTTTAAAATATATATTGTATAGTTTTAGAACGTTTTTTATATCTAATTATTTATTTTATTTATTATTATTATTATTTATTTATTTATTTATCACTTATTTTTCTTTTTTGTTTTTTCAGGTCCAATAACAGTCCACATATTGATCCAAAGGAATGAGCCTGAACTAACCAAGGGAGTTTAGGGTTTAGGAACCCTAACATATCAATAACGCCGTACAGGGGGGCCAAACGGTCAAACGGTGCACCGGTCGGCCGGGAAAACCGGGATTGCACCATCCCGGGATTCCCGGCTACGTGAACAACGTTAGCACAAAATACACGGGAACAACCCCGTTGTCATCGGAGCAGGCACCGATGGGGTGGGTATAAATACCCCACCATGGTGACACCAAAGGGAACACAGAGATCACAACAGAATCAACACCAACAGAGATACACCACACTACTAGAACAAACGGCCAACGATAAACCAAAGAACTATCATCACAAGACAGTAAATGTAATATCCCAAAATACGGGTTAGTGACTAAATTGTAAAACTTCAGAATGTGTTGATTAAAGTAGGATATTTGAATAGTTCAATGATTTATTCGGAAGTAATTCATGAAGGTTTTAGTAATTATTAAAGGAATCAAAGGGTAAAATGGTCATTTGACAGGAAAGATTTTTATTTCCTTATTATATAAGGAAACCATGTGCTAGGGATGGAAACAAAGAAAAGTTATCTTCTTCTCATCTCTTCTTCCATACGAGAGAGAGAGACACACACACACAACAAAGGTGAGTTTTCTATTTTGTTGATTAATTGTTGATTTTAAGGTTGGGTTATGATCATTTGATGATAACTAAGCTTAAGGAAAGCTTAAGTTGTCTTATAATCAAAAGATGAAGAAGTTATAAGAAATTAAAGAAAACGGGTTTTTATATGAAATTATGGAAAAGAGTTGATAAGTTGAATTTGAAGTTAAATTTGACTTGTCATCATGCTAATTAAGGAATATGAAGTGTTAGAATTGTATTTAGAACATATTGAAATTTGAGTATGATTCTTGATTTACATATGAGGGATAGGATTTTGAGGTTATGGATGGTTTTCATGGATATAAATTGGTTTAAGTAATGGTGGTTAGGTTTAATGACATGGTAGGGGTTTAGAATAGAAGAATTGATGATTTTCGGGCTTAAAATACAATTTTTGGGTAGAGGGAACCAATACCCTATGAATGGGTATCGATTCCCCCCTCTTGAACGAAAAATTCCAGTATGTTCAGGGGGTATCGATTCCCCCTGGGGGGTATCGATTCCCCCCTAAATGAAAAATGGAATTTGGTTCTTTAATTTGGTTTAAGTTGTTAACATCAAGTTTAAGGTTTAGGCTTCTAATAGTTGTTTTGAAATGTTATATTTATGTAGATATTGAGTCTAAAAAAGTTCCGGAATAATCAAAGGATTAGGATCGAATCAAAGCAAATAAGGCTAAGGTGAGTGCTATTTTAATTATACTTATATTATTAAACGAACATTGGCTTGCGATGAGCTAGTGATGGAGTTACTATGGTAAGAAGTGACTCCTAAAATGTTATTTGATTTGTGATTCTTATATGTGCATGAATATATGAAATGGGTATAGGATATTATATATGTTATATGATATGCATAGACATAATAGCATAAAACATAAGATATATGATATGATACACATGATTATATGCATATGTGTTATATGCTATGAGACATGACCAATGTGAAATGAGATAAGCTATGTGATATGATATGAAATACATGGTTACACATATATGTGGTATGTGACAGAAAAGAAAGAACAAGTGATGAGAAATGTATTCATCGTAAATGCCCATAGTATATGATATGAGAGCTATAGGTATAGTTGGCATGCCAAGAGTAGAGGGTATTGTAGTCCTTCAGGACGTAGTCCTTCGGGACGTAGTGGTCCTACGGGACATATATAGCAGTCCTTCGGGACGAATACTGAACAAATGTTCGGTGCCCATGAGGGAATTTATACGAGCTGTGGTGACAGTATTAGTGCACAACCTCAATGTACTTACATACCTTTGTTCTCAACAACAATATACATGGGTAATTGAAATATAAATTAAAGTAAAAGTGATGCAAAAAGGTAAGTTTCATGTGTGCATGACTTGGTTATATATGTCATATGAAATATATACATGCATATTGAAATATCATGATCAAATAGTAAGAATGCATATTCATGAATCTACTGTTACATTTTTATTTATTGCTTCACTAAGTCTATGACTTAGCGTGTAAGTGATTTACACGTAGGTACCAAGAAACGAGAAGAGAAATAATAGAAGTAGCAAGGATAATATTATTACTAGAAGATCAGATTAGAAGTAATCGACAAAGTAGGTATTTTGTTGTGTATAGAGTGTTGGCATGTAATAAGTCGTTAATTATGAGCACTCTGATCGAGTTTGTATTTTGTGGTCTCTTTTATGTAAATTAACGTATTTTATTTTAAACAAAGTTTTAAATTCCCGGGGTTTTTCTTTAGGAGTCAAAGTTTGAAAAGTCAAAGTGACACCTCGAACTTGTATTCGAGTCGGGTACGGGTTGGGGTGTTACAGTTAATGGCATCAGAGCTAAGGTTTAGTCGATTCTCGGCATAAACCAGAGTCTAGAGTGTTTTATAAGGTATACATGCCAACAAAATAGTGAAAACTTCTGATATGATGGAATAATAAGTATATTGTTATGTTAATAGAACTATATGATTGTATTTTTATAGATGTCCGGACAAGGTAGTTCTAGAAATGAAGCAGGAGAAGATATACCTGCTGAAAGCAGTAATTCACCTGCCCTGGCCAGGCAGAGTGAAGAACAGACACCCTCTAGAGTTCCTATGAATGATCAAGATGTATTCTTTAGAACTTTAGACGTAGTATTGACGCGTTTTCAACCTCCTGTTACTTCAACTCCAAAAATGAATATTGCAAAAGAGTTGAAGGGTTTAGGAGCTCTAGAGTTTAAAGGGGAAGCTGATGAAGGTCATGTTACTGCGGACCTTTGGCTTAATGATGTGAAAATCATGCTTGAGGGACTTCATTGTTCCGATGCTGACAAGCTGGATGGAGTCGTCTCCTTGCTTCGAGGGCAAGCGAGAATTTGGTGGACCAACATTACATTGAGAATGTCTGATGATCAAGTAACTTGGTCCTTGTTTTTAGAAGAGTTCAAGCATAAATACATCGGAGATCAATTCATTCGACAAATGAAGCAAGAGTTTATGAATCAGAAGTAATGGAACCGTACAATGTATGAGTATAAATGTGAATTCAACAAGTTAAGTCGTTTCGCTACTGAGTTAATTCCTACGGATAAGGATGCTTGTGAATGGTTTGTAGAGGGATTACATCCTCGACTGAAAGAGATGTTAATTGTGTTGAATTTATCTTCATTTCAAGAAGTGGTGAATCGTGCTAAAGCTCTAAAAAGAGCTCAGAATGAGAGGTTCGGAGATTCTCGAGCTCAGACATCGAAAAGATCAGGTGCATCATCGAGTACTGCACCATCAAAAAGGGGCAGAGATATTAGTTCTTGACCCCAAGCACGGTCAGAATCAGTGGCATCCTCTGTTAGAGGATTAAATCCGATGAGAGTCAGACAAACTCAGTCAGTGGGATCGGGAGCTGGGAGATCTAACCAAAGCCAAGTCCGATAATGCCCACATTGTGGAAAAAATCATTCTGGGATATGTAGAATGATTTCTGGAGCTTGCTTTAGATGTGGGGACACCGAATTTTGTTTGGGATTTTCCTAGGGTAGTCGATGAATCTGCACAGCCAGAGAGGTCTATTTATACAGGCTAAAGGGGAAGAGGTAGAGGCAGAGGAAGAAGTCAGTCAGAGTCTTCTGCTCAACAAGAGATACATTCCACTGCTCGAGTGTATAATCTCAGGACCAATGAAGATCGGGATGATCCGGAGATTATAACAGGTACCTTTTTACTGTTTGATAAACATGTTATGGTATTGATTGATACGGAGTCTACATATTCATACATTACTAGTAAGTTAGTGAGAGAATTGAACATTCAGTTAGAAGCTACTAACAATGAGGTGATAGTGACAAATCCGTTAGGGCACAGTGCTCGGGTAAATATGGTGAGTCGAGGGTGTCCCATACGAATTCAGGGAATTAAATTCTCTGCTAATTTGATGGAATTAACTTTTGAAGAATTTGAAGTGATACTGGGAATGGATTTGTTATATCGTTATTGTGCTAATGTCGACTGTAGACTGAAAAGAGTAACATTGAGAAGTCCAGAAGAGGTAGAAATCGTGGTGTTTAGTGAAGGGTGGAATCCATTGGCAAATGTAATCTCAGTGATAACGGCAAAGAAGTTACTGTTACAAGGATGTCAAGAGTTCATTGCTAGTGTGTTGGATGTAAGAGCCAAAGACAAAGAGATTGAATAAATTCCTATCGTGAGAGAGTTCTCTGATGTATTTCCTGCACAATTGCCAGGTTTACCTCTGGACAGAGAGGTATAATTTTATATTGAGATAATTCCAGGAACAGTGCCCATTGCAATGGTACTATACAGAATGGCTCCAAAAGAGTTGAAAGAATTAAAGATTCAATTACAGGAATTATTGGACAAAGGTTTTATTAGACCAAGTGTATCACCTTGGGGAGCTCCAGTTTTGTTTGTTAAGAAGAAAGATGGATCAATGCGACTCTGTATCGACTACAGGCAGCTCAATAAAGTGACTATCAAGAATAAATATCCACTTCCTCGAATTGATAACTTATTTGATCAATTAAAGGGAGTTTCAGTGTTCTCAAAAATTGATCTACGTTCGGGTTATCATCAATTAAAGATTCAAGAGAAAGATGTTCCAAAGATGGCGTTTAGAACAAGATATGGTCACTATGAGTTTATCGTAATACCGTTTGGAGTTACGAATGCACCAGCTACTTTCATAGATTTAATGAACAGAATTTTTTAACCTTATTTGGATCAGTTCGTGGTGGTTTTCATTGATGATATTTTAATATATTCAAAGTTAGAGGAAGAGCATAGTTCTCATTTGAGGATTATCTTACAGAATTTACGAGACAAGAAGCTTTATGCTAAATTCTCTAAATGTGAGTTCTGGTTGAATGAAGTGACATTTCTTGGACATGTAATTTCTATAGAAGGAGTTCGAGTGGATCCTCAAAAGATTAAATCTATTCTAGAGTGGGAAGTTCCAAAGAATGTGTCAGAAGTTCGAAGTTTTCTGGGGTTAGCTGGTTATTATCGAAGGTTCATTAAAATCCTTTTCAATAATAGCATTACCCCTAACTAAGCTGTTGAGAAAGGAAGTAAAATTTACGTGGACTCAAGAATGCCAAGAGAGTTTTGAAAAGTTAAAGAAGATTTTGACAGAAGCTCCAGTGTTAGTCCAACATGAGTCTGGCAAGGACTTTGTAGTGTATAGTGATGCGTCTCATAATGGCTTGGGATGTGTATTAATGCAAGAAAGCAAGGTGGTGGCCTATGCTTCGAGATAATTAAAACCGCATGAGAAGAATTATCCGACACACGATCTGGAGATGGCTGCAATAGTGTTCTCTTTAAAGGTCTGGTGTTATTACTTGTATGGTGAAAAATGCTACTTGTATACGGATCACAAAAGTTTAAAGTACTTGATGACTCAGAAAGAGTTAAATTTAAGACAGAGAAGATGGGTGGAATTTCTCAAGGATTATGATGTTATGATTGATTTCCATCCCGGAAAGGAAAATGTGGTAGCGGATGCCTTAAGCCGAAAGACGTTTGTAGCCTTACGAGCTATGGATGCTAAACTATCATTAGGCGGAGATGGTGCAATTTGTGCAGAATTGACAATCAAACCATCATGGTTAGATCAAATTAAAGAATTGTATGCTAAAGATAAAAAGTGTTCAAAGAAGTTGTAGTAAATAAAGAATGGAGAGTGTACAGATTATGAGATGAAAACTGATGGGAACCTATATTATCAAGGGAGGCTAGTGATTATTGATGTTAATGAATTAAAGAATGATTTATTAATGGAAGCTCATTGTAGTCCATTAACGATGCATCCAGGAGGAAACAAAATGTATATGGACCTCAAGAGTCGATATTGGTGGCTGGGAATGAAGAAAGACATTACAGAATTCGTATCTAAGTGTTTGACTTGCCAGCAAGTTAAGGCTGAGCATCAGGTTCCGTCGGGACTGTTACAATCAATTTCAATTCCTCAATGGAAATGGGAGAATGTAACGATGGATTTTATGATGGGGTTGCCTTTAACTCCGAACAAAAGAGATTCAATATGGGTGATTGTAGACAAGTTGACTAAGTCATCTTATTTCATTCCGATACGAGCTGATTTCTCTATGGATAAATATGCTGAGTTGTATATTAGAGAGATTATACGGTTACATGGTGTACCTATTTCCATAGTTTCTGATCGGGATCCTAGATTCACGTCACGATTTTGGAAGTTTTTACATGGAGCATTAGGTACACAACTGAACTTTAGCACAACGTTTCATCCTCAGACAGATGGCCAGTCTGAACGAACTATTCAAATTCTGGAGGATATGTTAAGAGCTTGTGTTATCGAATTTAAAGGATCGTGGGAAAAATATTTGCCACTTGCTAAATTTGCGTACAACAATAGTTATAAGTCAAGCATCAAAATGGCTCCCTATGAAGCTTTATATGGGAGAAGATGTCGTACACCCTTGAATTGGTATGAACTTAAGGATCGAGAAGTTATTGGTCCTGAGTTGATTCATGAATTGGAAGAGAAAGTTCAAGTAATTCAGAATAATCTGAAAGCTTCATCTGATAGACATAAATCATATGTTGATTTAAAAAGGAAAGAAATTGAGTTTCAAATCGGAGATAAAGTGTTCTTGAAAGTGTCTCCGTAGAAGAAAGTATTGAGATTTGGAAATAAAGGAAAATTGAGTTCTCGGTTTATTGGACCATATGAAATCGTTAAGAGAGTGGGACCAGTGGCATATCAATTAGCTTTATCACCTGATATAGAGAAAATTCACAATGTTTTCCATGTTTCAATGCTTTGTAAGTATCGATCTAATCCCTCCCATATTATATCACCAGAAGAAATAGAAGTGCAATCGGATTTGACATATAAGGAAGAACCGGTCCAAATTTTAGCCCATGAAGTTAAACAATTAAGGAACAAGACTATTCCATTAGTCAAAGTGTTGTGGAGAAATCACAAGGTGGAAGAAGCGACGTGGGAACGTGAAGAGGACATGAAGATTCAATATCCCCATCTCTTTGTACAATGAAAATTCAAGGACGAATTTTCTTAATGGGGAGAGATTTGTAATATCCCAAAATACGGGTTAGTGACTAAATTGTAAAACTTCATAATGTGTTGATTAAACTAGGATATTTGAATAGTTCAATGATTGATTCGGAAGTAATTCCTGAAGGTTTTAGTAATTATTAAAGGAATCAAAGGGTAAAATGGTCATTTGACATGAAAGATTTTTATTTCCTTATTATATAAGGAAACCACGTGCTAGGGATGGAAACAAAGCAGAGTTATCTTCTTCTCATTTTTTCTTCCATACGAGAGAGAGAGAGCCACAACAAAGGTGAGTTTTCTATTTTGTTGATTAATTGTTGATTTTAAGGTTGGGTTATGATCATTAGATGATAACTAAGCTTAAGGAAAGCTTAAGTTGTCTTATAATCAAAAGATGAAGAAGTTATAAGAAATTAAAGAAAACGGGTTTTTATATGAAATTATGGAAAAAAAGTTGATAAGTTGAATTTGAAGTTAAATTTGACTTGTCATCATGCTAATTAAGGAATATGAAGTGTTAGAATTGTATTTAGAACATATTGAAATTTGAGTATGATTCTTGATTTACATATGAGGGATAGGATTTTGAGGTTATGGATGGTTTTCATTGATAGAAATTGGTTTAAGTAATGGTGGTTAGGTTTAATGACATGGTAGGGGTTTAAAATAGAATAATTGAATGAAGAATTGATGATTTCGGGCTTAAAATACAATTTATGGGTAGAGGGAACCGATACCCTATGAATGGGTATCGATTCCCCCCTCTTGAACAAAAATTCCAATATGTTCAGGGGGTATCGATTCCCCCTAAATGAAAAATGGAATTTGGTTCTTTAATTTGGTTTAAGTTGTTGACATCAAGTTTAAGGTTTAGGTTCTGATAGCTGTTTTGAAATGTTATATTTATGTAGATATTGAGTCTAAACAAGTTCCGGAATAATCAAAGGATTATGATCGAATCAAAGCAAATAAGGCTAAGGTGAGTGCAATTTTAATTATACTTATATTATTGAACGAACATTGGCTTGCGAAGAGCTAGTGATGGAGTTACTATGGTAAGAAGTGACTCCTAAAATATTATTTGATTTGTGATTCTTATGTGCATGAATACATGAAATGAGTATAGGTTATTATATATGTTATATGATATGCATAGACATAAGAGCATAAAACATAAGATATATGATATGATATGATATGATATACATGATTATATGCATATGTGATATATGCTATGAGACATGGCCAATGTGAAATGAGATAAGCTATGTGATATGATATGAAATACATGGTTACACATACATGTGGTATGTGACAGAAAAGAAAGAACAAGTGATGAGAAATGTATTCATCGTAAATGCCCATAGTATATGATATGAGAGCTATAGGTATAGTTGGCATGCCAAGAGTCGAGGGTATTGTAGTCCTTCGGGACGTAGTCCTTCGGGATGTAGTCCTTCAGGACGTAGTGGTCCTACGGGACATATATAGCAGTCCTTCGGGAAGAATACTGAACAAATGTTCGGTGCCCATGAGGGAATTTATACGAGCTGTGGTGACAGTATTAGTGCACAACCTCAATGTACTTACATACCTTTGTTCTCAACAACAATATAAATGGGCAATTGAAATATAAATTAAAGTGAAAGTGATGCAAAAAGGTAAGTTTCATGTGTGCATGACTTGGTTATATATGTCATATGAAATATATACATGCATATTGAAATATCATGATCAAATGGTAAGAATGCATATTCATGAATCTACTGTTACATGTTTATTTATTGCCTCACTAAGTCTATGACTTAGCATGTAAGTGATTTATACGTAGGTACCAAGAAACGAGAAGAGCAAGAATAGAAGTAGCAAGGATAGTATTATTACTAGAAGATCATATCAGAAGTAATCGACAAAGTATGTATTTTGTTGTGTATAGAGTGTTGGCATGTAATAAGTCGTTAATTATGAGCACTCTGATCGAGTTTGTATTTTGTGGTCTCTTTTATGTAAATTAACGTATTTTGTTTTAAACAAAGTTTTAAATTCCCGGGGTTTTTCTTTAAGAGTCAAAGTTTGAAAAGTCAAAGTGACACCTCGAACTCGTATTCGAGTTGGGTATGGGTTGGGGTGTTACAGTAAACCACGAAATAATAACAAAGCCAGATGCCAAACACAACACAAAACAAAACCCAAAAGGCGGAGACTTTCGAATCCGAAAGTAAAAATAACAAAGTCCAAAACTTTGTTGCGTGGAAGGATACTGAAAGCCCCAAAAGCATCGTCGGATAAGCGAACGGTCACCGAAAAAGGTAAAAAGCCGAAGCTATTTTCCTAGATCTACGCCGATCCATAGGGGTTTCGGTGATTTGGGCTACGGTTTTAGCTTCACGGTAACGAGAGGAACATTTTGAGGCTAGTTGGGTTTTTTCGGCCGCCATGAGCGGCGTCGGAGTGACGGTCCGGACGGCGGAGGATTCATCGGCAGGCGACCAATTATCGACCGGCTGGGGGTGAGTTGAGAGCGTCTGGTGAGGCTTGAGGGAGATGGTTTTGAGGAAAATGGTAAGAATGAAGGGAATAGGTGTTTTAGGCTATTTATATACCAAGGACTACATGGTAATTAAAGGATAATTAAATCCTTTCCGCCATCCTGTCAATTTCGAAGCGTAATTCATTTTGGTCACTGTATGCAATTTGGCTCTTCGATTTTCGATTGATTCAATTCGATCCCCATTAATATTTCACATTTGTTTTACAATTTGGTCCTCTAAATTCTTATTTTATTTTATTTTATTATTATCATGTTTTTAAATTATTATTAGCATTTTTTTACTTCTATTTTATTACTTTCAAAATAATATTTTTTTATATTTAATTTTTCCTTTATTATTTTTTTATTTTCATTTTATTTCTTTGATTTATTTTTATTTATTTACTGATTTGTTTTAGTCTTTATTTCTTTTTTTCCCTTGATTCATTTTTTTCTATTATATATATATATATATATATTTTTATTTTATGTTTTTGCCTTTTTAGTTTTATTTATTTATTTTTCTATCTAATATTATTTTTGCCTTTGCCAGTAATAATCTCAACCAATCAGAGGTAAGTAATTCGAATCGGGTTTTTAAATTTTAATTTTAATTTTTAATTTTTACAATTAAAGATAACTGAAAAATTAATTGGTACCAAAAGGGCAGTTCAAGGGTGCTAATTCTTCTTTGACCGTAACCGATTCTCGAGCCCAACATATTTCTGGTACAACGCATATCAAGTAAGATGGTGTCCGACCCACCTAAATTTGTTTTAAAATAGTTGGTGGCGACTCTAACCCAAATCATTTTTCCTAAGTTGAGGCCCAATTCCGAGGCCCAACCGAAAGACGGTTCCGACAGCTTGGTGACTCCGCTGGGGACATGTAAGTTAGTCAGGCCAGAGTTAATTTTGATTGTCTTTTTATGCGAAAACAGTGAATTTAAATTTTAATTTATTTATTCGATTCAAATTATTTACCTTTGATTATTTTTCAAGTAAATAGTTGTACTGACTTTTTTTTCAAAGATTTCAGATTTTCAAATTTTTCATCTCAGGCTCTATACCCGAGCTCTGAACCCTATTTAAGTGGGGGTGAAAGCGACGTCTTCGTGTGAATTTATTCACTGTGCGGGCCTAGCAAGTAGCATTCGAGATTCATATACCTTATGCCTTTGTGTGAATTTATTCTCCGTATGGGCATAAGGGAATTTTTCCTCTCTAGTTTAACTTAGTCCACACAAGCTTGTAATGGGCTTAGGACTAAGAGTCTGGCAAGCCCAAGGGGGCACCAACAAGGAGAACTCGGGTACCTTTTTTAGAACCTAAACCGGGAGAGTACATGGAATTAGAGCCCACCCTAAAACCTCATTCCAAACCATAAGCTGCTTTGTTTCCTGCTTTATTTTCTGTTCAAATCATTCGAACTAGACAAATATGCGGTTATGATTTATTTGAAATTAGCATGTGGGGTAGATATCATGTGAGGTAGGATTTTTCATTTTTATTATTGTTTTGATTTACATCACTAACTCTTTTTATTTTTGTTCTCTTTTATTTTGTTTTCATCGTTTACCTCATTTAAAACGAGGTGTCGATCCACCAAAACGTGTTTGTTAAACATGAATAATCTGCATTAATGGAAAAAGGAGTTATAATACAAAGAGATAAAAAGCTCAGAAGCCCAACCGTGGTCCAAGAATACTCAGAGGAAAAGGTTACAGGGACAAGACGAGGAAAAGGTTACTGACCCGAAGAGTCCTTTAGAAAACTACAAGAACAAGATGGTGAAACCCTAGCTAAGCTGGAGACCATTATTGAAGAATTCCAGAAATAAGTCGATAAACTTTGGATTGAGGGTTCCAATGGCAGTTTCATTTGGAACAAGCTCGGCATAGAGTGAAAGCCGGAGATGCAGTCATTCGAGACAATTTTTGGGGCAAGTAGCTCGTCACCTGCACAAGTTTAACCAAACCAGAATGGTTCGACAGGATATTCAACCGGTGAAAAAAGGCGGAAGACGAATTAACTTGTCAGAAACTGTGCGGGATCTATACCATCAAAAAGTTTTTTGTCTCTTCAGACGTAACATTTTTGTCCCCAATAAGGATTATTCAGAATAACAGACACATTTTTTAGATCAATGCCTCGAACATTTCATGCATCATGCATTCTTGCATATTTCGCATAATTTTCTTTTTTTCATTGCATTCGCATAAACTAACAAGAGATTTTCATAATGGAACGGTACAAACACTGGACATACCTCCACAAGTTTCGGACACGTGTCATCCTCATTCAAATCGAAAAGAAGATGGAAGCCAGATTTACTCAGATCGAAGAGAACATGTTGAAGCTCCAGAGAGAGATAGAAGAAAAGATAAATCAGAATAGCCAGAGTACCCTAGATGCAATCACGAAAGTCCAAGAGTCCTTGATCGATCAGATCGTTGCCAAGTTAGCTGGCCTACGTCAGACAAATGCTCCTGGGATAGGCTCATCAGAAGGGGTAGCCATGCTTCCTACCCCGCAAGTGGTTGTCTCACCCAGAATCTTACCAGGACTTCAAGATAATTCGGATAGTTATCGCATTCCAAAATTTGATGAAGAGGTCAAAACAATGAGGGTAGAAATTACCATTAAACCATGAGGTAGGACGAGTGGAAAACCTCCTCTGAAGAAGAAAGAAAGATAGATCATCAACATTTCGAAATCTTTTACAGTTGTACCCTCTTCTAGGCAAGAACCAAAGAGATAAAATGAGCATTTCGACCTCATTCTCATGACATACAAGGAGCTCTACCAACAACTGTTTAACGCACATGTGGTGTACCTATCCCGAGATACCTCTAAATCCCCCATACCCTATGTGGTATGACAAAAATGCGCATTGTGAATATCATGGCGGTGTTCCGAGGCATGCTATTGAAAATTGCCTCCTCTTTAAGAGGGTTATCCAAAGGATGCGCAATAAGGGTTAGATTTATTTTAACACTTCAGAATCACCCCACGTTGCACAGAACCCTCTACCTAATCATCAAGAGAATAAGAAAAGTACAATCACCGAGGAAAAGGGTAAAAAGGCCAAAACTAGAGTTTTTGAAGTGAAGACACCTCTTGCTTGGGTATGGAAGCAAATGATAAATGCGGGGTTTCTTTCACCACATCCTAGAACATCAGATTCCAAAGGTGGCAGTCATTGTTGTTATCACAATGAAGATGGACATGATGTGCAAGAATGTGCCGAATTTAGAGCATTGATCCAGCTAATTATGGATAGAAAAGAGCTGGAATTTTATGATGAAAGCAATGACACTCCCAAAGTAGAAAGAGTCATGGAAAATGAGGCCTTATTCAATTTTGAGGCATTCTATTTGAGTTTTTTTTTTTCATATTTTCTCAAGTTTTTTATAAGAACATTTGAATAAATTTATGTTACTTTAATAATGACGAGCAACGAATCACATTTGCAAACTTGTAATCCTTTGAATATCAACTGAACTAAGAAACTCTATAAATGGTTCAAAGTTACAGATCTTTGACAAAGTAACATGATTTAAAACAAGGACCTTGACCTTACCCAGAATATACCCTCAAACACCGTACCCTGCTCTTGCAATTAGCTAATATAACCTTTTCCTTTCATAAGGTACGGACAACATGGGACATCCTTTTACATATAACATTACCATGCTTTCTATTTAAGACGTTCGGTGATGATAATAATCTTCACAGATAGAATAGTCGAGTAGACAAATCTAGTTTAGGTCAGTTGCTTGGAAATTGAACTCTAAAGATGAGATTTCTTGACTTCCAAAAACACATAGGCTATAACAGGTTCTTTTAACAAACTTAAGAAATTGGATCCGAATACCCAGATTATAATATTATATATACAATAAAGCTTGAGTTGTCCCTCTAGAGCAATTGGTTAAACATCCCGGCTTTATGGATAATATTCAACTAGCCTGATAAAGGTAATTATACTATACAATAAAGCTTGAGCTGTCCCTCTAAGGCAATTGGTTAAACGCCCCGACTTTATGGATAAGATTCAGCTAGCCTGATAAAGGTGTTTACATATTAAGCTGTCCCTCTAGAGCAATTAGTTAAACGCCCCGGCTTTATGGATCCAACTAGCCATTTAATGGCAAATTTAAATAAGGAGTTTCGGTAAAATGGACTAAGGGAGTTAAGGAACACCTGTTATAGTCAAATACATACAAGCACTAAAGAATTTCATTTTTAGACCGATATTTATGCACTACCTTTGTTAGAGAAGCTTACAAAGCTTAAACAAATGGAAGATTTCAGAGGACTGAAATAGAAGGTCGAGTAATTGATCATGCTAGTTGCGTCATTTTGTCCGCACCTCAATTAAAATGCCAAACCATAAAAAAGCATGCTGCGATATTTCAAAAAATGACATTTTGGGTGACCGAAACTTTATGTCAACCTAAAGCCAACTCATCCACTTGAAAATTTGGTTGAAAACATTTTTATATTTCAATATAACAAATTAAGTTAAATAAATTTTAAGATTTTCCAAAAGATTTTCTAAGTATATTCGATATAATTATTCGAATATCAAAATATTACTCCAAATCTTTCAAATGTCATTTTTAATCCTTATTCAAGTGTAAAATTAAGTTTTAATCTTAAAATAATTTCAAAACAATTTTACAAAGTTTTTCGAACCGTTTCAAAGCCAAAAATTCCAGATTGTCCAGAGGGAATCGATTCCTCCCCCCAAGGGGTACCGATTCCCCCTGAATGGTTTGGCTCTGAGAAAAACAAAATGCTCGGAGGGAACCGATTCTCCCCCCAAGGGGGTACCGATTCCCCCTGATCAATGGTTGAAATATTTGAATTTTACACTTAGGGAATTGATTCCTATGAGGGGGTACCGATTCCCCCCATGCTCCAAGTTGTTTTATTAATTGATTTCACACTAAAACGGCTCCATTGACTCCACTAATCATCCCCAACATTCATAATTAATTGAAGGAGTATTTAAATAAGCTTAGAAGCCATTGATCAACATCAAGAAACAACAATCAACAAGAATCAAGAGAGAATCAAAGAGAAAGCATCAAACCTCAAGTTTGAGCATTTTTAAGCCTATTTCATTCAATATTCATTTTTGCTTTCAAGAACACTTATTGTGCTCAATTGTATTATTCTGAAGAGTTCTTTCTTTGTTCTAGAATTGTGCAAACATCTTGCCTTGTGAGGATTTTCTTGTAAGTTTGCAAAATTTGTATTGTTCTCTTTGGGAGAGAATATTCTCAAGAATTTGGGGTATAATTCTTGAGGGATTTGTAAGGTTACTCTTTGTCCTCAAAAGAAAGACAAATTAGTGAATTTGTGGAAAATCCTTAGTGTGGATAGCTAAGGTAGTGGACGTAGACTTTGGTTGAGAAAGTCGAACCACTCTAAATCGCTGCGTAATTACTTTCAATTTTCTGTAAAACTTCCACCAAAATTTTTATTTGCCAATTCACCCCCCTCTTGGCCAATTTCATCGATCGATTAACTCAACAATTGATATAAAAGCCTCACTCATTTGAAGGTTTAATCGCCTCTTGAGTCGATTCGGGAAGAATTACATCGATTTTCAAGTCATCAATGGTCGACGCTTCAAACTCTGACTTCGATCTTGATTCATTGCCCGTTAACAAGCCTTTTTTCTTCAATGGAGCTAATTATGCTTATTGGAAGAATAAGATGATGTATTTCATTCAAGCAAGTGACATGGGACCATAAAATATCATAGAAGACGAATACATCAAACCTTCCACTCATCCAAGATTGTGGAGTGAATGAGAGACAAGAATGTTACAACTCAAATCCAAAGTTATCCATATTATATTTTGTGCTCTTGGAACAGATGAATACGAGAGAGTTTTATCTTACACAACCGCCAAGGAGATATGGGACAAACTACAAGTCACTCATGAAGGCACAAACGAGGTAAAAGAATCTAAAATTAGTCTTCTAACTCATAGCTATAAAAATTTCAGGATGAAACCAGATGAAGATGTCAAAGCTATGACGGATAGATTCTCCACGATTGTTAATAGTCTCAAATCATATGGAGAAATCATTCCAAATGACAAGCTTGTAAGGAAGCTGGTTTACTCTCTTCCAAAAGCTTGGCAATCAAAGAAGAAGGCGATCATCGAGGCTAAGAACTTAAAATCCTTGACCCTCGATGAACTTATTGGCTCTCTCCTCACGCATGAAATGATGCTTAAAAAAGAGGAAGACCTTGAGAAAAGAGACGAGCCAAATAAGGAGACGGAGAAGAAGAAAAACTTGGGAGTTGCTCTCAAATCAACAAAAGATGAGAGTGATTTGGATGAAGATGACGATGATGAGAAAATGACATTGTTAGCCAAACGGTTCAGAAAAATAATGAGGCCTAACCGAGGAAGAAAATTCAAATGAAATGAAGGCTTCAAAAATGAACCAAAAGAGAAGGACCCAATCATTTTCTATGAATGCAAAAAACCGGGGCATGTCAAATATGATTGCCCACAATTGAAGAAGAAGAGTCAATCAAAGAGTAAGCACAAAGCTCACGTGGCTACATGGAGCGATGAAGAAGGTTCCGATGAATAGGAACAATAAGTAGCAAACTTGTGCTTGATGGCATTTGGGGAAGATTCTAAGGTAACCTCTAACTCATTTGATTTAGATGATTTATCTTATGATGAGTTATTAGAGGAATATAATGGGTTGGCTTCGGATTATGAGAAATTTTTTTTAAAATATAAAAATGATATTTCAAAATTGAAAAATGAAAAGAATCTATATCCAAGACCAACAATGATCTTGAAAGTAAAATCAGCAATTTGCAAATCAAACTAGAAGAGTTTGAAAAGAAAAATTCAGATTTGCAAAATTTATTTTCAAATGTCAATGATGATCATCAAAAGAAAATTGATGATCTTAAAGCTTCTTTTGATAAAGTTTGAGCAAAATGTTTTGAAAAAGGAAAAAATTCAAAATCCAACTTTGTTAGAAAAAGTTTTAAAAACTACAATCATAGAGGTCCCCGAAGAACCTCTAATGGAAAAATCGTTAGAAGTATATGGGTTCCTAAAGAACTTATTACTACTAAAGATAAGGATATCCTACTCAAATGGATACCTAAGGGGACTAGAATTTTGGAGACTAATGAGTATGGACCCAAAAGAATTTGGGTACCAAAAATCAAAAATTAATCTATGTTTGTAGGAAAAGAAGCATTGCTACAAGGCACGGGAAACAAATTCAAACTCATGGTACCTTGATAGTGGATGCTCAAGACACATGACCGGAGACAAAAGCCGGTTCATAGAGCTTAACGCCAAAAATAGAGGAGAAGTGACTTTTGGTGATAATTCAAAAGATTACATCGAAGGTATAGGTACAATAGGTAATACCTCTTCCATACAAATTAGAAATGTTTTATATGTGAATGGATTAAAGCATAATCTTTTGAGCATTAGACAATTTTGTGATAAAGGATTCAATGTCATGTTTGAAACTAATGGTTGTAAAGTTATTGACATTGTATCTAATCGAATTATGCTTGTTGGTCATAGAATAGGAAAATATACATGGTGCATTTAGACTCTATAGAAATGACTAATTTATACCTAGTTGCTAAGGATGAGCATGATAGTTGGTTATGGCATAGGAGACTAGGACATGCTAGTATGAGTGTTTTGCAACGGTTAGTTCAAGGATATTTGGTTCGAGGGCTGCCTAAACTAAAATTTGATAATGATAAAATTTGTGATGCTTGTGCTAAAGGAAAATAAAAGCAAATTTTTTTTAAATCCATTAATGACGTATCATCTAGTAGAGTATTACAATTGATCCATTTAGATCTTTTTGGGCCATCTAGAACTACTAACTTGGGTGGAAAACAATATGCATTTGTATTTGTATATGACTATTCTAGATTTACTTGGGTTCTATTCTTAAGTATTAAAGATGAAGCATGAGAAAAATTCATCACGTTTTCAAAAGTAATCCAAAACGAAAAAGGTTACTCTATAACTAGTGTTAGGAGTGATCATGGAACTGAATTTAAAAATCTTGGATTTACTGAATTTTGTAATACTAATGGTATTAGCTATAATTTTTCAGCACCTAGAACCCCTCAACAAAATGGAGTTGTTGAGAGGAAAAATTGAACTTTAGAAGAAATGGCTAGAACAATTCTTTATGAAAACAATTTGCCAAAATATTTTTGGGCGGAAGCCACAAATACCGCTTGTTATGTTATTAATCGAGTAATGATTAGGCCTATTTTGAAGAAAACTCCATATGAACTGTTTAAAAATAAAAAGCCTAACATTAGCTATTTTCATCCGTTTGGATGTAAATATTTTGTTTTAAATAACTGTAAAGACAATCTTGGCAAATTTGATGCTAAAAGTGATGAAGGAATTTTTCTGGGTTATTCCTTAAATTCTAAAGCTTATCGAGTATTTAATAAAAGAACTTTAGTTGTAGAAGAGTCTATACATGTTTTTTTCGATGATAATCTCCTTCCGAAGAAGGATTCTTGTGTAAATGATGATGTAGGTATTATAAATATAAATGACGCTAGACATGACGTTGGAGAACTATCATCAAAGGAAGAAACGAAAGATGAAGAAACTCAATATCCTCTTGAGAATCCAACCATTAAAGAAAGGGAAGTCTCTTATCCAAGAGAGTACAACTATGTCAAGGATGGTGAAATTATAGGTGATCCATCCAAAGGGGTAACAACTCGATCCTCTCTTAGAAATATTTGTAATTATGTTGCATTTATCTCATGCATAGAGCCTAAGAATATTAAAGAAGCATTAAATAATGAACATTGGATTATGGTTATGCAAGAAGAGTTAAATCAATTTGAGAGGAGTAAAGTATGGACATTAGTTGAAAGGCCTAGTAATAAATCTACTGTAGGTACTAGATGGGTTTTTAGGAATAAGCTTGATGAAAGTGGTAATATAGTGAAAAACAAGGCTAGACTTGTTGGTCAAGGGTATACTCAAGAAGAGGGCATAGACTATGATGAAACATATGCTCCCGTAGCTAGGATGGAAGCAATTAAAATGTTATTAGCATTTGCTTGTTTTCATGAATTTAAATTATATCAAATAGATGTTAAAAGTGCATTTTTAAATGGTTTTATAAGATAAGAAGTGTATGTGAACAACCTCCGGGTTTTGAAGATTCCAAATTTTTGGATCATGTTCTTAAATTGAAAAAAGCGTTTTATGGTTTAAAACAAGATCCTAGAGCTTGGTATGAAAGATTGTCAAATTTTTTAATCGAAAAAGGTTTTTCAAAAGGGAAGGTTGACACTACATTGTTTTTAAAGCATAAAGGTAAAGATTTATTAGTAGTTCAAATTTATGTTGATGATATAATATTTGGTTCTACTAATGATGTTCTTTGCCAAGAATTTTCCAAGCTAATGCAAAGTGAATTTGAGATGAGCATGATGAGGGAGCTTTCATTTTTCTTGGGACTCCAAATCAAGCAAAGAAAAGATGGCATCTTCATCAATCAAGCTAAATACGTCAAAGATATGCTCAAGAAGTTTGGACTAGAAAATGGGAAACCTCATGACACTCAAATGAGCTCTTCTACAAAGCTTGACTTGGATGAAGGAGGTAAATGTATGGATGTTAAATTATATAGGTCAATGATTGGCTCTTTGCTCTATCTAACTGCAAGTAGACCGGACATTATGTTTAGTATTTGCTTATGTGCTAGATTTCAATCATGCCCTAAGGAATCACATTTACTAGCTGTTAAGAGAATCTTTAGATACCTTAAGGACACTCCTAGTTTAGGACTTTGGTATCCTAGAGACTCTACCTTTAGCTTGCATGCCTTCTCTGATGCGGATTATGGAGGATGCAAATTAGATAGGAAAGCACCTCCGGTACTTGCCAATTCCTTTGAAATATGTTGATTTCTTGGTTTTCAAAGAAACAAAATTATGTTGCATTATCTACCACTGAAGCAGAATACATTTCAGCTGGTAGTTGTTGTGCACAAGTTTTATGGATGAAACAACAACTTTTTTATTATGGAATTGAAGTAGGTACCATTCCTATCAAGTGTGTCAATACTAGTGCTATTTGTCTCACTAAAAATCCCATCCAACACTCTAGAACTAAACACATTGAAATAAGACATCACTTAATTAGAGACCATGTCGCTAAAAAAGATGTAGTTTTAGAATTTGTTGATACTTTGCATCAATTAGCAGATATTTTTACAAAGCCTTTAGACAACGAAATATTTTGGACACTTAGGAGAGAATTAGGTTTAACTGACCTATCTTCACTTAGTGTTTAAAATAATTTTAGCACTTTTAAGAATAAATGAAAAATGCTTATAATTAATTTTGATTGCATTCTTTGCTATTAGTTAGAGGGAGTTTATGATTCTTTGTGAAAAATTGATTATATGTTTAAATAAATTTTAATGATAGATTTGATTGATTGAACATAGTTAATTTTTTTCGTAATATGAGTTGTCAATATCACTAGAACAAATTAATTTAGCATTTTGAGTGTTTAAAATCAAATTTTATCATTTTTGGTGTAGAGGGAATCGATACCCCCTTGAAGGGGAACCATTCCCCCTTTGAAGGGGAACCGATTCCCCCTTTGAAGGGGAACCGATTCCCCCTGTAGGGGAATCGATACCCCCTAAGGGTTCTGGTTATATCACGCCCAGAAAACCCTCTCTCTCATAACCTATCTTCTTTCTCTTTGCCACCATTCTCCTTTCTACTCTCTCTCTATCTCCATATTTCATCAAAAATACTGTTTTTAATCAGAATTACTTCAAATATTAACTCCTAACCTGTTGGAATAATCAAAATCGTGCAAACATCATTCAATCTCACTCAAATCCAAAATTCTTCAAGGTATTTTTCTAAAACTTCTATTTTATCAATTTTTGAACACAGAACTAGTTTTAATTAGTTCTATATTGAAATAGTGATTGGGCATTGATTGTTTAGTGTTTAGAAACTAGATTTTACAACTAATTTCATCAAAATGTCATAATTTTTCAATTAATTCTTGAATTTTCGAAATTAAAAAAACGAAAATTTTTAATTAATTTCAAATTGTTGTGTTTTGATTTAATTATGTTATTAGTATGAAAACTATATGTATATTGATTTTCAAAACTTTATTTTTCAATAGTTTTCAAAAACTTTGCCCATTAGGATTGGTTTAGAGAACCTTGAAATATTGAGGACTCAATTGAGTTTTGGGATTGATTATATTGCATACATGTGTTTTAAAATAGCAGGTTATTCTTTCCATTCCGATTACCTTAAATCATGTCTCACAAACGTTCTAGACCTTCCTCTAGTCATTCTAGCCAACCTCCAAACTCATCTCCAAATCCTCTACCTATCCAATAAATTCATAATCCTAATCCCATGATCCAAACATGATCATTCGCAATTCTTTCTTCAATGAACCCGGTAGTAGACAAAATCTCTACTTTAGGTTTTGTCAATACTTTGAGTCCTACAAAATCCGGGAAGAACGAATACCATCTCTTCAAGCCATGTTAGACATCAATTTTCGACGTCTTCATACTCTTCAAGAGTGGAAATTTGATAAACTCTTCGAACTTGAACCTATAGTTTACCACCAACTCGTTCGTATCTTCTACTCTAATGCTGTTTGCATTCAAAACCAAGATAAAACCTTAACCATAGGAATCTGATCTGTTGGGATTTTCGGAAGCTCGATTCGACAACCGGAATTGCTTACAAATAGGGTCAGGATCGGTTTTTGTGTTTAGGGAGTAAGGAGATTAAAAGATAGAGAATTGCACAATAATTTAGAGTGGTTCGACTTCTCAACCAAGTCTACATCCACTACCTTAGCTCCTCACCAAAGATTTTCCAACAAATTCACTAATTTGTTCTTTTTTTTAGGACAAAGAGATAACCATACAACCCCTAGTTTTTCGGGCTAAACTAGAACCTTTCCCTAGCTTTTACACGGGATAAGCTAGAACCTTTCCGTTTTATAAAAGGATAAAATAAGTAAACAAGAAAACCTCTCTAAGGTAGGTGTTTATAAGATTGAGCTCACAAGAACAAAATATTTACAAGAGAAAGTTGAAATAAGAATGAAAAACTCTTCTCTTGTGTTTGATTGCTTGGATAGTTGTTCTCTTACTTCATCAAGTGTCCTTAGCTTGTATTTATAGCTTGGAATGTGTTTGATGTTGTATATAGCCATTGGGGATGTTTTGGATCCGTTTGGGGATGATTTTTCTACTCAAAAAGGATGCCCATAACATGGTGCATCGGTGCACTATCATGGTGCATTGATACCCCTTCATTAAATTCAAATAAACTAGTTGTTGCAGCCTTCGTTCATGGATGCATAGCAGGATGCATCGATGCACAGCAGGATGCATTGATGCACAACCTTGATGCATCGATGCACAGAAGGATGCATCGATGCACTAATTGCATTCGGTGTTTGAGTGCATGGATGCACTACATGGTGCATCGATGCACTAGTGCAGGTGCATGGATGCACTGCAGGGATGCATGGATGCACTGCAGGGGTGCATGGATGCACTTTGACACCCTTTAGCATTTTGGCTCAAATCCGAATTTAATGGACTTTGAATTATTTTTGAAACCTTTTAAAACTTTGAATAAATTCAATTAAGTCCAAAAACATTTTGTAAATTCAATTCTAGTCCAAAAACCATTCTGCCTTAAATTGTTATATCAAAACATAGTTCAACAATCTCCCCCTTTTTGATATAACAAAACATTTGAAAAATTGTTTTTGGCAAAAAACTCCCCCTTAATAAATTGTTTAATGAAAAAGATATCAATTGTTAACAATTGTTGGAAAATATATGAAAATGTTAAGCTCCCCTTTTTTCATTTAGAAATTGAATTTTCAAACCAAACTTTTCCCCCTTTTTGTTATATAAAAAATAATTCGATCTTTGAAGTTCAAAATAACTTTGAAGAGTAAGTGGTAAATTTGAAATTTAAAAATCATTTGAAAAATCAAAGCTCCCCCTCAATAAATGCATTCCAATCAAAATTTAGCTTTAAGAACTTGACACTTAAAAAGAAATTGAATTTCTACAAAGAATAACAAATGTGTTAGTAGCACATGAAATTCAATATATCCAAGACTAAAATACTTTATGCAATACCAATTGTTGAAATTTGATATCAATACCATTTGTTAAAATTAAGTGCATGTGCATAAAGTTTTCCAAAAATGCTATGCATTTTGAAAATTTTAATATCAATTGTTAAAGATATATCATTTTCATTTAAACCACATGCATAAACATTCAAATTTAGGTCAAAAATTTAAATTTATAAAATCAAAGTATTTGAAAATTTGATATCAATTGTTAGAGAGATATCATTTGCATTAAAACCAATTTTGACCAAAAATTTATTATGATGAACTAAAAATTCTTAAAAATTAACATAACTTTAAAATGTTCATCATAATCATCTTTTCAACATACATTAGATTAAAACGATGATTCATAATCATTTAAAACCAAAACTCATGCATGCTTAAAATTAAATGAGCAACCAAATAACCAAAATTAAAAGCATTAAGCTTAGAGGTTACCCATTCCTTTTTCATGTGTGGCTACAACATCTTGAATATCATCATCTTCATCACCATTGCTCCCACACACCTACAAGAGACATTCATTTCGATTTTGGTATCCAAATTGCTTTGGATCCTTGGACGTTAGTTTCAATGCCTCTTGTTCCCTTAGGAACCCATACTTGTCTAATTTTAAAATGTTTTCCTTTCTTTAAAGGACAAGTATGTTCCTTGTGACCATGATAATGACAATGTGAGCATATTGTCATTATTGAACTAAATGAATTATTTAAAATGATTTCTTTTTCTTTTGTTAAGCATTCAAGCTTAACTTTTAAATCAAAATTTTCTTTTTCAAAACTTTCAATTTTTATTTTTGAAAGCTCTAAATCCTTTTTCAAAATTTCATTTTGGCTTTTAAAATCTATTTTTGTTTTCAAAAGAAAATCATTTTCAATTTTAAAATTTGAAATTATTTTCTTATATTTGGAGTTCATGGTCTCAAACTCCGAATATAACCTATTAAAAGCATCTTGTAACTCATCAAACATATATGAATTAAATTCAATTGAGTTATAAGATACCTCGGGATCTTCGCAAGCCATTAGAGACACCACCTTTGTTGGTTCTTCTTTCTTTCTTCCATGGATTTCTTCGAGCTTATTCCAAAGCTCTTTGGCACTTGAACATGAAGAAACCCCTTCATAGATTTCATGACCAAATGCACAAAACAACATGTGCATGGCTTTGGCATTAAGTTGATCTTTCTTCTGTTCTTTGTCACTCCTCTTCTTCTCCTTCTTCTTTGGAGAAGAGTAGTTGTTCTCGATTATCTCCCATGCATCAAGATCATTGGATTGGATGAACACCTTCATTAATTTCTTCCAATGATGATAGTTGACTCCATTGAAGTATGGAGGTTTGTCGGTTGGTAAGGAATCTTCCATGTGGAACGAGCCAGAGGTAGAAGTCATCTTCTCGGCTGTGTCGGGAATTGGTAGAGCTTCTTCAAGGATCATCTTAAGGTGGTTAAACCTTCTTAACAAGTTAGGCTCTGATACCAATTGTTGGGATTTTTGAAAGCTCGATTTGCCAATCAAAATTGCTTGTAAAGAGGGTCGGGATCGGTTTTTGTGTTTAGGGAGTAAGGAGATTAAAAGATAGAGAATTGCACAATGATTTAGAGTGGTTCGACTTCTCAACCAAGTCTACATCCACTACCTTAGCTCCTCACCAAGGATTTTCCAACAAATTCACTAATTTGTTCTTTCTTTTGAGGACAAAGAGATAACCTTACAACTCCCTAGTTTTTCCAGGCTAAACTAAAATCTTTCCCTAGATTTTACACATGATAAGCTAGACCATTTCCCCTTTACAAAAGGATAAAATAAGTAAACAAGAAAACCTCTCTAAGGTAGGTGTTTACAAGATTAAGCTCACAAGAACAAAATATTTACAAGAGAAAGTTGAAATAAGAATAAAAAACTCTTCTCTTGTGTTTGATTGCTTTGATAGTTGTCTCTTACTTCTTCAAGTGTCCTTAGCTTGTATTTATAGCTTTGAATGCGTTTGATGTTGTATATAGCCGTTGGAGATGTTTTGGAGCCGTTTGGGGATGATTTTTCTACTAAAAAAGGTTGCCCATAACATGGTGCATCGGTGCACTATCATGGTGCATTGATAACCCTTCATTAAATTCAAATAAACTAGCCATTGCAGCCTTCGTGCCTAGATGCACGGCATGATGCATCAATGCACAGCCTTGATGCATCGATGCACTAATTGCATTCGGTATTTGAGTGCATGGATGCACTGCATGGTGCATCGATGCACTAGTGCAGGTGCATGGATGCATTGCAGGGATGCATGGATGCACTGCAGGGGTGTATGGATGCACTTTGACACCCTTTAGCATTTTGGCTCAAATCCGAATTTAATGGACTTTGAATTATTTTTGAACCCTTTTAAAACTTTGAATAAATTCAATTAAGTCCAAAAACATTTTGTAAATTCAATTCAAGTCCAAAAACCATTTTGCCTTAAATTGTTATATCAAAACATAGTTCAACACAATCCTATCTTCTAGGACGATTCTTTTATCTTGACTCGGAATATATTTCCACTGCATTTGGATTAGATAATGATGGGTTAGATAATGAAAAACTAACGGTAGGATCTCAGTATAAACGAAGGGATAGTGCGAGTGTTCTAGATCTTCATGACCGTTTTCTTCATCTCATGATCTCTTAGTGGTTTCGACCATCCGGAGGCCGTTACTCTACTCTTAGAGCCTTGGATTATCTTTGCTGAACTTGTCGAAACCGTAAATCTTGTTCCCAATAAGAAATTATGTTCTTCTTTAGTTTACGGTTGTATTCTTAGTAATCTGTTTAAGAAGACTGGGCTTAGAGTTGGTCTTGATGCTTCTTTTCCCCTCAAAAACCAAATCAACCTCTTCTCTTTAACCAAGTCAGGATGGAAGTTCAATGAAGAGACAGGTCTTTGGGTTCGTACTCATGAACAACCTCCAAAAGCCGATGACTCCGACAATGAGCAAGAACAACACGAGGAACAAGCACATCCAGAGGAACAAGCACGACCAGAGGATCAAATGGCTCCATACTTTCAATCATTTATGGAGACATTCGATTTCTGGTATGCATCCATGGATTCTCGCTTCACTTCCACATAGTTTCATTTATCCATAATGGGAGCTCAACAATTGGAGATTCTCTGGGAGATGTGCGTAAACAACGCTTCTATGAATGAACGCATTAATGCACTCTCACATGAGATGACCGCTATGCGAGCTCATTTTCCTCCTCCCGACCCCCTACGGATGCTTGATTCTTTGTCATGCTTTAGTACTTTGAAATAGAACTTAGAGATTATTGTTTTAACATTTTGGATTGTTTTTACTTTGGTTGTTGGATATTTGAACTTATGTGATGGTTTTTGGATGTTTGAACTTATATTTCTATATATTTGGTTTGGTTAAATTTATTATTGCATCATTTACATCATGTTAAGATATATGACCAATTTTGCCATGTCACATTGTTTATGAATATTGGATTATGAAACTAATGGCTAACCTTTCTCTTGATTGTGATCTTAGTAGCTTAAGCTATATTAATTTATAATCAATTAGCTAAATATTTTTCAAAAACTTGTTTAAAATCTTTTAAAGGTCTTTTTGATTTAACAAAAAAGGGGAGAAATGTTAAATGTTTTAAAGGGGAGAAGTGTTAAAGTAAGGGGAGTAATTTCAAACTTGATTTCAAAATGTTAAAATTACTAAAATGTTTTGTTATATCAAAAAAGGAGAGATTGTTGAAAACATTTTGATATTTCGATATAACAAATTAAGTTAAATAAATTTTAAGATTTTTCAAAAGATTTTCTAAGTATATTCGATATAATTATTCGAATATCAAAATATTACTCCAAATCTTTCAAATGTCATTTTTAATCCTTACTCAAGTGTAAAATTAAGTTTTAATCTTAAAATAATTTCAAAACAATTTTATAAAGTATTTCGAACTGTTTCAAAGCCAAAAATTCCAGATTGTCCAGAGGGAACTAATTTCCCCCAAAGGGGTACCGATTCCCCCTTGAATGGTTTGGCTCCGAGAAAAACAGAATGCTCAGAGGGAACCGATTCCCCCCAAGGGGATACCGATTCTCCCCTGATCAACGGTCGAAATATTTGAATTTTACACTTAGGGAATCGATTCCCTATGAGGGGGTACCGATTCGCCCCACGCTCCAAGCTGTTTTATTAATTGATTTCACACTAAAACGATTCCATTGACTCCACTAATCATCCCCAACGTTCAGAATCAATTGAAGGAGTATTTAAACAAGCTTAGAAGTCATTGATCAACAACAATCAACAAGAATCAAGAGAGAATCAAAGAGAAAGCATCAAACCTTAAGTTTGAGTATTTTCAAGCCTATTTCATTCAATATTTATTTTTGCTTTCAAGAACACTTATTGTGCTCAATTGTATTATTCTTAAGTGTTCTTTCTTTGTTCTAGAATTGTACAAACATTTTGCCTTGTGAGGATTTTCTTGTAAGTTTGAAAAATTTGTATTGTTCTCTTTGGAGAGAGTGTTCTCAAGAATTTGGGGTATAATTCTTGAGGGATTTGTAAGGTTACTCTTTGTCCTCAAAAGAAAGACAAATTAGTGAATTTGTGGAAAATCATTAGTGTGGATAGCTAAGGTAGTGGACGTAGACTTTGGTTGAGAAAGTCGAACCACTCTAAATCGCTGCATAATTACTTTCAATTTTCTGCAAAGCTTCCACTGAAATTTTTATTTGCCAATTCACCCCCTCTTGGCCAATTTCATCGATCGATTAACTCAACACATTTGTCAAAGAGCTATAACTCCGAAAGCATTAAAAGAGCTATTGATTCCTTTGATATACTTTGAACTCATGTTTATGATTTGATTCGATTGCAAGCCTGAATTTAGGATCAATGTTTTTACAGAATTTCTATCTTTTTCCCTCCTAAAACAAGAAAAAGGAGAAAAACATTTTCAAGCAGAACAGTCTCAGATTTGAAAGGTCTGTAAAGTCAAAACTCAAAAAGATATTGGGGCACGATCGATTCCAAGGACCAGATTGGCAGACAAAGCACGAGACTCTATCCAGGAGATAACAGATAATTCATTCATGTTGCATGCATCTTAGACATACTTAGATGCATCACATTCACCATTTTAGCATATATGATTTTTTGCAGCTTCTAGAGTTAAGTTTCAACTTTAGGATGAAGGATACTCGATTCGCAAGCGCCTTTAAAGAATGATGGTGGTTGCTTACTCAACAGTGTCCGACTTGACATATCTACAGATCTCATAATCAATTTCATATAAGTCCGAGAACTAATTCAGAACAAATCCAGTTCAACTCAACAATGAGCAATATGTTTCCAGATAATGTCTTCAAGCCAGATTTCAATTCTACAACGGAAGATATCCGGTTGTCATAATTCATCAGTGGGCTTTCCCGTAAAAGGGGAGTCATTCAAAGATCGTCTCATTTGGTTCATACTCACTCAAAAGAACCACCTGAAGAATCATGACCGGCTTCGACCTGTGAAGGGAAGCCATTTTTTAAACAAACTATTTGCAGCTTAGCTCAAGGCCAGAAGAGCTATCTGCCACCAAGACCTTCGAGTTTGACCAAGCTCAGCTCCAAGGCATATCATTTGCAGCATAGCTTAAGTCAAGAAGGGTTATCTGCCAAAAACCCTCGAGTTCGACTACGCTCAGCTTCGAGGGCACATCATTTTCAGCATAACTTAAATCGAGAAAGGTTATCTGCCAACCAAAGACCTTCGAGTTCGACTACGCTCAGCTTCAAGGCACATCATTTGCAGCATAACTTAAGTCGAGAAGGGCTATCTACCAAAGACCCTTGAGTTCAACTACGCTCAGCTTCGAGGGCACATCATTTAGAGCATAACTCAAGGCTATAAGGGTTATCTGTCACCAAAAGACCTTCGAGTTCGACTACGCTCAGCTCTAAGGCATATCATTTGCAGCATAACTTAAGTCGAGAAGGGTTATATGCCAACCAAATACCTTCGAGTTTGACTACGCTCAGCTCCAAGGCATATCATTTGTAGCATATCTTAAGTCGAGAAGGGTTATCTACCAAAGACCCTCGAGTTCGACTACGCTCAGCTTCGAGGGCACATCATTTACAGCATAACTCAAGGCTAGAAGGGTTATCTATCACCAAAAGTCCTTCGAGTTTGACTACGCTCAGCTCTAAGGTATATCATTTGCAGCATAACATAAGTCGAGAAGGGTTATCTGCCAACCAAATACCTTCGAGTTCGACTACGCTCAGCTCTAAGACACATCATTTGCAGCACAGCTTAAGTCGAGAAGGGCTATCTGCCAAAGAATCTCGAGTTCGATTACGCTCAGCTTCGAGGGCATATCATTTACAGCATAACTCAAGGCTAGAAGGGTTATATGTCACCAAAAGACCTTCGAGTTCGACTACGCTCATCTCTAAAGCATATCATTTATAGCATAACTTAAGTCGAGAAGGGTTATCTGCCAACCAAATACCTTTGAGTTCGACTACGCTCAACTCCAAGACATATCATTTGCAGCATAGCTTAAGTCGAGAAGGGCTATCTGCCAAAGCCCTCGAGTTCAACTACGCTCAGCTTCGAGGGCACATTATTTACAGTATAACTCAAGGCTAGAAGGGTTATCTGTCACCAAAGACCTTCGAGTTCGACTATGCTCAGCTCCAAGGCATATCATTTACAGCATAACTTAAATCGAGAAGGGTTATCTACCAACCAAAAACCTTCGAGTTCGACTACGCTCAGCTCCAATGTGCATCATTTGCAGCATAGCTTAAGTCGAGAACGGCTATCTGCCAAAGACCCTCGAGTTCGATTACACTCAGCTTCGAGGGCACACCATTTACAGCATAACTCAAGGCTAGAAGGGTTATCTGTCACCAAAGACCTTCGAGTTCGACTACGCTCAACTTCAAGGGCACATCATTTACAGAATAACTCAAGGCAAGAAGGGTTATCTGTCAATAAAATTGTCGAGTTCGATTTCATTCAGCTCGATGACACCTCAATCACACTATTATCCGACTGCAATCGAGGTTTTCAAGTCGAGAAGAAGACCTGGGTTAACCGTGCCTTAGTGACAAGAAACTGTTTTCCGGCAGCGTAGCTTAAGTCGAGAAAAGCTATCTGTCAACGAAGACTTTTCGAGTTCGATTTCATTCAGCTCGAGGGCTTGTCAACCAGATGTTGGAGTCAAGGAACTATTTCTCAGTCGAATTTTTGAACTAAGGTCTTTAAATCGAAAAGAAGACCAAAGTGGACTATAATTTGGCATTTAGAAGCCACATTCCGATTCAAATCCTAAACTACGGCTTCAATTCCATTTCAAGATAAATTCGACTTCGCGACGGAGGAGTCATCCACAACTCAATTTGGCAGGGAGTTATTCTAATTCAAATCAATTTTCAACTCCACCGAGTGAAAATTTATGTCCTATTTTTCGTTCTACGAAAAATGACAAAGAGGGGCAGCTGTAAACACTCATTTTCGGCTGGAGTTATTTTGTTTTTTTTTTTATTTATTATATATATATATATATATATATATATATATATATATATATATATATATATAATATATAATTTTCAGAAAATGATTTTCAAAATATATATTATATAGTTTTTAAAAAAATGTTTTTAAAATATATATATATATAGTTTTGAAAACATTTTGAAAACATTTATATTATATAGTTTTTAAAATTAATTTTAAAAAATATATATATATAGTTTTAAAAATTAGTTTTTAAAAAATATATATTATATAGATTTGAAAATTAGTTTTTAAAATATATATTGTATAGTTTTAAAACATTTTTATATTTATTTATTTATCACTTATTTTTGTTTTTTGTTTTTTGTTTTTTCAGGTCCAATAACAGTCCACATATTGATCCAAAGGAATGGGCCTGAATCAGTCAAGGGAGTTTAGGGTTTGGGAACCCTAACATATCAACAATGCCACACAGGGGGCCAAACGATCAAACGGCGCATCGACCGGCCGAGAAAACCCGGGCTGCACTATCCCGGGATTCCCGACTACGGGAACAACGTTAGCACGAAATACACGGGAACAACCCCGTTGTCATCGGAGCAGGCCACCAATGGGGTGGGTATAAATACCCCACCACGGTGAGACCAAAGGGAACACATAGATCACAACAGAACCAACACCAACAGAGATACACCACATTACTATAATAAACGGCCAACGGTAAACCAAAGAACCATCATCACAAGATAGTAAACCACGAAACAACAACAAAGCCAGAAGCCAAACACAGCACAAAAGAAAACCCAAAAGGCGGAGTCTTTCGAATCCGAAAGTAAAAATAACAAAGTCCAAAACTTTGTTGCGTGAAAGGATACTGAAAGCCCCTGGAGCATCGTCGAAGAAGCGAACGATCACCAGAAAATGTAAAAAGTCGAAGCTTTTTTCCTAGATCTACGCCGATCCATGTGGGTTTTGGTGATTTGGGCTACAGTTTTAGCTTCACGGTAACGAGATGAGCATTTTGAGGCTAGTTGGGTTTTTTCGGTCGCCGATTGTGGCGGTCCGGACGACGGAGGATTCATCGGCAGGCGATCGATTATCGACCGGTTGAGGGTGAGTTGAGAGCGTCTGGTGAGGCTTGAGGGAGATGATTTTGAGGAAAATGGTAAGAATGAAGGGAATAGAGGTGTTTTAGGCTATTTATATACCAGAGACTACCTGGTAATTAAAGGATAATTAAATCCTTTCCGCAATCCTCCCAATTTTGAAGTGTAATTCATTTTGGTCACTGTATGCAATTTGACTTTTGGATTTTCGATTAATTCAATTAGGTCCCCATTAATATTTCAATTTTTTTTTGCAATTTGGTCCCCTAAATTCTTATTTTATTATTATCATGTTTTTAATTATTATTAGCATTATTTATTTTACTACTATTTTATTACTTTTTAAATAATATTTTTTTGATTTATTTAATTTTTTTTCCTTTATTATTTTTTATTTTCATTTTATTTCTTTAATTTATTTTTATTTATTTACTGATTTATTTTAGTCTTTATTTCTTTTTTTTCCCTTGATTCATTTTTTTCTATTATATATATATATTTTTTATTTTTTATTTTTGCCTTTTTAGTTTTATTTATTTATTTTTCTATATAATATTTTTTTTACCTTTGTCAGTAATAATCTCAACCAATCAGATGTAAGTAATTCAAATCGGATTTTAAAATTTAAATTTAAATTTTTAATTTTCGCAACTAAATACAACCGAAAAATTATTTGGTACCGAAAGGGCGGTTCAAGGGTGCTAATCCTTCCTTAACCGTAACCGACTCTCGAGCCCAACATATTTCTGGTACAACGCAAATCAAGTAAGATGGTGTCCGACCCACCTAAATTCGTTTTAAAATGGTCGGTGTCGACTCTAACTCAAATCATTTTTTCTAAGTCGAGGTCCAATTCGGGGCCCAACCGAAAGACGTTCCGACAACTGCTTAACACGGATTGTTTTGAGCAACGACATCATAGATGACACTTCAAGTTTGAAGCTACTTGGTTTCTTGAAGATACTTGTGAGTCTAACGTTTTCCGTTTATGGACTTTACCTGCCACTTCAGTTCTGGAGAAGCTTGAGAATGTTCAACAGAATCTTGATACTCGGTTTTAGAAAATCTATGCTAAATGTTCAACAGAAGTTTGTTTGGGTTGGAATGGAGCCGATGGGGTTCTCTCTTGAATGGATTGGTTTCGTTAAGCGATGTGTTTGTACGATATATTCTTCTGTCATTTTAATGGAGTTGCAGGAGAGGTTTTTCATTCACAGCAGGGTCTTCGACAGGGCTATCTTTTGAGCCTTTATATATTTTTGCTTTGTAATTGGGGGGGGGGGGTTATTTCATCACTTTTCGCCAAGGTATGGCCTCTTCTAATCTTTCGGATGTTCATATCAATAAACATGCACCGACTATCACTCATTTACTGTTTGTGGATGATAGTTTAATTTTTGGTGAAGTCACGACAATGGTAGAGTCATTTACCTTCGAGGGTCCTCATTCAAACTGATGAAGATACACGTTGGCTTGATCCACCTTAGGCTTCGGTGGCTGGTTCATGTTTCCAAGAGTGTTAAGCTTGATTCAAAGCTTCAGTTTTCTTTGCTGGGTTTTACACCGTGTTATATTTTGGGGCAAAGAAGGGGATGGTTTTTTTTTCTCAGTTTTGTTTCAGTCCTTTGCTTTTGGACTTCTTTTTCTTTGGCAATTGTTCTCTTGGACACAGCGGAGGTGCAATAAAATCTAACCGACCATTCACTTGTAAGAATATATATATATATATATATATATATATATATATATATATATAATATATATATATATATTTATTTGTTAAAAAATAAAATTTAAATTAAATTATTAATAGAAATATTTAAACTATAAAAAATTAAAATTTCATATAATTAATATTATGTTTATATATTTTTGACTTAATATAAAAAATAAAGTATATCCTTTTTTTATTTTTTAAGTGCTTAAACTTTTTTTCAGTCAATTCAAGTGCCTAATGTTACAAACATTATTATTTTAAGTGTTCAACTATAACATCCACTAAAATTTTCATTTCAATATTCATATAATTGAATTTTATTTTAAATAAAAAACTTAAAATTAAAATTTTAAAAAGATGCCCAAAATATTCAGAAATCTTAAAAAATCCCCAAAATTTTGAAAATTCTAATCCCAATCCCTATATCCACGTCGGTCGTCTTCCATTACCATCGTCGTCGTCGGTCAAACCTCCACCCAATTATGCCCCATCCAATGACCAACCATGCAACAAACATCCACCAAAACAAGAGTCGATAAACCCTAAACTCGACAAAGAACAAATATGTAATCGCAACATTTGCACAACCCCGACGATCATCTCGATAGTAATGATGATGACGCCTAAGAAGGTAGATGGCAAGGACAACGTTGACGACAAGGGAGATAATAAGGTTAGGGTTAGAGATTTTAATGATTTGATTTTTTTTTTTGTAATTTTAGAGAAATGGGGTTTTTTTTTAAATATTATACTCCATTTGTCCCATTAAATCTGTCAACTGTTGACTTTTTTAGTTAAATTTGTTTAAATTTGACTCATTGTTATTTAAAATTTATTACAGATAAAAATATGAAAAAATATATTTTAAAAACCTTAAATCAAGTAGTTTTCAAGTATATGTTTTATAAAATTTAATTGCTTAAAATATTTAAAATAATCATAGACAAAGTTTAAAAATTTTAATTTTTCAAAAGTAAATAATAAACGCATTTAATGGGGGCAGAGGGAGTAATATTTTTAAGTTTTTTAAATTCAGAATTATTTGAATACGACATGTGTCATATAGCGGATTTTTTAACGGTCGTTACGGTCGAGACACTTAAAATGAAAACGTTTGTAACGTTAGACACATAGATATTGATCGAAAAAAATTTAGGAACCTAAATGGGAAAATGGTATAGTTTGGACACTTTTTTATATTAAGCCTATATTTTTATAGTAACTTAAAATAATGTTTTTTATGCAAATAGAAAATTATCTAAAATTAAAATGAATGTTTAAAATCATAATCATATAATTAAGACATATTTTTGTAATCATTGACACAAAATACTTGTCACCTGTATCATACATGGATCATACAAAGAAAATATTAAAAACATTTTCAAAAGACACAAACAAAATATATATACGAACATGTCGATTGTATTGGTAAAATGAACCACAACAAAAGATCAAACTATTGAAAGAACATCGACAATTACAAATCAGAGTCGAGCGTCATTAGAAAACTATCTTCGAATGCAAACTGTATATCTAAATCCAATCTAAGGGTTCAAGTAGAAAAGATCAACATGATAATAAATAAGTGTCATATTGATTAGTCGATGACACATCAAATTTAACCTTGATAAAATTAAACAAAAAAGGGTTAAACGACCAATAAAGAACACTGAAAATGTGGCAAAAGATAAAGGAAAGTATATCATAAGCGTAGGGTTATTGAAATTTTAAAAGCAAAAGAAAAACAAAGATGTGATATAAAAAAAATTAAACTTGCCTGTGACTAATATTAAAGTTGGTTACTTGACAAATAAAAAAAAGGAACAAAGAGCAAGCAGCAATACAGAGAAATCATTTTAGGGTTATTGATATTAATAGATAATATAAATTATTAATAATGAAAAATAATCATATTAAAATATTTAATGATTAAATTGTTAACATATTAATCATAATTTTTTATATAAAAATTATTAAAAAATTGGTTTAATTAATGCTAATTTTAAGTTAAAAAAAATATAGCATGATGGGATGATTAGGAAGAATATTTAGGCATTGCAAAGAGTGGTCAGCATTCTACTCTTTTCCTGCATGATTTTAGGCTTTTTGTTGAAGAGGATTAAGCGGTGGCATTAGGTCAGTAATCCAATTAGTGTGCTTAAACCTCAAGTCATTTTTTAGGGTAGAGTGCTCTCTACTCTACTTCAAGAGGGTCCCCTAACCCTAGTCTACTTAGGGTAGGGTGGCCTATCCAAGATGACACATAGCTGAGTTCATCAAATTAAGAAGCACAGGCTAGGAAGACTTTATTTAAACATGGGATTGATTATGTACATCAAAGTCGTCTTGATATCCCGATGATTAAGATCAAGTCGTTGTTCCTCTCGAATGAGTTTAAAGACACGATGAATTTCCTTTAAATTAGAAAACAATAGTGTAAAATCGTTGGAAAGGGACAATAACTTTACCTTATTGGTATGAACTACATGACAATTTCACTACATATTGTAGTATCAACCTCGTATATATAGAAGATGAACTTTAAATTTTAGAAATAAACAATAGCTCATAAGGAATACAATTAATATTCCTACTAGGAGAAAATGGTGTGCAAGGAGAGTTCTTCATTAATCATTTTGTGAATATTCTGACTATAATGGCCTAAGTAGTGGTGAAGAAAACCTTAGAAAATATCCCAACTTTAAGCAATCAAAATTAGGTCAAACACAATCAATTTTGTCTCTCATACAAGCTTTTTTCTTTCTTTTAATGAATAGTCAATTACCAAAGGAATATTGTTCATGCTTTCCCCTTTGCAAAAAGGCAATCATATCCTTTGGATTTGTGGGTGTTGATACCTCTTAGTCATTTTTTTAGACAGGACATCTTTTTGGACCCCAATTGAATTCATAGACAATTATATATATATATTAGGAAAGATTGGGGTATAATGGAATTTTCATCACATGATGGGGTGAAAATGCAAATATCCAAAAGATTGCTTACAAGCGAAAACTTGGGATGGGCAATGGCAGAAAAGATGTCTTTTTTACCTGTATTTTATGCTTTTTGGCGACATAGGGAAAAGCTAAACAAAAGAAAAGGATTGTCTGAAGATTACAACTCCTTTCTTACCTGCTTTGTTCATGTTTTTCCAACGAGAGGCCATTGTTTTATTTTATTAGTATAAGGTGTTTATTTTTTTTCTGGTACATGTATAAGGTGTTTATAATACGGTATATGTTAAGAATTGTTTTAATTATAATTGATAATAAAGGTACATGTTTTATACACAGTTATTCGAATCTAATACTTTTAAAAAAATAATATTATTTATTACCACTAAGGTGGCTTAATAAGTCGAGAAGGGGCCATTGTTAAGATTAAGAGGGGAGGATGTTAAAAGGATGACCCACCAAAGAGGCCCCATTGGTTTGGACAACAGCAATCTATGGTTTGAAGATCAGAAGTAAAAATGGCCAAAGAAGTTCAGCAACGAGATACATCTACAACTTGGTCTTTGTCTCTCTCAATTAACCCCACACTTCTCTCTCCCTCTCTTTCTCAGCGTTTCATGTTAATTTCTTTCTCTCCCGAGTTCACTCAGTGTCTCTGTCAATGGACAAGCAGCAGAATCATCATCGCCATCAGCTGTCTTTGATACAAAATTCCAGGCAGCGTTGCAATGAATGGTACATGTTTGATTCTAGTATTGTTAGTAGTTCATGGTTTGTTTGATGTGTGTGTGTTTTCAAAGCTCTGATCCTTTTTTACATAGATTTAAATTGCTGCACCTCCCCTGTTCCTCATTTTGCTTCGCTTTCTTTCACATTGTAGTGTGCTTCAAGTTCTGTCACTTATCTTGTCTGATTGATGCTCTAAATAAGTATGTTTTCACTTAGAATATTTGCTCTGTCGTTTTTTGTGTAAAGAATTACCATGTTTCCAGCTATTTTTATGATCATTCTTTGTTTGTGTTTTAGTCCCTCAGTTACCATGTCTTGGACGTTGAGACTTCTTTTTACCATTGAAATGTGAAAAGTTAGATGGGAATATTCATAGATTATCCCTTCCTTCTTTTTTTCCTGCATATTCGAAGTGCTGCTGCTTTTATTGTAGGATTTTCCGGGATGTTAAAAGTGATATCACAATAGAAGTAAATGGAGGGACTTTTTCTCTACACAAGGTAATTTGGTGCTTTACTTCTCAAAATTTATTCATATATTTATTTTGATTTAAATTGAATTTTATAGTTGGCTATTCACTTTAAAAATTTTCTTGGCCTTCTATATATCTGAAATTTCTTTTTCTTTCTCTTTTTTTTTCCTGTCTCTGAATGATGCTCTTTTGTCTACATGTTGTACCATGAATTGCTTGGCCAGATATGTTGTTCAATATGTTAAACATGAGGCAAAGGTTGCCATTGAAGTAAAATGGCATTTTTTTCACGTGCAGATTAATGTTGGTACTCGGGATATTATTGTGCTGATAATTGTAGTTGTTATACGCAGTTTCCTCTTGTCTCTCGGAGTGGACGAATCAGGAAGTTACTTGCGGAACATAGGGATTTCGATATCTCGATGGTGGAGCTTCTGAATTTACCTGACGGTGCCGAGACATTCGAGTTGGCAGCTAAATTCTGCTATGGCATTAACTTTGCAATTACATCTTCAAATGTGGCTCAGCTCTGTTGTGTCTCCGAGTACCTTGAAATGACCGAGGAGTTCTCGAAGGATAATCTCAGCTCACGAGCCGAAGAGTATGTCACGATAGGGAGAGAAGAGAGAAGAAGCGAAGGAGACGAAGAGGAAATTGGGGGAAATGGAAATCAAGGGTTAGGGATTGACAATGAATTGGGGAGGAGTTACCTGATTAAGGATCACGTGAGAAGCACAAGAAGAGGAGAGAATTACCATCAGGAGAGCTGAGTCCAAGAGCAAGCAGTCAGCCCAGTGGGGAGCCCAATACCTAAAAAAATATCAAACGGTTATGCAGGAATCTACAGCTGGCATTTAGTTAGGATTGTTGGTACCTTGTAAACAAATAAAACAACGTACTGTGTAAAGGCAATCAGGCATATTTTTGAATGAAATCCTATTTCTGAATCTCTATTCTATTCTTTTCTCTACGCTTTCTTCTTCTCTAATTCCTTAAACTATCTCAATTCATCACAAATTGGTATCGAGAGCCTCGGTTTCTGGCAAGCGGTGGAATGACCAAGAAAAATCAGAATATGGCAGAAGACTTAACTGGGTTGCAGAAGCAGATGGAAGAATTGACAGCGCTGGTGAAACAAGGACAAGATGAGTCTAAGCCACCAAAATGGTGGGAGACTCAGGAAGAGAGGATTTCTACACTGGAGTCTAGATTGGCTACAAATCATGGATATGTGGAAGAAATCTTGAAGATTCTGACTGGTAGAAAGGAGGACCAAAATCAGTCGGAGGATCAGGTACAGACCCCGGATTCATCTAATATGAGTAACAAACAACCTATTAAGGTGACAGTAATCAATGATAAGACTAGGTTTACTTATAAACCGGATGAACCTGGTATTCTTAAGTCTAAACCAAACGTCTTGCATGCTCATATAGCTAGCTTCAAAAATGATAACCAAATGGGGGAGAATAGTGCTGCTAAAACTCAGTTAATGGCTTTAGAAGAGGATAAAAGAGGTATAGGGGGGTCTTCTAGTATGTCAGGGATGATGCTGCACAGACCCAAAATTGAGCTACCTTTTTTTGAGGGAAGTAATCCAAGAGGTTGGTTACAGAAATGTCTAAAATATTTTTCATTATGTAGTATTGCTGATGAACAGAAAGTGGAAGTAGCTACAATGTACTTGACAGGTAAAGCAGAAATTTGGTTTGATGGGTATATTATGCAAAAACATCATGTGAGTTGGCATGAGTTTGAGGCAGATTTATGTCATAGGTTCTGTGATAAAGCCTTTGTTGATATAGTAGAGGAGTTTACAAAACTAGTCCAGAAAGGGTCTGTAGAGGAGTATCAAGACATATTTGAAGAACTACAACCTCACATGCTTCTGCAGAATCCTACTTTAGGTGAGGAATTTTTTGTCTCTTTGTTCATTAGTGGACTAAGGGATGACATTAAACATAGAGTTAAAGCTCTAGACCCTAAAACATTGTCTGAGGCAAGCAGGCAAGCTAAATTATATGAGCTTTCTGTGGAATTTGAGAGCAAGAAGTTCAGACCTTTTGTTAAAAACCCAGCTTATTCAATTCCTATATATGGTTCTAAGCCTAACCAGCTGCTATCACCACAGAAAAATACAACCAATACTCCACAAAAACAGAACTTGATAGACTACAGAAGACAGAATAATTTATGCTTTAAGTGTGGTGAAAAATTTAGTCCAGGCCATCAGTGTAAGGTTAAACAGTTGAATATGATGATTGAGGAGGACAGTGTTATACCTTCGGAAATGTTACCTAATGAACTAGAACAACAAAATATACAGGAGGAGGAGAGCCTAGAGATATCAATGAATGCTATCACTGGGTGTATTGGCCATAATACATTAAGGATTCAGGGCACTATTCAAGGGAGACCATTGAATATTTTGATCGACAGTGGTAGTACCCACAGTTTCCTAACACCTCAGTGGGCTGATGCTGGTATTCTAATAAATACACCTTATCCTTTGGCTATTACAGTGGCTAATGGACAGCAACTTTATAGTTCAGCTAGGTGTAATAAGGTTGAATGGCAGATGCAAGGACATTCTTTTGTTCATGACTTTAGACTCCTAAAATTGGGTGGCAGTGATATGGTGTTAGGGGTGGATTGGATGAAGTTATTCAGTCCAATTTTGATGGACTTCAACAAATTGACTCTTAGTTTTGTCCACCAAGATGAAAACATTGTTATACATGGTCAGCAAACCTCAAATGTTTTGCAACAAATTTCAGGGGCTATACTGTTAAAAATGACAGCCTCTGATTCTGCTATTTTTGGACATTGGGTACTGTTATCTATGTCTGAGGATTCTAAGACGGTTCCTGCAACTCTACAACCCCTCTTAGACAAATATCAGTCTGTTTTTGATGAACCTACAGGTCTGCCACCTATAAGGAATCATGATCATGCAATTACTTTAAAACCTGAGTCTACTCCTATAAATTTAAGACCTTACAGATTTCCACATAATCAGAAGGAGGAAGTGGAAAAACAGATAGCTACTATGCTCTCATCTTCTATTATTCAACCTAGTAAAAGTCCTTTTGCTTCTCCTTGTCTTCTTATAAAGAAGAAGGATGGGACTTGGAGATTCTGTGTTGATTACAGAAAGTTAAATAGTATGACTGTGAAGGACAAGTTTCCTATTCCTGTTGTGGAGGATCTCTTAGATGAATTACATGGAGCAGTTTACTTTTCTAAGATTGATCTCAGGTCTGGTTATTGGCAAATCAGAATTAAAGCTGAGGATATTTACAAGACAGCTTTCAGAACTCATCAGGGTCATTATGAATTCAAGGTAATGCCTTTTGGACTTACTAATGCCCCTGCTACATTTCAAGCTCTAATGAATGAATTGTTTAGTTCATTTCTTCGAAAATTTGTCTTGGTATTTTTTGATGATATCCTAGTCTACAGCACTTCTATGAAGGATCATATTACTCATTTAGGACTGGTTTTGGCGATATTGCAAACTAACCAGTTATTTGCCAAGATGTCCAAATGTTTCTTTGGACAGACTCAGGTAGAGTATTTGGGTCATATTATATCAGCTGCTGGAGTTTCAACTGATCCTACTAAGGTGGAAGCTATGAGGAATTGGCCTATTCCTAAATCTTTAAAGTCTTTGCGAGGATTTTTGGGATTGACAGGATATTACAGGAGATTTATAAAGAATTATGGAACTATCAGTAAACCATTGACACAACTGCTTAAGAAGGATAATTTTAAATGGAACAGTGAAGCTTTACATGCTTTTGAAGACTTGAAACAAGCCATGTGTGTTGCTCCAGTTCTAGCTTTACCAGATTTTACTAAGCAGTTTTATTTGGAAACAGATGCCAGTTCAGGAGGCATTGGAGCAGTTCTAACTCAGGAGGGCAGACCTATTGCCTACCTTAGTAAGGCTCTTAGCCCTAGACATGTTGCACTCTCCATATATGAAAGAGAGTACTTGGCTATTTTACTAGCAGTCTCTAAATGGAGGCATTATCTAGAGAGCACTCCTTTTATTATTAAAACAGATCATGAACCTCTTAAATATCTGTTGGAGCAGAAGTTAACCACTGCCATTCAAAAGAAGGGGTTAACTAAATTATTGGGCTTGGATTATGCTATTCAATACAGAAAAGGTAAATCCAACATAGTGGCTGATGCACTCTCTAGACAATGGGAAGATCAAGCTCACTATTTTACAATGGGTACTACCTTGGTGATTCCTAGTTGGGTTCAACAGGTTGAGGACAGCTATAAGGAGGATTCAGTAGCTACTGAATGGATCTCTGTATTAACTGTCAATCCTAATGCAGATTCTAGATGGAAATACTCTAGAGGTATCCTTCGATTTAAGGATAGAGTTTATATTGGGGTTGTTGGAACTCTAAGATTGCAGATTCTTCAAACCCTACATGATTCACCTCATGGAGGACATTCAGGAATTCAGGCTACTTATCAGAAGATTAAAGCTTATTTCTACTGTCCCAAGTTGAAATCTATGGTGGCAACTTATATCAGGTCTTGTTCTGTATGTCAACAGATTAAAGTGGAGCATGTTCCTAAACCAGGGCTTTTACAGCCATTACCAATTCCTCAGCAGGCTTGGGAGGTAATCACTATGGATTTTATAGAGGGTTTACCTAAATCCTTGCGAAAGAATTGCATTCTGGTAGTAGTTGATAAATTTACCAAATATAGCCATTTTTTAGCATTATCACATCCTTATTCTGCAGCTGATGTGGCTAAACTATATTTGGATAATGTCTATAAGCTTCATGGACAGCCTAAATTAGCTATTTCTGACAGAGACAAAACATTCACTAGTCTCTTTTGGAGAGAGCTAATGAAACAATTGGGGTCTAAAACACTATTTAGTACTGCTTACCATCCAGAGACTGATGGTCAAACAGAAAGGGTTAACCAGTGTTTGGAGCAATACCTACGGAGCTTATGTTTTTTTCAACCAAGACATTGGGCTAAATGGTTGCCTCATGCAGAATGGTGGTATAATACTACCTACCATTCTGCCCTAAAGATTACACCCTTTCAAGCACTTTATGGGTACAAACCACCTACTATGGTTTGGTACACAGAAACTAAAGTACAATCTGTCAATGAATTAATGCGCAGCAGAGAGGATATGCGAATGCTAGTTAAGGAACAACTTGAGATTGCAAGTAACAGAATGAAACAAAAAGCAGACAAGCACAGATCAGAAAGAGTTTTTGAAGTTGGGGATTCTGTTTACCTGAAGCTGTAACCTTATCGACAGACGACATTAGCCCTGCGAAAGAATTTAAAGTTAGCAGCGAAGTTCTATGGGCCATATAAGATTACAGAAAGAATCAGGGAAGTTGCTTATCGCTTGAGCTTACCTGAGACATCGAGGTTGCATCCTGTCTTTCATGTCAGTCTTTTGAAAAAACATATTGGAGACTCTGTCGTTTCCTCTACGGATCCTCCTGTCATGGATACAAAAGATCAGTTCAAAATAGAGCCATATAAAATTTTGGGACGATGAATCATTAATCGTCAAAACAGACCAGTGACTCAGTTGTTGGTACGATGGACAAACCTTGACGAAACACACAATACTTGGGAGGATTATACTGTCCTTCGCGGCCAGTTTCCAGACTTTGATCCTTGGGGACAAGGATCGTCTCCAGCGGCGGGTATTGTCACGATAGGGAGAGAAGAGAGAAGAAGCGAAGGAGACGAAGAGGAAATTGGGGGAAATGGAAATCAAGGGTTAGGGATTGACAATGAATTGGGGAGGAGTTACCTGATTAAGGATCACGTGAGAAGCACAAGAAGAGGAGAGAATTACCATCAGGAGAGCTGAGTCCAAGAGCAAGCAGTCAGCCCAGTGGGGAGCCCAATACCTAAAAAAATATCAAAACGGTTATGCAGGAATCTACAGCTGGCATTTAGTTAGGATTGTTGGTACCTTGTAAACAAATAAAACAACGTACTGTGTAAAGGCAATCATGCATATTTTTGAATGAAATCCTATTTCTAAATCTCTATTCTATTCTTTTCTCTACGCTTTCTTCTTCTCTAATTCCTTAAACTATCTCAATTCATCACAGAGTATCTCGAGAGTATTGTTTGCAAGAACCTGGAGATGTGTGTTCAAGTTTTACAACAATGTGAACTCCTATTCCCTCTTGCGGATGAGCTGAAAATAGTTAGCCGATGCATCGATGCCATAGCTTCAAAGGCTTGTGCGGAGCAGATAGCATCGAGCTTCTCGCGCTTAGAACACAGTAGTTCAGGGAGACTTCATATGAACAGAAAAGCCAAATGTGAGGGAGACTGGTGGATATAAGATCTTTCGGTTATTAGGATTGATTTGTACCAAAGAGTCATGACAACCATGAAATGTCATGGTGTCCGTCCCGAGAGCATCGGTGCATCGCTCGTAAACTATGCACAGAACGAGCTGACCAAGAAATCCAGTTTGTGGAATCCATCGGGACAGACAAAAATCGTTTTCCTTTCGACTGAGCACGAATGTCTGGTGGTTGAGACGATCGTGAGCCTTTTACCTGTCGAGGAACTTGCTGTTCCTATTAGCTTCCTTTTCGGACTTCTTAGAAGCGCAGTGATGCTTGATTGTAGTATTGCTTGTAGGCTTGATCTAGAGCGGAGGATTGGTTCCCAGTTTGATATTGCAACTCTTGACGACCTTCTGATCCCATCTTTTCGGCATGCGGGTGACACCTTATTCGATGTTGATACAGTTCAAAGAATACTGGTAAAATTTTCTCAGCAAGAAGATAGTGAAGACGATATATACGATGTGTCTGTTTTCGGATCGGATAGTCCTCATTCACCATCACAAAGTGCATTGTTCAAAGTTTCGAAGTTAGTGGATAATTATCTTGCAGAAATTGCTCCTGATGCAAACCTCAAGCTTGCAAAGTTCATAGCCATTGCAGAGGCTTTACCTACGCATGCCCGGACGATCCATGATGGACTATATCGAGCCATTGATATTTACCTGAAGGTATGTACTCTAATATATTCATTTTATACTTTACCACCAAACTTCTTGATAAACTTTCTAATGAATGAATTTTTCAGGCTCATCAAGATTTACCTGATGCAGACAAGAAGATGCTCAGCAAACTGATTGATTTTCAAAAGCTTTCACAAGAAGCCGGTGCACACAAAACGAACGACTTCCCCTCCAATCTATAGTCCAAGTTCTTTATTTCGAGCAAATAAGGCTTCTAAACGCTTTGAGCTGCTCTTTTCCCGACGATGACCACAAGCCGGTACATCACCAATCGTGGCAGATCAGGAGTGGTGCACTCAGTGCAGCAATGTCTCCGAAAGACAACTATGCATCTTTGAGACGGGAAAACCGGGAACTAAAACTCGAGCTAGCTTGGATGCGGATGAGATTAAATGATCTACAGAAAGAACATGTTTATATGAAGAGAGATATGTCGAAGTCTAGTTCTCGTAAATTTATGAGTTCCTTCTCAAAGAAAATCGGTAAACTAAGCTTCTTTGGACATACCTCTTCAAGAGGATCAAGTTCGCCATCGAGGAAATCCTACAGAACGGATTCTAAGGTGATTGAGAGGACATGTGCAAGCACCGATTAGGTAACTTAAAATGACATGCAAGTATCTGTTAAGGCCATGATTTTGGCAAACTTTTGTCCATGTTTTTTCACTTTTCTTTTCTTTTGGCGACATTGTATATGAGTTGTGATGTTTTGAGTTACATCGTATTAGTTTTCAGCAACTTTGTTATTTTGTGTAATGAGTCCTCAAGTTCCTAAGAATATATTGAATAAACACACAAAGTATCATAATCAAGGGCAAAGCAAGCTACATTGAACAGAATTTTAGAAGGTTTTTGGGGTTTTATTTTTATTATTCTTGGAGAAATCCATTGATCTACATAGTTCTTCAACAAGTAAAAGACCTGGAAATTCTGCTCTAGACAATGCAACTTTTCTTCTCCTTTCCTCATAATTAGTAGACAAGGAAAAGGAAACTTTCAGATGAAGCAACTTTTGGTCACTGTCATGTTTCCTTGAACAAAGTTTCAAAATGGTAGCAATATGTTTCTCACCCGCAGGTTCAGTTTCAGATGTATAATTTGTTACTGATCTCTCTTTAAACTCTTTGTAAGTGTTCCGGAACTTGGCCATCGTATCAGCGAGGGATTCAAACTGTGAAGACAGATAGAATTTGTCTCCGGAAGCTTGCTCCTGGAGACTTCCATCTGCAACTAGCTTGAAACTGTTGCCAGTCTGATTGGCAATGGTCTTTGTGCATTGGTGTTGTCCCAGCAGACGACTTGCTTGGCGAGTCCAATTCAAGCAGTTGCCAGTGAACGTAACTTCTGGGTGGTTTCTTTTGCTCCAAGGAAGCTTGGACGTCGTATCCTTTCTGTTTTTTCAGTTTATAGATTGTAAGGTTAGGAACAATGTAAGAGACTCTCCCTAGTTTCAACACAGAGTCGGATCTAACCATGATCCACGGATACTCAAACATATCCGGTCGAGTAACACAGTGTCTGGGGTTCCTCTTCAACACCTCTGAAGCGATAATAGGTTCTGTGTATGTGTCTACATGCCGTCCTGGATGGAGCAATTTCAGTATGCCTTTCTCTGCTTCTATGGCCCTCATGATTTGTTCTTCATAAAAAAAAACGCAAGGAAGAGGGAATACACCGGAAGCCCTTGTTTGTTCTTACTTCTTATACTGTCATACGGCGACTAGAATCTAAATGGCGATGAAATCGAGGAAGGTGCTTTGGAGAGATAAGAATTCTAGTTGCTAGGATTTTGTCATGGTGTTTGCTTGAACACCATGATCTATAAACGGATAAAGACGCGTGATCGTCTAACGGTGCGTTTAGTTAACCAAATGTAAGATTATCGACGGAAATTATTGGGAATGTTGTATTGTTGTGTTTGGTTTGTTTAGTAGGAATGTAATATTACAGTGTTTGGTTTTCTTAACAAATTGAATCATACTATAATTTTACTATACTTAATTTATATATTTTATTTAAAAATTTTAAATTCATAAAATTTATATAATTTTTTTTTACAAAATTGAAAAGATAAATAGGTTTAATGAAAGAGTAAAATTTTATTTTAACCTCTGAACTTCACATAAAATTCTAATTATGGATTTTTTTTTGTAAATCTAAAATAGTTTAAGAATAAATTTATTTTTTAACCTTCGTAGAATTTTTTTATTCAACGATAAAAGTATAGTTTTGAAAAAAAAATTAAGGGTATTTTAGTCCAAAACGCCAGGAATGTAACAATACCTAAGGGAATGGATAATCACATTTCCGGTAATATATCTCCAAAATACTAATATTGGGAACAACTTATTACCGGGAGTTGGAAATGTTTGTCAATCAAACGGGAGAATGGATCATTCCCCAGTAATCCAATATTACCTGAATCAAACGCCCCAAGGGAATACTTTGCAGTGTAGTATCAATCAATCTAAGGGAAACCAGATTCAGACAGTGTATGTTAAAAGAGAAATTGCTACTTTTTATTCTTCACATCTAGAAAAGATTTGGCCTTTAGAATAATCATCTCGTCAAATTCAAAGACTATGCTTTGAACTAGTAAAGCATTTAATCGCTTGGTTCTTCAAGAACCAACAAATTGTTTATGAATTTGTGCATTGATTGTTCGTGTAATTTCATGCAGCATTTGATTCAATATTGATGATTTTAAAGGGAACCAGTACTACTTTTAGACATCAAGTAGCATTTTGACCTGAATTTAGCTCATAAATCAATGGACTGAACTACATAACACTATTGGAGAAGATCTTAAAGGTTACCATACCAGAAAGAAATGGTAGTTTAACCAAGTAATGCAAAGAAGAACAAGGTAGATATTGCAGAGAAAATGGGGCACGAGCAAATATTGTAATATCGAAGTTCGACCATCCCATAACATGTGACAATTCCAAACAAACTTTTAATAAACATAATCATATTGTGAAGTTCTTTTTCTTTCAATCTTAGGTTGCGCTCTCGATGCTTAAGCGGATGATTTGGTATAGAAACGGACGCCAAAGGCCAATCCCAAGATCAGCAAGGGAACAAGGAATTGGAGAAGCTTGGTAACGAAATCTGAGGTCTTTTCCTGCTCATAGTGCGGCTGCTTGGGTGGGGAGTACTTGGTCTTAGTTGGGATGGTTGATGTATCGATGTCGCCCACATAAAACTCGTCCATCATTGCTCGAGCACTGCTACTATGACCAACATCCTCAAAATCATCACTTGCATCTTTCCCTGCCAAGCTCAGCCAAACATCAAACCAAGGTTATTAAAATTCTTTTCAACATTTTCCACAGAAATTCCCACATTGAATCATACAAAATAAGTGGAAATTTTGGTGGGATTTGTTTACCTGTTGCGGACAATAAGACCTCATCACCACCAGGATGATCCTCCAAGAATTTAGTCACATTGTAAACCTGTTCAAGCATAAGGAACTTTTAGGGGCATAAAAGGGTGCCAAATAGAAATAAATATAAGTAGTTAGCCCTCTAGAGTCGAATTCAGCGGTTAAATTAATGGGAAGACTGATATCTAAATCTAAACCTTGCTTCGTGTGACAAGAAGATCAAACCGGCTTCAACGACATAAAAAAAATTTGCCCTTAGCACCCTCTTGAGATTCATGAAAGAAACCACAACAAAAGTTCATGAAATTTTCCAGTGACATCTTTAAAATGATGATAATATTACTTATAAAGTCACTCTCATCCAAAAGATATCTACAAATGCAGTGAATATGATACCAAATACACATAACAGCTGGTCTCTCTTAATGAACCTTAGTACAAACTAACAAGAGAATTCATTATGCGACCACCAACCCGTTGGTCTATTGGGGCGAGACACCAGATCCGGAATGGAGCAAACTAGGTTGGGAGGGTCAACCTTGCCTGTCCCCAATCCGGAATAATCAAATAGCGGTGGTTATACCAAAAAAAAAAGTCCATCATGCAGGATTCATTCAAGGGCTATACTAAATCTTAAGGGAAACAAAGCAGAAAAACAATTGTTAAACCATCAAGCCAGATTAATGTAATAATTAAGAAATCCAGTGAACTGAGACGCATGGGGTCTATACTTGCATCCAGCTTTAGGATCACAAGAGAATATGTAAGATCCAAGCAAAAGATTGGCCTTGAAACTGAGGATTTATATTGAATCTGTGTTATCAATCCAGAAAATTCAAAATCTTCTCATCATCAAGACCAAAATAAACAAAAATCGAACAGACAAGAAAATAAATCCAAGAACGCTAGAAAAAAAAGTCAAAACTTGCAATTCAGAAATAAATCAAAAACCCAACTTCAGGAATTTAAAAAAAAAGGAAAGACAGCCCCAGACTGAAACTGGATCATCCGAGAAATCTGTAGCAACAGAAGAAGAAAGAGGTACCTTGCCCTCAATGACAAGCCAACAGTCTTTAGCATGGTTGTGTTGGGAAACCTCCGCCAAAGTATAGACCTTCCCCCTCTCCACCCATATTCTTGCCTTTTTTTTCTCTTCTTTTTTTGCTTGATTGTGGAATAAGAACAGCGGAGAATTGTTGACCAAACTATAGAGGGAAGCCAAAATAAAGGTTTGGGTAAATTACACCGTTTTATTACTTAATTATCTTCTCACTCTTATTTTTATCATTATAATTTAATTTATTTTAATTTCATTACTGAATTTTTTTAATTGTTCTTGTTTCAGTCATTCCATCATTTAAATTATAAATTCTGTGATGACATGGATTAATTTTATTATTTTTAATATTAATGTTAAATAAAATTAAAATCATATACACCCTAATCACAATCCTAAATCTCAAACTCTAAAATTCAGCCATCACCCCAAACTCTCGTCGACGTTTCATAATGACGCACCAGCATGTACTATCGTAATTTATTGCGTAAGCACATTCAAGATATTCGTTGGCACTTATTGCATCTTCGACGTCGATTGGCAATGTGACAATGAACCATCAAAATTACACGATCCAACTTTTACTATGAATCAATAATCAAAATCACGCTAATCTAATCGTGGACTTCAGCCTGTTTCATTTGTTGTAGATGAGTCTGTTGATGGTGGGTACAACTAACGAAAATACGTGCAGCAACATGTAAAAGAAAGTGAATTTTCAAGAAGCTATCATAGGTGCACGGAACTTTAGTTGTCGGATGAAAGGGGCACATTTTTCAAACCCCAGCCGATTACCCCAAATCAGATAGCAATCATACGATGAAAGGGGCTCAAATCGTGGTTATTCGATTCCAGATTTAATTTGGTTTGCTTGGTTTTTCGGGTAGGTTACACGAGCGCCTAAATTAGAAGATTGAAAAGGGAAAGAAAAGCTTCATCCGACATTGATATCAATATGAATGGTGACTGAAATGTGATGACATACAGAAGTGATGGCATCAGTGTTGGATTTATTGAATCTGTGTTGATTCACGTTCACAAGGGTCGTGCAATTTTGGTGAGATATTTCGAGACTTCCTGACCTCTAACGACGGAAGCTAGTATGACGACCAACATGATAATTGAATTATGTGTTGGTTTAGGCGAGAGAGAAAATGAGGGGAGGAACAAAAAAGAAAAAAATAAGAAAAAAATAGACTTTTTATATAGAACTAAATCGATGTCTTTTTAAACTAAATTTAGATTTATGTATGGAACTAAAATGATGTCATTTTAGTACAAATTATCATGTCATATTATCATTAATTATTGAATGATGAAGTGATCAAAACATGAATAATATGAAAGTTTAATGATTAAATTGTAAATTTTTAAATACACTGACCAAAAATGAGAGCAAAAAGATAGTTGAGTGACGAGGTGAGGGAAGATGGTTTTTTTTTATAGATATGACAATTTAACTAGAAACCAAAGTGCTTTATTTGACTTTTCAAAGGGCTTTGCAATTTTGATCCCTTTACTTTTATGTTATTCTTTATTTGGTTTATATATATATATATATATATATATATATATATATATATATAGTACCTTTTATAATCTAGAATCTATCTATATTTATAAGCCCTTTCATTTTTTAATCAATTCAAAATTTCTATTTTTGAATTATTATATTATAAATATTTTTTGTACTTTTTTGATATTTTTTCATTATTATATAATAATAAAATAATATTAATTGAAAAATATTTAATTAAATAAAATATAACAATATTAAATACACTTATTATTTTAGATTAATTAACATTATAATTTCATATCAATTAGAATTAAAATTTTTAACACTAAAAATATATGTATTAAAATCAACCAATTTATCATTTTCATTTAATTTGTACATAAGGAAAACTATTGAAAATAATTGTTAGTACCTTTCACGGTTGTTAGCTTCCATAAGTTAAATAACAAAAATCTAACCTTTGTTATATTATATCATTTTAGTTTAAAAAGTTCTTTTTCTAAAAATACGCTTAAAATTATTTTTCATTTTACTAAAATTTTTTATTGGTTCTTAAAATTATATCTTTTACCAACTATCGGTTTGTCTAGTAAGATGATACACTAGATCTCTTAAGCAAGATCAGGAGTTCAAACCTTTGTATTTGCGAATGGAGCAAATTGTGTTGGAGGATCGCCCTTGTCTCTAAAGTATTCGATCTGGATTAGTCAGTCAATAGATAAAATATTAATAATTAGTTAAAAAATTATATCTTTTTATACATGTAAAATATAGATATGTCCAATCAATAATATCTTTTTATAAGATGTTGCCCATTGAATGTATCTTACTTGAAATATTATTTTATTAATAAATTAGAAAAAAATTGTCTTACAAGGCATATCTTTCAAAAGAAAATTAAAAAAAAGGGAGATTATGATTTAAAATTCGGTTGCAAGGTTAATGATGATTATTGAGTTATATGATTTAGAATGTTTGGTTTGTGGCAATCATATATATTTTAATATTTAACTTTAAACGTATACATATCTTTTAATTTAAATATCCAAAAATAAACTCTTTTTACTATTTAAAATTAAATAGATATTATTTTAATTTAAAATATATAGAAGCATATAATTATCTTTAATATTAAAAGTTAAAGAGATAACAAATACCTTTACAAATTGACATATTCAAAGTAATTATCTTACTAATATTCAAATTAAAATTATCTTCTAATTTACAATAGTAAAAAAATATAAATTTAATATAAATATTAAATCCATCGATTAAATTTACTATTTTTTCAACACCATCTCTGTGCTCACCCCAAGATCTTCTGCGCACCATTCGCGGGTCGGTTTACCCATTTAACTCACCCATCAAGCATCTGCACCTAAATCCAAAATGGGTTTGCTTATGCTTAGATTCATTCATTTTGAGTTTGCAGAATGATACCACACAATACTAAGCAGGGGCAGCTTCCCTTGCTCGTATGAAGGCCTACGAGGGCGTTCCTTCCCCGGATGACAAGGTTAAGAGGTTGGTTATCCCCGATGCTCTTAAGTTTCTTCCATTTTCCATTGCCATGTGCTCCTCTCGCATGTTATAAGTATCGTTTGGCATATTTGAAAAGAAATTTAAATAGGGTGTTGAGGCTTCAAAAGGGTCACAAGTACTGCCTGTTGGGGCGCTTGTCATCGGAAGTTGGATGGAACCATGACGACACCATAATGGTGAGTTTATATCATTATCCATTAGTGTTCTAAAGTATGAAGATGTTAATTGTATTCGAATATTGTTTCGTAATTTCCAGGAACACGAGAAGAAGACGAAGGAGAGGCCGAGAGGGCTCAGGTTGCATATGAGAGGAAGAAGCAGCCGACTAAATAGGGTGAAGGCTGAGAAGGCTGCCGAGGAGAAGCTTGGCTCTGAACTACACATCCTTGTCCCCGTTTAGTGAGTTTACTTTTCAAGTGGCTAGCTTGTTTCTTACAGTATGAATAGATTTTAGTGCCGAGGACAGCAGTTCACTAGAATGCTATGATCTTGTCGTAACCGGTTTTCGCCCGGACACGGAATTTTTACTTGGCGGAAAAAGTGATGTGAATAAATGGTTTTAAAATGTTTTAGGAGTCGCCATCAGCCTTTTGGGTCAGGTAGGTCGAATACCTAAAATTATCTTTTAAAAGAGTTTTTAAGAAAACATCAGTTAAAAGATAAACTAGTCTGCGTTTTAACCAAAAATTCAATTCGTTCTTTTTAATAATAAAAGGGATTCGTGGTCGTTTACGTTTGGGGAATGATTAGCACCCCAATAACGCCCAAAATTGGTACTCATTAATTATAAATTGTCTCTATTATTGGAAATTTAAAAATTCAAAAATATATTTAATTTTTAATCCTGTTATTTCAAATTTATAATTTTAAGAAAATATATTAATTTATATATATATATATAAGATATTTATTTATTTAGAAATATCAGAAAATGACTTCTAGGTGCATTAAGACAGCTCATTTCTTAATATTAAAAAATAAATAAATATTAATAAAACATTTCTATTAATATATATATAATTGATAAAAGTAAAATATTTATATAAAAATATCAGAAAATGGACATCCAGTTGCTTTAAGACTGCACTTTCTTAATATTTAAATAAATATTAAAAATAATATTTTTCTCTAATAAAACATTATGTTTTTCTAGCTTTTATAAGTAAAATATTTATTTATTTTTTAAATATCAGAATAGGACATCTAGTTGCTTTAAGACTGCCCTTTTCTTTAATATTTAAAAATAAATATTATTATAAAATTATAATATTGTATTTCATGTAAATATTAGTGAATAAAACATAAATAAATAAATAAAATACTATATTTAAAGTATATGATCAAAATAAAATTAATATTATATGGTATTTTATTATTAATATAATATTAAGTAAAAAAATAATGATCAAAATAAAAGAGATTGAAAGCAATAATATTAAATTGAAAATATTAAAACTTATGGTTAAATTAAAAATATAAGTGACTAAAATATAAAACTCAAAATCCTAATTCGAAATACATAAAATATGGGTATTAAAAGTATAATTTAAACATAATAATAATATGTGACTAGAATATAGAAAATTAAAACTCTAGGTGTAAATAATAAAATGAAAACTTATGGTAAAAATAATTAATGATTAAATTATAAGCTATAAAACTTAAATGCTCTAACTTGAAATATTATAAAATTTGAGCGCTAACAGTGTGATTTAACCTATATTAGTTATTTGGGATTGAAATATTAAATATAAAAATATGAGGGACTAAATATGATATTTATCCTAAATATATAAATATTTACTGATTAATGACTAAAACATAATATATTAAAATTCGAATACCAAATTAAAATAAATAAAAATAATTGTTGGTGAGTATTTTGTAAAGATTATAAATATGGAATATCGCAGAAGGGGTTTACCCCATAGGAAATTACAGAAACACCCTCCCCAAAACGGCGTCGTTTGGGAGAGGGTATTTAACCCCCAAATGGGTGGCCCTACGGGCCATTCTCTCATTTCCTCTTTTCTTCCTTTCTCTCTAAAAACGAGAGAAGCATTTCTCTCTCGCTTCTCTCTAGTCTCCTCCCACCGGAGGAACGGTGGTCACCGGTCGGCAGCCGTCTGCCGCCGTTAATTTCGCCGCCGGCTACCGTATCCAATGGCCGGAAATTACAAAACCCACCCCAAATCGAAGCCTCTATTTTTCTATACTCAAATCTAAAGTTGTTTTAGCCTAAAATCTTACCAAAACACATAGATCTACCTCCGATGTTTCGGTTTCAACGACGTAGGGAGGCACTGATGAGGTAAATATCTCAGTTTTTCTCTCTTTGTTTTCTGTTTTTGGCTTACTATTGGATGTGGGTGTTTGTTTACTCATTGTTTCTGTTCTCTCCGTTCGTTGTTGTTATGGACTCTTGTTCTCCGTTGCTCTCTGTCTTCTGCCGTGGCCCTCTCTCTTTTTTTGCAGGATTCGGCGGCTTTTATAGCCACCATGATGTTATACTTGGACCGGTCCCGAGAGGAAAACCTCGGTGAGTCACCAAAGCTAGGCCGGTGACTCATCGTAGGGATGGTTGTGTGCTTCCATCTGGCGTTCTGGAGTCTTCCTTGAGGTGGCGGCGTGGCAGCAAGGCGTCGGTAGCAGCTGGTTGGACCATCTGGCTTGGGAGGTGTCGGCAGAGGCGGCTGCTGGGAGTTCTTGGAGACTTGAGGCGGCGCCGCGTGGGGCTAGGGTTAGAAAACCCTAGCTGAAATGTTATAAACCCTAAAAGGGTTTGGGGTCATCTATTGGGCCATTCAGGTTGGGCCTGGATATTGTAAATGGGTTGTGATTTGGGTTTTGTAATATTTAATAAATAATAATAATAATAAATTTAAATTTAAATTTAAAATGGAAAAATTGATGTCTACAGCTACCCCTCTTTGCCCATCATTGTGTTAACAAGAATAGAGCAAAGACGAAAAAGACTAATTTTTTCATTTGGCTTTTTTTTAGCATGATGGAAATGTTGAAAACATCATGCACTGAAGGGCTTACAGATGACCCGAAGGTTTTGAAAACATCATGCACTGAAGGGCTTACAGATGACCCGAAGGTTTTGATAATATCAAAAAGCTCCCCGAAGGCTTTTTCAAAACATCCTGCACTGCAGGGCTTACGGATGACCCGAAGGTTTTGAAAACATCATGCACTGAAGGGCTTACAGATGACCCGAAGGTTTTTTGAAAACATCATGCACTGAAGGGCTTACAGATGAACCGAAGGCTTTTGAAACATAATGCACTAAAGGACTTACAGATGACCCGAAGGTTTTTTTGAAAACATCATGCACTGAAGGACTTACAGATGACCCGAAGGTTTTTGAAAACATCATGCACTGAAGGACTTACAGATGACTCGAAGGTTTTTAAAAACATCATGCACTGAAGGACTTAAAGATGACCCGAAGGTTTTTAAAAACATCATGCACTGAAGGACTTACAGATGACCCGAAGGTTTTTTTGAAAACATCATGCACTGAAGGACTTACAGATGACCCGAAGGTTTTTGAAAACATCATGCACTGAAGGACATACAAATGACCCGAAGGTTTTTGAAAACATCATGTACTGAAGGACTTACAGATGACCCGAAGGTTTTTTTGAAAACATCATGCACTGAAGGACTTACAGATGACCCAAAGGTTTTTTTGAAAACATCATGCACTGAAGGACTTACAGATGTGAGAAATAGTTTACTAAGTAAGAAACTATGAAAATCGTTTTCTTACTATTCAACAATTTCATTTTTAGAAAAGATTAAATGAGAAACTTAGGAAAGCGTTTTCTCATTTTTTTTTTTTAAATAACATGTTGATTGGGTAACATGCCCCAATCTCAAGATAATGCTCATTCTTGTGGATTGTTTCCATCTCTTCTTCAGATGTTTGTGTGATTCATGCATTTGAGGTTTTGAATTCTACCTTCTTCTTGTAAGGTATGCTTTTATCTATGAATCTTCTTGTTTATACGAAGATCTGTAAAATTTCATGTTTGAATGCACTCAGATGTATCGATGTAATGCATTATCTATTGTGTAAATGATGTTCTTATGAATGCATGAATATTGATGTAATCTTCATTTGACTTCAAAGTGGTGAACTTGGTCTTCCTTCACTTCATCATTTATTGCCAAGGTTACCTTCGGATATCAGTGTAGCAACCTATGCCATAAAGCTGAAGAACCATCTGATTACTCTTGTATATTTGTGTCTTCTTCATTTGCATTAAAGTCTTAGAAGAAATATTTCATTTATGGAACTCTTACCGTAGTCAGTACTATGACTTTGATGCCCCATTTTGTCTGGATAAAACCGACTTTCTTTGTCTGGACTTGTGTATAAATCCCATAAAGCTTTCATCTTTGAAAAGAGAATCTATCATCTTTAAAGAGATAGGCTATCATCTTTGAAGAAAGAGTCTATCGTCTTTAAAAAGTGTAGATGTAGATATGTCATACTCAGCAGGGATTAATTAGAAGAGCAATGTCTGTTCTGATTTGACTCTTGCAACACATTATAAGGAGGATTTATCCTAATTTCTTTCATGTCTCCACTTCTAATTGGATATCGAACAAGGCAACTTGGACCATATCATGTCGAGATGCTTAACAACAATCTGTCGTTCAACCATAGTTGGCTCCACTAGTTTCTTGTTGCTAAAATTCTAGCTTCCCTTATGTGGAAAGAAATTTTCATCATATCTCACTTTTAACGTTAGGGTTGGAGAAGTCAAACTTCATCTTGGATCAATAAATGGAAACCATATGATCACAATATTGATTCAGTACCATAATCGCTGGTTCGTAAAACATTTGACAACACATTCATCATCTAATGTGGTTTCTGCTCAGATGTTTGTAAAGTATTTGACAATCATTCATCCTTTCTTGTGACTTCTGCTCAAATTTCTCAATCAAATGAAGCTCTTTGCATAGTGTTCAAAGCTTTTGTATGATGTCACAAGACCACTTGAGAACAAAACTCAGTGGCGATACAAGTGAGATGTTGGTATGACCAAAAAGTTGGTCAAATTCACGATATATGCTAGTGCCGAGTTGAATAAGAGATACCGACTGATCTTGATATCATCTCGAGCAAGGGCAAGTGTAATATCGATCACGTTTTCTTCCGAAATGAGCATTGTAGAAAATAGAAACCCTTCAGCTATAAGATCCATGTACAGAAGGATGTTTATGGAATTCTTGCTACTGGGGATGAAACACACAGGATAAATTAAATAGATGAAAACTCAGTTCACCCTGGCTGGTAATGATAACCCTGGTAACAACGGGAATAAGAATAACATAAGCTGAGCCTCTTTATTTGTTCAATATCATCAAGTAAACAAACATTGATGTGAAAAAAAGCTTCGTGATCTCAACAGCATGATTGAAACTAACTGTCAGGAATCTCAAAGAAATATTTCCAGTCATCACCAACATACAAAATACAAAATTCAAAGCCGAGATTTTGAGAAACTGAACCCTAGATCAAATGGTTTGCCTGGGGACCATCCCTATTCATGCAACCGTGATGTAGCTTAACAAAGAACATGCTGTCATGTGACACATGATTTAAGAAGATTGAGTATTTGAAACCATTCTTGCTGAGTAGATATTTGTTCAACAATATGATCCTGATGTAACTGTTTGATGAACGAAACAATAATGTATAGTCAGCTCCACTGTCATTGTTTCACCATTTTCATTCTTCATTCTTTTCTGTCTTATTGGAAATATTTGCTCATGTCAAATGATCTTTCTGCAAAATGATATAGGCCTTCAACATGCCCCAACATTGGCTAATACAAGCATTCAAAATACGTCAACATTCTTCATTCTGATTGAAAGGGGCTTTCAACATGCCCCAACATTTGCTGATATAGATGTTCAAAATACATCAACATTCATGATTCTGATTAAGAGGGGCTTTCAGTATGCCCCAGCATTTGCTTCTTGTTAATCTGAGCCTTCAAAATGCCACACATGGATCTGTATGAAGTAACCTTTAAAATGCCCCAACATTTGTTGATACAGGTGTTAAAATGCATTCACATTATTTCTTGTTGAGATGAGCCTCCAAGAATTCCCAAATATTCATATTACTATGAGCCTTCAAAATGCCCCACCATTCTATTCCTGGTTAAAATAGGCTTTTGAGATGTCCCGCATGGATCTGTCTGAATTGGGCCTTCATAATGCCCCTGACATTATAAACTGTAAGGATTACTTTCAATGTTTGTTTGACTTGAATATCATGATCCCCACAAGGTCCAATTTTTACAATGCATCGTGGTGTGTACTTGTGGTTTTATTCGTGCCTCAAATCTGTTTATCTTGAATACTCTCATTCTGGTGTTACACAACAACATTGTTTAAGTAACTTGAGGAATGCTCTTCATGTTGTCACGAACTTAAGAAATAATCAATCATTCTGACAGAAATGTCTGAGATATGTACCTCTTCTGAATGAGGTGGTCATTTTCTGGATCTGAAGGGGTATAATCAGACAAAGTGGTATAAATCGCTTGGTAATTCATTTCAAGCTGACACAATGAACCTTGTTTTCAGTGAAGGCTATTTATGGAATATACTTTTCCATACAACATGTTGATTCTGATAACTACTCATCTGATTATGAAGCGATCTTTTAGAATGATTTCACAGATATTGATAGTTCTTTTGATACCAAGGAAATCCTGAATTCTGATTCTGATGAGAAGAATAAACTGTAATACTTGACGAAAAATGGGGAACTCAGAGACTGAGACTTCAATAGCCATGGAGAGATGTGGTCCAGATTCATCAATTGTAGAGTTGACAGATTTTATATGTGCTGCTCAAATGGTTAAGGCTGCTGATGCACTTCTTTCAAGAGAAGATAGGAAGCCATTATGCAATGACCCCAATTACAAGAAAAGGCAAAACTCGGGCTATGATTTTTGGAAAAGGACGAAGTAGATGAAGCTTGAAAAGAAGCTTCTTAATGAAGACAACCGTGTAGTTCATCTTCCAAATCTAATGATTGGTTTTGGGGTTTCTACAGAACCAAATCAGATAACTCAAAGACCACTTCCAGAAGATGCTATTGGGCCTCCTTATTTCTACTATGATAATGTGGTATTTGCTCTAGTTGTATTTGGGCTGAAATGTCACGGTACTTATACGATGTAAAGCCAGAATTTGTAGATTCGAAGCATTTTTGTACTGCTGTATGGAAAAGGGCTACATTCATAATCTGCCAATTGAGAACAGATTTTCTCTTATTCTGCTTCCTCCATGCACCATACATGATGCTTTTCCATTGACAACAAACTGGTGACCTTCCTGAGATCCAAGAACAAAGTTGAACTATTTACAAACATGTACAGGAAGTGTCGGATTGATAGAAATGATCCGTAAGGCTCTTGAAGCTTATGAAGATGAGCCACTTTCGATTGTCCAGAAATATGTTCTTGATGAGTACCGAAAATGGAATTTGGTATGGGTTGGAAGGAATAAAGTTGATCCACTTGAACCTGATGAGGAGGAAATGCTTCTAGATTTCCCTAAAAACCATACACGAGGATCTGTATAGAGACATGCTTCCTGGTGGTATCAATGTCCTGTCTCTTTTCTCTAGGATCAGTGATGCAGAAGTTGTCCTTTACCAGCTCAGCATACCTTTGAAAGCAAATGTGCAAGAACTGAATGGTCATCAATTGGAGCAATTGATGAGTAGATTTATCGAATTTGATCTTGTTGTCAGTGGTATCCAGTGTAACAACCTTACCGGAAGACATAAACATCATCAGGATAAACTAGAAGATTTTTGTTGGTGCATTTCCTTGCAATGACTGCTATAGTGATTGTATCTTCTGTTGCTTCAAGACATGTATTGACATATCCCACACTTCCCAAACCATGGAAAGGTTTAGTTGAAATGGGCTTTTAGTATCTCCCTTTAGAACAAGATAATCATTCTTGATAAGTTGCTGATAATGTCACAGGAGAGCATCATAAGTTCAATTCTCCAAACTTTCTGGCTTCTAAGATCACTTGATTTTAAGAGTGCTTCATCATTTTGGTCTGACTTATTCTTTCTCTTCAATAGAGGTAGAATAGGCAACAACTTGCTTCAAGGACCTTCCTCATTTGAGACTGTCCTGTTTGAAAATGTTTTTCTCCTTTCTTTATCAAAGAATGACATAATTTTGTAAAGTATTGCCCTTTTCAGGTTCACAATAGAATTAAATCATAAGACATGAAATTAATAAATATCAAATAAATCAACTACTCTTTTAAATCATTCAAAAATCATAGTTCTATGGCAAGTGTCAAAACTATTGACTGATTTAAGGTGTAAATTGATTCTGGTAAAGTAAGGTCTCTCAGGTTAGTCCAGCATATATGTCTTCTTTGAGATTCCACTATCTTGAAGAAATGATTGTTATGCTCATCTCGTAGAGATACTTATCATTGTTATGCTCATCTCGTAAAGATATTGCTTGTGTCTGACTCTCAGGAACATCTTTGGGATGTGTGGTGCTTCATTAAGAGCTTAAGATCGTCTCTTATGTCGTTGTTGCACCATTTAATATTCGAGCCGCCTTTTCAAGTTTTCAACTCGAATCCTCCTTTGGTTTCAAGATGTTATTCAAATTTACATCTTGAACCCCCCTTTTATCATTTTTCATATCATGCATTAAAGATTTTAAAAACCAATTTTTGCAAATAAAAATCAATCTTGAGAGGCGCAATGAATTCTGAAGATACTCTTTTAATTAGATGCCTTCAATCTTGTTTTGCTTGACTTGGATCTGCTTTGCTGGGGATTTTTCTCATGAGATTCATTTAATTCCAGTATTTCTTACGCTTCTTGTTGAATATGAATCTTTGAATTAATTGTACTTGATCAATCTTGTAACTTGAGGCTCTATGAGTCACCCATCTTGGTTCAATTTTTCCTTTTTTCTTTTTTTTCAAGTATAATATTTCTTGACAGAATCTGAGTTTATTTGGTTTCTCAGAACTTTCCCATTCATTTCTGCCAAAATCAATGCTCCTCCAGAAAATGCCTATTTTTTACAATATTTGACCATTCCCAATTAGACATCCATTTCTCACGGAAATCTTTATGTATAGGCAAGATTTTTTTTTAAACACTAGATCACCCTCTTGGAACTCTCTTGGATGTGGTCTTTCATCATCCGTTTCTGATGCATATGTCGAGCTTAGATCCCTTCAGCCTCCTCTAATTTTAGCTCCTTTAAGATACAAAGTGATGGTATCTCAAATTGGTAAGACTGAACAATAAGGTGTTGCCCCAGTGATGTTCGAACAGTATTTCGATATATATATAAGGCAAAAGGTAACTTCTCATGCCAATCATTGTAAGTTTTAGTGATCTTTGTAATGATCATCTTAATGTTCTTATTTGCTCCTTCAATTGCCTCATTCATCTTTGGGCGATATGTCAATGAGTTTGCATGCTTAAACTGTGCACAAAGTTCAGTCGTCTCATATATAGAAGTCTTTGTGAAAAGATGTATCTCCAGGGGGATGAATATTCAAGATTAACTTTCATTTACATGAAAATAATGTAATTAATGCATGATATATTTATTTAAATCAATCCATTTTTCTTCTTTGAGTATGCCCCAATCACTCGAAATTATCTTCAATAAATTGATCCACGATGCCTTATCTCGTCTCTTCTTGCAGGAAAATCTACGGATAATTGAAAGTTTGGTTCTTTTGAGGTTATTTGGTTTATGATGGTTTTGTATTTGGAAGGACAAAAGTGTGACTTATGAAGTCGTGGATGTGGTGGAAGGTAGTATCATAAACCAGTAAACGTCTGGAGTTGGTCTCTCAAAAATAGGTAGAGACATTTCTTCAGAATCTCATATAATCATAGTGTCAGGATTTGGTTTTGTAAGGATCAAGTAATTGGCGTTGGATGGGATATGGAAGATATAATTTTACCACTTGCCAAAGATCTATAACTCTTGAAAAATTAAAAGAATATTTAATCTACTTGATACTCAAGAATTTCAAGGTTAAAACTTAATTCTTTGCTCATAACCATAAAAGTAACACATGTTTATTTATTGTACAAAAGCACAGAAAGGAACAAGAAAACAAGTTCAAACAAGATGCTGAAAGTAGAAAAGTACTACAGTGGTAGATATCAACTTCCACTTGTTTATCTATCATGCCTCATTATAATGTTAGGTGTGTAATAGGACTAAGGTTTTTGTCCTCATTTGCCCCCCATTTCTTGATCATCTTTTGTGTCAACTTCTTTGGATAAACCCTCAAATGCACAAATCTTTGCTTCTTCCTGATCAGTCTCTATCATCATCATCTTCTTCCCCGAGTGGAAATTGGGTTCAATTTTATATTCAGAAAAACTTCCTTTGGTGATGAAAGTTTTGTTCTGATTCTGAATGCATCTTGCAACTGTGATTGGAGTAGTATTTACCAGACTTTTTATATTACCCACTGCTTCACTTGTCCTCAGAATATCTGATACAAATGTTTGAGGTTTCTTCATAGTTATATTTTTCCTATTTATTCTTAAACCGGTGGGCCAACCTCGAATTACCTGTATTTTCATTTCTTTCTCATTCTTTAGTATCAGAGAAGTATCAGGAGTTGAATATGTCATATATACTTCATATTCCTTAATTTTGCCTTTTTTCTTTTCAATATCTTCTGTTGTATGATCTTCATTTGCCTTGATCGTGTTAACTTTATTTTGGGGTTTAAATCCCGATTGTTTGATCAAAATGGATTTACTGTTAACATCCACTCTTATGATTTTATGAACCAAAAGGTCTTGAACTTATCTTTTGAAGTTACCGCAATTCTCGATGGAGTGTCCTCGGATTCTAGCATGATATTCACAAAAAACTTTCTCATTATACCATCTCGGGTAAGGAGGCAACCAAGGCTTAGCCTGACATGGGCCAATAAGATGGGCTTTGAGTAACTCAGGATATAACTTGCTGCATGAAACTGAAGGAAACTTGGGTAGAATTTCCCCTGACATCACTGTCACATTATAATTATTTTCTTTGCTTTCTTGAAGACCTTGTGATTGACAATCTAGATATTTGCTTTGTTTAGTTTTCTTCAATGGTACTGAAATTTCTTCTATGCTTCTCTTCAACTTGATCTTTGTCTCATCTTCTGGGGTCATACCCGATTTTTGGAGATTTATCGAATTTCCACATTCCCTGGCAAAGTTCTGGTCATTTGTTTCCATTGTATCATCTACATTATTCATAATCCCATTCAAATCTTTCACAACAGGATCCTCTAAGGGTTTCTGTTGAAACATTTTGATATTTCGATATAACAAATTAAGTTAAATGGATTTTAAGATTTTCCAAATGATTTTCTAAGTATATTCGATATAACTATTCGAATATCAAAACATTACTCCAAATATTTCAAAAATCATTTTTAATCCTTACTTAAGTGTAAAATTAAGTTTTAATCATAAAACAATTTCAAAATAATCTTACAAAGTATTTCGAACCAATTCAAAGCCAAAAAGTACAGATTGCTCAGAGGGAACCGATTCCCCCCCATAGGAGGAACCGATTCCCCCTAAATGGTTTTGGCCCCGAGATTTCCAGAATGCTCGGAGGGAACCGATTCCCCCCATAGGAGGAACCGATTCCCCCCTAAACAGTTTTGCTCCGAGAATTCCAGTATGCTCGGAGGGAACCGATCCCCCCCAAGGGGGTACCGATTCCCCCATTGTACAACGGTCAAAATATTTGAATTTTACACTTAGGTACCGATTCCCTTCAAGGGGGAACCGATTCCCCTCACGCTCCAAGCTATTTTATTAAATGTTTTCACACTAAAATGGCTATAATATCTTCTCTAATCATCCCCAACGTTCAGAAGTGATTCAATGTGTATTTAAACAAGTTCTGAAGCCCTTGATCAGCAAGAAATCATAGAGAAACAAGAGAGAAAGCATCAAACACAAAGTTTGTGCAATTCAAGCCAATTTTCATTCAATATTCATTTTGCTTTCAAAGAACACTTATTGTACTCATTTGTAATTTTCTTTGAGTGTTCTTTTCTTGTTCTAGAATTGTGCAAACATCTTACCTTGTGAGGTTTTCTTGTAAGTTTGCAAATTTGTAATCTTCTCTTTGGGAAAAAGAGTGTTCTCAAGAGTTGGGGTATACTCTTGAGGAAATTGTAAGGTTATCTCTTTGGCCTCAAAAGAAAGAACAAATTAGTGAATTTGTTGGAAAATCCTTAGTGTGGATAGCTAAGGTAGTGGACGTAGACTTTATTTGAGAAAGTCGAACCACTGTAAATCGTTGTGCAATTACTTTCAATTTTCTGCAAAAGCTTCCATAAAATTTTTAATTGCCAATTCACCCCCTCTTGGCCGATTTCGTCAATCGATTAACTCAACAATTGGTATCAGAGCCTAACTCATTTGAAGGTTTTATCGCCTCTTGAGTCGATTCGGGAAGAGTTATATCGATTATTAAAGTCACCAATGGCCTCCGCTTCAAACTTCGACTCCGGTCTCGATTCGATGCCCATCAACAAGCCTCCTTTCTTCAATGGAGCTAACTATGCCTATTGGAAGAATAGAATGATGTACTTCATTCAAGCAAGTGACATGGGAGCATGAAATGCTGTAGAAGAAGGATACATCAAACCTCTCACTCATCCAAGGTTGTGGAGTGAAGGAGAGACAAGAATGTTCCAGCTCAACTCCAAATCCATCCATATTATTTTTTGTGCTCTTGGACCAGATGAATACGGAAGAGTTTCATCGTGTACAACCGCCAAAGAAATATGGGACAAACTTCAAGTCACACATGAAGGTACAGATGAGGTAAAGAAATCAAAAATTAGTATTCTAACGCATAGCTATGAAAATTTCAGGATGAAACCAAATGAAAACATCAAAGCTATGACGGATAGATTTTCAACGATTGTCAATGGTCTCAAATCATATGGAGAGATCATCTCAAATGAAAAGCTTGTGAGGAAGTTAGTCTACTCCCTCCCAAAATCATGGCAATCAAAGAAGACGGCAATCATCGAGTCTAAGGACCTATCGTCCTTAACTCTTGAAGAACTTATCGGTTCACTCCTCACTCATAGATGATGCTCGAAGATGAGGTGGACCTTGATAAAGTTGAAGAGACACCAAAGGAAAAGGAGAAGAAAAAAATATTGGAGTTGCTCTCAAATCCACAAAAGATGAGAGTGATTCTAATAATGATGATGATGACGAGGAAATGGCATTGTTTGCCAAACGGTTCAGAAAAATGATGAGACCTTACCAAGGAAGAAAATTCAAACGAAACGAAGGCCTCAAAAATGAACCAAAAGAGAAGGACCCAATCATTTGCTATGAATGCAAAAAGCCGGGGCATGTCAAATATGATTGCCCACAATTGAAGAAAAAGGGTCAATAAAAGAATAAGCACAAGGCTTATGTGGCTACATGGAGCGATGAAGAAATTTCCGATGAAGAGGAACAAGAAGTAGCAAACTTGTGCTTGATGGCATTCGGGGAAGATTCTAAGGTAACCTCTAACTCATCCGATTTTGATGATTTATCTTATGATGAGTTATTTGAGGAGTACAATGGGTTGGCTTCGGATTATGAGAAATTGTTTTTAAAATATAAAAATGATGTTTCAAAATTGAAAAATGAAAACAAACTCATATCCAAAACTAACAACGATCTTGAAAGTAAAATCAAAGATTTGCAAGATCAAATGACATCAAAAGAAAATTGAGATCAATTGATAAAGAAAATTGATGATCTTAAAACTTCTTTTGATAAAGTTGGAACAAAATCCAACTTTGTTAGAAAAAGTTTTAGAAACTACAATCATAGAGGTCCCCAAAGAACCTCTAATAGAAAAATCATTAGAAGTATGTGGGTTCCTAAAGAACTCATTACTACTAAAGATAAAATATCCTACACAAATGGATACCTAAGGGGACTAGGATTTTGGAAACTAATGAATATGGACCCAAAAGAATTTGGGTACCAAAAATCAAAAATTAATCTATGTTTGTAGGGAAAGGAGCATTGCTACAAGGCACGGGAAACAAATTCAAACTCATGGTACCTTGATAGTGGATGCTCAAGACATATGACCGGAGACAAAAGCCGGTTCATTGAGCTTAACGCCAAAAATGGAGGAGAAGTGACTTTTGGAGACAATTCAAAAGGTCACATTGAAGGTATTGGTACAATAGGTAATACCTCTTCCATACAAATTAAGAATGTTTTATATGTGAATGGATTAAAGAATAATCTTTTGAGTATTAGTCAATTATGCGATAAAGGATTCAATGTCTTATTTGAAATTAATGGTTGTAAAGTTATTGACATTGCATCTAATCGGATTATGCTTATTGGTCATAGAATAGGAAACATTTACATGGTGCATTTAGATTCTATTGATATGACTAATTTATGCCTAGTTGCTAAGGATGAGCATGATAGTTGGTTATGGCATAGGAGACTAGGTCATGCTAGTATTAGTGTTTTGCAACGGTTAATTCAAGGAGACTTAGTAAGAGGGTTGCCTAAGCTTAAATTTGATAATGATAAAATCTGTGATGCTTGTGCTAAAGGAAAACAAAAACGAGTTTCTTTTAAATCTATTAATGATGTATCAACTAGTAGAGTATTACAATTGATCCATTTAGATCTTTTTGGGCCAACTAGAACTACTAGCTTGGGAGGAAAACAATATGCTTTTGTCTTGGTAGATGACTATTCTAGATACACTTGGGTTCTATTCTTAAGTACTAAAGATGAAGCATTAGAAAATTTCATCACATTTTCAAAAATAATCCAAAATGAAAAAGGTTACTCTATCACTAGTGTTAGAAGTGATCATGGAACTGAATTTGAAAATCTTGGATTCATTGAGTTTTGTAATTCTAATGGTATTAGCCATAATTTTTCAGCACCTAGAACCCCTCAACAAAATGGAGTTGTTGAGAGGAAAAATCGAACTTTAGAAGAAATGGCTAGAACCATGCTTTGTGAAAATAATTTGCCAAAATATTTTTGGGCGGAAGCCACAAATACCGCTTGTTATGTTGTAAATCGAGTAATGATTAGGCCAATTTTAAAGAAAACTCCATATGAAATTCTCAAAAATAAAAAGCCTAACATTAGTTATTTTCATCCTTTTGGATGTAAATGTTTTGTTTTAAACAACGGTAAAGAAAATCTTGGCAAATTTGATGCTAAAAGTGATGAAGGAATTTTTCTGGGTTATTCCTTAAATTCTAAAGCTTATCGTGTATTTAATAAAAGAACTTTAGTTGTAGAAGAGTCTATACATGTTGTTTTCGATGATAATCCCCTTCCAAGGAAGGATTCTTCTGTTAATGATGATGTAGGTATTGTACAAGCAAATGACGTTAGACATGACGTTGGAGAATCATCATCAAAGGAAGAAACAAAAGATGAAGAAACTCATGATCCCCTCGAGAATCCAACCATTGAAGAAAGGGAAGTATCTTTTCCAAGAGAGTACAACTATGTCAAGGATGGTGAAATTATAGGTGATCCATCAAAAGGGGTAACTACTCGATCTTCTCTTAGAAATATCTGGAATTATGTTGCATTTATTTCATGCATAGAGCCTAAGAACATCAAAGAAGCATTAAAAGATGAACATTGGATTATGGCTATGCAAGAAGAATTAAATCAATTTGAGAGAAGTAAAGTATGGACATTAGTTGAAAGGCCTAGTAATAAATCTACTGTAGGTACTAGATGGGTTTTTAGAAATAAACTTGATGAAAGTGGTAATATAGTGAGGAACAAGGCTAGACTTGTTGCTCAAGGCTATACTCAAGAAGAAGGCATAGACTATGATGAAACATACGCTCCCGTAGCTAGGATGGAAGCAATTAGAATGTTATTGGCATTTGCATGTTTCAATGATTTTAAATTATATCAAATGGATGTTAAAAGTGCATTTTTAAATGGTTTTATAAAAGAAGAAGTGTACGTGGAACAACCTCCAGGTTTTGAAGATTCAAATTTTCCGGATCATGTTTTAAAATTGACAAAAGCTCTTTATGGATTAAAACAAGCTCCTAGAGCTTGGTATGAAAGATTATCAAATTTTTTAATTGAAAAAGATTTTTTAAAAGGAAAGGTTGACACTACATTGTTTTTAAAGAGAAAAGGTAAAGATTTATTAGTAGTTCAAATTTATGTTGATGATATAATATTTGGTTCTACTAATGATGTTCTTTGCCAAGAATTTTCTAAGCTAATGCAAAGTGAGTTTGAGATGAGCATGATGGGGAAGCTCTCATTTTTCTTGGGACTCCAAATCAAGCAAAGAAAAGATGGCATCTTCATTAATCAAGCTAAGTACGTCAAAGATATGCTCAAGAAGTTTGGACTGGAAAATGGGAAACCTCATAACACTCCAATGAGCTCTTCAACAAAGCTTGACTTAGATGAAGGAGGTAAATGTGTAGATGTTAAATTATATAGGTCAATGATTGGCTCTTTGCTTTATCTAACTGCAAGTAGACCGGACATTATGTTTAGTGTTTGCTTATGTGCTAGATTTCAATCATGTCCTAAGGAATCACATTTACTAGCTGTTAAGAGAATCTTTAGATACCTTAAGGACACTCCTAGTTTAGGACTTTGGTATCCTAGAGACTCTAGCTTTAGCTTGCATGCCTTTTCTGATGCGGATTATGGAGGATGCAAATTAGATAGGAAAAGCACCTCCGGTACTTGTCAATTCCTTGGAAATATGTTGATTTTTTGGTTTTCAAAGAAACAAAATTGTGTTGCATTATCTACCACTGAAGCGGAATACATTTCAGCCGGTAGTTGCTGTGCACAAGTTTTATGGATGAAACAACAACTTTTTGATTATGGAATTGAAGTAGGTACCATTCCTATCAAGTGTGACAATACTAGTGCTATTTGTCTCACTAAAAATCCCATCCAACACTCTAGAACTAAGCACATTGAAATAAGACATCACTTCATTAGAGACCATGTCACTAAGGAAGATGTAGTTCTAGAATTTGTTGATACTTTGCACCAATTAGCGGATATCTTTACAAAACCCTTAGACAAGGAAAGATTTTGGACACTTAGGAGAGAATTAGGTTTGACCAACCTATCTTCACTTAGTGTTTAAAATAATTTTAGCACTTTTAATAAATCTTGAAAAATGCTTATAAATAATTTTTGATTGCATTCTTGCTATTAGTTAGGGGGAGTTTGTGATTCTTAGTGAAAATTAATTTTATGTTCAAAAAATCGATTAAAGATTAATTTAATTGTTTGAACATAATTAATTTTTGATATATGAGTTGCCAATACCACTAGAAAAGATTAATTTAGCATTTTGTGCTTAAAAAAATCGGATTTTAGCATTTTGGTGCAGAGGGAATCGATCCCCCCTGAGGGAACCGATTCCCCCTTTGAAGGGGAACCGATTCCCCCCCACAGGGGAATCGATACCCCCCTGGGGTTCTGTTAAAATCGGGCAGAACACCCCAAAATTTCCAAAACCCTTATATTTTCTTCAAACCGTTTCTCACCCTCCTCAAACACTCAAATCTCCTTTCTTGCCTCAAATCATCGATATTAATCGGAATTCGCTTCAAATATTATCTTCTAAACCTGTTGGAATCATTAAAATCGTGCAAACAACATCTAAATCCCCTCAATCTTCATCTTTCAAGGTAAATTTTTCTAAATTCTCTATTTCATTGTTTTTGAACATAGGATTAGTTTCAATTAGTTCTAGTTTGAAATAGTGATTGGGCATTGATTATTTAGGGATTAGAAACTAGATGTTACAACTAATTTCATCAAAAACACAAGAATTTTTCAAAATTTTTTTAAATTTTTGAAATAAAAAAAAATGTTATTTTTCAAATTATTGTGTTTTGATTAAATTATGTTGTTGTTATGAAGAGGACCTATTTGAGTTTTGGGATTAATTGAATTGCATACATTTGTTTTTAAAATTGCAGGTTATCAATTCTATTCCGATTTCCTAAACCATGTCCAATCCTAAACGTGCTAGGTCTTCATCTAGTCGTTCTAGTCGTCAAACAAATCCTCCTCCTATTCCTCAAAATCATATCCCAAATCTTGATCCTAACTTGACTATCCAAAATTCTTGTTTCAATCAACCGGGTCCTAAAGATTATCGTTATTGGTTTTACCAATATTTTGACTCATATAAGATTAGGGAAGAACGTATCCCATCTCTTCAAACTATGGTTGATATTAACTTTAAATATCTCCCTATCTTGCACGAATGGAAATTTGATAAACTTTTCGAACTTGAACCCATTGTCTATCATCAACTTGTTCGTATCTTCTACTGTAATGCCGTTTGTATCAAAAATCGTGACAAAACCAAAACCATAGGAGTGCGTTCCTACCTCCTAGGTCAATATTTCCATCTTGATCCGGATTACATAGCCAATGCCTTAGGCTTGGACAATGAAGGTTTATCAAACGAAAAACAAGTTTTAGGCTCTCGCTATAAACGAAATGATAGTGCAAGTGTTTTAGATCTCCATGAGCGTTTCCTTCATCTCATGATCACTTGGTGGTTTCGACCATCCGTGGGTCGATATTCAACTCTTAGAGCTTTAGATCTTTGGTGGTTGCACTGTTTTGAAAATAATATAAAAATAAACCTCTACGAGATTATCTTTGCTGAAATTGTTGAAACCGTTAACCTAGTGCCAAATAAGAAACTCTGTTCTTCACTAGTTTACGGTTGTATCCTTAGTAATCTCTTTTCTAAAGCTGAACTCCGAGTTGGTCTAGATGCCTCATTTCCTCTTAAGAAACAAATCAATCTTATTTCTTTAACAAGAGCGGGATGGGTCAAAAATAAGGAAACCGGTGCATGGGTTCGATCTTCTACTCCGGGAGCTAGTTCTTCACAAGCTCCACCCGAAGCTGACAAAGATCCTGAGTTTGAACAATTAATGAGGGATATTGATGAAGCTGAAGAAGAACCTGAACAACCCGAGGAGCACGCACAACAATCGACTCAAATGCCTCCATATTTTCAATCCTTTATGGAGACATTTGATTTCCGTTATGCTACAATGGATTCACGTTTTTCCTCTATAGAGTCTCATTTATCCACAATGGGAGCTCAACAATTAGAGATTCTTCAGGAGATGCGTGCAAACAATGAAGCAACCAATGCTCGTATTAATGAACTAACTCATGAAATGGCTGCTATGCGAGCCCGTTTTCCTCCTACCGATCCGGATGCTTGATTTTGTGTTTAGCTTTACAACTTTGAACAAAATGAATATTGTTTCAACATTTTGAATTGTTTGATTTTGTGGATTGTTGGATTTTTGATTTATGAATAGTGTGAACTTATATGTTTTATTCATTTTTGCATCATCATTAGCAATATGACCAAATTTGCCATATCACATTATTTATGAATATTGATTTATGAAACTAATGGCTAACCTCTCTTTTGATTGTGATCTTAGCAGCTTAAGCTTATAATTAATAAATCAATTGGCTAAATGATTTCAAAACCTTGTTTTACAATGTGTTTTTGATTTAACAAAAAGGGGGAGAAGAATAGGTGTTAAATGTTTTACATAATAAATTGAAGGTGTTAAATGTTTTACATAATAAATTGAATAAGTGTTAATGTAAGGGGGAGTAATTTCAAAACTTGATTTCAAAATTCTTAAAATTACTAAAATGTTTTGTTATATCAAAAAGGGGGAGATTGTTGAAACATTTTGATATTTCGATATAACAAATTAAGTTAAATGGATTTTAAGATTTTCCAAATGATTTTCTAAGTATATTCGATATAACTATTCGAATATCAAAACATTACTCCAAATATTTCAAAAATCATTTTTAATCCTTACTTAAGTGTAAAATTAAGTTTTAATCATAAAACAATTTCAAAATAATCTTACAAAGTATTTCGAACCAATTCAAAGCCAAAAATTACAGATTGCTCAGAGGGAACCGATTCCCCCCATAGGAGGAACCGATTCCCCCTAAATGGTTTTGGCCCCGAGATTTCCAGAATGCTCGGAGGGAACCGATTCCCCCCATAGGAGGAACCGATTCCCCCTAAACAGTTTTGCTCCGAGAATTCCAGTATGCTCGGAGGGAACCGATCCCCCCCAAGGGGGTACCGATTCCCCCTTGTACAACGGTCGAAATATTTGAATTTTACACTTAGGAACCGATTCCCTTCAAGGGGGAACCGATTCCCCCCACGCTCCAAGCTATTTTATTAAATGTTTTCACACTAAAATGGCTATAATATCTTCTCTAATCATCCCCAACGTTCAGAAGTGATTCAATGTGTATTTAAACAAGTTCTGAAGCCCTTGATCAGCAAGAAATCATAGAGAAACAAGAGAGAAAGCATCAAACACAAAGTTTGTGCAATTCAAGCCAATTTTCATTCAATATTCATTTTGCTTTCAAAGAACACTTATTGTGCTCATTTGTAATTTTCTTTGAGTGTTCTTTTCTTGTTCTAGAATTGTGCAAACATCTTACCTTGTGAGGTTTTCTTGTAAGTTTGCAAATTTGTAATCTTCTCTTTGGGAAAAAGAGTGTTCTCAAGAGTTGGGGTATACTCTTGAGGGAATTGTAAGGTTATCTCTTTGGCCTCAAAAGAAAGAACAAATTAGTGAATTTGTTGGAAAATCCTTAGTGTGGATAGCTAAGGTAGTGGACGTAGACTTTATTTGAGAAAGTCGAACCACTGTAAATCACTGTGCAATTACTTTCAATTTTCTGCAAAAGCTTCCATAAAATTTTTAATTGCCAATTCACCCCCCTCTTGGCCGATTTCGTCAATCGATTAACTCAACAGTTTCTCTCCATGGATTACAATATTCATCAGGTCAATCAATTTGGTCAGTTGTTCCTTTGAATCCTCTTGAAACTTTTTTACTTGATCAGTCATCTTTTGTTGTGTCTCGATAAATTGCTCTTGTAGTTTCTCGATTCTACCAACCCTTGCTAAAATCTCATTCATGGCTATTATCCTTCTTTAGGAAGACCAAGTTAACTCCACTTTGATTATGTCATGGAATTCTCCACGAATTATTCCACGTTGTCATGATTAAATGCATGTAGAATAGTTTGAAATAAAATGTAATTATGCAAATATGCAAATGCAAAAATGAAAATATAAATATAAACTTAAAAATGAAAAAAATGCAAAACGCAAATGTAAATATGTGAATGTAACAATAAAAATGTAAATTGTGTAATAAAAAAGTAAACATAAAAGTATAAATGAAAATGTAAAGATGCAAAATGAAAATGCATGTATGAAAAGGTGTTACTCAAGAGTGATCATCTTAGAACAAATTTCATTGAACACAAAAGTTTCCGTGCATCAAACAAAACTTTTACATGTAGGGGACAACTTTCAGTCCTATCTAAAACTTTACATATAGGGGATAACTTTCCCTCCTAACTTCTCTAAAGCCAAGTTAGTTTCTATTCATGCTCAAAAGTTGAGTTATCAGTCTGCTTTAATTCTTTGTAAAGTCAACTTGGTTTATCAGTTTATGGGTCATATTTCTTGTCTGGACTGCAGCTTCTTCCATGATATTCTGGTGTTCTTTCATCTCCTGTGTCAATTCTCGGAGTTGCTCATTTTCCCTTGTGAGAGAACCTTTGTGTTCAAGAAGTTCTTGGATAAGATCTTTATGTATGTTACAACTCTTTTTCAGTTTGGTGACCCCTGTTATCCACTCTTCTGGGGTGTTTCCTATGCCAGTATTTCGAAACGCTTGATTGATATTCTGGAAATCTTCCTACATGGTTTTCATTTTGATGCTCAATTTATTATTTTCCATCTTTAAATGACGTATTTGAGCCTCGAACCTCAGTAAATCTTCTTTCTGGGCTTCCCTACTGATACTCTTACCTTTAAAGACTTTTGGTATTAATCTAACAGGACCTTTGGTTATCAAACTAGGTCAATCATTTACCATAAATTGTAAGGTTCTATGATCCAAAAGACTTTGGACTCAAAGTTTGAAGGCAAACAATTCTCGATGGTATGTCATTGAACTCCGGCATGATATTCACAATGAACGTTGATGTCATACCAATTTGGATACTGAGGTTGGAATGGTTTATGTAATATGAAGCCACTTCTCGTGCTTCAAGTAGCTTTTCATACAACTCTTTATATGATATAGGTATAGCATCAACATGAGAACCGCATTTTTTCTTGGATTGAACCTAATTTTTAGATGCTGGGAGCATACTAAACTTCGATGATTTCAAGTTACATGATTTCTTGTCTTCTCTAGGAGCTTTTACAGTTGTCATCATTTCTTTGGTATCTCCAGACGACTTGTGAATACGAATGATGATTGTCTGTAACTTCTCCAATTGATTAGGATCAGAAGTCCCTTGCATATTTGAAATTGCAAGATTATGTTCATTGATCTCTATATCTTTTTGTGCAGGAATCTCTTTTCCTTTGGTCAAAACAAATATTATTTCCATCATCTTAGACATCTGCTCTCTTATTTTTCGTATCTCCTTTTGCTCTTCAATGGGCATATGATCTTTGGGTGCATAGCTCTCTTCTATCCTCGGAGTTCCCTCGGGATGCCATTCCTTAACCGCTTCATATTTTGTTCGATCATAAAACTTTTTGTCCATTTATGATTTCTTTCCAATTTGATGAATTGTCTTTCAAGTCAACACCTTTTGGTTATGCCATGATCATGCAATGCAGACAAAAGAAATTAATATAAACAAGTTAGAGCAAAATAACATGCACTAAAAAAGATAAGAAAAAAATGGTTAGTACCAACTAATGGAAAGAAAATATTTCTATCTATCAAGGTATAAATCCTAACCTCATGCTTTCTAGTTCCATGCTTTGTTTGGAAAAATTAACCTAACTGCATGATTTTTAGTTCGCATGCATTTATTCAGAGAGAAAAATAATAAATTAAATAAATTAAAAGCTAGAGCTTATTTCTCCTTTGTGTACACCTACGGACAGAGGTTCAATACTGTCTTAGATCAGGAGAGTTTCTAGGGTTTATTATATGCAGGGTTTCAGTTCTAGGAGTAAAGGTACTCGAACTGTCCTTGTTAGTGCCCCCTTGGGCTGCCAACCCTCAATCCTAGTCTACTACAGACTAAAGTGGATCGAGTTCAATTCGAGGGGACACATTTCTCTATGCCTGACACGGAGAATAAATTCCCACGAAGACGTCGCTTTCACTCCCACTTAAAAGGGACAAGCTTGATTAAAAAGCTTATGTTATGCAATGTATGTGTTGTGTGTGAGGAGAAATATTCAGACATCTGACAAACAAATAAAAAATGAAATTTAATACCTTTAAATAAAATAAAAACAATCATAAAGAAGAATATATAAAATATTATAAAATAATAAGTATAAAAATTTTAAAAGAAAAAGAATTATAAATTAAATATATGAATTTTTAATTTCTAATTAATAAAGACAATTTATAATTCATTTAAATGCTTGACTGGTCCCCAGCGGACTCGCCAAGCTGTCGTAACCGATTTTTACCCGGGCACGAAATTTTTACTTGGCGGGAAAAGTGATGTGAATAAATGGTTTTAAAATGTTTTAGGAGTCGCCATCGACCTTTTGGGTCAGGTAGGTCGAATACCTAAAATTATCTTTTAAAAGAGTTTTTAAGAAAACATCAGTTAAAAGATAAACTTGTCTGCGTTTTAACCAAAAATTCTTTCTTTTTAATAATAAAAGGGATTCGTGGTCGATTACGTTTGGGGAATGATTAGCACCCCCACAACGCCCAAAATCGGTACTCATTAATTATAAATTGTCTCTATTATTGGAAATTTAAAAATTCAAAAATATATTTAATTTTTAATCATGTTATTTCAAATTTATAATTTTAAGAAAATATATTAATTTATATATATATATATATATATAAAAGATATTTATTTATTTAGAAATATCATAAAAGGGCTTCTAGGTGCATTAAGACAGCTCATTTCTTAATATTAAAAAATAAATAAATATTAATAAAACATTTCTATTAATATATATATATATATAATTGATAGAAGTAAAATATTTATATAAAAATATCAGAAAATGGACATCCAGTTGCTTTAATACTGCCCTTTCTTAATATTTAAATAAATATTAAAAATAATAATTTTCTTTAATAAAACAATATGTTTTTCTGGCTTTTATAAGTAAAATATTTATTTATTTTTTAAATATCAGAATAGGACATCTAGTTGCTTTAAGATTACCATTTTCTTTAATATTTAAAAATAAATATTATTATAAAATTCTAATATTGCATTTCATGTAAATATTAGTGAATAAAACATAAATAAATAAATAAAATATTATATTTAAAGTATAGGATCAAAATAAAATTAATATTATATGGTATTTTATTATTAATATAATATTAAGTAAAAAAATAATGATCAAAATAAAAGAGATTGAAAGCAATAATATTAAATTGAAAAATATTAAAACTTATGGTTAAATTAAAAATATAAGTGACTAAAATATAAAACTCAAAATCCTAATTCGAAATACATAAAATATGGGTATTAAAAGTATAATTTAAACATAATAATGATATATGGCTAGAATATAGAAAATTAAAACTATAGGTGTAAATAATAAAATAAAAAACTTATGGTAAAAATAATTCATGATTAAATTATAAGCTATAAAACTTAAATGCTCTAACTTGAAATATTATAAAATTTGAGCGCTAACAGTGTGATTTAACCTATATTAGTTATTCGGGATTGAAATATTAAATATAAAAATATGAGGGACTAAATATGATATTTATCCTAAATATATAAATATTCACTGATTAATGACTAAAACATAATATATTAAAATTCGAATATCAAATTAAAATAAATAAAAATAACTGTTGGTGACTATTTTGTAAAGATTACAAACATGGAACACTGCAGAAGGGGTTTACCCCTTAGGAAATTATAGAAACACCCTCTCCCAAAATGGCGTCGTTTGGGAGAGAGTATTTAACCCCCAAATGGCTGGCCCTACGGGCCATTCTCTCATTTCCTCTTTTCTTCCTTTCTCTCTAAAAACGAGAGAAGCATTTCTCTCTCGCTTCTCTCTAGTCTCCTCCCACTGGAGGAACGGTGGTCACCGATCAGCAGCCGTCTGCCGTTGTTAATTTCGCTGTCGGTCACCGTATCCGGTGGCCGGAAATTACAAAATCCACCCCAAATCGAAGCCTCTATTTTTCTATACTCAAATCTAAAGTTGTTTTAGCCTAAAATCTTACCAAAACACGTAGATCTACCTCCGATGTTTCGGTTTCAACGGCGTAGGGAGGCTCCGATGAGGTAAATATCTCGGCTTTTCTCTCTTTGTTTTCTGTTTTTGGCTTACTGTTGGATGTGGGTGTTTGTTTATTGCTCTTTGTTTACTCGTTGTTTCTGTTCTCTCCGTTCGTTGTTGTTGTGGTCTCTTGTTCTCCATTGCTCTCTGTCTTCTGCCGTGGCCCTCTCTCTTCTTTTGCAGGATTCGGTGGCTTTTATAGCCACCATGATGTTTTACTTGTACCGGTCCCGAGAGGAAAACCTCGGTGAGTCACCAAAGCTAGGTTGTTGACTCATCGTAGGGATGGTTGTGTGCTGCCATCTGGCGTTCTGGAGTCTTCCTTGAGGCGGCGTGGCAGCAAGGCATCGACAGCAGCTGGTTGGACCATCTGGCTTGGGAGGTGTCGGCAAAGGCAACTGCTGGGAGTTCTTGGAGACTTGAGGCGGCGGCGCGCGGGCTAGGGTTAGAAAACCCTAGCTGAAATGTTACAAATCCTAAAAAGGTTTGGAGTCATCTGTTGGGCCATTCAGGTTGGGCCTGGATATTGTAAATGGGCTGTGATTTGGGTTTTGTAATATTTAATAAATAATATAAAATAATAATAATAATTATTATAATAATAATAATAATAATAATAATAATAAATTTAAATTTAAAATGGAAAAATTGATGTCTACAGAACTAATTTAGAATATTGGTCGGAATATGAGAACGTTTTATGCGATTAATCTAAAATCGAAAATAAATGCTTTAGTTCAAGTTATGTAATTTATACCATGAATGTAAAGTTTGCTTCTTCCGCTTAGCTTCTCTGTCTCGTCTGCACTTCTGCTTCAATCAATGCCATTTTCAAGCATAGCCAGTCAACCAAACTACCTGAAAATCAGAAACAAGCAGGTTTTACTGGGCGTTTGGCATCGTCCACAAAGCCCTACATTTCCCTCATACGATGCAACATGAAAGCGTTGCAGTTGAGTGCTCAATGGAATTTCCATTGACAGATTATTATTTGATAAATTCAAGTAACTAAACAAACAGAGATCAGCCAAGCTCAATGGGATTTAACCGGAAAGTCGATTGCTTGACAAATCAACAGTTCAACCGCAGCGTTTGAAGTTTGTTGGGTGAGTCGAAAGAGCCCCGTATTACACCCGATAAACTGTTTCTTTCCAGGTTAATTGTGAACCTCCAGTTTTCTGAAGTTCATCAATCAATGAGCATAAATATGACAGGGTTCCTGAATTCGAGCTTCGAGATGACAATGGAAGGGATTGAGTGAACCAATGAACCCTGGGGTTTGCGTAAACTGATTGGAGCTAAGATCAAGGTGACTCAAATGCCTCAAGTTGAGCAAGGAAGAGCTTATTTCATCGTCAACGGGAATACAAGTAAAGCCATCATGATCAAACATCTCCCACATGACAAGGTTTCCATAGTTAATAAGTCCTACCTTGACCTTGACAAGAGCTTGCTTCTCATGCTCCAAACATCTCCCATGTTGAACCACAAGAGCTTGGAGCAGATCCAGAAACAGCTAAAGTTTACAGTAGAATCAACATGTTGATAATTCCAAGAGTTTTGTGTGTTCTTCTTGAAGACAACTTATGTTTTGATAACGAATGAAGAAGGTAACGGTCAAGTATTTGAAAATTTTGATCTTATTTGTGATGGATGTAACGAATCGACTAAATTAAATTTCTAAGTTCATTTTATTTTATTATTGACATGATCGTCGCAGGTGCGGAGATAGTAATTTTTTATTTTTCATAAATATATTTTTTTAATTGAAAGGGTATGATAAATTTTTCTTTATTTTTTTAATATATATTTTTACTATTAATTAATACTTAAAAAATTAAGGATATCTTTAACTCTCATGAAGTTCTACCCCCGAATCACCGGTCTTATCTCCAATGGAATGGATCTTAGTTCACCCTACAATTTCAAGTTTTCGATCGGTAAATAAGAGAAACAAATATCATATTCATTTTTTTATTAATAAGGGACAAATATAATGTAATATATATTTAAAGATTACCCTAAATCGTTTTACATTAAACGTTCATACCTTTGATATTAATGATGTTTAAACTTAGAATTTTAAAGGATAACAACAAAACATTTATCACTATACAATGTTATATTCATTTTTAAATTTATTAAATATCATTTTAAAAATGATTGTACTGATAGGTTAAATAAAAGTATTAAACCTGATTATTAATTATATTATTATTTTATTAATTTAGTCTAAACTAATTTATTATTTTATGATAAAAAATTGAAATTGTCACCACTCAACAGTCATATTATTCTAATGTAAATTGGATTGATCGGTGATTGTAAATCAAACACCATGAAGAAAGGGGGGGGGGAATCCGTCGATGCAGGGTTCGAATCTGCGCGGGCGAAGCCCAATAGATTTCAAGTCTGTCTCCTTAACTACTCACACATATCGACATTCTTTTTTTTTTGTCTTGGGTCATTACATTTAAGAAACAAAAGTTGATGAAATTACAGTGTTTGGGGTCGGTCCACTGTTGGCCACTTGCAAATAAAAAGTCAAAGCCAAATTAGATGGCGCGTTGGTGTGCATAGGGTTAGGCCAAAAGGGGCAGCCTATGGAAGTTGATGAAATTACAGTTTAGGTATTGAAATAAATGCTGTGCTATTATTGTGGCGTTGAAAGAGGTTACTAACTTTCCTGTAATTTATGGTTGGCGTCCTATTATTATTATTTATATAAAAAGTCATAATTTTATTAAAAATAAAAAATATCTAAAATTACAATGAAAATTTATAAGTATAACTGTAAACTTAAAATATAATTATGACATTTTTTTATTACTATTAAGATAAAAATTAACTACTTATATTACATAAGGACTAAAGAAGTAAAATAAATATACAAACAAATCTGATTGCATTGATAAACGAATCACAAAAGGAGATGAAACTACTGAAAGACCATCAACAAATCATAAATTAGAGTCAAGCGACGTGAGAAAATTATCTACGAACGCAAAACACGTATTCAAATCAATCTGAGGGTCTAAAGCATGGAAAATCATCATAATAACAAATAAGCACCAATTAGTCGTAACGATATCAAATCTAATCCTGAGAAAAAAAAAGATAAACAAAAACAACGACAAAAAATCGAAAGGAAAGGAAAATAATCGTAAACTACCAAAAGGCAGAGAAAAACATGTCACAAAAGTATAGATAAACTTGTTATAAATATAGAAAATATTTCACAAGGACATAATTATTCTTATTAAAAAACTAAAAAAAAATATCCGACAAACGACAATCAGTATTAAAATTAATATCGTCGTCACTTAAATAAAAAAATAAATTAATCAATAAAATTGACATAAATTAAAAAAAAAAGAGAAGAAAAAAAGCTACTAGAACTTTTATCTTAAAGGGTTTTTAATATTGTTGGCATCCTATTAATTGACCAACTGATTTATGACCACATACATTATTGGTAGGGGCGTGATTGCGGGTATGTAAAGTGCGCGACGACGCAGGGTCTCAAAAAATAGAGACCTCAAAATCGAGTATATTTATCAGTTGTTGTTATTAAGAAGTTTAAAAAAAAGTCCCGAAATCGAGTATATCTATCAGTTGTTGCCATTAAAAAGCCTCAAAAAATAAGGGCCCAAAAAAAAATTCTAAATCTAAGAGTCCATTTATAAGAATTTGCACATGACCTCCAACAATCTAGTCACAACCATGATTATTTGGTTTTTTTTTGGTGATGAATGACATCGTTTCTCTCGTATAAAACTAACTTCGATTTATTTACGTGTGCATATTCTATAAATTTTATTTTCAATTATACTGTGGACCCAATATCATATCGAATTATGATAATAAAGTATTCCAATTTTTTTATTTGATTCAAATTTAATAATAATTATTAAATATATCAATTTATATTTGTATATTTTTATAAGTTATTTATGTAAATTTTCAACAACAAAAAAAAAAAACACTTGAGAAGCACTGGTCGGCTATTGACATAGAGTTTTGAATCCTAAATTACTACGGTAGGCACAATACCTTTAGGATACTTTCATTTTAGTCACTAAACTTTTAAAATATATATTACTATCATCAAACTTTTAATTTATTTTTATTACAACAACTTTCTTTAGCCTTGGTTAAGAAATTCTCACATGGAATGTTAAAGTGTTATCCCCCAATCCTTAAATTTTCAAATGGTAAGGGTAAATCTTTTGATGAATAGAACGATCGACGATTAATCTCAACAGTAAAAGAGATTTCTTTTGATCAGAAGATTAATATTATTCGATTTCAAGTTGATTTATGATTAAGATTGACATAACAAAAAGTTTTATTTTTTAGTTTCGATTGAGATTTAAGGAGATTGTAAGATTTTTCAGATAAGTTTAAACTAAAAACAGAAAGAGAAGAAGAGTAGTTTCATGATATTATTGATCGAAAAATCAACAAGTGGTTGTAAAAACAATAAGAGAGAATCATCGGTCAAATATAAGTTAAAATAAAAATTTTATAAACCCTCACTATTAATCATCAGATCAACTTAAAATCAAAATTATATTAATCTTATGATCAAGTTATTTCCATCAAAGACTTAATCTTTGCATCAATTGTCAATTTGAAAAATTATAGTTTTTTCATAATAAGATTTTAACATACAAAGCTATCATTTTTTATCGCCAGCTAATGCCAATGACCTTTAAAAAACTGAATCATAAGTTTAATCACCGTTATGCAAGTTTTAAACGTTAAGTGATCAAATTTAATGTAGCCTAAAATTTAATTGGCTACCAGTGTATTTTACCCAAATATATATTCTAACCGTGATTAAATAAAATAAAGGGTAAACAACATAAATGACCACATAACTATGGGCCAGGTCGTGAAATGACCACTATTTTCAAAATTGTGATAAATATACCACTGAATTATTTAGATGGATTCAAAATGGCAACATGATGTTAATATTTAACAGATGTGTTTACGTGGAAGATAAAAACTTAGTATAACTAGGGCGCGGGTCCTTATGAAGTTACATATTTACGACACTGGCACCCTGCTTTGTATTCTTTCATTTTAGTCACTACTTGTATATGATTTGTTTCCTTGGATTTTCATTTAATCCAATTTGATCCTGATTTTGTTTTTAATTTGTCTAATGCCTTAATTTGAGAATTAACTTTAAAATCTTTTAATGTAGTCATGTATTAAATTTGTAGATTAAATCCCCTAGATTTTAGAACTAATCAATTTGATAATCAAGATTAACTTTAATTCTTAATTTTTAATTAGGTCGTAATTTCAATTTAATATAACAAAATGTTGTTTAATCAGGTACCCACATACCCAATACATGGTTAATTTTTAATTTTTAATTTATATTAAATTTTTTATTTATAATTCTCAAATTATTTCACTCTAACATTCTAAATTCCTAATTTCTTAAATTTTTCCACCATAACATTCTAATTTTTTTTAAAAATATTTGTTTTAACTTCGAAACATTTTGGAATTTAATTATAATTTTTGCTTTAATTTTTAATATTTTTTCAATTATTTAATTTGATTTTTTAAACTTTATGTGTGAATTATATATTATAGACATTTGAATTTTAAATTTTAGATTTTTTTTCATATTTTATTTAAAATAATATAATTATAAAAAAAATTATAAATAGGGTACATGTGAATCGAAAATATGGGTAATGGGTCGAGACACGGGACAAAATTTTGATACTAAAAATTCATGGTACCTAGTATTTCGGATACTCGAAGACACGGTACCTGATTTTGAACACCCTTAGTGGTAGGACTTTGAAGGAGTGAGGAGAGTGACTAAACTGTAAAATGTACAAAATATAAGGACCTATATGTGAGAAAATATGTCATTTGTCAAGCGAATAAAATATGAATTCAAACATACTTTCACAATCATCTTTTTCCTCTCGTATACATACTTTGATAAATATGAGTTCAAGGCTTATGCTGGGAGTGCTCGTGGTGAAGTCAGATAGTTTTTATTAATTATGAAATTATTGCGATATAAGGGAGATGTAATTGACATAATATGGTTAATAAATAATATAATTAATGTTTCATATTATTAAGTTAATAACATGACAACACTTAAATCGTTAAAAGAAATATAATAGTTTATTTATAATTGATTTAAGATTTTAATATTTTTAAACTAAATTTACTATTTTATATTTATTTTTTAATGATTATATATATAAGAAATCATTAAAATAATTTAATATTCAAATTATTATATATATTATATTATAATTAATGATAATATATATATTATAGTTAATATTCAAATTATAATCATAAGATTGTGATATGTGTCCCAATTTGATTGGAGAAATAAATTTATTAAATTAAATTGAAATTAAGACCTAATTAAAAATTAAGAATTAAAATTAATCTTGGTGATCTAATTGATTAATTCTAAAATCTAGGGGATTTAATCTATAAATTTAATACATGACTAGAATAAAAGATTTTAAAGTTAATGCTCAAATTAAGGCATTAGAAAAATTAAAAAAAATAAGGATGAAATTGAATTAAATGAAAATTCAAGGAAATAAATCATATACAAGTAATGACCAAAATTGAAGAAAATAAAGTAGGGTGCCAGCGTAGCAAATACGTAATTTTACAAGGACCTATGCCCTAATTATATCAATTTTTTAACTGCCACATAAACACCTCCGTTAAATGTTAATATCGTGTGGCCATTTTGAACCCATTTAAATAATTCAGTAGTATATTTATCACAATTTTAAAATGATGTTCATTTCATGATCTGACTCATAATTATATAGTCATTTATGTAGTTTTCCCTAAAATAAATTAATAATGTTAAGTACGATCTGGCTCATAGTTATATTTATATAGTCATATTGATACAGTTTCAGCTCTTGTTTTATCCAGATCATATCACCAAACCATCTCTAATTCCCGACCGTTCTTAACAAACGGCGGTTAAATTCGAAACCCCGCGTCACTCCCTCCCTCTCAAGACCAAGGCAACGAACAAAAATCTTAGCCGTTGACGTATCACCGCCGCTTGAGTAGTTAAATCGGAGTTTTCGGGCTACTTTAACACGTTTCGACCTTCAATTCCTTTATCCGAAAACGAAAATTTCTTTTTGTAAAAATAAATAAAGAAAAAAAAAGCATTTTGATAACGAACACGCCTCTGCTAAGTTCGTCTGCTAACTAACCCTACCCTAAAAGAGGGGGGCTGAGTTGGGAGCAATAATTTTTTGTACCTTATTCTAAAATCGATAAATTGAACAGCCCGCCAGCTATCTTCTTAAGTTTGGCTTCGATTATCATATAAAACCTATAAAGATATAACGAGAGAATCCGGAAAACCAGTCTCGTGAATTTGATCTCTCAATTCGTGTGAAGTGAAAGCGGTTTTTTTTCAGGGTATTTTTGATACTTTTTTTGTTGTTGAAGATTCTTTTGTTATTTATCGACATATTATTACATTAATGATGCCATCGAATGAACCCAAAAAGAAAAGAAATTATGCAATATATATATTGTGTTTGTTTTAGGATCTGACGTAATTGAATTTCGGTCCTTTTTCTTACTAGTGATAATCCATTTTTTCTGTATGCCGATTCATGTCGTTTTTTTATCCAGAGCTTGAATTTTTGGTTAATTTCGTCGTTTTTTGACAGCAATGAGCAGTAAAAGAGAATTGCACAGATTGGAAGATTTCCTAGCATATAAAACTAGCAGGTTTTATTAGTTCTGAGATTTGCTGTGTCTGTTTGGTTGCAGATACAATTCTGATCAAATGGTGACTTTGGGATTAAATTTACGTTGTTTTCTATTTTTTTAACAATACCAGGAGAGTTAATTGTGAATGAAGGAAATTGGGACTTCTGAAGAAGAGAAAAGAAGGATGCGAGGGAGATCTCTGAAGAAGAAAGCAATAACTGCTTCGACGAAGCTAACTCATAGCCTAAGGGAGAGTAGCAGAAGTGTGTCTGATTGCAAATACACCGCAATTTCCATAGAGGATGTAAGGGATGCGGAGGAGGAAAAAGCTGTCAGAGTTTTTCGCCAGGCGTTGCTTGCAACGGATCAGCCTCCTTCACATTTTGATGATTACCACACTTTGTTAAGGTAAACAGATTTCGTATTGCAGTTTTTGGAAGAAAGTAATGTTATTCATTTGTGTGGCCACTTAGCATTTACCATGTTGATAAGAAATGAGATCATTCCATTAAACAAAACCTGTGCTGTTTTGAAATTCCCAAAGATAGTTTGAATCACACCATACTGATTTGAATACTTCTCCCTACCAATTGACTTTAAGAAGAATTTATATATGTTAATTGCTGAAAACAAGAGCAAAACTCGACTCGAAAAAATTTCAAGTTCAAATTGAGTTATAAAATACAACTTGAATAACTAAATTTTTTTAGTAATAAGCAGATTGATTTTCAAGTTTGAGTTGAATCCCTCGACTCTGCATGATATATAAATACCATATTTGGAAAAATATGAATAAATATATATGTATTGTATATGGTTATAGAAAACCGTTAAAATTGGAACCAAATAGTACTATAATATTATAAATATTTATGATTAAATTTAAACAAAAACTCAAATAAATCGACTCGACTCGAAAAAATTTCAAGTCAAATTCGAATTATAAAATCAAATTCGCTCACCCCTAAATAGAGCCTTACAATCTTTACATGGGGTTAGGCTTGCTCTTATACCATGTCAGATGTAAACTAAAAACAATTGGTAATGGATGAAGGGCTCAACTGAATATAAGAAGACAGAAACCCAAAGCGAATAACTCCACTTAAAAATTTCAGCATATGCAATATAGAAAGCAATATTTGGATTGTCTATTTAGACATGGCATATATCAGAAATGTTTCTTGTCTGCTTAGAATGGTGGTAGCATGGTGTAACATATCAAACCATCTTCAGTTTTCTCATTTGTTGAACTGCAACTGCTCCCTTTATTGAGTTTTGGGCCGTGTTCTATTTTTCATATCAATTTTTTAGGAGCAAGGATTAAAGAGTTGTATTTCTCTACACAAATGAATTATTTAAAAATCCACCGTCTAACTCACAGGATCTGAGTAAACTCATTCTAATAAAACTAAGGTTTGAACTTTGAACATTGTGTATAACGCCAATTCGTCTGATGGTTTGCAGTGATGCATAACTGAAGTATGCTTGTTGAGCTGGTGACCCCCACTCAACACTGGAGTAGATTTCCATAACTAGTAGACATGGAAGTGGAAACTAAGCTCCACTTTAAATTATATTTTTGAGAAAAGAAATACTTATTCCAACTTATAACTCCCATCCCCCAAAAAATTTAAAAAATACAAAAAAACAAAAGGCCTATGTTCAAGATCCTCCATTCAACTATGTTCATTCATTTAAAAAAAATGTGGAATTTGTTTTTGCAGATTTTTAAAAGCAAGGAAGTTTGACCTTGATGAAACCATGCAGATGTGGGAAGATATGCTGAACTGGAGGAAAGAGTATGGAGTAGATACTATTATACAGGTAAAAGTCACCTCTTATCATCTTTAAAATTGGATTATTTAAATTTTCACTGCACTTCATGATTAGATGACGGAGATAGCATCTTTGTCTATCTTGTTGTTTGTGAAGAATGTGCTGTATGTCTTTTCTGTTGGTAGTAGTTTAGTATTTCATAGTTTTAACACGTGCTATGATGAACATGCAGGATTTTGTGTATGATGAATTTGAAGTTCAGCAGTGTTACCCCCATGGTTACCATGGTGTGGACAAACAGGGTCACCCTGTTTATATTGAAAAAATTGGTAAAACTGACCCTGCCAAGCTAATGAAGATCACTACAGTTGAAAGATTTTTAAAATATCATGTGCAGGGATTTGAGAAGGCTTTTTTGGAGAAGTTTCCTGCCTGTTCTATTGCTGCTCAGAGGCACATAGATAGTACGACAACAATATTAGATGTCCAGGGGTTGGTTAGTATTAAAAAATCATATGCATTTAATCCCATATCAAGTATTCATGTTTCACATTATTTCCTTCTTATGCAGAACTGGGTGAGTTTTGGCAAGGTTGCACATGATCTTTGATGCACATACAGAAAATTGATGGTGACAACTATCCTGAGGTATCTTAATTGTTTCATAAAGCTGATTGAATATATATAAATATGCGCGTGTGTGTCTTAGTTTTTCATGTATAAATTCCTCTATTGTTGCTTACATCTGCATTCTCTCCACAGACTTTACATCAAATGTACATAGTTAATGCTGGAAGTGGATTCAAACTACTGTGGAACACATCAAAAGGCTTTCTTGATCCAAATACTACTGCAAAGATTCATGTACTGTAATATTGAAATGTTTGATCACAAAGAAATGTGTATCGATGCATGCTTTTGTTTTGAAGACTGGGTTTCAACTAATCAATGAGTATTCTTTGATCTTACATGTTCTCGGGAACAAATTCCATAACGAATTATTGGAGATTATTGATCCAAGGTTGTGTTTTTTTTTTTGGTATTACTAGTGAAATATCTTACTGCTTGCTTTTGAACTTTTCTAACTAGACTTGTTTAAGGAATTTGCTTGCTTTGATCGTGCTCTGAGGTTGCCTAGCCGACATGCTATCTTGTTTTGTCTATATATATCAGCAGGACTTGGATGCCCGTCTCAAATGGCTGCTTCAATCAGGTTGACTCACTCTTTTACATCAGTCTCTATTTTGAACGTTCAAATCTCATTTCCGTTTTGGTTTCTGTTTCCGGGTGGTCTTCGAAATGGCAGCCAAGGTGGATACAAAGTTGCGAGGTAGGGGGAGGGGAGGTATAGTATACCATATAAATAAACCGTTTTGACAGAGCATAGTAGTTACATGTACTTCAAGTTTCTGCACGTAGTATGAATTTTGGCGCGTCATGTTTGCTGGCTTTTATAAAGAACAGTACTTGAGCTCATTCATTTCACAGCCCTAGAACCCATTTGATGATGTTATGCTTGTAAAGCTAAAGCTTAAATAGATTGATAGTGTATACTAAAGATGCTTTTAACCTTGTGGTCGTGGGATCGAGTCTCACGGTGGACAATTCATAATTTTGACTGTCGGATGTCTCTCACGGAAGCTGTTCTCAACCTGACGTTGGGGCAACCTACTATCCTACCTCCCCTTACCCCATTACATATGGGAATAGGGTCAACTAATTTTTTTTAAAGATGCTTTATGATTTCTGATTTATACATAGTCTTGGAATGTATGTAGATGGTACATTTTGTAATGTGATTAATAGACAATTAAAGCGGAAAAAAGAAGAAATTATTACTACTTCATTAATAATTTAGGCAACAAAATTAAGTATTATTTTGCAGTCAAGTCACGGTAGAGTTGGAACATGACTTCATCAGCGGATTGGTTCTTGAATTATAGTACGATACTTAAATTGATTTTTTGTGGGTTAAAAAATAAATGGCTTAAATGTACTATTGCCCCCTAAACTATACCGTTTGTATCAAGTTGCCCCTTAAATCGTTAACTTATTTGCCCTAATTTGTTAGTTAACTTTGTTAAAAGACACATGGGTAAATTACATATTTTGTCACTCAACTATTCATGCGGTTCTATTTTGGTCAGTCAACTAGTTCTTTTTTTTAATCATCACTAAACTTAAATTTTTGTTTCGTTTTGGTCACCCAATTCGATTTGATTTAATTTTTAAATTTATAATATATAAGAATTCATTTATATCAAATATTTTATACTCGACACATAAATTTAATGTATAATAATAAATAATATTATAAAGTAAATAATAAACAACATATTTAGTTGTTTTTACTTAAAATTTTAATAAAAAATATCAAATGTTAAAGTAAAATATCATAAATATTTCAAGAAATTAAAATATGAACGAGTCATTATCCATTTCGAAGTTAACTATGAGGAACCGAAGAATGTGTGCCACTGTCTCAATATGCATGTCTTGTGATTCTTTAGGTACTATAGAGGTGCTGAAGGCCGATTGTGCTCTGCAGCTTCAGCTGCACCAATGCTACTGTAAGTTTTCGACGTCGTTCGGGTTAGTTACTCGTTAATCTATCGACAATGTTTGATCCGAATCATATACGCGGATCAAGAAATTTAAAGATGCATTGGCAAAGCACGGATCGAATCGATGCAGCCTCGGCCATGCGAAAGGTTTGGATGAGTCGGACCTGACGAAATTAGCATCAGACGGTGAATTGCCTTCCTTGATGGAAGAAACAATGGAGGATTTGGTGATCATGAGAAGCATGAAACTTGCTGGTTCGTTAAACAATGCAGATAATAATCGGATGAAGCTCGAAAAAGAGGGTGCTCTGTTGTAGCTTGCTCCTCCCTCTTGATGTACGGATTAATTTTAATATATAGTATGAATTTGAATGAATTATACTTTAATAACATGGATAATGTATCTCGAATTTTGGAATTACAAATTGAGTCTTATGCTAATATTATATGAATTTTTGGGTCATATTTTATTTGGATGAGTAAGATTTAAATTTTACTAATATTATAGTTTTTTGGGTAATATTATAGTTTAAATTTTACTTGATGATTATGCTAATATTATAGTTTAATAAAATGGATAATGAATCATTCATATTTTAATTTCTTGAAATATTTATAATAGTTTAATTTATCATTTAATATTTCTTTATTAAAATTTTAAGTACAAAAAAGTAAATATGTTATTTATTATTTACGATATAATATTATGTATTATTATACATTAAATTTGTGTCGAGTAAAATAATATATGATATAAATGAATTATTATATATTGTAAATTTAAAAAATAAATCTAATCGAATTTGATGACCAAAACGAAACAAAATTTTAAATTTAGTGATTATTTTGAAAACAAAAATAGTTGTTTGACCAAAATAGAACCTCATGAATAGATGAGTGACTGAATATGTAATTTACCCACGTGTTTTTTTAACAAAGTTAACATATTAGGACAAATAAGGTAACGATTTAAACTTCACATGACAAAACGTTCCCAAAAAATATTTTAGGGGATAACTCGGTACAAATGGTGTAGTTTAGGGAGCAATGGTACATTTAACCCAAAATAAAACTTAATTGTAAATTTATTCTCAATTCATTAAAAATAATAATTTGATAAGAATGTGGTATGTTGGATGTAATATACTTCCCGAGTGAAATAAAGAATGATATACAAGTGTGACTTTTGATTGAAAAGAATTTTATGAACCAATCTTAATAATCAATGCAATACTTCGATCAAAGAAAAAGAAACAATATTATTGTTTGTAGATACCAAAACCAAAAGTGGGAGAGGCGAACAAGCTCTATGAGGCAATTACAAGAATGAAGAATCGATTTATAATAGTTATAAACATCTTTAAAAACAGTCGACTCAGATCGATGTAGATTAATCAAAGCTTAAAAATGAAGGCCAAACGAAACGATGTTGTAATATATGTACTCAGTCGTCACCTTCCCTTAGCGTAGCGGTCCTACTATTTCTGAAGTTTAGAAACCCCCATTCTCCACAAAGAAAATGCAATATCTATCTCCAGAAGCCGACCCTAAACCTGAAAAACAAATGCCCCGACCACTTCCCTGGACACACAAGAAACCCTCAATCTAATCCAGGCCTACCATGAGAATGGCATTCTCTCCGACGCACCAAACTCAAAGCCTAGCAATGGAAAGAAGTAGCCGTGACAAAACAGCCCTCCAGTGCCTTCATAAGATGGAGAAGCTACGCGGTCGTTACCGCTCCGAACGCCGAGGCCTCGCTTCTGGCGCACCTTGGCCTTTCTAAAACGCCTTGGAAGCTCTCGTCCATGAGCCTTTTCCTAGCCCTGCTCAACCGCTGCCTTCCTTGGTTCCTTCAACCAGGGGTAAATTTCTATTCGGAAAATGGACTTGAGGTTGGAAATAATTACTAAATTCGAAGAAGATGACGTTATTGAGGAGGAACAAGATGAGGATGGTGATGAAAAAGACCAGTTTAGTAAAAACCGCAGTACTAATTATATCCTGCTAGGGCTGAAGCGTTCCCAAGGGGGCGGAGGAAAAGGGTTAGACCGGAAGATGGCGGAGGTAACTACTGTGGGAGTGGAAATAAGGAGATTTGCTGAGAGGTTAATGAGATGGGAATGCTGGTGTAAGGGAAATGGAAGACACAAGGATCGAGATGATATCTCCATTCACATAACAAAATTGTTGATGTAATCTCCCAGAATTTCTGGCGGATGAACGGTTGGGTTAAAAATGTAGTCCTTTGTTAAATCAGATGTTTTGAAGTGCAAGTTGTTAACTTGTGATTGGGCCTACCAATTAGTTTTTCAACCTTTGAATGACAGTTACTTTACTTCCTAGTGTTTCTTACTTTACAGGCAAAGATACACATCTTTTGACAAGCTACTTCCCTGCCTGCTTGTCTAGTAATTTAAGCTCATGATGCAGCTTCCACACTATTTTTGTTTATCAACTCCTCTGGTAAAGCTCGTAAGCATCAATCTTTTACACAAGAAAAAAGAAATTATTCAACTAGTTTAGATATTAATCCCAGGTACACATCATTACAGCAATAATTGATTGGATGGAAGTCACAGGCGCTGGTCTGTATTCACAAAATTTTGGAAGGCTTGTTTTGCCTAATAACAATGATTGCTTGCTATCCACTTCATCTGAAAAGGGTAATTAATTAATACAAGGCACTAATCTACTTGGGGGGAAACAAATAAGACTCCCCTATGCACACAAGCAGGGAGGAGATGAAGAAAGCACAAGAAAAAGACGACTTTATGTACAAATGCCTCTATACTCCGTCTTCAACCTTCCCAATACTCTAGATCACCTGCTAATATACATAAATTCCCAAAATCCCCCAAAAAGAAAAAAAAAAGGTCCTTTTTCTGTGAATTTCTAACCTGCAAATAGAAACCCCCTCTTTCCATTGGCAATGCCCCGCAGAATAACCAGCTTCGTCTGCATAAAACCCAAAGTTCATGAAGAAAATTTTGATACCAAAGAAATTAACAAAAAGTAAAATAAAAACTAATCTCAAACAGTACACCCAGCCAAGCACCCGCAGGCAGCTAGCTGTAAAAGCTAGCCATCCCTAAATAATTTTCAAACAAGAGAGCGTAGACAAATAGTCAAGAAAAGGCCTTAACAGACCAATTAAGAAACAATTTGAGACGGGGATCAGCATTTATCATGATAATATTAGAATGGTATGATAATTTCAATCGTCTTACTTTTCCTAATATGCCAATCTAACATGTAATAACTCTATAACAAGCCTATCTAAATCTGTAAATGGCTAGTACCTGTACACTGCTCTTACGAGGGCATGCAAACCCAACCTATTAGAACCCTTCGCTGTTGGACTGATCCATCCAAAAATTGCTTCACTCCAGCTTAGAACTGGATGGCCTGTGATACAAGCTGCCTTGTATAGCTTGGAGTTGCGAAGTTTGCTGTTGTGACTGCTGCTGCAATGGAAGCTGCTGTGGGGGTGAATTATGCAGTCATGCTGTAACTGCTCTTGCGGCTGATAATGTTGTTGAGATGGGGCTGGTGTTGGGGATTGCTGTATTTGTGGCTGTTGTGGCCGCTGTGTCCCAGCCTTATTCCCATGAGGTGGTAAGCCACCTGATGATTGTCTGTGTGCTGTCCCTTGGCTGACAGAAGGTACTGGAACACTAACAGATGAATTTGTAAGAGGGGGGCTCCCTAAGGATCCCATTTGAGTGGCCACAATTGGCATACCAGGAGTATATACTGGTTCTGATGCTTTCCACTGAGAACCAACAGAAGAAAGATTTTGCACTGTGTTGTCAGCTGAATCAATGCCAGATTGGGACCCTGCTGTGGTTGTGGTTGTACCCATCTGTGAAGCATTGTTCACTTGCTGCTGGTCAGCTTGAGATTTGCTGGGAGGATCAGAATTCACTGGCCAATTCTGTTGAAGCACCCTTTGAACAGTAGATTGGCTTTGATTAACCTTCTGGTGTGGCTGTGATGGTAGGCGCAAATGCTGGGGATTGGGACCCGCAGCCGCTAGCAGGATGCATTGATTCACAGCTGATGGTGTATGACCAGAGGGCACTGTGGAAACTTGACCTTGAGAACTATTATCAGAATGGGAAACAATCTGCTGGAGTTGCTTCGTAGAAGGGGGTGTTGCCCCAGAAAATTGCTTTTGCTGTGGCTGGGAAACTAGAGGTTTAGATTGTTGGATGAGATTTGTACCAGGCCTGGGATACAAGCCCTGACCTTGCATCAAGTTCGTGATTTGCTCTCCTTTCTCAGCAGTTTGGTTGCTAGAGGCCATGCCGAGGCCAATCAGATCAGCAGGATCAGTAGAAAGGTTTTGATGCACATGGACATTCCCTCTTCCCACTCCCTTCAAAAGTTCCGTTTGCTGTTGAGACTGTGTTTGTTGTCGTTGCTGAGGATGTTGCCTGCCAGACTGTTGATACTGCTGATGCTGTTGCTGAGGTTGCCGCTGCCGTTGCTTGCCAACCTGATTGTTCAATCCACTAGTGCCAGTTTGGGGATTCCTACCAAGCCCATGAGGGGACAAGTGGTGTTTCTGTTGGTGCTGTAGTGACATTGGAGTCAATGGTGAAGATGGAGGGGGGATTGATACCGATTGAGTTGCAGTTTGAGATTGAATCTGGGAACTATTCTGAAGAGAAGACGATATGGGAAGTTGGGTAGGAGGTTGGACATGTGGTATCACAGCACTAGATGCAGCAAACTGTTGTTGCTGCTGTTTCTGGGGCTGTTGTTGCTGCAAAAGACGCTGCTGCTGCATTTGCCTTTCTTTGGCAAGGCGCATGGCATATGCTTGCTGTTGCGGCCCACTAGCATGATTGGAACCCTGATGTTGAGAATGATGAGATTTGCTCAGTGCATGGGATTGCTGTGAAGGCATTTGCAGCTGCTGCTGGGGATGACCCAGATATGACTGAACAGATGGTGCAGTTGATTGATTGGGGTAAGCAGAATTCAATCCATTGAAAGCAGGAATTCCCTGGCTATTCACTTGAGCCTGCATTTGGAGCTCAGGTACCATTAATTGCCTCTGAGTCTCTGGACTGTTCCCAGGCTATCAAAAGAGAGGGAAAAAATAGGCTTGATTATTGGTATATAACAATTAACCATTTATATGGAAAAGAAGAAGCTCAAACAGCCAAACTGCAATAGTATGTTGAAGTATAGACTTGATTATACTGCTTTATAAAAGTAACGTACTCGCATCATGTGTTTGGTATCACGAGGCCTCAACGTTGAGTTTCCTTGACCAGAACCTGGTCCAGAGTGCATATTGACAGGGCTTGGCATTCCCACCAAATTGGAGGAGACCATGCTGCCAGAATTCAGCATTGCTGATGATGTCATTCCTTGGAAGCCTGGTCTTGACAGTGGCATGCCTCTATTTATCCCACCCATCATTCCCAAATTATTTCCACCGGGTAGCATACGAACCGTACGATCTGATCCAGAAACAGCCCCAGGAAGAGACAAGTTGGACTGCTGAATATTCCTGCCAGATAACATTTGATTATATTGCTGCATTCTATGCTGCTCATCAGCTGGCAAAGATGTTCTGGGAACACCATATCTACCATCCCTGAGAGTAAAAATATAACCCAAAATTTGTGCCATTAGCATGCGGAAGTATGCAGGCACAGGGAACAAATCCACACAATAGCTTAATACCTCACAGATGCATTGAGTGGTGTAGACAGTGATGCTAAATTATTGCCAAGAACCATGCCAGAAGATCCCTTTAGTGACGAATTTGCTCCAGAGGCTGGAGATATTGATCCTGCAGCTCCTTGATTTGATATTGCTAAACCACTTGTATGAGAAGCCTGATATCCAAGGGGTAGGACATCTTGGCTTGATGCAGTGGCATCACAAAGATCAAGAGGCCTTTATCCAGACAATTAAAAATAAAAATGATGTTGTAGCACATTGCAATAAAAGCGCTAACATAATAGCAAGAAAGTGAAAAACTGATAACGATGATTGATCTAACAAGCTAAAAACATTAATAATAACAGGGACAACAAAGCTTACATTAGAACCCCTCCATTTAGGTTATTAGGGCAGACTTGTGAAAGAGCAATAACATGGGAGTTATGGACAGGCACTATCTGCTTCGAATCCCGGTTATCATGCTTTACAAGACACGATAAGATAAAAACAAGTCAATAGTTTGGAAGAATCAAGGCGAAGTCAAAAAAGGCATCAAGGATGCTTTCAAGTATTAACAGTGTAGGCTTTGTTCATCTTATCAAAAAAAAAAAGTGTAGGCTTTGTTCAAATCCATACTTATTGCCACACCAGAGAATGCAAACAAAATTGTAAAATGGAAGGCGAAAGATATCTGACAGCCAAATGAATCTTGGTTCAAAATAATTCGAAATTTCCTTAACAGCACAATCTTATGTTAAACAAGTTCATACACTGGGCCACAACTTTGATCTGTTCAGAGGCAGCAAATTCAAAGTTTTCAAAGTAAATCTCAATCTTCAAAATCTCCATAAATTGTGCGATTCAACTTATGTTACTATTTATTAATGTTTTATACTACCACTCAAATGCTACATGAATTGCTCAGACTAAGTGAAGCAAAAAGTACAAAGGATACTATGGATTCATATAGCAAGCCTTTATTCTATAAGTATATTCAAGAAGCCTAATAGAAACAATTTTTAACTTTTAAGAAGGCAGCTGGAGGAAAATGGGACTGCAGGTGTGCTGTTTACACCTATAATTTATTTTCAGAATTTTCTAATAATTTACTGAAGTTCAGTATTTCATTTCGATCACGGTCTCTTAGGCACCTGCAATCACAATATATTAAACATCATTCACAATATTTCTTCATCTAAGAAAAGGAAGACAGCATACAGGTGCTGATCAAGATGCAACTAAGCATGTCAAGTAGAATCCTAAACAGTGACAGTTTTCTTTCCTTGAAGGGTCGATTCTAAATTTCTAATGTTTCAAAATGAAAGGAGTACAACAAAATTGATATTACAGAAGATTACAAAATGACTATATTCAATGATTGATTAAATCAGCCTCATTTGTTCTAAAACTACCAAACAAGTTAGGATCTCTAGAGATTTAAAAAGCATCACACATGTACCTGGCTCTGCCGGTAGTGCTGTTTCTTGCCAATAAGTATAATTTTCTCAAAATGAGACTTGAGAGTATCCTCTTCCATCGGCCCTTGCAAACGTTGAAACAACTGTCTTGCACTTCCCTGCATGACACACAGCATTAGAATCCAATCATAGACTATAAAATTAGCTATTGAACATTCCTTTGTCGATGGTCAATACATTAAAAAAAATGAGAATCTACTAGTTGTTAAGGACAGAGAGGACCTTGGGGATGCCAGGCAATGTGGATGGATATGACTGAGAAGATCCTGATCATCAGCACTGTCAGCTCCATCTCCACTTCTATCCATTAAAATTTTATGTCGTTCCTTGCATTCTTTAGGCTTGTGGAATATGCACTAGACACATTGAGAAGTTTATGAGATAGTTTCCCAATGCAGAAAAATGGAGGACCAAGGTGAGGGAAACAAAATAAAAAAAAAAAACGAGTAAGGCTTCTGTAGATGTAGAAGGAAGCCCAGAAAACAGAATATATTTGTAAAGACAGCTCAAGCACTAACCTTGAATCGAAGGGTACTGTTGATGGCATCACTTACAAGCTCCCAATTTGGACCCATGTCATGTACTAGGACAACAAGAGCCTGAACATAAATGCAGTAACATCTCAAGGCCCTAGTGCTAATGCTAACAGAATTTGAAGAATACAAACAGGATAACAAAAACTAACCTGATCTTCAAATAGTGACCATGGACAACCAGAACCAGGCTCGCCACCAGACATCTAGATGCAGTTTACATGATTAAAATAATTACACAAGATAAAAAAACTCTGAAGCACATGATCAACCGGACAAAAAGGAAAAAGAAAAGGGTCAAGTAAAAATTACCTTAGGTGTTTTGGCTTTTCTACCTCTGTCACGGCCGTGAATTAATCTAATGATTTTGTTGGGGTTGGACATATTGCTCATTTGCGATCCTACTGGTGAAGGAATGGATCCACTGGGATTGATGTCAAAGGCATTATCTGGCTGTTGCTTCATTACCTTCAGCTTCTTGGCATTATGTTGCCCATATAAAACTAAGAAAAAGATGATTGTGTGAAGAACTTGGCACTGGATAGATATAACCAACCAAGGAACCAACCATTAACCCAAATATGAGAAAAAGAGCTTTACCACTGGATCCATTAGAATCAAAATGATGACTCTCTGATCTCTTTTTGAAATAATCTCGCTGCCAAAGAAACAGTGACATCGAAAACAAGATTCTCAATTTGAAAAGAGCACAATGAACAAATAATTTGGGAAATATAAGAGGAAAAACAGTAGAGTATCAGATAAAGTTCAATGCTGCAAAAAGGACTTATGACTTAAGTGGCCCTCATATCTATCATGCAAACAATGATATCAACTTGATCTGCATATACCTTGCTCTGATGTAAGAATGAAAATACTAAACGAAATAAAATTTTCCTTAGCCAAGAAAATGAAACAAATTTGACATAAAGGTTATTTAGAATTAACTTAAAAATTGTTAATTACCTTGAAAAATGAATGGGTAAAATTGCATTTTATAAAGTAACATGTGCAATAGCCTAAAATTGTAATTACTCATCTAGATTTTTTCCTTAATTATATAATAAATATACTATTTAATAAAACAATGCAGCAAAAGAAAGAAAACAAGTCTGTTTAAATCAAAGTAAAATTGGCATAATCTTTATTACAAATTCACCTGTTCATTTTGAATGGTAGATTCCAGCTGCCAACCCTGATCATATGCAGAACCCTACCAAAATCACAATTAAGGGACTTAGAAACTATGAAGACAAATAAGGAAACCATCTATACCATTCCTGGATTAACAGACCCATTCAGTTAAAACAAAGGAATTCCGACATACAATATTCTTCGCCTTTTTCTTCTTTTTTGGTTTTGCTGGTGTTTCTTCATAGTCATATGGTTGCTGCCTTTCAAAATCCCCAGTTGATTCAACCTCCATGCCTTTCTGGATCTGGAATCCTCCTTGCAAAGTACTCAGATCATCCTGAAAAGAATTAGTATCCCCACTAGAAGCATCTGTTTTCAACGGAGCCTGTAAACCTCCAGCAGCAGCGGCACTGCTAAAATGACTTAAAACCCTCTGTCTGGAACCAGTGCGTACACGTTTTGTTGGAATGGAACCAACATTTAGACTACTACCTGGTCTTTTACCAATCAACATGGACTGCTGAGCAGAGTTTCCATATGGCAAATCAGCACCAGTTTCATATGGTCTCGCAGGATATGACTTCATAGGGTTCTTCCGCTTCTTCTTGTTTTGTTTTGATGATTTTCTATCTTCAAAGGCTCCAGGCAAATAATATGTACTTGTTTCTCCTTCATCCTCATCACACACAAAGTCACCATATCCGAACTCTGAATTTGAAAAGTTGTAAGGAACAGAAAAATATTAAATGAAAAATAACCCCAAAAAAGGGTGTAATGATTACCTGCTCCATCATCACAAGCAGATGCTTCAACTTCCTCTTGTGCACTACTCCCGGTTTTCTAAAAAATAAAAAATAAAATGATGATCAAGATTGGGAAAAAAATTCCAAAACCTGCACTGAAAAATTAGAAGAAATGAAAATAGGTATATGTTGTTCATAATTGATGTATTTTTTCCATATGCATTATATCATTCCAGTATTCTGTTCTTGAGATTTTTATAAACGAATCTGCTTTATTAAATATAAGGGAAGCAAAAGGAAAAGGTCATGTATAAACTTTTTAAGGACCTAAATTTACCTCGTTCTGTACCAAATAAGATTCAATAGATCTCCGGTAGGTTTCCATAGCACCAGAAGGAACTGAATAGAAGAGGCTTTCCTGAAAATAAAGCACATAAAAAGTTAGAGCAAAGATAATAAAAAAAAAGGAAAAGAAATATTTCCACAAGATGCAACTTATTGTAAGAGATAGATCAAAACACTATATTCAAAAGCCAAGAATACTGTGTACATAAACCTTAAAAGCTAGGGAAAAAAATTAAGCCATACTTCTGTTAGGTGTTCATTCCAAGGAATGTCTATAATGCCAGAGTCAGATATTCTGTCAGGTGTTGCTGGTGCTTCAGCTTGATGTCTTGGAACAGGGGAGCTGCTATATTTCAAAAATCTAAGAGCATATGCCCGAATTGCAAGATCATTAGCCTTTCCAGGGTGCTCCTTTTTCATTCCCTGCTCCAAAACATGGAGCACATAAAGAAATGATAGAGAGAACAATCAAGCACATTGATACGAAGAGAATATCAGGAAATGTTCATAACAGAAAAAAAAACTTGAGGCCTGGAGAAAGAGGCCAAATAGCTCAAGAGCCATTCCAAATATTTAAGTTGATATCCTTGCCCAACACCTGGCCAAGCGTATTCAACCTCAATGATCATCTTTCTTTTAAATCTAAAAAATTAAAATTTTATGTTGATATTAAATATCGTTTAAAATTAAAAATTAGGGCTGAGCCCTGGCCAAAAATATCTTGTTTGATGCTCAAATTTCTATAGTAGACCTATGTTCTTGTTTTTGAATTGTAACCTCTTCTCTTCCTCCCCAGTTTAAGTAAAATTACCTTCATATTACATATTGTAGTACAGACCTCATAATTAGATAACCAAAATGAACAACATACAAAACCAGTTATTAAAGAGAAAATGGAAGAAACTAGCATAATAGTTCAGTAAGAAAATTAAACATAAAAAATTATCATCATAACATTCATCACAAGAGACATGCATAAAGTACATAAACATAAAGACCCAAACAAAGTCCAACAATATAACCAGTACCATATCCAGTTCTGCATTCTTGTCTTCGGTAACGTCATTGGCCCTTGACCCCACCAAATCATGATCAGAGTTCTTTGGACCAAGACTTCTATCCTTACTATTTAGATGCGTCTCTGCAGAATGCCAAAACTCCATTACAGCATTAGCTAGGGTTAAAGCTACTCCTTTGAATTTCCAGAACTGATTTTGTTCTTCAAATTTCAACTGTGAGGTAAAAGCAGCACGTCGACACAATTGAGCGGCAGCAGTCATCTTCCAAAGGCGCTCCTATAAGTACATAAAGAACAAAAAAGTAAGTCTGCGGGCATATTAAGTCAATTATGTTCTCTATGCAACTTTTTATACAGCTTCAATACCAGACTAAATCTAATAATAAAAAGGCTTCCAAGGATTTAATTTATATCTAATAAAATGACACCTGAGCAAAATCATTCGCCAACCATGCCATTTCCTCAAGCACAAAATCCCAGTGAGATTTTCGCTGATTCGCCAAGGGTAAGGTACCAGCAGATAGCTCTGAAATCCTTTTCCGTTTAGCCTGTTTACCATAATGCGAGACCTTTTAAACTTTTTAAAGACAAATATCTTACATCTAAATTTAAGAGATCATAGGGCATATATAAACCAAATATATAAACAAACCACCTCTATAATCCGAGCCTCTTCCAAAATTGAATCTTCATGTGCCTTGTCCACCACTTTCACATGATTATCCAAACTGGTCTGAACATCAGTATTAGCAGTAGAAGTTATTCCTAACGAAGTCCTCTCAGGAATCTCAAAATGAAAGTTACCCGTGGTGTGTAAAGGCCTACTAGTTGAAATGTTCTCACTTTTTGAGTTAGAATGATCACCCTGCACAGTACTAGTTCTCCCATCAGCTTCTGCTACAGGGTGACTGCTTTGTTGCACCTCATTATTGGAAGGGCAATTCACTCCATTTTGCAATTCAGCTCTAATTTCTTCCACCACTTTGACCATAGAATTGTTAAGAGAATGATTTTGGCTCAAGGAAGTATTAGTATCACAAATAATAGCAACATTATCAACAGCCATGGTCACACTATTTTCTTTTGACAAATCGCCAACAGCTAAGTTTAGTGACTCCTCTTTTTTGGATGTTTGTTCCGTGGGATTTCCTTTGGAATCAACATTTTTTGGATTAATAGATACACCATTATCATTATTTACATCTAAGCTTAAGCTATTTTCAGTGCAAGAGGACTCCGAATCTAATCCCTTCACCCCTCTTGTTACACTACTATTTTTCTCATCAAGTGGTTTGTCCTTCTCATCTCTTTTGGCATTGCCAACCCCATTTAGCTTATTAAAAACAATATCATTTTCAGCTTTGGTTGCACCTGTTCCAGGTGGACATTCAGAACCAGTTGAAACTACCTGCTCCTTTCCTCCAACAAGATCAGGTTCCTCAGAAGATACATTAACTGGAGATTTGTGAGACTCCACTTGAACAGCTGCATTAGGCACTGTAACATCAACCTTGCTTTTAGATAGGTCACCTTTTGACTGGTCAGTTGTTGCTTTGGCAGCCTGACCACCATCTAACTCCATATTCAACTGATTATCGGAAGTTATCACCTTCGAAGCCAAATCAACATTTGAAGTTGCAGATTTTCTGGTATTAACAGGGGGCATGTTCTTGTCCTTTTGGTTATTTGCTTCAGATGTCAAATCCTTATCATCCTTTGACGATCCACGAGCAGGTAAAGAAGAGACATTACTGCCTCGACCCTGAATCAGCTCTGTTGAACTTGACCGTGCTCCATCTCGATTTATTTTTGACCTGTTCCTTCGAGCATATGGGCGGAAGATAGCAGAATCTTCTGATTCCTTAGCATTTTGAGCCCGAACCCTCTGAGAAGATTGCACTGACGGAACAACATTATTCCTCTTACGAGAATGCATAGATTTCGTTTCACCTTCAGGTGACTCATTTTCACCATCAAACAGTAAGAGGTTATCAGCACTAATGGGTTCACAAACTGCAGGAATCCCTGGTCTACCACTACTCTCTACAGAATCACCATGAGGTGAGGCAGTCAGTGCAAAACTACCTTTCGCTTCACTGTAATAGTAATGGACAGGTGATGCATCAGCTAGTTACTCCATTACAACCTAGATCTATGATTCTGCAGTGCACTGCAGAAAAAGAGAACGTACCTGGTAACAAAATGTTCTGCTTGCTGATCAGTGAGAGAAGTAGACTGGACACTAACTGACACTGCATTGCCGAATTTGAAATCCAAGGGATTGCCACCCTGAAAGCAAAGCTTTTTTATTGTTAATATTAATCAATAACAAATAAGAAGAAGCAAGAGCAGATCAAATGCATACTTTCTCAAGAAACTCCAGTTCCCTTCTTCTTTCCTCGCGAACATCATACTCCTGCCTGTTATAAACAGGTAAAAATGAAAATTGGAAAAAGAAAAATTGCATGTGGTTAGGGATGTGAATACCAAAAGGATTTTTGAAAGCAATGGAATGGAGGTATAACCTAAGCTCTGCTTGAGCCCTCTCAATAGCTTCTCTGTGCAGAGAGGTCTTGACACCAATCCCAACTCCACCATTAACAATACCTCCCATGGAATCAACCTCAGCATTTACTAAGAGAGCTGATCCTGAGTTACATCCATGCATCCCTACCTAAATATCTACCAGTTGGCCCCTCCCATTGATGAAAAAAGGAAAAAAAGAAAGAAAGAAGATGATATTGGTGAATACCTACAAAAGATGTTTGAGAGAAAAAATTCAGAATAAAAACTAGAGTATATAGGAAAATAAATGAACAATGAATTGAAAAGAAGCAGCAATGAACCATGAACAAATATTTTTCACACCAGTAAGTTGCAAAGGATACACCATCATAACTTCAGTATGATAATTTTCTTCATTCAAGTTCAACAAAGATTCATGTTTGTAACACTTCACAATGATACAAACTACTAGCATCACATCACTCAAGATAATTAAAAAAATCACAAACTTTTCCAGAAGCTCGGATATGTATAAAACCAACTCCAAAAAACAAGGTATAAACTCCCCACAAATGTACAGCAATACAAAGAGAAGAATTATGAAGGTAGATTGGAAAAATGCTTCAATAAGGACAACTGTAAATTTTTTTTCCTGATAAAAAACAAAACGCATGATAGAAAGGGTAAAACTAAATTAAAGAATAAAGAAAGACTATATCATTCCTAACTTTTATTCTTTTTTCACAATGAGTTGTTACTACCCAGAAAGGGAAAAAAGTTTTACATAATCATATCATCGATTCCACAAGATTTCATATCTATCATTTTTTTTTAATTTCCCTCCAGCATAGCAGTTTTAAGCAACTTAAGATAAACAAATTATCTCCAAAAGCCATTAAATTTCACTACCCACCTTATATCTAATTAAAAACATGTGAAACAAAGTTAAACTCGCATGAGGAGAGAATGCCACTGAGTTTGAGACAGTTAAAGAACACAATAAAGGAAATATATATCTCGGCTCTAATTGGAAGGACAAAAGCAATGCTGGATAACAGTAAATAACAATTATACCAATGCCACCCAATAAGCATCCTTCATATCATACATATGCATACATAGATGCAAATGATAGTATGAAAATAGTATGGCACCAGTAATTCTCTACAAATTCCAGGATAATAACCACAAGAAGTCCAAAATCAGTAGCTAAACTACAAAGCCTAGAGCGTAATGAGCTTCTCCAGCATTTAACTTCGAATTAATGGCAATAAACATATATGAAGAAGCTGCCACGTCAGTCCACAAGCATTCAATCGAAATGCCAATGGAAAGGGACGGGAAGGACAAACCGAAACCCTAAACGCATTGAATCACGGAAAGTGTGCCCTAATTAGGAACATTGCTCGAATTCTAGGGTTTCCAAAACGAAAATTAAGGGCGAACAATAACCTGAAATGGGGTAGGGACTCGAGCAATTAGGAACTAGGGCAAAGCACAGAGGAGTACCTGAACGTTCCCGCTCTTTTTAGCGCTATGTTTACCTCCTATCTCTCTCCTAGGGTTTTGAAGCTACGAGACCTTCCTCAACGTTGTTGTCCTCAATAAAACGACATAAATTAACCCCAAAATACGACACATCCCTGTGAAATGCAATCTATTAGCACGTTATCGAGTCTCTCTATTATGAGTCCTTACACCTTTGTGTAATTTTTTTTTTTTGGGTTTTCGCTCGCTAAAAATGTTTTTGGTTTTTTAGGCGAATTTTTGTTTCCTTTTTGAGTTTCTTTTTTTCTATTGACAGGTTTTGGTCGGGTTGGCTGCTTTCAGTGGGCTTTGGGTTTTTATGAGTATTCAAGGGCCTCTTGTTCTGTTCAATTCGGCCTTGTTTAATTTTTTGGGTAAACTATACAATGACCACCTAACTATAGTCTCTTTTTATTTTGACCATTTTTTTTTAAAGATTATCAATCAAGTCACTTAATTATTTGAATGCATTCAATTAAGTCACCTGTCATTAACATTCAATGGAAGCGTTGATGTGACAGTTAATAAAATTAATAAATTACACATTTGATCACTCTTAATTATATATTTTATCAATTTGATCCTAATTTTAATAAATTAAAATAAATTTAATCCTATAATTGGATGGTACCATTTGTCATGTGGAACGAAAATTGAGATTGGTAGAAAGGAGGGCTCAACCACTGGGCCAAGTTGATTTTTGGGTTTATCATAGACTACATATTATATATATCTTGCTTCTTAGTATAATCTTAAATTCTTAATATTATATATATCTTAACTTAAAATCACACCTTAACATTAAAAATATATTTTGTTTTTTTTCTTAACTTAATAAATATATATATATCTATTTGAATTGGAGTTGGAGAGAAAACAAACTAGTTCAAGCTAGTTTTACAATAGAGGGTCTCTAAGGTCTCGGAAAAAAATATCACTGATGAAGCTGGGAGGGGCATCGAAACTTGTCTGCGCAAAGTGAGGCATAGGTGCATTCTTTTTCAAGGCATCAACAGGAAAGTTTGCTTCACGTGAGATCCAAGAAGCCAGTCCCGACGTTGGAGCTTGGAAATGGCTCGAACATGAGGATTAGCACTGAGGTGGCTGTTAGGAGCGGTAATAGCCAAGATTGCCTTGGAGCAGTCTTGACTGAAAAATATATTCTAATCTTATCTTTAACTTATAAAATAGATTTTATCTCTACCTTAACTTAAAAATTGTATTTTATTATTATCTTAACTCTTAAAAATATATTTTATTTTTATCTTAACTTTTTACATATATTTTATTGTTAACTTAAATTATTAAATATTTTATATTCTATTTTTCTTATCTTAACTTAAAATATATATTTTATTTTAGTTTAAAAATGTATATCTTATTTTTATTTTTATTTAAAAATATATTTTATTTTTATCTTAACTATAAAGAATATTTTTCTATCTTAATTTTAAAATATTATAATAATAAAATTTAAATATTTAAGTTAAGGTAAAAGTAAAATATATTATTTTAAGTTTAGAAAATACTAACTTTTTTTACTTTAGTTAATATAAGAATAAAATATATATTTAATTTTATTAAGATTTTAATTTAAGTTAAGATATATATAATATTAGGAATTTAAAATTACACTAAGATATAAGCTATATATCATATGTAGTCCACTTCAAAGCAAATAAGTAGTCTTGTCCTATTAGTTGAGTCTCTTTGTTTATCACCCATACAGCCCAAATTCAATCCCCCCTCTTCCAGCGCTCTTAATTTTCATTCGGGGTCACCATCCAATTGAATGATTAAATTTATTTTAATTTATTAAAGTTAGGACTAAATTGATAGAATATATAAGTAAGAGTGACCAAATGTATAATTATATCAATTTTATTAACTGTCACGTTGATATTTTCGTCAAAAGTAAATGGCATGTGGCTTAATTGAATTTATTTAAATAGATAAGTGACATGGTTGAAATTTTTTCAAAAATAGCTCTCAAAATGAAAAGGGTCATAGTTAGGTGACTGATATATTTTATCATTTTTTAGAGAGATGTTTAGTTTAGGGATGAGCAAAACATTTGAATAAAAAATCAATTTTTTTTTCAATTTTGAGTTATTCGGGTCAACTCTGTTGAGTTAATCGATCGACGGAATCGGCCAAGAGGGGGTGAATTGGCAATTTAAAAAATGGTGGAAGCTTTTGCAGAAAATTGAAAGAAGTTGCACAGTGATTCAGAGTGGTTTGACTTTCTCAACCAAAGTCTACGTCCACTACCTTAGCTATCCACACTAAGGATTTTCTAACAAATTCACTAGTTTGATCTTTCTTTTGAGGACAAAGAGTAACCTTACAACTCCCTCAAGAATTATACCCCAATTCTTGAGCACATCTTTTTCAAAGAGAAATACACAAATTTGCAAACTTACAAGGAAAACCTACAAGGCAATATGTTTACACAATTCTAGAACAAGATAAGAACACTCAAAGATGATTACAAATAGCACAAATTGTGTTCTTGAAAGCAAAATGAATATTGAAAGGAAAATTGGCTTGATTTGCACAAACTTGATGTTTGATGCTTTCTCTCTTGTTTCTCTATGATTTCTTCTTTCTTGTTGTTGATCAATGGCTTCAGAACTTGTTTAAATACTCCTTCAAATGATTCTGAATGTTGGGGATGGTTAGTGGAGTCAATATAGTCGTATAAGTGTGAAAACAATTAATAAAATCAGTTGGAAGCGTCTGTGCATCGATGCATACCCATGGTGCATCGTTGCATCAAGTGTAAAATTCAAATATTTTGATCGTTGGACCCTTAGTGCATTGGTGCACTAAGAGTGCATCGATGCATGAAATGCATTCGATGTTTCAAAATAGCTAGAGTGCATCGATGCATGGCTGGTGCATCGATGCATCAAATGCATTCGATGTTTTCATAAAACTCTGAGTGCATCGATGCATAAATATGTGCATCGATGCATAGTATGTGCATCGATGCATGAAATGCATTCGATGTTCAATTTATTCCATGGTGCATCGATGCATGGATTGGTGCATTAGTGCCATGCATCGGTGCATCACTTTGAAAAAATTGATTTCAGGCTTGATTTTGGTTCAAAATACTTTGTGAAAATTGTTTCAAAAATATATTAAGTATAAAACACAATTTTACACTTTTAGTAAGGTTTGAAATTGATCTTGAAGACTTGGAGTAATAATTTGATATTCGAGTAATTAAATCGAATATACTTAGAAAATCATTTGTAAAATCTTAAAATTCATTTAACTTAATTTGTTATATCGAAACATCAAAATGTTTTCAACAATCTCCCCCTTTTTGATATAACAAAACATGTGTGTAATTTTAAGATTTTCTTTGAAAATAAATTTTGAAAAATTAAGTTTGAAATTACTCCCCCTTACTTTAACACTTCTCTCCTTTAAAACATTTTAACACTTAACATTTCTCTCCCTTTTTGTTAAATCAAAAAGACTTAAAAATCGATTTAAACAAGGTTTTGAAAAACATAGCCAATTGATTAAATATATATTTAGCTTAAGCTGCTAAGATCAAAGATCAAAAGAGAGATTAGCCATTAGTTTCATAATCAATATTCATAATCAAATGTGAAATGGCATAATTGGTCACAATGAACTAATATGATGCAAAAATTAAGAAACATTAAGCTCAAAATAATAAAGTTAAAATCAAACCAAATACATATAATAAGTTCAATCAACCAAGCATCCAAATCATAACTCCTAACAAATTCAAACATTTAAGGATCCAAAATAAACAATCCAGAAATATCAAAATCAATCCAAGTTTTAGAAAACCAAGAAAGCATAACAAGGAAACAAATCTACTCCGTCAAATGATCGAGAGGAGGAGGATAATGAGCTCGAACTTCAAGAGTGAGAGCGTCAATTCGTTCACGCATCTCCCGCTGAAACTCAGTAATCTGAGACTCCATGGAGGCAAACCTGATATCAAACGACTCTAAGAAAGATCAAAAATATGGTGGCATTTGATCTTCTTGCCGTGTTGGTTTCGGTGCATGCTCATCGTCTGGTACGTGATAGTCAATATATTGCATGAGCTTTGAAATTCTGGATCATCGTCAGCAGCCGGTGCCGGAGGAGGAGGAGGATGAGCACGAGAAGAGCTAGGAGCAATTCGTGAAGAACTCGCTCCCTGAGTTTGCTTACCGAGTCGAAAAACCCAAAGACCGGTTACCTCGTCTTGTTTCCAATCGGCTTTCTTCAACGAGATGGGATTGATTGGGTTTTGGAGAGGAATAGGATTGTCAAGAGAGACATTTAGACCGAGTTTGATAAAAAGGTTACTAAGAAGACATCTATAAACTAATGTTTCGACATGTTTTGAAGGAACAATGTTTATGATATCCACTAGTTGACTAAAAATAATGTGAGGCAGATTTATTTTGATCTTATTCTTAATACAGTGCATCCACCATAAATCCCTAGTACGAAGAGTGGAGTACCTACCTCCGGATGGTCTAAACCACCAAGAGATCATCAAATGAAGAAAACGATCGTGATGAGATCGTAGAGTACTAACACTAGAGTTTGGAACATAGGGATATTCAACATTTCATTCTCATTATATAACCCATCATCATCTAACCCAAAACGGAAAGCTATAGTCTCGGGGTCAATATTAATATATTAGCCTAAAAGATAGGATTTAATGGCTATAGTCCCACATTGAGTTTGGTTTTGAATGCATACCGCATTGGAGTAGAAGATGCAGACTAACTGTTGATAGACGATAGGTTTGAGGTGAAACAATTTATCAAACTTCCAAGTTTTAAGAATCGGAAGGCATTCGAAGTCAATATCAATCATGGCTTGAAGAGAGGAATATGCTCTTCCCGGATTCTATAGGATTGGAAAGAATTTTGTACCTAGAGTACAATTCGTCTCTACGACGTTCAGGCATATCAAAACAGGATCCTATTAGAGTATTAGGTGGAGGAGGAATGTGATTTGGAGGTTGGTTTGAACGAGAATGAATCGATGACGTTCTAGGGCGTTTGGGATTATACATGGTTTAGGAATCAAAAAAAAGGAATATAACCTGCAAATTGAAACACATGTATGCAATTTAATCAATCCCAAAACTCAATTGAGTCATCAATAATTCAAGGTTCTCTAAATCAAATCCTAATGGGCAAGGTTTTGAAAACTATTTGAAAATAATTTTTGAAAAATCATAATATGTATATGAAAAAAACATAATTAAATTAAAAACATCAAATTTAAAAATAAAATTCAGATTTTTGAATTTTTTTATTTCGAAAATTCAAAAATTTATTGAAAATTTGTGAGTTTTTAATGAAATTAGTTGTAAAATCTAGTTTGTAATCATTAAACAATCAATGTCCGATATAATGTTCATCTTAGAACTAATTAAAACTAGTCCTAAGATCAAGAATCAATAAAATAGGGGGTTTTAGAAAAATACCTTGAAAATTTCAGATTTTGTGAGAATGAGAAGTTGTGTTGCACGATTTGATGATAAAGGCAGGATATAGAGATGAAAAGCTCGAAGATTCTAATTAATTCTCGTTGATTTTGAGCAAAAATGGAGATTTTGGATGAGAGAGGGACGAACGGCACAATGGAGTATTTTGAAGGGTTTTGAGAAAATGAAGAAAATTAGGGTTTTTATCCAAAAACCCAACGGATGCATCGATGCATAGCCTTGTGCATCGATGCACATTCAAGGCGTGCATCGATGCACCTTCATGGTGTATCGATGCACATTCAAAGGGATACATCGATGCACTGTTAAGTGTATCAATACATGAAGCACAAAAATGACAAAAATCCATTTTAAACACTCAAAAATGCTAAATTAATTAGCTCTAGTGGTATTGGATACTCATATATTGAAAATTAATCATGTTCAATCAATCAAATTAATCCTTAAACAACATTTGAACATAAAATTAATTTTTACCAAAAATCATAAACTCCCCCTAACTAAAAGCAAAGAATGCAACAAAAAATATTACAAGCATTTTTCATTTATTCTTAAAAGTGCTAAAATTATTTTAAACACTAAGTGAAGATAGGTCAGTTAAACCTAATTCTCTCCTAAGTGTCCAAAAATGTTCCTTGTCTAAAGGCTTTGTAAAGATATCCGCTAATTGATTCAAAGTATCAACAAATTCTATAACTACATCTTCCTTAGCGACATGGTCTCTAATGAAGTGATGTCTTATTTCAATGTGCTTAGTTCTAGAGTGTTGGATGGGATTTTTAGTGAGACAAATAGCACTAGTATTGTCACACTTGATAGGAATGGTATCTACTTTAATTCCATAATCAAAAAGTTGTTGTTTCATCCATAAAACTTGTGCACAACAACTACCAACTGAAATGTATTCTGCTTCAGTGGTAGATAATGCAACACAATTTTGTTTCTTTGAAAACCAAGAAATCATCATATTTCCAAGGAATTGGCAAGTACCGGAGGTGCTTTTCCTATCTAATTTGCATCCTCCATAATCCGCATCAGAAAAGGCATGCAAGCTAAAACTAGAGTCTCTAGGATACCAAAGTCCTAAACTAGGAGTGTCTTTATTGGTATCTAAAGATTCTCTTAACAGCTAATAAATGTGATTCTTTAGGGAATGATTGAAATCTAGCACATAAGCAAACACTAAACATAATGTCCAGTCTACTTGCAGTTAGATAAAGCAAAGAGCCAATCATTGACCTATATAATTTAACATCCACACATTTACCTTCTTCATCTATGTCAAGCTTTGTTGATGAGCTCATTGGAGTGTCATGAGGTTTCCCATTTTCCAGTCCAAATTTCTTGAGCATATCTTTGACGTATTTAGCTTGATTGATGAAGATATCATCTTTTCTTTGCTTGATTTGGAGTCCCAAGAAAAATGAGAGCTCCCCCATCATGCTCATATAGAATTCACTTTGCATTAGCTTAGAAAATTCTTGGCAAAGAACATCATTAGTAGAACCAAATATTATATCATCAACATAAATTTGAACTACTAATAAATCTTTACCTTTATGCTTTAAAAACAATGTAGTGTCAACCTTCCCTTTTGAAAAACCTTTTCCAATTAAAAAGTTTGACAATCTTTCATACCAAGCTCTAGGAGCTTATTTTAAACCGTAAAGTGCTTTTGTCAATTTAAGAACATGATCTAGAAATTTTGAAATCTTCAAAACCAGGAGGTTGTTCAACATACACTTCTTCTTTTATAAAACCATTTAAAAATGCACTTTTAACATCCATTTGATATAATTTAAATTCATGAAAACATGCAAATGCTAATAACATTCTAATTGCTTCCATCTTATCTACGGGAGTGTATGTTTCATCATAGTCTATGCCTTCTTCTTGAGTATAGCCTTAAGCAACAAGTCTAGCCTTGTTTCTCACTATATTACCACTTTCATCAAGCTTATTCCTAAATACTCATCTAGTACCTACAGTAGATTTATTACTAGGCCTTTCAACTAATGTCCTTACTTTATTTCTCTCAAACTGATTTAACTCTTCTTGCGTAGTCATAATCCAATGTTCATATTTTAATGCTTCTTTAATATTCTTAGGCTCTATGCATGAGATAAATGCAACAAAATTACAAATATTTCTAAGAGAAGATCGAGTTGTTACCCCTTTGGATGGATCACCTATAATTCACATCCTTGACATAGTTGTATTCCCTTGGGAAAGATGCTTCCCTTTCTTCAATGGTTGGATTCTCGAGAGGATCTTGAGTTTCCTCATCTTTCGTTTCTTCCTTTGATGATGGTTCTCCAACGTCGTGTCTAACGTCATTTATATTTATAATGCCTACATCATCATTCACACAAGAATCCTTCCTCGTAAGGGGATTATCATCGAAAACAACTGTTGAAAACATTTTGATATTTCGATATAACAAATTAAGTTAAATGAATTTTAAGATTTTCCAAAATGATTTTCTAAGTATATTCGATATAATTATTCGAATACCAAAACATTACTCAAAATATTTCAAAAATCATTTTTAATCCTTACTTAAGTGTAAAAATAAGTTTTAATCTTAAAACAATTTCAAAATAATCTTTCAAAGTATTTCGAACCATTTCAAAGCCAAAAATTCCAGATTGCTCAGAGGGAACCGATTCCCCCTGAAGGGTTTGGCTCCGAGATTTCCAGAATGCTCGGAGGGAACCGATTCCCCCATAGGGGGTACCGATTCCCCCCTGTTCAACGGTCGAAATATTTGAATTTTACACTTAGGGAACCGATTCCCCATAGGGGGTACCGATTCCCCCACGCTCCAAACTGTTTTATTAATTGTTTTCACACTAAAACGGCTATATGATCTTCACTAATCATCCCCAACGTTCAGAAGAGATTCAAGGTGTATTTAAACAAGTTCTGAAGCCCTTGATCAACAAGAAATCATAGAGAAACAAGAGAGAAAGCATCAAACACCAAGTTTGTGCAAATCAAGCCAATTTTCCTTTCAATATTCATTTTGCTTTCAAGAACACCATTTGTGCTCATTTGTAATTATCTTTAAGTGTTCTTTTCTTGTTCTAGAATTGTGCAAACATCTTACCTTGTGAGTTTTTCTTGTAAGTTTGCAAATTTGTAATCTTCTCTTTGGGAAAAAGAGTGTTCTCAAGAGTTGGGGTATACTCTTGAGGGATTTTGTAAGGTTATCTCTTTGGCCTCAAAAGAAAGAACAAATTAGTCAATTTGTTGGAAAATCCTTAGTGTGGATAGCTAAGGTAGTGGACGTAGACTTTGTTTGAGAAAGTCGAACCACTGTAAATCGTTGTGCAATTACTTTCAATTTTTCTGCAAAAGCTTCCACGAAATTTTTAATTACCAATTCACCCCCCTCTTGGCCGATTCCGTCGATCGATTAACTCAACAATTGGTATCAGAGCCTAACTCATTTGAAGGTTTAATCGCCTCTTGAGTCGATTCGGGAAGAGTTATATTGATTATTAAAGTCATCAATGGCCTCCGTTTCAAACTTCGACTCCGGTCTCGATTCGATGCCCGTCAACAAGCCTCCTTTCTTCAATGGAGCTAACTATGCCTATTGGAAGAATAGAATGATGTACTTCATTCAAGCAAGTGACATGGGAGCATGGAATGCTGTAGAAGAAGGATACATCAAACCTCTCACTCATCCAAGGTTGTGGAGTGAAGGAGAGACAAGAATGTTCCAGCTCAACTCCAAAGCCATCCATATTATTTTTTGTGCTCTTGGACCAGATGAATACGAAAGAGTTTCATCGTGTACAACCGCCAAAGAAATATGGGACAAGCTTCAAGTCACACATGAAGGTACAGATGAGGTAAAGAAATCAAAAATTAGTATTCTAACGCATAGCTATGAAAATTTCAGGATGAAACCAAATGAAGACATCAAAGCTATGACGGATAGATTTTCAACGATTGTCAATGGTCTCAAATCATATGGAGAGATCATCTCAAATGAAAAGCTTGTGAGGAAGTTAGTCTACTCCCTCCCAAAATCATGGCAATCAAAGAAGACGGCAATCATTGAGTCTAAGGACCTATCGTCCTTAACTCTTGAAGAACTTATCGGTTCACTCCTCACTCATGAGATGATGCTTGAAGATGAGGTGGACCTTGATAAAGTTGAAGAGACACCAAAGGAAAAGGAGAAGAAGAAAAATATTGGAGTTACTCTCAAATCCACAAAATATGAGAGTGATTCTAATAATGATGATGATGACGAGGAAATGGCATTGTTTGCCAAACAGTTCAGAAAAATGATGAGACCTTACCAAGGAAGAAAATTCAAACGAAACGACGGTCTCAAAAATGAACCAAAAGAGAAGGACCCAAATCATTTGCTATGAATGCAAAAAGCCGGGGCATGTCAAATATGATTGCCCACAATTGAAGAAAAAGGGTCAATCAAAGAATAAGCACAAGGCTCATGTGGCTACATGGAGCGATGAAGAAAGTTCCGATGAAGAGGAACAAGAAGTAGCAAACTTGTGCTTGATGGCATTCGGGGAAGATTCTAAGGTAACCTCTAACTCATCCGATTTTGATAATTTATCTTATGATGAGTTATTTGAGGAGTACAATGGGTTGGCTTCGGATTATGAGAAATTGTTTTTAAAATATAAAAATAATGTTTCAAAATTGAAAAATGAAAACAAACTCATATCCAAAACCAACAACGATCTTGAAAGTAAAATCAAAGATTTGTAAATCAAACTAGAAGAGTTTGAAAAGAAAAATTTAGATTTGCAAAATTTACTTTCAAAGATCAATGATGATTATCAAAAGAAAATTGATGATCTTAAAACTTCTTTTGATAAAGTTGGAAAAAAAACATTTTGAAAAATGTGGAAATTCAAAATCCAACTTTGTTAGAAAAAGTTTTAGAAACTACAATCATAGAGGTCCCCAAAGAACCTCTAATGGAAAAATCATTAGAAGTATGTGGGTTCCTAAAGAACTCATTACTACTAAAGATAAAAATATCCTACACAAATGGATACCTAAGGGGACTAGGATTTTGGAAACTAATGAATATGGACCCAAAAGAATTTGGGTACCAAAAATCAAAAATTAATCTATGTTTGTAGGGAAAGGAGCATTGCTACAAGGCACGGGAAACAAATTCAAATTCCTGGTACCTTGATAGTGGATGCTCAAGACATATGACCGGAGACAAAAGCCGGTTCATTGAGCTTAACGCCAAAAATGGAGGAGAAGTGACTTTTGGAGACAATTCAAAATGTCACATTGAAGGTATTGGTACAATAGGTAATACCTCTTCCATACAAATTAAGAATGTTTTATATGTGAATGGATTAAAGTATAATCTATTGAGTATTAGTCAATTATGCGATAAAGGATTCAATGTCTTATTTGAAATTAATGGTTGTAAAGTCATTGACATTGCATCTAATCGGATCATGCTTGTTGGTCATAGAATAGGAAACATTTACATGGTGCATTTAGATTCTATTGATATGACTAATTTATGCCTAGTTGCTAAGGATGAGCATGATAGTTGGTTATGGCATAGGAGACTAGGTCATGCTAGTATGAGTGTTTTGCAACGGTTAATTCAAGGAGACTTAGTAAGAGGGTTGTTAAGCTTAAATTTGATAATGATAAAATCTGTGATGCTTGTGCTAAAGGAAAACAAAAACGAGTTTCTTTTAAATCTATTAATGATGTATCAACTAGTAGAGTATTACAATTGATCCATTTAGATCTTTTTAGGCCAACTAGAACTACTAGCTTGGGAGGAAAACAATATGCATTTGTCTTGGTAGATGACTATTCTAGATACACTTGGGTTCTATTCTTAAGTACTAAAGATGAAGCATTAGAAAATTTCATCACATTTTCAAAAATAATCCAAAATGAAAAAGGTTACTCTATCACTAGTGTTAGAAGTGATCATGGAACTGAGTTTGAAAATCTTGGATTTATTGAGTTTTATAATTCTAATGGTATTAGCCATAATTTTTCAGCACCTAGAACCCCTCAACAAAATGGAGTTGTTGAGAGGAAAAATTGAACTTTAGAAGAAATGGCTAGAACCATGCTTTGTGAAAATAATTGCCAAAATATTTTTGGGCGGAAGCCACAAATACCGCTTGTTATGTTGTAAATCGAGTAATGATTAGGCCAATTTTAAAGAAAACTCCATATGAAATTCTCAAAAATAAAAAGCCTAACATTAGCTATTTTCATCCTTTTGGATGTAAATGTTTTGTTTTAAACAACGGTAAAGAAAACCTTGGCAAATTTGATGCTAAAAGTGATGAAGGAATTTTTCTGGGTTATTCCTTAAATTCTAAAGCTTATCGTGTATTTAATAAAAGAACTTTAGTTGTAGAAGAGTCTATACATGTTGTTTTCGATGATAATCCCCTTCCGAGAAAGGATTCTTCTGTTAATGATGATGTAGGTATTGTACAAGCAAATGACGTTAGACATGACGTTGGAGAATCATCATCAAAGGAAGAAACAAAAGATGAGGAAACTCATGATCCCCTCGAGAATCCAACCAGTGAAGAAAGGGAAGTATCTTTTCCAAGAGAGTACAACTATGTCAAGGATGGTGAAATTATAGGTGATCCATCAAAAGGGGTAACTACTCGATCTTCTCTTAGAAATATCTGTAATATGTTTCATTTATTTCATGCATAGAGCCTAAGAACATCAAAGAAGCATTAAAAGATGAACATTGGATTATGGCTATGCAAGAAGAATTAAATCAATTTGAGAGAAGTAAAGTATGGACATTAGTTGAAAGGCCTAGTAATAAATCTACTGTAGGTACTAGATGGGTTTTTAGAAATAAACTTGATGAAAGTGGTAATATAGTGAGGAACAAGGCTAGACTTGTTGCTCAAGGCTATACTCAAGAAGAGGGCATAGACTATGATGAAACATACGCTCCCGTAGCTAGGATGGAAGCAATTAGAATGTTATTAGCATTTGCATGTTTCAATGAATTTAAATTATATCAAATGGATGTTAAAAGTGCATTTTTAAATGGTTTATAAAAGAAGAAGTGTACGTGGAACAACCTCCAGGTTTTGAAGATTCAAATTTTCCGACTCATGTTTTAAAATTGACAAAAGCTCTTTATGGTTTAAAACAAGCTCCTAGAGCTTGGTATGAAAGATTGTCAAATTTTTTAATTGAAAAAGGTTTTTTAAAAGGAAAGGTTGACACTACATTGTTTTTAAAGAGAAAAGGTAAAGATTTATTAGTAGTTCAAATTTACGTGATGATATAATATTTGGTTCTACTAATGATGTTCTTTGCCAAGAATTTTCTAAGCTAATGCAAAGTGATTTGAGATGAGCATGATGGGGGAGCTCTCATTTTTCTTGGGACTCCAAATCAAGCAAAGAAAAGATGGCATCTTCATTAATCAAGCTAAGTACGTCAAAGATATGCTCAAGAAGTTTGGACTGGAAAATGGAAACCTCATAACACTCCAATGAGCTCTTCAACAAAGCTTGACTTAGATGAAGGAGGTAAATGTGTAGATGTTAAATTATATAGGTCAATGATTGGCTCTTTGCTTTATCTAACCGCAAGTAGACCGGATATTATGTTTAGTGTTTGCTTGTGTGCTAGGTTTCAATCATGTCCTAAAGAATCACATTTACTAGCTGTTAAGAGAATCTTTAGATACCTTAAGGACACTCCTAGTTTAGGACTTTGGTATCCTAGAGACTCTAGCTTTAGCTTGCATGCCTTTTCTGATGCGGATTATGGAGGATGCAAATTAGATAGGAAAAGCACCTCCGGTACTTGCCAATTCCTTGGAAATATGCTGATTTCTTGGTTTTCAAAGAAACAAAATTGTGTGGCATTATCTACCACTGAAGCGGAATACATTTCAGCCGGTAGTTGTTGTGCACAAGTTTTATGGATGAAACAACAACTTTTTGATTATGGAATTGAAGTAGGTACCATTCCTATCAAGTGTGACAATACTAGTGCTATTTGTCTCACTAAAAATCCCATCCAACACTCTAGAACTAAGCACATTGAAATAAGACATCACTTCATTAGAGACCATGTCACTAAGGAAGATGTAGTTATAGAATATGTTGATACTTTGCATCAATTAGCGGATATCTTTACAAAACCCTTAGACAAGGAAAGGTTTTGGACACTTAGAAGAGAATTAGGTTTAACTAACCTATCTTCACTTAGTGTTTAAAATAATTTAGCACTTTTAATAAATACTGAAAAATGCTTATAATAATAATTTTTGATTGCATTCTTGCTATTAGTTAGGGGGAGTTTATGATTCTTAGTGAAAATTAATTTTATGTTCAAATAATGTTTAAAGATTAATTTAATTGTTTGAACATGATTATTTTTCAATATATGAGTTGCCTATACCACTAGAAAAGATTAATTTAGCATTTTATGTGCTTAAAAGTCGGATTTTAGCATTTTGGTGCAGAGGGAATCGATCCCCCCATGAGGGAACCGATTCCCCCCTTAAAGGGGAACCGATTCCCCCCACAGGGGAATCGATACCCCCTGGGGTTCTGTTAAATCGGGCAGAACACCCCAAAAACCCCAAAACCCTCCTTTTCTTCTTCTTCCGCCGTTCTTCACCTCTAAATCTCTCAAATCTCCATTTTTGCCTCAAATCAACGATATTAATCGGAATTTTCTTCAAATATCATCTTCTAAACCTATTGGAATCATTAAAATCGTGCAAACAACATCAAAATCCCCTCAATCTTCATCTTTCAAGGTAAATTTTTCTAAACTCTCTATTACATTGATTTTGAACATAGGATTAGTTTTAATTAGTTCTAGGTTAAAATAGTGATCGAGCATTGATTGTTTAGTGATTAAAAACTAGATGTTACAACTAATTTCATCAAAAACACAAGAATTTTCCAAATTGTTTTTTAAATTTTCGAAATAAAAAAAATGTTAATTTTCAAATTATTGTGTTTTGATTAAATTATGTTGTTGTTATAAAAACTATACATATATTGTTTCTCAAAACCATATTTTTCAAAAGTTTTTCAAAAACTTTGCCCATTAGGATTGATTTAGAGAACCTTGAAATATTGAGGACTCATTTGAGTTTTGGGATTATTTGAATTGCATACATTTGTTTTTAAATTTGCAGGTTATTCAATCTATTCCTATTTTCTTCACCATGTCTAATCCTAAACGTGCTAGGTCTTTATCTAGTAGTTCACACCGACAACCAAATCCACCTCCAAATCCTCCACCTATTCCAATTTCTAATCCTAATCCTATTGATCCTAATTTGACTATCCAAAATTCGTGTTTCAATCATCCTGGTCCTAGAAACCATCATTTTTGGTATTATCAATATTTCGACTCTTACAAAATCCGGGAAGAACGTATTCCTTCTCGTCAAGCTATGTTAGCTATCAATTTTAAATATCTTCCTCTTTTACAAGAGTGGAAATTTGATAAACTCTTTGACCTTGAACCCATCGTTTACCATACAACTTGTTCGTATTTTCTATTCTAATGCCGTTTGTGTTAAAGACCAAACTGAAACCGAAACCATAGGAATTCGTTCCTACCTTCTAGGACAATTCTTATATATTGACTCGGCTTACATAGCCAATACATTCGGATTAGATAATGAAGGGATTTCAAATGAAAAATAGGTTTTAGGATCTCGTTATAAAAGAAGGGATAGTGCAAGTGTTCTAGACCTTCATGAACGTTTTCTTCATCTAATGATTTCTTGGTGGTTTTGACCATCTGGAGGTCGTTATTCTACTCTTAGAGCCTTAGATCTTTGGTGGTTACATTGTTTCGAAAACAATATTAAAATCAACCTACCTCAGATTATTTTTGCTAAAATTGTTGAAACCGTAAATCTTGTTCCTAATAAAAAACTTTGTTCATCTCTTGTTTACGATTGTATTTTGAGTAATCTGTTTTCCAAAGCTGGGCTTAGAGTCAGTCTAGATGCCGTTTTTCCTCTTAAGAAACAAATTAACCTTCTTTCCTTAACGAGAGTGGGATGGATTAAGGATAAGGAAACCGGGGAATGAGTTCGATCTTCTGCAACTACTCCGGGAGCTAGTTCTTCACGAGCTCCACCCGGAGCTGACGAAGATCTCGAGCTTGAGCAACTAATGCGAGACATCGATGAAGCTGAAGCTGAACCTGAGCAAGCTGAGGAGCAGCCCGAAGAGCAAGCACAACAATCGACTCAAATGCCTCCATATTTTCAATCTTTTATGGAGACATTTGATTACTGATATGCGACCATGGATTCGCGCTTTATTTCTATAGAGTCCCATTTATCCACAATGGGAGCTCAACAATTAGAAATTTTTTCGGGAAATGCGTGCAAATAATGAAGCAACCAATGCACGTATTAATGACCTCACTAACAAAATGGCCGCTATGCGAGCTCATTTTCCTCCTCCCGATCCTCCTACGGATGTTTGATTCTATGTTTTAATTTGTTTTCCAAACTTATTATTTTAACATTTTGAATATTTTGGGATATTTGAATTTGAGTATTGTGAATTTGTTTGGATTTGTTTGGATTTGTTTGGATGGTTTAAACTTATATGTTTGGTGTGATTTATTTATTATTGCATCATTTACATCATTATTAGCAATATGACCAATTTTGCCATATCACATTATTTATGAATATTGATTACGGAACTAATGGCTAACAGTTCTCTTGATTGTGATCTTAGCAGCTTAATTGGCTTAATATTTTTCACATTTATTTGAATCTTTTTTGATTTAACAAAAAGGGGGAGAAGTGTGTTTTAAGTGTGTTTTTAAAATGATAAATGGGAGAAGTGTTAAAGTAAGAGGGAGTAATTTCAAAACTTGATTTCAAAATCTTAAAATTACTAAAATGTTTTGTTATATCAAAAAGGGGGAGATTGTTGAAAACATTTTGATATTTCAATATAACAAATTAAGTTAAATGAATTTTAAGATTTTTCAAAATGATTTTCTAAGTATATTCGATATAATTATTCGAATATAAAAACATTACTCAAAATATTTCAAAAATCATTTTTAATCCTTACTTAAGTGTAAAAATAAGTTTTAATCTTAAAACAATTTCAAAATAATATTTCAAAGTATTTCGAACCATTTCAAAGCCAAAAATTCCAGATTGCTCAGAGGGAACCGATTCCCCCCCCAAGGGGGTACCGATTCCCCCCTGAAGGGTTTGGCTCCGAGATTTCCAGAATGCTCGGAGGGAACCGATTCCCCCATAGGGGGTACCGATTCTCCCCTATTCAACGGTCGAAATATTTGAATTTTACACTTAGGGAACCGATTCCCCATAGGGGGTACCGATTCCCCCCACGCTCCAAACTGTTTTATTAATTGTTTTCACACTAAAACGGCTATATGATCTTCACTAATCATCCCCAACGTTCAGAAGAGATTCAAGGTGTATTTAAACAAGTTCTGAAGCCCTTGATCAACAAGAAATCATAGAGAAACAAGAGAGAAAGCATCAAACACCAAGTTTGTGCAAATCAAGCCAATTTTCCTTTCAATATTCATTTTTCTTTCAAGAACACCATTTGTGCTCATTTGTAATTATCTTTGAGTGTTCTTTTCTTGTTCTAGAATTGTGCAAACATCTTACCTTGTGAGGTTTTCTTGTAAGTTTGCAAATTTGTAATCTTCTCTTTGGGAAAAAGAGTGTTCTCAAGAGTTGGGGTATACTCTTGAGGGATTTTGTAAGGTTATCTCTTTGGCCTCAAAAGAAAGAACAAATTAGTGAATTTGTTGGAAAATCCTTAGTGTGGATAGCTAAGGTAGTGGACGTAGACTTTGTTTGAGAAAGTCGAACCACTGTAAATCGATGTGCAATTACTTTCAATTTTTCTGCAAAAGCTTCCACTAAATTTTTAATTGCCAATTCACCCCCCTCTTGGCCGATTCCGTCGATCGATTAACTCAACAACAACATGTATAGACTCTTCTACAACTAAAGTTCTTTTATTAAATACTCGATAAGCTTTAGAATTTAAGGAATATCCCAGAAAAATTCCTTCATCACTTTTAGCATCAAATTTGCCAAGGTTTTCTTTACCGTTGTTTAAAACAAAACATTTACATCCAAAAGGATGAAAATAGCTAATGTTAGGCTTTTTATTTTTGAAAATTTCATATGGAGTTTTCTTTAAAATCAGCCTAATCATTACTCAATTTACAACATAACAAGCAGTATTTGTGGCTTCCGTCCAAAAATATTTTGGCAAATTGTTTTTACAAAGCATGGTTCTAGCCATTTCTTCTAAAGTTCGATTTTTCCTCTCGACAACTCCATTTTGTTGAGGGGTGGTTCTAGGTGCTGAAAAATTATGGCTAATACCATTTGAATTACAAAATTCAGTAAATCCAATATTTTCAAATTCAGTTCCATGATTACTCTAATGCTTCATCTTTAGTACTTAAGAATAGAACCCAAGTATATCTAGAATAGTCATCTACCAAGACAAATGCATATTGTTTTCCACCCAAGCTAGTAGTTCTAGATGGCCCAAAAAGATCTAAATGGGTCAATTGTAAAACTCTACTAGTGGACACGTCATTAATGGATTTAAAAGAAATTCGCTTTTGTTTTCCTTTAGCACAAGCATCACATATTTTATCATTATCAAATTTTAGTTTAGGCAACCCTCGAACTAAATCACCTTGAATTAGCCGTTGCAAAACACTTATACTAGCATGTCCTAGTCTCCTATGCCATAACCAACTATCATGCTCATCCTTAGAAACTAGGCATAAATTAGTCATATCAGTAGAGTCTAAATGCACCATGTAAATGTTTCCTATTCTATGACCAACAAGCATAATCAAAATAGATGCAATGTCAATCAATTTTGTAAACACTTAATTTAAAAATAAGACATTGTATCTTTTGTCAAATTCATCTAATCAGATTATGCTTTAATCCATTCACATACAAAACATTATGTAATGTTGATTATCGAGATTAAGAGCACATGCATAAAGTTTTTTAAAATGTTATGCATTAAATCTTTATAATATTTTAAAAATCTATGCATAATCATTAAGAAAAAATTAAGGTCAAAATTTTGCAAAACCCAAGTTCTTGAAAAAATATATATCAATTGTTAAAGAGATATCAATTATATTTTAAAAACAATTTTGACCAAAAATTAATATGATGAACTAGAGTTTATAAAACATTACCAAAAATTACTATGTTCATCATACAATATCTTTCAACATACATTAGATAACACATAATCATTTATAACATTTAAAACCTCATGCATGCATAAACTAAATGAGCAACCAAATAAAATAAATACATTAAGGTTAGAGGTTACCCATTCCTTTTTCATGTGTGGCTAGAGCATATTGAATATCATCATCCTTATCACCATTGCTCCCACACACCTACAAGATACATTTAAGTAGATTTTGGTATCCAAATTGCTTTGGATCCGTGAATGTTAGTTTCAATGCCCCTTGTTCCTTTTGGAACCCATACTTGTCTAATTTTAAATCTTTTTCCTTTCTTTAAAGGATAAGTATGTTCCTTATGACCATGATAATGACAATGTGAACATATTGTCATTATCGAACTAGATGAATTATTTAAAATGATCTCTTTTTCTTTTATTAAGCATTCAAGCTTAACTTTCAAATCAAAATTTTCTTTTTCAATACTTTTAAATTTCATTTTTGAAAGCTCTAAATCATTCTTCAAGAGTTTATTTTGATTTTCAAAATCCATTTTCGTTTCTAGAAGAAGTTCGTTTAATTTGAAAATTCCTTTTTCAAAGTTTTCAGATTTTAGTTTTAAAAGCTCTAACTCCTTTTTCAACATTTCATTTTATTTTTCCAACTCTGTTTTAGCTTTCAAAAGAATATCATTTTTAGCTATAAATTTAGAAATCAAATTCCTATATTTGGAGTTCATGGTCTCAAACTTCGAAAATAATTCATCATAAGCATCTTGTAACTCATTAAAAGATTTTGAATTTAATTTATTTGAATTATAAGATACATTTGGCTCTGTGAGAGCTAATAGAGACATCACCTTTATTAGTTCTTCTTCTTCCTTGTATCCATAGATCTCCTCAAGCTTATCCCACATTACCTTGGCACTTGAACAAGAAGAAACTCCTTTATATACATTAGGATCAATTGCACAACATAACATGTGCATAGCCTTTGTGTTTTGTTGAGCTTTCTTCCGTTCTTGATCACTCCACTTCTTTGCCTTTTTCGTAGGAGATGAATACCCTTTCTCGATTATCATCCAAGCTTCCATATCAAATGCTTGGATAAATATCATCATAAACCTCTTCCAACAACGATAATTATTTCGTTGAAGTGTGGAGGAACACCAATTGGTCTAGATTCTTCCATGGAGAATGAACCAGAAGTGGACGCCATCTTTATCGATTTAACTCTTCCCGATCTACTCAAGAGGTGGTTAAACCTTCAAATGAGTCAAGCTATGATACCAATTAATTTAATTGATCGACGGAATCGGTCAAGAGGGGGGTGAATTGGCAATTTAAAAAATGGTGGAAGCTTTTGCAAAAAATTGAAAGAAGTTGCACAGCGATTTAGAGTGGTTCGACTTTCTCAACCAAAGTCTACGTCCACTACCGTAGCTATCCACACTAAGGATTTTCCAACAAATTCACTAATTTGTTCTTTCTTTTGAGGACAAAGAGTAACCTTACAACTCCCTCAAGAATTATACCCCAATTCTTGAGCACACTCATTTTCAAAGAGAAATACATAAATTTGCAAACTTACAAGGAAAACCTCACAAGGCAATATGTTTGCACAATTCTAGAAAAAGATAAGAACACTCAAAGATGATTACAAATGAGCACAAATTGTGTTTTTGAAAGCAAAATGAATATTGAAAGGAAAATTGGCTTGATTTGCACAAACTTGATGTTTGATGCTTTCTCTCTTGTTTCTCTATGATTTCTTCTTTCTTGTTGTTGATCAATGGCTTCAGAACTTGTTTAAATACTCCTTCAAATGATTCTGAACGTTGGGGATGATTAGTGGAGTCAATATAGTCGATTAAGTGTGAAAACAATTAATAAAATCAGTTGGGAGCGTCTGTGCATCTATGCATACCCATGGTGCATCGGTGCATCAAGTGTAAAATTCAAATGTTTTGTCCGTTGGACCCTTAGTGCATCGGTGCACTAAGAGTGCATCGATGCATGAAATGCATTCGATATTTCAAAATAGCCAGAGTGCATCGATGCATGGCTGGTGCATCGATGCATCAAATGCATAACTTGTGCATCGATGCATCAAATGCATTCGATGTTTTCATAAAACTCTGAGTGCATCGATGTATAGTATGTGCATCGATGCATGAAATGCATTCGATGTTCAATTTATTCCATGGTGCATCGATGCATGGATTGGTGCATCGTTGCATCACTTTGAAAAAATTGATTTTAGGCTTGATTTTGGTTCAAAATACTCTGTGAAAATTGTTTCAAAAATATATTAAGTATAAAACACAATTTTACACTTTTAGTAAGGTTTGAAATTGATCTTGAAGACTTGGAGTAATAATTTGATATTCGAGTAATTAAATCGAATATACTTAGAAAATCATTTGTAAAATCTTAAAATTCATTTAACTTAATTTGTTATATCGAAACTCAAAATGTTTTCAACAAACTCAAATTATTAATTCGATTTTTTAGTTCGAGTCGAGTTGAAATTTGAAATTTTTGACTTACTCCAAAAACAATAAAAAAATTGACTATGTATTTTGACAATTTTTTAATTTAATCTATGATTTCATTATTCATTTCATTCCTCCTTTATTTTAAGTCTATTTTTAACCAAATTTGAATTATATGCTCCTAAATCATCGTAGAATACATATGTACTTTTAATTCCTCTTTTTGATAACATGTTTTCTATTTTTTAATTTATTCCCTCAATGTTTTATAATTTCCTTATTTCTTTAATTCATCATTTATTTTAAATCAATTTTTATCAAATTTAAACCACATGCTCATGTAACACTACAAAATACCTATGTAACTTCAATTTTTTTTACTAAAAATATACTATCTTTTTTACTTAGACCTTAACATTGCATTTTACTCGATTTGGACTTTTGACTGCAATTGTTTGTAAATTCTTTCTTCTTATCAATTCCTTGACTTTTTCATACTCTCATCAATATTTTACCCTCAAAATAAAGAAAAAATATAATATTTTGAATATATTTTATAATTTTATATTGTATTTGATATATTAAATAATATTATAATGTGAATATATATATGGTAGAGAAAGTCTAAAAATTGAAATCAATCCTTACTATAATACTATAAATAATTATAATAAAATTAGCATAGAAATTCAAATAACTTGACTCAAATTTCTTAAACTCGACTCGACTTGAAAAAATTTCAAGTTAAGTTCGAGTTGTAAAATACGACTCGTAAACTCGATAACTCGAAAGTTTTTGTCTAGACTCTACTCGACCGAATGCTCACCCTTGGTTTAGTTAATTCTATCATGGTTTATTTTATTTGAAAATATATTTTTAAATTACATTTTTAGAGCCTCTAAACTTGCCTTCTTTGAAACTTTGTCATAGAATGTTAATAATTTTTTTGAATAGTTTGAATAATTATAAAATAGTATTTGTTCAAAATTTTTTAATTAATTAAGAATTCACACTCTATAAATGAAACTGCTCAAACTCAAATCTTTAAATATAATAATTTTTTATCATTAAGATCGGGAAATGAATTCTATTAATATTAAAAGAATAAGGACATTATTTTAAAAATCACATATGTGTAATAAAATAAAGAAACATCTTTATTTTTTTCTACTATATGATTAAAACACAAAATTAAGAGAACATAAAATCATATCTATCTATTTCTAAATTTCTATAGTCATTGACGGAACTCTCTAACTTGTTTTTCAAGGAAAATTAAATGCATTTTATAAGTTTTAAGCTAATCAAGTTAAATATATATTTTATTTAATTATCTATTGTATCCTTCTCAAGTTTGAATTTAGACAAATCCTTTCTTATCCCTTAATTTTTTGTTTTAATATATTTTAAGTAGTTTTCGATTTTAAATTTAGATACTTTTTAATAATATGAGATATTAAAATGAGCACGAATCAACTTATCTCAGTGGGTTAGAGGAATCGTTATTGTTCCTAAAAGTCACGAGTTTGAACATTAACGACTGCAGTAGGATGATTGAGCGTTTATTGTCAAATGATTGAGAATATTTAGAACAAATACTACTTTATAATCACTTTAGGTTAAATAAAAAAAATATTAAAAGGGTGTAGCTGTTCAATTTTTAATCATTAATAATATATATCTTTTAAATATAATGTTTGACCTCAGGACATGATCTAAAAAGGAATAATCTCTTCTACCAGAAAGTATACAAGCGTGTCCATATTTTATCAAATGAATGGCATTGGTTATATATAAGCAAGCTCTGCAAAAGCACTCGCCAACTCTCCTCAACTCTCTCTCTGATTCTTCTTCAAGAGTCTGCAATTGCAGCCTTCTTATTCTTGGTGAGTTTTTCGCTTTGCATTCTTGTTCTTGATGATCAAGCACGAAGGTTTCGCAGGCATAAATTACATGGCTTCTTGAGTTATTCCTTGAAGAAAAAGTTACCTACTGCTTCTTTTAGTTATCATTTCATTCAATCATTTCTTCACGGTTTCTTGTTATTTCTTTGAGTTATTCTTGTTATTAGTTCTGCCAGAAATGGGTGACAAAGAGGAGGGCGGAGATGATGATGAAATCGAACAAAACCGGAGCAGAGACCTTATAAGTTGGTGCAGAATGATTCTTAGAGAACGCTCCACTTGGCTGCGGGAAACACGGAATCCTTCCACCACCATTGGCCGAGAACAACGGGAAGAAAAAGCAAGAAGACTCATGCCGCCGCCCCCCCTGGCCTCTACAAAGTGCACCATCTCTTAGACGTATTCGTTTTAGACTGCAGTACAAGTAGTGCTACATGTTTTATCATCTCATTCATTTTTTTTCTCTCCATTTTCCCATTTGATCTGCTGGAAAAAATAAAGTTTCCCTTCATATGTTTTACTTGAAATAGACCCCCGGAACCAAGTACAGCTGCAGTATTGTCTCTACCTGAAGCACCGGGTCCGGTTCAGCGAAATGGAAAGGAAGCGCTAAAAGATATGAATCACATGCTAAGTAAAGCATTATTAATTGCATCAAAATCTCCTGCTTCTTTACTTGCCACACCAAGACCAAGCGCAGCAACGCCTAGTCCTGCATTAAGTCCACAACCTTCCAGTTCAGGTACATAACATTAAGCAAAACCATGCAAATTAATAATGCTTTAGTTAGCATCTGATTCATATCTTCAATTGCAGCCTTCTTATTCTTGGTGAGTTTTTCGCTTTGAATTCTTATTATTGATGATCAAGCTTAAGGTTTTGCAGGCATAAAATACATGGTTTCTTAAGTTATTCCTTGAAGCACAAGTTACCTACTGCTGCTTTTAGTTATCATTTATTTCAATAATTTCTTCATGGTTTCTTGCTATTTCTTTGAGTTATTCTTGTTATTAGTTCTTCCAGAAATGGGTGACAAAGAGAAGGGGGGAGATGATGATGAAATCGAACAAAACCGGAGCAGAGACCGTATATATTGGTGCAGAAAGATTCTAAGAGAACGCTCCACTTGGCTGCGGGAAACAAGGAATCCTTCCACCACCATCGGCAAAGAACAACGGGAAGATGAAGCAAGAAGACTCATGCCGCCGCCCCCTCGGCCTCCACAAAGTGCACCCTTTCTTAGACGTATTCGTTTTAGACTGCAGTACAAGTAGTGCAGCATGTTCTATCATCTCATTCATTTTTTCTCCATTTTCCATTTGATCTGCTGGAAAAATAAAGTTTCCCTTCAAATGTTTTACTTGCAATAGACCCCCGGAACGAAGTACAGCAGCAGTATTGTCTCTACCTGAAGCACCGGGTCCAATTCAGCGAAATGGAAAGGAAGCGCTAAAAGATATGAATCAGATGCGAAGTAAAGCATTATTAATTGCATCAAAATCTCCTGCTTCTTCACTTGCCACACCAAGAACAAGCGCACCAACGCTTAGTCCTCCATTGAGTCCACAACCTTCCAGTTCAGGTACATCACATTAAGCAAAACCATGCAAATTACAACTAATACACGATTAGAAGCATTGGTCATATAATTCTGTTAAATTCACTATCTTTGAAGACCCACCGCGTAGATATCGTCTGGTTCCTATTAAGAAAAGGAAACTAGAAAACATTGAGGATGACAACGAAGAGGAGGGAGCTGCACCGGCAGGTGGTATCGACATCGGGGATCCGCAGCCACCAAGTGATTGCATTGATGGACTCGAAGAGGACCGACAAGGCAGTGATGATGGTTCCGACTCTGACGATAGTTCATCTTCCGAGGATTCTGATTAAGGAAGAGCGTCGAGCTTTATGGATTGCTATCTATGACTATTGAAACACTGTGAAAAGCTTTCCTTGGTGATACCCAATTAAAAGGAAAAGAAAATGGAATTCTTTTATAGCAGATGAGTTATCATGCTTGTGCTGTAACATAGAGATATGTCGCTAAATGAAATCCAAATTCATTGCTATGCTTTTTTGGATTGTGAATTAGTTTACTTCATTTGACCCCTCCCTCACTTAGAATTAAAAAATCATTTTTTATATTTTTAAAATATTTTTAGATGATAATTCCCCCAAAAATTAGAAAATCCAGATATTTTTTTTAAATATATGAAAGCAATTTATTTTTAAAAATAAAATAATATTCTTTAAAAAATTATAATTTTGTGATTTTTTTAATTCATCATTATTTCACAAATAATTATTTATTTAATTGTAGTTATATTTTTAAAAATAAAATTTGTAACTTTTAAGATTTAAAAAAAATATTTTTTGAATAAATAATCAGCTTTATTATCCAAAGAACAAGTTCAACAACAAGAACAGAAACTACTACAAAACCAGTAGTGTTCTGTTTACCAAAAAAAAATTTACATACAAAAGAATTAAGAGCAGTTTATATTCCAAAGTGTACAAAAGGTAGAATTAGTGCTATCATTTCTATTTATGTTCCTATCCCTTAGCTGGAATCGCACCACATCCTTAATGACAGTAAACAACTCTTGAGTGTTTCTGCAGTGACCTTGAAAGAGCCTCATGTTTCTTTCTTCCCATAGGACATAGATGAGGGAATTAAGAGCAAACTTCAAGATCAAAGTTAGCAAAGATTTACCTTTCCAAGTAGAGTTTGCCCATGCAAAAAAAAACATCCCAAGAGGTTATGGAATGTTGCAGACCAGTGTGAGTGAAAACATAATTCCATAATTGCTGAGCCATATGACAATGGAGGAACAAGTGCTCCCTTGTTTCCCAAGGATCGTTGTAAAATAAGCAATGTCATTCATTGATAATCCCCATTTGGTGAAGTCTCACTTTTGTTGGAAGTCTATCAAGTAATGTCATCCAAGAAATCAAGTTGTGCTTAGGAATGTGCAAGGAAACCAGATAATTTTTTGCCAGTGGACTTGGGGTCTGTTATCACGAATTGCATCCCAAATTGTAGAAACTTTCATAGTTCCAACAGTCAACACTGAGGAAGCCTCGGTTCTAAGTTTAAATTTACGCCTTAAATTCCAGCTACAAGAGGGATGAACATTAAAATTCAAAAATTGTTGCCTTTAAGAAAATAATACATCTAGAAAATTATATAATATCATATTAATAAGAAAAATACATCCAAACTTTAATAAAAATAATTAAAACAATCCTTAACTTTTAATAACTTATCAAATAATTTATAAGGTACAGATTCAATATTTATAATATGACACTAAATATAATAATATTTAATTGTTAAATGAGTATTTACTTATTGAATAAACTCAGTTACAAATAATCTTAAATTACTAGAATTATAATAAAATTTAAATTAATTACAAGTTCGCAAACGGCTAGTCCAGCATTAAGTCGACAATGTGCCAGTTCAGGTACATCACATTTTCTAGCCTAACGAACACAATAATTGATTCTTTACGCGCATAACATTAAGCAAAACCATGTAAATTACAACTAGTACATTAACAGCATTGTCCGTATAATTCTGTTAAATTCATTATCTTTGAAGATCAACCGCCTGGAGATCAGCTGGTGCCAATTAAGAAAAGGAAACCAGAAAACATTGAGGATGACAACGAGGAGAAAGGAGCTACATCGGCAGGCAGTATCGACATCGGGGATCCGCAGCCACCAAGTGATGACATTGACGATTCCGATTTAGACGATAGTTCATCTTCCAAGGAAACTGATTAAGGAAGAGTGTCGAGCTTTATGGGTTGCTATCTCTGGCTATTGAAATAAGAACTTTTCTGGGTGAAATTAAAAGGAAAAGTAAATGGAATTCTTTTATAGCAGATGAAGTATCATGTTTGTGCTGGAACATATATATATGCCGCTAAATGAAAGCCAAAACCATTGCTAAAGCTTTATGGATTGTGGGTTAGTTGCTTTAGGGTTTCTTCTTTATCAGTTTGGTATGAATAGTGTTCTTTAGGCTTTAGGTTAATCGTACGTTTGTAATAAAAAATGTTTTTTTTAAACTGTTAATCTGTTTAGTTCAGGTTGTTGTTGGATATATGTTTAGACAATTATTGGATACACAATTGTCTTCGTTGTCACCCTCAACTATTGGACATATCCTTTTATTTTATTTTTTATGTTTGTGTCATGCATAAACTCATTTAATTATGTTCACATAGTTTGTTTACTATGATTCGATTTATTAAAAAAATTATGCCCATAATAACTATTTTTTTATTGTTTGAAGTTTGAGGATTTTACTTTTTAGGATAAACTACGTATTTAGTACCTAAACTATTAGTTTTGGTTTGTTTTAATATTTGAACTTTCATTGTTTTTCAAAATCAATTGTCCTCCTAGTTATATGCCGCCGTAGTTATCGCCAATTAACTGTTGGAATTGCGTGGGATCGCAATTTTCATCCTAGGCTTTGCAAGTATAAAACGTAGATTCACATTCGATCGATCACGATTTCATAGGGGTTTTGGTTGTCAGGGGAGATGAGGTAGGGTGGAGCTTCGTCGACAGTAAAGGGGGACGACCAATGTGGGTTTAGAAGTTGAAATGAAGGTTTTTAAAGTTTTGGGGTTATTTAAAAAAATATTATGTTTTCTTTAAAAATATATAATTTTATTTTTAATTTTAAATATATATTTTAAAATTTCCAGATTATGCCACGTGTCATTTAACGGGAAAATTAACACCGTTGACGGGTAGAGACCTAAAGTGGTAACATTTGTAACTTTATACATCGGTATGAGTCAAAAATATTTTAGGCACTATTCGTAAAAATCAATATAGTTTGGGCACTTATTTTATATTTAAGCCAAAATTTAATGGAACTTTTGTACGTGACATTTTTTATGGGTAAATTACATCATTCATTACCTAATTATCTTATCACTCATATTCTGTCATTAAAGTTTAAAATTTTCAATTTAACTACTCAACTTTCATATTGATCATGTTTTAATCACTCTAATATATTTTATTAATAAAATTTTGTAACATGATATTTTTATTATTTTATTAATATATAATTAAAATAAAAAAATAATGAAAGTTAGACTGATTAAATTAGGAGTAATATGAAAGGTAAGTAATTAAATAAAAAAATTAAATTTCAATGACCAAAATAGGAGTAATAAGATAGTTGAGTGATGAATGATGTAATTTACCATAAAAAGTGTCAAGTTGAAACAATCTCCTTAAGTTTTTAACGGCATAGTATTAAAATGAAACAAAAACTAAACATTAAGTATAATTTTAAAAAAAATAAAAGTTTAACTACTAAGACAGACTAAAATTAATAATTTAAATATTAAACGCGTAATTTAATTTTACTTTTAATTGTATATTTAAATAAGTTAGTATATGCATCCGGTTGTGAGTTAATTGGCATTATTTTATTACATGTTTTCAGGAATTGATTCAAATATAAAAGGATAGGAAAAATCATAAAATTGTTTTGTTATTTAGAGAAATCTCTAATTTTATTAAAAATATGAAATATCTCGAATTATAACTAGGATTTACGATTAAAATAATTTTTAATAATTATTGACGCAAAATTAGTCACTTAAGATCAATAGGGACCATATAAGTAAAGAATAAAAATTTAATCAAAAACTCGAACAAAGATATATACAAATAAATCTGATCGCATCACAAACAAATCATAAAATGGGATTAAACTACTAAAATTCCACCAAAAAACCACAAATCAGAGGCGAATGGTGTGAAAATCTATACACAAATGTAAATCGGGTATCAAAATCAAATTTGAAGGTCCAAAGCAGAGAAGATCAACATAATAACATATAAACACCATCTTGATCAGTCGTGATGATGTTAAATCAACCCTTAAAAAAAGATAAATGAAAACAATGACCAATCGATTGAAAAATGTATCATAACGATATGTAAAAATATGTCATACATGCAGACTTAGTAAAACAAAGATAATAAAGATAGAATATAAAAGATAAAAGGATGATAAAAAAAATATCGATGACCAACAATCAACATCAAAATTAATATACTAAAAGATTAAGTGGCAACATAACAAGACATTAGGCTAAATGAAACATAAAATGAAACTAAAAAAAGTTTAAATGTAGGCCTCAAGATTGATGATTATTATGCAAGAACATAATTAACCATAAACTAATGATTCATGACTTCCCCCCCCCCAAAATGTACATTTAGATCCACTTGTTTTACTTTAACATGTAGAATAAGATCTAGTCGCTTTCTTCTTCCTCTTTTTTTCTTTATAATTTGTGTTAATTTTTTTGACCAATTCAACTTTTTCTTTTTTAATTTTGTTTAACCGATGAGGCACCGATTTCGGTATTGGTTGCCACCCGTTGATTATCTTTTTTTTAATAAAAATAACTATGTCTCTGTGACATGTTCTCTGTCTTTATAACACGTTTATCTCTGTCTTTATGACACGTTTTTCTCTGGCTTTCGGTAGCTTATGGTTTTTTTGCAATTGTTTTTGTTTATCTTTTTTTCGTAGGGTTGGATTTGGCATCGTCACGACTGATCAAGATAACACTTATTTGTTATCATGATGATATTCCCTGCTTTGGACACTCGGAATGATTTGGATACGCGTTTTGTATTCGTAGATAGTTTTTCATGTCGCTTGACTCTAATTTGCGATTGGTTGGTGGTCTTTCAGTAGTTCCATCCTCTTTTGTAGTTCGTTGCCGATGCTGTCAGATTTGTTCGTATCTTTAATTTGTTCTAGCATTGGTTAGATATTTTTAACTTTTTTCTTTTATGATCCTTGTGTGATCTAGGTGATTAGTTTTTGTATCAATTATTATAATAAAATGTCCTAATTACAATTTAATTTACGTTTACGATTATGCTCGTAAATCTTAATAATAATTATGAATAATTTCTATTTTTAATAAAACTAGCATCTTTCTATAAAAAAAATACACGTAGAATAAGATTAACTATCATTACCAATTTACCATCGTGCTTGTACTATCACACTAAATTTACGAAGTTCACTGTTTCAGATGTTGCATATGACAAACTACAATTTTTAGCTTAAACATTTGATTTTATATTTTCTTATAGTTTTTTTTAACTTTTTTTTATATTTTATAATGATTTTTAAACTTTTAAAAATTCAAAGCTATTTTTGTAATTTGCATTTAATTAAGTTTTTTTTTCTGTTACAAAGGAATACACGGGACAGAGTAAAAATCATCTTCTCAAATCAACCATATCACCGGTGAGAAGGCGTTGACGGCGGATATGACAGAATTGGAATTCCCGTCCTTCCATTCAGATCTAAGTGAACCAAAGTATCCGCTACTCCATTAATTTCTCCATTAATATGCACGATTTGAACCTACCATTGTAGTTAGAGAAGCTCACACCACTGGTATCTATGGTTTTTGAACCCGGATCCTCAAGAGAAAATAATAATTACTTTACTACGGAGGTCACTTGGTTCGTGCTATGATTTATTGTTTACATTAATAAAAAGTAACTATCAATAGTTGAAATAAGTGATCATTGTCAATAAAATCATCTTTGATACATATTCATAAACAGGTTAATGCAGGAATTCCTATGAAATATTTCAAGGAAATCAAGAAGAATGTGCATTATTTTTGAACTGACAGAGTATACAGGCGTGTCCAATGGAAAGTATTGCTCATAAATAAGCAACATCTGCTCACCTCTCAACTTTCTCTCCGGTTCATTTTCAAGATTCTGCAACTGCTGCATTCTTATTCCGGGTACGCATTTCACTCTTCTATGTATATTTCAATGTTTAAGTGAAAGATTATGAGTAAAACAAGAAGAATTGAAAGGATGATTCTTTTCCCCTAAACTGGTTCTCGCATTCATAAACTATATATGGTTTCTTGACTTGAGTTTTGATGCCTTGAAGCACAAGTTTCCTGCTCTGTCTTTTACTTCTCATTTCATTCATTCATTCATTCATTCATTCATTCATTCATTCATTCATTCATTCATTCATTCATTCATTCATTCATTCATTCTCCATTTCTTTTCTTTTCTTTATCAGTTTAGACATGTTCTTTGTTGTTCTAGCGTGGTTTTGTAGATATTTTTCAACCCTCCTTTGTTCAATTTCCACTTCATTAATTTGTATTTCATTTTAAATGGACCATAGCTTTTTTCAAGAAAAACTACAACTGGAAATGAGTGGCGGAGATGGTGACAGAGATGATGGTAGAGAAGGCTCCACTTCACCTCCGAAAACCACCACCACCACCGCCGCCTTGCATAATTACAATCCTCCACCACACCCTCCGCCTCCACAAAATCCTCCACCTCGAGCACCTCCTACAAATCCTTCTCAATTAACACCTTTACAGTAAGTAATGCAGCATGTTCTATCATCTCATTCAGAAAAATAGTTTCATTTCATATCGTTTTCTTGCAAGACCCCCTGGATTCTTCAAATGCCATGCCAAGTACCACTGCACCACCAATGCCTCGTCTCTAGCTTCAGCTTCACGACGAGCAGTGCAACCGCAAAGTCTGCTGGCGCAGAGTCCAGCACTAAGACCATCACCTTCAACTACAGGTACATACCACATTTTCTTTCTAAAGGACGAGCAGTGCCTTATAATTGATTCTGTATGAATATAATATAAGCTAAGCCTTTTGTTTTTGTTTCATTTCAAGGGAGGAAGGGACCATATAAGGCACTAAGAATGAATGCGACGCCTCCACATGAAATACCAGCTGGTTTGACCCTTTTTCTCTGGGAATTTGCACAGTAGAGTGTGTATTATTTTCCATCTCTGTGTCTTTCTTCAAAAGTTACAGTCATAAACTTTCCTTTTCATCATCTCTTTGAAGATCGGCCGAAGGTTTCCAAAAAAAGAAGAAAATTGGAAAACAGAAAGGATGACAAAGATGAGAAAGGAGGACCATCAGGAGGCGGTATACCTGGATAGTTCGTGTAACTGAAGGAATGATCAAGCATTAGGGGTTTTGGTTATTCTCCTTAAGTTTTCTTGTATAAGCTACATAATTTCTTGCGTTGTAAGCTGTATATTTCCAATAAGCTTTTAGATCATATCAAGCAGCAATAAGCTTGCTTTACTTTCGAAAACTCTGCTGCAATAAATTATTCATGATCAAATTATAAATAAAGAGAAAAAGAATTAACCGAAAATCAATTGTCCGATTTCAATAAACTAAACTGTAAAAGTGATTCGAAAAGGATGTAAACCATTCACAGTTAATCTCATTGATTTCCATAAATTTGATACAAACCTAAAATTTGTTTTGAATATCAGGAAAGTGTCTAAATGGATTCCCAGAAGAATTTTGAGGGGCTACCTCCTAATGGAGAGGTAAGATTTGACATTGAATTGTAATCCAGACTTCATTGGTCTCACTTGTTCTGTATCCAATTGTTTCAATTGAACTAGGAGGGTTAAGGATCAAATTCAAGAATGGTCAAATCGAGACTTTTGAGATATTCCACCGATGCAAAATCGTGTTCAAAACATTACTTCTGAAGTAACTGAAAATGTATAAGCACGCGCAATGCATTTTATATCGAATTGCAGACATTGCTTATATATAAGCAAGAGCAACCTCTAAGAAGCCGTCGTTTATCCATAATCCAGCTCTGCAAAACCCCTGATACCTCTCCTCGCCGATTCATTTTCAAGAATCTGTCTTGGTTAGTATGTCGTTTGCTCTTTATTTTATAAATCTGTATGTCTTCTTCATGTGTTTCAAAGATCATAAGTAAAACAAGAACTGAATGAGCGATCAGGCCATAAGGTTTCTAGTTAATTCTTCATAATTTTTAATGTGATTTTTTTATCGGATCGACTTCCAACGTCTTCTTGGTATTTCTTGAGTTACACCCTGAAGCATAACAGCTGTTTCTTTTCATTCAATTCCTTTTTTTTTCATTTCTTTTTGTTCTTTACCAGTTTAGGCATGGTATTTCTTCTTGTATTTCACTTACCTACTGTAGATTCATTTGAATGCAATAAGATCACTGCTTTTCGATTTTAGAATTAAGCTTTTAAATAACCTGCAACCCTACTTTCGGTTTTCCAGTTTACTAAACCGAAAAGGATAACAGTTTTGTTCCAAGAAACACTAGGAAGAAATGGGTGGCGGAAATGAACCACCAAGAGAAGGGTTGAGTAGGTGGGCGGCTGCGAACCAAGAAGAAGAACCACGACCTAGTCCTCCGCCTCTTTCACTTCCCTCATATCCACCTCCTCGGCCTCCATCTGTTACTACCAGGTTTAGGCTTGTATTATGCTATTCAATTATTTTTGTTGGAAAGAATAAAGTTTCATTCCATCTCTTGCCCTTGTAACAGACCCCCCGGAGTTTCAATTGGCGCACCAAGTTCACCGCCTCCTCTTCTGCCATTGTTTCCACCAAGAGAAGTACAGCCGCTATGGCCACCAAGTCCAACATTAGGCCCAGGACCTTCCATTCCTGGAGGTACAACATTTGATTCTTTGTACATATAATATCAGCCGAAGGCTCTTTTGTTTTCTGGGGTTAAGGGTTAATAGTGCCAATTATGATGCTAATGCTATAATTTTCTTTTCCAGATGTATCACTGGAACCTTCTGCCTCTGAAACGACTTCACAAGCTGAGCCTGGTTTGACCCTATTTCTCTTGTTTCATTAGTTTTCATACAGGGTTTTCTCACAATATATTTGTTTGTCACCAGAAAGCCTCTTTCTGAAGGTCCACCAAATGGTAAGCAAGCAACGATGGAAACGATGAGAATGGACTCATGGAACTCTCCATCAGCATGCGCTTCAGACGATTGTTTTCTTCCTTTATTGTTTGATGATGCATTTGTCTGGTTCTCTGGCTTCAACATTGGTTTTCTTCTTCTTCCATAGAGCACGTTTATGGATTGTTACCATACTCCTTGCGCATAACAGATGATGAGAATAGCTTTATTCATGATAAATAAAGATTTGGTGTAATTGTTTCTTAACAAAAAGCTATTGAGAATAGGTATCCTCATAAAACAAATTAACAATATTTAATGAACATTTATATATTTCATTTTGTGTCTTATGTTGCGGAAAACGGCTATCGGATAGAGCAAAATCGCAACTGATAATTTGAGAAAATAAAAAAATAGAGATAAAGATGACACAAATTTTACGTGGAAAATTCCTAAATAATATAGGGTAAAAACCACGGGCAACGGTAGAAGAATTTCACTATGAGAAAATAGGAATTACAACTTCTCTCAATCAACAAAGGAGAAAACAATGACAATTCTCTCTTGATAAAAAGGAGAAAACAACTCTCAATAAAACTCTCTAAATTCTCTAGTATTGGGAGAAATCTAGAATGATTTGGGATGCTTTTGAAGCTAAATGAGTTAGGGTATTTATAGTTGAAGCTTAAGGTATAATTTTGTAAATACCCTAAAGTATAAGGACTAAATTGCAATTATCCGTTTACAAAAAAAAACAACAATTGCTACCACTTTTTGACAAATTCCACCGCCTTTGAAAATTCCACCATTTGGTGCCTACCTTGTTTTGTGGAATTTTCAACAATCTCCCACTTGAAGATTTGATTTGAATAATCATATCTTCACACCATTCTTTTTACCTTGTACCTTCATGTTGCTTACGTTTCTGATAGGCCACAAGAGGATCGACACCAAGTAAATTTATCAGCATTAATCGTCTTCGTCATGAAATCTGCTATGTTGTCTTTGGTATGGATTTTCTGCATATCTACCGTCCCTTCTTCCACATTTTCACGAATGAAATGGTACTGAACTCGTATGTGCTTTGTCCTTAAATGAAATATTGGATTCCTTGCTAGATGCAAGGCGCTTTGACTGTCACAAAACAGAGAGACATACTCTTGATTGTGCCCAAGCTCCTCCAATAACATCTTCAACCAAATTGCTTCTTTACTGGCTTGTGTAGCTGCTACATATTCTGCCTCTGTTGTGGACGTAGCCACAATTGACTTCAATTTTTAAACCCAGCTTACAGCTCCACCAACAATTTTGAACACATATCATGTTATAGATTTGCTTTTATCCAAATCCCCTGCATAGTCAGAATTTACATACCCATTGACTAATAAGTTTGATCTTCTGTAACATAATGCAACATTTGAGGTCCCTTTGATGTATCTCAGGATCCTCTTTACTGTATTCCAATGTTCTTTTCCTGGATTCGCCATGTACAGACTAACCACTCCCACTGCTTGTGCAATGTCTGGTCTTGTGCATATCATAGTGAATATTAAAATTCCCACTGCTGATGCATATGATACTCGAGACATCTACATTATCTCTTCTTCACTACTAGGACTCATACTAGAGGATAATTTGAAGTTAATAGGAAGAGGGGTAGAAATTGGCTTACAATCTTGCATGTTGAATCGTGACAAGATCTTATTCAAGTAATTCTTTTGTGAAAGCCAAATCTTCATATTACTTCTGTCTCGGTGAATTTGTATCCCTAAAATCTTGTTTGCTGATTCCAAGCCCTTCATTTCAAATTCCCTAGCCAGTTGTGCCTTCAATTCTTCAATATGATCTTTGTTGGGTCTTGCAACCAATATATCATCCACATACAACAGCAATATAACAAAATCGTTATCACCAAACCTCTTGAAATAAGCACAAGGGTATGAATTAAGTCTGTTGAATCCAAGGCACATAATGAAGGAATCAAATCTCTTAGACCATACAGAGATTTGTTCAACCTGCAAACCAAGTTTTTATTTTCTTTTTCTTCAAAACCTTCAGGCTGGAGCATGTAAATGTCTTCTTCAAGATTTTCATGAAGAAAAGTTGTTTTAGCATCTAGCTACTCTAAATGTAAATTCAATGTAGCACACATTGCCAAGACTACTCGAACTGTTGTTAGTCTAACCACATGAGAAAAGATTTCATTGAAATCAATACCTTCTTTTTGAGCATATCCTTTGACCACCAGTCTTGTACGATACCTCTCAACTTGGACGTCACCATTTCACTTTATTTTGAAGACCCATTTGTTACCAATTGGCTTCATTCCTTGTGGTAGTAGTACAATGTCCCATGTATTATTTTTATGAAGGGCTTCATTTTCTTCTTGCATCGTCATCATCCACAGTGAAGCATCTGAGCTGTTTATTGCCTCCTGGTATGTTGATGGCTCACCATCCTCTGTTAAAAGACAATGTGTAATATTTCCTTCTATAACACAATCTGAGTGTCAATTGGGACTTCTTCTCACATGATCTGATTAACGAGTTGTTGGAGCTTCAGAACTCTCTGGTTCTTGTTCGTCATGTGCTGGTTCTGTTTCAGAATAATCTCCTTGTTTAACCTCCTTTTCCACATGTATCTGTGTAGTCTCTGACTTTTCAATGCTATCATCGTCTTCTTTTCTTTGAGTTTATCTTCTACAAAGATAACATCCCTGCTGATGACCACTTTGCGGGCAGTGGGATCCCACAAGCGATACCCCTTTACACATCAACATACCCCAAGAATTTACATTTCCTGGATTTTGGATCCAACTTTGAGATTTCTTGGGAGTTGTACATCACGTACACAATACTTCCATGAAGGTTTGAATAATCAGCTAGTTTACCAGTCCACATCTCCATTGGTGTCTTCAGCTCTATTTCAGTTAACGGAGCTCGATTCACCAAATAACATGCGATATTGACTGATTCTGCCCAAAATGCTTTTTCTAGGTCTGCAGCCCTCAACATTTCTCTTGTTCTTTCTAACAAGGTTCTGTTCATCCGCTCTGCCACTCCATTTTGTTGAGGAGTTTTTGCCACTGTGAGATGTCTTTTGATGCATTCTTTCCTGCAAAAGTAATCAAATTCTTCACTTATGTATTCTCCTCCATTATCTGTTCTGAAACACTTGATCTTATTTCCAGAATCAAGTTCCACCAACGCTTTGAAGTTTTTGAAATTGGAAAACACATCTGACTTCTTCTTAATAGGGTACACCCAACATCTCCTAGAGTAGTTATCTATAAATGAGACAAAGTATTTTGCTCCACCTAGGGATGTAATTGGTGCTTGCCATACGTCAGAATGAACCAATTCTAGAACACTTTTGCCTCTATAATTTGACACAAAGAATTTCAACCGGTGCTGCTTACTTATTATGCAATGCTCACACAAAGTAAATGATACCTTTGTTAAGCCTGGAAGTAGCTTTTGCTCCACAAGAACTTTCATTCCTTGTTCTGACATGTGTCCAAGTTTCTGATGTCATAGCATTGCAGAATCTGAACTACATGAGGCAACAGAGGCTTCTACTTCTAGAAAAGTCTCTCCCTTCAGCATGTACAAGTTTGTTGTTATCTTTTCGCCTTTCATCACCACAAGCGCTCCACTAAACACCTTCATGATTCCTTTTCGTGTTTCAATCTTGCTTGCATTATTATCCAACAATCCGTAAGATAATAAATTTTTCTTCAGGCCTTTCACGTGCCGCACATCTCGAACAACTTTAATTGTTCCATCATACATCTTCAATTTGATGATTCCCACACCAACGATATCTAAGTCATGATCATTTCAACTATACACAGATCCTCCTGAGACAGGTTTATAATGATGGAACCATTCTTTTCTTGAGGTCATGTGGTATGTTTCTCCTGAATCAATGAGCCATATATCTGTAAATCTCTTTCTGCTTTCCACAGTGGTTGACGCTTCACAACATAGAGCATCTCTAACATCTGAAGTGTTTGCGGTATTATCTTTTGGATTGAAGTTTTTACTTAGACTCCAATAATCCTTCTGCAAGTGACCATTCTTTCCACAATTGTAGCACTTTAAATTCTTTTTACTTCTCGACTTTGATCTACCATGTTTGTGACTGCTACTTTGGCCACGTTCTGTTGATCTCCCTCTCATCGTTGTCAATGCTTCTGCTTGTTGCAGATTTACTTGTCTATCTTCCTTGTTCTTGCACCGATTTTCTTCTTGTAGAACAGAAGCTGCAACGTCATCGAAGACTAGACCGGTGACATTACTGTTTGTCAAGTTGATGATGAGTTGATCATACGAATCAAGTAGACTTTGAATTAGAAGTTCAGTACGTTCTTGTTCTCATATTGTACAGTTTAAGGATGCAAGTTGAGAAAATAAAGTGTTCAACGGGTTTAAGTGCTCCGTCACTGAAGTAGATTCTTGCATCTGGAGAGTGTACAATTTCCTCTTAAGGAAAATTTTATTATGTAACGATGTGGCCTCGTACAATTTGGTGAGATGATCTCATATCTCCTTAGCTGTCTTCTTCTCCTCGATGCTTGACAATACTTCATCTGGTAATGATAGATGAAAGTTTGTCATAGCATTCCCGTCCATTTCGAGCCATTTGTTGTCATCTGTGAAATCTACCGGCCTTTCACTGATAGCTTCTAGACAACCGTCTTTCCTTATGATGGCCTTCATCTACAATTTTCACAATGAGAAATTTCTTCCATTGAATTTTCAATATCAAATTTTGTTGCCATAGCTTCTATTACGGATAGCTCCCACTATTTCACTATCGTGAATAGTTCTCTGGAACCTTCAAAGAATGGGTAATACATTCTTACTTTCTTATGTTGGAGGATCCACCTTTTGGTGGCAACCACAAAGACAATAAGTATATATTACACACTCAAATCTGGCTCTTGATACCAATTGTTGCGGAAGACGGCGATCAGATAGAGTAAAATCGCAACTGATAATTTGAGAAAATAAAAAAATAGAGATAAAGATGACACAAATTTTACGTGAAAAACTCCTAAATAATATAGGGTAAAAACCACGGGCAACGGTAGAAGAATTTCACTATGAGAAAATAGGAATTACAACTTCTCTCAATCTACCAAGGAGAAAACAATGACAATTATCTCTTGATAAAAAAGGAGAAAACAACTCTCAAGAAAACTTTCTAATTTCTCTAGTATTAGGAGAAAGATAGGATGATTTGGGATGGTTTTGAAGCTAAATGAGTTAGGGCATTTATAGTTGAAGCTTAAGGACTAATATTGTAAATACCCTAAAGTACATGGACTAAATTGTAATTATCCCTTTACAAAAAAAATCAATAATTACTACCACTTTTTGACAATTCATCCATTCGGTGCCTACCTTGTTTTGTAGAATTTTCAACATCTTAAACCTTCAACACACTAGTCTCAAGAACTAACTTTTATTATATTTTCCAATGATTGAATCTTAAAAAAGAATTCAGTTTTATGACAGAATAAAAACACTGAGGCCAATCAAAATTAATTTTGTCACTATGAATAGTTTTTTTGTTACAAAATAAATATTTGTCGCATTAAATTAAAAAAATATATACAATTTTGAAAAAAAACTAAAACCGTCATAATAATTTATCACAATTAGTAAACATGTGTAACATATGGTGACAAAATAAATTTTATTACAAATCTTTATCACAAATGTTTCCCTCCAATTTTTTGGTGCCAAATTAAAGGCATATACTGACAAATTTTGTAACTAAAAGTTTTAGTACCTATGAAAAAATTGTCACAACAAATAATGAGATTTAAATTTATTGTGACAAATTTTGTTTGTGATTATATATTTTAATTATAGTGACAAAATGTATAGTCAATGATTATCTCCAATTTTTGGTACAAAAACAAAATCATATAGTGGCATGATTTGTAACTATAAGATATAATTATTGTTACAAAAAAGTTGTCAGAACAAATAATAAGATTCAAGTTTTTAGTAAAAATCAGTGTTTGTCGTTATATGTTTTAATTATAGTGACAAAATATATTGTCACGAAGATTTCCCTCCAAATTTTTTTGCGCCAAAAAGATCATATAATGACAAATTTTGTAACTATAAGTATTAATAATTATTATAGAAAACATTGTCACAAAAAAATGATATTTACGTTTTTGTGACAAATTATATTTGTAATTATAAATTTTAACTATAGTGATAGCATATATCATCTTAATTATGTTTCTCCACTTTTTTGTTTCAAAAGTTATATTAACAATTTTTATAATTATAATTTATAGTTATTGTTATTGTTATAGAAAAAATTATCATATCAAATAATAAAATTCAGGTTTTTTGTAATCAATTATTTTTTTACTTATATATTTTAATCATTATGAAAAATTATACTATCAGAATCATTTATCCTTATTTTTTAGTATTAAAAATATTATATAGTAACAAAATATATTGTCGTAAAGATTTTCCTCCATATTTTATTGCGTCAAAAAAATCATATAGTAACAATTTTGTAACTATAAGTATTTATAATTATTACAAAAAATATTGTCACAAAAATAGTGGTATTCACATTTTTGTGATAAATTATACTTGTAGTTATAAATTTTAATTATAGTGATAACATTTATTGTGATAAATATTTTTCTTCATTTTTTTGTTTCAAAAAGTTATATTCATAAGTTTGTAATTATAATTTATAATTATTGTTATAAAAAAATTATCATACCAGACAATAAAATTTAAGTTTTTTGTAATCAATTATTTTTTGTAGTTATATATTTTAATTATTATGTAAAATTATACTATCATAAACATTTCTCTGTATTTTTTGTTGCCAAAAATGTTATATAGTAAAAGTTTTATAGTTATTATTATAGAAAAATTATAACAAAACTTTTTATTTTTTAATTAATAAATGATTTTATTTTATTATGAAAAAATATGTTTGTAGTTATACAATTTAAGTATAATGATAAAATATATTATTACTATTATTATAAAAACAAAGTGTTTAAAAAATCCAATTTCTGTGATATATATATATAATTCAATGGCATTTTCAAATAAAATATAATAACAAAATATATTATTTACGAAGCTAGTTTGAAACTTTTTCTCTTAAATATAATTATGTAAATAATTTAATCAAGTAAAGAATTTGAATAAATCAATATTGCATAATTGAACAAATCAAAAGTAATTTCATTTAGAAGCATACAAACAATCGTAATTAATTAAACTAAATAATATTTTTTTTAATAAAATAATTGTCTCAAGTGAAATTATAATTATTCCTCCTCCTCTTCGTCTTCATATTGATCGTCCATATCTTCATTATCACCACCACCACCGTTATTATCATTATCATCATCTTAGTAATTAATAATGATATCATGATCATAATAATCATCATCACCTTCATTAAATAAACTAGTATGAATGTTCTTTCATTTGACATTGATTCACTATTTGAAGACAAAATACTAAATCAATCTCATAGACTTCATCTTCTTGATTCAATAATTCATTGCTTTCAATATTTGTTTGATGAACATCATTGGAACCAGGTTCAAATTGCTGATATGGCTCAAGAGCTAGATCACTTTTATTTCCTTCGACTTCTGGAACATCGTATATATGTCTGGGATTTGTCTTTTGCACAAATTTCCAATTATGCCCGCACATTCCCTTAGTCCTAAGCCTATTACAAGCTTGTGTGGACTAAGTTAAACTCAAGAGGACACATTCCCTTATGCCCGCACGGTGAATAAATTCACACGAAGACATAAGGTATATGAATCCCGAAGGCTACTTGCTAGGCCCGCACGGTGAATAAATTCACACGAAGGCGTCGCTTTCACCCCCAATTAAATAGGGTTCAAAGCTCGGGTATAGAGCAAAAGATGAAAATTTTGAAAAATCTGAAATCATTGAACAAACGTCAGTACAACTATTTACTTGAAAAATAATCAAAGGTAAATAAATGGAATCGAATAAATAAATTAAAATTTACAATTTACAATTTTCGTATAAAAAGACAACTGAAAATTAATTCTGGCCTGACTCACTTACCGTCCCCATCAGAGTCGCCAAGCTATCGCAACCGTCTTCCGGATGGGCCCCGGAATTGAGCTTCGACTTGAATGAATGAATTGGGTTTAGAGTCGCCACCGATCATTTATTTTAAAACAAATGGGTTGATCGGATATCTTATTCTTACCTGATCTGCATTCTACTAGAGATATGTCGGGTTCGGGAGTCGGTTACAGTCAAGAAAGGATTAGCACCCTTGAATTGCCCTTTCGGTATCAATTAATTTGTCGGTTGTCTTTAATTACGAAAATTAAAATTAAAATTTAAAAATTCGATTCAAATCACTTGCCTTTTATTGATTAAAAATTTCTCTAAGCCAAAAATATTGTTAGATTGTATAATAATAAAAAAATGGATATTAAATAAATATTAGAAATTATATTAAAAATAAATAAATTATGAAATAATGCTAGCACTTTGTTCCCAGTGGCATACACCCTCTGTTTTGGAAACCTACGTACTAAATCAACAAGTTCAATTAGTACCCTTATTTTTTATAGTTATCGAGCAGGGCAGTGAATTACCTATAGCTCTTGAAAGATCCAAACTGCCATTGACACGTCCCTTTCTTGATATCACACAACGAGAATCACCAGTATTTGCAGCAAGAAGTTTGATGTTCCGTAGAACTGCTACGCACGTTGTGCTTCCAAAATTTGGTCCAGAAAAGTCAGAGTGAGGGCCCTCAACAAACGCTGCACAGGGAGGAACATGCGGATCACTGCACCATCCGGGTTTCTCTTCTTTTTCTTTATGAACTTCACTATCACCCCTTCTCTTTGTCATTTGCCATGTTAACCCTCTATTTGGCTCCAGACCAGGCTATGAAATTTCCAGTCCATACTTCCTCACCAGTTTAATATACTCTTCATCGTTGAAATGCTCGACCTTGAATCAACCTCCATTTCATATGTTGGTCTCTTGGTAAAACACCCGAACGCTGCCCCTCAAAAAACAGAATCGATTTTGATAATGCGTCGGAGTAATCGTGGTGGGTATAATGAACCAAAGGTAAAGAAATAATAATAATGGAATAAAGAGTAAAAAATGGAGTTTCATGACGTTTTGAGATTTTTGGAATTGGAGTCTCAGATTTGTCTCTTGATGGCGATATATGTATGTACTGGGGAGTCACGAGGGGGAGTTGAAGGCTTTGCTTATAATGTGAGTAGCGTCGACAGTGATTTGGGTGTATTTGTCAGTGAACTTCACATGCCTCGCAAAACGTAAACGCACAATTTGATGGTAAACCGAATGAGGACAAAACAGAAATGGAGGACCCCCTCACTATAATGAATGATATGGTATTTATAGGTGGTCAGCCCAGGAGAGTTTCTATAGGTGCAGGAGATTTAACGCAGACTGCAATCTTAACTGACCCTGTCGAGAATCGCGGGAAAAGAAGATAACAATCCAAACTGCCCTCTGTGCGCACAACGCTCAACTTTCATATAAGGTTGTTAGCAAATGGAGATAGTGGGATTGAACATGGGTTGTTGTTGAGATAATGGTGGGTTGAAAATGTAGCCTACAAAATTAAAAAAATATTAACAATAATAATAAAAAATAATAATAATAATTATATGATAAAATGTTTTTTTAGACCCGGACAAAAACGGGTGTCTACAGCACATAATCAAGAATCCCTTCAGTTGTGTGTTTCGCAGTCTTGAAACGAACTTTAGTCTGTTTACCAAGAACATAATACTTGCAAAAATCGAGCTTACAGCTTTTAACACCATGCAACATATTTCTTTTATGTAATTCAGTCATACCACGTTCACTAAGATGAGCAAGATGCATATGCCACAGTTTGGTTGTATCATCATAGGACTCAACAGAATGAACTCCACCTACAACGGTACTCCCTAACAATCTGTAAATATTCCTTGCAGTCATCTTGCCTTTCATCACAGTCAAAGCACCTTTAAAAATCCGAATGGTTTCCCTATCCTCATCAGCCTTATGGATAAAACAATTATTGTGCAAAGTGCCCAAAGAAATCAAATTCTTCTTCAATTCTGGGATATGCCGAACACCACTCAACGTCCGAACAGAGCCGTCATATATCTTAATTCTGACCTCACCAATACCAACAATATTACAACATTGATCATCACCCAAATAAACAGAACCACAATTAACCGACCTGTATGTCAAAAACCATTCCTTATTTGGCGTAATGTGATAAGAACATCCTGAATCAAGAATCCAAACATTCGTCAATTGAGTCGTTAAAATAGAAAGCATATCACCCTCACTACAATCAGAATTGTCATCCTCGACCACATTCACAGACTTTGATGAATCATCACGCTTCTCATCAGTCTTCTTTTTTAACTTCGGACAGTCTCGCTTCATATGTCCCGCCTCCTTGCACTTGTAATAGTGAATTGTCTTCTTATCCCTAGATTTGGATATGGAATTCCGCTTGCCAGACCCTGCCTTCTATGTCTTCCGTCCACAGTCTCGATTACCCTTGACATATAAGCTATCGGCTTGAGAGCTTTCCCCTGCATTCTGCTTCCGCTAGTTGTGAGCCAACAAGGCTGCAGTAATCTCCTCAACGTTGATAGTCTCTTTCCCATATATAAGAGTAGTCACCATGTGTTCGTAAGAGAGAGGCAACGAACACAACATAATCATCGCTCTGTCTTCATCCTCAATTTTCACATCAAGCCGAGCCAAATCAGAAATGATTTGATTGAAGACATTCACGTGTTGCGCCAAATCATGATCGTCCTGCATCTTCAGCCCATACAGCCGCTGCTTTAGATACAGTTTTGTCGTTAAGGATTTGGACATAAACTGACTTTCCAACTTCCTCCAAATTTCGTCTGGAGACGATAGATGCATGACGTGATACATGACCTCGTCCGCCAAGCATAATCGTATGGTTCCTTCCGCTCGCTGTTGCAATTCTTCCCAATCTTCCTCCTCCATCGACGTCGGCTTTGTAGGTCGCAAAGCCTTCAGGATCCCCTGCTGCGCCAACAGATCCTTCACCCTCGTTTTCCATAATCCGAAGTTACCCTGACCATCAAATTTCGCAACTTCGAATTTTGCTCCTGACATTTGATACCAATTATTGAAGAATCGGGAAAAGAAAACGAAAGAACACAAGAATTTTAACGAGGTTCGGCAATGTGCTTACGTCATCGGTGCCTAGGCGGCACTAGAAATTTTATTCAATATATCATAGGGTTAGGTTACATCTCTATTTATAATAGAAAACTCTGGTACATAATTACAAAATTAACCTTGTACCATACCGCAGGGCCTGCACCCCTGCACCCACATAATCGTAACCCCCACTACGAGACTTTTTTTGTAAGGACAGTTGATGTTCGCTTCGCTCACCCCACTCCATCCCCTATCCTCTTTACCGGTATATTTATGAGTCATACCTTACAACAGAGCATTCGACCGAATGAGAAAAATATATCCTAGCTTAATAAGAAAGGATTCGTTTTGAGGTTGAAGCGGTCGGATACGCAAACCACCATGCGTGATTGGTTGGGAGCAAGTACGCTAATTAACCAAAGCCGTCTTCTGGATATTAAAGGTTCCCCAAATAAACCTACAAGTGATTTATTCGATCTGATCGCAAACTCCCTTAGGGATCGCCATAGTCTACATGAAATAATTAGGGATTACAAGCAGAGTGGCGTTAGCAAAAGTCACCGGTCTAGCAATGAAAAGTTTGGTCACCACTCATCTGTTGAGGTGTTTTTAGACCTTATCAATAACAAATTAGAAAATGCTTCTGGTTATTCTTTTGCGGAAGAGTGGCATTTCTAGATACTTTACGAGATTCGTCGCATGTTGGAAGTCGAGAATTGAACATAAATAAATCACTCGTTCCACATCTACATTTATAGAGAATAAGATCCAAGTTTCACTTGAGTTCACTTTGTTTCCATTAAAACGACTGAATTGATCCAGAATTGCTCTTAAGAGGTTAGCCTGATCAATATTAGCCCTGTAGAAAAGTACCAAATCGTCAGCAAAAAGCAAATGAGAGGAGAGCCATCACGAGATATGACAATGGATCTCATAGACCGACATCCATCGCATACTGAATGTTGTGGTCCAACCTCTCCATGTCAATAACGAACAAATATGGATCCTCCCTCTAATTGGCTTGAATTCAGTCAAGAGAGAACCATTCCAAAGGATTTGTATGATGGAGGAGATTAAGTCCATGTTGATTTGACGGATTTTGTCTGGGCGTCCCATGTCAGCTAAAGAATCAGATAGGTAATTCCAGCTAACTCGATCTTAAACTTTCTCGAGGTCCACTTTAATTGTCATCCATTGTTTTTCCCCTCTTTTCTTCCTCATCGAGTGGATAACTCCTTGGGCTACAATAATATTATCAGTAATATACTAATATTCCGACCTGCAATTAAACTAGCTGGATTTGAAGTTATAATCTTCGGAAAGAGTTGTTTAAACCGGTTAGCGATAACCTTCATAACCAAATTATAAAGCACTGTGCAGAGGCTCTCGATAACCTTAATAACCAAATTATAATCTTCAGGTCAACGTACACTGCCATGTGGGCAAATCATCGTTTATTGCTTGTGTCCTTTTTAAAATCGAGCTTTGCCACTTTAATGACAAGGCTCTCGATGGAGCAGAGAAGTTTTTCTTTATATATATATTCTGACAGTACTGGCAAACGGATCCAAGCGATGACAATGGTAGGGTAGGGTTGGGACATATGAAAATTCATCGTCCAAGGTTGAACCGTAAGGTACTGGCCATGAATGATCCACGGACCTTCAGCGAGAACTTTAACATAGTCTTCCTCAGATTTTAATCTAGCTAGGAAGTATTCTTTCTCTAGATCCATAAGAGTAAACTATAAGGCATAGGTCTTGTTGGTAAGCACGTTAAGGCCTATGTTTTGTCCCAAAAGCTTCAGAATCACTATCCTAACCATACTTGCCTTCGTGAATTTGTAGGCTCGCTCAAAAAATTGGATGGACGACAGTCTGTAGCACGTACAAATGATGATATCATCATCTGCGAGATCAAACTCCTCTTCCCCAGAAGGTCGTGCATCCATGTGGTTTAACACGTCTCCATTACTATCATTAAGAACAGAAGCATAAGAGGGTTGCTCTCTCGTCTGTTCCTCGATTTCCATCTCTACATCTTGTATGTCACCTTCTGACGGGCCTTTGAATCGAACCTTCTTGGGCGCATCAGCTATCACCAGATACGCCATGGACGGAGTCGGAGAGTTAGTAACGCGGAGAGAGTTTTCGAGAGCCATCGATTTAGATAGACAATGTAACATTTTAAGTTAAAATCTGTCATAATATAACATTCTTGATTTTAATTAAAAATATTATTAATTATGTACTTTCTTAGAATAAACAAAGTATTATTTTAAATTAAAATCCATTACAAATTAAGATAATATATTTCTGCAGCACGATAAAACTATGGCCAGAACGGTTAACTTATGACATAAAGGGGCCATAGATGATCCATAAATTATGTACTTATATGGATTAAGTTATAGGATTAAATTTTATCAATAGTAACCATAAAGGGGACGTTAGGTATTTTTTTATATTATGATTTTAGTATAAAAGTGATTTTCTGAAATATGATGGTTGTAAATGTGATATGTGAAAAAGTTGTACAATTTTAGTATACAGTAAAAAGTAATAATTAAAATCTTAAGTAGTTTATATTATAACATATTTGATTTGTTAAACACTTAAAATTTGATCATTATTATTTCAAATATTTTAAATAATTAAATTTTATAGATTATATATTTAAAAACTAATTAATTAAAGGTTTTTAACATATATTATTTTCATATTTTTATCAATGATAAGTTTTAAATAAGAGAAAATCGCCTCAGTGACCAAAAATACCTTATAATATACGATTTTAACCAACTTTTTTTGGATTTGCCAAAATGACCAATAAAATCGCAACGCGATATCAAAATCGCAACGCGATTTAGAAAATCGCAACGTTAAAAAGAAAATCGCAACGGTCAAAAGAAAATCGCAACGCGAGCTTCCAAGTTCGCAACGCGATTTAGAAGAAAATCGCAATGCGATTGATAGAATCGCAATGCGATTTATAGAATCGCAATGCGATTGAGAGAGTCGCAACGCGATCTAGAAGAGAATCGCAATGCGACTGAGAGAATCGCAATGCGACTGAGAGAATCGCAATGCGACTGAGAGAATCGCAATGCGATTTATAGAATCGCAATGCGATTGAGAGAATCGCAACGCGATTTAGAAAATCGCAACGTTAAAAAGAAAATCGCAACGGTCAAAAGAATAGTTAAAAAAATTTTGTTTCTTAAGAATTTTCTCTAAAAAGATAGTATACGCGCGGACGTGTCGAAGACACGTATTACCACGACCACGACCACGACCACGACCACGACCACGACCACGACCACGACCACGACCACGACCACGACCACGACCACGACCCGACCCGACCCGACCCGAGACGAGACGGCGGCGGCGGCGCGCGAGAGTCCCCCTTGTCCTCTTTCACTCAACAAGGAAGTGCAAAATACAAGCCTTAAATATAATTCCCAATAGTGTTTCCAATACTATGTGGGATTGAGCATTACCAACACTTGTTCCCAATATCATTATTCTTCAAAAGTTATCATCCATTACAATATGAATTATCGATAATAAATTAATTCATTTTAATAAGTATTTAAAATTATAACTTGATAAATACATGAAATAATTCTATTATTAAATAAAAAATATATTTTTTATATTAAAATTATTGAGATAGATATTTACTATAAAAGTAAAAGATTTTTTTTTCACGTACAACCTCTATGTGAATTAGTTTCACAATAAGGTATCGGTTATGCATTGGATTCTTTCGTATTAGATGGTCTTTAATAAGATCATCATCATCATTCTTTTGTTCAACAATACCATATATTAATGAGGTATATTGGTTCATTAACACGACTAATTCATATTGTAATGGATGATAACTTATGAAGAATAATGATATTTGGAACAAGTGTTGGTAATGCTCAATCCCACATAGTATTGGAAATACTATTGGGAATGGTATTTAAGGCTTGTATTTTGCACTTCCTTGTTGAGTGAAAGAGGACAAGGGGGACTCTCGCGCGCCGCCGCCGCCGTCTCGTCTCGGGTCGGGTCGGGTCGGGTCGTGGTCGTGGTCGTGGTCGTGGTCGTGGTCGTGGTCGTGGTCGTGGTCGTGGTCGTACGTGTCTTCGACACGTCCGCGCGGATATTATCTTTTTAGAGAAAATTCTTAAGAAACAAAATTTTTTTAGCTATTCTTTTGACCGTTGCGATTTTCTTTTTAGCGTTGCGATTCTCTCAATCGCATTGCGATTCTATAAATCGCATTGCGATTCTCTCAATCGCATTGCGATTCTCTCAGTCGCATTGCGATTTTCTTCTAGATCGCGTTGCGACTCTCTCAATCGCATTGCGATTCTATAAATCGCATTGCGATTCTATCAATCGCATTGCGATTTTCTTCTAAATCGCGTTGCGAACTTGGAAGCTCGCGTTGCGATTTTCTTTTGACCGTTGCGATTTTCTTTTTAACCTTGCGATTTTCTAAATCGCGTTGCGATTTTCTAAATCGCGTTGCGATTTTTATATCGCGTTGCGATTTTATTGGTCATTTTGGCAAATCCAAAAAAAATTGGTTAAAATCGTATATTATAAGGTATTTTTGGTCACTGAGGCGATTTTCTCTTTAAATAATGATGAGTCAAATTAAAAAATAATAATAAAAAGTCAACATTGAACCGATTTAATGAAACAAAAAACCTAATTGTGCTTACAAGCGTATGGCTTCGGTAGAAAAAGTCCTGAATATCCCCATCTTCGACAAATCTAATTCTAGAATAAGTGAGATACTGAGATATGGTGATTATTGATTAATAGGGGACAATCTAAAATAGATATTGTTTCTCGTTAAAAACAAAAGTTAATGGTTATGTATATATCAAGTCACAATTTATTGTGTTAGAGTTATATAATCTATTTTTTTTTATCTAACCTGAAATAGTTAGGAAGAAATTTACTTAAAATAAAGATTTATAATAGTGGACGAAGAAGTTATTCGTGTAAAATTGTATTTTTCCTTTTCATCGCGGATGAAGAGTAGGAAACTTAATTTGAGTATGTTTCTTTCTAGGCGATTTTTTTATATATCATCGGTGATTGGTAATATTTTTGATCTAACACCCTTAGCAGTAAAGCGCACCCACTGCATCGCGTTATACGATGATTTGGCGCAACATGGGGTATAACGCGTCCTCTGCACCGCGCTATACGGTGAGCTGGCGCCACGTGGGTATAGCGCGGCCCCTACAGCGCGCTATACGCCACGTAGGGGTATAGCACGGATCAAGTACCGCGCTATACCTTTACTCCCGACATAATTTTATATAACGCGGGGCAAGTACCGCGACATATCTTTACTCTGACACAATTTTATATAGCGCGGATCAGGTACAGCGTTTTGTATAACTTTCCTCGCTATAAATACCATTCTCCGCCGGTTAATTTCTCACATCTCTCCTCTAAACTTATAAATTAATACAATAATTCCGTCAACGAGTCATTAATTCTGAAAATCTTCTCATATTTTATTTAGAAGTTCGTGTGATTTTTCGTTATAATGTAATTTTGTTATAATTTTTTATTATATTTATTGTTTATTATGATTATTTGAAAAAAAATATTATACTAATTATTTTCAATTAATTTTTTTGTTTGTAAAATTAGAAAGCGGGAGCATACGTCAAAATAGTTTTGCGGTGCAGGTAATAATATTAAATTATATTATTTAATTTATTTACGTTGATGTGTAAAAATTTTATTGTGTTATATGTTCGTTCATATATAATTTATTAAATCATGTTTGTTTCATTTATTTTTTTTGTAGATTTAATAGTGCAACACTTTTAAACTCAAATAATGGCGCGACTTTCAGTTATTGTTTATTATAATGGTGAAATTCGAGAAGATGAAACCGACGTTGTTTTCGTATCGAATGAGCGTATTAAAATATCATTCAAGAGAAACATAACTCTTGAGGAGCTAATAACGAAGATTTCGAGGAAGATTCATGTTGGAAGTAGTAAAAGAGTGTCGTCGTTGCAATATAGATTTCCAACATCATTGTTGCTATTAACTTATACAGCGTTTGAACTTTCAAACAATGATGATGTTGAAATGATGGTTGAAGCTCAAAGTAATTATTCAGATGCCGCTATTGAGATGTATGCACATTTTGTTCAAGTGCGTGTTGTTTGGGGTCAATCATTAAGCTCCCACTATGGGCTGACTGAACAAGTTGATCAAGTTGACAGCCCGACGACAGTAATGTGTAATGATTTTAATGCCATAATGGGGAGACATTCATCCGCAACTCCTTACGATATGTACCGAGGTAGATTCACGAACAATCCGTATGGCAACATCGCGTCCAGTTCAAGGGGAAGACATTCATCTGCAAATCCCTTTGACCTTAATATGGAGATGTCATCGACGCAACCATCTGTGCAGTTTCCATTTGACGCGATGGCTTCAAGCTCTAGGGGGAGACATTCGACTGCGAGCTTTTCGATCTCAATGTCGATATGCCTTCCAGTTCAAGGGGAAGGCGTGCAAGTAGTAGGTTCTTTGACCTAAATGTGGAGAGCATGGAGGAACCATCATCTCCACCAGAAGAACCGCTTCGTGAGCCTGGTGCGGATGATGCTGAGACTGGACTATTCATTGACCCAGAATCACTGCAATTCAACTCCGATGATGATGAAGTTCCAAGAAATGTGGCACAAACTGACCCTCCTGCACACATGTATGGAGCTGATTATGGTTCAATGTACGGGCCAGAATTTGCGGATATGCCTCATCTCGGTGACTATGGGTATTACTCATCAATAAATAATGGTGAGTTATCTTTAGGCATGGAGTTTTCAAGCAAAGGAGAAGCGATGATGGCTATCAAAAATTACAATATCCGTAATTTTGTTCAGTCTAGAGTAGACCGCTCCACGACCGAAAAATATGTATGCTACTGTGCCCAGGGCGAAAACGGATACAATTGGATGGTTCACGTATCGAAGAGGAAGAGGAAAAACAACATATGGGAACTAACAGTATACAACGGTCCTCACACATGTTGTGCTGGAGGGGTCAACCAAGATCATCCCAACTTGGACTCTGAAGTGATATGCCAAGCCATCATGCCCATGGTCAAAGCAAGCTCTCATATAGCTGTTGCAGTGTTGATTTCAGCTATACAATCGCAGTATGGGTACACTGTCTCCTATAAAAAAGCTTGGTTGGCAAAACAAAATGACATTGTCAAACTTCATGGCGAATGGGATGCATCTTACAACGAACTTCCAGGCTGGTTTAGGCTGGTGCGAACGTTGAATCCTGGGATAATTGTGGACTTCGAAACCTCCTATGCATACCATAATGATCGAGTTCTTCGCGATCGATGCCAATTCTACGGGGTTTTTTGGAGTTACCCATAGTGCGTTAATGCTGTCAAATACTACAAGCTTGTGGTCCAGATCGACGGGACTTTCTTGTATGGAAAATACAAGCAAGTTTTATTATTGGCAGTTGTCCAAGATGGCAATCGCAACATTCTTCCAGTTGTTTTTGCTCTTGTCGAAGGAGAAGATACAGCTTCTTGGGCTTTTTTCCTCCGAAATTTACGGGCACATGTTATCACGAGGGAAAACATCTGTGTCATTTCAGATCGCGGAGCTGGGATCAAAGCAGCAATGGAGTCTTTGGGTCCAATGTGGCAACCACCCTTTGTCCAACATAGGTATTGTCTTCGACACATTGCCGCGAACTACCATGGAAGGTACAAGAAGAATGATGAGTGTCAATTAATTGTGCGCATGGGTAAGTGAAACTTAGCAAGTTTGTTTTCTTTCGATCGTTTTAATTTTGCAAAGATAGCAAGTTAGTAAGTTATACATTTTTTCGAATGTTTGAATCAATGTTTCAAGAGTTGCGGGCGAAGAACGAGGAAGGATGTGATTACATCAGCCTCATCGATAAAGAAATGTGGGCGAACGCATATGATGGTGGATATCGATATGGATACATGACGACCAACTTCGCAGAGGCAATCAATTCAACCTTAAAGGGTGCACGTCACTTACCAGTAGCGGCTTTGGTAAAGACTATATATTTTTGTTTGGGGGCGCTTTTTGCGAAGCTCGGGGAACAAGCTCAAACCTGGATGCAAGGCGGTCATGTCTATCACCCTACATTAGTTGCAGATCTACAGAAAAAAATTGTTGCATCAAATGGAATGTCTGTAACAAGCTTCTCTAGAATGAATGAAATGTTTCGTGTCACAGAGTTGTTGCGTCCTCTTCAAGGGATTGAAGTTGTGTCGTTAAGAGTAAATCTAAGGGACAGAACGTGCGACTGCGGGTTTTTTCAAGCTCTGAAGTATCCATGCTCTCATGTGATAGCAGCTTGCTCGCATACAAGTCAAGACTATAACCATTTTGTTGATCCCGTATACCTACTATATGAAGTTTTTAAGGTATACCAAATCCGAGTTTATTGAGGGAGCTGGTCGTCCAAAATCCAATCGAATTCATTGCGATATAGATATTAGAGAAAGAGCTAGACAAGACAGAAGATGTGGGCATTGTAGAAACCCAGGACACACTAGAAAAACATGTCCACTTCTGTTGTCATCAAGTAACAATTGATGAGGAAATGATGTATTTTATTGTCAAATAATAATTCTTCTACTTTAATTTGCATTTATTTCAAGTTAATGTCATTTGATAATCACCGATGAAGATTAAAAAAACAAACACAATCATTAAATTTTAACAAACTAATAACAATAAGTATTAAATGGTAAATGATAACCAAATTACAATAATTGATATTAAATGGTAATAAAAAACGAACTGAAATACATTAAAAAAGTCCAACAAATTTAACAAAATAAAGTAAGTATTAAATGAGAAATAATAAAAAATATTACAATTTAACAAAATAAAGTCAATACAAATATAATAAAAAACAAAATCTATCAATGCCTGCGACGCGAATGTGTTCCGCAGGGCGGTAGCTGTCGGTCTCGAGGAGGATTTCTTCGTATCGTCATCATCATCACCGTCATCGTCGTCGTTGTCGTCGTCGTCGTCTTGCGCAGGTACATGAGGAGCTGATGACGATGAAGCACCTCCGTAGAATAAGGACCCTGGAGGTGTATGACTGACCATCCCACCGGCCTACGAAAACTGGGAAAACTCATACAACCCAGACATCGCTGAGAGTGAAAACTGTACAGGAGGCGGTGTCTGTGCTATGGCCATGGGTGATGAGGCTGAATCCGCCAAATATCCAGCATATGAACCCCAAGTTGGGTCTGCAAACATAAACCCATAATAGCCTCCAGGAGGGATCATCTGTGACGGTGGCGGGGTCATAAAACCGAGTGAAGGCGGCGGCGGCATCTGGTAATGGAAAGGCAATGTCGGCATCATATATGGCTGCGGCATCATATATAGCTGCGGTGGCTGCTGGGAAGGTCCTGTTTGTGCAGCTGAGGATGAACCGGAAGCACCTGCTCTCCGTCCACGAGTCGGGGGACGATGGTGCTGTGTCGGTGAACGTCTCTGTCGACGTCGTGGAAAGGTCTGCCCTCGTGCATCCTCGGGAAGTAGAAACGGTTTCCCGTTACTGTTGAACCACTCATAATAATCCTCAGTATACATCAAGAGGTCATCAAAAATGGGCTCTCTACGGGGAAGGCGCCGATGTCGATCATCCCACAACACGACCCACCCATGATGCCTAACCAGCCAATCTATGTCTGTCTAAGCTATGCAACTCGTCCATATTGTGAGGTGCTTCTGGAATTGGTTGAAAACAACCAAACTGCCGGTGCACGCGATCAGTGGAGTGCCACTCGACGGTCGCATAACATATCAGAGGGACCATCGCCATCCAAACATCTAATGGACCCCTCAACTCAAGTGGGATCACCGCCCTCACATCATCAGTAGAATATGGCACCCATTCAAACTAAAACAAATAATATATAATTTTTATCAAAATAATAATCTAATTATATAATTATAATCTAAAATCGATTTTTAAACATTAAAATTCATACATGTGTGTCAGCATTCTGATCGATTATCACCCTAATCTTTTTTAAATCATCGGGTAGCTCATGATAATTTTTCCTATCAGTAGACCACCTATTCAAGGAAAAAAATTTGTTATACGCTGTATAAAATTATTAATATACAAAATCAGTTTTATAATTACTTAAGAAGTAGTGGAAATACGAATGGGTTCTTCACAACGGGACATAAAAAGGGCAATCGATACCATGGCCAAGACCGCAGCAGCAGGAGACATCCGCCGATAGCATTACGCCTGTAGTCAATGGCTCTACACATCTCCCTGTACAGCAAAGCAAAAACTGCCGAGCCCCAATTGAATGATCCGACGAGACGAAAGTCGCTAAGATGTCGCAACCACATGCAGTGAACTAGGTTGCGCGATTTGTCCGGCATCAGCAACCCTCCTATCAGCTGCAGTATGCATGCCCGTGCATACATCTTAACCTCATCCTCAGAGGTGTCTGTGCTCAACTCCCGAAAATTGACATCTAACCAATTTAACGGTATCCTACCTCTGATAAAATTTTCCGGGACACGTCCTAGACTATCCCGACACAAAGCAGTCCAAGAACCGGAAGCTATCCTCGATATCACATCTCCATCCACCGGAAGCCCCAAGTGTATAGAAACATCCTCAAGCGTGATCGTGCATTCTCCGCACGGAAGATGGAATGTGTGGGTCTCCGGCCTCCACCGCTCTACTAAGGCAGAAATCAGGTCTAGCTCTATCTTACAGTGACCCTGATATCTACCTATGTAACCGAATCCAGCCTCTACTAAATACGGCAAGACACGGCTGGGTATCACTAACTTAAGATTCCTAATAAAATGATCTAATACACAGTCCTTCTCCTAAACATAAATAATTACAAAAATTAATTCTTAATCTAATAATCATGCATTAAATGAATCAACTAAATATTACTAATAATTTAAATTAAATTAAAACGTTAAAATGTTACCGTATCAGCAAAGTGTAGAGATATATGATTTCCATCCGAGCGACGTAAATTGCCTTCCATTATATATCTGTAAAAGAATTATATTAGTAAAATATTAAATAAAGTAAAAATATAATAGTAAAAATATTATAAAATATATCTTAAAAAGAGAGTATTTGAGAGAAATTTAGGGAATTTGAGAAAATTTAGTGTGATAAAAGTGATTGAGGATGGGGGTATTTATAGGGAGGATGGGGACATGAATTAGGGGTATAGCGTGCCCCCTGCACCGCGTTATACCCCACGTGTCAGATATACAGGTATAGCGCGGTGCAGGGGCCGCGCTATACCCACGTGATGCTAGCTCACCGTATAGCGCGGTGCAGGGGGCGCACTATACCTCACGTGACGCCAAATCATCGTATAACGCGGTGCAGGAGGCACATTTTACTGCTACAGGTGTTAGATCGGAAAATATACTCTGACCGGTATTAGATCGGTAATATTACCAGTCACCGATGATATATCGGGAAAATCGCCTTCTTTTTATACTCTAATTAGAGGTTATAGAATACTCTGATTAGAGATTTATAATAGTGGACGAAGAACTTAATTCGTGTAAAATGGAAGGTACAGACTTTTTTTAACTTACATAATTTTCATTTTGAATACTCTGATTAGAGGTTATAGAATGAGTTTATATGAAATCTTAATCTTTATGATTTTCAATCTGTTTTCCATTTATTTTTTCTGAAATATTATTTAAAATAATTAACATTCGAATTTTTAATTCTTATTTGAATTGAAATGTTAATTATACTATTAGTTTTTATATTTTTATATTACTTCAAATAAGGGCCTTTAATTTAGATATTTTATATTTTAATCACTAATTATTTTTACAATAAGTTTTTATTTTATTATTTACACCTATTGTTTTAATTTTATTTATTTTAGTCATTGTTTATTTATATTTTAATTTTATATGTTTATTTTTAATATATTTAATTATTATTACTATTATTATTATTATTTATTCATATAAATATATATATAATAAATAATATTTATTTATTTTATTTATTTTCTATTAAAATCCTATTTATAAATTATTTTAATCATATTTTAATATTTATTTTTCAATATTAAAAAAGGGCAGTCTTAAAGCAACTAGATGTCCATTTTCTGATATTTTTAAATAAATAAATATTTACTTTTATAAATTATATATATATTTTAATTGTTTTTAGATAAATGTTTTATTAACATTTATTTATTTTTTAATATTAAGAAAAGAGCTGTCTTAAAGCACCTAGAAGTTATTTTCTGATATTTCTAAATAAATAAATATCTTATTTATATATATATAAATTAATAGATTTTCTTAAAATTATATTAATAAATTTAACAGAATTATGAATTAAATATATTTTTTGAATATTTAAATTTCTAATAATAGAGACAATTTATAATTAATAAGTATCAATTTTGGGCATTGTGGGGGTGCTAATCCTTCCTCAAACGTAATCGACCACGAATCCCTTTTTATTATTAAAAGGAACGAATTTTTGGTTAAAACGCATATCAGTTTATCTTTTAACTGATGTTTTCTTAAAAACTCTTTTAAAATATAATTTTTAGGTATTCGACCTACCTGACCCAAAAGGCCGATGGCGACTCCCAAAACATTTTAAAACCATTTATTCACATCACTTTTCCCTCCAAGTAAAATTTTTGTGCTCGGGCGAAAATCGGTTACGACAAAATCCAACCATATTAATGAATTAAAGTAAGTATTAAATGATAAATAAAAAAAATTACAATAAAAAAGTCCAATAAACAATTACAATAAAAAGTACTAAATACAAATATTAAAAAAAAACAAAATCTATCGATGCATGCGATGCGAATGTGTTTTGCAGGGCGATGGCTGTTGGTCTCGAGGAGGATTTTTTCGTATTACTGGTTGTGACTACTCGCTGTCATCATCATCACCATTGTCGTCGTCGTCGTCCTGAGCAGTTAAATTTTGTTGATGAGGAGCTGATGATGATGAAACACCTCCATAGAATAAGGACCTTGGAGGTGTATGATTGAATATCCCATCGGCCTGCGAAAACTGGGAAAACTCATAAAACCCATACATCGTTGAGTGTGAAAACTGTACAAGAGGTGTATGTGCTGCGGTTATGGGTGATGATGCTGAACCCGCCAAATATCCAGCATATGAACCCCAAGTCGGATCTGCAAACATAGACCTATAATAACCTCTAGGAGGGGTCATAAAACTCGATGAAGGTGACGACGGCGGGGTCATAAAACTAAGTGAAGGCGGCGACGACGACATCTGGTAATGGAAAGGAGGTGACAGCATCATATATGGTTGCGGTATGTAAGTCACTGCAGACGGTGGCTGATGTGAAGGTCCTGCTGGTGCAGTTGATGATGAACCGGAAGCACCTGCTCTCTGTCCACGAGTCGGGGGATGATGGTGTTATATCGGTGAACGTCTCTGTCGACATCGTGGAAAGGTCCGCCCTCGTGCATCCTCGAGAAGCAGAAGCGATTTCCCGTTTCTGTTGAACCACTCATAATAATCATCACTAACCGTTAAGTCATCAGCATAAATGGGCTCTCTACGGGGAAGACGCCGATGTCGATCCTCCCACAACATGACCCACTCATGATGCCTCACCAGCCAATCTGTATCGGTCTTGTCGCATCTATATGTGCTATGCAACTCGTCCATATTGCGAGGTACTTCCGGAATTGGTTGAAAATAACCAAATTGATAGAGCACACGATCAGTGGACTGCCACTCGATGGTCGCATAACAGATCAAAGGGACCATCGCCATCCAAACATCTGATGGGTCCCTCAACTCAGGTGGGATCACCGTCCTCACATCATCATTAGAATATGACACCCATTCAAACTAAAACAAATATATATAATTTTTATCAAAATAATAATCTAATTATATAACTATAATCTAAAATCGATTTTTAAACATTAAAATTCATACCTGTGTGCCAACCTTATGATCGATTAGCACCCTAATTTTTTCTAAATCATCAGGTAGCTCATGATGATTTTTCCTGTCAGTAGACCACCTATTCAAGAAAAAAATTATTATACACTGTATAGAAGGATTAATATACGAAATCAGTTTTATAATTACCTCAAGAGTAGCGGAAATACGAATGAATTCTTCACAAATGGACATAAAAAGGGCAATCGATACCATGCCCAAGACTGTAGCAGCATTAGACATCCGTCGATAGCATTACGCCTGTAGTCAGTGGCTCGACACATCTCTCTGTACAGGAAAGCCAAAACTGTCGAACCCTAACTGAGTGATCCGACCACACGAAAGTCGACAAGATGTCGCAACCACATACTTGGTTGCGCGATTTGTCCGACATCAACAACCCTCCTATCAGCTGCAGTATGCATGCCTGTGCATATATTTTAACTTCATCATCTGACGCGTCCTCGCTCAACTCTCGAAAATTGGCATCTAACCAATTTAACGGTATCCGACCACCGTTAAAACTTTCCGAGACATGTCCTAGATTATCCCGACATAAAGCAGTTCAGGAACCCTGCGCGATCCCCAATATCACATCTCCATCCACCGAAAGCCCCAAGTGCATATAAACATCCTCAAGTGTAATCGTGCACTCTCCGCACGGAAGATGGAATGTGTGGGTTTTCGGCCTCCACCGCTCTACTAAGGCAGAAATAAGGTCTGGTTCTATCTTACAGTGACCTTGATACCTACCTATGTAACCGAATCTAGCATCTACTAAATACGACAAGACACGGCTAGGTATCACTAACTTAATGTTCCTAATAAAAGGATCTAATACACGGTCATTCTCCTAAAATTAAATAATTACAAAAATTAATTCTTAATCTAATAATCATGTATTAAATAAATCAATAAATTATTACTAATAATTTTAATTAAATTAAAATGTTAAAATATTATCGTATCAGCAAAGTGTCGAGATATATAATTTTCATCCAAGCGAAGTAGACCGTCTTCCATTTTATATCTGCAAAAAAATTAATTAAGTAAAATATTAAATAAATTAAATACAATATATTTAAAATATAATAAAATATACCTTAGACAGAGATTATAAGAGTATTTGAGAGAAATTGAGAGAATTTGGTGTGATGAAAGTGATTGAGGATGAGAGTATTTATAGAGAGAGATTGAGGTGTAAAACGTCGGGGTATGTGGATAATTATACCTAAGGCACACTGCAGGGGGCGCGCCTTACTGACGCGTGGTAGATTCTCAGGTAAGGCGCGACCTCTGTTATGCGCTATACCCTACGTGGCCTAAGGCGCTCCCGAGGGGCTGCGTTATACACACGTGTATCTCATGTCAGCATAAGACGCGTCCCTTACCTCATGTGGCGTCAAATCAGCGTTAAACGCGCTGTAAGGGGCACACCTTTTTGTAAATGGTGTTAGATCAAAAAATATAATCTAAACGACACCTGATCGTAGACAGTAATATATTTTGTAAATGGTGTTAGATCAAAAAATATAATCTAAATGGTACCTGATCGTAGACGGTGATATATATATAGAGAAAATCGCCTTTAAATTGAAATGAAAAGCTGTACACGTCATTTTGACCACAGTTGTTTCCGTTTTTTACAATAAGAGGAATCCAATGTTAATATTTATTAATATGATTTCAACTTTTAATTACGGTTATTAACTCAGATCTCTGTTTTAAACCAAATAAACTCCCTCAGTTCCACACTCGGCTTTCTCTTTCTCCCAATAAATTTTAGTATATTTTTATTCTTCCTTTTTTTTTATGCAACGTTTATGCAATGGAGAGTAGTCGCCGGAGGCCAAAGCTGTTTGAGCAAATGACAGCGGTCGATAACGGCCGGACCACTCTGGCAGCCGCTTTGACTCTCGATGCCATTTTGGGAAACGCTAATAAGCGGCGCCAAACTCCGCCCTCTAACAATCGTACGCTCCTGGAGATTATACTAGACGATGGGTCCAATAAGGACAAGAAGAGTTGGAAGGCGTTTCGAGACAAGATCCGGCTCAAGCGGCCGGCCACTGCTTGGTCCTCCTCGGTTATTATTCCGGATTCTGATGATAATGTCCATAGTGATAGATCTCAGTTACCAAGGAGCGGTTCTTTTCGTTCTGACCCGGATGGCTCGACTCGGGTTGATGATGGAGTGGAACGTGCCCCGGTTTCAGATCCGCCGGTTATGAACTCTCTGTTGCAAATGGCGCGGATGGATTCGGTTAGGGCTGGGCACAATCCGGTGCAGCTGTCTCACGATGATTCGGCTGATGTAATCATTCCTAGTGACGCTCCGCCGTCGAGAAGCTTCCGGCAACAAACTAACCGCGACGATCCAAATCGTTTGACTTCCTCGGTAACCGCCGTATTCAACGTTGACAGCAGCGATGACGATGACTCTCCTCTGACTCGTCACGGCACTCGCCGGCTGGCAGCGATATCGGCGGAGGAAAGGGCATCGTCTTTGAGAGAAGCAGCAGAAGCATCCGCCGCGGCAGCGGGAAATGTGCCGCCAGCAGCGGCGGAACAAGCTGTAACGGCAGTGAATAGTGTTCCGCCAGCGGCGGAGGAGCCGGTAAGAATGTCACTAATGGAATTGTTGGAAGAAACAACCCAACAAATGGGGCTGATGGGAACGAGTTACCTCATAAGCGACGACGGTTACAAGTACGAGGTAGCGGCGGAGGAGGAAGAAGAAGCAATGGAAGAAACAATAGGGCGGAAGGAGCACGCTTGTTGCGTTTGCATGGTTAGGCAAAAAGGGGCGGCGTTTATTCCATGCGGCCATACATTTTGCCGCGCCTGTTCAAGGGAGCTCTGGGTTCAGCGAGGCGACTGCCCACTTTGCAATGCCTCCATCTTAGAAATTCTTGATATCTTTTAATCTTTTTCTTCCTCATTTCAATTCTAGATATCCAAAAAAAAAAACCATTTTCAGTAAGCGCAATTTCATCGAAATTGTGTAAACAATTAAGGTTCGTCGATTCCGGGAATGCAATGAATGGTAGGTGGTTGACAATTTAATTACCATGGTTATGATGATTTCTTATCCTGAAAAGAAATTGAAGAGGCTAAAAAAACAAATGGAAATAGCTGGAAAGGGAATTGGATGATGGGTGGTAGTAGTAGTAGTAGTAATATCATGTTCTTGTCTGTCCTTACCATTAAAGAGGAAAGGAGCAGTGGCCCTGAAATTGGGATGCTTTTTATTATCTTTTTGTCCAAAAAAACAACCCGACCGGCTTTGGAAACTTTAATTAATGGTTGATTTGTTTTCATGAATTTGTTTGGAGTGAGAAGCAAAGCCCTTCCCTGGCTTTGGAACCGGAATGTTTTTTTTTTAATTTTGTTGCTGATTCTCCACCTTTTTTTTTTTTTTTTACATTTCAGGATACTAAGTAATGTGAATTTTGTTGTATTGTTTTCTTTATATTCATGTAAACTTATAAAGAGGTGTCTTAGTTTGATTGACTTTATTCAAAAAATATATATTACCCTCTAAATTATATAAGAAAATAACATATTTTAAAGATCAATTATAAAAATAATACACATTTATTGATTAGTGTGACATGAAAAATAAAAAAAATAGAAGTACAACTCGTTTTTTTATAAACTTAAAAGAGAACCTCGTTTGGAGCGATTGATGCTACGTGCTTTTTATGGGTTTAAAATTTGACCTTGACCATTATATATGACCGATCTGAACCGAGGAAAAAAAAGTGTAAACTACGTTAAATATTAATAATATTTAAACGTTGATTCATTTATATTATTAATGTTTTAATTTTGTTAATTTTAATATTAACATTTATTTTTAAATACATTATTAATCTTTCAGTGTTAATTCGTTTATATCAATAAAAATTATATTTTATCAATTTTAATATTAACGTTTACTTTTTAATACAATTATATCACTCAACTGTTAATAATTTAACAGAACGATGATAAAAAAAACTTCACGCCGTGACATTATTGACGTGAATTCATTATCAAAACGACGTCGTTTCGACACAGTTATTTTGATGCTCAATAAACATAAAACGACTTGAAAATAAATTATTAAAATATAGTGATTGAGGATATTTGAACCTTATACATATGAAAATAGACTACCTTAAAATTAGTTATTATTTTTCTATAATAATTTTTAAAAAGCTAAAACTCCAGTTAAGATTAATTCTAAAATTTTAAATACTCTAAAAAAATAAACCTAAAATTTACAAATTGTATTTTCTCACTTCCTCAACGGAAATCCAAAAATTTTATGTAAATTCTTCTTCTTGATTTGATTTACGATCACGATTTACTTTTCGGTGTATGTATCTGCAGCCGTCGTCGGAGAGGAGGAGGAAGAAGCAGCCGAGCCAGACGGTGGATTCCTCTGACGAATTGGGGATTTATCAGACGGCTTGGATTGAGAAGAATCAGGAGGAGGTTCCAGGATCGATCGATCATTGGATTTCGCTTCAGCAGCTGCAGATAACAAAATTGTCGATGGGAAGTGATGGGTCAAGCCGACGAGCTTTGGTGAGGAAACACAATTCATATGGTTCAGCTATGCCTAACGGCAACAATAATCTGACTTTGGCATATGATGTCAAAGATCTTCTCTTTGAGGAAGGGATTGAAGTCCTTAGCAAGAAACGATCAGAAAGTTTAAGGAAAATTGTCGGCTTATTAGCGGTAAATTTGGAAAGGAAAAGGATTAGGTCGGATCTTGTTCTACGACTGCAAATTGAAGAAAAAAAACTTCGAAGGTATAAAATTGAAGTTGATCAGCAGCAACAAGAGATAATGACCGTGCCTATTGAATCCATCTTTGTCAATTTTCAAACATTTCAAGGCATCATCTTTGTTGCCATCCATGTTCAAATTAAAAGAATAAAATTTCAAGAGATGGCCATTGAATCGAAGGTGTAAAAATAAATTTCAAGAGATGGTCCTTAAACTATTATGGTCCTAGAAAAAAGAATTTAAGAATCACTATAGGTGGAATTTGAAATTCAGCTACACACCTCGGGAAAGGAATAGACTGGAGGATAGCATGGCACGGCTAGTTCGGCCCTTACCTTTCGGACTGCATATTTATCAGACTCCACCGCTGGCTGTAGTTTCTTTACTTCAAGAAGCGTTCCAGGGCTTATCGATGCATGATAGGAATAATTAGTTTTGATGCTTTTTCTTTTTATTTAATTCAAAAAAAAAAGGCATGCCCTATACATATGAAGAATTGAAGATGCAGGAATGAGAGAAATATAATTGAAGAATTTAGGTTTAGTACTTTTTTTTTAATTTTAGAATTAATCTTAACTGCAATTTTAATTTTTTTATAAAAAAAATTGAGGTTGGCCCAATGCTTAATCATTAAGTTTTATTACTACAAAAATAGTGATTCAAATCTGTTTAGGTGCATAATATTTTGATATTTTTTTTAAGTAAAACGATGTCGTTTTATGTTTATCAAACACCCAAATAGTTGTATCGAAATGACGTTGTTTTAGTTAGACATTCACGTTAGTAAAGTAACGGCGTGGAACTGTCATGTCATCGTGTCGTTAAATCATTATTGACGGAGTGATATAATTACACTTAAAAGTAAATGTTAGTGCTAAAATTGGTAAGATTAAAACGTTGATGGAATAAACGAGTCATTGCTTAAAGATTTGTTAAAAGTAAATGTTAGTGCGGAAATACGTTTAAAATTATTTAGAATTCGTAATATCAAATAAAATAAGTTAATTTCATATTCGTAGTAATATTATAGAAATATTGACCACAACAAAAACTCCGAAGAAAATCCCGACTTTATTAACACCTCTCAATCCCATAGTGTAATGAGTCAATTGTATTTGTAGTAAGGATATCACCTTTATATTTCTTTTTTTTAGTAGGCAGCAATGCCAAATAATTAAAAGTATAAATTATTTATTATTATATCAGTATGTCTTATTATTGAATAGTAATTAAAAATTGTCCAAATATATTGTTTTATTCTTTGAGAATTGTTCAGATTTTGTGTTGGAGTAATATAGTATTCATAATATTATATTATTTTAGTGTTTGGTATAAATATAAATTATGATCTTTTATGCCGAAATGTACTTGTAGTTATGTGATTGCTCTGGTATGGATCAAAATATAGTTGCATTTACACGATTGTTTAGAATTTTATGATTTTATTTGTTTATCAAAATTATTCATATAGATATATTATTATGTGATATATTGGTGTTATCCAGCCAATAAAATTATGTATACTAATTTTGTATTATGTTATTACTTTGTGTTATATATTTTTATAATATTTAACTATTTAAAATAATTTTGATTAAAGTGTAAAATTTGACTTTTAAAAAATTAATAATGGACAATTTTAATAATTATAAAGGAATTGACTATTTAGGGTAAATTACACATTTAGTACCCAATTATTATTTTTATTCCATTTTAGTCACCTCAATAAAAATTCAGCATTAATAATGGAGAATTTTAATAATTATAAAGGGAGTGATTATTTTAGGGTAAATTACACATTTAATACCCAAATATTATTTTTATTCATTTTGGTCACCCTCTAAAAATTTAACGATAGTACTGACATATCAGCATAAGCTAATATCACATCATTATTACAAAAAAAAATTAAAGATAACATATTAACAGTTTTGTTAACTTTTTAACAACAGATGAACAAAATAAAAATAAAATCGAAATGTAGCGTTATATATGTTTTTTTGAAAAAAGTAATAATAATTAAAAAAAATCAAAACAGAACAAAAGCGAGAGTTGAGATATAAAACGTGTAGCTTACTTCCATAATTACAATTTCAGCAAGTTTAAAGTTTGAGCTTCAAGGTGTCGACAGGCTCAAGCCTAACTATATCAAAATGGCGTTGTTGAGCGTAAACATCGACATAGTGTTGAGATGGCACTCACGTTACTTGCTCAAGCCTCTCTACCTTTGACATATTGGTCATATGCTGTGGTGACAGTTGTATACTTAATTAACAGGCTGCCTACGAAGGTTCTTCACAATTCTTCTCCTTTCATGAAGCTCTTCGGTCGGAATCCTCGTTATGAACATTTACGAGTGTTTGGATGTAAATGCTTCCCCTGCCTTCGTCCATTCGAATTACAAAAACTTACCTTTCGATCGCAAGCATGCACGTTTCTTGGCTATAGTGTGCAACATGAGGGTTACTTGTGTATGGCGTCTAATGGTCGTATTTATATTCCCCGACACGTAATGTTTGATGAATACGTGTTTCCTTTTGCAGAAAAGGCTACTGACTTGGTTGATTCTTCTACGAGTTGCTCTCTACCTCGTACTAACATTGATATGGTGCCAGTGGGTCTTTATCACCTCCACAACTTTCGAATGGTAATATGGACACTGATAGTTCTTCGAGCAGTAGTGGCAGTCCTTCACCTTGTTCTATTTCTCCCCATACTACGCCTACTGGATCCATGCAGGGTGACATTTCTTTGGATCCAAGCCCCAATTCAAGTAATTCAGTTGCTAGTGCATTTCCTGAGGCATTAAATGATGATGTGCGTGGTTTACGTGAAGCACCAACCAATAATAACAACACTTTGGATATTTCTTCATCTAGTGATGCTCCTACTGTGCCCACTAATGTGCACTCAATGATCACTCGCAGTAAAGATGGAATCTTCAAACCTAAAGTATTCTCTGTTCAGGCTTTAATAGAGGGCGATGAACCTATCACGGTTCATCAGGGGTTGGCCTCTCCTACGTGGAAAGCAGTTGTCCTGGAAGAGTACGATGCTTTGGTTCGAAATGGCACGTGGCAGTTAGTTACTTTGCCTCCGGGACGGACTACCATCAGTTGCAAGTGGTTATTTAGAATTAAGAAAAATGCGGTAGATCGATGGCTAAGTATAAAGCTCGGTTGGTGGCTAAAGGATTTGCTCAAGTCCCTGGTCAGGACTTCCACGATACATTGAGTTCAGTTACAAGCCATCTATGATAAAGGTCGTTTCATCGCTAGCAGTTATGAATGGATGGAAGCTTCGCCAAGGTGACATCAATGATGCATTTCTTAATGGAGATCTTCATGAGGAGGCATTCATGGTGCAACCTCCGGAGTTTGAACAACATGCTTCGATGGTACTCGGTTGGTGTGCAAGCTTGACAAAGCACTATTTGAATTGGCTTCCAAGGGACGCAAGTTGATGCTTCCTTATTTATTCGGCGAATGGATAAATGCTCAGTTTATGCTCTTGTGTATGTTGATGATATTATTGTTACAGGACATAATGGTGATGGTGTGGAACAAGTTGTTACTCAATTAGGTCGAGAATTCTCTTTAAAAGACTTGGGAGAATTAATTTTTTTCTTGGGATTGGAAGTTCAACGTGATGCTCAAACCCTTTTTTTACGACAAAAAAAAATTCATTCTTGAACTTCTTGAAAGGACGGGCATGAGGGTGCTCATCCTGTTCCTACTCCAATGGTTGTGGCTCCAAAGCTTAGTAAGGATGGAGGGAGTCTGCTACCAGATCTTCAGTTGTATAGAAGTGTTGTTGGTGCACTTCTATACTTGAATCACACTCGAACGGACATTGCATTTAGTGTTAACAAAGTTGATCAATATATGCATGAACCCAGTGAGCAACATTGGGTAGCTGTGAAACGTATCTTGCGTTACTTAATGGTACTCAACTTTGGTTTAGTTTTTCACAAGAATAGTTTGGGGTTAGCATTGGAAGCTTTTGCCGAAGCTGATTGGACGAGCAATGTTGACGATCATCGTTCAATTTCAGGATTTTGTGTTTTCCTTGATGGTAATCTTGTTTATTGGAGTTCTAAACGACAACGCTTGGTATCTAGATCAACCACAGAAGCTGAATATTATGGTATAGATGATGTTGCGGATATTACTTGGATTCAAGCGTTGTTAGACGATATGGGTATGAAATGCACCAATACTTCTGTTGTTTGGAGTGACAATACAAGTACGATAGCAATGAGTGCTAATCCGGTACTCATTCTCGATCGAAGCATGTTGAATTAGACTTTCATTTCGTTCGCGAAAAGGTTGGAGCTGGCAAGGTTTGCATAAATGTGCCTGCTCAGCATCAACAGGCAGATGGGCTTACTAAACCCCTCTGACGTGCTTATTTTTCTTTGTTTCAATGCATGCTGAATGTCTCAGACGGATCTATTGAAGACACAGAAAGTAGGGAGAATGTTGTGCATTGATTATGGATGTGCTAAACTGGCAGATGGTTCTAGAAATTTAATAGGTTGTTATAACCGTATGACAGGTGTATTTACATAGAAGGGTCTAGTGCTTTTCTTTGTATATATACGTGGTCAGTAAATGATGAAATCAAGGCATTTTGATTAAACACATGAGAATTCTTTAACAGATTTTAACAGGCCGTATAATCAACATAAATTGTAGTTCCGATCAAAGCCTTATGTAATTCTGGGTTATAGATCTAATGAGCGTGGTTACAAATGTTTTAGTGAACAAGGTAGGCTGTAAGTTTCACGACATCTGCAGTTTAATGAAAACAAATTTCCTTCTGCAGATGGCTTTAACGCGTTGTTAATTCAACCAAAAATTGAAGAGAAAGCTTCAAAGTTCATATGTCCCAAGAAGTATGCTGCTCGTGAGCAAATAGACAAGTGTATGACTCGTGAAGTGGAGAATACAAATAATGAAATTCAATCAAGGAATCTTTCTATTAATTCAATCCACGAAAGCTATTTAAATCCCTGATCTAGTCAAGGAATATTTCATGCTGAGGTAACTACAGTTGAGCCAAAAGATGCTCATCAAGCCATGAAACATATAGATTGGAGAGAAGTTGTGGGAAAAAAAGATCAATGCTCTTATTCAAAAAGAAACGTGGGAGTTGGTAGTCTTACCTTCTGATTGGATTCCAACTGGATGTAAATGAGTGTTCAAAATTAAACGAAACCTTAATGGCAGTGTTGCTCATTATAAAGCAAGGCTAGTTGTAAAGGTTACTCATAACAAGCTGGTTTTGATTACAAAGAAACTTATAGTCAAGTGGTAAAACCTATTGTAGACTCCGTTTTTGTCCGGGTCTAAAAAATATTATTAATTATTATTATTATTAATTAACTAATTTACATTTTGTTGCATGCCTAAAATAAGGCCCAATACAATCAAATCTGAGCCCATAACTCGAAGCCCAATCAGACCCAATTACAAGTGACCAGATCCGACCCAACCCAGCTACAACCCGGTTCAAGCCTAGCATCCCAGATCAGACCCCCAACACTCAACCCGACCCGAAGGGACTCGAATCGACCCAATTTGACAACCTGATTCACTGCAGGGTTTTTGAAACCCTAGATAGCTTCTGTCGCCGCCTGAACGTTGTTACCGACTGTCTCAGAGCCGCCACCCTCATCAACAGTGACAGAAAGTCACACCAAAGTTAGAAAAGCTCAATAAAATATAAGAACAAATCTAAAAGCATCTTCCCGAGGAGATCTCCTCGGTAGCATTATCATATCCATCAACAGCAAGCCATCATCGAGGACAAAAGATAAAAAAAAAGAGGAGAGAAATTAGAGGGAGTAGAAACCATTCGAGATAAGAAACCGAAAGAAAAAACCATTTTCAGAGAGAGAAAAATACAAAGAACAACTAAAAGAAAACTAGAAAAAAAGAGAAATAAAAGGAAACACCTTCGAACCAAATTAAGAAAGCAAAGAAAAAAGTAGCAAAGGAAGGAGGTTCTTACCTCGGTTTGGAGATCTGGAAGCCCGAAGGTTGTCATTCTTCAAAGCACCCGAAAGGTATCACTTAGATCTAAAGCTTTAGGGGCGGTTTTAGGCTAGAAGATACTAGATTTTGGGTTGAGGGCGACGAGAGGGACGTTTCTAGGTTATTTTCCCTCTCCGGCCACCGTGGGCTCCGTCGTGAGCCGTTGTGGCTGCCGCCGATGAACGACGACTTCCTTTCCTCGACAAGGGAGGTTGAGAGAGTTCTGTGAACTCTCCATCTCTCTTATTTTTTGAAATGAGAATGAATGAGGGGATGAGAAAGAGAAGCCCGTTTTTGGGCTTATATACCCTGACCTAAACGTTGTCGTTTAGGGAGGGGTCTGTTGGTAATTTCAGCGTGGGTAAATTATGTTCGGGGGGCCTCCGTGTTTTGTAAATTTCGTGTATGGACACTGGTTGTATTTAATTTATTTTGCATTTCATGCCCCACATTTGTAAAGCTTATATATGGGTCACTTGGTTGTTTGCTGTTTATATTCTATAAGTTTAGACATTGAACTCTGTAATTATAAAATTTTTATTTTGATCATTGCTTATGTATTTTGGGTTAAATAATTATTATGGTCTATTTGTTTTACTTTCATTATATTTTAGTCCTTTATTTGCTATATGAAAATGGAAATTTACATATCTAGTCCATAAGATATTCCTGATGTAATTTTAGTCACTGTTTAGCTTTATTTTGTGTTATTTGCTTGTTTGGCCCCTGTTATTTTATTTAAGTTTTGTTTCGATCCTTTGTTAACTCTATATTTAGCATTTTAATCCTTGTATTGAGTTTTATTTTTATTTCATCTTTGTTTATATGAATTAATATTATTGTATATTTGCATATATATATATATATATATATATATATATATATATATATATATTAATACATATTATTATTTATAATAAATCTGAATTAGTTTATGATAATGTTGTTGAACTTAGTTATGTTTTAATTCGTTAAATGTTTAAAGTTTCCCAAATGTATGGTTTTCAAAAACATTATTCGTAGAACGTGCGTGGAAAGTACCATTTGATCGAGGTGGTGCAATCCAATACAACGTTCAAACAATAAGGGAACTCGAAATAAATCTCGTTTATTTTACTAATTAAATCTTGTTTATAATGCAATGTATTTTTCTTTAAATGGCAATTTACGTTATTTTACGCAACTGTAGATTTGCATTTTATATTCGATATGCATCTTTTACATATTCAAAGATAGAATATTCTTTTATGAATGAGAAATAGTTGAAATAGTTTTTCCGACGGAGAATTGCAAATTTCAAGATTTCTTATCGAGTAAAAGAATTTTCTTTTAAATAATTGATTCGAAGTAAGTTAATCAAATTTTAATAAATGAATCATAATTTAACTTTACATTCTATTTATAATTTCCACCATTTACGATGAAGTGTAAACGACACAATACTAATTTTGGGCGCTGTGGGGTGCTAATCCTTCCCCACACGTAATCGACTCCCAGACCCATTAAATTAGATTTTTGGTAAACGCATACCAATTTTTATCTTACAAAATGATTTTCTTAAAATTGTTTTAGAAGACGTTTTAAGTATTCGTCCTACCTATCTCAAAAGTCGATGGCGACTCCCATTCAATTTAATTCAAATTAATTTAAAATCATCAATATTCCAAATAATGTCAAAATTGTTTTTTTAAAATAATATTTTAATTGTTTTAAAAAAAATGGTTATGACAACTGTGACAGTAAGGATTTTACTTAGTACAACACCTAGCAAATGATGGGTACTTCGACAGGTTGATGTAAATAATGCATTCTTAAATAGTGATTTAGGTGAAGAAGTTTACATGGAACCGCTGTCGAAGTTTGAGCAAGTGAATGAAAATTGAAATCAGCTAGTTTGTCGACTAAAAAAATCGTTATATGGACTTAAACAAGCTCCTCGTGTCTGGTTTAAAAATCTAAATCGTTTCATTCCGATTGTCTTCAATTTACTACTTCGTTGGCCGATGCTTCTCTTTATTTTCGAGAATCTAATGGACACAAAGTCTATATCATGGTGTACGTTGATGATATTGTGATCGAGAAAATCAATTCTAAATCAATTTGCGGTTAATAGGGTAAGCCAATTTATGTAGCCACCCCTTGACAAGCATTGGAAGGTGGTAAGAGGATTATCAAGTATCTTAAAGGAAAAATGGAGCATGATTTATTTTTTAGTGTAGCTCTAGTCCTTACATCGGATATTCTGATTCGGGTTGGGGAACTAATTCAGACAATTGAAGGTCAACTGCTGGCCATTGCATGTTTCTTGGAGGGAATCTTGTAGCATGGAGTTCAAAGAACCAAGCAGTGGTTTCTCGATCTTCAACTGAAGCGGAATTTCTAAGCTTGGCTAAAGCTATGTGCGAGGCTATGTGGATTAAATCTTTGTTGACAGAATTAGATATACATATCTCTTCAACACCTATTATTTGGTACAATAATACAAGTGCAGTCGCACGTTCGACTAACCCAATTCATCATGCAAAACTCAATCATGTAGAGCTTGACCTTTGTTTTCTAAGGGAGAAAGTTATGGACGGGTCTTTCCAAGTCAATTATGTTCTTGTTGTGGATCAAATAGCGGATTTTCTAACTAAGTCTTTGTCAGCAGCATTTTTTATGTCTTAGGGAACAACTCAAAGTTTATTCAGCCGATGAATTGAGATTGCAGCATGCTAATAACATTTTTCTACATCAACAAACAGAAGAAGAATAACGAGATAAAAACCAAACTCAGAGGAAGAAAAGGGTAGGAAGTATGTTAGAGTATTGGTTCATTAGTCAAGATTAGTTATTCAGTTATTTTGTCGTACATGTATATAAACTCTCGTGGTTGCTGATAACGAAATCACGCTGGTTTTGAGGTTAACTTTCAAGATTCATTCATAATCTTTCGGTTGCTATCAGTCTAGGGCATCCTCTGCTTTTAGATAATATCTATTTCAGTGCAATCAATAATTTTGAACGGAAACAATATGAGGTTCATGATGAGCCAAACTTTACTAAGATTTGTGCTTCTTAGTTTGTTTTTCGTTGATCCTCGTTTGATATGTCTGAATAGGGCTTTTTACGCATTGATGAATACCCCTTCTGATGCTAATCAAGGATTTAACGTACCAATACCATCAGCTATTGTTAGCTTTCCCCACTTCCATGCAAGCATGCTATAAGGTGACTCTTTGAACATGTCACCGTTGTTGTCAAAGTTTCAGGTGCTAACCTTCTGATATTTCTTCTCCTAAACATGAACTTTTTTTTTTTTTTTTGGAAAGAACTAAATATAACCATTGTTGTCAGTTTGTCATGTGTAAACTTTTGCAACATCTAGTAAGGTAGTGTTTGTTTTCACTGTGCAAGCTCTTCAAACCACTTATGTCTGCGTCGCGCAGACCAAGCGCAAACATTAGGCTTCGCAGACTGTTTGTTTTTTAGAAGACAGAAGCTCTTCAAAAGTCTGCGCGAGCTCTTCTTGGTACAGACTTGGTTTTATGTCTTCAAAGGTCTTCAAACATCTTCAAGAACAATTATAAAATATAATTATTTATTAAAATAATTTTAAATAATTTAATAAGGCTATTTATTTTAAAATAATTTATTTTAAAATAATTTATTATAAAATAATTTATTTTAAAATAATTTATTATAAAATAATTTATTATAAAATAATTTATTTTAAAATAAATTATTATAAAATATGGATTGATTTATTTTTAAATAATTTATTTTAAATAATTTATTAGTATGGATTGATTTATTTTAAAATATGGATTGATTTATTTTAAATAATTTATTAGTATGGATTGATTTATTTTAAAATATGGATTGATTTATTTTAAATAATTTATTAGTATGGATTGATTTATTTTAAAATATGGATTGATTTATTTTAAATAATTTATTTGTATGGATTGATTTATTTTAAAATATGGATTGATTTATTTTAAATAATTTATTAGTATGGATTGATTTATTTTAAATAATTTATTTGTATGGATTGATTTATTTTAAAATATAGATTGATTTATTATTGTAGTTTTATGGATTGATTTATTTTAAATAATTTATTTGTATGGATTGATTTATTTTAAAATATGGATTGATTTATTATTGTAGTTGTATGGATTGATTTATTTTAAATAATTTATTAGTATGGATTGATTTATTTTAAAATATGGATTGATTTATTATTGTAGTTGTATGGATTGATTTATTTTAAATAATTTATTAGTATAAATTGATTTATTTTAAAATATGGATTGATTTATTTTAAATAATTTATTAGTATGGATTGATTTATTTTAAAATATGGATTGATTTATTATTGTAGATGTATGAATTGATTTATTTTAAATAATTTATTAGTATGAATTGATTTATTTTAAAATATGGATTGATTTATTTTAAATAATTTATTAGTATGGATTGATTTATTTTAAAATATGGATTGATTTATTTTAAATAATTTATTAGTATGGATTGATTTATTTTAAATAATTTATTTGTATAGATTGATTTATTTTAAAATATGGATTGATTTATTATTGTAGTTGTATGGATTGATTTATTTTAAAATATGGATTGATTTATTATTGTAGTTGTATGAATTGATTTATTTTAAATAATTTATTAGTATGGATTGATTTATTTTAAAATATAGATTGATTTATTTTAAATAATTTATTATTGTAGTTGTATGAATTATTTAAATTTCAGTATTGTAAAATAAAATTATTTAAATCTCAGTATTGCAAAACTTTTTTAAGTTTAAAAAATCAGTTTATTTATATTTCAGTTCATTTTAGCAGTTTACAGACGTTAAAAAACAAACAGTCTTCTTCTTGTAGACTGCAGACTTTTGGTCCACCTCTTTTGCTGCAGATGCCTGCTGATGTGGTCCGCAGACTGCAGACTTTTTACCTCTGCAAAAACAAACACCACCTAAGTGGTGGTGTCTATCAGTGTACGTCCAAGTACTTAGCCCCACATGGTTGGTGGAGCAGCTGTGTAGGTGAACCTGAACGCAAAAATTTATGTTAGAGGACGTAAACTTAAGAAATTAAATTAAAAAAATTAGGGGAGTGAAATTATAAAATATCATATTGTACGAAATTAGATAATTAATAAAAATTACAAAAAATGTAAAATATAAGAAAATTTAAAAATTTTAAGGTACGAGTGCAACCCTTCGCTCCATCTCTGTTTTAGACTTCAATCATAGTTAATCAATCTTAAATATCGTTTCCCTTTTCAAGTTAATTGACAATTATATTAGCTCCCTGTTTCTGGTTTTCTGATCATTCTGTTCTGGTTGGTAGTTGTTATTCTCTTTCTTCTTATTTTTCTTCATTTTTACCATTCTTTAACATGATTCGACAAGTATGGATAATTCATGTTTATTATATAATTTCAAGCCCCTCGGATCATCGATGGACGGTATGCACGGTTGTGTTGGAAGAACTTAATTACAAATCTGAAGAAATGGCGAAAACCACAATTTTCTTTATAAATTTACTTTTCTTCGATCACAAGCAGCAACCAAAAACCCTTTGTTATGTGGTTTGGTTACATTATATAGTGTTCTTGTGGTTGCAACTTGTGATGGTTTAAATATCATGAGCTTCGATCCGATTGCTTTATCGTTTTTCTGCTTGCAGCTGCCAAGAAAACTGGTCGGCTATGTCTGCTACAATCGAAGTTATCTGCAAAGCTGAGAGGCAGAAATTACCCCTTCAATGGATTTTCATTGCAGAAAGTACGTTTCTGGTTTAGGAAATTCATGTTTATTGCTTAAAACTTTTGAGCACTTTCCCATTTACACCAAATTACAAGAATCAAATCCCCAAGTTACATAAAAGAATCAACCAGAGCTGATCCTCTTGCAAGGTACACCTACAATCACTTCATCTTCCCTCCCCCTCTTCATGTTGCCACTCAAATAACTGCATTTGAAAGGTGTGCTCGAAACAGGGCTAACTTCATTTTTTTTCCTCTTCCTTTTAAATCTACAGTATGAAGCACCAAAAGCATCAGTTGAAATGGAAAATGAACCAAGGAATCAACAGATCATCTCAATGATTGTTCAATGGTAAAGGGTTTGAACAAACATGAGTTTGTCTCATTAATCTTTAATTTCTTGAGCAAGCTGAGATTCTCTATGGAACTCTTTCTCTTGGAACCAATCCCATTACTGCATTCACCTCCATCATGGGATCCTGTATGCCAAGGGCTCAATCTCAGTTAAAGATTAACAAGCTGCTTTCATATAACCATGGAAAAAGGTGATTAAAACCAAGTCCCATTATTGTCATCTATATTTTACCTGTTGAGCTGCTTTCCCTTGACCTTTTGTTTTCAACCGAGCAAATATATTTCAGGTGTCGCTTTGCAGTAATTCCAACATTGTTTATTCCAGTATTTCCAGCTGAATCTCCACTCAAATTAACATCATCTTGAGGATCATGTGCTCCTAAAAAAACACTCTTCAAAAAAGGATCCAAAGAAGAAACAAGAAAAAATGGGTAAACATAATAGTAACAAACTTACTCTTAGTCCCAACTTTGCAAAGCTTGCCATCAACAATGAGAGCGCCCTTATGATCACCATCAATCCCAGTTGACAAGCCCTTGAAAGAGAAGAAAGAGAGCAGTGACCTCCAAGTAACAGAAGAAGAAACAAGATCAACCCCTCGGCTTATAAAGTGGCCATTGAGTTTTACCGTTGATGGGTCTAGGCCGAATAATCGAGATATGGAGCCAAGGTCCAGTTTCTGGCTATCGCAAGCCACGAACCGAACAAGCTTCGATACTGAAGGACAGAAAAGCCTGATTGTTCTTGGTTTCTCCTTATTATAACCGGACATGGATTCTGAATCACTTGTTACCAGTTTGTTCCTTCAGGCTATGAGAGGGAAGCTTTGGGGAGAATGCTGGAGGTTCTTACTATATTACTTGCTACTTGGCTGTTGCTTTCAACTTCCAATGTCTTCCTTATGGAAGTGTTTCATTTTTTTAAACCTATGGTCACTCTATCTAGAACATTTTTTTAAACCTATAATCACTCGATTTAGAAATGTTAATACATGGTCACTTTTGTTTTATTTTAATTAAGATATGGTCACTGAGACGTTAGTTGTCACGAGTTGGATGATGTCACACATTAATAAAAATGTTTAATTTTTATTTGAATCCTTAAACTTGAGATAAATTACTAATTATGGATCTTTTTGTAAATCCAAAATAATTTAGTGATAAAAATCAATTAATCCCCTTTTCCCCGTATGTTTTATTCTCAAATCAGAAATGGAAAATGCCTAAAACCAAACCCCCAAATTTTATTTTAATCATATCACCATTCCATCGATCAGTTGTCGATGACCGTCACCATCGATGTCTTCGTGAGTGCCTGATCACAGTGATCAAAGCCTCGTTGAGAGTTTCCCGTGAGCCACTGCCGTTCGGTGTGGAAAGCTCGTCGAAGTTCTGTCGGAGATCTCAAAACCACCGCACTATTATCAACAAATTTCAGCCGATCCAGTCACCGTTAGGCCTTACCACCACCATCCATGTGCTCCCCAACGTCTTGCGATCCAAATTCAAACGGTGTGAACATCCCCGTCGCCGTCGTGGAAGGGGGTGAAGCGTGGAGGTTTCGAATTTGTTGATAAACATATGGGAAGAATGGGTAAATTTTTATTCTATCCCTAAACTATTTTGGGTTTACAAAAAGACCATAATTAGTAATTTATCTCAAGTTTAAGGGTTAAATTAAAAATTAAACATTAAACATTTTTACTAACGTGCCACATCATCTAACTCACGACAACTAACGTCTCAATGACGACGTCTTAATTAAATTGAAACAAAAGTGACCACGTATTGACGTTTCTGAATCAAGTCCATAGGTTAAAAAATTAAATAAAAGTCATCAACTCTATAGTTTATTTTTTTTTTGGAAAAGCATGGGCTCATGGGCATTCAACTCATTGATTTTGGAAGACGATGGGCTTTTAAAGGGATTGGTCTTGCCCAATATGAGCTTTTGGATTTGGTTTTAGTCGGTGCTTTATTACAATTGTCTGGGAACTTAAGCTTCTGAAAAGTTTTCTTGTCGGTCGAGAACAAGAATTGCTTAGGACGATCAGATGCCGTCTTAGCTCAATTGGTAGAGCGATGGTTGTAGGTTTGATTCCCACAGACTGTGATGAATTATTCTTTTTAGCTTTCCGACCAAAACCAGATTAACTAGAAAAAGATGTAGAATCTTTCTGTCCTCAATCGTAGCCTTCATCACTCATGGTTTGAACTAAGCATGATGCAACTTTTGGGTCACTTCTCCACCGGAGGCAGGTTTAAATTGTTATAATCTCATGGTTAATGAAATATAGAAGCTTATGAACCAGCTAGTTTTAAGTTTCTTTGCCAAATTATTTCTTAAAGAATAAAATGTATCATGCGTTACACAAATTCATTTATATTAAATATGAATGTGTAAACTTCATATACTTCATCTGAATGACTTGTTTATTAATAACTATCTAACAAACTAAGAACTAACTAACTGCACTATCTTACTCTCCAACACTTTCACTCAAGTCGGGGTATAAATACATCTTTGAACTCTAACTTGGACTACAAAATATTATGTTGCTGCACTCCTAAACTTTTTTGTTAAAATATCTGTAAGTTGCTCCGAGATAGTCACATATTCAGTTGAAATTATTCTTTCTTGCAGTTTGTCCCTCACAAAATGGCAGTAGATTTCAATGTGTTTCGCTCTAGTGTGAAACACAAGGTTTGTTTTTATCTGAAGAGATACATGCACCATGAGGCTCACATCAAAGGAGGAGGGGCTAATTCGTCCGATTGATTCACATATCCAAGCCTTGGAAAGGAAGACTAGAACAATAGGAGACTTGCAACGACTTTTTGAATGTGATCCAAGTGTTATTTTGTCAACATGTCTTCTAGAGTTACGACTGGTTGTCTCTTAAATTTTCAATGGTACTTGAAATTCGTCAATCTCATGTCGGGAACTCAAGATACACTCATTTTAGTGAAGACAACACATGGACAAATTCTTATACGAGATTTTGTAAATATTACAAATTTTCAATATTTTATTGATTATTTGTAATATAATTTAATATAGGAAGCTTCGTTATAGTTTAAAATTAGGTTTATTATTTTATTAGCAATTAGAATAAAATATTATCTATAGTTATTATTTTATTCATTAGTTACTTAGGATTTTGGAACTCCTCCGCTATATAAAGGAGGCGCTCCGCTCCATTCACCATTGTAAATGAGATTTCTTTAGGTTATTTATATTCCGTGAAAATGAGAATATTTTTGCAAGTGTTGATTACCTTGTGTCTTCAGAGCATTATTCATCATAAAGTTCTTCAAGTTGCTCGTGAGGGGGATCTTCACACTCTGATTTGCCTTCTCATTGCGATTAGGAGAGCTGATAAGAGCTAATTATCGAGTTTGTCTAGTTAATTTCAGTTAGGAAGGTTTTTATGATAGTTATCTATCAATCACCATCATCATCATCATCATTGTCAAATCACCATTATCGCCCTTCGCAATAAAACCCTAATTTTGACTAAGTATTATTATCTCTATTCATTCATCGTCTTTGTTTATTTTCATTATATTAATCTTCATTGTCTTAATCTTAGTCTTGTGTTCTTATTTTAATTTCCCATCAATTTTCTTCCTATTCAAAGCCCTAGATTGTGACAGCAATCTAATCCATCTTCCATTTCATTCCTTGATTGAGTCTAGACACTTAGGTTTGATTCTTCGTTTACGAGCAACATTCATCTATATGCTGCCATCTCCTATCACTTTGGTATCAAATTTGGATCGATTCTTGTAGGAAATCAAGCAATCTTGCTTGTTCTTGCTCACATAAACTTTAAGGAACCCCTACGGAACCAGTTCCCAACGATTGATTATATTCATGTTCTTTTTTGCATTATTTTAATTTTGTTTCAATTCCATCTTGTTAGTTTGTTGTTTTTCATAAAAAAGAAAAGAAATATATATATATATATATAAGACAAAGGAAAAAACGAGAGAAAAAACAAAAACAAAAAATCCTAGAAAATGCAAACGAAGGAATTTGGAGCTGATTTTTTATACTTACATTCTTCATCATAAGAGTGATCTCTAGTAAAAAAATTCATGTCAATCAAACATAAACAGGCCCCTCAAAAGCATCGTTCAAGTTTGTTTAAAAAAATTAGGGTTCTTCGTTAAAAAATTATATTAAAGGAGCTTTGATCTGAAATTTTATGAGAATATTCTCCATCATAAGATTGATTTACAAGAAAACAATCAAATCAATTAGACATCAACAACCCCTTCAAACATGGTGTTCAAGAAAAAATGACAAAAAATGATCAAATCAATATACTAATGAAGGTATTTTGGGCTGAAATTTTACAGGCACTTCTACACTAAAAGACTTAACTCTACATAAAATTTTAGGTTGTTTGAAAATCGAAAACCCCTTCAAGCACGTTACTCAAGTTGATCTTGCGTTTTCTAGTTTTTTTGGGTTTGGGGGTTTGGTTTTTATATTTTTTTATTCTTATTGCTTTAGGTTCTTTTGTTTTTCTCTTCTTATTTCTTTACATAATCTAGCACATTCTTATTCTTTTGTTAGTAATACCAAAAGAGTTTGTATACTTCTTTTTCCTTGTATTCTCCTTCAATTAGAGTCTTACCCTTTGTTTGTCTTCTCAGAGCTACTAAGTGTTTCTTTTTCGTTTTTGTTAGAGATTGAACTTAGAAACGAACATTGAAAGGCTTCTTGGTAAGAGAATTTAAATAGTACAAGATCGGCTAACTTGCCTCTCGGTGTATTACTTTCTTGGATGATTTGTGAGGTTTCTTGTTTTCTTTGATTTTATTTTTCCACTTTACATGTTTCTTGAATGTTGTGTTTCTCAAGATATTTTGTACTACACAAAGAGTGGAACAAAAATTCACAATTCCACCCATATAAGGAAACTATGATCTAGACACATTGATCGGAAAAACAAAGTTGACTTTTAATGAGTGTTCAGAATCGTTAATCTTTGCTCGTTATTTCTTCGGTTTTGAGGAATTATTATTGCTAAATTGGTCGTGTTATGTTTGTTTTCGTGCAGGTCCTTACTTTCCAGAATTAGTAACAAAACGGGCGCATTTTGCATTTTTTTTATTTGGTCACGGCTGGAGACATGGGCACGACTCTGGGCATGACGCGGTCTGACATGGCAGTTTCTAGAAGGTCCAGTCAGCGACGATTTCTAGAAGACTTCCTCCGCACACCTTCTGAAAGATTGACAAGCAAAGTTGCATTAGGAGACTAGTTTGAGTTTGAATTTAAATTTAAAAAACAACTATCTTAGGATTATTTTATTTATTTTATTTGTTTATCCCTTAGGCTTTGAGGGGCTATAAAGACCCACTTGGGGTAAGCCTAAACTCATCATTCGAATTACAATATTCTTTTCTCTATAGTTTTTATAAAAGCTTTATTTTTTTACTTTTCAAGTTCTTTTCATTTTTCTTTTATTTTTCAAGCTTTGTTTTCAAATGTTAAGTATGACTTTTGTCATGCTTAGCTAAACTTTTCATAAGCCGAGAGATGTCGCGATGACTCAATTTCAACGGGAGAATTGAAACAGGCCCTTAATATCTTCGGAATATCTCTCTCAATCTCTGCGCTTATTTTTCAAAATCAAAACAGTTTTCGAAATCAAAGATTGACTTTGGTCAAGAGGTTGTTGCGATTAAACATGTGGGAGGAAGATTCGGTTTATAGAAAGCAATTCGACTTCCTAGGAACACACTTGGTGAGATAGCTTCGTCAATAAGGATTTAAGATCGAAATTGACAGTTATTGAAGCAACAATCCGAGTCGGATGCCATGAACTTAAATTGTAATTGATCTACGACAATTGATGTTGTTAGAATCAATTACCAAAGCCGGAATCAAAGATTGCCTTGGGTATTCGGTATAAAAGATAGAGTCACGGGGATAGCCCTTATAGACAAAGTAACCGACGTGAATCCCGAAGAGAAATCTTATTTGATGATCAGAAGGAAATTGAGTCAAAGCGAAGCTCGAGGCTGTTTTTTTTTGTATTTATTCACAAACTTTATTCTCTTATTTTTTATAGCTTTTATTTATTTAATATTTTTTTCTTTACTACTTAAATATATTTTTACCAAAACCCCCCCTTTTATTACTTTCACGCCTGGCATAAACTAATCAGACATAAATTAAGAATTTTCCATGTCCCTGTGGATTCGACCCTACTTCTCTATGCTATGAATTTTTCTTTTTATTATCCGAGAAGAAGGAAATTTATTTTGACATCCAAAACGACAGTTGTCAAATTGGCGCTGTTGTGAGGGACTTCACCAAAGTTACTAATTTTTATTTGTTTTTGATTTATGACCAGGTCTAATCCGGTAGCATTAGTGGAGTACGACCCGGAGATTGAAGCTAAAGCTAGGAGACTCCACGCACAGATGCTTCGGGAAAGAAGAAGACAACAAACAAATCCAGAAGAAGAATCGAATTCAGATAATATAAATCCAATGGTCGATCTTACTATCCGAGAGTTAGCCGCGACTTCTACTGAGCAAGGGCCTATGTGCATTGATTTTCCCCAAGGCGAAACTCTGTACCAGTTGAAAACCGGCCTTATTCATCTCCTCATTACATTCAGCGGATTGCCAAACGAGGATCCACACAAACATCTTAAGGAATTTCATATGGTCTGCTCCAGCATGAGACCACAGGGAGTAACCGATGACCAAATAAAACTTAGAGATTTTCCTTTTTCCTTAGCCGATTCGGCTAAGGAGTGGTTATTGTATATTCCTCCTAATTTTGTTACTACATGGGCTCAAATGACTCACCTTTTTCTTGACAGGTTTTTCCCTGTGGCAAAAGTAAGTGAACTATGAAGGAGAATACTTGGAATCAAGCAGCTTGATGGAGAGTCACTTTACGACTACTGAGAGAGATTTAAGAAGTTATGTTCTAGTTGCCCATAACATGGGTTAACCGAACAAACATTCATTCAATACTTTTATGAAGGATCATCTCCCCTGGAAATGAAGATGATCGATGCTGTCAGCGGTGGAACCTTGGTGAATATGACTCCTACTAAGGCTAGAGACTTAATATCGACAATGGACGCAAATTCCAAACAATTTTGCACAAACAATGAACCTTCTCGAAGGGTTCATGAGATAAGTTCATCTTCCTTAGAAAATAAAATAGACAAATTAACTGAAGTCGTAAACTCTCTTGTTGCAGGAAAGACAGGACAAAACTGATTATGTGGAATATGTACATTACTTTATCATCCAATAAACGGTTGTCCACTAATTCAAGACGACGCAACAACTCAAGTCAACTCAGTCGAAAACTTTTCGGGACCTCCCCAAAGAGCTTATAACCCTTACGGTAATACATACAACCCAAGATGGAGGGATCATTTAAACTTCAGTTACGCTCAGAACCCGAGACAAAACCAAGGCTATCAACCGAGACCTCCACCACCACAACAACCACAGAAGTCATCATTAGAATTGATTGTTGAGAGGTTAACACTTTCTCAGGAAAAATTCCAGACTCGAACTGAAGCACACTTCCAAGAGATGGACAAACAGATAAGTCAACTAGCTCAAACCATAAGCCATTTGGAATTACAAGGTAAACTTCTGTCTCAAACTGAAGTAAACCCGAGGGAGAATGTCAGCGCCATAACTCTTCGGAGCGGTACAGTAGTGGAACCACCTGTTCCATCGAACGAAGTGACCCAGAAAGAGAAAAAGACTGATGATTCAGGGTCTCAGAAAGAGAATAACGAAGAACAAATAGACGACCCAATGCCATATCCCTATGACGTGCCATTGCCCTTTCCATCGAGGTTAGTCAAAAGGGATAAAAAAATCGAGGAAAAAGAAATATTAGACGTACTTTGGAAGGTAGAAGTTAACATACCTCTCCTCGAGGTTATCCGGAAGGTTCCAAGGTATACCCAGTTTTTGAAAGATCTCTGTACGACCAAAAGAAAGCTTACAGGGGTCGAAAAAGTGAACTTAGGAGCAAACGTCTCAGCAGTGTTCCAATGAAAGTTACCACCCAAACTAAAAGACTAAGGTATGTTCGCAATCCCTTGTAAAATTGGAAAAGTTGAGATAAAACAAGCAATGTGTGATCTTGGTGCATCAATTAATGTAATGCCTCTATCTATTTATAAAATGGTTACTAACGATCCTTTAAAGGATACAAAGATTTCAATACAGCTTGCTGACAGGTCGGTGATCTATCCAGAAGGACTTTTAGAGAATATATTGGTGGAGGTAAACGACTTGATATTTCCCACCGATTTTTATATAATCGACATGGAGAATGGTCGCACGAGTACATCATCTGATATCCTTTTGGGGCGCCCTTTCCTAAGCACTGTAAATACAAAAATTGATGTGAGGAGTGGAATTTTAACTATGGAATTCGACGGTGAGGTCATTAAATTTTACGTATATAAGGTAATGCGATATCCTGATAAAGTGAAAAGTTTAAATTCTGTTGATTTAGTTGATCCTTTGGCTGATGAATTTTTAAGGACTAATTTTTCCTTTGATATATGCAAGGAGCTAGAGGATCATGATGAAAACATGAGTTCCGACCATATCGAGTTGAATTTGATTTCTTCTAAGCCTAAAGTCTTACCTTCTATTTTGCAGGTACCTGAAGTTGAACTGAAATCGTTGCCTGATCATTTGAAATACGCCTTCCTCGGAGCAAATAACACTCTGCCAGTAATCATATCAAGAAAGTTATCTGAGGAGGAGGAAGGAGATTTAATCACTGTTTTGCGCCAATACAAAGAGGCTATAGGATGAACCATCGTTGATATAAAAGGTTTGAGTCCATCTACTTGTATGCATAGAATTAAAATCTAAGAAGACGCAAAATCAATACGTGAAGGTCAATGCCGGCTAAATCTACCAATGATGGAAGTGGTAAAAAAAGAGATACAAAAACTCCTAGATGTAGATATTATATATCCAATTTCAGATAGCAAATGGGTAAGTCCGATACATGTAGTTCCTAAAAAAACAGGAGTTACTGTGATAGAAAATTCTGAAGGAGAACTTGTACTAACACGAGTTCAGAATGGATGAAGAGTCTGCATTGATTACAGGAAGTTAAATTCTTTAACTCGAAAAGACTATTTTCCTCTTCCGTTAATAGATTAAATGATAGAACGATTAGCCGGTAAATCTCACTATTTTTGTCTTGATGGATTTTCAGGTTTCTTCCAGATTCTAGTAGCACCTGAAGATCAAGAAAAGATGACGTTTACATGTCCCTTCGGCACCTTCGCTTACCGACGTATGCCTTTCGGACTTTGCAATGCACCTTCCACATTCCAAAGGTGTATGATTAGTATTTTTTCTAATTTTATTGAGACATATATTGAAGTCTTCATGGACGACTTCATTGTTTACGGTAATTCATTCGATGAGTGTCTATTAAACTTGAAAAATATGTTGCGTCGGTGCCTAGAATTTAATCTTGTTCTGAATTATGAAAAGTGTCACTTTATGGTTGATAAAGGTTTAATTCTAGGACATATTGTTTCATCTAAAGGAATTGCGGTAGATAAGGCGAAAATTGATATAATACGTTCACTTTCTTACCCCATTACGGTGAGGGAAATTCGCTCTTTCCTTGGTCATGCAAGTTTTTACCGTAGATTCATTAAGGATTTCTCTAAGGTGGCGTAACCATTATGTGAGCTATTACAGAAGGATAAAGCCTTCAATTTTGACCAACAATGCCAAGAATCATTCGATGTGCTAAAAGAGAAGTTGGTCTCGGCACCCATAGTCCAACCACCAAATTAGGATTTTCCCTTCGAAGTAATGTGTGATGCTTTGGATGGAAGTGTTGGGGCTGTGCTTAGATAAAAGATTGGGAAAGAACCTCACGTTATCGCTTATGCATCCCGTACCTTGAATTCTGCACAACGAAATTATTCAACAACCGAAAAAGAATTATTTGCTATTATTTTTTCATTAGATAAATTTAGATCATATCTTCTTGGCACTAAAGTTGTCGTTTTCTCTGATCATGAGCCTTGAAGTACTTGCTCAGCAAAAAAGAGGCGAAACCACGACTAATCCGTTAGATCTTACTCCTCCAAGAGTTTGATTTGGAAATCAAGGACAAGAAAGGATGTGAGAACTTAGTGATCGATCACTTAAGCCGACTTCCAATCACTACAGTAGATCCTCCCATTCGTGAAGAATTCTCGGAGGAAAGCTTGATGATGGCGCAAACATGAATACCTTGGTTTGCAGATATAGTCAATTACTTAGTGTTGAACTATGTTTTGATATAACAATTTAAGGCAAAATGGTTTTTGGATTTGAATTGAATTTACAAAATGTTTTTAGATTTAATTGAATTTATTCAAAGTTTTAAAAGGTTTCAAAAATAATTCAAAGTCCATTAAATTCGGATTTGAGCCAAAATGCTAAAGGGTGTCAAAGTGCATCCATGCACCCCTACAGTGCATCCATGCATCCCTGCAGTGCATGGATGCACCTGCACTAGTGCATCGATGCACCATGCAGTGCATCCATGTACTCAAACACCGAATCCACTTAGTGTATCGATGCATCCTTCCGTGCATCGATGCATCAAGGCTGTGCATCGATGCATCCTGATGTGCATCCATGCACGAAGGCTGCAACGGCTAGTAACGGCTAGTTTATTTGAATTTAATGAAGGGGTATCGATGCACTATGATAGTACACTGATGCACCATGTTATGGGAAGCTTTTTTGAGTAGAAAAATCATCCCCAAACGGCTCCAAAATATCCCCAACGGCTATATACAACATCAAACACATTCTAAGCTATAAATACAAGCTAAGGACACTTGAAGAAGTATGAGAACAACTATCCAAGCAATCAAACATAAGAGAAGAGTTTTTCATTCTTATTTCATCTTTCTCTTGTAAATATTTTGTTCTTGTGAGCTCAATCTTGTAAACACATACCTTAGAGAGGTTTTCTTGTTTACATTTCTTATCATTTTGTAAAGGGGAAAGGTTCTAGCTAATCCCGTGTAAAAGCTAGGGAAAGGTTCTAGTTTAGCCCAGAAAAACTAGGGAGTTTGTAAGGTTACTCTTTATCCTCAAAAGAAAGAACAAATTAGTGAATTTGTTGGAAAATCCTTGGTGAGGAGCTAAGGTAGTGGACGTATACTTTGGTTGAGAAAGTCGAACCACTATAAATCACTGTGCAATTCTCTATCTTTCAATCTCCTTACTCCCTAAATACAAAACCATTCTGACCCCTTTTTGCAAACCATTCCGGTTGTCGAATCGAGCTTCCGAAAATCCTAACAATTGGCATCAGAGCCTAACTCATTAAGAAGGTTTAACCACCTTGAGACGATCCTCGAAGAAGCTCTACTAATTTGCGACGCAACCGATAAAGAAATGACTTTTTCCTCCGGTGCTTATTATCTTGAAGAATATCCTGTTAAGGATTCACAACCGGTCAACAAACCACCCTTCTTCAATGGAGCAAATTATGCACATTGGAAGAATAAGATGATGTACTTTATTCAATCCTACAATCTAGGAGCTTGGAACTCAATCATGGACGGTTACTCTTCTCCACCCGACAAGTACAATGATTGGAGTAGAGAAGAGCAGAAAAATTTCCAACTTAACTCTAAGGCTATACATATTCTATTATGTGCTTTAGGCCCAAATGAATATGGAAGAATCTCATCTTGTTCCAGTTCTAAAGAGATTTGGGATAAGCTCCAAGTCACTCATGAAGGAATCGACGAAGTGAAGGCATCAAAGAAAAGTCTTCTCAACCATAGCTACGAGAACTTTAAGATAAAACCCGATGAAGACATCAAAGCTATGACGGATAGATTTTCTGTGATTGTCAACAGTCTCAAGGGATATGGAGAAGTAATCCCTAATGATAAGCTTGCGAGGAAGATGATATACTCTCTTCCAAAGGAGTGACAATCGAAGAAGACGATTATTATCGAAGCAAGAAACTTAAAGTCTCTCACTCTCGACGAGCTAATTGGTTCTCTTCTCACTCATGAGATGATGGTGAAGGAAGATGAAGAAAGGGAAGAGAATAAAAACAAGAAGAAGGAGGAGGTAGGCATTGCCTTCAAATCCACCAATGAAAGCTATCAAGATTCAAATAATGAGGTGGACGAAGACGATGATGAACAAGAAGAATAGATGGTCAAGCTCTTGAAGGAACTCAAGAGATTCATGATTTCCAAGGAAGTGAAACATGAATCAACCAAGAATAAAAGTCCCCCGATATGTTTCAATTGTCAAAGAAATGGGAATTTCAAGTATGAATGTCATCTTCTAAAGAAAAAGGGGAAGAAGGCATTTGTTGCATCTTGGAGTGATGAAGATGATTCCAATGATGAAGATGAAGTAGTCAACCTATGCCTCATGACCACTCAAGAAGAATTCGAGGTATCTTTTAACTCAAATGAATTTAATTCATTTACTTTTGATGAGTTACAAGATGCTTATAATAGGTTGTATTTGGGATTTGAGACCATGAATTCCAAATATACGAAATTAATTTTAAAACTCAAAATTAAAGATAATTTGATTTTGAAAGCAAAAGTTGATTTTGAAAATCAAAATGAAATTTTGAAAAATAATTTAGAGCTTTCAAAAATCAAAATAAATGATTTAGAAAAAGAAAATTTTGAGTTAGGAGTTAAGCTTGAAGGCTTAACAAAAGAAAAAGAATTAATTTCTAAAAATAACCTATTATGTTTAAAAATGGCAAAATGCTCACAATGTCATTTTTATGGTCATTTGGAACATACTTGTCTTTTAAAGAAAGGAAAACAATTTAAAATTAGACAAGTATGAGTTCCTAAGGGAACAAGAGGCATTGAAACTAATGTTCATGGATCCAAAGCAATTTGGATACCAAAAGCTACTTAAATGTATCTTGTAGGTGCGTGGGAGCAATGGTGATGAAATTGATGATATTCAAGATGCTCTAGCCACACGTGAAAAAGGAATGGGTAACCTCTAAGCTTAATACTTTTAATTTTGGTTATTTGGTTGCTCATTTATTTTTAAGCATGCATGAGTTTTGGATTTAAATGATTATGTTTTGTTTTAATCTCATGTATGCTAAAAACAATTGGTATGATGAACATTTTAATGATTTAATGATTTTACATAATTCTTAGTTCATTATAATGAAATTTTGTTCAAAATGGGTTTTAATGCAAATGATATCTCTCTAACAATTGATATCAAATTTTCAAAAATTTTAATTTTACAAATTTTAAAATTTTGACCTAAATTTAAATGTTTATGCATGTTGTTTAAATGAAAATGATATCTCTCTAATAATTGATATCAAAATTTTCAAAATGCATAACATTTTTGGAAAACTTTATGCATATGCACTTAATTTTAACAAATGGTATTGATATCAAATTTCAACAATTGGTATTGTGTTGAAACATTTTAATATTTCGATATAACAAATTAAGTTAAATGGATTTTAAGATTTTCCAAATGATTTTCTAAGTATATTCGATATAACTATTCGAATATCAAAACATTACTCCAAATATTTCAAAAATCATTTTTGATCCTTACTTAAGTGTAAAATTAAGTTTTAATCATAAAACAATTTCAAAATAATTTTACAAAGTATTTCGAACCAATTCAAAGCCAAAAATTCCAGATTGCTCAGAGGGAACCGATTCCCCCCCATAAGAGGAACCGATTCCCCCCTGAATGGTTTGGCTCCGAGATTTCCAGAATGCTCGGAGGGAACCGATTCCCCCCAAGGGGGTACCGATTCCCCCCTGTTCAACGGTCGAAATATTTGAATTTTACACTTAGGGAACCGATTCCCTATGAGAGGGAACCGATTCCCCCCACGCTCCAAGTTGTTTTATTAAATGTTTTCACACTAAAACGGCTATAATATCTTCTCTAATTATCCCCAACGTTCAGAAGTGATCCAAGGTGTATTTAAGCAAGCTTAGAAGCCATTGATCAACAACAAGAAATATCAAGCAACTAGAATCAAGAGAGAATCAAAGAGAAAGCATCAAACCTCAAGTTTGAGCATTTCAAGCCCATTTTCATTCAATATTCATTTTGCTTTCGAGAACACTTTTTGTGCTCAATTGTATTCATCTTTGAGTGTTCTTTTCTTTGTTCTAGAATTGTGCAAACATCTTACCTTGTGAGGTTTTCTTATAAGTTTGCAAATTTGTAATCTTCTCTTTGAGAAAAGAGTGTTCTCAAGAGTTGGGGTATACTCTTGAAGGAATTGTAAGGTTATCTCTTTGGCCTCAAAAGAAAGAACAAATTAGTGAATTTGTTGGAAAATCCTTAGTGTGGATAGCTAAGGTAGTGGACGTAGACTTTGTTGAGAAAGTCGAACCACTGTAAATCGCTGTGCAATTATTTTCAATTTTCTGCAAAAGCTTCCACAAAATTTTTTATTGCCAATTCACCCCCCTCTTGGCCAATTTCGTCATTCGATTAACTCAACAATTGGTATCAGAGCCTAACTCATTTGAAGGTTTAATCGCCTCTTGAGTCGATCCGGGAAGAGTTACATCGATTACAAAGTCATCAATGGCCTCCACTTCAAACTTCGACTCCGGTCTCGATTCGATGCCCGTCAACAAGCCTCCTTTCTTCAATGGAGCTAACTATGCCTATTGGAAGAATAGAATGATGTACTTCATTCAAGCAAGTGACATGGGAGCATGGAATGCTGTAGAAGAAGGATACATCAAACCTCTCACTCATCCAAGGTTGTGGAGTGAAGGAGAGACAAGAATGTTCCAGCTCAACTCCAAAGCCATCCATTATTTTTGTGCTCTTGGACCAGATGAATACGGAAGAGTTTCATCGTGTACAACCTCCAAAGAAATATGGGACAAACTTCAAGTCACACATGAAGGTACATATGAGGTAAAGAAATCAAAAATTAGTATTCTAACGCATAGCTATGAAAATTTCAGGATGAAACCAAATGAAGACATCAAAGCTATGACGGATAGATTTTCAACGATTGTCAATGGTCTCAAATCATATGGAGAGATCATCTCAAATGAAAAGCTTGTGCGGAAGTTAGTCTACTCCCTCCCAAAATCATGGCAATCAAAGAAGACGGCAATCATCGAGTCTAAGGACCTATCGTCCTTAACTCTTGAAGAACTTATCGGTTCACTCCTCACTCATGAGATGATGCTTGAAGATGAGGTGGACCTTGATAAAGTTGAAGAGACACCAAAGGAGAAGGAGAAGAAGAAAAACATTGGAGTTGCTCTCAAATCCACAAAACATGAGAGTGATTCTAATGATGATGATGACGAGGAAATGGCATTGTTTGCCAAACGGTTCAGAAAAATGATGAGACCTTACCAAGGAAGAAAATTCAAACGAAACGAAGGCCTCAAAAATGAACCAAAAGAGAAGGACCCAATCATTTGCTATGAATGCAAAAAGCCGGGGCATGTCAAATATGATTGCCCACAATTGAAGAAAAAGGGTCAATCAAAGAATAAGCACAAGGCTCATGTGGCTACATGGAGCGATGAAGAAGGTTCCGATGAAGAGGAACAAGAAGTAGCAAACTTGTGCTTGATGGCATTCGGGGAAGATTCTAAGGTAACCTCTAACTCATCCGATTTTGATGATTTATCTTATGATGAGTTATTTGAGGAGTACAATGGTTGGCTTCGGATTATGAGAAATTGTTTTTAAAATATAAAAATGATGTTTCAAAATTGAAAAATGAAAACAAACTCATATCCAAAACCAACAACGATCTTGAAAGTAAAATCAAAAATTTGCAAATCAAACTAGAAGAGTTTGAAAAGAAAAATTTAGATTTGCAAAATTTACTTTCAAAGATCAATGATGATCATCAAAAGAAAATTGATGATCTTAAAACTTCTTTTGATAATGTTGGAACAAAACATTTTGAAAAAGGTGAAAATTCAAAATCCAACTTTGTTAGAAAAAGTTTTAGAAACTACAATCATAGAGGTCCCCAAAGAACCTCTAATGGAAAAATCATTAGAAGTGTGTGGGTTCCTAAAGAACTCATTACTACTAAAGATAAAAATATCCTACACAAATGGATACCTAAAGGGACTAGGATTTTGGAAACTAATGAATATGGACCCAAAAGAATTTGGGTACCAAAAATCAAAAATTAATCTATGTTTGTAGGGAAAGGAGCATTGCTACAAGGCACGGGAAACAAATTCAAACTCATGGTACCTTGATAGTGGATGCTCAAGACATATGACCGGAGACAAAAGCCGGTTCATTGAGCTTAACGCCAAAAATGGAGGAGAAGTGACTTTTGGAGACAATTCAAAAGGTCACATTGAAGGTATTGGTATAATAGGTAATACCTCTTCCATACAAATTAAGAATGTTTTATATGTGAATGGATTAAAGCATAATCTATTGAGTATTAGTCAATTATGCGATAAAGGATTCAATGTCTTATTTGAAATTAATGGTTGTAAAGTCATTGACATTGCATCTAATCGGATTATGCTTGTTGGTCATAGAATAGGAAACATTTACATGGTGCATTTAGATTCTATTGATATGACTAATTTATGCCTAGTTGCTAAGGATGAGCATGATAGTTGGTTATGGCATAGGAGACTAGGTCATGCTAGTATGAGTGTTTTGCAACGGCTAATTCAAGGTGATTTAGTTCGAGGGTTGCCTAAGCTTAAATTTGATAATGATAAAATCTGTGATGCTTGTGCTAAAGGAAAACAAAAACGAGTTTCTTTTAAATCTATTAATGATGTATCAACCAGTAGAGTATTACAATTGATCCATTTAGATCTTTTTGGGCCAACTAGAACTACTAGCTTGGGAGGAAAACAATATGCATTTGTCTTGGTAGATGACTATTCTAGATACACTTGGGTTCTATTCTTAAGTACTAAAGATGAAGCATTAGAAAATTTCATCACATTTTCAAAAATAATCCAAAATGAAAAAGGATACTCTATCACTAGTGTTAGAAGTGATCATGGAACTGAATTTGAAAATCTTGGATTTATTGAGTTTTGTAATTCTAATGGTATTAGCCACAATTTTTCAGCACCTAGAACCCCTCAACAAAATGGAGTTGTTGAGAGGAAAAATCGAACTTTAGAAGAAATGGCTAGAACCATGCTTTGTGAAAATAATTTGCCAAAATATTTTTGGGCGGAAGCCACAAATACCGCTTGTTATGTTATAAATCGAGTAATGATTAGGCCAATTTTAAAGAAAACTCCATATGAAATTCTCAAAAATAAAAAGCCTAACATTAGTTATTTTCATCCTTTTGGATGTAAATGTTTTGTTTTAAACAACGGTAAAGAAAATCTTGGTAAATTTGATGCTAAAAGTGATGAAGGAATTTTTCTGGGTTATTCCTTAAACTCTAAAGCTTATCGTGTATTTAATAAAAGAACTCTAGTTGTAGAAGAGTCTATACATGTTGTTTTCGATGATAATCCCCTTCCGAGGAAGGATTCTTCTGTTAATGATGATGTAGGTATTGTACAAGCAAATGACGTTAGATATGACGTTGGAGAATCATCATCAAAGGAAGAAACAAAAGATGAGGAAACTCATGATCCCCTCGAGAATCCAACCATTGAAGAAAGGGAAGTATCTTTTCCAAGAGAGTACAACTATGTCAAAGATGGTGAAATTATAGGTGATCCATCAAAAGGGGTAACTACTCGATCTTCTCTTAGAAATATCTGTAATTATGTTGCATTTATTTCATGCATAGAGCCTAAGAACATCAAAGAAGCATTAAAAGATGAACATTGGATTATGGCTATGCAAGAAAAATTAAATCAATTTGAGAGAAGTAAAGTATGGACATTAGTTGAAAGGCCTAGTAATAAATCTACTGTAGGTACTAGATGGGTTTTTAGAAATAAACTTGATGAAAGTGGTAATATAGTGAGGAACAAGGCTAGACTTGTTGCTCAAGGCTATACTCAAGAAGAAGACATAGACTATGATGAAACATACGCTCCCGTAGCTAGGATGGAAGCAATTAGAATGTTATTAGCATTTGCATGTTTCAATGAATTTAAATTATATCAAATGGATGTTAAAAGTGCATTTTTAAATGGTTTTATAAAGAAGAAGTGTACGTGGAACAACCTCCAGGTTTTGAAGATTCAAATTTTCCGGATCATGTTTTAAAATTGACAAAAGCTCTTTATGGTTTAAAACAAGCTCCTAGAGCTTGGTATGAAAGATTGTCAAATTTTTTAATTGAAAAAGATTTTTTAAAAGGAAAGGTTGACACTACATTGTTTTTAAAGAGAAAAGGTAAAGATTTATTAGTAGTTCAAATTTATGTTGATGATATAATATTTGGTTCTACTAATGATGTTCTTTGCCAAGAATTTTCTAAGCTAATGCAAAGTGAGTTTGAGATGAGCATGATGGGGGAGCTCTCATTTTTCTTGGGACTCCAAATCAAGCAAAGAAAAGATGGCATCTTCATTAATAAAGCTAAGTACGTCAAAGATATGCTCAAGAAGTTTGGACTGGAAAATGGGAAACCTCATAACACTCCAATGAGCTCTTCAACAAAGCTTGACTTAGATGAAGGAGGTAAATGTGTAGATGTTAAATTATATAGGTCAATGATTGGCTCTTTGCTTTATCTAACTGCAAGTAGACCGGAAATTATGTTTAGTGTTTGCTTATGTGCTAGATTTCAATCATGTCCTAAGGAATCACATTTACTAGCTGTTAAGAGAATCTTTAGATACCTTAAGGACACTCCTAGTTTAGGACTTTGGTATCCTAGAGACTCTAGTTTTAGCTTGCATGCTTTTTCTGATGCGGATTATGGAGGATGCAAATTAGATAGGAAAAGCACCTCCGGTACTTGCCAATTCCTTGGAAATATGCTGATTTCTTGGTTTTCAAAGAAACAAAATTGTGTTGCATTATCTACCACTGAAGCCGAATACATTTCAGCTGGTAGTTATTGTGCACAAGTTTTATGGATGAAACAACAACTTTTTGATTATGGAATTGAAGTAGGTACTATTCCTATCAAGTGTGACAATACTAGTGCTATTTGTCTCACTAAAAATCCCATCCAACACTCTAGAACTAAGCACATTGAAATAAGACATCACTTCATTAGAGACCATGTCACTAAGGAAGATGTAGTTCTAGAATTTGTTGATACTTTGCACCAATTAGCGGATATCTTTACAAAACCCTTAGACAAGGAAATATTTTGGACACTTAGGAGAGAATTAGGTTTGACCAACCTATCTTCACTTAGTGTTTAAAATAATTTTAGCACTTTTAATAAATCTTGAAAAATGCTTATAATAATAATTTTTGATTGCATTCTTGCTATTAGTTAGGGGGAGTTTGTGATTCTTAATGAAAATTAATGTTCAAAAATCAATTAAAGATTAATTTAATTATTTGAACATAATTAATGTTTGATATATGAGTTGCCAATACCACTAGAAAAGATTAATTTAGCATTTTATGCTTAAAAAATTGGATTTTAGCATTTTGGTGCAGAGGGAATCGATCCCCCCTGAGGGAACCGATTCCCCCTTTGAAGGGGAACCGATTCCCCCCACAGGGGAATCGATACCCCCCTGGGGTTCTGCTAAAATCGGGCAGAACAACCCCAAATCTCAAAAACCCTATTCTTCTCTCTTCGCCGTTTCTTCCCTCTAAATCCCTCAAATCTCCATTTTTGTCTCAAATCGACGATATTAATCGGAATTTACTTCATATATCATCTTCTAAACCTGTTGGAATCATTAAAATCGTGCAAACAACATCTAAATCCCCTCAATCTTCATCTTTCAAGGTAAATTTTTCTAAACTCTTTATTTCATTATTTTTGAACATAGGATTAGTTTCAATTAGTTCTAGGTTGAAATAGTGATCGGGCATTGATTATTTAGTGATTAGAAACTAGATGTTACAACTAATTTCATCAAAAACACAAGAATTTTTCAATTTTTTTTAATTTTTCGAAATAATAAAAAAAATGTTATTTTTCAAATTATTGTGTTTTGATTAAATTATGTTGTTATGAAAAACTATACATATATTGTTTCTCAAAACCATATTTTTTTTCAAAGTTTTTCAAAAACTTAGCCCATTAGGATTGATTTAGAGAATCTTGAAATATTGAGGACTCATTTGAGTTTTGGGATTAATTGAATTGCATACATTTGTTTTAAAATTGCAGGTTATTCTATCTATTCCGATTTCCTTCACCATGTCAAATCCTAAACGACCTAGGTCTTCATCTAGTCGTTCTAGTCGTCAACCAAATCCACCTCCAAATCCTCATTCTATTCCAATTTCTAATCCCAATCCCACTGATCCTAACTTGACTATCCAAAATTCGTGTTTCAATCATCCTGGGTCTAGAAATCACCGATATTGGTATTATCAGTATTTCGATTCTTACAAAATCCGGGAAGAACGTATTCCTTCTCGTCAAGCTATGTTAGCTATCGATTTTAAATATCTTCCCATTTTACAAGAATGGAAATTTGATAAACTATTTGATCTTGAACCCATCGTTTACCATCAACTTGTTCGTATATTCTACTCTAATGCCGTATGTGTTAAAAACCAAGCTGAAACCGAAACCATAGGAATTCGTTCCTACCTTCTAGGACAATTCTTATATATTGATCCGGCATATATAGCCAATACATTTGGATTAGATAATGATGGTATTTCGAATGAAAAACAAATTTTAGGTTCTCGTTATAAAAGAAGAGATAGTGCGAGTGTCTTAGACCAACATGAGCGTTTTCTTCATCTAATGATTTCTTGGTGGTTTCGACCATCCGGAGGTCGTTATTCTACTCTTAGAGCTTTGGATCTTTGGTGGTTACATTGTTTCGAAAACCGTATTAAAATTAACCTACCTCAGATTATTTTTGCTGAAATTGTTGAAACCGTAAATCTTGTTCCTAACAAGAAACACTGTTCATCTCTAGTTTACGGTTGCTTTTTGAGTAATCTATTTTCCAAAGCTGGGCTTAGAGTCGGTCTAGATGCCGTTTTTCCTCTTAAGAAACAAATAAATCTTCTTTCCTTAACGAGAGCGGGATGGGTAAAGGACAAAGAAACCGGTGAATGGGTTCGATCTTCTACTCCGGGAGCTAGTTCTTCACAAGTTCCACCCGAAGCTGACGAAGATCCCGAGCTCGAGCAATTAATGCAAGATATCGATGAAGCCGAAGATGAGCCTGATCAGCCCGAGGAGCAAGCACAACAAACGCATCAAATGCCTCCATATTTTCAATCCTTTATGGAGACATTCGATTTCCGATACGCTACCATGGACTCGCGCTTTTCCTCTATAGAGTCCCATTTATCCACAATGGGAGCTCAACAATTAGAGATTCTTCGGGAGATGCGTGCAAACAATGAATCAACCAACACTCGTATCAATGAACTAACTCATGAAATGGCTGCTATGCGAGCCCGTTTTCCTCCTACCGATCCGGATGCTTGATTTTATGTTTAGCTTTAAAACTTTGAACAAAATGAATATTGTTTCAACATTTTGAATTGTTTGATTTTGTGGATTGTTGGATTTTGGATTTATGAATGGTATGAACTTATATGTTTGGTGTGTTTCATTCATTTTTGCATCATTTACATTATCATTAGCAATATGACCAATTTTGCCATATCACATTAATTATGAATATTGATTTATGAAACTAATGGCTAACCTCTCTTTTGATTGTGATCTTAGCAGCTTAAGCTTATAATTAATAAATCAATTGGCTAACTGATTTTCAAAACCTTGTTTTACAATGTCTTTTTGATTTAACAAAAAGGGGGAGAAGAATAAGTGTTAAATGTTTTACATGATAAATTGAAGAAGTGTTAAAGTAAGGGGGAGTAATTTCAAAACTTGATTTCAAAAATCTTAAAATTACTAAAATGTTTTGTTATATCAAAAAGGGGAGATTGTTGAAACATTTTAATATTTCGATATAACAAATTAAGTTAAATGGATTTTAAGATTTCCAAATGATTTTCTAAGTATATTCGATATAACTATTCGAATATCAAAACATTACTCCAAATATTTCAAAAAACATTTTTGATCCTTACTTAAGTGTAAAATTAAGTTTTAATCATAAAACAATTTCAAAATAATTTTACAAAGTATTTCGAACCAATTCAAAGCCAAAAATTCCAGATTGCTCAGAGGGAACCGATTCCCCCCATAGGAGGAACCGATTCCCCCCTGAATGGTTTGGCTCCGAGATTTCCAGAATGCTCGGAGGGAACCGATTCCCCCCAAGGGGGTACCGATTCCCCCCTGTTCAACGGTCGAAATATTTGAATTTTACACTTAGGGAACCGATTCCCTATGAGAGGGAACCGATTCCCCCCACGCTCCAAGCTGTTTTATTAAATGTTTTCACACTAAAACGGCTATAATATCTTCTCTAATTATCCCCAACGTTAAGAAGTGATCCAAGGTGTATTTAAGCAAGCTTAGAAGCCATTGATCAACAACAAGAAATATCAAGCAACTAGAATCAAGAGAGAATCAAAGAGAAAGCATCAAACCTCAAGTTTGAGCATTTCAAGCCCATTTTCATTCAATATTCATTTTGCTTTCGAGAACACTTTTTGTGCTCAATTGTATTCATCTTTGAGTGTTCTTTTCTTTGTTCTAGAATTGTGCAAACATCTTACCTTGTGAGGTTTTCTTATAAGTTTGCAAATTTGTAATCTTCTCTTTGAGAAAAGAGTGTTCTCAAGAGTTGGGGTATACTCTTGAAGGAATTGTAAGGTTATCTCTTTGGCCTCAAAAGAAAGAACAAATTAGTGAATTTGTTGGAAAATCCTTAGTGTGGATAGCTAAGGTAGTGGACGTAGACTTTGTTTGAGAAAGTCGAACCACTGTAAATCGCTGTGCAATTATTTTCAATTTTCTGCAAAAGCTTCCACAAAATTTTTTATTTCCAATTCACCCCCCTCTTGGCCAATTTCGTCATTCGATTAACTCAACATATTGCATAAAGTATTTTAGTCTTGGATATATTGAATTTCATGTGCTACTAACATATTTGTTATTCTTTGTAGAAATTCAATTTCTTTTTAAGTGTCAAGTTCTTAAAGCTAAATTTTGATTGGAATGCATTTATTGAGGGGGAGCTTTGATTTTTCAAATGATTTTTAAATGTCAAATTTACCACTTACTCTCCAAAGTTATTTTGAACTTCAAATATCGAATTATTTTTTATATAACAAAAAGGGGAAGAAGTTTGGTTTGAAAAATTCAATTTCTAAATGAAAAAGGGGGAGCTTAACATTTTCATATATTTTCCAACAATTGTTAACATTTGATATCTTTTTCTTTAAACAATTTATTAAGGGGGAGTTTTGCCAAAAATAATTTTTCAAATGTTTTGTTATATCAAAAAGGGGAGATTGTTGAACTATGTTTTGATATAACAATTTAAGGCAAAATGATTTTTGGACTTGAATTGAATTTACAAAATTTTTTTGGACTTAATTGAATTTATTCAAAGTTTTAAAAGGTTTCAAAAATAATTCAAAGTCCATTAAATTTGGATTTGAGCCAAAATGCTAAAGGGTGTCAAAGTGCATTCATGCACCCCTGCAGTGCATCCACGCACCCCTGCAGTGCATCCATGCATCCCTGCAATGCATCCTTGCATATGCACTAGTGCATCGATGTACCATGCAGTGCATCCATGCACTCAAACACCGAATGCACTTAGTGCATCGATGCATCCTTCTGTGCATCGATGCATCAAGGTTGTGCATCGATGCATCCTGTTGTGCATCCATGCACAAAGGCTACAATGGCTAGTTTATTTGAATTTAATGAAGGGGTATCGATGCAACATGATAGTGCACTGATGCACCATGTTATGGGCAGTCTTTTTGAGTAGAAAAATCATCCCCAAACGGCTCCAAAACATCTCCAACGACTATATACAACATCAAACACATTCCAAGCTATAAATACAAGCTAAGGACACTTGAAGAAGTATGAGAACAACTATCCAAGCAATCAAACACAAGAGAAGAGTTTTTCATTCTTATTTCATCTTTCTCTTGTAAATATTTTGTTCTTGTGAGCTCAATCTTGTAAACACCTACCTTAGAGAGGTTTTCTTGTTTATATTTCTTATACTTTTGTAAAGGGGAAATGTTCTAGCTAATCCCGTGTAAAAGCTAGGGAAAGGTTCTAGTTTAGCCCGGAAAAACTAGGGAGTTTGTAAGGTTACTCTTTATCCTCAAAAGAAATAAAAAATTAGTGAATTTGTTGGAAAATCCTTGGTGAGGAGCTAAGGTAGTGGACGTAGACTTTGGTTGAGAAAGTCGAACCACTATAAATCGCTGTTCAATTCTCTATCTTTCAATATCCTTACTCCCTAAACTCAAAACCATTTCGACCCCTCTTTTCAAACCGTTCCGGTTTTCGAATCGAGCTTCCGAAAATCCTAACATTTAGCTACAGGTAAATTGCCATCTGATTTAACGAGAGCTGAAGTAAACCGTATTAAAAGAGAATCTTGTTTTTCATTTGGGATGATCTGTATCTTTGGAAGCATTGTTTAGACCAGGTAATTAGACTATGTGTTCCTGAAAGTGAGGTAATCTCAATTTTAAAATTTTTTCATTCTTATTCGTGTGGACACTTTGGATCGAAGCAGACCGCTCATAAAATTTTGGAATGTGGATTCTTTTGGCCTCATATTTTCCGTGATGCTTATTTGTTTTGTAAATCTTGTGATAATTGTCAATGTGCAGGTAATTTGAGTCGAAGAAACGAAATGCCCCTTAATCCTATACACATATGCGAAATATTTGATGTTTGGGGACTTGATTATATGGGTCCATTTGTTTCTTCTTTTGGCAATTGTTATATAATCCTTATGGTTGATTATGTTTCAAAGTGGGTATAAGCTAAAGCCACTCGAAATAACGATGCAAAAACTACTGTTCAGTTTCTAAAGAATTGTATTTTTTCCAGGTTTGGTACACTAAGAGCGATAATAAGCGATCGCGGCACACACTTCATCAAGCGAGTAATTGATGTACTTATGAAAAATCATGGAGTGAATCACAGGATTGCCACAGCTTATCATCCGCAAACGAACGGACAAGCAGAAGTTTTAAACCGTGAAGTAAAAACAATTCTTGAGAAAATAGTTAAGCCGAATCGCAAAGATTGGAGCTTGAAATTAATTGACGCTTTGTGGGCTTATCGGACCGCATATAAAGGACATATCAGCATGTCGCCATACTGCCTTGTGTTTGGTAAGCCGTGACATTTACCTGTCGAGCTAGAACACAAGGCATATTGGGCCGTAAAATAGTGCAATATGGAGTTAGAAGCGGTCGGTGAAACACGAAAATTACATATACAAGAGCTTGAGGAAATCCGGAAAGATGCTTACGACAACGCCAAAATATATAAGGACAAAACAAAAGAATTCCATGATCGAAAAATTATTTCTAAATATTTTTCTATCGGGCAAAAAGTTCTTTTTTTAATTCAAAATTAAAACTTTTTGCAGGAAAACTTCGATCAAAATGAAGCGGGCCTTATACGATAACTGAAATATTCTCTCATGGCCGTATTATGCGAATAGCGAAGTTAGCTTAATTGAATATCTTGACTTGGAAGAACCCGGAATATGAATCAAGTCGTCGAGCTAACGACGTTAAACAAAAGCGCTTCATGGGAGGCAACCCATTGCTTTCGATTCCGTTATATTTTTATTTTTGTTTTTGTTTTGTCAAGCATGTTTAATTTAATTTCTATTTTTATTTTGCAGGAATCGAAATTTTTTTATTCAAACTTGAACGACGAAGATTTACGAAATTATGATTTGAACAGTGCTAATTTTGGAGACTACTGAGCAGTGAAAAATCGAACAAAGCAGAAAAAAATAATGCCCCAACCGTGCACACCGTTTCATTAAACGATGCATGTTAGCAAAACCGACATGAAATCCAGGAAGTACTCTATTCCTTTTCTTGCACTTTAATTTTTCGTTTTGAGGCAAAATGCTTTAAGTGAGGGGGAGTAGAATGTATGATTGAATTTTGCTTTACTTGTCTTTATGTTTCGATGTTAGTATGTGTTGGTTGGATTTGTCAAAAATTTCATTGATTGTCTTTGTCTTGTGGAAACTTTTTGGAATGCTATGCTTGTTTGGGAACACATAATTGTTTAGGTTAGGATATTCTTGATAGCGAATAGCATGAATTGTGATCAAGTTGGTGCTTTTGTGATATTCCATGCCTTTGTTGGTTGAAATGTGATTAGCTCAATGCATTAAACAATCTGGTGAGATTTGAGCCTTTACGAGCATATCATTTTCGCTCGCATTTTGTTTGATTGAGCGTGTCAAATTTGGCATTGATATTCTAGAACCTGCATGTTGAATACTGTCAAGATTACACATGAACATGATGCTTAAAAATGATTTGGGCACCTTAGGATTAACCATCCCGTTTCCCCACTAAATAGCCTACCCATGCATTTTCCCCCTTAGTTAAACACTTTTGAGCCTATTTTCGCTTCTTTGTTTTCATCACATTTATAAACCCGAGCCTTTTTGTTTTATCCCTCTTTTCTACCTTTTTCAGGGCAAGTGAATAATTTTACCATTGTATGCTCCATTGAAAAAAATGTTGAATGTGAAAAAAAACAGCAGTTCGAAAAAAGAAAAAAATGATGTTCGAAAAAAAAGACATGAAAAAATGGAAAACAAAACAACAAAAGTGTGAAAAAGAAAGAAAAAAATCAAATGCATTTTGTTGTTTGACAATTAGTCTTTTATTCTTGGTGTACTTAATGTTTTAATGGAGTTGAGATTATCATTTGTTAGTTCCTTGCCTTGAATATTTAGCCATATATTTAGCCTTTTCCCCATCTTTACCTAAGCCCCATTACAACCAATAAAAGACCCTTTGATTTATGCATCGTGTTCTTATTAGTAGTGGAGATTTGATTTACTTGTAGGCTTATGGTAATATCGTGTCGATTCTGACATTGAGCGTTTCTTTACCCCAAACACATTGAGTGATTTGAGTGAGTCTTGGTAAGGTGTTGAGTTATGAGCATTGAGATTAATGAATGAATGGATATTACAATTGCACTTGACTTATTCCAATTGATGATGTTCAATTGATTGATTTCTTGACTTGAATAGTTATTGTGGCCTTTACCTTGCTTCCTTGAATGTGAAACTTGACAAAGAACTGTAAATGAAATTTTTTCCTAGTTTGATTAATCATACTTGAGGACAAGCATGAGATAAGTGAGGGAGAAATTGATGAGTGTTCAGAATCGTTAATCTTTGCTCGTTATTTCTTCGATTTTGAGGAATTATTACTGCTAAATTGGTCGTGTTATGTTTGTTTTCGTGCAGGTCCTTGCTTTCCAGAATTAGTGACAAAACAAGCGCATTCTGCATTTTTTTATTATTTGGTCACGGCTGGAGACATGGGCACGACTCTGTGCATGACGTGGTGTTGAGTTAATCGATCGACGGAATCGGCCAAGAGGGGGGTGAATAGGCAATTAAAAATTTCGTGGAAGCTTTTGCAGAAAAATTGAAAGTAATTGCACAGCGATTTACAGTGGTTCGACTTTCTCAAACAAAGTCTACGTCCACTACCTTAGCTATCCACACTAAGGATTTTCCAACAAATTCACTAATTTGTTCTTTCTTTTGAGGCCAAAGAGATAACCTTACAAAATCCCTCAAGAGTATACCCCAACTCTTGAGAACACTCTTTTTCCCAAAGAGAAGATTACAAATTTGCAAACTTACAAGAAAACCTCACAAGGTAAGATGTTTGCACAATTCTAGAACAAGAAAAGAACACTCAAAGATAATTACAAATGAGCACAAATGGTGTTCTCGAAAGCAAAATGAATATTGAAAGGAAAATTGGCTTGATTTGCACAAACTTGGTGTTTGATGCTTTCTCTCTTGTTTCTCTATATTTCTTGTTGATCAAGGGCTTCAGAACTTGTTTAAATACACCTTGAATCTCTTCTGAACGTTGGGGATGATTAGTGAAGATCATATAGCCGTTTTAGTGTGAAAACAATTAATAAAACAGTTTGGAGCGTGGGGGGAATCGGTACCCCCTATGGGGAATCGGTTCCCTAAGTGTAAAATTCAAATATTTCGACCGTTGAACAGGGGGAATCGGTACCCCCTATGGGGGAATCGGTTCCCTCCGAGCATTCTGGAAATCTCGGAGCCAAACCCTTCAGGGGGAATCGGTTCCCTCTGAGCAATCTGGAATTTTTGGCTTTGAAATGGTTCGAAATACTTTGAAAGATTATTTTGAAATTGTTTTACTATTAAAACTTATTTTTACACTTAAGTAAGGATTAAAAATGATTTTTGAAATATTTTGAGTAATGTTTTGATATTCGAATAATTAAATCGAATATACTTAGAAAATCATTTTGGAAAATCTTAAAATTCATTTAACTTAATTTGTTATATCGAAATATCAAAATGTTTTCAACAATCTCCCCCTTTTTGATATAACAAAACATTTTAGTAATTTTTAAGATTTTGAAATCAAGTTTTGAAATTACTCCCCCTTACTTTAACACTTCTCCCATTTATCATTTTTAAAAACACACACTTAAAACACTTAAAACACACTTCTCCCCCTTTTTGTTAAATCAAAAAGATTCAAATGAACGTGAAAAATATTAAGCCAATTGATTAGGTATATGTATGCATAAGCTGCTAAGATCACAATTAAGAGAAACGTTAGCCATTAGTTCCGTAATCAATATTCATAAATAATGTGATATGGCAAAATTGGTCATATTGCTAATAATGATGTAAATGATGCAATAACGAATAAAACACACCAAACATATAAGTTCACACCATCCATAAATCCAAAATCCAACAATCTACAAAATCAAACATTCCAAAATATTCAAAATGTTAAAACAATAAGTTTGGAGTTCAAAGTAAAACATTTAATCACATATCCGGATCAGGAGGAGGAAATCGAGCTCGCATAGCGGCCATTTCGTTAGTGAGGTCATTAATACGTGCATTGGTTGCTTCATTATTTGCACGCATTTCCCGAAGAATTTCTAATTGTTGAGCTCCCATTGTGGATAGATGGGACTCTATAGAAGTAAAGCGCGAATCCATGGTCGCATATCGGTAATCAAATGTCTCCATAAAAGATTGAAAATATGGAGGCATTTGAGTCGATTGTTGTGCGTGCTCCTCGGGTTGCTCAGGCTCATCTTCAGCTTCATCGATATCCCTCATTAATTGGTCAAACTCTGGATCTTCGTCAGCTTAGGGTGGAGCTTGTGAAGAACTAGCTCCCGGAGTAGTTGCAGAAGATCGAACCCATTCACCGGTTTCTTTATTTTTGACCCATCCCGCTCTTGTTAAAGAAAGAAGATTGATTTGTTTCTTAAGAGGAAAAGCGGCATCTAGACCAACTCAAAGCTCGGCTTTAGAAAAGAGATTACTAAGGATACAACCGTAAACTAGTGAAGAACAGAGTTTCTCATTTGGCACTAGGTTAACAGTTTCAACGATCTCAGCAAAGATAATCTCGGAAAGGTTTATTTTTATGTTGTGTTCAAAACAATGCAACCACCAAAGGTCTAAAGCTCTAAGAGTAGAATAACGACCCTCGGATGGTCGAAACCACCAAGTGATCATGAGATGAAGAAAACGCTCATGAAGATCTAGAACACTTGCACTATCATTCCGTTTATATCGTGAGCCTAAAACTTGTTTTTCGTTTGATAAACCTTCATTATCCAAGCCTAAGGCATTGGATATGTAATCCAGATCAAGATGGAAATATTGACCTAGGAGGTAGGAACGTACTCCTATGGTTTTGGTTTTGTCACGATTTTTGATACAAACGGCATTACAGTAGAAGATACGAACAAGTTGATGATAGACAACGGGTTCAAGTTCGAAAAGTTTATCAAATTTCCATTCGTGCAAGATAGGGAGATATTTAAAGTTAATATCAACCATAGTTTGAAGAGATGGGATACGTTCTTCCCTAATCTTATACGAGTCAAAATATTGGTAAAACCAATAACAATAATCTTTAGGACCCGGTTGATTGAAACAAGAATTTTGGATAGTCAAGTTAGGATCAAGATTTGGAATAGGATTTTGAGGAATAGGAGGAGGATTTGGTTGACGACTAGAACGACTAGATGAAGACCTAGCACGTTTAGGATTGGACATGGTTTAGGAAATCGGAATAGAATTGATAACCTGCAATTTTAAAAACAAATGTATGCAATTCAATTAATCCCAAAACTCAATTGAGTCCTCAATATTTCAAGGTTCTCTAAATCAATCCTAATGGGCAAAGTTTTTGAAAAACTTTTGAAAAACATGGTTTTGAGAAACAATATATGTATAGTTTTTATAACAACAACATAATTTAATCAAAACACAATAATTTGAAAATTAACATTTTTTTTATTTCGAAAATTTAAAAAAAAATTTTGGAAAATTCTTGTGTTTTTTTATGAAATTAATTATAACATCTAGTTTTTAATCACTAAACAATCAATGCTCGATCACTATTTTAACCTAGAACTAATTAAAACTAATCCTATGTTCAAAATCAATGTAATAGAGAGTTTAGAAAAATATACCTTGAAAGATGAAGATTGAGGGGATTTTGATGTTTGCACGATTTTAATGATTCCAACAGGTTTAGAAGATGATATTTGAAGTAAATTCCGATTAATATCGTTGATTTGAGGCAAAAATGGAGATTTGAGAGATTTAGAGGTGAAGAACGGCAGAAGAAGAAGAAAAAGAGGGTTTTGGGGTTTTTGGGGGTGTTCTGCCCGATTTAATAGAACCCCAGGGGGGTATCGATTCCCCTGTGGGGGGAATCGGTTCCCCTTCAAAGGGGGAATCGGTTCCCTCATGGGGGGATCGATTCCCTCTGCACCAAAATGCTAAAATCCGACTTTTAAGCACATAAAATGCTAAATTAATCTTTTCTAGTGGTATAGGCAACTCATATATTGAAAAATAATTATGTTCAAACAATTAAATTAATCTTTAAACATTATTTGAACATAAAATTAATTTTCACTAAGAATCATAAACTCCCCCTAACTAATAGCAAGAATGCAATCAAAAATTATTATTATAAGCATTTTTCAGTATTTATTAAAAGTGCTAAATTATTTTAAACACTAAGTGAAGATAGGTTAGTTAAACCTAATTCTCTTCTAAGTGTCCAAAACCTTTCCTTGTCTAAGGGTTTTGTAAAGATATCCGCTAATTGATGCAAAGTATCAACATATTCTAGAACTACATCTTCCTTAGTGACATGGTCTCTAATGAAGTGATGTCTTATTTCAATGTTCTTAGTTCTAGAGTGTTAGATAGGATTTTTAGTGAGACAAATAGCACTAGTATTGTCACACTTGATAGGAATGGTACCTACTTCAATTCCATAATCAAAAAGTTGTTGTTTCATCCATAAAACTTGTGCACAACAACTACCGGCTGAAATGTATTCCGCTTCAGTGGTAGATAATGCCACACAATTTTGTTTCTTTAAAAACCAAGAAATCAGCATATTTCCAAGGAATTGGCAAGTACCGGAGGTACTTTTCCTATCTAATTTGCATCCTCCATAATCCGCATCAGAAAAGGCATGCAAGCTAAAGCTAGAGTCTCTAGGATACCAAAGTCCTAAACTAGGAGTGTCCTTAAGGTATCTAAAGATTCTCTTAACAGCTAGTAAATGTGATTCTTTAGGACATGATTGAAACCTAGCACACAAGCAAACACTAAACATAATATCCGGTCTACTTGCGGTTAGATAAAGCAAAGAGCCAATCATTGACCTATATAATTTAACATCTACACATTTACCTCCTTCATCTAAGTCAAGCTTTATTGAAGAGCTCATTGGAGTGTTAGGAGGTTTCCCATTTTCTCTAGTCCAAACTTCTTGAGCATATCTTTGACGTACTTACCTTGATTAATGAAGATGCCATCTTTTCTTTGCTTGATTTGGAGTCCCAAGAAAAATGAGAGCTCCCCCATCATGCTCATCTCAAACTCACTTTGCATTAGCTTAGAAAATTCTTGGCAAAGAACATCATTAGTAGAACCAAATATTATATCATCAACGTAAATTTGAACTACTAATAAATCTTTACCTTTTCTCTTTAAAAACAATGTAGTGTCAACCTTTCCTTTTAAAAAACCTTTTTCAATTAAAAAATTTGACAATCTTTCATACCAAGCTCTAGGAGCTTGTTTTAAACCATAAAGAGCTTTTGTCAATTTTAAAACATGATCCGGGGAAAATTTGAATCTTCAAAACCTGGAGGTTGTTCCACGTACACTTCTTATTTTATAAAACCATTTAAAAATGCACTTTTAACATCCATTTGATATAATTTATATTCATTGAAACATGCAAATGCTAATAACATTCTAATTGCTTCCATCCTAGCTACGGGAGCGTATGTTTCATCATAGTCTATGCCCTCTTCTTGAGTATAGCCTTGAGCAACAAGTCTAGCCTTGTTCCTCACTATATTACCACTTTCATCAAGTTTATTTCTAAAAACCCATCTAGTACCTACAGTAGATTTATTACTAGGCCTTTCAACTAATGTCCATACTTTACTTCTCTCAAATTGATTTAATTCTTCTTGCATAGCCATAATCCAATGTTCATCTTTTAATGCTTCTTTGATGTTCTTAGGCTCTATGCATAAAATAAATGCAACATAATTACAGACATTTCTAAGAGAAGATCGAGTAGTTACCCCTTTTGATGGATCACCTATAATTTCACCATCCTTGACATAGTTGTACTCTCTTGGAAAAGATACTTCCCTTTCTTCACTGGTTGGATTCTCGAGGGGATCATGAGTTTCCTCATCTTTTGTTTCTTCCTTTGATGATGATTCTCCAACGTCATGTCTAACGTCATTTGCTTGTACAATACCTACATCATCATTAACAGAAGAATCCTTCCTCGGAAGGGGATTATCATCGAAAAACAACATGTATAGACTCTTCTACAACTAAAGTTCTTTTATTAAATACAAGATAAGCTTTATAATTTAAGGAATAACCCAGCAAAATTCCTTCATCACTTTTAGCATCAAATTTGCCAAGGTTTTCTTTACCGTTGTTTAAAACAAAACATTTACATCCAAAAGGATGAAAATAGCTAATGTTAGGCTTTTTATTTTTGAGAATTTCATATGGTGTTTTCTTTAAAATTGGCCTAATCATTACTCAATTTACAACATAACAAGCGGTATTTGTGGCTTCCACCCAAAAATATTTTGGCAAATTATTTTCACAAAGCATGGTTCTAGCCATTTCTTCTAAAGTTCGATTTTTCCTCTCAACAACTCCATTTTGTTGAGGGGTTCTAGGTGCTGAAAAATTATGGCTAATACCATTAGAATTACAAAACTCAATAAATCCAAGATTTTCAAATTCAGTTCTATGATCACTTCTAACACTAGTGATAGAGTAACCTTTTTCATTTTGGATTATTTTCGAAAATGTGATGAAATTTTCTAATGCTTCATCTTTAGTACTTAAGAATAGAACCCAAGTGTATCTAGAATAGTCATCTACCAAGACAAATGCATATTGTTTTCCTCCCAAGCTAGTAGTTCTAGTTGGCCCAAAAAGATCTAAATGGATCAATTGTAATACTCTACTAGTTGATACATCATTAATAGATTTAAAAGAAACTCGCTTTTGTTTTCCTTTAGCACATGCATCACAGATTTTATCATTATCAAATTTAAGCTTAGGCAACCCTCTTACTAAGTCTCCTTGAATTAACCGTTGCAAAACACTCATACTAGCATGACCTAGTCTCCTATGCCATAACCAACTATCATGCTCATCCTTAGCAACTAGGCATAAATTAGTCATATCAATAGAATCTAAATGCACCATGTAAATGTTTCCTATTCTATGACCAACAAGCATAATCCGATTAGATGCAATGTCAATGACTTTACAACCATTAATTTCAAATAAGACATTGAATCCTTTATCGCATAATTGACTAATACTCAATAGATTATGCTTTAATCCATTCACATATAAAACATTCTTAATTTGTATGGAAGAGGTATTACCTATTGTACCAATACCTTCAATGTGACCTTTTGAATTGTCTCCAAAAGTCACTTCTCCTCCATTTTTGGCGTTAAGCTCAATGAACCGGCTTTTGTCTCCGGTCATATGTCTTGAGCATCCACTATCAAGGTACCATGAATTTGAATTTGTTTCCCGTGCCTTGTAGCAATGCTCCTTTCCCTACAAACATAGATTAATTTTTGATTTTTGGTACCCAAATTCTTTTGGGTCCATATTCATTAGTTTCCAAAATCCTAGTCCCCTTAGGTATCCATTTGTGTAGGATATTTTTATCTTTAGTAGTAATGAGTTCTTTAGGAACCCACATACTTCTAATGATTTTTCCATTAGAGGTTCTTTGGGGACCTCTATGATTGTAGTTTCTAAAACTTTTTCTAACAAAGTTGGATTTTGAATTTCCACTTTTTTCAAGATGTTTTGTTCCAACTTTATCAAAAGAAGTTTTAAGATCATCAATTTTCTTTTGATGATCATCATTGATCTTTGAAAGTAAATTTTGCAAATCTAAATTTTTCTTTTCAAACTCTTCTAGTTTGATTTGCAAATCTTTGATTTTACTTTCAAGATCGTTGTTGGTTTTGGATATGAGTTTGTTTTCATTTTTCAATTTTGAAACATCATTTTTATATTTTAAAAACAATTTCTCATAATCCGAAGCCAACCCATTGTACTCCTCAAATAACTCATCATAAGATAAATCATCAAAATTGGATGAGTTAGAGGTTACCTTAGAATCTTCCCCGAATGCCATCAAGCACAAGTTTGCTACTTCTTGTTCCTCTTCATCGGAACTTTCTTCATCGCTCCATGTAGCCACATGAGCCTTGTGCTTATTCTTTGATTGACCATTTTTCTTCAATTGTGGGTAATCATATTTGACATGCCCCGGCTTTTTGCATTCATAGCAAATGATTGGGTCCTTCTCTTTTGGTTCATTTTTGAGGCCTTCGTTTCGTTTGAATTTTCTTCCTTGGTAATGTCTCATCATTTTTCTGAACCGTTTGGCAAACAATGCCATTTCCTCGTCATCATCATCATTATTAGAATCACTCTCATCTTTTGTGGATTTGAGAGCAACTCCAATATTTTTCTTCTTCTCCTTTTCCTTTGGTGTCTCTTCAACTTTATCAAGGTCCACCTCATCTTCAAGCATCATCTCATGAGTGAGGAGTGAACCGATAAGTTCTTCAAGAGTTAAGGACGATAGGTCCTTAGACTCGATGATTGCCGTCTTCTTTGATTGCCATGATTTTGGGAGGGAGTATACTAACTTCCTCACAAGCTTTTCATTTGAGATGATCTCTCCATATGATTTGAGACCAATGACAATCGTTGAAAATCTATCTGTCATAGTTTTGATGTCTTCATTTGGTTTCATCCTGAAATTTCATAACTATGCGTTAGAATACTAATTTTTGATTTCTTTACCTCATCTGTACCTTCATGTGTGACTTGAAGTTTGTCCCATATTTCTTTGGCGGTTATACACGATGAAACTCTTCCGTATTCATCTGGTCCAAGAGCACAAAAAATAATATGGATGGCTTTGGAGTTGAGCTGGAACATTCTTGTCTCTCCTTCATTCCACAACCTTGGATGAGTGAGAGGTTTGATGTATCCTTCTTCTACAGCATTCCATGTTCCCATGTCACTTGCTTGAATGAAGTACATCATTCTATTCTTCCAATAGGCATAGTTAGCTCCATTGAAGAAAGGAGGCTTGTTGACGGGCATCGAATCGAGACCGGAGTCGAAGTTTGAAGCGGAGGCCATTGATGACTTTAATAATCGATATAACTCTTCCCGAATCGAATCAAGAGGCGATTAAACCTTCAAATGAGTTAGGCTCTGATGCCAATTGTTGAGTTAATCGATCGACGGAATCGGCCAAGAGGGGGGTGAATTGGCAATTAAAAATTTCGTGGAAGCTTTTGCAGAAAAATTGAAAGTAATTGCACAGCGATTTACAGTGGTTCGACTTTCTCAAACAAAGTCTACGTCCACTACCTTAGCTATCCACACTAAGGATTTTCCAACAAATTCACTAATTTGTTCTTTCTTTTGAGGCCAAAGAGATAACCTTACAAAATCCCTCAAGAGTATACCCCAACTCTTGAGAACACTCTTTTTCCCAAAGAGAAGATTACAAATTTGCAAACTTACAAGAAAACCTCACAAGGTAAGATGTTTGCACAATTCTAGAACAAGAAAAGAACACTCAAAGATAATTACAAATGAGCACAAATGGTGTTCTTGAAAGCAAAATGAATATTGAAAGGAAAATTGGCTTGATTTACACAAACTTGGTGTTTGATGCTTTCTCTCTTGTTTCTCTATATTTCTTGTTAATCAAGGGCTTCAGAACTTGTTTAAATATACCTTGAATCTCTTCTAAACGTTGGGGATGATTAGTGAAGATCATATAGCCGTTTTAGTGTGAAAACAATTAATAAAACAGTTTGGAGCATGGGGGGAATCGGTACCCCCTATGGGGAATCGGTTCCCTAAGTGTAAAATTCAAATATTTCGACCGTTGAACAGGGGGGAATCGGTACCCCCTATGGGGGAATCGGTTCCCTCCGAGCATTCTGGAAATCTCAAAGCCAAACCCTTCAGGGGGAATCGGTACCCCCTTAGGGGGGAATCTGTTCCCTCTGAGCAATCTGGAATTTTTGGCTTTGAAATGGTTCGAAATACTTTGAAAGATTATTTTGAAATTGTTTTAAGATTAAAACTTATTTTTACACTTAAGTAAGGATTAAAAATGATTTTTGAAATATTTTGAGTAATGTTTTGATATTCGAATAATTAAATCGAATATACTTAGAAAATCATTTTGGAAAATCTTAAAATTCATTTAACTTAATTTGTTATATCGAAATATCAAAATGTTTTCAACACGTGGTCTGACGTGGCAGTTTCTAGAAGGTCCAATCAGCGACGGTTTCTAGAAGACTTCCTCTGCACGCCTTCTGGAAGATTGATGAGCAGAGTTGCATTAGGAGACTAGTTTAAGTTTGAATTCAAATTTAAATTTGTAAAACAATTATCTTAGGATTATTTTATTTATTTTATTTTTTTATCCCTTAGGCTTTGAGAGGCTATAAATACCCACTTGGGGTAAGCCTAAACTCATATTCGAATTACAATCTTCTTTTCTCTCTAGTTTTTATAAAAGCTTTCTCTTTTTTTCTTTTCAAGTTCTTTTCATTTTTCTTTTATTTTTCAAGCTTTGTTTTCAAATGTTAAGTATGACTTTTTTCATGCTTAGCTAAACTTTTCATAAGCCGAGAGTTGTCGCGATGACTCAATTTCAACGGGAGAATTGAAACAGACCCTTAATATCTTCGGAACATCTCTCTCAATATTTGCGCTTATTTTTCAAAATCAAAACATTTTTCGAAATCAAAGATTGACTTTGGTCAAGAGGTTGTTGAGATTAAACGTGTCGGAGGAAGATTCGGCTTATAGAAAGCAATTCGACTTCCTGGGAACACACTTGGCGAGATAGCTTCGCCAAGAGGGATTTGAGATCAGAATTGACGGTTATTGAAGCAACAATCCGAGTCGGACGCCACAAACTTAAACGCTAATTGATCTACGACAATTGATGTTGTTAGAATCAATTACTGAAGCTGAAATTAAAGATTGCCTTGGGTATTCGGTATACAAGATAGAGTCACGGTGATAGCCCTTGTAGATAAAGTAACCGACGTGAATCCCGAAGAGAAAATCTTATTCGATGATCAGAAGGAAATTGAGTCAAAATGAAGCTTGAGGCTATTTTTACTGTATTTATTCACAAACTTTATTCTCTTATTTTTTATAGTTTTTATTTATTTAATCATTTTTTCTTTACTACTTAAATATATTTTTACCAAAACCCCCCATTTTATTACTTTCACGCCTGGCATAGACCAATCAGACATAAATTAAGAATTTTCCAAGTCCCTGTGGATTCGACCCTACTTCTCTCGCTACGAATTTTCCTTTATTTATTATTCGGGAAGGAGGAAATTTATTTTGACATCTAAAACGATAGTTGTCAACCCTTTTTTTCCTACTAAAATTACCCTTCAGAAGAACATGTACCTTTAATAGCATTGAAATTCAAATACTATGCACTAACATGGTGGATACAAGCCCAACGAAACCAATGTCAATATACAGAACATCGAATCAATTCCAGGGATAATATTAAATTTGAGATAGAAAATGGTTTGTTCCAAGTTTCTACACTCAGAAAAATAAACAAAGACTTTGAAAACTATAACAAGGTAATAAATATGTGGAGGAATATTTCAAAGAGAAGAAGTCTTTAATACAACGAGCAAATATCTGTGTGAGCGAAGATGACATTGAAATCAAGTTCGTGCCAACAACTTACCAATACTATGTGAAATCGGGTTCCCTTAGTAACTAGTATCTGATGGATATGTGAGACAAGATACTAGCAGTGTGTCGCATTTAGATAATCTAAAGTAGTGTGTCGCATTCAGATAATGCACAACAATTCAGATAATATAAAGTAGTTATAGTTAGTGTGGGTAGATACACAATAGAGTTGTACTCATGGTGAGACCTGCAGAAAATGTGCAGTAGTTTTAATGTTACAGTTAGTGTTACATTTAGATAATATAAAGTAGTTACAATTAGTGTGGGTAGATACACAATAGAGTTGTACTCATGGTGAGACCCTTAGGGTGTGTTTGGTTGGGGGAATGTGAGATTCCCATGGGAATGGAATCCACATTCCCCCGTTTGGTTGGCCGGGAATGTCATTCTCGGTAATCTTACATTACCAATAGTGAATTTTTTTGGGGTATATTACCGAGAATGTCATTACCTCCCTTTACTTAGGTATTGTTGGATTACCGGCGTTTTGGACTAAAATGCCCTTAATTTTTTTTAAATATCATTATTCTGTCATTGAATAATAAAAATTCTACGAAGGTTAAATTACAAATTTATCCTTAAACTATTTTAGATTTAAAAAAAAGTCTATTAATTTAAATTTTATATGAAGTTCAGGGGTTAAAATAAAATTTTACCCTTTCATTAAACCTTTTGATATTTTCAATTTTGTAAACCAAATTATATATATTTTATGAATTTAAATTTTTTTAAAAATATATATATATAAATATTTTCCAACTTGTTAAAAAAACAAATATATAATAAGGATAATTTGGTCAAATATACATTCCAATAATCTTTTATTCCTTTAACCAAACACGGTAATCTTACATTCATGCTAAGCCAACCAAACACAAAATACAACATTCTCAATAATCCTATTCCCTGATAATCTTTTATTCCCACTGGTAATCTTACATTCCGTGAACCAAACGCATTAGTAAAAAGGGAAGCATGAGACTCCTACTTCAGCGATAGAACAGTTAAATATTAAGTAGGTAGCACTCGATTAAGATCATGCATGTACATATTGTTTAGTATCGTGTCTTTAGCATGCTTATGTTTATGAGACTCATAATGTTACTCTATATTAGAGATTATATTGTTGGGCTTTGTAAGCTCAGCATTATATGTTTCCGTTCACATGTTATTAGCTTGAGTCGTTCATGGAGCACCGTCGTAGCATGACTTCCAACATCTCTTCCATAGTACTGTAAGCTGTAATGGGCATGTGTATTCATAGGACCTTTATTATTGTATTCAAATTTTATAACCTTGAGTTGTAATACCCCAAATTTTGGGTAGTGACTAAAATGTAAATTTTGAAAGTTTTGTAGATAAAATATAAACTTTGTAAAAGTTCAAGGACCAAAAATGTAATTTTGAAATTTTATCTATTTTATCCGTAAATGAAAAGTTTGGCCTAAAACAAGAATTTTTTGTGGAATTTGATTTTTAGTACGAGATTTGTGTTAAAATCTACAAAGCGATAAAGTTCGATGTAGAATTTAGATAGTCGGATCGAACCAGAATTTTCGAAAATTTGAAGGCTGATAGATAAGGGTTTAAAATATTATTTTCATATTTTAGATCAAATAAATTTAGCATAGATCAATGTAATTTTTCAGAATTGGCCGAACAGTGAAAATTTAGTGACTAACATGCTTACATTTTGTACTTTATATACCAAGCTTTCAAAACTTACATTTAGTCACTAGCCAAAATTTGGGGTATTATACAGAGTTCCAATTTATAAAAATATTTTTATAACTGTCTTGTATGTCTAATTTGATACTATTCAGTATGTTTTAAAACGACAATGAACAGTTTTTGAAATCAGGCATTGCCTTGGTAGCTCAATATCACACTTTAAGGGTTTAGGATGTTACAATACTCTTGACGAAATAAAATGATTTTTAGCAGGACTTTGTAGCAGGTGAAAGCATATTACAACAAAGTTTACGCCTCAAACATGAGGTGGCTATTGCCTTAGGCAGAAGGAATTCTTGGAGGGCTGCTCGTAGGATTAAAGTCAACGGGGATGCTCGATGGACAGTTCCTCTGGATGGATGGGTAAAGCTAAACACCGATGATGCTCGACAAAGAGTAGCAGGTTTGGCTACCTGTGGGGTAATATTCGGGATCACTAAGGTGATTTGATTTTGGATTTTTCGAAAGCAAATTGGGTACTGCTCGATGCTTGATGTAGAATTATGAGGAATTTATACATATCTGTGTTTATGTTCTTACGGTTCATATATGTCCCACATGAATGCAATTTGATGACCGATGGTTTAGCTCGCATGGCTTAGGGTATTTTTCTCGGTTTACATTTGTTTCTGGAATCACCAATAAAGGTTTGAGATAGATATTTTTGTCACGCTCTCAAAACCTTCAAATATTAATGTATTGGACTCAAGGATCACGACCCGTGACACTATGAAGATACTCATGTTGTTATGAATGTTTAAAGATCACTTTTTTTCTTATGCATTAAAAAAACTAACAATTAAATTCTTACTAACTTTACAATTAAAAGCTTGTAGTTATAATAGCAAGAAAATTAGTAGATTAGGTTTCAAGCATAAGCATTAGTTGTTAATCCACTTGTAGGTTTAATATTTTTGTCTTAACTATTGCATAGTTGCAATTTTATTTAAAATTGATTATTAGTGAACCATCAAAGCAACAAAGACGACTTATTTTAATAATAGAATCTCTCCGAGAGCCAACACGTTCGTAATATACAAATATACTCTTACAAATCAAACCTTTTTCTAAAAAATGTTAACAAAAAGAATACTTAGAAGTTGACAACATGTATTTTATTTTTTCTTTTTAAATTACTTAAACAGATTTGATTATATCATTTAAACTATTTATAAAGAAACTAAAGTATTATATTTAGCATCGTATTTTCAAAAATTAATTTAATTTTTCGGAAGTGCATATAATAATTAATAAATTGCTTAAATAAATATTTAATTTTTAAAAAATGGTTTGTGAAAGGAAGGATATTTGAAATGTCCGAACAGAAGCCGACAAAGAAAAATAAAATAAAAAGAAAACCAAGAGTTAACCGCGGAGGAAGACAAAGTCTCAGCTTTGATAAAAGGTCAGCCGCCATTAACAGTAACGGCGTTAAATTTAAGACTCTCAAGCCTTAACAGTTTATCCAGCACATCCTTCTAAGGCTGCGATTGTCACCGCCAAATTAATTCATTCCAGTCACCAAAAACACAGCTTTGAATGATGGAGTGGATAATTAACTGCTACGAAATTTGATTAGAAGGAAAAAAAAACCCAAGCTTGGGTTTTGAGAGGGACGTCTGAAAATGTGAAGAAACAGAGGTTTTTACAGAGTGAGAAAGGAGAGAATGGTCAAACGTTACCGGTGGTGCCGGTCAAAGGTTGATAATCCTCTCCCTCGTTCTCTCCTCCTTCCTTTATTTTCCTTTAAATACTCTTTCTCTGTCTAAAATTCTTCTCATTTCGGTTGAAGAGTTCTTCTAAAAATTTTCTGGTTATAAGAAAGCTGATTTTTTTTCTTTTGAGGATCTGGGTGTTCTTTCTCAACTTTTCTGAAGAAAGAAATGGCAGTAAGTTCTTTTTATCTTCAGTATTTTCTTTTTGGGTGGGTTTGGTGTAGTTTTCATTGTTCTTCTGTTTGTTTCCTGAGAATTTTTGACATAAGTAATGAAATATGAGAATTGTGGGATTTGAGTTTTGTATACTTGTTGAACTTTAGTCAGAATGTGTATTAGCTGGATATAATTCTGGGTGAACTTAAAACATGTATGTTCCAAAATCGATAAAACATGTATGTGTTTAATCTTCACAAATTCATTGCGTGTGTGATTCCCTTGTGGAAAATCTACTGGTTTTCCTGTTTTGAGCCATTTTTCGGTTAGCTCCATGTATGTAAGATCTGCTAATCTTTGTCTCTGTTATTGATGGAGGAGAGTTTTTGTTTGTGTATCATCTAATTTGTTGTCATTGTAGCAACGGCAACAGCAACAGCGCTCCCATGTGCCCAAGTTTGGCAATTGGGAGGGTGAAGAGAATGTTCCCTACACAATTTATTTCGACAAGGCCCGTCAAGGTCGCAGCGGAGGAAAGATTGTAAACCCGAATGATCCTCAAGAGAACCTGGATTTGCATCAAGATTTTGTAGCTCCTGCTAGGTCTAATCCTGCTTCAAGAACGAATCCGGAAGTGGATGAATCGGTAGGACAAGGACCTGCTCGAAGGGGACATGAACGTCAAAGAAGCGGGGAAGAAGGTTACCCCAAGCAATATGCTGATTCTCCAACACGACACGACAATGTCAACCGCAGAGCTTCAGGGGACACTACACCTTCACGTTATGGTCGTGGAGTAAGTTCCGGTGAAGTAACAAAACGCCCTGCGAGATCAAGCATTGGATCCGAAAACAGCCTTGAGAAATCACCTCTGCATCACCAGGCACGAGTGACGGGGAGAGGTAGCATGCCATCGCCTGCCTGGGAAGGAAAAACTTCGTACGATAGTAGCCACGGTACTCCTGGGAGATCCAGACTGAGGCCAAGTGCTAGAGGCGATGAAAGTGTAAGCCATTCTTCTTCTTTTCATTTTATCACCATACATGACATGAACCTCGAAAAAGAATGCATCGCTGACCTTCCGGTGAGCTTGAATGTGTTTGCAACACTTGATAACGATATTGCATTATTCGGTTGTGTGAAACTTTTACACACACATCGGCTCCTCTTGAGACAAACTTGTTGCTAATAATCTGGTTTCCGGTGTCACAGCCCGATAAAAGTGCTGCTGTTCCGAAATTCGGTGACTGGGATGAGAGTAACCCGGCATCAGCGGATGGTTATACTCACATTTTTAACAAGGTGCGGGAAGAAAGGAACAACGGGGGTAGGGTAGGAGGCATGGGGGGTGATCAATCCCCATACAACAACGCTCGGAATCGGAGGCCATCCAACAGCGGTGGCGCTAAGGTATGTATGTTGCTTTGCTATGCTATGGATGGTTATTTTTACATAATCCGTAATCGCGAACGTGTGTTGTTTTCTCCAGAGTTGCTGCCTTCCATGGTGCAGAAAATGAGGGATGTGAAAAGCTTGTGGATTTGTAACGAGTTTGTGTGGGATATTATTACCGTAAATACATTGAAGGCTCCTTCCAATGGAGCAGAGTGAATTAACTGCTCTATTTGTGTGCTTCCAAACATGTTTCAGATATATTCTTAGTTTGTTTCTCTTTTTCGATTGTTCTTCTGTATTTTTGTTATAGCACTAATTTGTTATCTTGTTTTTTCACCCTCTTATATGTGGAACCATCTCAATTTTGCCAATTAAACTTAGTATGGATCAAATTCAATCTACTGAAATTATGGGATAATGAAGAAAACAGTATTTTCTTTCTGAGCATTCTCTTAGAATCCCCAGTTTTTTTTTTTTTTTAAACATGGAGTGTAATGGTATGAAAAAAGCTTAAGCTTCTTCTTGCACGGATGGGGGATTGCCAACAGAAGATGAAACATCAGTTCCAACAAATTTTGTCTAAATATGGAGTTGATGTTTTTTCACTACGAAAGTTCCATGCGTCTTCAGGTTTACACTTCAGCTGCCGACATGCTATATGGACTTACTGCACTGCTCCAATCATTTGTACACTCAGATAGGTTTTGTGCTTCCAATCAATTCCGAATGGCCTACTGCTAGTTTGAGCAAAACTCGATTTACAAAAAAATAAAATAAAAAAGTCAAAATTTTCAACTTGATTTGATGTTGAAAAACTCAATTCAATATTCGACTCAAAATTTTATAAATTTATATTAAAAAAAAATTCAAATTGAGTTATGAAATAGAATTCAGATAACTCAGAATTTTTAACAATTAGGAATATGTTTTTACATTTGAGTCAAGTTCACCAACTCTCTATATGATATATATATGTATATATATATATATATATATATATATATATATATATATGGCTATAGAGAATTGTTTAAGTTATAATCAAATAATATCATAATATTATAAATATTTATAATTAAATTTAAATAAAAACTCGAACAACTCTAATTGACTCGAATTGAATTTCATAAACCCGACTCAAAATTTTTTAAAATAAAGTTTGAGTTATAAAATAAGTCTCGTCACTCGAATAACTCAAAATACTTTGACTCAACTCGACTTGATCGAATGTTAACCTCTATCTTTTACTATAAATTATTGATTAATTATTAATTATTATAAATTCAAATGTATTAAAATAAGTATACGCTGAAATATTTATAGCACAAAAAATAATATATTTAAATCAAAATAAATAATGAATAGCTGTATCCATTATAAAATAGTAAATAAAATACAATGTTGTATATTTTGTTAATAAATTAATTAATATTTTATACTATTTTTAATCTAACACTTAATCTTCCTACCATGGTAATTAATCTACCTATTATGGTAATTAATCTCAATATGGTAATCATTTAATATCACCCATTAATGCAACCGGGGCGCTAAAAAGTTGACTAATTAAAGACTTGTGGGCGCTGGATGCATTTGTAAGCGAATACGTAAGAAATACAAAGTGGGGTCACGCCACGTGGACACTCTTCAAGCGCACCCCGACCGCGCGACCTTCATAATACTGTTGAAAAATCCCTCCCCCCGGTTTTAAAAACCCTAGACGTGATAATTTCACCAGAATGCTCTCGATTCGATTCTCCCACTGTATCAAGGTATGACATTCGGTCTCCCATTCTCATCTGACTTACCAATCTTCCCTTTTTGTTCTTTTTCAAAAAAAAAATGATTTGATGTTTTGGTGTCTAATCGATTTTCCGTTGTTAAAATTTGGGTTTCTTTTGCTTGTCGATTTTTTTTTTCTTTTTTAATCTTTCTAGTAATATGGTGATGACATCCTTGTTGCTACTTGGACTTTCTAGGAAGCGAAGGTTGTGAAAAAAAAATCTTATTTTTGTGTCTCTGGATGTTCTTTCCTGTTTTAAGCTCTAAATCACTAGGTTTGTTTGATTTCAGATTGAACTCTTTTTTTGTAAACTTCATTAACACTGACATCAAGTAAAGGAATTGTTGCTTTTAGAGAGAACATGATACAGTATCTATTGTGAATGTACCTGAGGGAGTTGTATTTTAACATCTTTAAGGTTTTATTGAGGCTGCAATCTTCGGATATCGCTTTGAAAAATCATAATTTGAACATGAGCACTCTTGAAGTGAGGGGGTCTTCTCTTAGAGGGTATCGAAGGAGAAAGGCAGTGCTTGATCTGAATGTTCCACCCAGTGAAATCAGAGAACTGGAGGGTACTTCGCAACAGGCTGGGTATGAGGAACAAACTATCCAATCCATGCAGCTTGGACCGCCTGCAACTATTGATGTTGATGCTATTGATGATGATGCAATTGAATCTTCGGCTACATCTTTTGCAGAGGTATTTTTCTCTTGTTCCATTTTGCTTTGTTTTTCACTTAAAATTTCCATGATCATTCGTATCATGCTGATTATTATAAACTTATTGGTATATTATATCAGACTCGGAACAATTCAAGGAGGAACCGTGGAAGGACTGTTGTTGATGTAGATTCAGGTTGGTGAATTTAGGGAAAATACTGTTTATAATATTTTTGTTTGGCCTCACGTGATACCTGTATTATCATATGCACATTGCATAGAAGAAGCTTATTTGAATCACTGCCTTGTAAATTCATTCTATTTATCTTCATGAGTCAAAAGATTCCTTCTTAATAACAGTTTCGAAGCCCCATTAATGAATGAATTTTAAGGTAGATGTCCTGTGGGTTTCAAACCCGGTCTTGATTTAGGTGCTTAGTTAGTTTGAGGTTTAGAGTCCCTGGAACAAATAGCCTACTCCTTAAATTGTTGAATATAAGGAATGTCATTTTACTTTTTCATATTTGAAATAAGACAAAGTCAATGCACGTCGATCACAATCCACTTAACCAAACATGATATAATCCAAGTGAAAATCTAGGTGATATTATGTGCCTTGAAGTGATTAAATTATGTTGATGAATCAAATGCTTCTATATGTAACACAAGAGGATCACACTAAAATGGAAATAAAACAGGAAGTACTATGTCTTTATTTTCTAAGAACGTCTATTCACTTCTTTTGCCGTATGCTGAGCATTGCCGACCATGCTCTTGTAGGGTCTGTGCTTAATAACACCAAGAGATTTTTGTTAATAAAATACAATTCTTTGGTTTTTAACATAGCTGTTTACCTTTATTTTTGGGGTTTGTGGCATGTGAGGGTGATTTACTAAGGTTGATATTATCTCTTTTCAACTTTGTAGTAGCCCGATAAAATCTAATGTTTTACTTGTGTGAATGCATCGGCCAATCGATTTATGGAGTGGTGGTTCTTTATCTACTCAATTTATTCTTCGTAGTTAAACCCCTATGTTGCTCTTTGTTTTAGTAGGTGTAGCTCACATGTGTCCTACTCATAATAATCCGAATAGGCTCCGAAGACTTCCTACGAGTCCAAACGTTATCGATTGGGAAAGCTCTACACAATCAGTTGTAAGAACTCTTCCTCTTAGTGTTTTGTTCAAAATGTGTAATGTCGTATACTTTCAAGGAAACATATACAGGTTGGTTATCAGGTCTATAGATATCGTGACTAGACATCCCTCCTTGTTTTCGTCCACGCACGCCTGTTGCATTTCTGTTTTTTATTAGATTTACGAACGCTTTAGACTTGTTGAATGTTATATTGGCAGGTGGAGGAAATTATAGTGTCACAGCCACCACCAAAGGCACCAACCTTCAACTGTCCAATTTGCATGGGGCCGTTAACGGAGGAGACGTCAACAAGATGTGGGCATATATTCTGCAAAGCATGCATTAAAGCTGCACTAGCTGTTCAGGCGAAATGCCCGACTTGCAGGAAAAGAGTCACCGTGAGAGGACTAATTAGGGTCTTCCTTCCATCGGTCGCTTGAACGAGAACTCCATGCCTAACTAGTAATGTAAGTTTTTTAGTCTATTATCTTTTTGTCTCCCTTTGTTTTAGGAGGTTAACTATCCATAAGGCCTGGAACTGAATTATATTTCTACTGTGAACAATCAGTGGAAGATTTGCATATATGCCCCTAGAAAATATAAGAGAGTGTGCTCTGATTGATTATAACATTTTATTTCAGGGATAATACAAACTGCCCTTAGAAAAAAGATAAAAGAGTCTATTCATCCGGTGGTTGTTTCAGTGGAGCTAATTTTGGAATTTCTGACTTGGTAGTTTCAAAACTATGTTTTAGTGGACAGTCGTCTTTATTCAATAGCTCAAACTTCATTATAGATTAGTTTAATGACTATATATAATGATTTACACACACTGAAAAGAGTGAAACAAGTCATTGTATGCTATTTCGGATCAATGTCGAATTTTTTATATTTGAGTTTTTATTATATAATTTTATGCATCAATGGGAAGTATTTCAAATTTAATAAGATTGGAAATAGTATCCAATTTTGTAAATTTTGTTTCTCTACATTTTAGTTTTTGCAGCGATTCTTTTAGTTAAGCTCTTTGATGTATTGCTGAATATATTTTAACATTTTGAAATAGAGAAATGTGATAACAATTGCTCGTGTAATAAAGAACATTAAGTTCTTGTCTCTAAAAGGATGAGGGTGCCCTTTCGGACATTAAGTCGTGGTCATTGAAATTAAGGCATTATGATTCTTTTTATTGTTTCATATAATTAGGTTTGTTTGGACAAGATGATGATGTGCACTGAAAATCTTGCCTATTTTTTGGGTAACGCTCCTTGTTTGGTTCTAGAGTTCGGTAAAGCATTTCGGTAATGAAATTAAAATCAACTTTTGAGAGTATAATTTTACAATATACTAGGGATCAGCTTGAGTGTAAAATAAATATTAAAGGACTTGAACATTATTTTTACAACTTAAAAACAAGTTTTAAGGTATTTTATAGAGGATAGAGAAGAGGTTTCCAAAACTCTCTTATAAGTTTTAAAAGGTCGGTATCGAAACCTTCTTAGAATTTCAAAATTGGGTAAACTAAAGAATTGGTCACGAGTTTTATAAAATTTTTCTCATTAAATTCAAACAAAATGATATTTAGTTACTTCATTTCATTTTGATTAAGATAGGGTTATTGAAGGTTAATGATCGTTGAATCTTTAACGGTTTATTGATGTGACTCGGTAAATATATAAAATTAAAATTATATCATTTCTATGTAGGTAATATGCGGATTAAATTTTGATCATTTTCTTTCAGATTTGTATTTTTGCTCACCAAATTCAAAAAAAATATAAGATTTGGTAACTTACAATATTGTTTTATTAAGTTTTGGTCACTTGCGTTATTGTTATAATTATTTGAAGTTAAATTAGAAAAAAAGTCTGAAAAGAAGTAATGAAGATCGTGAAAAATACAAAGAATTTGTCATTAAAACTCTAAAAAGATCCATCACCACGAAGACGACATTGATTCGAGTCAAGAAAATTAGAGCTTCTTAAATGGTGGTGTTATTGACGACACAATATCATGTTTTCATCTTCGACGCGTTAACTAACAAAATTCCCGTGATGTGAAAGATAGTCGAGAATATTTCGTCGCATCCGAACATGATCGACCTTTATGATGTTTATGAAGATCAAATTGACGTTCACTTAGTATTGGAGCTCTGCTCCGACGATGAGTTGTTCAATATAGTCGTCACGAAATAAGGTACTCCGAGGCCAACAAGGTGGCGGTGGTGCGACAGATTTAGTAGGGCTCAGGGGTTAACAATGATTCATAAGGCGAACATTGTTAATAGGGAACTAGAATCGGAAAATTGCTTGTTCTTGAGCAAAAACAAAAAAATCGACGTTAAAATCATGGATTTTAGATTGAGTTCAGTGGATGAATTCATATATCCATTTATCGGGTTGTTTGGATCCATTGATTATGTTTTATCGGAGGCGTTTTCTCAAAGAAAAATCACCACGGAGGGTGATATTCGGTTATCGAGTTATTTGGATCTATTGATTTGTCTTCTTGTTTCTTGTTGGATTTGACATTCTACAATCTCAATCTTTGAAAATTGAATTTATTTTATATAACTGAAATTACTCAACGTCATTTTATCTTTAGATGCATACCCTCTCATTTTTCTCTAAAGTTTTGATATTATTTGTTATCGGAAGTTGGAAATCTTGAATTATTCTTAAAATGCAACATGAGTCCTTGAAAGAAGGCAAATGGAGCAATGGAGCAGAGATGTATGAACAACAATGGGTTTGGGAAGAAAACCTATTAAAAATGGATAAATTCAAATGTTGTCCCTAAACTGATTTGAACATACAAAAGACTCATAATCAGTATTTTGTCTAAAATGTAGCGGTTAAAATGAAAATTAAATCATTTTACTAACAGGACACATCATTAAACTAATGACATTCAATATCCAAGTGAAGTGACTAAAGCTTAATAAAACGATAACGTAAGTGACTAAAACTTAATAAAACAATAATGTAAGCGATCAAAATTTAATAAAAACAATAATGTGAGTGACCAAAACTTATGTTTTTTAAATTTAGTAAGCAAAAATGTGTATAAATATTAAATGAAAGTGATCAAAACTTAATACATGTATTATCTGCATAGAAGTAATGTAATTTTAATTTTATAAATTTATTGTGTCACGTCAGCAAACCATTAAAGGTTAACGACTGTTAACCTTCAGTGGCCACATCTTAATTAAAACGAAACAAAAGTAACCAAATGTTATATTTTTTTGAATTCAGTGAGAAATTTTATAAAACTCAAACGAAAAGGTAGTTTGCCCTTCAAAGTTTTATGGGTATGTATCAAGACCACCTCTAATATCGATATCCAAAATAGATACTAGAATTAGGTTTCGATACTTTCTTCTTCGATTTGAAACCCTTGCCTGTGAAATAATAAAATGACACTTGAAAACTTTCCAAACTATTTCAATATTTTGAAACCATTAATTCCCATCCAATTGGCACCATTCTCCAGCATGTAATATTATTTAAGATTGAAAATTGGGTTAACTATATGATTGATCACTTTGTTCATTTTTACTTATTGATTTTTAAAAAACATAATATTGTCACTTTCATTTTTATTTAATTAAGGTGGTATTTTGGTATAATCACACATTTATTTCCTTTTATTTATTTTCTCTCAATTTAATTCTACTTTTAATAAATCAAAGTAGATTTCTAATCGAATGATGCCACCATGTCACTATTCGATTGGAGAGTAACTTTATTTTAATTTATTTTCCACCGATTAGAGGGTGTCACCTTTTGTTTTGTTGAAAGAAAACAATTCAAAGGAAATTGTGGCTAAATGAAGTCAAACTTGGGTCTCTTGGATAACCAAGCATGTACCAAACCATTGGGCCAATACCAATGATTAATCTAAAATACTTGGATAATGTACCAAACCATTGAGCCTAGACCGATGCATGATGTATATATTTTATATCTTAGTGTATAAATATTTAACTTAAATTCATAATATTTTATACATATTAACTTTAAAAATATTTTTATATTAAATTATTAAATATATTTTATTACTAATTTAATTTAAAAATATTTTATTATTGTCTAAACTTTTAAAAATATATCTTATTATTGTCTTAATTTACTAAAATGTTACGTTATTACTTTAAATTATTAAATTAAAATAAAGTTAGTCCTCCAACACGTGGCATGACATGTGGCATCATTCCATAGGAGGATTAAATTTATTTTAATTTATTAAAAGTATGACTAAATTGAGAGGCTATATAAATAAAAAGGATCAAATGTGTAATTATACCAAAATATTCAATAACAGTGAACTAGTGGTGACATTTTAATTAAATAAAAAATAAAGTGATCATATATTATGTTTTTAAAATCAATAAGGAAAAATGGACAAAACACAAACATAAATAATCAATCATGGAAATAACCTTATAGCGCTTACTTAAAAAATCATTTACTTGACACATTCATAATAAAAAAGACATTGACAAAATATTTAATACACATGCTATTAGTATCGAGAGAGAAAATTCATAATATGTCTACCCCACTTTTCGAGGCCTAATGTAGTTTCAGAATAAATTTACTTTCAATAATAAATTGTGCAAACAGAAATATTACAAGTCTTAAATTTAATGGTACCAATAGCAACACATAATCATAATATATATATAAAAATATTTTGAAGTAAACAAACATACATTTTTATATATTTTCATCATAATTCATCGTATAATTTTATTAAATGTATGATCATTGTAATAGTATGGACTCTTTAATAGGTATGTTAGTATAATCTCGAAGTGTGAACAATACAGTTCTAAAAGACGAAAAATATGGTGCATGTTTTCTACTGTAACAATCTGAAAATCGGACTAGAATGATTTAAGGACTAAAATATTATAAATAGATAATATGATGACTTTAGTTAAAAAGAGAAAATTTATATGCTCAAATGAAAACAAGGGAAACGATTAATGGTTAAAGGATTTTTTAGATCATACAATGATTATTGTAAGGAAGGAAAAAAAAATGGAGGATCTGTTTCATATTTCACCAATTTAATTACTAGTAGACGTCGACCCAATCCTCGGATATTTGGTTCACAAAATTTTTGGTGGGTTTTTGTTTATATTCATATTGTCCATGCACTGTTTCAAAACAAATTAGTTGCAGTTTAGGCAGATAATGAAGACAGCAAGTGTAAGCATCTATGTTTGTTGTCGGCTTTTGGCCTCACTTTGGTGTCAAGCTCATCAGTAATCGGTCCATGCCTCCCCCATTAATGGCAGATTAAACCATAGACGTGCAAAATAAGGATTAATGCTAAAATCAATCGTTCTGCAATCCTGCAGTGCATTGACCTCCAAACAAATTCGGGATCAGCTTCGGGCTAAAACCAAAATAAGGCTTTTTATATAGCTTTGCATTTGCAATGCCTTTCGTCTGTCTAACAACAATGGCGAATCACGATTCAACTAATATTTAACACTTATTATTTGTGTTAAAACTTGTAGATATCTAATTACCACTTTACCAGTATCAAAATAATATTACTTGGCTCTAATAGAAGGGAATTTTACACCTAAAAATGTAGACCCTGCAACTAGAATTTAATTGCTCGAACCAGATTATTCGGCTGAAGAGTCCGGTCCCATCTCTTCTGAAGCCGAGAAGCTATTGTTGATTCCTCGTTTGGTGTCCCACTCACCATTCTCTATTGCAGACTTGGACCACTTCTGTGCTTCGACCTCGAGCCTCCGTTTGTGTTCTGTAATCGTTGTTGAAAATAAAACTATTTAGTATTTAAAAGCTAACAGTTCGGTTAATAAGGTTAGAATCCATAGAGGAAAGGGTTACTTTTGTTGGTGATCGAACGGCGAGTGTATGCCAAAAACTCGTCCCACTGAACTTCCTAAGCTCTTGCTTTTCGTCCTCGGGAAGCTCAAAGTTCGGCTCCCTTCCACACATGAATGCAGCTCTACACAGATAAAAATACCTACCAATGAGTTTCGAAATCCATTGGCCCATCCATCAAGTAACAACCAAGTTACATTACCAAAAAAATGGCCCTTTAGCAGATACAAAAAGGATAGGATCCAGCTTTGTGTACTTATTGTAGAACATGACTTGAACTTGGATCAAGTCCATGTTTGTATCAGATTAGGGCTGATGGTTTTCGGCAGTTATATTGGACTATTCAAACTTCATCCGAAACCGAAACAGTAACATTTGTATTACATATAGTGGCAACCATCGAGAGTTCCTGAAAATTGTAGTAGTAATTACTACAAGGAGGATAAAAGGCAGCTTATTACCTGTCATATAAACGAGCGGCTTCTTCTTGTGAACCAACTGTTCCCAAGTGAATCTGTTTCTTGTCAACTTTAATCGCGGCCTGCCATTTCATATTTTTGAAGTATACACCCCTCATTAGACATGGTTCTTGGTTTTGAAGATGCTTCCTCCTGTGTCGCTTCCTCCGTTTAATTGGTTGACCTACAGATAATAACATTGTACAAGGGCATCACTCAAGATGTAGAAAAACTAAAATGGCTCCCAGCATCCGATTACAGTGCTAAAACATAATGATATGTTTTATCTGGAAGCACCATCTCATTAACTTTCTCAAATTGCTATGGTTCCATGCTTATGTCAAACATGGCATTTATAGCACGCAGCATGCTACGGTAGCAGCAGGAGGGGATAAAACAAAAACAAGATTCTCAAGATAGAACAGTCCCAAAATATCTGCAGATCAAATCATCTTTAGAACTTACAATGTTGATTCTCTAGACAGCAGTGACAAGCTTGAACAAATGATGTCAAAACTACGAAACATTGATGAACCGATTGAGCAATAACTTTTATTTTTCTTTGCACAACAATAAACATATGTGGCCTCAAATCTTGGATGCATGAAACAATTCATGGGAGGCATGTACTCTTTCAGATCCGAAGAAAAAGGAATTCGATAAGCCAGGAACGTATTGATATCATCTTTAAGACAAGTAAAACTTCAAACAAAGAAAGAAATATCAATGCAAAACCATAAGCAAGTAAAAATTTTCCAGCTTTATCATCGTTAACAAACATATGGAACGCAAGTTTCCAAAGATGCAAACCTGGAAAAGGTTGATTCTGATGCTCTTTGGATGAAACGAAAACAGAAACATTTGGTGATGCATAGTCAACCTTAGCAATGCTTTTCTGAGGAACAGCAGCAAAAGTTACATGTAATTGTTAATCATTAAAAAATTAAATGCCAATTATTATTCAACATACATATAAATAACTTCCAATTGATGATGTGAGTAAAAATAAACTATAACCAGCCCAAGGATCTGAACTAAAATCCAGAACTGAAAAGGGCACTACAAATTCTGAAATGCAGACAGCTTTTTTACCTTACAAGTGAAACCAACTCTTAATCAAGAGTATAGTTGGCTATACGAATGGTACATTTATATCCACAGTTTATATCAACATCTACCATGCAAATACAGTTAGCAAAACAATGATGAAGAAATATGCAATCGGCAATTATCAATTAAAAGGCATGTTACAAGTCCTTCCTAAAATATGGAAGTAAAGATGATCCACTAAATGGAGGAGTTCCGAAATAACAAATGGTCTTTTTCTCGCCTTTCTGGGGACAAAGGTGGATGAACTGATTCACACACCAGTAAATATATTTTGTGGACAAAACTAAATTACAAGACCGATTTAAGATTAGCAGAGATTTAGAAGGAGGGAAATAAACCATTTAATAATATCTCAGGTAAATTGATTTGTCAAGCATTCTTACCTCATTCACTTGGTTGATGAAATCTAAGGGCAAGGGATGCACACTAACTGATTTTGCATTCTGACTCGAACTTTCAGGTGTACGTTATCAAAAACTCTAGGAAGTGGAGTCAAAAAGGAACTCCTCCCTGCAAAAAGGCCATCAAATACCATGAACGGAATTATTCGGCATAACTTATAACCTGTTCAGTTACATTCCATCTAAGAAACTCGTAATTTGATCAAACAAACCAACTTGGAAAGCAGAAAAGCAAAGAATTGGAGGGCACGTTTTAAATGTATAGATAATTTCCCTACTAACGGCTATCAATAGAAGCAATTTAGTTATGGAATTTAAAGTACATCTCAACCAAAATTTACCAGAGAGTCCCAGGAGCTTGCGTGCGTAAGCTCACCATGGGGAATGCTTAACCCTGCAAACAACGGTTTAATTGATCTTCCTTTGCATATACCCGTGTCTGCTTGTAGGATTACAAATGATGGACGTGTATATGTAGATTAAACAATTCGAAAATGAAAAACATTAAAGAAGAATATACCGCAAAATGAATGAATGCAGATGAATAGGCGTCTTACAGAGATAAGGAAATAATTTCATAAGCTAATCAAACAAGATATCACATATTAATGACCAAAAGGGTAAAAGATCATCAGTTGCAGTGAAAGCCATTAAAACTACGAGTTAACACAAGTATCATGATGCAAATAAGCAATTCGGGCAAAGAAATTCAAGGAAAATGGAATTGCCTTATGAAATCCCCGGATGTTAATAAGCTTTTTGTTATCAAATATCAATGCCAGTAGATGCAAAAACACAAGTACTTCTTGCAGAAATCTTTTTTTTTGTTTTGGATAAGTTTCTTGCAGAAATTCGGTTGGCTGAAAACCAACCACTCTCTCATTATTAAAGACGTCTCAGTTCAATAATGCTGCACGTACACTAAAACCTAATCCTTTGTACGGATTGGATCTTCTAAAAGAATACAGCAAAGCTGGTACTGGTGAAATAGAAACCATTCATAAATGAAATTAGAGAATAGTATGAACAGACCAATGCAAAACCCATGAAACGTTTTTAGTACCCACAATTGAGGGGGGGGGGGGAGTATTCACTTCTAACAGTTCACCAGGCTCCGGATAAGGGGACAAGGTAACATAAAGGCTTTTATGTAAAAAAAAAAAATCATCAGAATTTGCATAAAGTAAAATAAAGCCAAAACTTTAATAATTTGAAACTCACAAAGCTGAACAATGAGTTTGCCTAATAAAGATACCAATAATTTCCCCCATAAAAGTCAACCCACCAACCTACCACCAATCATGGAAGCAGATGCAGTGAACAAAACAATGACACAAAAACCCAAACCCCAAAATACACAAAAATCGTCAACGAGAAAAGAAGAAACCCACAAACTCATCGAAGCGAAAAAAATGGGCATAACCCCGTGATTAAGAACCGCAAAAACCGCCCATTACAAAGAAGATAAACAACGACAACATCAACAACAAAAAGAAAAAGACAAGTCATATGTTGTTTGATACCTGAGAAAAAGGAGATGAAACAAATAAGGTGGTGGAGTAGTCAGCGTAGAAACGGATAGAGAAAAAGCTAGGTTTTTCAGGTTGACGATATAAAATCTGGTGAAAAAAGTATATATAAAGTTTGTAGCTTTAAGGGACGGAAGGAAGATGGTGATTGAAGGAGCGAAGATAGAAAGAAAAAGGGGGGGGGGGAAAGTGTGATCATGAGAAGTTGGTGGCTCTCATGAGTCATGCATCTACCACCTACATCAACTTATGTTTGTGTGCGTTTTGTGTTAGTTCTGAGTGAAAAAGCTCCCATTTTTTAGGGTGGTGGAGTTGGCTGCTTCAGATGGCGTAAACAGGGGAAAGAAAAATAATCAACGCGAAGCAAAAGACCAAATCCAAAGGCAAAGTCTTTGTAATATGTAGAGATGATGAGAAGAGGAACGTAAACTACATTATTCCTCGATTGCCCCCTTCTTATTACTTGGAAAACCAAATCTCTTGGGTTTCTTTTGTTGTTTTCATACCTTAATACCCTTATCTTCATTATGGAGTATTTTAGAGTTACAATAAGTAGTATACTACCATTAGACTCTAATCTTCGTGATCCTTTGAAAAAATAGATTGAATTTTTAAATATAGTAATTAATTGATATTTTATGAAAAAAAACATTTAATTTATATTTAAGATAAAATTAGTATAATAAACTATACAAAACATAAACAACATGAATAGTATGACATGAAAATAATATGAATGTGATAGAAATTTAAATAAAATAAATTATAAACATATCAAAGTTTTGTTATGAATACTTAGTTATGTGTATATCTATTTTGATTAAAATATTATATATTAAATAAGACTTTGATGTGTTTTACTATTAAGATTTTAATACTTATTAGGATTAAGTTTTATATGATATATTTTTATATTTATAAATATAAAGTTTAGACAAAATATTATATACAATTCCTTGAGATAAATAAAACAAGATTCATTTTCTTATTTTTTCTCTTCTCGTTGTTGTTCTTATTATTTTACTTTTTTTTATTTTATAAAATATGATATTTTTGTATGATTAACAAAAGTTTTCGTTTATCCGGTTAACTATCAAGGCATAAATAATTTCTTCGAATATAATAGAATCACAAGAACAACAAACTTTCTCGCGAGTATTTAAAATTTTAAATACACATAAACATTACAACATAATTGTTCTATAGCGCATTTTAAGTCCTATAACGACGTTTTTAAGCGTTGCAAAAAAGCTTACCTGCAAACAAAAGCGTCGCAAGAAATGCCGCTAAAATGGGATCCGCAAACGTTAGCAGCATTTGTAAATAAAAAAACCCCAACAAATTAGGACATTTAGCGGCGTTTATTTCCCAAATGCCGCAATAGGTTAGTCATTTAGTGACGTTTGTAAATAAAACGCCGCTATATACCATGATATGTAGCGAACCAATTAGGACATTTAGCAGCGTTTATTTTCCAAATGCCGCATAGGTTGGTCATTTAGCGACGTTTGTAAATAAAACGCCGCTATATACCATGATATGTAGCGGCACTTTTCGTATAAATGCCGTAAAAGTCAGGTCATTTAGCGGCCTTTTGAAACAAACGCCGCAAAAGGTTATGTCATTTAGCGGCGTTGTTTGAACAAACGTCACAAAAGATCAGTTCATTTAGTGGCGTTCTGGAAACAAACGCTACAAATGTAGGTAATGTAGTGGCGTTTTTAACTGAAAACGTCACAATTGTATAGTCCATTAGTGGCTTTTTTTTTAAATGTGGCAAATGAAACCTGATTTGCAAATGTTATTTTCTATTATTTATTGCCCAAATTTAATATGTACCAAAATCCAATAACAACAATCTTAAAATTTAAATACAACTCGAATTAATTAAAAATAGTTGACATAAATAAATCAAAGTTTACAAATATTCAAGTGAAATGTAATGTACTTCAACATCATTAACTAGAATAAACAATGGCTTGGGAATTGAATCAAATAGATAAAGACCTTCCAAGAAGACTCCTTGCGCGCTTTAATACTTCACCAAATAAATTCTCTTCATCCATTTCACCAAATAAATCCCCTAGCTTCGGGTCACCAAGAAGACTCCTTGCACGCTTCAATAATCCACTTGAAACAGATAACGACCTTCCACCTGCAGTATGAAACTTGATTGGAGGTGACTTGGGAATTGAATCAAACATTTTGAGATATAAAATAAAAAAATTAAACAGTAACTAATGCAACAAACCAATCATGTTATCAATTGAGTCCTCCTTAATGTTCTTCAGCAGATGATAATTCATAAGATTTGATGATTAAATGATATGAAACTACGAAGGAGAAGAGATAGTTTACATTGATAGTACAATAGTATATCCTATGTACTGAACATATTCTTGGTAATACATCATAGCAGCAACATGATTCAAGACCCTAATTCCTACATTCAATAACAAAACTAGTATAGAGAGCAAAACAACCTACCAGGTTTTGCAATAACCTTTTCTTGTGGCTTCAACATTATCTGGCAAATCAAAGAACCAAAAGTTGCAACAAAAAAAAAAGAGTTTACAATCGTAGGCATAGCCATGGCCATTACAAGAGTAAGCACTAAAAATATCCAGATAAAAAGCTAGGAAGTACCTGAACAATTTGAGCCTCACCATCCAGTATTTGAAATGGGATCACAACATCTTGCTGTCTCTACACAATTTTACCAACGTGAGATTGTTATTCAAGCCGACACATTCTTATTACACAATATTAACATTCTAAGTTCCACTAATTTCCTCCACAAGATGTTGATAAAGAGTAAACAACACAGTGGAGAAGAAAATGAACTCTTTTTATTATATATTGTGAATGGTGAAAATACATCTTTTTATAGGAAAAGTTAGGAGTAAGTTTTCTATTAGAAGTAAACTAGTTAGTAGTTATCCTTATCTATCTAACTTTCTAAGAGTTAGTGTTATATTAAAATACTAACTTATCTATTGCATAACCTACACTCCCCTCAATTTGGGGAGTAAATGTTGAAAAGACCCAACTTGGATATAATCTCATCAAAGGTAATTCTTGGAAGTGCTTTGGTGAGAATATCTACTAATTGATTCTTCGTTGAAACATAATTGAGCTTCACCGTTCCACCATTCACCTTTTCAGAGATGAAATGTCTGTCAATCTCCACATGCTTCGTTCGGTCATGATGAAACTGGATTCTTTGCAATACTTATTGCAGATTTACTGTCACTTTGAAGTTCAAACCATTTGTTGGCACATAACCCAGCTCAATTAACATTCTTTGAAGCCAAATTCCTTCGCAAATTCCAAGTGTCATTGCTCTAAATTGCTTCTGCACTACTTCGAGACACCACCGCCTTTTTTACTTCTCCAAGTAACCAGATTTCCCCAAACAAATAAACAATACCAGTTGTAGATCTTCTATCCGTTAATTCACCTGCCCAACTTGAATCCGAAAAATTCTTACTATTCTATCATCACTCTTTCTAAAAATTAATCCATGTCCTGGTGTCTTTTTCAAGTATCTTAGAATTCTATTCACAGCCTCTAAATGTTCTTCTCTTGGATTATTCATATATTGACTCACTGTACTAACAGGGAACGCAATATCAGGTCTAGTAAGTGATAAATAAAAGTTTACCTACTAGCCTCTGATACTGTTCTTTGTTCACAAGACTTCCCAATTCTTCTCTCGTTAGCTTCAGATTTGCTTCCATGGGTGTTTCAACCGGCTTACATCCCTTCATTCCAGTTCTGATAGTAGATTAAGGATATATTTCCTTTGATTGATCATTATTCCTTCTTTTGACCTTGCAACCTCCATGCCTAAAAAATACCGTAAAGTTCCCAAGTCTTTGGTTTCGAACTCCTTTGCCCAGTAGCTTTTTCAATCTTTTATCTCCATACAATCATCACCTGTTAGAATGATATCATCCACATAGATAATCAAAATTGCCTTTTTATTGTTTGAAGATGTTTTGACAAATAAAGTGCGATCTGATTGACATTGCTTGTAACCATCCTGAATAATCACCTTTGTAAATCTGTCAAACCAGGCTCTTGGAGATTGCTTAAGTCCATACAAGGACTTTAGTAATCTACATGCTTTTCCTGTATTACTCTTCACACCCGGTGGAATTCACATATATACTTCTCCTCCAAGTTTCCGTTTAGAAAACGTTTTGATGTCTAACTGATGAAGCACCCAATTCTCATTAACTTCTAATACAGTAACACTCTCACAGTGTTTAGTTTTGCTACCGGAGCAAACATTTCATGATAATCAACTCCAAAAGATTGAGTGAATCATTTCGCCACTAATCTCGTCTTATATCTTTCAATGCTACCATCAGCTTTGTATTTTACCGTGAATACCCATTTGCAGCCGACTGGTTTTTTATCTTTCGGAAGATCAACTATAATCCAAGTATTGTTGTTTTCCATTGCTTTTAATTCCTCTTCTACTGTATTTTTCCACTTGGGATCTTTCAATGCTTCTTCCACCGTTTCTGGAACATTAGTGCTATCTACACTTGCTGTAAAGTTCTTAAAACAAGGCGTTAGCTTTCCATATGCAACAAATCTCTAAATTGGATAATTTATGCATTTTCTTACTCCTTTCCTTTGAGCAATCGACAAGTCATTATCATCAATTAAAGCATTTAATTTAGTGGAAGAACTCTGATTACCTTCTTCGTTCTCCAAAGGATTCTCGTTCGGTTTCGGTTCATGACAGTGTCCATGCTGTGTGTGAGACTCGGGATTAGGTTCAAGGATTGATTTAGAAATTGGTTTTTTTCGTCTCTTGTAAATCTGCAACTTGGATTGAGGTATTTGAGGCGAAGTGATATGTTGATCATGCCGAGGTAAATGTGTTTTGGTGGATTGGTTTGGCAAGGATACGTTTCTGGGTTCGGTAGTGTTGTTTGGTCTGACTGTAGCGATTTTGTAGGCTTATTCGACTGGTTGGTTTGACGGTGCTGGTTTATAAAAAGAACTGGCTGCAAATCAAGTGACAATTGTTGTGAGTCAATAAACTGATATTCATTATATGACTCCCCTGAATAGCAGTTTTAAGGAAAAAATGTGTTTTTTTCAAAGAAAGTAACGTCCATAGTAATAAAGAATTTCTTTGTACGAGGAATAATAATACCGAAAGCCCTTTTGAGTCGATGAATAACCCAGAAACATACACCGAAATGCTCGAGGATCTAATTGGACCTGAATGGAATATTGTATGAACGAACACAGTACAACCAAAAACTCTAAGGGGTAACAATGAAGTCATCGGTTTGAAATTGGGACAAAACTAAAGAAAAACATCTCTCGGACACTTAAGTTGTAACGGTTTACTAGGGAGACGGTTAATCAAATAAGTGGCAGTTAAAAGGGCTTCCCCCAAAAATAGTTATGAACATTTGCGGAAAAAACTAGAGACCGAGTAACCTCAAGAAGATGCCTATTTTTTCGCTCAGCAATCCCATTTTGTTGAGGAGAATTGACACACTAAGTAAGTTGAATAATCCCGGTTTCCTGAAAAAAGAACCCAAAACATTGGCAAAATACTCACTACCATTGTCAGAATGAAACATTTGGATGAAAAAATTGGGTTTCAACCATCTTATGGAACCGTTTAAATATTTCACAAGCTTCAGATTTGGTTTTCATGAGAAAGGTCCAGGTAGTACGAGTGTGATCATCAATAAATGAAATAACCACCGAACCCATGTAAGATGTGACCGAGATGGTCCCCAATATCACTATAGATCATGGTAAATAGTTTGGACATTTTATATGGAAAAGGTAGATAAACACTCCTAGTTTGTTTAACAAGTGGATAAATATCAAGAAAAAGATTTTGGACTCTTATTGACAAACAAATGTGGAAACAATTTTACAAGATAAAAGAAACTGGGATGTCCTAACGAAAATGCAATAACATAACATCGGTTGAAGGTTCAAGTAAAGGAAATTGTTGAATAACTGGTAGGAAGTAGATGGGTGGGAAAATAAAGTTGCTGGAAGTAGGTAAAGACCCCCACAAAGCCTAGCACTGCCAATCACTTTCTCCAAGTAGAATCCTAAAACAAAAATCAGAGATACACAAAATGCCTGATTTATTCGAATAGACCCATGACTGGCAACACCGGATAGATAACCATCAGTTATTCGAATATGAGAGATAGATGAGTCGGCATGAAAAGTGTGAAAGAGCCGAAGATCACCTGCCATATGATCACTTGCACCAGAATCCACAACCCAAGTAGGAGTGATGGATGTATTAGCCAAAGTAGCAGAAGGAATTTACCTGCAGGTACTGATTGGGAATGAGTGTTTAACTGACTAAAAGCTACTGTAACTCTTCCATTTATTTTTTAGTAAACGAACTTCCTTGTAAATCAGTCACAACACAATTTCTGAGTATCACGTTGTTGATGCTGTTTTGAAGACTTCCCATCAGTAGGCTTGCCATGTATTTTCCAATAGGAATCCCGCAAATGGCCAACCTTCTTACAAGAGTCACACCAAGGTCTCCCCTTCTTTGGCCGAGTAGTAGTTTGAGAGTGAGGGATATAATTGTCACCTTTCAATCGGTGACAGTGATAGAGGCTGAAGAAACATCAAAATGGGGTGAATTAATGAGGAATTCCGAAGTGACCTCCGATGAAGAAGTGGTGGAATTCATGATCGGCAGCTAGATTTAGGGTAAAAAGAAGAAAAAATCGACTAGATTTAGGTGAAGGATCGGTCAACCTCTGATACCATGTTGATAAAGAGTAAACAACATAGTGGAGAAGAAAATGAACTCTTTTTATTATATTGTGAATTGTGAAAATACATCTTTTTATAGTAAAAGTTAGAAGTAAGTTTCTCTTAGAAGTAAACTACTTAGTAGTTATCCTTATCTATAGTGTTATATTAAATACTAACTTTATCTATTGCATAACCTACACAAGAAAAAACTGAACAAATATTTCAATTTCCCGACTTTGCCATTAATTCTATCTACCTTCACAATTTGATTATAAAGATGTTTACATACAACTTGATTATAAACAGATCAATTTCAGGGTCAAAGCCAACTCTACTTAAGGAAACCCCAATTTGTAAATATCTTCAACAAGGAGAGAAAAAAAAGCTCTTAACCGATCAAATGCCAAAGCAGAGCCTAAATACGATAATTTCATGCTCAGAAACAAAGCTCAATTTTCTTCTGATTCCACTTCAATTTTCCCATGGAACAAACAGAACACTAGCGAAGAGCGAAACCCAAAAAAGAACATAAGAAATCTATAAAAAAGAGGCAAAAAGTTACCTGATAAACGTCAGGCTGAAAATGAGTAGAATAAAAAGGGGCGGCCATAGAGAGATTTCACCTTTGCAATTAAATCCTTTGATTCCCAGAGTCTAATTTTTGTTTCAACACTTCTAATCACTAAATCCAAGAGCTACAATAAGCAAATTACATCAAACTGAGCATTTGACTAAGCAAACAAAACCAGCTTCAGGACAATAGGAAAGATTCGAAACACGTCAAGACTGAATTGGTGCACGATAGAAGGCATTAGAAAATTACAAAAAGGATTACAGAACCACATCAGTACAGGGCATCTATCATACATGCAGTGGGAAACGATGCTAGTCGATCATACAAATTACTTCTCAAAGTGAAAGATAACAAGGACAGCTTTCAAAAATAGATACGATACTGGTAGCTTTAAACAAATATCTCCTTTCAACGAAGCAAACAGAAAGATACAGGGTGAAAGGCTGTAGGATTGAAAACAAAAAATTGAAATAACAGAGTTATGCAGAGGCGGAACCCAGATAACTCAAAAATCTCGCGAACCAAGAAGGAAAATAAATCTTCACATTAAGATTAGGATTTCAAACATACCTTGTTTAATTTCTTGGTCAGTAAACAAGAGAGGGCTTGGGTGACGGACTGAAGGAGGAGGAGACGCCGCTTGGCGGCGATATATGTAGAGAGTAGGCAATTGCAATTTGCTGCAACTTCTTGGGTAAAGGGTAAACGGAGATGCCACTAAAGTAATAGTCAGAAGAGGTGTTTTTTTTATAAACCTTATTGTGGCGTTTGTGAAAAAAAGCCAATAAAGTATAGTTAGTAGTGGCGTTTTTTAAAAACGCCGTATATATAAACCTTGTTGCGGTGTTTGTGTAAAAAATGCCACTAAAGGCAATAGTTTGTGGTGGTCTTTTTAAAAACGCTACCGATGTTCTATTCGTTTTTATATAAGGTCGCTATATGTTTAAAAACTAGTGGCATTTACTCTCAAAACGTCGCAAAAAACCAAGAAAACAAATCAAGTAAAGATTTTTTTAAGTATTCATCAATTAATTTAAATCATATATTATAAAAAATCATTATAAAAATTATATTTACTTAATTTATTCATTATAA